>NC_064562.1:57403627-58678705 GCF_937001465.1 Orcinus orca | reverse complement strand
GCATGCCACCTTGTCGACGTGGGCCCTCTGTTGGCAGTTGGAACCTGCTGGGAGTCTCCTCCCCTCAGTTATGAGGGCCCCCTGGCGTCAGGCCCTAACTGCTGGACTCCTAACATTTTCTGATATGTGCTAAGTGGTGCGAAGCCACTCCTGCCAGGTTCCCATCCCAATGGGGATGTGGGCCTTCTGTTCTGAGGTCCCAATGGCTGGGCTGCTCACAGGTTCATGATGTGGGCCCTCTGCTGTGAGTTCACTGCGGCCTGGATCCCATAGCCTCGGTGCTCTGGGCCACTTGCTGGGAGGTTCCAACTGCTGGATTCCTCAACTTTTATATTCTATGGACCCTGTGTTGTGAGGCCGGTCCTGCCAGCCTCATTCCGAACCCCTTGGTGATGTGGTTCCTGTGGTTTGAGGCTACATGTGCTGGGATCCTCACCTTTCGATGATGTTGTCCCACTGGTGTGGGGACACTCCTGCCTGGTTCCCATCCCCTTGGTGATGTGGGCCCTCTGGTGAGAGTCTGATCCTGGCTGTGTTCCTCACCCTTCTGTGAGGTGGGCCCTCTGCTGTGAGGTCACTCCTGCCGGGCTGGCACACATCGCCTTGGCGACGTTGGCCCTCTGGTGGCAGCTGGAGCCTGCTGGGAGCCTCCTCCCCTCGGTGATGAGTGCCCTCTAGCGTCAGGCCCGAACTTCTGAGCACCCCACGTTTTCTGATGTGAGCCCAGTGATGCCAGGACACTCCTGTCATGTTCCCATCACCATGGGGATGTGGGCCTTCTGCTCTGAGGTCCCAATGTCTGGGTTGCTCACAGTTTCATGATGTGGGCTGTCTGGTGTTAGTTCACTCTGGCCTGGATCCCCTAGCCTCTGTGCTCTGGGCCGCCTGCTGGGAGGTTCCAACTGCTGGATTCCTCACCTTTCTTATTTTTGGGCCCTCTGTTATGAGGCTCCTCCTGACAGCCTCACTCCCAGCCCCTTGGTGATGGGTGTCCTATGGTTTAAAGCCACAGGTTCTGGGTTCCTCACCTTTAGATGATGTGGCCCTACTCATGTGAGGACACTCCTGCCTGGTTCCAATCCATTTGGTGATGTGGCCCCTCTGCTGCGCGTCTGATCCTGACTGGGTTCGTCACACTTCTCTGAGGTGGGCCCTCTGCTGTGAGGTCATTCGTGCCTGGTTGGCACACATCGCCTTGGCGACGTCAGCCCTCTGGTGGTAGTTGGAGCCTGCTGGGAGCCTCCTTCCCTTGGTGATGAGGGTCCTCTGGCGTCAGGCCCTAACTGCTGGTCGCCCAAACTTTTCTGATACGTTCTCAGTGGTGCGAGGACACTCCTACCAGATTTCCATCCCCATGGGGATGTGGGCCTCCTGCTCTGAAGTCCCAATGGCTGGGTTGCTCAGTTTCATGACATGGGCCCTCTTCTGTGAGTTCACTGTGGCCTGGATCCTATAGCCTCGGTTCTCTGGGCAGCCTGCTGGGAGGTTCCAACTGCTGGATTCCTCACATTTTTATTCTATGGGCCCAGTGTTGTGAGGCTACTCCTGCCTGCCTCACTCCGAGGCCCTTGGTGATGTGGGTCCTCTGGTTTGAGGACACATGTGCTGAGTACCTCACCTTTCGATGATGTGGCCCCACTGGTGTGAAGACAATCCTGCCTGTTTCCCATCCCCTTGGTGATGTGGGCCCTCTGGTGAGAGTCTGATGTTGGCTGGGTTTCTCACCCTTCTGTGAAGTGGGACCTCTGCTGTGAGGTAACTCCTGCCTGGCTTGCTCATGTTGCCTTGGCAATGTGAGCCCTCAGGTGGCAGTTGGAGCCTGCTGGGAATCTCCTCCCCTCAGTTATGAGAGCTCTGGATAAAACACATATGCCCTTTTTTGCCAAGTGCATTATTTTCCAAGTTCTGTCTCTTTTCCTGTGCTTTAAGAGCGAATCCCGTGTACCTCCTGAAATCGGTTTCCTGCAATTCTGCCCCGCTTTCAAGTCCTCTTGGCAGCCTTACTTCAATATATTTTTGGACGATAGCTGTCATTTATAACTCTGCAGATTTGTGAATGACAGTGCCCCTGAGCTCCTTTCTTCAACTCGTTTTCTTGTGAGCTGGCCGCAACACCGCAGGTTTGCTTCAGGCCCTAGTGTGGTTCCGGAATGGCACGCTGAGCCTTTGGTTAATTCCTCTTCTTGTTGGGAAATGAGAGGTAAATTTGGCCGTCCAGACACCTCCAGCTAGTCTCTCATTGGTTCTCCCTATTCATGTTCATCTTCCGCAGAAATTGCAAACTGCGCCAACAGGAGGTTAAAGGCACTGACTCTCCAAGTGAGGAGAGTATTAGTAAAGCGTATGGAATGTTCTACCCGAGTACCAGGGGACGAAAACTGAGACACATTTGAACACGTTTCCCGATCACACGGTGGATCATACTCTGGGATCCACATGCATGTTTTAGCTGAAGGAAGAATCCCTTAAACCTGGAGAGTTGAGACCCATGGAATGGGTACCATGCAATATGACTTCAAAGGGTCTGCATTTGCTCACCGAACCTCAACAGTCCTATCACTGCTGTGTTTATGCCGCTGTACACATGCTTGATTCTCTTTCGGAGACATATAAATGCATAGGTTTTAAGATTCTTACTAGTCAGGTATATTCTTAGGCGTTTAATATGGGGTGTTGAGTGCACTTCGTTGAGCAAGGAGTAGCTCTTGTCTATTACATATTTGGCTTATGGAACCGTATCTGTGCTAATTTCAATCTCTGGTTTTATGCAGCACCCCAACTCACCTTTCCCCTTAAGCAAGCATAAGTTGGTTTTCTACATTTGAGACCCTGTTCTGTTTTGTAATTCAGTTCCTTTGTAGCCAAGTTTACATTCCGTGTAGTAGTGATATCTTATGATGTTTCTTTTTCTGTGTGACTTATTTCACTTAGAATCATCGTACCTGAATCCACTCATTATGCTGCTATGGGCCTGATGACATAGATTTCATTGCAGAGTGATATTGCATTGTACGTAAGTACCACAACTTCTTTATCCATTTTTTGCTTTCTGTGATATTGAACTTGTACCGTAAACGAGGTTCTTGTAAACAGAGCCGTCCCAAACTTTGGGGTGGCTGTGTCTTTTTGATTTTAATTTCCCTAAGCTATAGGACCATAAGTGGAAGTGCCCTAGGCTCTGTTTCTTTGTTTTGTAGATGTTTCAGGAAACACCATACACTTCTCCAGAGTGGCTGTTGGCAATTTACATCCCACCCATCAACATGACAAGGCTCCCAGTTCTCCATGGCCTGTCCTGCCTTTCTGGATTTTCCACTTTTTTCAGATGGCCCTTTTGACCGGGGCGCAGTGAGACTTCATTGTAGTGCAGATTTCCTTTGCAAGCTTGCTTGGTTGGCCAAAAAGTGTGTATGCATTTTTTCCTGAATATATTCGGGAAAAAACGCATACGCCATTTTTGGCCAAGTTCATCATTGTGGACATTCTGCCTCTTTTCCTATGCTTTACATGCAATTCCAGTCTACCTCCTGAAATCGGATTCCTACAATTCTGCCCCACTTTCAAGTCCTCTTGGCAGCCTTACTTCAATATGTTTTTGGACGATAGCTGTCATTTATAACTCTGCATGTTTGTGAATTACAGTGCCCCTGAGCTCCTTCCTTCAACTCGCTTTCTTTTGAGCTGGCCGCAACACCACAGGATTGCTTCAGGCCCTAGTGTGGTTCTGGCATGGCACGCTGAGCCTTTGGTTAATTCCTATTCTTGTTGGGAAATGAGAGTTAAATTTGCCCGTCCAGACACCTCCAGCTAGTCTCTCATGGGTTCTCCCTATTCCTGTTCATTTTCCGCAGAAATTGCAAACTGGGCCAAACAGGAGGTTAAAGGCACTGACTCTCCAAGTGGGGAGAGTGTTAGTAAAGCGTCTGGAATGTTGCACCCAAATACCAGGGGACGAAAACTGAGACACATTTGAACACGTTTCCCGATCACACGGTGGATCATACTCTGGGTTCCACATGCATGTTTTAGCTGAAGGTAGAATCCCTTAAACCTGGAGAGTTGAGACCCATGGAATGGGTACCAGGCAATATGACTTCAAAGGGTCTGCATTTGCTCACCGTACCTCACCAATCCTATCACTGCTGCGTTTATGCCGCTGTACACACGCTTGATTCTCTTTCGGAGACATATAAATCCATAGGTTTTAAGATTCTTACTAGTCAGGTATATTGTTACGCGTTTAATATGGGGTGTTGAGTCCACTTCGTTGAGCAAGCAGTAGCTCTTTTCTATTACATATTTGGCTTATGGAACGGTATCTGTGCTAATTTCAATCTCTGGTTTTATGCAGCACCCCAACTCACCTTTCCCCTTAAGCAAGCATAAGTTGGTATACTACAATTGAGACCCTGTTCTGTTTGTAATTCAGTTCCTGTGTAGCCAAGTTTACATTCCGTGTATTAGACATATATTATGATGTTTCTTTTTCTGTGTGACATATTTCACTTAGAATCATCGTACCTGAATCCACTCATTATGCTACTATGGGCCTGATGACATAGATTTCATTGCTGAGTGATATTGCATTGTACGTAAGTACCACAACTTCTTTATCCATTTTTCGCTTTCTGTGATATTGAACTTGAACCGTAAACGAGTTTCTTGTAAACAGAGCCGTCCCAAACTTTGGGGTGGCTGTGTCTTGTTGATTTTAATTTCCCTAAGCTATGGGACCATAAGTGGAAGTGCCCTAGGCTCTGTTGCTTTGTTTTGTAGATGTTTCAGGAAACACCATACACTTCTCCAGAGTGGCTGTTGGCAATTTACATCCCACCCATCAGCATGACAAGGCTCCCAGTTCTCCATGGCCTGTCCTGCCTTTCTGGATTTTACACTTTTTTCAGATGGCCCTTTTGACCGGGGCGCAGTGAGACTTCATTGTAGTGCAGATTTCCTTTGCAGGCTTGCTTGGTTGGCCAAAAAGTGCGTATGCATTTTTTCCTGAATATATTCGGGAAAAAACGCATACGCCCTTTTTGGCCAAGTTCATCATTGTGGACGTTCTGCCTCTTTTCCTATGCTTTACATGCAATTCCAGTCTACCTCCTGAAATCGGTTTCCTGCAATTATGCCCCACTTTCAAGTCCTCTTGGCAGCCTTACTTCCATATATTTTTGGACGATAGCTGTCATTTATAACTCTGCAGGTTTGTGAATTACAGGGCCCATGAGCTCCTTCCTTCTACTCGCTTTCTTGTGAACTGGCCGCAACACCACAGGATTGCTTCAGGCCCTAGTGTAGTTCTGGCATGGCACGCTGAGCCTTTGGTTAATTCCTCTTCCTGGTGGGAAATGAGTGTTAAATATGCCCGTCCAGACACCTACCTCACTCTCAACCCCTTGGTGATGTGGGTCCCCTGGTTTGTGGCCACCTTTGCTGGGTTCCTCACCTTTCGATGATGTGGCCCCACTAGTGTGAGGACACTCCTGCTTGGTTCTCATCCACGTGGTTATGTGGACCCCCTGGTGAGAGTCTGTTCCTGGCTGTGTTCCTCACCCACCTGTGAGGGAGACCCTCTGCTGATAGGTCACTCTTGCATGGCTGGCACACATTGCCTTGGTGAAGTCAGCCGTGTGGTGGCAGTTGGAGCGTGCTAGGAATCTCCTCCGACTGGTGATGAGGGCCCTCTTGGGTCAGGCCCTAACTGCTGGGCTCACCAACTTTTCTTAGTGAGCCCAATGATGCTTGGGTAATCCTCTTAGGATCCCATCTCCCTGGGGATGTGGGCCTTCTGCTCTGAGGTCCCAACGGCTGGGTTGTTCACATTTTCATGATGTGGGCTCTCTGGTGTTAGTTCACAAGGCCTGGATCCCATAGCCTCTGTGCTCTTGGCCGCCTGCTGGGAGGTTCCAACAGATGGATTCCTCACTTTTTAAATTTTTTGGGCCCTCTGTTGTGAGGATCCTCCTGCCTGCCTCACTCCCAGCCCCTTCGTGATGTGTGTCGTCTGGTTTGAGGCCACATGTGCTGGGTTCCTCACCTTTCGATGATGTGGGACCAATGGTCTTAGGAGACTCCTGCCTGGTTCACATCCCCTTGGTGATGTGGGCCCTCTGTTGAGAGTCTGATCCTGGCTGGGTTCCTCACCCATCTGTGAGGTGGGCCGTCTGCTGTGAGGTCACTCCTGCCTGGCTTGCTCACCTCGCCTTGTGGACATGAGCCCTCTGGTGGCACTTGGAGCCTGCTGGGAGCCTCCTCCCCTTGGTGATGAGGGCCCTCTGGCGTCAGGCCCTAACTGCTGGGCTCCCCACATTTTGTGATGTGCACCCAGTGGTGCGAGGACACTCCAGCCAGTTTCACATCCCCATTGGGATGTGGGCCTTCTGCTCTGAGGTCCCAACGCCTGGGTTGCTCACAGTTTCATGATGTGGGCTCTCTGGTGTTAGTTCACTCCTGCCTGCATCCCATAGCTTCTGTGCTCTCGGCCGCCTGCTGGGAGGTTCCAACTGCTGGATTCCTCACCTTTCTTATTCTTTGGGCCCTCTGTTTTCAGGCTACTCCTGCCTGCCTCACTCCCATTCCCTTTGTGATATGTGTCCTCTGATTTGAGGCCACATGTGCTGGGTTCCGCACCTTTCGATGATGTGGCCCCACTGGAGGGAAGACAGTCCTGACTGGTTCCCATCCCCTTGCTGATGTGGGCCCTCAGGTGAGAGTCTGATCCTGGCTGGGTTCCTCACCCTTCTGTGAGGTGGGCCCTCTGCTGTGAGGTCAATCATGCCTGTCTGGCACACGTCACCTTGGCGACGTGTGCCCTCTGGTGGCAGTTGGAGTGTGCTGGGATCCTCCTCCCCTTGGTGATGAGGGCCCTCTTGCCTTAGGCCATAACTTCTGGACTCCTCACATTTTCTGATGTGCGCCAAGTGAGTGAGGACACTCTTGCCAGGTTCCCATCCCCATGGGGATATGGGCCTTCTGCTCTGAGGTCAAAACGGCTGGCTTGCTCACAGTACCATAATGTGGGCCCTCTGCTGTGAGTTCACTCCGGCAAGGATCCCTTATCATCGGTGCTCTGAGCTGCCTGCTGGGAGGTTCCAACTGCTGGATTCCTCAACATTTTATTCTATGTGCCCTCTGTTGTGAGGCTCCTCCTGCCTGCCTCACTGCCAGCCCCTTGGTGATGACTGTCCTATGGCTTGAGGCCACATGTGCTGCGTTCCTCACCTTTCGATGATGTGGCCCCACTCGTGTGAGGACACTCCTGCCTGGTTCCCATCCCCTTGGTGAGGTGGGCCCTCTGGCGAGAGTCTAATCCTGGCTGGGTTCCTCAACGTTCTGTGAGGTAGGCCCTCTGCTGTGAGGTCACTCCTGCCTGGCTGGCACACGTCACCTTGGAGACGTGAGCCCTCTGGTGGCAGTTGGAGCGTGCAGGGTGCCTCCTCCTCTCGGTGATGACGGCCCTCTGGCGTCAGGCCCTAAATGGTGGGCTCCCCACATTTTCTGATGTGCGCCCAGTGGTGCGAGGACACTCCAGCCAGGTTCCCATTCCCATGGGGATGTGGGCCTTCTGCGCTGAGGTCCCAACGCCTGGGTTGCTCACAGTTTTATGATGTGGGCCCTCTGCTGTGAGTTCACTGTGGCCTGGATCCCATAGCCTCGGTGTTCTGGGCCGCCTGCTGGAAGGTCTAAATGCTGGAATCCTCACGTTTTTTGTATTATGTGCCCTGTGTTGTGAGGCTACTCCTGCCTGCCTCACTCCAAGGCCCTTGGTGATGTGGGTCCTCTGGTTTGAGGACACATGTGCTGGGTTCCTCACCTTAAGATGATGAGGCCCCACTGGTGTGAGGATAATCCTGACTGGTTCCCATCCCCTTTGTGATGTGGGCCCTCTGGTGAGAGTCTGATCCTGGCTGGGTTCCTCACCCATCTGTGAAGTGAGCCCTCTATTATCAAGTAACTCTTGCCTGGCTTGCTCACCTCACCTTGTGGACATGAGCCCTCATGTGGCACTTTGAGCCTGCTGGGAGCCTCCTCCCCTCGGTGATGAGGGCCCTCTGGCGTCAGGCCCTAACGGCTGGGCTCCCCACAGTTTGTGATGTGCACCCAGTGGTGCGAGGACACTCCATCCAGGTTCACATCTCCATTGGGATATGGGCCTTCTGCTTTGAGGTCCCAACGGCTGGGTTGTTCACAGTTTCATGATGTGGGCTCTCTGCTGTTAGTTCACTCTGGCGTGGATGCCATATCCTCTGTGCTCTGGGCCGCCTGCTGGGAGGTTCCAACTGCTCGATTCCTCAACTTTTGTATTCTATGGGTCCTGTGTTGTGATGCTCCTCCTGCCTGCCTCACTCGCAACCCCTTCGTGATGTGGGTCCTCTGGTTTGAGGCCACATGTGCTGGGTTCCGCAACTTACAATGATGTGGCCCCACTGGTGTGAGGACACTCCTGCCTGGTTCCCATCCCCTTGGTGATGTGGGCCTTCTGGTGACAGTCTTATCCTGGCTGGGTTCCTCACTCTTCTGTGAGGTAGGCCCTCTGCTGTGAGGTCAATCCTGCCTGACTTGCACACATCACCTTGGCGACGTGGGCCCTCTGTTGGCACATGGAACCTGCTGGGAGCCTCCTGCCCTCGGTGATGATGGCCCTCTAGCATCAGGCCCTAACTGCTGGGCTCCCCACGTTTTCTGATGTGAGCCCAGTGATGCCAGGACACTCCTGTCAGGTTCCCATCCCCATGGGGATGTGGGCTTTCTGCTCTGAGGTCCCAACGCCTGGGTTGCTCACAGTTTCATGATGTGGGCTCTCTGGTGTTAGTTCACCCCTGCCTGCATCCCATAGCTTCTGTGCTCTCGGCCGCCTGCTGGGAGGTTCCAAATGCTGGATTCCTCACCTTTTTTATTCTTTGGGCCCTCTGTTTTTAGGCTACTCCTACCTGCCTCACTCCCATCCCCTTTGTGATGTATGTCCTCTGATATGAGGCCACATGTGCTGGGTTCCTCACCTTTCGATGATGTGGCCCCACTGGTGGGAGGACAGTCCTGACTGGTTCCCATCCCCTTGGTGTTGTGGGCCCTCTGGCGAGAGTCTCATCCTGCCTCGGTTCCTCACCCTTCTGTGAGATAGGCCCTCTGCTGTGAGGTCACTACTGCCTGGCTGGCGCATGCCACCTTGTCGACGTGGGCCCTCTGTTGGCAGTTGGAACCTGCTGGGAGTCTCCTCCCCTCAGTTATGAGGGCCCCCTGGCGTCAGGCCCTAACTGCTGGACTCCTAACATTTTCTGATATGTGCTAAGTGGTGCGAAGCCACTCCTGCCAGGTTCCCATCCCAATGGGGATGTGGGCCTTCTGTTCTGAGGTCCCAATGGCTGGGCTGCTCACAGGTTCATGATGTGGGCCCTCTGCTGTGAGTTCACTGCGGCCTGGATCCCATAGCCTCGGTGCTCTGGGCCACTTGCTGGGAGGTTCCAACTGCTGGATTCCTCAACTTTTATATTCTATGGACCCTGTGTTGTGAGGCCGGTCCTGCCAGCCTCATTCCGAACCCCTTGGTGATGTGGTTCCTGTGGTTTGAGGCTACATGTGCTGGGATCCTCACCTTTCGATGATGTTGTCCCACTGGTGTGGGGACACTCCTGCCTGGTTCCCATCCCCTTGGTGATGTGGGCCCTCTGGTGAGAGTCTGATCCTGGCTGTGTTCCTCACCCTTCTGTGAGGTGGGCCCTCTGCTGTGAGGTCACTCCTGCCGGGCTGGCACACATCGCCTTGGCGACGTTGGCCCTCTGGTGGCAGCTGGAGCCTGCTGGGAGCCTCCTCCCCTCGGTGATGAGTGCCCTCTAGCGTCAGGCCCGAACTTCTGAGCACCCCACGTTTTCTGATGTGAGCCCAGTGATGCCAGGACACTCCTGTCATGTTCCCATCACCATGGGGATGTGGGCCTTCTGCTCTGAGGTCCCAATGTCTGGGTTGCTCACAGTTTCATGATGTGGGCTGTCTGGTGTTAGTTCACTCTGGCCTGGATCCCCTAGCCTCTGTGCTCTGGGCCGCCTGCTGGGAGGTTCCAACTGCTGGATTCCTCACCTTTCTTATTTTTGGGCCCTCTGTTATGAGGCTCCTCCTGACAGCCTCACTCCCAGCCCCTTGGTGATGGGTGTCCTATGGTTTAAAGCCACAGGTTCTGGGTTCCTCACCTTTAGATGATGTGGCCCTACTCATGTGAGGACACTCCTGCCTGGTTCCAATCCATTTGGTGATGTGGCCCCTCTGCTGCGCGTCTGATCCTGACTGGGTTCGTCACACTTCTCTGAGGTGGGCCCTCTGCTGTGAGGTCATTCGTGCCTGGTTGGCACACATCGCCTTGGCGACGTCAGCCCTCTGGTGGTAGTTGGAGCCTGCTGGGAGCCTCCTTCCCTTGGTGATGAGGGTCCTCTGGCGTCAGGCCCTAACTGCTGGTCGCCCAAACTTTTCTGATACGTTCTCAGTGGTGCGAGGACACTCCTACCAGATTTCCATCCCCATGGGGATGTGGGCCTCCTGCTCTGAAGTCCCAATGGCTGGGTTGCTCAGTTTCATGACATGGGCCCTCTTCTGTGAGTTCACTGTGGCCTGGATCCTATAGCCTCGGTTCTCTGGGCAGCCTGCTGGGAGGTTCCAACTGCTGGATTCCTCACATTTTTATTCTATGGGCCCAGTGTTGTGAGGCTACTCCTGCCTGCCTCACTCCGAGGCCCTTGGTGATGTGGGTCCTCTGGTTTGAGGACACATGTGCTGAGTACCTCACCTTTCGATGATGTGGCCCCACTGGTGTGAAGACAATCCTGCCTGTTTCCCATCCCCTTGGTGATGTGGGCCCTCTGGTGAGAGTCTGATGTTGGCTGGGTTTCTCACCCTTCTGTGAAGTGGGACCTCTGCTGTGAGGTAACTCCTGCCTGGCTTGCTCATGTTGCCTTGGCAATGTGAGCCCTCAGGTGGCAGTTGGAGCCTGCTGGGAATCTCCTCCCCTCAGTTATGAGAGCTCTGGATAAAACACATATGCCCTTTTTTGCCAAGTGCATTATTTTCCAAGTTCTGTCTCTTTTCCTGTGCTTTAAGAGCGAATCCCGTGTACCTCCTGAAATCGGTTTCCTGCAATTCTGCCCCGCTTTCAAGTCCTCTTGGCAGCCTTACTTCAATATATTTTTGGACGATAGCTGTCATTTATAACTCTGCAGATTTGTGAATGACAGTGCCCCTGAGCTCCTTTCTTCAACTCGTTTTCTTGTGAGCTGGCCGCAACACCGCAGGTTTGCTTCAGGCCCTAGTGTGGTTCCGGAATGGCACGCTGAGCCTTTGGTTAATTCCTCTTCTTGTTGGGAAATGAGAGGTAAATTTGGCCGTCCAGACACCTCCAGCTAGTCTCTCATTGGTTCTCCCTATTCATGTTCATCTTCCGCAGAAATTGCAAACTGCGCCAACAGGAGGTTAAAGGCACTGACTCTCCAAGTGAGGAGAGTATTAGTAAAGCGTCTGGAATGTTCTACCCGAGTACCAGGGGACGAAAACTGAGACACATTTGAACACGTTTCCCGATCACACGGTGGATCATACTCTGGGATCCACATGCATGTTTTAGCTGAAGGAAGAATCCCTTAAACCTGGAGAGTTGAGACCCATGGAATGGGTACCATGCAATATGACTTCAAAGGGTCTGCATTTGCTCACCGAACCTCACCAGTCCTATCACTGCTGTGTTTATGCCGCTGTACACACGCTTGATTCTCTTTCGGAGACATATAAATGCATAGGTTTTAAGATTCTTACTAGTCAGGTATATTCTTAGGCGTTTAATATGGGGTGTTGAGTGCACTTCGTTGAGCAAGGAGTAGCTCTTGTCTATTACATATTTGGCTTATGGAACCGTATCTGTGCTAATTTCAATCTCTGGTTTTATGCAGCACCCCAACTCACCTTTCCCCTTAAGCAAGCATAAGTTGGTTTTCTACATTTGAGACCCTGTTCTGTTTTGTAATTCAGTTCCTTTGTAGCCAAGTTTACATTCCGTGTAGTAGTGATATCTTATGATGTTTCTTTTTCTGTGTGACTTATTTCACTTAGAATCATCGTACCTGAATCCACTCATTATGCTGCTATGGGCCTGATGACATAGATTTCATTGCAGAGTGATATTGCATTGTACGTAAGTACCACAACTTCTTTATCCATTTTTTGCTTTCTGTGATATTGAACTTGTACCATAAACGAGGTTCTTGTAAAGGGAGCCGTCCCAAACTTTGGGGTGGCTGTGTCTTTTTGATTTTAATTTCCCTAAGCTATAGGACCATAAGTGGAAGTGCCCTAGGCTCTGTTTCTTTGTTTTGTAGATGTTTCAGGAAACACCATACACTTCTCCAGAGTGGCTGTTGGCAATTTACATCCCACCCATCAACATGACAAGGCTCCCAGTTCTCCATGGCCTGTCCTGCCTTTCTGGATTTTCCACTTTTTTCAGATGGCCCTTTTGACCGGGGCGCAGTGAGACTTCATTGTAGTGCAGATTTCCTTTGCAAGCTTGCTTGGTTGGCCAAAAAGTGTGTATGCATTTTTTCCTGAATATATTCGGGAAAAAACGCATACGCCATTTTTGGCCAAGTTCATCATTGTGGACATTCTGCCTCTTTTCCTATGCTTTACATGCAATTCCAGTCTACCTCCTGAAATCGGATTCCTACAATTCTGCCCCACTTTCAAGTCCTCTTGGCAGCCTTACTTCAATATGTTTTTGGACGATAGCTGTCATTTATAACTCTGCATGTTTGTGAATTACAGTGCCCCTGAGCTCCTTCCTTCAACTCGCTTTCTTTTGAGCTGGCCGCAACACCACAGGATTGCTTCAGGCCCTAGTGTGGTTCTGGCATGGCACGCTGAGCCTTTGGTTAATTCCTATTCTTGTTGGGAAATGAGAGTTAAATTTGCCCGTCCAGACACCTCCAGCTAGTCTCTCATGGGTTCTCCCTATTCCTGTTCATTTTCCGCAGAAATTGCAAACTGGGCCAAACAGGAGGTTAAAGGCACTGACTCTCCAAGTGGGGAGAGTGTTAGTAAAGCGTCTGGAATGTTGCACCCAAATACCAGGGGACGAAAACTGAGACACATTTGAACACGTTTCCCGATCACACGGTGGATCATACTCTGGGTTCCACATGCATGTTTTAGCTGAAGGTAGAATCCCTTAAACCTGGAGAGTTGAGACCCATGGAATGGGTACCAGGCAATATGACTTCAAAGGGTCTGCATTTGCTCACCGTACCTCACCAATCCTATCACTGCTGCGTTTATGCCGCTGTACACACGCTTGATTCTCTTTCGGAGACATATAAATCCATAGGTTTTAAGATTCTTACTAGTCAGGTATATTGTTACGCGTTTAATATGGGGTGTTGAGTCCACTTCGTTGAGCAAGCAGTAGCTCTTTTCTATTACATATTTGGCTTATGGAACGGTATCTGTGCTAATTTCAATCTCTGGTTTTATGCAGCACCCCAACTCACCTTTCCCCTTAAGCAAGCATAAGTTGGTATACTACATTTGAGACCCTGTTCTGTTTGTAATTCAGTTCCTGTGTAGCCAAGTTTACATTCCGTGTATTAGACATATATTATGATGTTTCTTTTTCTGTGTGACTTATTTCACTTAGAATCATCGTACCTGAATCCCCTCATTATGCTACTATGGGCCTGATGACATAGATTTCATTGCTGAGTGATATTGCATTCTACGTAAGTACCACAACTACTTTATCCATTTTTTGCTTTCTGTGATATTGAACTTGTACCATAAACGAGGTTCTTGTAAAGGGAGCCATCCCAAACTTTGGGGTGGCTGTGTCTTTTTTATTTTAATTTCCCTAAGCTATGGGACCATAAGTGGAAGTGCCCTAGGCTCTGTTGCTTTGTTTTGTAGATGTTTCAGGAAACACCATACACTTCTCCAGAGTGGCTGTTGGCAATTTACATCCCGCCCATCAGCATGACAAGGCTCCCAGTTCTCCATGGCCTGTCCTGCCTTTCTGGATTTTACACTTTTTTCAGATGGCCCTTTTGACCGGGAGGCACTGAGACTTCATTGTAGTGCAGATTTCCTTTGCAAGGTTGTTTGGTTGGCCAAAAAGGTCGTATTCATTTTCTCCTGAATATATTCAGGAAAAAACACATACGCCCTTTTTGGCCAAGTGCATCATTGTGGACGTTCTGCCCCTTTTCCTTTGCTTTACATGCCATTCCAGTCTATCTCCTGAAATCGGTTTCCTGCAATTCTGCCCCACTTTCAAGTCCTCTTGGCAGCCTTACTTCAATATATTTTTGGACGATAGCTGTCATTTATAACTCTGCAGGTTTGTGAATTACAGTGCCCCTGAGCTCCTTTCTTCAACTCGCTTTCTTGTGAGCTGGCCGCAACACTGAAGGATTGCTTCAGGCCCTAGTGTGGTTCCGGCATGGCACGCTGAGCCTTTGGTTAATTCCTCTTCCTGGTGGGAAATGAGAGTTAAATTTGCCCATCCAGACACCTCCAGCTAGTCTCTCATTGGTTCTCCTATTCGTGTTCATTTTCTGCAGAAACTGCAAACTGGGCCAAACATGAGGTTAAAGGCACTAACTCTCCAAGTGGGGAGAGTGTTAGTAAAGCATCTGGAATGTTGCACCCGAGTACCAGGGGACAAAACTGAGACACATTTGAACACGATTCCCGATCACACGGTGGATCATACTCTGGGTTCCACATGCATGTTTTAGCTGAAGGAAGAATCCCTTAAACCTGGAGAGTTGAGACCCATGGAATGGGTACCATGCAATATGACTTCAAAGGGTCTGCATTTGCTCACTGAACCTCACCAATCCTATCACTGCTGCGTTTATGCCGCTGTACACATGCTTGATTCTCTTTCGGAGACATATAAATGCATAGGTTTTAAGATTCTTACTAGTCAGGTATATTCTTAGGCGTTTAATATGGGGTGTTGAGTGCACTTCGTTGAGCAAGGAGTAGCTCTTGTCTATTACATATTTGGCTTATGGAACCGTATCTGTGCTAATTTCAATCTCTGGTTTTATGCAGCACCCCAACTCACCTTTCCCCTTAAGCAAGCATAAGTTGGTTTTCTACATTTGAGACCCTGTTCTGTTTTGTAATTCAGTTCCTTTGTAGCCAAGTTTACATTCCGTGTAGTAGTGATATCTTATGATGTTTCTTTTTCTGTGTGACTTATTTCACTTAGAATCATCGTACCTGAATCCACTCATTATGCTGCTATGGGCCTGATGACATAGATTTCATTGCAGAGTGATATTGCATTGTACGTAAGTACCACAACTTCTTTATCCATTTTTTGCTTTCTGTGATATTGAACTTGTACCGTAAACGAGGTTCTTGTAAACAGAGCCGTCCCAAACTTTGGGGTGGCTGTGTCTTTTTGATTTTAATTTCCCTAAGCTATAGGACCATAAGTGGAAGTGCCCTAGGCTCTGTTTCTTTGTTTTGTAGATGTTTCAGGAAACACCATACACTTCTCCAGAGTGGCTGTTGGCAATTTACATCCCACCCATCAACATGACAAGGCTCCCAGTTCTCCATGGCCTGTCCTGCCTTTCTGGATTTTCCACTTTTTTCAGATGGCCCTTTTGACCGGGGCGCAGTGAGACTTCATTGTAGTGCAGATTTCCTTTGCAAGCTTGCTTGGTTGGCCAAAAAGTGTGTATGCATTTTTTCCTGAATATATTCGGGAAAAAACGCATACGCCATTTTTGGCCAAGTTCATCATTGTGGACATTCTGCCTCTTTTCCTATGCTTTACATGCAATTCCAGTCTACCTCCTGAAATCGGATTCCTACAATTCTGCCCCACTTTCAAGTCCTCTTGGCAGCCTTACTTCAATATGTTTTTGGACGATAGCTGTCATTTATAACTCTGCATGTTTGTGAATTACAGTGCCCCTGAGCTCCTTCCTTCAACTCGCTTTCTTTTGAGCTGGCCGCAACACCACAGGATTGCTTCAGGCCCTAGTGTGGTTCTGGCATGGCACGCTGAGCCTTTGGTTAATTCCTATTCTTGTTGGGAAATGAGAGTTAAATTTGCCCGTCCAGACACCTCCAGCTAGTCTCTCATGGGTTCTCCCTATTCCTGTTCATTTTCCGCAGAAATTGCAAACTGGGCCAAACAGGAGGTTAAAGGCACTGACTCTCCAAGTGGGGAGAGTGTTAGTAAAGCGTCTGGAATGTTGCACCCAAATACCAGGGGACGAAAACTGAGACACATTTGAACACGTTTCCCGATCACACGGTGGATCATACTCTGGGTTCCACATGCATGTTTTAGCTGAAGGTAGAATCCCTTAAACCTGGAGAGTTGAGACCCATGGAATGGGTACCAGGCCATATGACTTCAAAGGGTCTGCATTTGCTCACCGTACCTCACCAATCCTATCACTGCTGCGTTTATGCCGCTGTACACACGCTTGATTCTCTTTCGGAGACATATAAATCCATAGGTTTTAAGATTCTTACTAGTCAGGTATATTGTTACGCATTTAATATGGGGTGTTGAGTCCACTTCGTTGAGCAAGCAGTAGCTCTTTTCTATTACATATTTGGCTTATGGAACGGTATCTGTGCTAATTTCAATCTCTGGTTTTATGCAGCACCCCAACTCACCTTTCCCCTTAAGCAAGCATAAGTTGGTATACTACAATTGAGACCCTGTTCTGTTTGTAATTCAGTTCCTGTGTAGCCAAGTTTACATTCCGTGTATTAGACATATATTATGATGTTTCTTTTTCTGTGTGACATATTTCACTTAGAATCATCGTACCTGAATCCACTCATTATGCTACTATGGGCCTGATGACATAGATTTCATTGCTGAGTGATATTGCATTGTACGTAAGTACCACAACTTCTTTATCCATTTTTCGCTTTCTGTGATATTGAACTTGAACCGTAAACGAGTTTCTTGTAAACAGAGCCGTCCCAAACTTTGGGGTGGCTGTGTCTTGTTGATTTTAATTTCCCTAAGCTATGGGACCATAAGTGGAAGTGCCCTAGGCTCTGTTGCTTTGTTTTGTAGATGTTTCAGGAAACACCATACACTTCTCCAGAGTGGCTGTTGGCAATTTACATCCCACCCATCAGCATGACAAGGCTCCCAGTTCTCCATGGCCTGTCCTGCCTTTCTGGATTTTACACTTTTTTCAGATGGCCCTTTTGACCGGGGCGCAGTGAGACTTCATTGTAGTGCAGATTTCCTTTGCAGGCTTGCTTGGTTGGCCAAAAAGTGCGTATGCATTTTTTCCTGAATATATTCGGGAAAAAACGCATACGCCCTTTTTGGCCAAGTTCATCATTGTGGACGTTCTGCCTCTTTTCCTATGCTTTACATGCAATTCCAGTCTACCTCCTGAAATCGGTTTCCTGCAATTATGCCCCACTTTCAAGTCCTCTTGGCAGCCTTACTTCCATATATTTTTGGACGATAGCTGTCATTTATAACTCTGCAGGTTTGTGAATTACAGGGCCCATGAGCTCCTTCCTTCTACTCGCTTTCTTGTGAACTGGCCGCAACACCACAGGATTGCTTCAGGCCCTAGTGTAGTTCTGGCATGGCACGCTGAGCCTTTGGTTAATTCCTCTTCCTGGTGGGAAATGAGTGTTAAATATGCCCATCCAGACACCTACCTCACTCTCAACCCCTTGGTGATGTGGGTCCCCTGGTTTGTGGCCACCTTTGCTGGGTTCCTCACCTTTCGATGATGTGGCCCCACTAGTGTGAGGACACTCCTGCTTGGTTCTCATCCACGTGGTTATGTGGACCCCCTGGTGAGAGTCTGTTCCTGGCTGTGTTCCTCACCCACCTGTGAGGGAGACCCTCTGCTGATAGGTCACTCTTGCATGGCTGGCACACATTGCCTTGGTGAAGTCAGCCGTGTGGTGGCAGTTGGAGCGTGCTAGGAATCTCCTCCGACTGGTGATGAGGGCCCTCTTGGGTCAGGCCCTAACTGCTGGGCTCACCAACTTTTCTTAGTGAGCCCAATGATGCTTGGGTAATCCTCTTAGGATCCCATCTCCCTGGGGATGTGGGCCTTCTGCTCTGAGGTCCCAACGGCTGGGTTGTTCACATTTTCATGATGTGGGCTCTCTGGTGTTAGTTCACAAGGCCTGGATCCCATAGCCTCTGTGCTCTTGGCCGCCTGCTGGGAGGTTCCAACAGATGGATTCCTCACTTTTTAAATTTTTTGGGCCCTCTGTTGTGAGGATCCTCCTGCCTGCCTCACTCCCAGCCCCTTCGTGATGTGTGTCGTCTGGTTTGAGGCCACATGTGCTGGGTTCCTCACCTTTCGATGATGTGGGACCAATGGTCTTAGGAGACTCCTGCCTGGTTCACATCCCCTTGGTGATGTGGGCCCTCTGTTGAGAGTCTGATCCTGGCTGGGTTCCTCACCCATCTGTGAGGTGGGCCGTCTGCTGTGAGGTCACTCCTGCCTGGCTTGCTCACCTCGCCTTGTGGACATGAGCCCTCTGGTGGCACTTGGAGCCTGCTGGGAGCCTCCTCCCCTTGGTGATGAGGGCCCTCTGGCGTCAGGCCCTAACTGCTGGGCTCCCCACATTTTGTGATGTGCACCCAGTGGTGCGAGGACACTCCAGCCAGTTTCACATCCCCATTGGGATGTGGGCCTTCTGCTCTGAGGTCCCAACGCCTGGGTTGCTCACAGTTTCATGATGTGGGCTCTCTGGTGTTAGTTCACTCCTGCCTGCATCCCATAGCTTCTGTGCTCTCGGCCGCCTGCTGGGAGGTTCCAACTGCTGGATTCCTCACCTTTCTTATTCTTTGGGCCCTCTGTTTTCAGGCTACTCCTGCCTGCCTCACTCCCATTCCCTTTGTGATATGTGTCCTCTGATTTGAGGCCACATGTGCTGGGTTCCGCACCTTTCGATGATGTGGCCCCACTGGAGGGAAGACAGTCCTGACTGGTTCCCATCCCCTTGCTGATGTGGGCCCTCAGGTGAGAGTCTGATCCTGGCTGGGTTCCTCACCCTTCTGTGAGGTGGGCCCTCTGCTGTGAGGTCAATCATGCCTGTCTGGCACACGTCACCTTGGCGACGTGTGCCCTCTGGTGGCAGTTGGAGTGTGCTGGGATCCTCCTCCCCTTGGTGATGAGGGCCCTCTTGCCTTAGGCCATAACTTCTGGACTCCTCACATTTTCTGATGTGCGCCAAGTGAGTGAGGACACTCTTGCCAGGTTCCCATCCCCATGGGGATATGGGCCTTCTGCTCTGAGGTCAAAACGGCTGGCTTGCTCACAGTACCATAATGTGGGCCCTCTGCTGTGAGTTCACTCCGGCAAGGATCCCTTATCATCGGTGCTCTGAGCTGCCTGCTGGGAGGTTCCAACTGCTGGATTCCTCAACATTTTATTCTATGTGCCCTCTGTTGTGAGGCTCCTCCTGCCTGCCTCACTGCCAGCCCCTTGGTGATGACTGTCCTATGGCTTGAGGCCACATGTGCTGCGTTCCTCACCTTTCGATGATGTGGCCCCACTCGTGTGAGGACACTCCTGCCTGGTTCCCATCCCCTTGGTGAGGTGGGCCCTCTGGCGAGAGTCTAATCCTGGCTGGGTTCCTCAACGTTCTGTGAGGTAGGCCCTCTGCTGTGAGGTCACTCCTGCCTGGCTGGCACACGTCACCTTGGAGACGTGAGCCCTCTGGTGGCAGTTGGAGCGTGCAGGGTGCCTCCTCCTCTCGGTGATGACGGCCCTCTGGCGTCAGGCCCTAAATGGTGGGCTCCCCACATTTTCTGATGTGCGCCCAGTGGTGCGAGGACACTCCAGCCAGGTTCCCATTCCCATGGGGATGTGGGCCTTCTGCGCTGAGGTCCCAACGCCTGGGTTGCTCACAGTTTTATGATGTGGGCCCTCTGCTGTGAGTTCACTGTGGCCTGGATCCCATAGCCTCGGTGTTCTGGGCCGCCTGCTGGAAGGTCTAAATGCTGGAATCCTCACGTTTTTTGTATTATGTGCCCTGTGTTGTGAGGCTACTCCTGCCTGCCTCACTCCAAGGCCCTTGGTGATGTGGGTCCTCTGGTTTGAGGACACATGTGCTGGGTTCCTCACCTTAAGATGATGAGGCCCCACTGGTGTGAGGATAATCCTGACTGGTTCCCATCCCCTTTGTGATGTGGGCCCTCTGGTGAGAGTCTGATCCTGGCTGGGTTCCTCACCCATCTGTGAAGTGAGCCCTCTATTATCAAGTAACTCTTGCCTGGCTTGCTCACCTCACCTTGTGGACATGAGCCCTCATGTGGCACTTTGAGCCTGCTGGGAGCCTCCTCCCCTCGGTGATGAGGGCCCTCTGGCGTCAGGCCCTAACGGCTGGGCTCCCCACAGTTTGTGATGTGCACCCAGTGGTGCGAGGACACTCCATCCAGGTTCACATCTCCATTGGGATATGGGCCTTCTGCTTTGAGGTCCCAACGGCTGGGTTGTTCACAGTTTCATGATGTGGGCTCTCTGCTGTTAGTTCACTCTGGCGTGGATGCCATATCCTCTGTGCTCTGGGCCGCCTGCTGGGAGGTTCCAACTGCTCGATTCCTCAACTTTTGTATTCTATGGGTCCTGTGTTGTGATGCTCCTCCTGCCTGCCTCACTCGCAACCCCTTCGTGATGTGGGTCCTCTGGTTTGAGGCCACATGTGCTGGGTTCCGCAACTTACAATGATGTGGCCCCACTGGTGTGAGGACACTCCTGCCTGGTTCCCATCCCCTTGGTGATGTGGGCCTTCTGGTGACAGTCTTATCCTGGCTGGGTTCCTCACTCTTCTGTGAGGTAGGCCCTCTGCTGTGAGGTCAATCCTGCCTGACTTGCACACATCACCTTGGCGACGTGGGCCCTCTGTTGGCACATGGAACCTGCTGGGAGCCTCCTGCCCTCGGTGATGATGGCCCTCTAGCATCAGGCCCTAACTGCTGGGCTCCCCACGTTTTCTGATGTGAGCCCAGTGATGCCAGGACACTCCTGTCAGGTTCCCATCCCCATGGGGATGTGGGCTTTCTGCTCTGAGGTCCCAACGCCTGGGTTGCTCACAGTTTCATGATGTGGGCTCTCTGGTGTTAGTTCACCCCTGCCTGCATCCCATAGCTTCTGTGCTCTCGGCCGCCTGCTGGGAGGTTCCAAATGCTGGATTCCTCACCTTTTTTATTCTTTGGGCCCTCTGTTTTTAGGCTACTCCTACCTGCCTCACTCCCATCCCCTTTGTGATGTATGTCCTCTGATATGAGGCCACATGTGCTGGGTTCCTCACCTTTCGATGATGTGGCCCCACTGGTGGGAGGACAGTCCTGACTGGTTCCCATCCCCTTGGTGTTGTGGGCCCTCTGGCGAGAGTCTCATCCTGCCTCGGTTCCTCACCCTTCTGTGAGATAGGCCCTCTGCTGTGAGGTCACTACTGCCTGGCTGGCGCATGCCACCTTGTCGACGTGGGCCCTCTGTTGGCAGTTGGAACCTGCTGGGAGTCTCCTCCCCTCAGTTATGAGGGCCCCCTGGCGTCAGGCCCTAACTGCTGGACTCCTAACATTTTCTGATATGTGCTAAGTGGTGCGAAGCCACTCCTGCCAGGTTCCCATCCCAATGGGGATGTGGGCCTTCTGTTCTGAGGTCCCAATGGCTGGGCTGCTCACAGGTTCATGATGTGGGCCCTCTGCTGTGAGTTCACTGCGGCCTGGATCCCATAGCCTCGGTGCTCTGGGCCACTTGCTGGGAGGTTCCAACTGCTGGATTCCTCAACTTTTATATTCTATGGACCCTGTGTTGTGAGGCCGGTCCTGCCAGCCTCATTCCGAACCCCTTGGTGATGTGGTTCCTGTGGTTTGAGGCTACATGTGCTGGGATCCTCACCTTTCGATGATGTTGTCCCACTGGTGTGGGGACACTCCTGCCTGGTTCCCATCCCCTTGGTGATGTGGGCCCTCTGGTGAGAGTCTGATCCTGGCTGTGTTCCTCACCCTTCTGTGAGGTGGGCCCTCTGCTGTGAGGTCACTCCTGCCGGGCTGGCACACATCGCCTTGGCGACGTTGGCCCTCTGGTGGCAGCTGGAGCCTGCTGGGAGCCTCCTCCCCTCGGTGATGAGTGCCCTCTAGCGTCAGGCCCGAACTTCTGAGCACCCCACGTTTTCTGATGTGAGCCCAGTGATGCCAGGACACTCCTGTCATGTTCCCATCACCATGGGGATGTGGGCCTTCTGCTCTGAGGTCCCAATGTCTGGGTTGCTCACAGTTTCATGATGTGGGCTGTCTGGTGTTAGTTCACTCTGGCCTGGATCCCCTAGCCTCTGTGCTCTGGGCCGCCTGCTGGGAGGTTCCAACTGCTGGATTCCTCACCTTTCTTATTTTTGGGCCCTCTGTTATGAGGCTCCTCCTGACAGCCTCACTCCCAGCCCCTTGGTGATGGGTGTCCTATGGTTTAAAGCCACAGGTTCTGGGTTCCTCACCTTTAGATGATGTGGCCCTACTCATGTGAGGACACTCCTGCCTGGTTCCAATCCATTTGGTGATGTGGCCCCTCTGCTGCGCGTCTGATCCTGACTGGGTTCGTCACACTTCTCTGAGGTGGGCCCTCTGCTGTGAGGTCATTCGTGCCTGGTTGGCACACATCGCCTTGGCGACGTCAGCCCTCTGGTGGTAGTTGGAGCCTGCTGGGAGCCTCCTTCCCTTGGTGATGAGGGTCCTCTGGCGTCAGGCCCTAACTGCTGGTCGCCCAAACTTTTCTGATACGTTCTCAGTGGTGCGAGGACACTCCTACCAGATTTCCATCCCCATGGGGATGTGGGCCTCCTGCTCTGAAGTCCCAATGGCTGGGTTGCTCAGTTTCATGACATGGGCCCTCTTCTGTGAGTTCACTGTGGCCTGGATCCTATAGCCTCGGTTCTCTGGGCAGCCTGCTGGGAGGTTCCAACTGCTGGATTCCTCACATTTTTATTCTATGGGCCCAGTGTTGTGAGGCTACTCCTGCCTGCCTCACTCCGAGGCCCTTGGTGATGTGGGTCCTCTGGTTTGAGGACACATGTGCTGAGTACCTCACCTTTCGATGATGTGGCCCCACTGGTGTGAAGACAATCCTGCCTGTTTCCCATCCCCTTGGTGATGTGGGCCCTCTGGTGAGAGTCTGATGTTGGCTGGGTTTCTCACCCTTCTGTGAAGTGGGACCTCTGCTGTGAGGTAACTCCTGCCTGGCTTGCTCATGTTGCCTTGGCAATGTGAGCCCTCAGGTGGCAGTTGGAGCCTGCTGGGAATCTCCTCCCCTCAGTTATGAGAGCTCTGGATAAAACACATATGCCCTTTTTTGCCAAGTGCATTATTTTCCAAGTTCTGTCTCTTTTCCTGTGCTTTAAGAGCGAATCCCGTGTACCTCCTGAAATCGGTTTCCTGCAATTCTGCCCCGCTTTCAAGTCCTCTTGGCAGCCTTACTTCAATATATTTTTGGACGATAGCTGTCATTTATAACTCTGCAGATTTGTGAATGACAGTGCCCCTGAGCTCCTTTCTTCAACTCGTTTTCTTGTGAGCTGGCCGCAACACCGCAGGTTTGCTTCAGGCCCTAGTGTGGTTCCGGAATGGCACGCTGAGCCTTTGGTTAATTCCTCTTCTTGTTGGGAAATGAGAGGTAAATTTGGCCGTCCAGACACCTCCAGCTAGTCTCTCATTGGTTCTCCCTATTCATGTTCATCTTCCGCAGAAATTGCAAACTGCGCCAACAGGAGGTTAAAGGCACTGACTCTCCAAGTGAGGAGAGTATTAGTAAAGCGTCTGGAATGTTCTACCCGAGTACCAGGGGACGAAAACTGAGACACATTTGAACACGTTTCCCGATCACACGGTGGATCATACTCTGGGATCCACATGCATGTTTTAGCTGAAGGAAGAATCCCTTAAACCTGGAGAGTTGAGACCCATGGAATGGGTACCATGCAATATGACTTCAAAGGGTCTGCATTTGCTCACCGAACCTCACCAGTCCTATCACTGCTGTGTTTATGCCGCTGTACACACGCTTGATTCTCTTTTGGAGACATATAAATGCATAGGTTTTAAGATTCTTACTAGTCAGGTATATTCTTAGGCGTTTAATATGGGGTGTTGAGTGCACTTCGTTGAGCAAGGAGTAGCTCTTGTCTATTACATATTTGGCTTATGGAACCGTATCTGTGCTAATTTCAATCTCTGGTTTTATGCAGCACCCCAACTCACCTTTCCCCTTAAGCAAGCATAAGTTGGTTTTCTACATTTGTGACCCTGTTCTGTTTTGTAATGCTGTTTCTGTGTTGCCAAGTTTACATTCCGTGTATTAGTGATATCTTATGATGTTTCTTTTTCTGTGTGACTTATTTCACTTAGAATCATCGTACCTGAATCCACTCGTTATGCTGCTATGGGCCTGATGACATAGATGTCATTGCTGAGTGATATTGCATTGTACGTAAGTACCACAACTTCTTTATCCATTTTTCGCTTTCTGCGATATTGTACTTGTACCGTAAACGAGGTTCTTGTAAACAGAGCCGTCCCAAACTTTGGGGTGGCTGTGTCTTTTTGATTTTAATTTCCCTAAGCTACACGACCATAAGTGGATGTGCCCTAGGCTCTGTTGCTTTGTTTTTTAGATGTTTCAGGAAACACCATACACTTCTCCAGAGTGGCTGTTGGCAATTTACATCCCGCCCGTCAGCATAACAAGGCTCCAAGTTCTCCATGGCCTGTGCTGCCTTTCTGGATTTTACACTTTTTTCAGATGGCCCTTTTGACCCGGGGGCAGTGAGACTTCATTGTAATGAAGATTTCCTTTGCAAGCTTGCTTGGTTGGCCAAAAAGGGCGTATGCGTTTTTTCCTGAATATATTCAGGAAAAAACGCATATGCCCTTTTTGGCCAAGTGCATCATTGTGGACGTTCTGCCTCTTTTCCTATGCTTTACATGCAATTCCAGGCTACCTCCTGAAATCGGTTTCCTGCAATTCTGCCCCGCTTTGAAGTCCTCTTGGCAGCCTTACTTCAATATATTTTTGGACGATAGCTGTCATTTATAACTCTGCAGTTTTGTGAATGACAGTGTCCCTGAGCTCCTTTCTTCAACTCGCTTTTTTGTGATCTGGCCGCAGCACCGCACGATTGCTTCAGGCCGTAGTGTGGTTCCGGCATGGCATGCTGAGCCTTTGGTTAATTCCTCTTCCTGGTGGGAAATGAGAGTTAAATTTGCCCGTCCAGACACCTGCAGCTAGTCTCTCATGGGTTCTCCTTATTCCTGTTCATTTTCCGCAGAAATTGCAAACTGGGCCAAACAGGAGTTTAAAGTCACTGACTCTCCAACTGGGGAGAGTGATAGTAAAGCGTCTGGAATGTTGCACCCGAGTACCAGGGGACGAAAACTGAGACACATTTGAACACGTTTCCCGATCACACGGTGGATCATACTCTGGGTTCCACATGCATGTTTTAGCTGAAGGAAGAATCCCTTATACCTGGAGAGTTGAGACCCATGGAATGGGTACCATGCAATATGACTTCAAAGGGTCTGAATTTCCTCACTGAACCTCACCAATCCTATCACTGCTGCGTTTATGCTGCTGTACACACGCTTGATTCTCTTTTGGAGACATATAAATCCGTAGGTATTAAGATTCTTACCAGTCAGGTATATTCTTAGGCGTTTAATATGGGGTGTTGAGTCCACTTCGTTGAGCAAGGAGTAGCTCTTGTCTATTATATATTTGGCTTATGGAACGGTATCTGTGCTACTTTCGATCTCTGGTTTTATGCAGCACCCCAACTCACCTTTCCCCTTAAGCAAGCATAAGTTGGTTTTCTACATTTGAGACCCTGTTCTGTTTTGTAATTCGGTTCCTGTGTAGCCAAGTTTACATTCCGTGTATTAGTGATATCTTATGATGTTTCTTTTTCTGTGTGACTTATTTCACTTAGAATCATCGTACCTGAATCCACTCATTATGCTGCTACGGGCCTGATGACATAGATTTCATTGCTGAGTGATATTGCATTGTACGTAAGTACCACAACTTCTTTATCCATTTTCCGCTTTCTGTGATATTGAACTTGTACCGTAAACGAGGTTCTTGTAAACAGAGCCGTCCCAAACTTTGGGGTGGCTGTGTCGTTTTGATTTTAATTTCCCTAAGCTATAGGACCATAAGTGGAAGTGCCCTAGGCTCTGTTTCTTTGTTTTTTAGATGTTTCAGGAAACACCATACACTTCTCCAGAGTGGCTGTTGGCATTTTACATCCCGCCCATCAGCATAACAAGGCTCCCAGTTCTCCATGGCCTATCCTGCCTTTCTGAATTTTACACTTTTTTCAGATGGCCCTTTTGACCGGGGGGCAGTGAGACTTCATTGTAGTGCAGATTTCCTTTGCAAGCTTGCTTGGTTGGCCAAAAAGGGCGTATGCGTTAAACGCATACGCCCTTTTTGGGCAAGTGCATCATTGTGGACGTTCTGCCTCTTTTCCTATGCTTTACGTGCAATTCCAGTCTACCTCCTGAAATCGGTTTCCTGCAATTCTGCCCCGCTTTCAAGTCCTCTTGGCAACCTTACTTCAATATATCTTTGGACGATAGCTGTCATTTATAACTCTGTAGGTTTGTGATTGACAGTGCCCCTGAGCTCCTTTCTTCAACTCGCTTTCTTGTGAGCTGGCCGCAACACCGCAGGATTGCTTCAGACCCTAGTGTGGTTCCCGCATGGCACGCTGAGCCTTTGGTTAATTCCTCTTCCTCGTGGGAAATGAGAGTTAAATTTGCCCGTCCAGACACCCCCAGCTACTCTCTCATTGGTTCTCCCTATTCCTGTTCATTTTCCATAGAAATTGCAAACTGGGCCAAACAGGAGGTTAAAGGCACTGACTCTCCAAGTGGGGAGAGTGTTAGTAAAGCGTCTGGAATGTTGCACCCGAGTACCAGGGGACGAAAACTGAGACACATTTGAACACGTTTCCCGATCACACGGTGGATCATACTCTGGGTTCCACATGCATGTTTTAGCTGAAGGAAGAATCCCTTAAACCTGGAGAGTTGAGACCCATGGAATGGGTACCATGCAATATGACTTCAAAGGGTCTGCATTTGCTCACCAAACCTCACCAATCCTATCACTGCTTCGTTTATGCCGCTGTACACACGCTTGATTCTCTTTCGGAGACATATAAATCCATAGGTTTTAAGATTCTTACTAGTCAGGTATATTCTTAGGCGTTTAATATGGGGTGTTGAGTCCACTTTGTTGAGCAAGGAGTAGCTCTTGTCTATTACATATTTGTCTTATGGAACGGTATCTGTGCTACGTTCGATCTCTGGTTTTATGCAGCACCCCAACTCACCTTTCCCCTTAAGCAAGCATAAGTTGGTTTTCTACATTTGAGACCCTGTTCTGTTTTGTAATTCAGTGCCTGTGTAGCCAAGTTTACATTCCGTGTATTAGTGATATCTTATGATGTTTCTTTTTCTGTGTGACTTATTTCACTTAGAATCATCGTATCTGAATGCACTCATTATGCTGCTACGGGCCTGTTGACATAGATTTCATTGCTGAGTGATATTGCATTGTACGTAAGTACCACAACTTCTTTATCCATTTTTCACTTTCTGTGATATTGAACTTGTACCGTAAACAAGGTTCTTGTAAACAGAGCCATCCCAAAATTTGGGGTGGCTGTGTCTTTTTGATTTTAATTTCCCTAAGCTATAGGACCATAAGTGGAAGTGCCCTAGGCTCTGTTGCTTTGTTTTTTAGATGTTTCAGGAAACACCATACACTTCTCCAGAGTGGCTGTAGGTAATTTACATCCCGCCCATCAGCATAACAAGGTTCCCAGTTCTCCATGGCCTGTCCTGCCTTTCTGGATTTTACACTCTTTTCCGATGGCCCTTTTGACCGAGGGGCAGTGAGACTTCATTGTAGTGCAGATTTCCTTTGCAAGCTTGCTTGGTTGGCCAAAAAGCGCGTATGCGTTTTTTCCTGAATATATTCAGGAGAAAACGCATACGCCCTTTTTGGCCAAGTGCATCATTGTGGACGTTCTGCCTCTTTTCCTATGCTTTACATGCAATTCCAGTCTACCTCCTGAAATCGGTTTCCTGCAATTCTTCCCCGCTTTCAAGTCCTCTTGGCAGACTTACTTCAATATATATTTGGACGATAGCTGTCATTGATAACTCTGCAGGTTTCTGAATGACAGTGCCCCTGAGCTCCTTTCTTCAACTCGCTTTCTTGTGAGCTGGCCGCAACACCGCAGGATTGCTTCAGGCCCTAGTGTGGTTCCGGCATGGCACGCTGAGCCTTTGGTTAATTCCTCTTCCTAGTGGGAAATGAGAGTTAAATTTGCCCGTCCAGACACCTCCAGCTAGTCTCTCATTGGTTCTCCCTATTCCTGTTGATTTTCCGCAGAAATTGCAAACTGGGCCATACAGGAGGTTAAAGGCACTGACTCTCCAAGTGGGGAGAGTGTTAGTAAAGCGTCTGGAATGTTGCACCCGAGTACCAGAGGATGAAAACTGAGACACATTAGAACACGTTTGCCGATCACACGGTGGATCATACTCTGGGTTCCACATGCATGTTTAAGTGAAGGAAGAATCCCTTAAACCTGGAGAGTTGAGACCCATGGAATGGGTACCATGCAATATGACTTCAAAGGGTCTGCATTTGCTCACCGAACCTCACCAATCCTATCACTGCTGCGTTTATGCCGCTGTACACATGCTTGATTCTCTTTCGGAGACATACAAATCCATAGGTTTTAAGATTCTTACTAGTCAGGTATATTCTTAGGCGTTTAATATGGGGTGTTGAGTCCACTTCGTTGAGCAAGGAGTAGCTCTTGTCTATTACATATTTGTCTTATGGAACGGTATCTGTGCTACGTTCGATCTCTGGTTTTATGGAGCACCCCAACTCACCTTTCCCCTTAAGCAAGCATAAGTTGGTTTTCTACATTTGAGACCCTGTTCTGTTTTGTAATTCAGTGCCTGTGTAGCCAAGTTTACATTCCGTGTATTAGTGATATCTTATGATGTTTCTTTTTCTGTGTGACTTATTTCACTTAGAATCATCGTATCTGAATGCACTCATTATGCTGCTACGGGCCTGTTGACATAGATTTCATTGCTGAGTGATATTGCATTCTACGTAAGTACCACAACTTCTTTATCCATTTTTCACTTTCTGTGATATTGAACTTGTACCGTAAACAAGGTTCTTGTAAACAGAGCCATCCCAAAATTTGGGGTGGCTGTGTCTTTTTGATTTTAATTTCCCTAAGCTATAGGACCATAAGTGGAAGTGCCCTAGGCTCTGTTGCTTTGTTTTTTAGATGTTTCAGGAAACACCATACACTTCTCCAGAGTGGCTGTAGGTAATTTACATCCCGCCCATCAGCATAACAAGGCTCCCAGTTCTCCATGGCCTGTCCTGCCTTTCTGGATTTTACACTCTTTTCCGATGGCCCTTTTGACCGGGGGGCAGTGAGACTTCATTGTAGTGCAGATTTCCGTTGCAAGCTTGCTTGGTTGGCCAAAAAGCGCGTATGCGTTTTTTCCTGAATATATTCAGGAAAAAACGCATACGCCCTTTTTGGCCAAGTGCATCATTGTGGACGTTCTGCCTCTTTTCCTATGCTTTACATGCAATTCCAGTCTACCTCCTGAAATCGGTTTCCTGCAATTCTTCCCCGCTTTCAAGTCCTCTTGGCAGACTTACTTCAATATATATTTGGATGATAGCTGTCATTGATAACTCTGCAGGTTTCTGAATGACAGTGCCCCTGAGCTCCTTTCTTCAACTCGCTTTCTTGTGAGCTGGCCGCAACACCGCAGGATTGCTTCAGGCCCTAGTGTGGTTCCGGCATGGCACGCTGAGCCTTTGGTAAATTCCTCTTCCAGGTGGGAAA
The DNA here is from genome assembly GCF_937001465.1 of Orcinus orca. Classification (NCBI taxonomy): domain Eukaryota; kingdom Metazoa; phylum Chordata; class Mammalia; order Artiodactyla; family Delphinidae; genus Orcinus; species Orcinus orca. Next base: position 58,648,741 of record NC_064562.1, on the reverse strand, counting down.
TGAGAGTTAAATTTGCCCGTCCAGACACCTCCAGCTAGTCTCTCATTGGTTCTCCCTATTCCTGTTCATTTTCCGCAGAAATTGCAAACTGGGCCATACAGGAGGTTAAAGGCACTGACTCTCCAAGTGGGGAGAGTGTTAGTAAAGCGTCTGGAATGTTGCACCCGAGTACCAGAGGATGAAAACTGAGACACATTCGAACACGTTTGCCGATCACACGGTGGATCATACTCTGGGTTCCACATGCATGTTTAAGTGAAGGAAGAATCCCTTAAACCTGGAGAGTTGAGACCCATGGAATGGGAACCATGCAATATGACTTCAAAGGGTCTGCATTTGCTCACCGAACCTCACCAATCCTATCACTGCTGCGTTTATGCCGCTGTACACATGCTTGATTCTCTTTCGGAGACATACAAATCCATAGGTTTTAAGATTCTTACTAGTCAGGTATATTCTTAGGCGTTTAATATGGGGTGTTGAGTCCACTTCGTTGAGCAAGGAGTAGCTCTTGTCTATTACATATTTGTCTTATGGAACGGTATCTGTGCTACGTTCGATCTCTGGTTTTATGGAGCACCCCAACTCACCTTTCCCCTTAAGCAAGCATAAGTTGGTTTTCTACATTTGAGACCCTGTTCTGTTTTGTAATTCAGTGCCTGTGTAGCCAAGTTTACATTCCGTGTATTAGTGATATCTTATGATGTTTCTTTTTCTGTGTGACTTATTTCACTTAGAATCATCGTATCTGAATGCACTCATTATGCTGCTACGGGCCTGTTGACATAGATTTCATTGCTGAGTGATATTGCATTGTACGTAAGTACCACAACTTCTTTATCCATTTTTCACTTTCTGTGATATTGAACTTGTACCATAAACAAGGTTCTTGTAAACAGAGCCATCCCAAAATTTGGGGTGGCTGTGTCTTTTTGATTTTAATTTCCCTAAGCTATAGGACCATAAGTGGAAGTGCCCTAGGCTCTGTTGCTTTGTTTTTTAGATGTTTCAGGAAACACCATACACTTCTCCAGAGTGGCTGTAGGTAATTTACATCCCGCCCATCAGCATAACAAGGCTCCCAGTTCTCCATGGCCTGTCCTGCCTTTCTGGATTTTACACTCTTTTCCGATGGCCCTTTTGACCGGGGGGCAGTGAGACTTCATTGTAGTGCAGATTTCCGTTGCAAGCTTGCTTGGTTGGCCAAAAAGCGCGTATGCGTTTTTTCCTGAATATATTCAGGAAAAAACGCATACGCCCTTTTTGGCCAAGTGCATCATTGTGGACGTTCTGCCTCTTTTCCTATGCTTTACATGCAATTCCAGTCTACCTCCTGAAATCGGTTTCCTGCAATTCTTCCCCGCTTTCAAGTCCTCTTGGCAGACTTACTTCAATATATATTTGGATGATAGCTGTCATTGATAACTCTGCAGGTTTCTGAATGACAGTGCCCCTGAGCTCCTTTCTTCAACTCGCTTTCTTGTGAGCTGGCCGCAACACCGCAGGATTGCTTCAGGCCCTAGTGTGGTTCCGGCATGGCACGCTGAGCCTTTGGTAAATTCCTCTTCCAGGTGGGAAATGAGAGTTAAATTTGCCCGTCCAGACACCTCCAGCTAGTCTCTCATTGGTTCTCCCTATTCCTGTTCATTTTCCGCAGAAATTGCAAACTGGGCCATACAGGAGGTTAAAGGCACTGACTCTCCAAGTGGGGAGAGTGTTAGTAAAGCGTCTGGAATGTTGCACCCGAGTACCAGAGGATGAAAACTGAGACACATTCGAACACGTTTGCCGATCACACGGTGGATCATACTCTGGGTTCCACATGCATGTTTAAGTGAAGGAAGAATCCCTTAAACCTGGAGAGTTGAGACCCATGGAATGGGAACCATGCAATATGACTTCAAAGGGTCTGCATTTGCTCACCGAACCTCACCAATCCTATCACTGCTGCGTTTATGCCGCTGTACACACGCTTGATTCTCTTTCGGAGACATATAAATCCATAGGTTTTAAGATTCTTACTAGTCAGGTATATTCTTAGGCGTTTAATATGGGGTGTTGAGTCCACTTCGTTGAGCAAGGAGTAGCTCTTGTCTATTACATATTTGGCTTATGGAATGGTATCTGTGCTCATTTCAATATCTGGTTTTATGGAGCACCCCAACTCACCTTTCCCCTTAAGCAAGCATAAGTTGGTTTCCTACATTTGAGACCCTGTTCTGTTTTGTAATTCAGTTCCTGTGTAGCCAAGTTTACATTTCATGTATTAGTGATATCTTATGATGTTTCTTTCTCTGTGTGACTTATTTCATTTAGAATCATCGTACCTGAATCCACTCATTACGCTGCTACGGGCCTGATGACATAGATTTCATTGCTGAGTGATATTGCATTGTACGTAAGTACCACAACTTCTTTATCCATTTTTCGCTTTCTGTGATATTGAACTTGTACCGTAAACGAGGTTCTTGTAAACAGAGCCGGCCCAAATTTTGGGGTGGCTGTGTCTTTTTGATTTTAATTTCCCTAAGCTATAGGACCATAAGTGGAAGTGCCCTAGGCTCTGTTGCTTTGTTTTTTGGATATTTCAGGAAACACCATACACTTCTCCAGTGTGGTTGTTGGCAATTTACATCCCACCCATCAGCATAACAAGGCTCCCAGTTCTCCATGGCCTGTCCTGCCTTTCTGGATTTTACACTTTTTTCAGATGGCCCTTTTGACCGGGGGGCAGTGAGACTTCATTGTAGTGCAGATTTCCTTTGCAAGTTGCTTGTTTGGCCAAAAAGGGCGTATGCGTTTTTTCCTGAATATATTCAGGAAAAAACGCATACGCCCTTTTTGGCCAAGTGCATCATTGTGGACGTTCTGCCTCTTTTCCTATGCTTTACATGCAATTCCAGTCTACCTCCTGAAATCGGTTTCCTGCAATTCTGCCCCGCTTTCAAGTCCTCTTGGCAGCCTTACTTCAATATATTTTTGGACGATAGCTGTCATTGATAACTCTGCAGGTTTCTGAACGACAGTGCCCCTGAGCTCCTTTCTTCAACTCCCTTTCTTGTGAGCTGGCCGCAACACCGCAGGATTGCTTCAGGCCCTAGTGTGGTTCCCGCATGGCACGCTGAGCCTTTGGTTAATTCCTCTTCCTCGTGGGAAATGAGAGTAAAATTTACCCGTCCAGACTCCTCCAGCTAGTCTCTCATTGGTTCTCCCTATTCCTGTTCATTTTCCGCAGAAATTGCAAACTGGGCCAAACAGGAGGTTAAAGGCACTGACTCTCCAAGTGGGGAGAGTGTTAGTAAAGCGTCTGGAATGTTGCACCCGAGTACCAGAGGACGAAAACTGAGACACATTTGAACACGTTTCCCGATCACACGGTGGATCATACTCTGGGTTCCACATGCATGTTTTAGCTGAAGGAAGAATTTCTTAAGCCTGGAGAGTTGAGACACATGGAATGGGTGTCAAGCAATATGACTTCAAAGGGTCTGCATTTGCTCACCGAACCTCAACAATCCTATCACTGCTGCGTTATGCTGCTGTACATATGCTTGATTCTCTTTCGGAGACATATAAATCCATAGGTTTTAAGATTATTACTAGTCAGGTATATTCTTAGGCGTTTAATATGGGGTGTTGAGTCCACTTCGTTGAGCAAGGAGTAGCACTTGTCTATTACATATTTGGCTTATGGAACGGTATCTGTGCTCATTTCAATCTCTGGTTTTATGCAGCACCCCAACTCACCTTTCCCCTTAAGCAAGCATAAGTTGGTGTTCTACATTTGAGACACTGTTCTGTTTTGTAATTCAGTTCCTGTGTAGCCAAGTTTACATTCTGTGTAGTAGTGATATCTTATGATGTTTCTTTTTCTCTGTGACTTATTTCACTTAGAATCATCGTACGTGAATCCACTCATTATGACGCTACGGGCCTGATGACATAGATTTCATTGCTGAGTGATATTGCATTGTACGTTAGTACCACAACTTCTTTATCCATTTTTCGCTTTCTGCAATATTGAACTTGTACCATAAACAAGGTTCTTGTAAACAGAGCCGTCCCAAATTTTGGGGTGGCTGTTTCTTTTTGATTTTAATTTCCCTAAGCTATAGGACCATAAGTGGAAGTGCCCTAGGCTCTGTTGCTTTGTTTTTTGGATGTTTCAGGAAACACCATACACTTCTCCAGAGTGGCTGTTGGCAATTTACATCCCGCCCGTCAGCATAACAAGGCTCCCAGTTCTCCATGGCCTGTCTTGCCTTTCTGGATTTTACACTTTTTTCAGATGGCCCTTTTGACCGGGGGGCAGTGAGACTTCATTGTAGTGCAGATTTCCTTTGCAAGCTTGCTTGTTTGGCCAAAAAGGGCGTATGCGTTTTTTCTTGAATATATTCAGGAAAAAACGCATACGCACTTTTGGCTAAGTGCATCATTGTGGACGTTCTGCCTCTTTTCCTATGCTTTACGTGCAATTCCAGTCTACCTCCTGAAATCGGTTTCCTGCAATTCTGCCCCGCTTTCAAGTCCTCTTGGCAACCTTACTTCAATATATTTTTGGACGATAGCTGTCATTTATAACTCTGCAGGTTTGTGAATGACAGTGCCCATGAGCTCCTTTCTTCAACTCGCTTTCTTGTGAGCTGGCCGCAGCACCACAGGATTGCTTCAGGCCTTAGTGTGGTTCCGTCATGGCACGCTGAGCGTTTGGTTAATTCCTCTTTCTCGTGGGAAATGAGAGTTAAATTTGCCCGTCCAGACACCTCCAGCTAGTCTCTCATTGGTTCTCCCTATTCCTGTTCATTTTCCGCAGAAATTGCAAACTGGGCCAAACAGGAGGTTAAAGGCACTGACTCTCCAACTGGGGAGAGTGTTAGTAAAGCGACTGGAATGTTGCACCCGAGTACCAGGGGACGAAAACTGAGACACATTTGAACACGTTTCCCGATCACACGGTGGATCATACTCTGGGTTCCACATGCATGTTTTAGCTGAAGGAAGAATCCCTTAAACCTGGAGAGTTGAGACCCATGGAATGGGTACCATGCAATATGACTTCAAAGGGTCTGCATTTGCTCACCAAACCTCACCAATCCTATCACTGCTGCGTTTATGCCGCTGTACACACGCTTGATTCTCTTTCAGAGACATATAAATCCATAGGTTTTAAGATTCTTACTAGTCAGGTATATTCTTAGGCGTTTAATATGGGGTGTTCAGTCCACTTTGTTGAGCAAGGAGTAGCTCTTGTCTATTACATATTTGTCTTATGGAACGGTATCTGTGCTACGTTCGATCTCTGGTTTTATGCAGCACCCCTACTAACCTTTCCCCTTAAGCAAGCATAAGTTGGTTTTCTACATTTGAGACCCTGTTCTGTTTTGTAATTCAGTTCCTGTGTAGCCAAGTTTACATTCCGTGTATTAGTGATATCTTATGAAGTGTCTTTTTCTGTGTGACTTATTTCACTTAGAATCATCGTACCTGAATCCACTCATTATGCTGCTACGGGCCTGATGACATAGATTTCATTGCTGAGTGATATTGCATTGTACGTAAGTACCACAACTTCTTTATCCATTTTTCACTTTCTGTGATATTGAACTTGTACCGTAAACGAGGTTCTTGTAAACAGAGCCTTCCCAAACTTTAGGGTGGCAGTGTCTTTTTGATTTTAATTTCTCTAAGCTATAGGACCATAAGTGGAACTGCTCTAGGCTCTGTTGCTTTGTTTTTTGGATGTTTCAGGAAACACCATACACTTCTCCAGAGTGGCTGTTGGCAATTTACATCCCGCCCATCAGCATAACAAGGCTCCCAGTTCTCCATGGCCTGTCCTGCCTTTCTGGATTTTACACTTTTTTCAGATGGCCCTTTTGACCGGGGAGCAGTGAGACTTCATTGTAGTGCAGATTTCCTTTGCAAGCTTGCTTGGTTGGCCAAAAAGGGCGTATGCGTTTTTTCCTGAATATATTCAGGACAAAACGCATACGCCCTTTTTGGCCAAGTGCATCATTGTGGACGTTCTGCCTCTTTTCCTATGCTTTACATGCAATTCCAGTCTATCTCCTGAAATCAGTTTCCTGCAATTCTGCCCCGCTTTCAAGTCCTCTTGGCAGCCTTACTTCAATATATTTTTGGACGATAGCTGTCATTTATAACTCTGCAGGTTTGTGAATTACAGTGCCCCTGAGCTCCTTTCTTCAACTCGCTTCCTTGTGAGCTGGCCGCAACACCGCAGGATTCATTCAGGCCCAATGTGGTTCCGGCACGGCCCACTGATCCTTTGGTTAATTCCTCTTCCTGGTGGGAAATGAGAGTTAAAAATGCCCGTCCAGACACCTCCAGCTAGTCTCTCATTGGTTCTCCCTATTCCTGTTCATCTTCCACAGAAATTGCAATATGGACCAAACAGGAGGTTAAAGGCACTGACTCTCCAAGTGGGGAGAGTGTTAGTAAAGCGTCTGGAATGTTGCACCCGAGTACCAGGGGACGAAAACTGAGACACATTTGAACACGTTTGCCGATCACACGGTGGATCATACTCTGGGTTCCACATGCATGTTTTAGCTGAAGGAAGAATCCCTTAAACCTGGAGAGTTGAGACCCATGGAATGGGTACTATGCAATATGACTTCAAAAGGTCTGCATTTGCTCACCAAAACTCACCAATCCTATCAATGCTGCGTTTATGCCGCTGTACATACGCTTGATTCTCTTTCAGAGACATATAAATCCATAGGTTTTAAGATTCTTACTAGTCAGGTGTATTCTTAGGCGTTTAATATGGGGTGTTGATTCCACTTCATTGAGCAAGGAGTAGCTCTTGTCTATTTCATATTTGGCTTATGGAACGGTATCTGTGCTAATTTCAATCTCTGGTTTTATGCAGCACCCCAACTCACCTTTCCCCCTAAGCAAGCATAAGTTGGTTTTCTACATTTGAGTCCCTGTTCTGTTTTGTAATTCAGTTCCTGTTTAGCCAAGTTTACATTCCGTGTAGTAGTGATATCTTATGATGTTTCTTTTTCTGTGTGACTTATTTCACTTAGAAACATCGTACCTGAATCCACTCATTATGCTGCTATGGGCCTGATGACATAGATTTAATTGCTGAGAGATATTGCATTGTACATAAGTACCACATCTTGTTTATCCATTTTTCGCTCTCTGCGATATTGAACTTCTATCGTAAATGAGGTTCTTGTAAACAGAGCCGTCCCAAATTTTGGGGTGACTGTGTCTTTTTGATTTTAATTTCCCTAAGCTATAGGACCATAAGTGGAAGTGCCCTAGGCTGTGTTGCTTTGTTTTTTAGATGTTTCAGGAAACACCATACACTTCTCCAGAGTGGCTGTTGGCAATTTACATCCCGCCCATCAGCATAACCATGCTACCAGTTCTCCATGGCCTGTCCTGACTCTCTGGATTTTACACTTTTTTCAGATGGCCCTTTTAACTGGGGGGCAGTGAGACTTCATTGTAGTGCAGATTTCCTTTGCAAGCTTGCTTGGTTGGCCAAAAAGTGCGTATGCGTTTTTTCCTGAATATATTCAGGAAAAAACGCATATGCTCTTTTTGGCCAAGTGCATCACTGAGGACGTTCTGCCTCTTTTCCTATGCTTTAAATGCAATTCCAGTCTACCTCCTGAAATCGGTTTCCTGCAATTCTGCCCCGCTTTCAAGTCCTCTTGGCAGCCTTACTTCAATATATTTTTGGACGATAGCTGTCATTTATAACTCTACAGGTTTGTGAATGACAGTGCCCCTGAGCTCCTTTCTTCAACTCACTTTCTTGTGAGTTGGCCGCAACACTGCAGGATTGCTTCAGGCCCTAGTTTTGTTCCGGCAAGGCACGCTGAGCCTTTGGTTAATTCCTCTTCCTGGTGGGAAATGAGAGTTAAATTTGCCCATCCAAACACCTCCAGCTAGTCTCTCATTGGTTCTCCCTATTCCTGTTCATCTTCCGCAGAAATTGCAAACTGGGCCAAACAGGAGGTTAAAGGCACTGACTCTCCAAGTGGGGAGAGTGTTAGTAAAGCGTCTGGAATTTTGCACCCAAGTACCAGGGAATGAAAACTGAGACACATTTGAACACGTTTCCCGATCAAATGGTGGATCATACTCTGGGTTCCACATGCATGTTTTAGCTGAAGGAAGAATCCCTTAAACCTGGAGAGTTGAGACCCATGGAATGGGTACCATGCAATATGACTTCAAAGGGCCTGCATTTGCTCACCAAACCTCACCAATCCTATCACTGCTGCGTTTATGCCGCTAAACAAATTCTTGATTCTCTTTTGGAGACATATAAATCCATAGGTTTTAAGATTTTTACTAATAAGGTATATTCTTAGGCGTTTAATATGAGGTGTTGAGCCCATTTCCTTTAGCAAGTTGTAGCTCTTGTCTATTACATATTTGGCTTATGGAACGGTATCTGTGCTAATTTCAATCTCTGGTTTTATGCAGCACCCCAACTCACCTTTCCCTTTAAGCAAGCGTAAGTTGGTTTTCTATACTTGAGACCCTCTTCTGTTTTGTAATTCAGTTCCTGTGTAGCCAAGTTTACATTCCGTGTATTAGTGATATCTTATGATGTTTCTTTTTCTCTTTGACTTATTTCACTTAGAATCATCGTAGCTGAATCCACTCATTATGCTGCTATGGGCCTGATGACATAGATTTCATTGCTGAGTGATATTGCATTGTACGTAAGTACCACAAATTCTTTATCCATTTTTTGCTTTCTCTGATATTGAACTTGTACCGTAAACGAGGTTCTTGTAAACAGAGCCATCCCAAACTTTGGGGTGGTTGTGTCTTTTTGATATTAATTTCCCTAAGCTATAGGACCATAAGTGGAAGTGCCCTAGGCTCTGTTGCTTTGTATTTTAGATGTTTCAGGAAACACCATACACTTCTCCAGAGTGGCTGTTGGCAATTTACATCCCGCCCATCAGCATAACCATGCTCCCAGTTCTCCATGGCCTGTCCTGCCTTTCTGGATTTTACACTTTTTTCAGATGGCCCTTTTGACCGGGGGGCAGTGAGACTTCATTTTAGTGCAGATTTCCTTTGCAAGCTTGCTTGGTTGGCCAAAAAGGGCGTATGCGTTTTTTCCTGAATATATTCAGGAACAAACTCATACGCCCTTTTTGCCAAGTGCATCATTGTGGACGTTCTGCCTCTTTTCCTATGCTTTACATGCAATTCCAGTCTACCTCCTGAAATCTGTTTCCTGCAATTCTGCCCCGCTTTCAAGTCCTCTTGGCAGACTTACTTCAATATATGTTTGGACGATAGCTGTCATTTATAACTCTGCAGGTCTGTGAATTACAGTGCCCCTGAGCTCCTTTCTTCAACTCGCTTTCTTGTGAGCTGGCCGCAACACCGCAGGATTGATTCAGGCCCTAGTGTGGTTCCGGCACGGCACGCTGAGCCTTTGGTTAATTCCTCTTCCTGGTGGGAAATGAGAGTTAAATTTGCCCGTCCAGACACCTCCAGCTAGTCTCTCATTGGTTCTCCCTATTCCTGATCATTTTACGCAGAAATTGCAAACTGGGCCAAACAGGAGTTTAAAGGCACTGACTCTCCAAGTGGGGAGAGTGTTAGTAAAGCGTCTGGAACGTTGCACCCGAGTACCAGGGGACGAAACCTGAGACATATTTGAACACGTTTCCCGATCACATGGTGGATCATACTCTGGGTTCCACATGCATGTTTTAGCTGAAGGAAGAATCCCTTAAACCTGGAGAGTTGAGACCCATGGAATGGGTACCATGCAATATGACTTCAAAAGGTCTCCATTTGCTCACCGAAACTCACCAGTCCTATCAATGCTGCATTTATGCTGCTGTACATATGCTTCATTCTCTTTCGGAGACATATAAATCCATAGGTTTTAAGATTCTTACTAGTCAGGTATATTCTTAGGCCTTTAATATGGGGTGTTGTGTCCTCTTTGATGAGCAAGGAGTAGCTCTTGTCTATTACATATATGGCTTATGGAACGGTATCTGTGCTAATTTCAATCTCTGGTTTTATGCAGCACCCCAACTCACCTTTCCCCTTAAGCAAGCATAAGTTGGTTTTCTACATTTGAGACCCTGTTCTGTTTTGTAATTCAGTTCCTGTGTAGCCAAGTTTCCATTCCGTGTAGTAGTGATATCTTATGATGTTTCTTTTTCTGTGTGACTTATTTCACTTAGAATCATCGTACTTGAATCCACTCATTATGCTGTTACGGGCCTGATGACATAGATTTAATTGCTGAGAGATATTGCATTGTACATAAGTACCACATCTTGTTTATCCATTTTTCGCTCTCTGCGATATTGAACTTCTATCGTAAATGAGGTTCTTGTAAACAGAGCCGTCCCAAATTTTGGGGTGACTGCGTCTTTTTGATTTTAATTTCTCTAAGCTATAGGACCATAAGTGGAAGTGCCCTAGGCTCTGTTGCTTTGTTTTTTAGATGTTTCAGGAAACACCATACACTTCTCCAGAGTGGCTGTTGGCAATTTACATCCCGCCCATCAGCATAACCATGCTACCAGTTCTCCATGGCCTGTCCTGACTCTCTGGATTTTACACTTTTTTCAGATGGCCCTTTTAACTGGGGGGCAGTGAGACTTCATTGTAGTGCAGATTTCCTTTGCAAGCTTGCTTGGTTGGCCAAAAAGTGCGTATGCGTTTTTTCCTGAATATATTCAGGAAAAAACGCATATGCTCTTTTTCGCCAAGTGCATCACTGAGGACGTTCTGCCTCTTTTCCTATGCTTTAAATGCAATTCCAGTCTACCTCCTGAAATCGGTTTCCTGCAATTCTGCCCCGCTTTCAAGTCCTCTTGGCAGCCTTACTTCAATATATTTTTGGACGATAGCTGTCATTTATAACTCTACAGGTTTGTGAATGACAGTGCCCCTGAGCTCCTTTCTTCAACTCACTTTCTTGTGAGTTGGCCGCAACACTGCAGGATTGCTTCAGGCCCTAGTTTGGTTCCGGCAAGGCACGCTGAGCCTTTGGTTAATTCCTCTTCCTGGTGGGAAATGAGAGTTAAATTTGCCCATCCAAACACCTCCAGCTAGTCTCTCATTGGTTCTCCCTATTCCTGTTCATCTTCCGCAGAAATTGCAAACTGGGCCAAACAGGAGGTTAAAGGCACTGACTCTCCAAGTGGGGAGAGTGTTAGTAAAGCGTCTGGAATTTTGCACCCAAGTACCAGGGAATGAAAACTGAGACACATTTGAACACGTTTCCCGATCAAATGGTGGATCATACTCTGGGTTCCACATGCATGTTTTAGCTGAAGGAAGAATCCCTTAAACCTGGAGAGTTGAGACCCATGGAATGGGTACCATGCAATATGACTTCAAAGGGTCTGCATTTGCTCACCAAACCTCACCAATCCTATCACTGCTGCGTTTATGCCGCTAAACAAATTCTTGATTCTCTTTTGGAGACATATAAATCCATAGGTTTTAAGATTTTTACTAATAAGGTATATTCTTAGGCGTTTAATATGAGGTGTTGAGCCCATTTCCTTTAGCAAGTTGTAGCTCTTGTCTATTACATATTTGGCTTATGGAACGGTATCTGTGCTAATTTCAATCTCTGGTTTTATGCAGCACCCCAACTCACCTTTCCCTTTAAGCAAGCGTAAGTTGGTTTTCTATACTTGAGACCCTCTTCTGTTTTGTAATTCAGTTCCTGTGTAGCCAAGTTTACATTCCGTGTATTAGTGATATCTTATGATGTTTCTTTTTCTCTTTGACTTATTTCACTTAGAATCATCGTAGCTGAATCCACTCATTATGCTGCTATGGGCCTGATGACATAGATTTCATTGCTGAGTGATATTGCATTGTACGTAAGTACCACAAATTCTTTATCCATTTTTTGCTTTCTCTGATATTGAACTTGTACCGTAAACGAGGTTCTTGTAAACAGAGCCATCCCAAACTTTGGGGTGGTTGTGTCTTTTTGATATTAATTTCCCTAAGCTATAGGACCATAAGTGGAAGTGCCCTAGGCTCTGTTGCTTTGTTTTTTAGATGTTTCAGGAAACACCATACACTTCTCCAGAGTGGCTGTTGGCAATTTACATCCCGCCCATCAGCATAACCATGCTCCCAGTTCTCCATGGCCTGTCCTGCCTTTCTGGATTTTACACTTTTTTCAGATGGCCCTTTTGACCGGGGGGCAGTGAGACTTCATTTTAGTGCAGATTTCCTTTGCAAGCTTGCTTGGTTGGCCAAAAAGGGCTTATGCGTTTTTTCCTGAATATATTCAGGAACAAACTCATACGCCCTTTTTGCCAAGTGCATCATTGTGGACGTTCTGCCTCTTTTCCTATGCTTTACATGCAATTCCAGTCTACCTCCTGAAATCTGTTTCCTGCAATTCTGCCCCGCTTTCAAGTCCTCTTGGCAGACTTACTTCAATATATGTTTGGACGATAGCTGTCATTTATAACTCTGCAGGTCTGTGAATTACAGTGCCCCTGAGCTCCTTTCTTCAACTCGCTTTCTTGTGAGCTGGCCGCAACACCGCAGGATTGATTCAGGCCCTAGTGTGGTTCCGGCACGGCACGCTGAGCCTTTGGTTAATTCCTCTTCCTGGTGGGAAATGAGAGTTAAATTTGCCCGTCCAGACACCTCCAGCTAGTCTCTCATTGGTTCTCCCTATTCCTGATCATTTTACGCAGAAATTGCAAACTGGGCCAAACAGGAGTTTAAAGGCACTGACTCTCCAAGTGGGGAGAGTGTTAGTAAAGCGTCTGGAACGTTGCACCCGAGTACCAGGGGACGAAACCTGAGACATATTTGAACACGTTTCCCGATCACATGGTGGATCATACTCTGGGTTCCACATGCATGTTTTAGCTGAAGGAAGAATCCCTTAAACCTGGAGAGTTGAGACCCATGGAATGGGTACCATGCAATATGACTTCAAAAGGTCTCCATTTGCTCACCGAAACTCACCAGTCCTATCAATGCTGCATTTATGCTGCTGTACATATGCTTCATTCTCTTTCGGAGACATATAAATCCATAGGTTTTAAGATTCTTACTAGTCAGGTATATTCTTAGGCCTTTAATATGGGGTGTTGTGTCCTCTTTGATGAGCAAGGAGTAGCTCTTGTCTATTACATATATGGCTTATGGAACGGTATCTGTGCTAATTTCAATCTCTGGTTTTATGCAGCACCCCAACTCACCTTTCCCCTTAAGCAAGCATAAGTTGGTTTTCTACATTTGAGACCCTGTTCTGTTTTGTAATTCAGTTCCTGTGTAGCCAAGTTTCCATTCCGTGTAGTAGTGATATCTTATGATGTTTCTTTTTCTGTGTGACTTATTTCACTTAGAATCATCGTACTTGAATCCACTCATTATGCTGTTACGGGCCTGATGACATAGATTTAATTGCTGAGAGATATTGCATTGTACATAAGTACCACATCTTGTTTATCCATTTTTCGCTCTCTGCGATATTGAACTTCTATCGTAAATGAGGTTCTTGTAAACAGAGCCGTCCCAAATTTTGGGGTGACTGCGTCTTTTTGATTTTAATTTCTCTAAGCTATAGGACCATAAGTGGAAGTGCCCTAGGCTCTGTTGCTTTGTTTTTTAGATGTTTCAGGAAACACCATACACTTCTCCAGAGTGGCTGTTGGCAATTTACATCCCGCCCATCAGCATAACCATGCTACCAGTTCTCCATGGCCTGTCCTGACTCTCTGGATTTTACACTTTTTTCAGATGGCCCTTTTAACTGGGGGGCAGTGAGACTTCATTGTAGTGCAGATTTCCTTTGCAAGCTTGCTTGGTTGGCCAAAAAGTGCGTATGCGTTTTTTCCTGAATATATTCAGGAAAAAACGCATATGCTCTTTTTCGCCAAGTGCATCACTGAGGACGTTCTGCCTCTTTTCCTATGCTTTAAATGCAATTCCAGTCTACCTCCTGAAATCGGTTTCCTGCAATTCTGCCCCGCTTTCAAGTCCTCTTGGCAGCCTTACTTCAATATATTTTTGGACGATAGCTGTCATTTATAACTCTACAGGTTTGTGAATGACAGTGCCCCTGAGCTCCTTTCTTCAACTCACTTTCTTGTGAGTTGGCCGCAACACTGCAGGATTGCTTCAGGCCCTAGTTTGGTTCCGGCAAGGCACGCTGAGCCTTTGGTTAATTCCTCTTCCTGGTGGGAAATGAGAGTTAAATTTGCCCATCCAAACACCTCCAGCTAGTCTCTCATTGGTTCTCCCTATTCCTGTTCATCTTCCGCAGAAATTGCAAACTGGGCCAAACAGGAGGTTAAAGGCACTGACTCTCCAAGTGGGGAGAGTGTTAGTAAAGCGTCTGGAATTTTGCACCCAAGTACCAGGGAATGAAAACTGAGACACATTTGAACACGTTTCCCGATCAAATGGTGGATCATACTCTGGGTTCCACATGCATGTTTTAGCTGAAGGAAGAATCCCTTAAACCTGGAGAGTTGAGACCCATGGAATGGGTACCATGCAATATGACTTCAAAGGGTCTGCATTTGCTCACCAAACCTCACCAATCCTATCACTGCTGCGTTTATGCCGCTAAACAAATTCTTGATTCTCTTTTGGAGACATATAAATCCATAGGTTTTAAGATTTTTACTAATAAGGTATATTCTTAGGCGTTTAATATGAGGTGTTGAGCCCATTTCCTTTAGCAAGTTGTAGCTCTTGTCTATTACATATTTGGCTTATGGAACGGTATCTGTGCTAATTTCAATCTCTGGTTTTATGCAGCACCCCAACTCACCTTTCCCTTTAAGCAAGCGTAAGTTGGTTTTCTATACTTGAGACCCTCTTCTGTTTTGTAATTCAGTTCCTGTGTAGCCAAGTTTACATTCCGTGTATTAGTGATATCTTATGATGTTTCTTTTTCTCTTTGACTTATTTCACTTAGAATCATCGTAGCTGAATCCACTCATTATGCTGCTATGGGCCTGATGACATAGATTTCATTGCTGAGTGATATTGCATTGTACGTAAGTACCACAAATTCTTTATCCATTTTTTGCTTTCTCTGATATTGAACTTGTACCGTAAACGAGGTTCTTGTAAACAGAGCCATCCCAAACTTTGGGGTGGTTGTGTCTTTTTGATATTAATTTCCCTAAGCTATAGGACCATAAGTGGAAGTGCCCTAGGCTCTGTTGCTTTGTT
The DNA here is from genome assembly GCF_937001465.1 of Orcinus orca. NCBI lineage: Eukaryota > Metazoa > Chordata > Mammalia > Artiodactyla > Delphinidae > Orcinus > Orcinus orca. The sequence continues at coordinate 58,633,531 of NC_064562.1, read as the reverse complement.
TTTTAGATGTTTCAGGAAACACCATACACTTCTCCAGAGTGGCTGTTGGCAATTTACATCCCGCCCATCAGCATAACCATGCTCCCAGTTCTCCATGGCCTGTCCTGCCTTTCTGGATTTTACACTTTTTTCAGATGGCCCTTTTGACCGGGGGGCAGTGAGACTTCATTTTAGTGCAGATTTCCTTTGCAAGCTTGCTTGGTTGGCCAAAAAGGGCGTATGCGTTTTTTCCTGAATATATTCAGGAACAAACTCATACGCCCTTTTTGCCAAGTGCATCATTGTGGACGTTCTGCCTCTTTTCCTATGCTTTACATGCAATTCCAGTCTACCTCCTGAAATCTGTTTCCTGCAATTCTGCCCCGCTTTCAAGTCCTCTTGGCAGACTTACTTCAATATATGTTTGGACGATAGCTGTCATTTATAACTCTGCAGGTCTGTGAATTACAGTGCCCCTGAGCTCCTTTCTTCAACTCGCTTTCTTGTGAGCTGGCCGCAACACTGCAGGATTGCTTCAGGCCCTAGTGTGGTTCCGGCACGGCACGCTGAGCCTTTGGTTAATTCCTCTTCCTGGTGGGAAATGTGAGTTAAATTTGCCCGTCCAGACACCTCCAGCTAGTCTCTCATTGGTTCTCCCTATTCATGTTCATTTACCGCAGAAATTGCAAACTGGGCCAAACAGGCGGTTAAAGGCACTGACTCTCCAAGTGGGGAGAGTGTTAGTAAAGCGTCTGGAATGTTGCACCCGAGTACCAGGGGACGAAAACTGAGACACATTTGAACACGTTTTCCGATCACATGGTGGATCATACTCTGGGTTTCACATGTATGTTTTAGCTGAATGAAGAATCCCTTAAACCTGGAGAGTTGAGACCCATGGAATGGGAACCATGCAATATGACTTCAAATGGTCTGCATTTGCTCACCGAACCTCGCCAATCCTATCACTGCTGCGTTTATGCTGCTGTACACACGCTTGATTCTCTTTCGGAGACATATAAATCCATAGGTATTAAGATTCTTACTAGTCAGGTATATTCTTAGGCCTTTAATATGGGGTGTTGTGTCCTCTTTGATGAGCAAGGAGTAGCTCTTGTCTATTACATATATGGCTTATGGAACGGTATCTGTGCTAATTTCAATCTCTGGTTTTATGCAGCACCCCAACTCACCTTTCCCCTTAAGCAAGCATAAGTTGGTTTTCTACATTTGAGACCCTGTTCTGTTTTGTAATTCAGTTCCTGTGTAGCCAAGTTTACATTCCATGTATTAGTGATATCTTATGATGTTTCTTTTTCTCTGTGACTTATTTCACTTAGAATCATTGTACCTGAATCCACTCTTTATGCTGCTATGGGCCTGATGCCATAGATTTCATTGCTGAGTGATATTGCATTGTACGTAAGTACCACAACTTCTTTATCCATTTTTCGCTTTCTGCGTTATTGAACTTGTTACGTAAATGAGGTTCTTGTAAACAGAGCCGTCCAAACTTTGGGGTGGCTGTGTCTTTTTGATTTTAATTTTCCTAAGGTATACGACCATAAGTGGAAGTGCCCTAGGCTCTGTTGCTTTGTTTTCTGGATGTTTCAGGAAACACCATACATTTCTCCAGAGTGGCTGTTGGCAATTTACATCCCGCCCATCAGCATAACAAAGCTCCCAGTTTTCCATGGCCTGTCCTGCCTTTCTGGATTTTACACTTTGTTCCGATGACCCTTTTGACCGGGGGGCAGTGAGACTTCATTGTAGTGCAGATTTCCTTTGCAAGCTTGTTTGGTTGGCCAAAAAGGGCGTATGCGTTTTTTCCTGAATATATTCAGGAAAAAACGCATACGCCCTTTTTGGCCAAGTGCATCATTGTGGACTTTCTGCCTCTTTTCCTATGCTTTACATGCAATTCCAGTCTACCTCCTGAAATCGGTTTCCTGCAATTCTGCCCCGATTTCAAGTCCTCTCCCAGCCTTACTTCAATATATTTTTGGACGATAGCTGTCATATATAACTCTGCAGGTTTGTGAATGACAGTGCCACTGAGCTCCTTTCTTCAACTCGCTTTCTTTTGAGCTGGCCACAACACCGCAGGATTGCTTCAGGCCGTAGTGTGGTTCCGGCACGGAACGCTGGGCCTTTGGTTAATTCCTCTTCCTGGTGGGAAGTGAGAGTTAAATTTGCCCGTCCAGACACGTCCAGCTAGTCTCTCATGGGTTCTCCCTATTCCTGTTCATTTTCCGCAGAAACTGCAAACTGGGCCAAACAGGAGGTTAAAGGCACTGACTCTCCAAGTGGGGAGAGTGTTAGTAAAGCGTCTGGAATGTTGCACCCAAGTACCAGGGGACGAAAACTGAGACACATTTGAACACGTTTCCCAATTACACGGTGGATCATACTCTTGGTTCCACATGCATGTTTTAGCTGAAGGAAGAATCCCTTAAACCTGGAGAGTTGAGACCCATGGAATGGGTACCATGCGATATGACTTCAAAGGGTCTGCATTTGCTAACCGAACCTCACCAATCCTATCACTGCTGCGTTTATGCCGCTGTACACACACTTGATTCTCTTTCGGAGAGATATAAATCCATAGGTTTTAAGATTCTTACTAGTAAGGTATATTCTTAGGCATTTAATATGGGGTATTGTGTCCACTTCATTGAGCAAGGAGTAGCTCTTGTCTATTACATATTTGGCTTATGCAACGGTATCTGTGCTAATTTCAATCTCTGGTTTTATGCAGCACCCCAACTCACCTTTCCCCTTAAGCAAGCATAAGTTGGTTTTCTTCGTTTGAGACCCTGTTCTGTTTTGTAATTCAGTTCCTGTGTAGCCAAGTTTACATTCCGTGTATTGGTGATATCTTATGAGGTTTCTTTTTCTGTGTGACTTATTTCACTTAGAATCATCGTACCTGCATCCACTCATTATGCTGCTATGGGCCTGATGACATAGATTTCATTGCTGAGTGATATTGCATTGTACGTAAGTACCACAACTTCTTTATCCAGTTTTTGCTTTCTGCGATATTGAACTTGTACCGTAAACGAGGTTCTTGTAAACCGAGCTGTCCGAATCTTTGGGGTGGCTGTGTCTTTTTGATTCTAATTTCCCTAAGCTATAGGACCATAAGTGGAAGTGCCCTAGGCTCTGTTGCTTTGTTTTTTAGATGTTTCAGGAAACACCATACACTTCTCCAGAGTGGCTGTTGGCAATTCACATCCCGCCCATCAGCATAACAAGGCTCCCAGTTCTCCATGGCCTGTCCTGCCTTTCTGGATTTTACACTTTTTTCAGATGACCCTTTTGACCGGGGGCAGTGAGACTTCATTGTAGTGCAGATTTCCTTTGCAAGCTTGCTTTGTGGGCCAAAAGTGCGTATGCGTTTTTTCCTGAATATATTCAGGAAAAAACGCATACGCCCTTTTTGGCCAAGTGCATCATTGTGGACGTTCTGCCTCTTTTCCTATGCTTTAAATGCAATTCCAGTCTACCTCCTGAAATCGGTTTCCTGCAATTCTGCCCCGCTTTCAAGTCCTCTTGGCAGCCTTAGTTCAATATATTTTTGCACGATAACTGTCGTTTATAACTCTGCAGGTTTGTGAATTACAGTTCCCCTGAGCTCCTTTCTTTAACTCGCTTACTTGTGAGCTGGCCGCAACACCGCAGGATTGCTTCAGGCCCTACTGTGGTTCCGGCATGGCACACTGAGCCTTTGGTTAATTCCTCTTCCTGGTGGGAAATGAGAGTTAAATTTGCCCGTCCAGACACCTCCAGCTGGTCTCTCATTGGTTCTCCCTATTCCTGTTCATCTTCTGCACAAATTGCAAACTGGGCCAAACAGGAGTTTAAAGGCCCTGACTCTCCAAGTGCGGAGAGTGCTAGTAAAGCGTCTGGAATGTTGCACCCGAGTACCAGGGGACGAAAACTGAGACACATTTGAACACGTTTCCCGATCACACGGTGGATCATACTCTGGGTTCCACATGCATGTTTTAGCTGAAGGAGGAATCCCTTAAACCTGGAGAGTTGAGACTCATGGAATGGGTACCATGCAATATGACTTCAGAGCGTCTGCATTTGCTCACCGAACCTCACCAATCCTATCACTGCTGCATTTATGCCGTGTACACACGCTTGATTCTCTTTCGGAGACATATCAATCCATAGGTTTTAAGATTCTTACTAGTCAGGTATATTCTTAGGTGTTTAATATGGGGTGTTGAGTCCATTTCGTTGAGCAAGGAGTAGCTCTTGTCTGTTAAGTGTTTGGCTTATGGAACGGTATCTGTGCTAATTTCAATCTCTGGTTTTATGCAGCACCCCAACTCACCTTTCCCCTTAAACAAGCATAAGTCAGTTTTCTACATTTGAGACCCTGTTCTGTTTTGTAATTCAGTTCCTGTGTAGCCAAGTTTACATTCAATTTATTAGTGATATCTTATGATGTTTCTTTTTCTGTGTGACTTATTTCACTTAGAATCATCGTACCTGAATCCAGTCATTATGCTGCTACGGCCTGATGACATAGATTTCATTGCTGAGTGATATTGCATTGTACGTAAGTACCACAACTTCTTTATCCATTTTTCGCTTTCTGCGATATTGAACTTGTACCGTAAACGAGGTTCTTGTAAACAGAGCCGTCCCAAACTTTGGGGTGGCTGTGTCTTTTTGATTTTAATTTCCCTAAGCTATAGGACCATAAGTGGAAGTGCCCTAGGCTCTGTTGCTTTGTTTTTTGGATGTTTCAGGAAACAACATACACTTCTCCAGAGTGGCTGTTGGCAATTTACATCCCACCCATCAGCATAACAAGGCTCCCAGTTCTCCGTGGCCTGCCCTGCCTTTCTGGATTTTACACTTTTTTCAGATTGCCCTTTTGACCGGTGGGAAGTGAGACTTCATTGTAGTGCAGATTTCCTTTGCAAGCTTGCTTGGTTGGCCAGAAAGTGCATATGCGTTTCTTCCTGAATATATTCAGGAAAAAATGCATACGCCCTTTTTGGCCAAGTCCATGATTGTCGATGTTCTGAGTCTTTTCATATGTTTTCAATGCAATTCCAGTCTACCTCCTGAAATCAGTTTCCTGCAATTCTGCCTTGCTGTCAGTGCCTCTTCATAGCCTTACCTCAATATACTTTTGGAAAATAGTTGGCCTTTCTAACTCTGCAGGTTTTTGAATTGCAGTTGCCCTTAGTTTCATTTTTCAGCTCTTATTTTTGTGATCTTGCCTCATATCCACAGGATATCTTCAGGCCCTATTCTTCTTCTGGGGGGCCTTGCTCTGCCTTTGGTTATTTCTTCTTCCTATGTGAAATTAGAGTGACATGTGGCCATTGAAACCGCTACAGCTATTTTCTCACTGGTTCCCCCTGTTCCCATTCATCCTCCGCACTAACTGCAGACTGTGCGATACCGGAACTTAAAGGCATTGACTCTCCATGTGGGGATGTTGTTAGTAAAGTGGCTGGAATGTTGATCCGGAGCCCCAGGAGAGGAAAATGAGGTGCGTTTTAGGAACCTTTCCCGATCATATGGTATACCATCTGCTGGATTTCCCATTTATGGTTTAGCTGTAGGAAGATTCCCTTCAACCTGGAGTGTTGGGACCCTTGGAATGAGTAGCATGAAGTATTGCATTAAACTTTCGGCAGTTGCTCACCAAAGCTCACCAATCCTCTCAGCCCCAAGTGTCCAGCCTTATGTCTTATCCAGCTGTGGGTTTATATGTGGTCATTCCAGGTTGCATCACACCCCCTGAGCGAATTTTGTAAGAATTTTTCTCTCTTTCATTGTTTCTGCGTTTTGGTGTTAAAATTTATTTCTATACTGGGGTTTAGCTCATTTTCACTGCTGTGTTTGTGCCGCTCTGCACACACTTGTTTCCCTTATGGAGATATATCAATACATGGGTTTTAAGATTCTTATTACTCAGATATAGTTCTCTGCGGTGTATAGGGTGTGTTGAGGCCAGTTCATTGAGCAAGGTGTAGATCTTGTCTAATACCTATTTGGTTTATTGAACGGTATCTGTGCTAATTTCAAACTCTGGTTTTATGCATCACCCCACCTCTCCTTTCCCCTTAAGCTGACATAAGTGTGTTTTCTAAATGTGAGACACTGTTCTGTTTTGTAATTCATTTTTTGTGCAGCCATATTTATCCTCCTTCTATAAGTGATATCTTATGATATGTTTCTTTTTCTGTTTGACTTATTTCAAGTAGTATTATCGGACCTAAATCCACTCTTTATCCTTCTACTAGCCTTATTACATTGATTTCATGGTGAAGAGATATTCCATTGTACATAAGTACCACATTTTCTTTATCCATTGTTCTCTTTCCTGGGATATTTAAGGTGTACTGAAGTTGAGGTTCTTGTAAACAGAGTAGCCCTAAACTGTGGTGTGCTTGTGTCTTGTTGATTTTTAGACTTCCCTAGATATACTCCCGTGATTGGAAGTGCCCTATGCTCTGTAGCTCTGTTTTTTAGATGATTTAGGAACCACCATACACTTCTCCAGAGTGGCTCTCGGCAGTTCACACACTGTCCATCAGCGTATAAAGGCTCCCTGTTCTCCATGGCCTGTCCTGCATTTCTGGTTTTTACAATTTTTTCGGATGGCCCTTTTGACCAGTGGGAAATGAGACTTCTTTGTTGTGCACATTTGCATTGCTTGCTTGCTTGGTTGCCCATAAAGTGCGTATGCGTTTTTTCCTGGATATACTCAGGAAAAAACGCATACTCCCTTTTGGGCCAACTGCATCATTGTCGAAATTCTGCCGCTTTTCATGTGCTTTAAAGACGAGTCCAATCTATCTCTTGAAATCTGTTTCTTGCAATTCTGTCTTGCATTCAGATCCTCTTCTTTGCCTTACCTCAACATATTTTTGGACGTTAGTTTTCATTTATAACTCTGCAGGTTTGTGAATTGCAGTGACCCTGAGCTCCATTTTTTAAGTTGCTCTTTTGTGAGCTGGCCTCAAAGCCGCAGGATTGCTTCAGGCCCTATTTTGTCTCCGGCGAGGCGGGCTGAGCCTTTTTTTAATTCTTATTCTTAATGGGAAATTAGAGTGACATGTGCCCGTCCAAACCCCTACAACTATTCTCTCATTGGTTCCCCCTCTTCCCGTTCATCCTCCTCACAATTTGCAAAATGTGTGAAACAGAATTTTAAATGTGCTGATTCTCTAAGTGGGGAGATTCTAAGTAACGTGGCTGGAATGATGAACAGGAGCACCAGGAGAGGATAAATGAGGTGCATTTTAGACACATCTCCCGATCACATGGTGTACAGTCCTCTGGGTTTTCCATGCATGTTTTAGCTGTAGGAAGATTCCTTGAACCTGCAGATTTGGGACCCATTGAATGGGTACCAGGTAGTATTACTTTAAAGGGTGTGCATTTCCTCACCCAAACTCACATTTCTCTTAGCGCGAACAGTTTCCAGCCTTATGTCTCATCCTGCTGTGGGTCTAGATGTGTTCAATCCATGTTGCATCACCGTCCCTGAGGAAAAGTTGTAAGAGGTTTTCTCTGTCTCTCTGTCGTTTATTTTTTTCAATTTATTACTATATTGGTTACAGCTGATTTTCAAAGCTCTGTTTCTTGCTGCTGTACATCCACTTGATTCACGTACAGAGAGACATCAATAAATTCTTTTTCAGATTCTTACCAGTCATAGATATTCTTTTCCGGTGACTTGAGTGTGCTGAGTGCAGTTCTTTTAGCTACCGTGTAGGCCTTGTTGATTATCAGTTTGGTATTTGGAATGGTATCTTTGCTAATTTCAACCTCCTGGATGATGCCTCATCCCTCCCCACCTTTCCCGTTTAGCAGCCTTACTCATGTTTTCTACATATTTGACTATGTTTTTGTTTTGTGATTTATTTCATGTGTAGCCATTTTGGATTCCACCTTTAAGTGATATCTTATGATATGTGTCTTTTTCTTTTCGAATTATGTCACTTAGAACGATCATATGTAACTCCTCCGGAGTTGTTACAACTGGCCATATTTCATTGATTTCCAGGCTGAGTAATATTCCACTCTACATAAGTACCACATCTCTATCCATTTTTTCCCTCCAGAGACATTTAAGTTATATCCTAGTCGAGGATCTTTTAAACAGAGAGGCAGTAAACATTGGGGTGCCTGTGTCCTCTCGATTTTTGTTTTTCCCAAGATATACGCCCATGAGTGCAAGTGCCCTATGCTCTGTAGCTCATTTTTTAGATGCTTTAGTAAACACAATACACTTCTCCAGAATGGCCGTTGGCAATATACATTTCCACTATAAGCCTCACAGGGTTCCCTCTTCTCCTTGCCCTGTCCTGCATTTCTGGTGTTTACACTTTATGAGGATGGCTCTTCTGACTGATGTGAAGTGATATCTTTTGTAGTATTGATTTCCAGTGCCCACCTGTTTGGTTGGCTAAAAAAGTGTATGCCCTTTTCTTGAATATATACAGAAAAAAACGCATACAGCCTTTTTGGCCAACTGCAATGTTGGCAATGTTCAGCCCCTTTTTTGTGCTTAATGGCGAGTCCTTTCTACCTCCTCAAATCCCTTTCCTGCCATTCTCCCTTGCTTACCAATCCTTTTCTCTGACTTTCCTCAAGACATTTTTCAGTGATAGATATTTTCAACTCTGCAGTTTCGTGAATTTTACTGTCCCTGAGTTCCATTGTTCAACTTGTGTTTATGGGAACTGGCCACAAAGCAGTGGGATTTCCTCAAGCCCTATACTGTTTCCATGGGCAACCCTAGCCTTTGGTCAATTCGTCTTCCTGATTGGAAATTAGAGTGACATGTGCCTGTCTGAACACCTAGGACTTGTCTCTCATTGTTCCTCATCCTTCCGCTTCATCCTCTGGACAAATTCCAAACTGTACGCAACAGGATGTTGACAGTGCTGACATCTCCAAGTGGGGAGACTGTTAGTAAAGACGCTGGACGGGTGAACCCGAGCACCAGGAGATGAGGAGATGAGATGCCTTTTCCAAACTCTTCCCAATCAGACAGTATACCATCCTCTGGATGTGACAGACATGTTTTAGCAGTAGGAAGAGTCCCATTCATGTAAGGAGAACACCAGGGCTTTTTCAAAATCAGTGTCTCCCCGAAACCCAAACTGGGGAGTTTTTTAAGCTACGGCTACACATATGTTCATTAAAGGCCTTGGGAAGTAGGCAGAGTCCAAACTTTAGATGATTGAAGTCTTCAGGGTCAGAAGCACTCACCACCGGCTTCCCTTAGGTTACACTTTAACTGTCATTGATAGATGATGTCAATAAAAATATCTATTCTTTTTCCGATTATTTCCCCTTATAGGTTATTGCAAAATATTGAGTGTAGTTCCCTGTGCTATACAGTAGTTCCTTGTTGATGATCTATTTTATACATAGCAGTGTGTATGTGTTAATTCCAAACTGTTAATTTATCCCTCCTCCCACCTTTCCCCTTTGGTAATAATAAATTATAAGATTTTATACTTCTCAGAAATGGGGGAGCTGAAAGAGAGGTATCATTTTCAATGGAAAAGCATTTAAAACAAGATTGAAGCTTTAACCAAGATTATTAGAGGTACATCCTTGGAAAGAAATCACTTCATTTCTCTAATATTGACCTGACAAATAAGACAAACCTTTTCACTGAACTTGCTTATAATAAAGTGATGGAAATATCAAATGGAAGTGTTAGAAACATCTTATTTTACCCGAGCCTTATAAACTGTTCTATGTTAACTACAGTTTGGCTCACACATCTGTTCATTGAAGTTACAATAGTCTCAATTTCTGTTACTGATCCTCCAGAGTGGACCCCAACAAGTGTCCCCCTGCCCAGTGTCATTGGGGCCAACAGATCGAGACTGAGTTTGGTTCACAAGCAAAGGAAACTTTATATTTTGATCAGAGAATGGAGAGGTGAGAGCATGCACTACCCCGTGGGCTGTGGGCTGGGCTGCTGTGTAGAGATCCTGTGAGAGTCAGTGGGAGGGAGGGGGCGGAGCTCTCGAGGGCCGGGTTGGCTGCAGCTCAGGCTCTATATCTCGGAGTCTGCACTGGGCCCCAGGAGCTGAGGTGTCGACCCAGCCATTCTGCACTAGGAAATCTGGTCTGAAGTGCCGGGTGTGGAACCTCTGCATGCGGGACCCTAGGAGCACGTGAAATTAGACAAAGCACAAAGGATAAAAAAGGTCAGACTTGACTTTATTGCCCAGATTCTATTTTTATCTCCCAGGGATTTTTAATGGGCTTTGCTGGGGACAAACCCCTCCTCTGCCTTTTGTCCCGTTCCTCATTCTTGGAGTGCTGAGGGTGCAGACCCTTCTTCTGTAACTGCTGAGTGCTGAGTTGGGAGCCCTCATACCAGGGGACAAGGGTCAGAACTTCTCCCCAGCAGCCTCCAGGTGACGTTGATTGGCCCCAGGACCCCTGCCTCCCTGCTCGTCCGCCTGAGCACCAGCATTGGAAGTGTTATAGATTTTAATGACCTTTAAGGGTCCAGGAAAGAGATGTGCAGAGACACTGTGGGGGCCGATTTCACCCCGCCCCACATTTGTTCGGCCACCTTAGGCTGACCGTTTCTGCCAGCCTAGATGCTCTGACCAGTAGTCTGCTCTTTCTTCAATTAGGCCCCTGAATTAACGTAAAAACAGCACCAGGTGTCAGAGCCCTGCCCGCTCAACTCCCAGACAGTCCAGGGTCAGTGGTGATCAAGGACCATGATGGCCACTGAGTCAACAGCCTTTTGAAGTAAACAGGAGTCCAGCCGGTCTTATTGGCCACCATCATCACGGTGTCTGTAGGCTTTTCTATGGTGACAGTGTGATATACGGTTCCCCCGCCAAGATTATTAGCTCCCCTCCGGGTGCAGTAAGTCCTGCAAGCAGTAGTCTACTCCTTCGGGACACACTATTGTTGTTTTATGAGAGAAACTCCAGGTCAAGTGATGTTCACACGACTCGTCATGGTGCCCTGTTGCCCCCGGTTATCTCTCTGGATGTTGGAGTTGGAGGGCCTCCTCACTCGAGGTCGGTGTGCCCACGGAGCGAACCCTGCAACTTCAGGGCATGGTTGGTGATTAGGATCACCACGTGGGGTCCTTTTCCCTTAGGAGGGAGGTGGCCTTTTGGGCTGCTGATTTCCAGGTTTTTAGATACTGCCAGTATCTTGGCCAGATGTGACAGTGGGCCAAGCCCCTTGGTGACTGTAGTTTATCCTACCTGGATGGCATTCTTGCGTTGTTCCATTTCAAGTGGTCCCAGTTTTTGCACTAATTCTCCAATGGCGATTCACCTTTCACCGGGAATGGAAAGGTCAAAGGGTTTAGCTCAATTAGGGAGTTCCAGGGCAAGGGTCTGAATTGACTGCTCTTTCCATTCTTGAAAGGCCACTTCTGGATTCTGTTCAAAAGGATCATCATCTTTTCCTTTCAGTGTTTCATATAGAGGCCCAGCTAGTAGACTGTAGTTAGGGATCCAGAAGCAGCAAACCCTGGCCTCCCCAGGAACCCCTAAGCTGTCTTCTAGTTTTAGAAAGGGGTAAGGCTGCAAATGGTTTCTTCCCTTTCCTGGGATGGGCTTCTCTGACCTTGTGTGAGAATGAAGCCCAGACAGGTCACCGCAGTCTGTGATATTTGAGCTTTTTCTTGGACAACTTCTATCCTTTATTGGCTTGGTAGTTCAGAGGCCTCCTTAGTAGGGCTGGCGATCAGAATGTCATCTGCATATTGAAGGAGGGTTTCCTTTTCCAGAGGTAGAACTTTTCGGTCTTTAGCTAAGCTTTCCCCAAAGATGGTGTGGGAATTTTTGAACCCTTGGGGCAAGACGGCCCGGAAGTATTGTTTTAGTTGTATGTTGAGCCTGCCACTCACAAGCCAAAATTTCTTGTGACTCTGGGACTAATGGAATACAAAAGAAGGCATCATTGAAGACTAATACAGAATACCATGTCCTGGTGGTTGGTAGAATGTAGAATGACCAGCAGGGTGTAGGAATCAGGAGCAACTGGAGGTATATCCTCGGTGGCTTCACTGACTGTCCTGACATCCTTTACCAGGTCCCCAGCAGCCCATGGGGCTCTCGTGGTCAGGCCAATCCCAGGATATGGAGCTCTCCTGGGCAGGTAAGCCACCCCCAACCCAGCCCATGGGGCTCTCATGGTCAGGCCCCTCCCAGGATACAGAGCTACCCTTGCAGGTACCGTGGCAGGGCTGGGCACACAGGAACCGTGCACATAGCCCTCATTGAAGAGCACCCCCAGCTCACCTGTCGCTCAGAGCTGACTCAGAGCACCTCAGAGCAGGACTTGAACTAACAACCAGCAGCTCCGACATGTCTGTGACCCTGGACATCACTGTGTGTGGCCTCCCTCCACCTGGTCTTCCAGAGACTTCCACTGCACCCAGGGCACCAGGCCTCTGTCTCCAACCACCACCCACCCCTCCTCTCCCTGACTCCTGGGTTCCTCTCATTAGGAGAGGGTTTTCTTGAAGTTGTCTCCCACTCATGGGCCAGATAAAATGATTAGAAAACAAGCCAAAGCTGCAGCCCCTTGTCTATCCTGACTCTCAGGAGCCCACACCTGTTCCTTGGACCTGGCCGGTTCAGCAAGTTCCATTTTCTGCAACTGTGAGCCCCTGAGGGGTGATGATTGGCTGACCTGGGCAGGCTTACCGTGCCGGCCAGCCCTCCCCAGGTGTGCCTGGTTTGAGATCAATATAAATACCACTCCAGGCAGCAAGAGCCCCTGCAGCTGTGCCTGACGCCATTTTCTCTGCCCTGTCAGCAGTCTCGGGGATGGGCTGGTGGGAGGGAGTGAGAGGCCACGGCTTTGTGGGTGGCCCAGTGTGAGTGGGGCTCTGCTGGACTTTCTGCAGCAGTTGCCAGGCTGCCACCTGCTAAAGAAGAGGATGTGTCACCCATACCTGCTGCTGGAATTTCTCCCTGGGCAGAGGTGAGGAAGGAAAAAAGCAGTGGGGGCAGGGACAGGACGGGTATCTCAGGCAGGGAAATGGAAATCTTCCAGAAGAGCACCCAGGGCCAGGACCATCCTGGCTGGCCTGCAGGCACCAAGTCAGCTGGCATGCTGTCACTCGTGTGGCTCCATGGCCCTTCCTCTAGGCTTTCAAGTCCTTGTATATATTCAGGTGTTTTACCTGGGAAGGGTGGGAACAGTTCAGCAGCAACTGGCCTGGGGCTCAGCTCACGTTTACTCACAGATGCCTCGGCACGGTGCCCCAGCTTTGCAATGAGGACGCTTGTTGTGTGGGGGCTGCTGGCTGAATGGGAGACGATTCCCCACCACTGACCAACTTCAGAATTGTTTACAACTGGAGCAAGTGCCCCGATACGGTTTTCCTCTGAGTAACTGGTGGGTTCTGTTTTTTTTTCTCTTTTTCGTTTTTGGTTCAAGGTAGATTTTATTCCTCTTTTTTGTATTTACAGATATAAGCATGGAAATAATTTATTCATATAAATACATGTATGTGAAGGGAATAATTGTTTTTTCTGTTTTATTTTTTAAATTTTATTTCTTTTTAATTTTGAATTTTATTTTATATTTTTATACAGCAGGTTCTTATTGGTTATCTATTTTATACATATAAATGTTTACATGCCAATCCCAATCTCTCAACTCCTCCCACCACCACCCCTCCAAGAGCTTTCCCCCCTTGTTGTCCATACGATTGTTGTCTACATCTGTTGCTCTATTTATGCCTTGCAAAACGGTTAATCTGTACACTTTTTCTAGGTTCCACATATATGCATGAATATACAAGAATTGTTCTTCTCTTTCTGACTTACTTCACTCTGTATGACAGTCTCTAGATCCATCGACGTCTCTACAAATGACCCAATTTCATTCCTTTCATGGCTTAGTAATATTCCATTTTATATATGTACCACATCTTTATGCATTCGTCTGTCTGTGGGCATTTAGGTTGCTTGCATTACCTCGATATTATAAATAGTGATGCAATGAACATTGCGGTGAATGTCTCTTTTTGATTTATCGTTTTGTCTGGGTATATGTCCAGTACTGGGATTGCTGTATCATATGGTAATTCTATTATTAGTTTCTTAAGAAACTCCATATTGTTCTCCATAGTGACTGTATCAATTTATATTCCCAACAATAGTGGAAGAGGCTTCCTTTTCTCCACACCCTTTCCAGCATTTGTTGTTTGTAGATTTTCAGATGATGCCCATTCTAACAGGTGTGAGGTGATAACTCATTGTTGAGTCCATTTCGTTGAGCAAGGGGTAGGTCTTGTCTATTACATATTTGGCTTATGGAACGCTATCTGTGCTAATTTCAAACTCTGGTTTTATGCAGCAACCCAACTCACCTTTCCCCTTAAGCAAGCATAAGTTGGTTTTCTACATTTGAGACCATGTTCTGTTTTGTAATTCAGTTCATGTGTAGCCAAGTTTACATTCCGTGCATCAGTGATACCTTATGATGTTTCTTTTTCTGTGTGACCTATTTCACTTAGAATCATCGTACATCAATCCACTCATTATGCTGCTACGGGCCTGATGACATAGATTTCATTGAAGAGTGATATTGCATTGTACGTAAGTACCACAACTTCTATATCCATTTTTCGCTTTCTGCGATATTGAACTTGTACCGTAAACGAGGTTCTTGTAAACAGAGCTGTCCCAAACTTTGGGGTGGCTGTGTCTTTTTTATTTTAATTTCCCTAAGCTATAGCACCATAAGCGGAAGTGCCCTAGACTCTGTTGCTTTGTTTTTTAGATGTTTCAGGAAACACCATACACTTCTCCAGAGTGGCTGTTGGCAATTTACATCCTGCCCATCAGCATAACAAGGCTCCCAGTTCTCCATGGCCTGTCCTGCCTTTCTGGATTTTACACTTTTTTCAGATTGCCCTTTTGACCGGGGGGCAGTGAGACTTCATTGTAGTGCAGATTTCCTTTGCAAGCTTGCTTGGTTTGCCAAAAAGGGCGTATGCGTTTTTTCCTGAGGAAAAAACGCATACGCCCTTTTTGGCCAAGTGCATCATTGTGGATGTTTTGCCACTTTTCCTATGCTTTACATGCAATTCCAGTCTACCTCCTGAAATCGGTTTCCTGCAATTCTGCCCCGCTTTCAAGTCCTCTTGGCAGCCTTACTTCAATATATTTTTGGACGATAGCTGTCATATATAACTCTGCAGGTTTGTGAATGACAGTGCCCCTGAGCTCCTTTCTTCAACTCGCTTTCTTGTGAGCTGGCCGCAACACCGCAGGATTGCTTCAGGCCCTAGTGTGGTTCCGGCACGGCACTCTGAGCCTTTGGTTAATTCCTCTTCCTGGTGGGAAATGAGAGTTAAATTTGCCCGTACAGACACCTCCTGCTAGTCTCTCACTGGTTCTCCCTATTCCTGTTCATCTTACGCAGAAATTGCAAACTGGGCCAAACAGGAGGTTAAAGGCACTGACTCTCCAAATGGGGAGACTGTTAGTAAAGTGTCTGGAATGTTGCACCCGAGTACCAGGGGATGAAAACTGAGACACATTTTAACACGTTTCCCGATCACAGGGTGGATCATACTCTGGGTTCCACATGCATGTTTTAGCTGAAGGAAGAATCCCTTAAACCTGGAGAGTTGAGACCCATGGAATGGGTACCATGCAATATGACTTCAAAGGGTTTGCATTTGCTCACCGAACCTCACCAATGCTATCACTGCTGCGTTTATGTCGCTGTACACACGCTTGATTCTCTTTTGGAGACATATAAATCCAGAGGATTTAAGATTCTTACTCGTCAGGTATATTCTTAGGTGTTTAATATGGGGTGTTGAGTCCACTTCGTTGAGCAAGGAGTAGCTCTTGTCTATTACATATTTGGCTTATGGAACGGTATCTGTGCTAATTTCAATCTCTGGTTTTATGCAGCACCCCAACTCACCTTTCCCCTTCAGCAAGCATAAGTTGGTTTTCTACATTTGAGACCCTGTTCTGTTTTGTAATTCAGTTCCTGTGTAGGCAAGTTTACATTCCGTGTAGTAGTGATATCTTATGATGTTTCTTTTTCTGTGTGACTTATTTCACTTAGAATCATCGTACCTGAATCCACTCATTATGCTGCTATGGGCCTGATGACATAGATTTCATTGCTGAGTGATATTGCATTGTACGTAAGTACCACAACTTCTTTATCCATTTTTCGCTTTCTGCGATATTGAACTTGTACCGTAAATGAGGTTCTTGTAAACAGAGCCGTCCCAAACTTTGGGGTGGCTGTGTCTTTTTGATTTTACTTTCCCTAAGCTATAGGACCATAAGTGGAAGTGCCCTAGGCTCTGTTGCTTTGTTTTTTAGATGTTTCAGGAAACACCATACACTTCTCCAGAGTGGCTGTTGGCAATTTACATCCCGCCCATCAGCATAACAAGGTTCCCAGTTCTCCATGGCCTGTCCTGCCTTTCTGGATTTTACACTTTTTTCAGATGGCCCTTTTGACCGGGGGGCAGTGAGACTTCATTGTAGTGCAGATTTCCTTTGCAAGCATGCTTGGTTGGCCAAAAAGGGCGTATGCGTTTTTTCCTGAATATATTCAGGAAAAAACGCATACGCCCTTTTTGGCCAAGTGCATCATTGTGGAGGTTCTGCCTCTTTTCCTATGCTTTACATGCAATTCCAGTCTACCTCCTGAAATCGGTTTCCTGCAATTCTGCCCCGATTTCAAGTCCTCTCCCAGCCTTACTTCAATATATTTTTGGACGATAGCTGTCATTTATAACTCTGCAGGTTTGTGAATGACAGTGCCCCTGAGCTCCTTTCTTCAACTCGCTTTCTTTTGAGCTGGCCACAACACCGCAGGATTGCTTCAGGCCGTAGTGTGGTTCCGGCACGGAACGCTGGGCCTTTGGTTAATTCCTCTTCCTGGTGGGAAGTGAGAGTTAAATTTGCCCATCCAGACACGTCCAGCTAGTCTCTCATGGGTTCTCCCTATTCCTTTTCATTTTCCGCAGAATCTGCAAACTGGGCCAAACAGGAGGTTAAAGGCACTGACTCTCCAAGTGGGGAGAGTGTTAGTAAAGCGTCTGGAATGTTGCACCCAAGTACCAGGGGACGAAAACTGAGACACATTTGAACACGTTTCCCAATTACACGGTGGATCATACTCTTGGTTCCACATGCATGTTTTAGCTGAAGGAAGAATCCCTTAAACCTGGAGAGTTGAGACCCATGGAATGGGTACCATGCGATATGACTTCAAAGGGTCTGCATTTGCTCACCGAACCTCACCAATCCTATCACTGCTGCGTTTATGCCGCTGTACACACACTTGATTCTCTTTCGGAGAGATATAAATCCATAGGTTTTAAGATTCTTACTAGTAAGGTATATTCTTAGGCATTTAATATGGGGTATTGTGTCCACTTCATTGAGCAAGGAGTAGCTCTTGTCTATTACATATTTGGCTTATGCAACGGTATCTGTGCTAATTTCAATCTCTGGTTTTATGCAGCACCCCAACTCACCTTTCCCCTTAAGCAAGCATAAGTTGGTTTTGTACGTTTGAGACCCTGTTCTGTTTTGTAATTCAGTTCCTGTGTAGCCAAGTTTACATTCCGTGTATTGGTGATATCTTATGAGGTTTCTTTTTCTGTGTGACTTATTTCACTTAGAATCATCGTACCTGCATCCACTCATTATGCTGCTATGGGCCTGATGACATAGATTTCATTGCTGAGTGATATTGCATTGTACGTAAGTACCACAACTTCTTTATCCATTTTTTGCTTTCTGCGATATTGAACTTGTACCGTAAACGAGGTTCTTGTAAACCGAGCTGTCCGAATCTTTGGGGTGGCTGTTTCTTTTTGATTCTAATTTCCCTAAGCTATAGGACCATAAGTGGAAGTGCCCTAGGCTCTGTTGCTTTGTTTTTTAGATGTTTCAGGAAACACCATACACTTCTCCAGAGTGGCTGTTGGCAATTCACATCCCGCCCATCAGCATAACAAGGCTCCCAGTTCTCCATGGCCTGTCCTGCCTTTCTGGATTTTACACTTTTTTCAGATGGCCCTTTTGACCGGGGGGCAGTGAGCCTTCATTGTAGTGCAGATTTCCTTTGCAAGCTTGCTTGGTGGGCCAAAAGTGCGTATGCGTTTTTTCCTGAATATATTCAGGAAAAAACGCATACGCCCTTTTTGGCCAAGTGCGTCATTGTGGACGTTCTGCCTCTTTTCCTATGCTTTAAATGCAATTCCAGTCTACCTCCTGAAATCGGTTTCCTGCAATTCTGCCCCGCTTTCAAGTCCTCTTGGCAGCCTTAGTTCAATATATTTTTGCACGATAACTGTCGTTTATAACTCTGCAGGTTTGTGAATTACAGTTCCCCTGAGCTCCTTTCTTTAACTCGCTTACTTGTGAGCTGGCCGCAACACCGCAGGATTGCTTCAGGCCCTACTGTGGTTCCGGCATGGCACACTGAGCCTTTGGTTAATTCCTCTTCCTGGTGGGAAATGAGAGTTAAATTTGCCCGTCCAGACACCTCCAGCTGGTCTCTCATTGGTTCTCCCTATTCCTGTTCATCTTCTGCACAAATTGCAAACTGGGCCAAACAGGAGTTTAAAGGCCCTGACTCTCCAAGTGCGGAGAGTGTTAGTAAAGCGTCTGGAATGTTGCACCCGAGTACCAGGGGACGAAAACTGAGACACATTTGAACACGTTTCCCGATCACACGGTGGATCATACTCTGGGTTCCACATGCATGTTTTAGCTGAAGGAGGAATCCCTTAAACCTGGAGAGTTGAGACTCATGGAATGGGTACCATGCAATATGACTTCAGAGCGTCTGCATTTGCTCACCGAACCTCACCAATCCTATCACTGCTGCATTTATGCCGTGTACACACGCTTGATTCTCTTTCGGAGACATATCAATCCATAGGTTTTAAGATTCTTACTAGTCAGGTATATTCTTAGGCATTTAATATGGGGTGTTGAGTCCATTTCGTTGAGCAAGGAGTAGCTCTTGTCTGTTAAGTGTTTGGCTTATGGAACGGTATCTGTGCTAATTTCAATCTCTGGTTTTATGCAGCACCCCAACTCACCTTTCCCCTTAAACAAGCATAAGTCAGTTTTCTACATTTGAGACCCTGTTCTGTTTTGTAATTCAGTTCCTGTGTAGCCAAGTTTACATTCAATATATTAGTGATATCTTATGATGTTTCTTTTTCTGTGTGACTTATTTCACTTAGAATCATCGTACCTGAATCCAGTCATTATGCTGCTACGGCCTGATGACATAGATTTCATTGCTGAGTGATATTGCATTGTACGTAAGTACCACAACTTCTTTATCCATTTTTCGCTTTCTGCGATATTGAACTTGTACCGTAAACGAGGTTCTTGTAAACAGAGCCGTCCCAAACTTTGGGGTGGCTGTGTCTTTTTGATTTTAATTTCCCTAAGCTATAGGACCATAAGTGGAAGTGCCCTAGGCTCTGTTGCTTTGTTTTTTGGATGTTTCAGGAAACAACATACACTTCTCCAGAGTGGCTGTTGGCAATTTACATCCCACCCATCAGAATAACAAGGCTCCCAGTTCTCCGTGGCCTGCCCTGCCTTTCTGGATTTTACACTTTTTTCAGATTGCCCTTTTGACCGGTGGGAAGTGAGACTTCATTGTAGTGCAGATTTCCTTTGCAAGCTTGCTTGGTTGGCCAGAAAGTGCATATGCGTTTCTTCCTGAATATATTCAGGAAAAAATGCATACGCCCTTTTTGGCCAAGTCCATGATTGTCGATGTTCTGAGTCTTTTCATATGTTTTCAATGCAATTCCAGTCTACCTCCTGAAATCAGTTTCCTGCAATTCTGCCTTGCTGTCAGTGCCTCTTCATAGCCTTACCTCAATATACTTTTGGAAAATAGTTGGCCTTTATAACTCTGCAGGTTTTTGAATTGCAGTTGCCCTTAGTTTCATTTTTCAGCTCTTATTTTTGTGATCTTGCCTCATATCCACAGGATATCTTCAGGCCCTATTCTTCTTCTGGGGGGCCTTGCTCTGCCTTTGGTTATTTCTTCTTCCTATGTGAAATTAGAGTGACATGTGGCCATTGAAACCGCTACAGCTATTTTCTCACTGGTTCCCCCTGTTCCCATTCATCCTCCGCACTAACTGCAGACTGTGCGATACCGGAACTTAAAGGCATTGACTCTCCATGTGGGGATGTTGTTAGTAAAGTGGCTGGAATGTTGATCTGGAGCCCCAGGAGAGGAAAATGAGGTGCGTTTTAGGAACCTTTCCCGATCATATGGTATACCATCTGCTGGATTTCCCATTTATGGTTTAGCTGTAGGAAGATTCCCTTCAACCTGGAGTGTTGGGACCCTTGGAATGAGTAGCATGAAGTATTGCATTAAACTTTCGGCAGTTGCTCACCAAAGCTCACCAATCCTCTCAGCCCCAAGTGTCCAGCCTTATGTCTTATCCAGCTGTGGGTTTATATGTGGTCATTCCAGGTTGCATCACACCCCCTGAGCGAATTTTGTAAGAATTTTTCTCTCTTTCATTGTTTCTGCGTTTTGGTGTTAAAATTTATTTCTATACTGGGGTTTAGCTCATTTTCACTGCTGTGTTTGTGCCGCTCTGCACACACTTGTTTCCCTTATGGAGATATATCAATACATGGGTTTTAAGATTCTTATTACTCAGATATAGTTCTCTGCGGTGTATAGGGTGTGTTGAGGCCAGTTCATTGAGCAAGGTGTAGATCTTGTCTAATACCTATTTGGTTTATTGAACGGTATCTGTGCTAATTTCAAACTCTGGTTTTATGCATCACCCCACCTCTCCTTTCCCCTTAAGCTGACATAAGTGTGTTTTCTAAATGTGAGACACTGTTCTGTTTTGTAATTCATTTTTTGTGCAGCCATATTTATCCTCCTTCTATAAGTGATATCTTATGATATGTTTCTTTTTCTGTTTGACTTATTTCAAGTAGTATTATCGGACCTAAATCCACTCTTTATCCTTCTACTAGCCTTATTACATTGATTTCATGGTGAAGAGATATTCCATTGTACATAAGTACCACATTTTCTTTATCCATTGTTCTCTTTCCTGGGATATTTAAGGTGTACTGAAGTTGAGGTTCTTGTAAACAGAGTAGCCCTAAACTGTGGTGTGCTTGTGTCTTGTTGATTTTTAGACTTCCCTAGATATACTCCCGTGATTGGAAGTGCCCTATGCTCTGTAGCTCTGTTTTTTAGATGATTTAGGAACCACCATACACTTCTCCAGAGTGGCTCTCGGCAGTTCACACACTGTCCATCAGCGTATAAAGGCTCCCTGTTCTCCATGGCCTGTCCTGCATTTCTGGTTTTTACAATTTTTTCGGATGGCCCTTTTGACCAGTGGGAAATGAGACTTCTTTGTTGTGCACATTTGCATTGCTTGCTTGCTTGGTTGCCCATAAAGTGCGTATGCGTTTTTTCCTGGATATATTCAGGAAAAAACGCATACTCCCTTTTGGGCCAACTGCATCATTGTCGAAATTCTGCCGCTTTTCATGTGCTTTAAAGACGAGTCCAATCTATCTCTTGAAATCTGTTTCTTGCAATTCTGTCTTGCATTCAGATCCTCTTCTTTGCCTTACCTCAACATATTTTTGGACGTTAGTTTTCATTTATAACTCTGCAGGTTTGTGAATTGCAGTGACCCTGAGCTCCATTTTTTAAGTTGCTCTTTTGTGAGCTGGCCTCAAAGCCGCAGGATTGCTTCAGGCCCTATTTTGGCTCCGGCGAGGCGGGCTGAGCCTTTTTTTAATTCTTATTCTTAATGGGAAATTAGAGTGACATGTGCCCGTCCAAACCCCTACAACTATTCTCTCATTGGTTCCCCCTCTTCCCGTTCATCCTCCTCACAATTTGCAAAATGTGTGAAACAGAATTTTAAATGTGCTGATTCTCTAAGTGGGGAGATTCTAAGTAACGTGGCTGGAATGATGAACAGGAGCACCAGGAGAGGATAAATGAGGTGCATTTTAGACACATCTCCCGATCACATGGTGTACAGTCCTCTGGGTTTTCCATGCATGTTTTAGCTGTAGGAAGATTCCTTGAACCTGCAGATTTGGGACCCATTGAATGGGTACCAGGTAGTATTACTTTAAAGGGTGTGCATTTCCTCACCCAAACTCACATTTCTCTTAGCGCGAACAGTTTCCAGCCTTATGTCTCATCCTGCTGTGGGTCTAGATGTGTTCAATCCATGTTGCATCACCGTCCCTGAGGAAAAGTTGTAAGAGGTTTTCTCTGTCTCTCTGTCGTTTATTTTTTTCAATTTATTACTATATTGGTTACAGCTGATTTTCAAAGCTCTGTTTCTTGCTGCTGTACATCCACTTGATTCACGTACAGAGAGACATCAATAAATTCTTTTTCAGATTCTTACCAGTCATAGATATTCTTTTCCGGTGACTTGAGTGTGCTGAGTGCAGTTCTTTTAGCTACCGTGTAGGCCTTGTTGATTATCAGTTTGGTATTTGGAATGGTATCTTTGCTAATTTCAACCTCCTGGATGATGCCTCATCCCTCCCCACCTTTCCCGTTTAGCAGCCTTACTCATGTTTTCTACATATTTGACTATGTTTTTGTTTTGTGATTTATTTCATGTGTAGCCATTTTGGATTCCACCTTTAAGTGATATCTTATGATATGTGTCTTTTTCTTTTCGAATTATGTCACTTAGAACGATCATATGTAACTCCTCCGGAGTTGTTACAACTGGCCATATTTCATTGATTTCCAGGCTGAGTAATATTCCACTCTACATAAGTACCACATCTCTATCCATTTTTTCCCTCCAGAGACATTTAAGTTATATCCTAGTCGAGGATCTTTTAAACAGAGAGGCAGTAAACATTGGGGTGCCTGTGTCCTCTCGATTTTTGTTTTTCCCAAGATATACGCCCATGAGTGCAAGTGCCCTATGCTCTGTAGCTCATTTTTTAGATGCTTTAGTAAACACAATACACTTCTCCAGAATGGCCGTTGGCAATATACATTTCCACTATAAGCCTCACAGGGTTCCCTCTTCTCCTTGCCCTGTCCTGCATTTCTGGTGTTTACACTTTATGAGGATGGCTCTTCTGACTGATGTGAAGTGATATCTTTTGTAGTATTGATTTCCAGTGCCCACCTGTTTGGTGGGCTAAAAAAGTGTATGCCCTTTTCTTGAATATATACAGAAAAAAACGCATACAGCCTTTTTGGCCAACTGCAATGTTGGCAATGTTCAGCCCCTTTTTTGTGCTTAATGGCGAGTCCTTTCTACCTCCTCAAATCCCTTTCCTGCCATTCTCCCTTGCTTACCAATCCTTTTCTCTGACTTTCCTCAAGACATTTTTCAGTGATAGATATTTTCAACTCTGCAGTTTCGTGAATTTTACTGTCCCTGAGTTCCATTGTTCAACTTGTGTTTATGGGAACTGGCCACAAAGCAGTGGGATTTCCTCAAGCCCTATACTGTTTCCATGGGCAACCCTAGCCTTTGGTCAATTCGTCTTCCTGATTGGAAATTAGAGTGACATGTGCCTGTCTGAACACCTAGGACTTGTCTCTCATTGTTCCTCATCCTTCCGCTTCATCCTCTGGACAAATTCCAAACTGTACGCAACAGGATGTTGACAGTGCTGACATCTCCAAGTGGGGAGACTGTTAGTAAAGACGCTGGACGGGTGAACCCGAGCACCAGGAGATGAGGAGATGAGATGCCTTTTCCAAACTCTTCCCAATCAGACAGTATACCATCCTCTGGATGTGACAGACATGTTTTAGCAGTAGGAAGAGTCCCATTCATGTAAGGAGAACACCAGGGCTTTTTCAAAATCAGTGTCTCCCCGAAACCCAAACTGGGGAGTTTTTTAAGCTACGGCTACACATATGTTCATTAAAGGCCTTGGGAAGTAGGCAGAGTCCAAACTTTAGATGATTGAAGTCTTCAGGGTCAGAAGCACTCACCACCGGCTTCCCTTAGGTTACACTTTAACTGTCATTGATAGATGATGTCAATAAAAATATCTATTCTTTTTCCGATTATTTCCCCTTATAGGTTATTGCAAAATATTGAGTGTAGTTCCCTGTGCTATACAGTAGTTCCTTGTTGATGATCTATTTTATACATAGCAGTGTGTATGTGTTAATTCCAAACTGTTAATTTATCCCTCCTCCCACCTTTCCCCTTTGGTAATAATAAATTATAAGATTTTATACTTCTCAGAAATGGGGGAGCTGAAAGAGAGGTATCATTTTCAATGGAAAAGCATTTAAAACAAGATTGAAGCTTTAACCAAGATTATTAGAGGTACATCCTTGGAAAGAAATCACTTCATTTCTCTAATATTGACCTGACAAATAAGACAAACCTTTTCACTGAACTTGCTTATAATAAAGTGATGGAAATATCAAATGGAAGTGTTAGAAACATCTTATTTTACCCGAGCCTTATAAACTGTTCTATGTTAACTACAGTTTGGCTCACACATCTGTTCATTGAAGTTACAATAGTCTCAATTTCTGTTACTGATCCTCCAGAGTGGACCCCAACAAGTGTCCCCCTGCCCAGTGTCATTGGGGCCAACAGATCGAGACTGAGTTTGGTTCACAAGCAAAGGAAACTTTATATTTTGATCAGAGAATGGAGAGGTGAGAGCATGCACTACCCCGTGGGCTGTGGGCTGGGCTGCTGTGTAGAGATCCTGTGAGAGTCAGTGGGAGGGAGGGGGCGGAGCTCTCGAGGGCCGGGTTGGCTGCAGCTCAGGCTCTATATCTCGGAGTCTGCACTGGGCCCCAGGAGCTGAGGTGTCGACCCAGCCATTCTGCACTAGGAAATCTGGTCTGAAGTGCCGGGTGTGGAACCTCTGCATGCGGGACCCTAGGAGCACGTGAAATTAGACAAAGCACAAAGGATAAAAAAGGTCAGACTTGACTTTATTGCCCAGATTCTATTTTTATCTCCCAGGGATTTTTAATGGGCTTTGCTGGGGACAAACCCCTCCTCTGCCTTTTGTCCCGTTCCTCATTCTTGGAGTGCTGAGGGTGCAGACCCTTCTTCTGTAACTGCTGAGTGCTGAGTTGGGAGCCCTCATACCAGGGGACAAGGGTCAGAACTTCTCCCCAGCAGCCTCCAGGTGACGTTGATTGGCCCCAGGACCCCTGCCTCCCTGCTCGTCCGCCTGAGCACCAGCATTGGAAGTGTTATAGATTTTAATGACCTTTAAGGGTCCAGGAAAGAGATGTGCAGAGACACTGTGGGGGCCGATTTCACCCCGCCCCACATTTGTTCGGCCACCTTAGGCTGACCGTTTCTGCCAGCCTAGATGCTCTGACCAGTAGTCTGCTCTTTCTTCAATTAGGCCCCTGAATTAACGTAAAAACAGCACCAGGTGTCAGAGCCCTGCCCGCTCAACTCCCAGACAGTCCAGGGTCAGTGGTGATCAAGGACCATGATGGCCACTGAGTCAACAGCCTTTTGAAGTAAACAGGAGTCCAGCCGGTCTTATTGGCCACCATCATCACGGTGTCTGTAGGCTTTTCTATGGTGACAGTGTGATATACGGTTCCCCCGCCAAGATTATTAGCTCCCCTCCGGGTGCAGTAAGTCCTGCAAGCAGTAGTCTACTCCTTCGGGACACACTATTGTTGTTTTATGAGAGAAACTCCAGGTCAAGTGATGTTCACACGACTCGTCATGGTGCCCTGTTGCCCCCGGTTATCTCTCTGGATGTTGGAGTTGGAGGGCCTCCTCACTCGAGGTCGGTGTGCCCACGGAGCGAACCCTGCAACTTCAGGGCATGGTTGGTGATTAGGATCACCACGTGGGGTCCTTTTCCCTTAGGAGGGAGGTGGCCTTTTGGGCTGCTGATTTCCAGGTTTTTAGATACTGCCAGTATCTTGGCCAGATGTGACAGTGGGCCAAGCCCCTTGGTGACTGTAGTTTATCCTACCTGGATGGCATTCTTGCGTTGTTCCATTTCAAGTGGTCCCAGTTTTTGCACTAATTCTCCAATGGCGATTCACCTTTCACCGGGAATGGAAAGGTCAAAGGGTTTAGCTCAATTAGGGAGTTCCAGGGCAAGGGTCTGAATTGACTGCTCTTTCCATTCTTGAAAGGCCACTTCTGGATTCTGTTCAAAAGGATCATCATCTTTTCCTTTCAGTGTTTCATATAGAGGCCCAGCTAGTAGACTGTAGTTAGGGATCCAGAAGCAGCAAACCCTGGCCTCCCCAGGAACCCCTAAGCTGTCTTCTAGTTTTAGAAAGGGGTAAGGCTGCAAATGGTTTCTTCCCTTTCCTGGGATGGGCTTCTCTGACCTTGTGTGAGAATGAAGCCCAGACAGGTCACCGCAGTCTGTGATATTTGAGCTTTTTCTTGGACAACTTCTATCCTTTATTGGCTTGGTAGTTCAGAGGCCTCCTTAGTAGGGCTGGCGATCAGAATGTCATCTGCATATTGAAGGAGGGTTTCCTTTTCCAGAGGTAGAACTTTTCGGTCTTTAGCTAAGCTTTCCCCAAAGATGGTGTGGGAATTTTTGAACCCTTGGGGCAAGACGGCCCGGAAGTATTGTTTTAGTTGTATGTTGAGCCTGCCACTCACAAGCCAAAATTTCTTGTGACTCTGGGACTAATGGAATACAAAAGAAGGCATCATTGAAGACTAATACAGAATACCATGTCCTGGTGGTTGGTAGAATGTAGAATGACCAGCAGGGTGTAGGAATCAGGAGCAACTGGAGGTATATCCTCGGTGGCTTCACTGACTGTCCTGACATCCTTTACCAGGTCCCCAGCAGCCCATGGGGCTCTCGTGGTCAGGCCAATCCCAGGATATGGAGCTCTCCTGGGCAGGTAAGCCACCCCCAACCCAGCCCATGGGGCTCTCATGGTCAGGCCCCTCCCAGGATACAGAGCTACCCTTGCAGGTACCGTGGCAGGGCTGGGCACACAGGAACCGTGCACATAGCCCTCATTGAAGAGCACCCCCAGCTCACCTGTCGCTCAGAGCTGACTCAGAGCACCTCAGAGCAGGACTTGAACTAACAACCAGCAGCTCCGACATGTCTGTGACCCTGGACATCACTGTGTGTGGCCTCCCTCCACCTGGTCTTCCAGAGACTTCCACTGCACCCAGGGCACCAGGCCTCTGTCTCC
Source organism: Orcinus orca (assembly GCF_937001465.1). Lineage (NCBI taxonomy): Eukaryota > Metazoa > Chordata > Mammalia > Artiodactyla > Delphinidae > Orcinus > Orcinus orca. Next base: position 58,606,348 of record NC_064562.1, on the reverse strand, counting down.
AACCACCACCCACCCCTCCTCTCCCTGACTCCTGGGTTCCTCTCATTAGGAGAGGGTTTTCTTGAAGTTGTCTCCCACTCATGGGCCAGATAAAATGATTAGAAAACAAGCCAAAGCTGCAGCCCCTTGTCTATCCTGACTCTCAGGAGCCCACACCTGTTCCTTGGACCTGGCCGGTTCAGCAAGTTCCATTTTCTGCAACTGTGAGCCCCTGAGGGGTGATGATTGGCTGACCTGGGCAGGCTTACCGTGCCGGCCAGCCCTCCCCAGGTGTGCCTGGTTTGAGATCAATATAAATACCACTCCAGGCAGCAAGAGCCCCTGCAGCTGTGCCTGACGCCATTTTCTCTGCCCTGTCAGCAGTCTCGGGGATGGGCTGGTGGGAGGGAGTGAGAGGCCACGGCTTTGTGGGTGGCCCAGTGTGAGTGGGGCTCTGCTGGACTTTCTGCAGCAGTTGCCAGGCTGCCACCTGCTAAAGAAGAGGATGTGTCACCCATACCTGCTGCTGGAATTTCTCCCTGGGCAGAGGTGAGGAAGGAAAAAAGCAGTGGGGGCAGGGACAGGACGGGTATCTCAGGCAGGGAAATGGAAATCTTCCAGAAGAGCACCCAGGGCCAGGACCATCCTGGCTGGCCTGCAGGCACCAAGTCAGCTGGCATGCTGTCACTCGTGTGGCTCCATGGCCCTTCCTCTAGGCTTTCAAGTCCTTGTATATATTCAGGTGTTTTACCTGGGAAGGGTGGGAACAGTTCAGCAGCAACTGGCCTGGGGCTCAGCTCACGTTTACTCACAGATGCCTCGGCACGGTGCCCCAGCTTTGCAATGAGGACGCTTGTTGTGTGGGGGCTGCTGGCTGAATGGGAGACGATTCCCCACCACTGACCAACTTCAGAATTGTTTACAACTGGAGCAAGTGCCCCGATACGGTTTTCCTCTGAGTAACTGGTGGGTTCTGTTTTTTTTTCTCTTTTTCGTTTTTGGTTCAAGGTAGATTTTATTCCTCTTTTTTGTATTTACAGATATAAGCATGGAAATAATTTATTCATATAAATACATGTATGTGAAGGGAATAATTGTTTTTTCTGTTTTATTTTTTAAATTTTATTTCTTTTTAATTTTGAATTTTATTTTATATTTTTATACAGCAGGTTCTTATTGGTTATCTATTTTATACATATAAATGTTTACATGCCAATCCCAATCTCTCAACTCCTCCCACCACCACCCCTCCAAGAGCTTTCCCCCCTTGTTGTCCATACGATTGTTGTCTACATCTGTTGCTCTATTTATGCCTTGCAAAACGGTTAATCTGTACACTTTTTCTAGGTTCCACATATATGCATGAATATACAAGAATTGTTCTTCTCTTTCTGACTTACTTCACTCTGTATGACAGTCTCTAGATCCATCGACGTCTCTACAAATGACCCAATTTCATTCCTTTCATGGCTTAGTAATATTCCATTTTATATATGTACCACATCTTTATGCATTCGTCTGTCTGTGGGCATTTAGGTTGCTTGCATTACCTCGATATTATAAATAGTGATGCAATGAACATTGCGGTGAATGTCTCTTTTTGATTTATCGTTTTGTCTGGGTATATGTCCAGTACTGGGATTGCTGTATCATATGGTAATTCTATTATTAGTTTCTTAAGAAACTCCATATTGTTCTCCATAGTGACTGTATCAATTTATATTCCCAACAATAGTGGAAGAGGCTTCCTTTTCTCCACACCCTTTCCAGCATTTGTTGTTTGTAGATTTTCAGATGATGCCCATTCTAACAGGTGTGAGGTGATAACTCATTGTTGAGTCCATTTCGTTGAGCAAGGGGTAGGTCTTGTCTATTACATATTTGGCTTATGGAACGCTATCTGTGCTAATTTCAAACTCTGGTTTTATGCAGCAACCCAACTCACCTTTCCCCTTAAGCAAGCATAAGTTGGTTTTCTACATTTGAGACCATGTTCTGTTTTGTAATTCAGTTCATGTGTAGCCAAGTTTACATTCCGTGCATCAGTGATACCTTATGATGTTTCTTTTTCTGTGTGACCTATTTCACTTAGAATCATCGTACATCAATCCACTCATTATGCTGCTACGGGCCTGATGACATAGATTTCATTGAAGAGTGATATTGCATTGTACGTAAGTACCACAACTTCTATATCCATTTTTCGCTTTCTGCGATATTGAACTTGTACCGTAAACGAGGTTCTTGTAAACAGAGCTGTCCCAAACTTTGGGGTGGCTGTGTCTTTTTTATTTTCATTTCCCTAAGCTATAGCACCATAAGCGGAAGTGCCCTAGACTCTGTTGCTTTGTTTTTTAGATGTTTCAGGAAACACCATACACTTCTCCAGAGTGGCTGTTGGCAATTTACATCCTGCCCATCAGCATAACAAGGCTCCCAGTTCTCCATGGCCTGTCCTGCCTTTCTGGATTTTACACTTTTTTCAGATTGCCCTTTTGACCGGGGGGCAGTGAGACTTCATTGTAGTGCAGATTTCCTTTGCAAGCTTGCTTGGTTTGCCAAAAAGGGCGTATGCGTTTTTTCCTGAGGAAAAAACGCATACGCCCTTTTTGGCCAAGTGCATCATTGTGGATGTTTTGCCACTTTTCCTATGCTTTACATGCAATTCCAGTCTACCTCCTGAAATCGGTTTCCTGCAATTCTGCCCCGATTTCAAGTCCTCTCCCAGCCTTACTTCAATATATTTTTGGACGATAGCTGTCATTTATAACTCTGCAGGTTTGTGAATGACAGTGCCCTTGAGCTCCTTTCTTCAACTCGCTTTCTTTTGAGCTGGCCACAACACCGCAGGATTGCTTCAGGCCGTAGTGTGGTTCCGGCACGGAACGCTGGGCCTTTGGTTAATTCCTCTTCCTGGTGGGAAGTGAGAGTTAAATTTGCCCGTCCAGACACGTCCAGCTAGTCTCTCATGGGTTCTCCCTATTCCTTTTCATTTTCCGCAGAATCTGCAAACTGGGCCAAACAGGAGGTTAAAGGCACTGACTCTCCAAGTGGGGAGAGTGTTAGTAAAGCGTCTGGAATGTTGCACCCAAGTACCAGGGGACGAAAACTGAGACACATTTGAACACGTTTCCCAATTACACGGTGGATCATACTCTTGGTTCCACATGCATGTTTTAGCTGAAGGAAGAATCCCTTAAACCTGGAGAGTTGAGACCCATGGAATGGGTACCATGCGATATGACTTCAAAGGGTCTGCATTTGCTCACCGAACCTCACCAATCCTATCACTGCTGCGTTTATGCCGCTGTACACACACTTGATTCTCTTTCGGAGAGATATAAATCCATAGGTTTTAAGATTCTTACTAGTAAGGTATATTCTTAGGCATTTAATATGGGGTATTGTGTCCACTTCATTGAGCAAGGAGTAGCTCTTGTCTATTACATATTTGGCTTATGCAACGGTATCTGTGCTAATTTCAATCTCTGGTTTTATGCAGCACCCCAACTCACCTTTCCCCTTAAGCAAGCATAAGTTGGTTTTCTACGTTTGAGACCCTGTTCTGTTTTGTAATTCAGTTCCTGTGTAGCCAAGTTTACATTCCGTGTATTGGTGATATCTTATGAGGTTTCTTTTTCTGTGTGACTTATTTCACTTAGAATCATCGTACCTGCATCCACTCATTATGCTGCTATGGGCCTGATGACATAGATTTCATTGCTGAGTGATATTGCATTGTACGTAAGTACCACAACTTCTTTATCCATTTTTTGCTTTCTGCGATATTGAACTTGTACCGTAAACGAGGTTCTTGTAAACAGAGCTGTCCGAATCTTTGGGGTGGCTGTGTCTTTTTGATTCTAATTTCCCTAAGCTATAGGACCATAAGTGGAAGTGCCCTAGGCTCTGTTGCTTTGTTTTTTAGATGTTTCAGGAAACACCATACACTTCTCCAGAGTGGCTGTTGGCAATTCACATCCCGCCCATCAGCATAACAAGGCTCCCAGTTCTCCATGGCCTGTCCTGCCTTTCTGGATTTTACACTTTTTTCAGATGGCCCTTTTGACCGGGGGGCAGTGAGCCTTCATTGTAGTGCAGATTTCCTTTGCAAGCTTGCTTGGTGGGCCAAAAGTGCGTATGCGTTTTTTCCTGAATATATTCAGGAAAAAACGCATACGCCCTTTTTGGCCAAGTGCATCATTGTGGACGTTCTGCCTCTTTTCCTATGCTTTAAATGCAATTCCAGTCTACCTCCTGAAATCGGTTTCCTGCAATTCTGCCCCGCTTTCAAGTCCTCTTGGCAGCCTTAGTTCAATATATTTTTGCACGATAACTGTCGTTTATAACTCTGCAGGTTTGTGAATTACAGTTCCCCTGAGCTCCTTTCTTTAACTCGCTTACTTGTGAGCTGGCCGCAACACCGCAGGATTGCTTCAGGCCCTACTGTGGTTCCGGCATGGCACACTGAGCCTTTGGTTAATTCCTCTTCCTGGTGGGAAATGAGAGTTAAATTTGCCCGTCCAGACACCTCCAGCTGGTCTCTCATTGGTTCTCCCTATTCCTGTTCATCTTCTGCACAAATTGCAAACTGGGCCAAACAGGAGTTTAAAGGCCCTGACTCTCCAAGTGCGGAGAGTGTTAGTAAAGCGTCTGGAATGTTGCACCCGAGTACCAGGGGACGAAAACTGAGACACATTTGAACACGTTTCCCGATCACACGGTGGATCATACTCTGGGTTCCACATGCATGTTTTAGCTGAAGGAGGAATCCCTTAAACCTGGAGAGTTGAGACTCATGGAATGGGTACCATGCAATATGACTTCAGAGCGTCTGCATTTGCTCACCGAACCTCACCAATCCTATCACTGCTGCATTTATGCCGTGTACACACGCTTGATTCTCTTTCGGAGACATATCAATCCATAGGTTTTAAGATTCTTACTAGTCAGGTATATTCTTAGGCGTTTAATATGGGGTGTTGAGTCCATTTCGTTGAGCAAGGAGTAGCTCTTGTCTGTTAAGTGTTTGGCTTATGGAACGGTATCTGTGCTAATTTCAATCTCTGGTTTTATGCAGCACCCCAACTCACCTTTCCCCTTAAACAAGCATAAGTCAGTTTTCTACATTTGAGACCCTGTTCTGTTTTGTAATTCAGTTCCTGTGTAGCCAAGTTTACATTCAATATATTAGTGATATCTTATGATGTTTCTTTTTCTGTGTGACTTATTTCACTTAGAATCATCGTACCTGAATCCAGTCATTATGCTGCTACGGCCTGATGACATAGATTTCATTGCTGAGTGATATTGCATTGTACGTAAGTACCACAACTTCTTTATCCATTTTTCGCTTTCTGCGATATTGAACTTGTACCGTAAACGAGGTTCTTGTAAACAGAGCCGTCCCAAACTTTGGGGTGGCTGTGTCTTTTTGATTTTAATTTCCCTAAGCTATAGGACCATAAGTGGAAGTGCCCTAGGCTCTGTTGCTTTGTTTTTTGGATGTTTCAGGAAACAACATACACTTCTCCCGAGTGGCTGTTGGCAATTTACATCCCACCCATCAGCATAACAAGGCTCCCAGTTCTCCGTGGCCTGCCCTGCCTTTCTGGATTTTACACTTTTTTCAGATTGCCCTTTTGACCGGTGGGAAGTGAGACTTCATTGTAGTGCAGATTTCCTTTGCAAGCTTGCTTGGTTGGCCAGAAAGTGCATATGCGTTTCTTCCTGAATATATTCAGGAAAAAATGCATACGCCCTTTTTGGCCAAGTCCATGATTGTCGATGTTCTGAGTCTTTTCATATGTTTTCAATGCAATTCCAGTCTACCTCCTGAAATCAGTTTCCTGCAATTCTGCCTTGCTGTCAGTGCCTCTTCATAGCCTTACCTCAATATACTTTTGGAAAATAGTTGGCCTTTATAACTCTGCAGGTTTTTGAATTGCAGTTGCCCTTAGTTTCATTTTTCAGCTCTTATTTTTGTGATCTTGCCTCATATCCACAGGATATCTTCAGGCCCTATTCTTCTTCTGGGGGGCCTTGCTCTGCCTTTGGTTATTTCTTCTTCCTATGTGAAATTAGAGTGACATGTGGCCATTGAAACCGCTACAGCTATTTTCTCACTGGTTCCCCCTGTTCCCATTCATCCTCCGCACTAACTGCAGACTGTGCGATACCGGAACTTAAAGGCATTGACTCTCCATGTGGGGATGTTGTTAGTAAAGTGGCTGGAATGTTGATCCGGAGCCCCAGGAGAGGAAAATGAGGTGCGTTTTAGGAACCTTTCCCGATCATATGGTATACCATCTGCTGGATTTCCCATTTATGGTTTAGCTGTAGGAAGATTCCCTTCAACCTGGAGTGTTGGGACCCTTGGAATGAGTAGCATGAAGTATTGCATTAAACTTTCGGCAGTTGCTCACCAAAGCTCACCAATCCTCTCAGCCCCAAGTGTCCAGCCTTATGTCTTATCCAGCTGTGGGTTTATATGTGGTCATTCCAGGTTGCATCACACCCCCTGAGCGAATTTTGTAAGAATTTTTCTCTCTTTCATTGTTTCTGCGTTTTGGTGTTAAAATTTATTTCTATACTGGGGTTTAGCTCATTTTCACTGCTGTGTTTGTGCCGCTCTGCACACACTTGTTTCCCTTATGGAGATATATCAATACATGGGTTTTAAGATTCTTATTACTCAGATATAGTTCTCTGCGGTGTATAGGGTGTGTTGAGGCCAGTTCATTGAGCAAGGTGTAGATCTTGTCTAATACCTATTTGGTTTATTGAACGGTATCTGTGCTAATTTCAAACTCTGGTTTTATGCATCACCCCACCTCTCCTTTCCCCTTAAGCTGACATAAGTGTGTTTTCTAAATGTGAGACACTGTTCTGTTTTGTAATTCATTTTTTGTGCAGCCATATTTATCCTCCTTCTATAAGTGATATCTTATGATATGTTTCTTTTTCTGTTTGACTTATTTCAAGTAGTATTATCGGACCTAAATCCACTCTTTATCCTTCTACTAGCCTTATTACATTGATTTCATGGTGAAGAGATATTCCATTGTACATAAGTACCACATTTTCTTTATCCATTGTTCTCTTTCCTGGGATATTTAAGGTGTACTGAAGTTGAGGTTCTTGTAAACAGAGTAGCCCTAAACTGTGGTGTGCTTGTGTCTTGTTGATTTTTAGACTTCCCTAGATATACTCCCGTGATTGGAAGTGCCCTATGCTCTGTAGCTCTGTTTTTTAGATGATTTAGGAACCACCATACACTTCTCCAGAGTGGCTCTCGGCAGTTCACACACTGTCCATCAGCGTATAAAGGCTCCCTGTTCTCCATGGCCTGTCCTGCATTTCTGGTTTTTACAATTTTTTCGGATGGCCCTTTTGACCAGTGGGAAATGAGACTTCTTTGTTGTGCACATTTGCATTGCTTGCTTGCTTGGTTGCCCATAAAGTGCGTATGCGTTTTTTCCTGGATATATTCAGGAAAAAACGCATACTCCCTTTTGGGCCAACTGCATCATTGTCGAAATTCTGCCGCTTTTCATGTGCTTTAAAGACGAGTCCAATCTATCTCTTGAAATCTGTTTCTTGCAATTCTGTCTTGCATTCAGATCCTCTTCTTTGCCTTACCTCAACATATTTTTGGACGTTAGTTTTCATTTATAACTCTGCAGGTTTGTGAATTGCAGTGACCCTGAGCTCCATTTTTTAAGTTGCTCTTTTGTGAGCTGGCCTCAAAGCCGCAGGATTGCTTCAGGCCCTATTTTGGCTCCGGCGAGGCGGGCTGAGCCTTTTTTTAATTCTTATTCTTAATGGGAAATTAGAGTGACATGTGCCCGTCCAAACCCCTACAACTATTCTCTCATTGGTTCCCCCTCTTCCCGTTCATCCTCCTCACAATTTGCAAAATGTGTGAAACAGAATTTTAAATGTGCTGATTCTCTAAGTGGGGAGATTCTAAGTAACGTGGCTGGAATGATGAACAGGAGCACCAGGAGAGGATAAATGAGGTGCATTTTAGACACATCTCCCGATCACATGGTGTACAGTCCTCTGGGTTTTCCATGCATGTTTTAGCTGTAGGAAGATTCCTTGAACCTGCAGATTTGGGACCCATTGAATGGGTACCAGGTAGTATTACTTTAAAGGGTGTGCATTTCCTCACCCAAACTCACATTTCTCTTAGCGCGAACAGTTTCCAGCCTTATGTCTCATCCTGCTGTGGGTCTAGATGTGTTCAATCCATGTTGCATCACCGTCCCTGAGGAAAAGTTGTAAGAGGTTTTCTCTGTCTCTCTGTCGTTTATTTTTTTCAATTTATTACTATATTGGTTACAGCTGATTTTCAAAGCTCTGTTTCTTGCTGCTGTACATCCACTTGATTCACGTACAGAGAGACATCAATAAATTCTTTTTCAGATTCTTACCAGTCATAGATATTCTTTTCCGGTGACTTGAGTGTGCTGAGTGCAGTTCTTTTAGCTACCGTGTAGGCCTTGTTGATTATCAGTTTGGTATTTGGAATGGTATCTTTGCTAATTTCAACCTCCTGGATGATGCCTCATCCCTCCCCACCTTTCCCGTTTAGCAGCCTTACTCATGTTTTCTACATATTTGACTATGTTTTTGTTTTGTGATTTATTTCATGTGTAGCCATTTTGGATTCCACCTTTAAGTGATATCTTATGATATGTGTCTTTTTCTTTTCGAATTATGTCACTTAGAACGATCATATGTAACTCCTCCGGAGTTGTTACAACTGGCCATATTTCATTGATTTCCAGGCTGAGTAATATTCCACTCTACATAAGTACCACATCTCTATCCATTTTTTCCCTCCAGAGACATTTAAGTTATATCCTAGTCGAGGATCTTTTAAACAGAGAGGCAGTAAACATTGGGGTGCCTGTGTCCTCTCGATTTTTGTTTTTCCCAAGATATACGCCCATGAGTGCAAGTGCCCTATGCTCTGTAGCTCATTTTTTAGATGCTTTAGTAAACACAATACACTTCTCCAGAATGGCCGTTGGCAATATACATTTCCACTATAAGCCTCACAGGGTTCCCTCTTCTCCTTGCCCTGTCCTGCATTTCTGGTGTTTACACTTTATGAGGATGGCTCTTCTGACTGATGTGAAGTGATATCTTTTGTAGTATTGATTTCCAGTGCCCACCTGTTTGGTTGGCTAAAAAAGTGTATGCCCTTTTCTTGAATATATACAGAAAAAAACGCATACAGCCTTTTTGGCCAACTGCAATGTTGGCAATGTTCAGCCCCTTTTTTGTGCTTAATGGCGAGTCCTTTCTACCTCCTCAAATCCCTTTCCTGCCATTCTCCCTTGCTTACCAATCCTTTTCTCTGACTTTCCTCAAGACATTTTTCAGTGATAGATATTTTCAACTCTGCAGTTTCGTGAATTTTACTGTCCCTGAGTTCCATTGTTCAACTTGTGTTTATGGGAACTGGCCACAAAGCAGTGGGATTTCCTCAAGCCCTATACTGTTTCCATGGGCAACCCTAGCCTTTGGTCAATTCGTCTTCCTGATTGGAAATTAGAGTGACATGTGCCTGTCTGAACACCTAGGACTTGTCTCTCATTGTTCCTCATCCTTCCGCTTCATCCTCTGGACAAATTCCAAACTGTACGCAACAGGATGTTGACAGTGCTGACATCTCCAAGTGGGGAGACTGTTAGTAAAGACGCTGGACGGGTGAACCCGAGCACCAGGAGATGAGGAGATGAGATGCCTTTTCCAAACTCTTCCCAATCAGACAGTATACCATCCTCTGGATGTGACAGACATGTTTTAGCAGTAGGAAGAGTCCCATTCATGTAAGGAGAACACCAGGGCTTTTTCAAAATCAGTGTCTCCCCGAAACCCAAACTGGGGAGTTTTTTAAGCTACGGCTACACATATGTTCATTAAAGGCCTTGGGAAGTAGGCAGAGTCCAAACTTTAGATGATTGAAGTCTTCAGGGTCAGAAGCACTCACCACCGGCTTCCCTTAGGTTACACTTTAACTGTCATTGATAGATGATGTCAATAAAAATATCTATTCTTTTTCCGATTATTTCCCCTTATAGGTTATTGCAAAATATTGAGTGTAGTTCCCTGTGCTATACAGTAGTTCCTTGTTGATGATCTATTTTATACATAGCAGTGTGTATGTGTTAATTCCAAACTGTTAATTTATCCCTCCTCCCACCTTTCCCCTTTGGTAATAATAAATTATAAGATTTTATACTTCTCAGAAATGGGGGAGCTGAAAGAGAGGTATCATTTTCAATGGAAAAGCATTTAAAACAAGATTGAAGCTTTAACCAAGATTATTAGAGGTACATCCTTGGAAAGAAATCACTTCATTTCTCTAATATTGACCTGACAAATAAGACAAACCTTTTCACTGAACTTGCTTATAATAAAGTGATGGAAATATCAAATGGAAGTGTTAGAAACATCTTATTTTACCCGAGCCTTATAAACTGTTCTATGTTAACTACAGTTTGGCTCACACATCTGTTCATTGAAGTTACAATAGTCTCAATTTCTGTTACTGATCCTCCAGAGTGGACCCCAACAAGTGTCCCCCTGCCCAGTGTCATTGGGGCCAACAGATCGAGACTGAGTTTGGTTCACAAGCAAAGGAAACTTTATATTTTGATCAGAGAATGGAGAGGTGAGAGCATGCACTACCCCGTGGGCTGTGGGCTGGGCTGCTGTGTAGAGATCCTGTGAGAGTCAGTGGGAGGGAGGGGGCGGAGCTCTCGAGGGCCGGGTTGGCTGCAGCTCAGGCTCTATATCTCGGAGTCTGCACTGGGCCCCAGGAGCTGAGGTGTCGACCCAGCCATTCTGCACTAGGAAATCTGGTCTGAAGTGCCGGGTGTGGAACCTCTGCATGCGGGACCCTAGGAGCACGTGAAATTAGACAAAGCACAAAGGATAAAAAAGGTCAGACTTGACTTTATTGCCCAGATTCTATTTTTATCTCCCAGGGATTTTTAATGGGCTTTGCTGGGGACAAACCCCTCCTCTGCCTTTTGTCCCGTTCCTCATTCTTGGAGTGCTGAGGGTGCAGACCCTTCTTCTGTAACTGCTGAGTGCTGAGTTGGGAGCCCTCATACCAGGGGACAAGGGTCAGAACTTCTCCCCAGCAGCCTCCAGGTGACGTTGATTGGCCCCAGGACCCCTGCCTCCCTGCTCGTCCGCCTGAGCACCAGCATTGGAAGTGTTATAGATTTTAATGACCTTTAAGGGTCCAGGAAAGAGATGTGCAGAGACACTGTGGGGGCCGATTTCACCCCGCCCCACATTTGTTCGGCCACCTTAGGCTGACCGTTTCTGCCAGCCTAGATGCTCTGACCAGTAGTCTGCTCTTTCTTCAATTAGGCCCCTGAATTAACGTAAAAACAGCACCAGGTGTCAGAGCCCTGCCCGCTCAACTCCCAGACAGTCCAGGGTCAGTGGTGATCAAGGACCATGATGGCCACTGAGTCAACAGCCTTTTGAAGTAAACAGGAGTCCAGCCGGTCTTATTGGCCACCATCATCACGGTGTCTGTAGGCTTTTCTATGGTGACAGTGTGATATACGGTTCCCCCGCCAAGATTATTAGCTCCCCTCCGGGTGCAGTAAGTCCTGCAAGCAGTAGTCTACTCCTTCGGGACACACTATTGTTGTTTTATGAGAGAAACTCCAGGTCAAGTGATGTTCACACGACTCGTCATGGTGCCCTGTTGCCCCCGGTTATCTCTCTGGATGTTGGAGTTGGAGGGCCTCCTCACTCGAGGTCGGTGTGCCCACGGAGCGAACCCTGCAACTTCAGGGCATGGTTGGTGATTAGGATCACCACGTGGGGTCCTTTTCCCTTAGGAGGGAGGTGGCCTTTTGGGCTGCTGATTTCCAGGTTTTTAGATACTGCCAGTATCTTGGCCAGATGTGACAGTGGGCCAAGCCCCTTGGTGACTGTAGTTTATCCTACCTGGATGGCATTCTTGCGTTGTTCCATTTCAAGTGGTCCCAGTTTTTGCACTAATTCTCCAATGGCGATTCACCTTTCACCGGGAATGGAAAGGTCAAAGGGTTTAGCTCAATTAGGGAGTTCCAGGGCAAGGGTCTGAATTGACTGCTCTTTCCATTCTTGAAAGGCCACTTCTGGATTCTGTTCAAAAGGATCATCATCTTTTCCTTTCAGTGTTTCATATAGAGGCCCAGCTAGTAGACTGTAGTTAGGGATCCAGAAGCAGCAAACCCTGGCCTCCCCAGGAACCCCTAAGCTGTCTTCTAGTTTTAGAAAGGGGTAAGGCTGCAAATGGTTTCTTCCCTTTCCTGGGATGGGCTTCTCTGACCTTGTGTGAGAATGAAGCCCAGACAGGTCACCGCAGTCTGTGATATTTGAGCTTTTTCTTGGACAACTTCTATCCTTTATTGGCTTGGTAGTTCAGAGGCCTCCTTAGTAGGGCTGGCGATCAGAATGTCATCTGCATATTGAAGGAGGGTTTCCTTTTCCAGAGGTAGAACTTTTCGGTCTTTAGCTAAGCTTTCCCCAAAGATGGTGTGGGAATTTTTGAACCCTTGGGGCAAGACGGCCCGGAAGTATTGTTTTAGTTGTATGTTGAGCCTGCCACTCACAAGCCAAAATTTCTTGTGACTCTGGGACTAATGGAATACAAAAGAAGGCATCATTGAAGACTAATACAGAATACCATGTCCTGGTGGTTGGTAGAATGTAGAATGACCAGCAGGGTGTAGGAATCAGGAGCAACTGGAGGTATATCCTCGGTGGCTTCACTGACTGTCCTGACATCCTTTACCAGGTCCCCAGCAGCCCATGGGGCTCTCGTGGTCAGGCCAATCCCAGGATATGGAGCTCTCCTGGGCAGGTAAGCCACCCCCAACCCAGCCCATGGGGCTCTCATGGTCAGGCCCCTCCCAGGATACAGAGCTACCCTTGCAGGTACCGTGGCAGGGCTGGGCACACAGGAACCGTGCACATAGCCCTCATTGAAGAGCACCCCCAGCTCACCTGTCGCTCAGAGCTGACTCAGAGCACCTCAGAGCAGGACTTGAACTAACAACCAGCAGCTCCGACATGTCTGTGACCCTGGACATCACTGTGTGTGGCCTCCCTCCACCTGGTCTTCCAGAGACTTCCACTGCACCCAGGGCACCAGGCCTCTGTCTCCAACCACCACCCACCCCTCCTCTCCCTGACTCCTGGGTTCCTCTCATTAGGAGAGGGTTTTCTTGAAGTTGTCTCCCACTCATGGGCCAGATAAAATGATTAGAAAACAAGCCAAAGCTGCAGCCCCTTGTCTATCCTGACTCTCAGGAGCCCACACCTGTTCCTTGGACCTGGCCGGTTCAGCAAGTTCCATTTTCTGCAACTGTGAGCCCCTGAGGGGTGATGATTGGCTGACCTGGGCAGGCTTACCGTGCCGGCCAGCCCTCCCCAGGTGTGCCTGGTTTGAGATCAATATAAATACCACTCCAGGCAGCAAGAGCCCCTGCAGCTGTGCCTGACGCCATTTTCTCTGCCCTGTCAGCAGTCTCGGGGATGGGCTGGTGGGAGGGAGTGAGAGGCCACGGCTTTGTGGGTGGCCCAGTGTGAGTGGGGCTCTGCTGGACTTTCTGCAGCAGTTGCCAGGCTGCCACCTGCTAAAGAAGAGGATGTGTCACCCATACCTGCTGCTGGAATTTCTCCCTGGGCAGAGGTGAGGAAGGAAAAAAGCAGTGGGGGCAGGGACAGGACGGGTATCTCAGGCAGGGAAATGGAAATCTTCCAGAAGAGCACCCAGGGCCAGGACCATCCTGGCTGGCCTGCAGGCACCAAGTCAGCTGGCATGCTGTCACTCGTGTGGCTCCATGGCCCTTCCTCTAGGCTTTCAAGTCCTTGTATATATTCAGGTGTTTTACCTGGGAAGGGTGGGAACAGTTCAGCAGCAACTGGCCTGGGGCTCAGCTCACGTTTACTCACAGATGCCTCGGCACGGTGCCCCAGCTTTGCAATGAGGACGCTTGTTGTGTGGGGGCTGCTGGCTGAATGGGAGACGATTCCCCACCACTGACCAACTTCAGAATTGTTTACAACTGGAGCAAGTGCCCCGATACGGTTTTCCTCTGAGTAACTGGTGGGTTCTGTTTTTTTTTCTCTTTTTCGTTTTTGGTTCAAGGTAGATTTTATTCCTCTTTTTTGTATTTACAGATATAAGCATGGAAATAATTTATTCATATAAATACATGTATGTGAAGGGAATAATTGTTTTTTCTGTTTTATTTTTTAAATTTTATTTCTTTTTAATTTTGAATTTTATTTTATATTTTTATACAGCAGGTTCTTATTGGTTATCTATTTTATACATATAAATGTTTACATGCCAATCCCAATCTCTCAACTCCTCCCACCACCACCCCTCCAAGAGCTTTCCCCCCTTGTTGTCCATACGATTGTTGTCTACATCTGTTGCTCTATTTATGCCTTGCAAAACGGTTAATCTGTACACTTTTTCTAGGTTCCACATATATGCATGAATATACAAGAATTGTTCTTCTCTTTCTGACTTACTTCACTCTGTATGACAGTCTCTAGATCCATCGACGTCTCTACAAATGACCCAATTTCATTCCTTTCATGGCTTAGTAATATTCCATTTTATATATGTACCACATCTTTATGCATTCGTCTGTCTGTGGGCATTTAGGTTGCTTGCATTACCTCGATATTATAAATAGTGATGCAATGAACATTGCGGTGAATGTCTCTTTTTGATTTATCGTTTTGTCTGGGTATATGTCCAGTACTGGGATTGCTGTATCATATGGTAATTCTATTATTAGTTTCTTAAGAAACTCCATATTGTTCTCCATAGTGACTGTATCAATTTATATTCCCAACAATAGTGGAAGAGGCTTCCTTTTCTCCACACCCTTTCCAGCATTTGTTGTTTGTAGATTTTCAGATGATGCCCATTCTAACAGGTGTGAGGTGATAACTCATTGTTGAGTCCATTTCGTTGAGCAAGGGGTAGGTCTTGTCTATTACATATTTGGCTTATGGAACGCTATCTGTGCTAATTTCAAACTCTGGTTTTATGCAGCAACCCAACTCACCTTTCCCCTTAAGCAAGCATAAGTTGGTTTTCTACATTTGAGACCATGTTCTGTTTTGTAATTCAGTTCATGTGTAGCCAAGTTTACATTCCGTGCATCAGTGATACCTTATGATGTTTCTTTTTCTGTGTGACCTATTTCACTTAGAATCATCGTACATCAATCCACTCATTATGCTGCTACGGGCCTGATGACATAGATTTCATTGAAGAGTGATATTGCATTGTACGTAAGTACCACAACTTCTATATCCATTTTTCGCTTTCTGCGATATTGAACTTGTACCGTAAACGAGGTTCTTGTAAACAGAGCTGTCCCAAACTTTGGGGTGGCTGTGTCTTTTTTATTTTAATTTCCCTAAGCTATAGCACCATAAGCGGAAGTGCCCTAGACTCTGTTGCTTTGTTTTTTAGATGTTTCAGGAAACACCATACACTTCTCCAGAGTGGCTGTTGGCAATTTACATCCTGCCCATCAGCATAACAAGGCTCCCAGTTCTCCATGGCCTGTCCTGCCTTTCTGGATTTTACACTTTTTTCAGATTGCCCTTTTGACCGGGGGGCAGTGAGACTTCATTGTAGTGCAGATTTCCTTTGCAAGCTTGCTTGGTTTGCCAAAAAGGGCGTATGCGTTTTTTCCTGAGGAAAAAACGCATACGCCCTTTTTGGCCAAGTGCATCATTGTGGATGTTTTGCCACTTTTCCTATGCTTTACATGCAATTCCAGTCTACCTCCTGAAATCGGTTTCCTGCAATTCTGCCCCGCTTTCAAGTCCTCTTGGCAGCCTTACTTCAATATATTTTTGGACGATAGCTGTCATATATAACTCTGCAGGTTTGTGAATGACAGTGCCCCTGAGCTCCTTTCTTCAACTCGCTTTCTTGTGAGCTGGCCGCAACACCGCAGGATTGCTTCAGGCCCTAGTGTGGTTCCGGCACGGCACTCTGAGCCTTTGGTTAATTCCTCTTCCTGGTGGGAAATGAGAGTTAAATTTGCCCGTACAGACACCTCCTGCTAGTCTCTCACTGGTTCTCCCTATTCCTGTTCATCTTACGCAGAAATTGCAAACTGGGCCAAACAGGAGGTTAAAGGCACTGACTCTCCAAATGGGGAGACTGTTAGTAAAGTGTCTGGAATGTTGCACCCGAGTACCAGGGGATGAAAACTGAGACACATTTTAACACGTTTCCCGATCACAGGGTGGATCATACTCTGGGTTCCACATGCATGTTTTAGCTGAAGGAAGAATCCCTTAAACCTGGAGAGTTGAGACCCATGGAATGGGTACCATGCAATATGACTTCAAAGGGTTTGCATTTGCTCACCGAACCTCACCAATGCTATCACTGCTGCGTTTATGTCGCTGTACACACGCTTGATTCTCTTTTGGAGACATATAAATCCAGAGGATTTAAGATTCTTACTAGTCAGGTATATTCTTAGGTGTTTAATATGGGGTGTTGAGTCCACTTCGTTGAGCAAGGAGTAGCTCTTGTCTATTACATATTTGGCTTATGGAACGGTATCTGTGCTAATTTCAATCTCTGGTTTTATGCAGCACCCCAACTCACCTTTCCCCTTCAGCAAGCATAAGTTGGTTTTCTACATTTGAGACCCTGTTCTGTTTTGTAATTCAGTTCCTGTGTAGGCAAGTTTACATTCCGTGTAGTAGTGATATCTTATGATGTTTCTTTTTCTGTGTGACTTATTTCACTTAGAATCATCGTACCTGAATCCACTCATTATGCTGCTATGGGCCTGATGACATAGATTTCATTGCTGAGTGATATTGCATTGTACGTAAGTACCACAACTTCTTTATCCATTTTTCGCTTTCTGCGATATTGAACTTGTACCGTAAATGAGGTTCTTGTAAACAGAGCCGTCCCAAACTTTGGGGTGGCTGTGTCTTTTTGATTTTACTTTCCCTAAGCTATAGGACCATAAGTGGAAGTGCCCTAGGCTCTGTTGCTTTGTTTTTTAGATGTTTCAGGAAACACCATACACTTCTCCAGAGTGGCTGTTGGCAATTTA
Organism: Orcinus orca; assembly: GCF_937001465.1. Classification (NCBI taxonomy): domain Eukaryota; kingdom Metazoa; phylum Chordata; class Mammalia; order Artiodactyla; family Delphinidae; genus Orcinus; species Orcinus orca. The sequence goes on along the minus strand of NC_064562.1, from coordinate 58,589,216 downwards.
CATCCCGCCCATCAGCATAACAAGGTTCCCAGTTCTCCATGGCCTGTCCTGCCTTTCTGGATTTTACACTTTTTTCAGATGGCCCTTTTGACCGGGGGGCAGTGAGACTTCATTGTAGTGCAGATTTCCTTTGCAAGCATGCTTGGTTGGCCAAAAAGGGCGTATGCGTTTTTTCCTGAATATATTCAGGAAAAAACGCATACGCCCTTTTTGGCCAAGTGCATCATTGTGGAGGTTCTGCCTCTTTTCCTATGCTTTACATGCAATTCCAGTCTACCTCCTGAAATCGGTTTCCTGCAATTCTGCCCCGATTTCAAGTCCTCTCCCAGCCTTACTTCAATATATTTTTGGACGATAGCTGTCATTTATAACTCTGCAGGTTTGTGAATGACAGTGCCCCTGAGCTCCTTTCTTCAACTCGCTTTCTTTTGAGCTGGCCACAACACCGCAGGATTGCTTCAGGCCGTAGTGTGGTTCCGGCACGGAACGCTGGGCCTTTGGTTAATTCCTCTTCCTGGTGGGAAGTGAGAGTTAAATTTGCCCATCCAGACACGTCCAGCTAGTCTCTCATGGGTTCTCCCTATTCCTTTTCATTTTCCGCAGAATCTGCAAACTGGGCCAAACAGGAGGTTAAAGGCACTGACTCTCCAAGTGGGGAGAGTGTTAGTAAAGCGTCTGGAATGTTGCACCCAAGTACCAGGGGACGAAAACTGAGACACATTTGAACACGTTTCCCAATTACACGGTGGATCATACTCTTGGTTCCACATGCATGTTTTAGCTGAAGGAAGAATCCCTTAAACCTGGAGAGTTGAGACCCATGGAATGGGTACCATGCGATATGACTTCAAAGGGTCTGCATTTGCTCACCGAACCTCACCAATCCTATCACTGCTGCGTTTATGCCGCTGTACACACACTTGATTCTCTTTCGGAGAGATATAAATCCATAGGTTTTAAGATTCTTACTAGTAAGGTATATTCTTAGGCATTTAATATGGGGTATTGTGTCCACTTCATTGAGCAAGGAGTAGCTCTTGTCTATTACATATTTGGCTTATGCAACGGTATCTGTGCTAATTTCAATCTCTGGTTTTATGCAGCACCCCAACTCACCTTTCCCCTTAAGCAAGCATAAGTTGGTTTTGTACGTTTGAGACCCTGTTCTGTTTTGTAATTCAGTTCCTGTGTAGCCAAGTTTACATTCCGTGTATTGGTGATATCTTATGAGGTTTCTTTTTCTGTGTGACTTATTTCACTTAGAATCATCGTACCTGCATCCACTCATTATGCTGCTATGGGCCTGATGACATAGATTTCATTGCTGAGTGATATTGCATTGTACGTAAGTACCACAACTTCTTTATCCATTTTTTGCTTTCTGCGATATTGAACTTGTACCGTAAACGAGGTTCTTGTAAACCGAGCTGTCCGAATCTTTGGGGTGGCTGTTTCTTTTTGATTCTAATTTCCCTAAGCTATAGGACCATAAGTGGAAGTGCCCTAGGCTCTGTTGCTTTGTTTTTTAGATGTTTCAGGAAACACCATACACTTCTCCAGAGTGGCTGTTGGCAATTCACATCCCGCCCATCAGCATAACAAGGCTCCCAGTTCTCCATGGCCTGTCCTGCCTTTCTGGATTTTACACTTTTTTCAGATGGCCCTTTTGACCGGGGGGCAGTGAGCCTTCATTGTAGTGCAGATTTCCTTTGCAAGCTTGCTTGGTGGGCCAAAAGTGCGTATGCGTTTTTTCCTGAATATATTCAGGAAAAAACGCATACGCCCTTTTTGGCCAAGTGCGTCATTGTGGACGTTCTGCCTCTTTTCCTATGCTTTAAATGCAATTCCAGTCTACCTCCTGAAATCGGTTTCCTGCAATTCTGCCCCGCTTTCAAGTCCTCTTGGCAGCCTTAGTTCAATATATTTTTGCACGATAACTGTCGTTTATAACTCTGCAGGTTTGTGAATTACAGTTCCCCTGAGCTCCTTTCTTTAACTCGCTTACTTGTGAGCTGGCCGCAACACTGCAGGATTGCTTCAGGCCCTACTGTGGTTCCGGCATGGCACACTGAGCCTTTGGTTAATTCCTCTTCCTGGTGGGAAATGAGAGTTAAATTTGCCCGTCCAGACACCTCCAGCTGGTCTCTCATTGGTTCTCCCTATTCCTGTTCATCTTCTGCACAAATTGCAAACTGGGCCAAACAGGAGTTTAAAGGCCCTGACTCTCCAAGTGCGGAGAGTGTTAGTAAAGCGTCTGGAATGTTGCACCCGAGTACCAGGGGACGAAAACTGAGACACATTTGAACACGTTTCCCGATCACACGGTGGATCATACTCTGGGTTCCACATGCATGTTTTAGCTGAAGGAGGAATCCCTTAAACCTGGAGAGTTGAGACTCATGGAATGGGTACCATGCAATATGACTTCAGAGCGTCTGCATTTGCTCACCGAACCTCACCAATCCTATCACTGCTGCATTTATGCCGTGTACACACGCTTGATTCTCTTTCGGAGACATATCAATCCATAGGTTTTAAGATTCTTACTAGTCAGGTATATTCTTAGGCGTTTAATATGGGGTGTTGAGTCCATTTCGTTGAGCAAGGAGTAGCTCTTGTCTGTTAAGTGTTTGGCTTATGTAACGGTATCTGTGCTAATTTCAATCTCTGGTTTTATGCAGCACCCCAACTCACCTTTCCCCTTAAACAAGCATAAGTCAGTTTTCTACATTTGAGACCCTGTTCTGTTTTGTAATTCAGTTCCTGTGTAGCCAAGTTTACATTCAATATATTAGTGATATCTTATGATGTTTCTTTTTCTGTGTGACTTATTTCACTTAGAATCATCGTACCTGAATCCAGTCATTATGCTGCTACGGCCTGATGACATAGATTTCATTGCTGAGTGATATTGCATTGTACGTAAGTACCACAACTTCTTTATCCATTTTTCGCTTTCTGCGATATTGAACTTGTACCGTAAACGAGGTTCTTGTAAACAGAGCCGTCCCAAACTTTGGGGTGGCTGTGTCTTTTTGATTTTAATTTCCCTAAGCTATAGGACCATAAGTGGAAGTGCCCTAGGCTCTGTTGCTTTGTTTTTTGGATGTTTCAGGAAACAACATACACTTCTCCAGAGTGGCTGTTGGCAATTTACATCCCACCCATCAGCATAACAAGGCTCCCAGTTCTCCGTGGCCTGCCCTGCCTTTCTGGATTTTACACTTTTTTCAGATTGCCCTTTTGACCGGTGGGAAGTGAGACTTCATTGTAGTGCAGATTTCCTTTGCAAGCTTGCTTGGTTGGCCAGAAAGTGCATATGCGTTTCTTCCTGAATATATTCAGGAAAAAATGCATACGCCCTTTTTGGCCAAGTCCATGATTGTCGATGTTCTGAGTCTTTTCATATGTTTTCAATGCAATTCCAGTCTACCTCCTGAAATCAGTTTCCTGCAATTCTGCCTTGCTGTCAGTGCCTCTTCATAGCCTTACCTCAATATACTTTTGGAAAATAGTTGGCCTTTATAACTCTGCAGGTTTTTGAATTGCAGTTGCCCTTAGTTTCATTTTTCAGCTCTTATTTTTGTGATCTTGCCTCATATCCACAGGATATCTTCAGGCCCTATTCTTCTTCTGGGGGGCCTTGCTCTGCCTTTGGTTATTTCTTCTTCCTATGTGAAATTAGAGTGACATGTGGCCATTGAAACCGCTACAGCTATTTTCTCACTGGTTCCCCCTGTTCCCATTCATCCTCCGCACTAACTGCAGACTGTGCGATACCGGAACTTAAAGGCATTGACTCTCCATGTGGGGATGTTGTTAGTAAAGTGGCTGGAATGTTGATCTGGAGCCCCAGGAGAGGAAAATGAGGTGCGTTTTAGGAACCTTTCCCGATCATATGGTATACCATCTGCTGGATTTCCCATTTATGGTTTAGCTGTAGGAAGATTCCCTTCAACCTGGAGTGTTGGGACCCTTGGAATGAGTAGCATGAAGTATTGCATTAAACTTTCGGCAGTTGCTCACCAAAGCTCACCAATCCTCTCAGCCCCAAGTGTCCAGCCTTATGTCTTATCCAGCTGTGGGTTTATATGTGGTCATTCCAGGTTGCATCACACCCCCTGAGCGAATTTTGTAAGAATTTTTCTCTCTTTCATTGTTTCTGCGTTTTGGTGTTAAAATTTATTTCTATACTGGGGTTTAGCTCATTTTCACTGCTGTGTTTGTGCCGCTCTGCACACACTTGTTTCCCTTATGGAGATATATCAATACATGGGTTTTAAGATTCTTATTACTCAGATATAGTTCTCTGCGGTGTATAGGGTGTGTTGAGGCCAGTTCATTGAGCAAGGTGTAGATCTTGTCTAATACCTATTTGGTTTATTGAACGGTATCTGTGCTAATTTCAAACTCTGGTTTTATGCATCACCCCACCTCTCCTTTCCCCTTAAGCTGACATAAGTGTGTTTTCTAAATGTGAGACACTGTTCTGTTTTGTAATTCATTTTTTGTGCAGCCATATTTATCCTCCTTCTATAAGTGATATCTTATGATATGTTTCTTTTTCTGTTTGACTTATTTCAAGTAGTATTATCGGACCTAAATCCACTCTTTATCCTTCTACTAGCCTTATTACATTGATTTCATGGTGAAGAGATATTCCATTGTACATAAGTACCACATTTTCTTTATCCATTGTTCTCTTTCCTGGGATATTTAAGGTGTACTGAAGTTGAGGTTCTTGTAAACAGAGTAGCCCTAAACTGTGGTGTGCTTGTGTCTTGTTGATTTTTAGACTTCCCTAGATATACTCCCGTGATTGGAAGTGCCCTATGCTCTGTAGCTCTGTTTTTTAGATGATTTAGGAACCACCATACACTTCTCCAGAGTGGCTCTCGGCAGTTCACACACTGTCCATCAGCGTATAAAGGCTCCCTGTTCTCCATGGCCTGTCCTGCATTTCTGGTTTTTACAATTTTTTCGGATGGCCCTTTTGACCAGTGGGAAATGAGACTTCTTTGTTGTGCACATTTGCATTGCTTGCTTGCTTGGTTGCCCATAAAGTGCGTATGCGTTTTTTCCTGGATATATTCAGGAAAAAACGCATACTCCCTTTTGGGCCAACTGCATCATTGTCGAAATTCTGCCGCTTTTCATGTGCTTTAAAGACGAGTCCAATCTATCTCTTGAAATCTGTTTCTTGCAATTCTGTCTTGCATTCAGATCCTCTTCTTTGCCTTACCTCAACATATTTTTGGACGTTAGTTTTCATTTATAACTCTGCAGGTTTGTGAATTGCAGTGACCCTGAGCTCCATTTTTTAAGTTGCTCTTTTGTGAGCTGGCCTCAAAGCCGCAGGATTGCTTCAGGCCCTATTTTGGCTCCGGCGAGGCGGGCTGAGCCTTTTTTTAATTCTTATTCTTAATGGGAAATTAGAGTGACATGTGCCCGTCCAAACCCCTACAACTATTCTCTCATTGGTTCCCCCTCTTCCCGTTCATCCTCCTCACAATTTGCAAAATGTGTGAAACAGAATTTTAAATGTGCTGATTCTCTAAGTGGGGAGATTCTAAGTAACGTGGCTGGAATGATGAACAGGAGCACCAGGAGAGGATAAATGAGGTGCATTTTAGACACATCTCCCGATCACATGGTGTACAGTCCTCTGGGTTTTCCATGCATGTTTTAGCTGTAGGAAGATTCCTTGAACCTGCAGATTTGGGACCCATTGAATGGGTACCAGGTAGTATTACTTTAAAGGGTGTGCATTTCCTCACCCAAACTCACATTTCTCTTAGCGCGAACAGTTTCCAGCCTTATGTCTCATCCTGCTGTGGGTCTAGATGTGTTCAATCCATGTTGCATCACCGTCCCTGAGGAAAAGTTGTAAGAGGTTTTCTCTGTCTCTCTGTCGTTTATTTTTTTCAATTTATTACTATATTGGTTACAGCTGATTTTCAAAGCTCTGTTTCTTGCTGCTGTACATCCACTTGATTCACGTACAGAGAGACATCAATAAATTCTTTTTCAGATTCTTACCAGTCATAGATATTCTTTTCCGGTGACTTGAGTGTGCTGAGTGCAGTTCTTTTAGCTACCGTGTAGGCCTTGTTGATTATCAGTTTGGTATTTGGAATGGTATCTTTGCTAATTTCAACCTCCTGGATGATGCCTCATCCCTCCCCACCTTTCCCGTTTAGCAGCCTTACTCATGTTTTCTACATATTTGACTATGTTTTTGTTTTGTGATTTATTTCATGTGTAGCCATTTTGGATTCCACCTTTAAGTGATATCTTATGATATGTGTCTTTTTCTTTTCGAATTATGTCACTTAGAACGATCATATGTAACTCCTCCGGAGTTGTTACAACTGGCCATATTTCATTGATTTCCAGGCTGAGTAATATTCCACTCTACATAAGTACCACATCTCTATCCATTTTTTCCCTCCAGAGACATTTAAGTTATATCCTAGTCGAGGATCTTTTAAACAGAGAGGCAGTAAACATTGGGGTGCCTGTGTCCTCTCGATTTTTGTTTTTCCCAAGATATACGCCCATGAGTGCAAGTGCCCTATGCTCTGTAGCTCATTTTTTAGATGCTTTAGTAAACACAATACACTTCTCCAGAATGGCCGTTGGCAATATACATTTCCACTATAAGCCTCACAGGGTTCCCTCTTCTCCTTGCCCTGTCCTGCATTTCTGGTGTTTACACTTTATGAGGATGGCTCTTCTGACTGATGTGAAGTGATATCTTTTGTAGTATTGATTTCCAGTGCCCACCTGTTTGGTTGGCTAAAAAAGTGTATGCCCTTTTCTTGAATATATACAGAAAAAAACGCATACAGCCTTTTTGGCCAACTGCAATGTTGGCAATGTTCAGCCCCTTTTTTGTGCTTAATGGCGAGTCCTTTCTACCTCCTCAAATCCCTTTCCTGCCATTCTCCCTTGCTTACCAATCCTTTTCTCTGACTTTCCTCAAGACATTTTTCAGTGATAGATATTTTCAACTCTGCAGTTTCGTGAATTTTACTGTCCCTGAGTTCCATTGTTCAACTTGTGTTTATGGGAACTGGCCACAAAGCAGTGGGATTTCCTCAAGCCCTATACTGTTTCCATGGGCAACCCTAGCCTTTGGTCAATTCGTCTTCCTGATTGGAAATTAGAGTGACATGTGCCTGTCTGAACACCTAGGACTTGTCTCTCATTGTTCCTCATCCTTCCGCTTCATCCTCTGGACAAATTCCAAACTGTACGCAACAGGATGTTGACAGTGCTGACATCTCCAAGTGGGGAGACTGTTAGTAAAGACGCTGGACGGGTGAACCCGAGCACCAGGAGATGAGGAGATGAGATGCCTTTTCCAAACTCTTCCCAATCAGACAGTATACCATCCTCTGGATGTGACAGACATGTTTTAGCAGTAGGAAGAGTCCCATTCATGTAAGGAGAACACCAGGGCTTTTTCAAAATCAGTGTCTCCCCGAAACCCAAACTGGGGAGTTTTTTAAGCTACGGCTACACATATGTTCATTAAAGGCCTTGGGAAGTAGGCAGAGTCCAAACTTTAGATGATTGAAGTCTTCAGGGTCAGAAGCACTCACCACCGGCTTCCCTTAGGTTACACTTTAACTGTCATTGATAGATGATGTCAATAAAAATATCTATTCTTTTTCCGATTATTTCCCCTTATAGGTTATTGCAAAATATTGAGTGTAGTTCCCTGTGCTATACAGTAGTTCCTTGTTGATGATCTATTTTATACATAGCAGTGTGTATGTGTTAATTCCAAACTGTTAATTTATCCCTCCTCCCACCTTTCCCCTTTGGTAATAATAAATTATAAGATTTTATACTTCTCAGAAATGGGGGAGCTGAAAGAGAGGTATCATTTTCAATGGAAAAGCATTTAAAACAAGATTGAAGCTTTAACCAAGATTATTAGAGGTACATCCTTGGAAAGAAATCACTTCATTTCTCTAATATTGACCTGACAAATAAGACAAACCTTTTCACTGAACTTGCTTATAATAAAGTGATGGAAATATCAAATGGAAGTGTTAGAAACATCTTATTTTACCCGAGCCTTATAAACTGTTCTATGTTAACTACAGTTTGGCTCACACATCTGTTCATTGAAGTTACAATAGTCTCAATTTCTGTTACTGATCCTCCAGAGTGGACCCCAACAAGTGTCCCCCTGCCCAGTGTCATTGGGGCCAACAGATCGAGACTGAGTTTGGTTCACAAGCAAAGGAAACTTTATATTTTGATCAGAGAATGGAGAGGTGAGAGCATGCACTACCCCGTGGGCTGTGGGCTGGGCTGCTGTGTAGAGATCCTGTGAGAGTCAGTGGGAGGGAGGGGGCGGAGCTCTCGAGGGCCGGGTTGGCTGCAGCTCAGGCTCTATATCTCGGAGTCTGCACTGGGCCCCAGGAGCTGAGGTGTCGACCCAGCCATTCTGCACTAGGAAATCTGGTCTGAAGTGCCGGGTGTGGAACCTCTGCATGCGGGACCCTAGGAGCACGTGAAATTAGACAAAGCACAAAGGATAAAAAAGGTCAGACTTGACTTTATTGCCCAGATTCTATTTTTATCTCCCAGGGATTTTTAATGGGCTTTGCTGGGGACAAACCCCTCCTCTGCCTTTTGTCCCGTTCCTCATTCTTGGAGTGCTGAGGGTGCAGACCCTTCTTCTGTAACTGCTGAGTGCTGAGTTGGGAGCCCTCATACCAGGGGACAAGGGTCAGAACTTCTCCCCAGCAGCCTCCAGGTGACGTTGATTGGCCCCAGGACCCCTGCCTCCCTGCTCGTCCGCCTGAGCACCAGCATTGGAAGTGTTATAGATTTTAATGACCTTTAAGGGTCCAGGAAAGAGATGTGCAGAGACACTGTGGGGGCCGATTTCACCCCGCCCCACATTTGTTCGGCCACCTTAGGCTGACCGTTTCTGCCAGCCTAGATGCTCTGACCAGTAGTCTGCTCTTTCTTCAATTAGGCCCCTGAATTAACGTAAAAACAGCACCAGGTGTCAGAGCCCTGCCCGCTCAACTCCCAGACAGTCCAGGGTCAGTGGTGATCAAGGACCATGATGGCCACTGAGTCAACAGCCTTTTGAAGTAAACAGGAGTCCAGCCGGTCTTATTGGCCACCATCATCACGGTGTCTGTAGGCTTTTCTATGGTGACAGTGTGATATACGGTTCCCCCGCCAAGATTATTAGCTCCCCTCCGGGTGCAGTAAGTCCTGCAAGCAGTAGTCTACTCCTTCGGGACACACTATTGTTGTTTTATGAGAGAAACTCCAGGTCAAGTGATGTTCACACGACTCGTCATGGTGCCCTGTTGCCCCCGGTTATCTCTCTGGATGTTGGAGTTGGAGGGCCTCCTCACTCGAGGTCGGTGTGCCCACGGAGCGAACCCTGCAACTTCAGGGCATGGTTGGTGATTAGGATCACCACGTGGGGTCCTTTTCCCTTAGGAGGGAGGTGGCCTTTTGGGCTGCTGATTTCCAGGTTTTTAGATACTGCCAGTATCTTGGCCAGATGTGACAGTGGGCCAAGCCCCTTGGTGACTGTAGTTTATCCTACCTGGATGGCATTCTTGCGTTGTTCCATTTCAAGTGGTCCCAGTTTTTGCACTAATTCTCCAATGGCGATTCACCTTTCACCGGGAATGGAAAGGTCAAAGGGTTTAGCTCAATTAGGGAGTTCCAGGGCAAGGGTCTGAATTGACTGCTCTTTCCATTCTTGAAAGGCCACTTCTGGATTCTGTTCAAAAGGATCATCATCTTTTCCTTTCAGTGTTTCATATAGAGGCCCAGCTAGTAGACTGTAGTTAGGGATCCAGAAGCAGCAAACCCTGGCCTCCCCAGGAACCCCTAAGCTGTCTTCTAGTTTTAGAAAGGGGTAAGGCTGCAAATGGTTTCTTCCCTTTCCTGGGATGGGCTTCTCTGACCTTGTGTGAGAATGAAGCCCAGACAGGTCACCGCAGTCTGTGATATTTGAGCTTTTTCTTGGACAACTTCTATCCTTTATTGGCTTGGTAGTTCAGAGGCCTCCTTAGTAGGGCTGGCGATCAGAATGTCATCTGCATATTGAAGGAGGGTTTCCTTTTCCAGAGGTAGAACTTTTCGGTCTTTAGCTAAGCTTTCCCCAAAGATGGTGTGGGAATTTTTGAACCCTTGGGGCAAGACGGCCCGGAAGTATTGTTTTAGTTGTATGTTGAGCCTGCCACTCACAAGCCAAAATTTCTTGTGACTCTGGGACTAATGGAATACAAAAGAAGGCATCATTGAAGACTAATACAGAATACCATGTCCTGGTGGTTGGTAGAATGTAGAATGACCAGCAGGGTGTAGGAATCAGGAGCAACTGGAGGTATATCCTCGGTGGCTTCACTGACTGTCCTGACATCCTTTACCAGGTCCCCAGCAGCCCATGGGGCTCTCGTGGTCAGGCCAATCCCAGGATATGGAGCTCTCCTGGGCAGGTAAGCCACCCCCAACCCAGCCCATGGGGCTCTCATGGTCAGGCCCCTCCCAGGATACAGAGCTACCCTTGCAGGTACCGTGGCAGGGCTGGGCACACAGGAACCGTGCACATAGCCCTCATTGAAGAGCACCCCCAGCTCACCTGTCGCTCAGAGCTGACTCAGAGCACCTCAGAGCAGGACTTGAACTAACAACCAGCAGCTCCGACATGTCTGTGACCCTGGACATCACTGTGTGTGGCCTCCCTCCACCTGGTCTTCCAGAGACTTCCACTGCACCCAGGGCACCAGGCCTCTGTCTCCAACCACCACCCACCCCTCCTCTCCCTGACTCCTGGGTTCCTCTCATTAGGAGAGGGTTTTCTTGAAGTTGTCTCCCACTCATGGGCCAGATAAAATGATTAGAAAACAAGCCAAAGCTGCAGCCCCTTGTCTATCCTGACTCTCAGGAGCCCACACCTGTTCCTTGGACCTGGCCGGTTCAGCAAGTTCCATTTTCTGCAACTGTGAGCCCCTGAGGGGTGATGATTGGCTGACCTGGGCAGGCTTACCGTGCCGGCCAGCCCTCCCCAGGTGTGCCTGGTTTGAGATCAATATAAATACCACTCCAGGCAGCAAGAGCCCCTGCAGCTGTGCCTGACGCCATTTTCTCTGCCCTGTCAGCAGTCTCGGGGATGGGCTGGTGGGAGGGAGTGAGAGGCCACGGCTTTGTGGGTGGCCCAGTGTGAGTGGGGCTCTGCTGGACTTTCTGCAGCAGTTGCCAGGCTGCCACCTGCTAAAGAAGAGGATGTGTCACCCATACCTGCTGCTGGAATTTCTCCCTGGGCAGAGGTGAGGAAGGAAAAAAGCAGTGGGGGCAGGGACAGGACGGGTATCTCAGGCAGGGAAATGGAAATCTTCCAGAAGAGCACCCAGGGCCAGGACCATCCTGGCTGGCCTGCAGGCACCAAGTCAGCTGGCATGCTGTCACTCGTGTGGCTCCATGGCCCTTCCTCTAGGCTTTCAAGTCCTTGTATATATTCAGGTGTTTTACCTGGGAAGGGTGGGAACAGTTCAGCAGCAACTGGCCTGGGGCTCAGCTCACGTTTACTCACAGATGCCTCGGCACGGTGCCCCAGCTTTGCAATGAGGACGCTTGTTGTGTGGGGGCTGCTGGCTGAATGGGAGACGATTCCCCACCACTGACCAACTTCAGAATTGTTTACAACTGGAGCAAGTGCCCCGATACGGTTTTCCTCTGAGTAACTGGTGGGTTCTGTTTTTTTTTCTCTTTTTCGTTTTTGGTTCAAGGTAGATTTTATTCCTCTTTTTTGTATTTACAGATATAAGCATGGAAATAATTTATTCATATAAATACATGTATGTGAAGGGAATAATTGTTTTTTCTGTTTTATTTTTTAAATTTTATTTCTTTTTAATTTTGAATTTTATTTTATATTTTTATACAGCAGGTTCTTATTGGTTATCTATTTTATACATATAAATGTTTACATGCCAATCCCAATCTCTCAACTCCTCCCACCACCACCCCTCCAAGAGCTTTCCCCCCTTGTTGTCCATACGATTGTTGTCTACATCTGTTGCTCTATTTATGCCTTGCAAAACGGTTAATCTGTACACTTTTTCTAGGTTCCACATATATGCATGAATATACAAGAATTGTTCTTCTCTTTCTGACTTACTTCACTCTGTATGACAGTCTCTAGATCCATCGACGTCTCTACAAATGACCCAATTTCATTCCTTTCATGGCTTAGTAATATTCCATTTTATATATGTACCACATCTTTATGCATTCGTCTGTCTGTGGGCATTTAGGTTGCTTGCATTACCTCGATATTATAAATAGTGATGCAATGAACATTGCGGTGAATGTCTCTTTTTGATTTATCGTTTTGTCTGGGTATATGTCCAGTACTGGGATTGCTGTATCATATGGTAATTCTATTATTAGTTTCTTAAGAAACTCCATATTGTTCTCCATAGTGACTGTATCAATTTATATTCCCAACAATAGTGGAAGAGGCTTCCTTTTCTCCACACCCTTTCCAGCATTTGTTGTTTGTAGATTTTCAGATGATGCCCATTCTAACAGGTGTGAGGTGATAACTCATTGTTGAGTCCATTTCGTTGAGCAAGGGGTAGGTCTTGTCTATTACATATTTGGCTTATGGAACGCTATCTGTGCTAATTTCAAACTCTGGTTTTATGCAGCAACCCAACTCACCTTTCCCCTTAAGCAAGCATAAGTTGGTTTTCTACATTTGAGACCATGTTCTGTTTTGTAATTCAGTTCATGTGTAGCCAAGTTTACATTCCGTGCATCAGTGATACCTTATGATGTTTCTTTTTCTGTGTGACCTATTTCACTTAGAATCATCGTACATCAATCCACTCATTATGCTGCTACGGGCCTGATGACATAGATTTCATTGAAGAGTGATATTGCATTGTACGTAAGTACCACAACTTCTATATCCATTTTTCGCTTTCTGCGATATTGAACTTGTACCGTAAACGAGGTTCTTGTAAACAGAGCTGTCCCAAACTTTGGGGTGGCTGTGTCTTTTTTATTTTCATTTCCCTAAGCTATAGCACCATAAGCGGAAGTGCCCTAGACTCTGTTGCTTTGTTTTTTAGATGTTTCAGGAAACACCATACACTTCTCCAGAGTGGCTGTTGGCAATTTACATCCTGCCCATCAGCATAACAAGGCTCCCAGTTCTCCATGGCCTGTCCTGCCTTTCTGGATTTTACACTTTTTTCAGATTGCCCTTTTGACCGGGGGGCAGTGAGACTTCATTGTAGTGCAGATTTCCTTTGCAAGCTTGCTTGGTTTGCCAAAAAGGGCGTATGCGTTTTTTCCTGAGGAAAAAACGCATACGCCCTTTTTGGCCAAGTGCATCATTGTGGATGTTTTGCCACTTTTCCTATGCTTTACATGCAATTCCAGTCTACCTCCTGAAATCGGTTTCCTGCAATTCTGCCCCGATTTCAAGTCCTCTCCCAGCCTTACTTCAATATATTTTTGGACGATAGCTGTCATTTATAACTCTGCAGGTTTGTGAATGACAGTGCCCTTGAGCTCCTTTCTTCAACTCGCTTTCTTTTGAGCTGGCCACAACACCGCAGGATTGCTTCAGGCCGTAGTGTGGTTCCGGCACGGAACGCTGGGCCTTTGGTTAATTCCTCTTCCTGGTGGGAAGTGAGAGTTAAATTTGCCCGTCCAGACACGTCCAGCTAGTCTCTCATGGGTTCTCCCTATTCCTTTTCATTTTCCGCAGAATCTGCAAACTGGGCCAAACAGGAGGTTAAAGGCACTGACTCTCCAAGTGGGGAGAGTGTTAGTAAAGCGTCTGGAATGTTGCACCCAAGTACCAGGGGACGAAAACTGAGACACATTTGAACACGTTTCCCAATTACACGGTGGATCATACTCTTGGTTCCACATGCATGTTTTAGCTGAAGGAAGAATCCCTTAAACCTGGAGAGTTGAGACCCATGGAATGGGTACCATGCGATATGACTTCAAAGGGTCTGCATTTGCTCACCGAACCTCACCAATCCTATCACTGCTGCGTTTATGCCGCTGTACACACACTTGATTCTCTTTCGGAGAGATATAAATCCATAGGTTTTAAGATTCTTACTAGTAAGGTATATTCTTAGGCATTTAATATGGGGTATTGTGTCCACTTCATTGAGCAAGGAGTAGCTCTTGTCTATTACATATTTGGCTTATGCAACGGTATCTGTGCTAATTTCAATCTCTGGTTTTATGCAGCACCCCAACTCACCTTTCCCCTTAAGCAAGCATAAGTTGGTTTTCTACGTTTGAGACCCTGTTCTGTTTTGTAATTCAGTTCCTGTGTAGCCAAGTTTACATTCCGTGTATTGGTGATATCTTATGAGGTTTCTTTTTCTGTGTGACTTATTTCACTTAGAATCATCGTACCTGCATCCACTCATTATGCTGCTATGGGCCTGATGACATAGATTTCATTGCTGAGTGATATTGCATTGTACGTAAGTACCACAACTTCTTTATCCATTTTTTGCTTTCTGCGATATTGAACTTGTACCGTAAACGAGGTTCTTGTAAACAGAGCTGTCCGAATCTTTGGGGTGGCTGTGTCTTTTTGATTCTAATTTCCCTAAGCTATAGGACCATAAGTGGAAGTGCCCTAGGCTCTGTTGCTTTGTTTTTTAGATGTTTCAGGAAACACCATACACTTCTCCAGAGTGGCTGTTGGCAATTCACATCCCGCCCATCAGCATAACAAGGCTCCCAGTTCTCCATGGCCTGTCCTGCCTTTCTGGATTTTACACTTTTTTCAGATGGCCCTTTTGACCGGGGGGCAGTGAGCCTTCATTGTAGTGCAGATTTCCTTTGCAAGCTTGCTTGGTGGGCCAAAAGTGCGTATGCGTTTTTTCCTGAATATATTCAGGAAAAAACGCATACGCCCTTTTTGGCCAAGTGCATCATTGTGGACGTTCTGCCTCTTTTCCTATGCTTTAAATGCAATTCCAGTCTACCTCCTGAAATCGGTTTCCTGCAATTCTGCCCCGCTTTCAAGTCCTCTTGGCAGCCTTAGTTCAATATATTTTTGCACGATAACTGTCGTTTATAACTCTGCAGGTTTGTGAATTACAGTTCCCCTGAGCTCCTTTCTTTAACTCGCTTACTTGTGAGCTGGCCGCAACACCGCAGGATTGCTTCAGGCCCTACTGTGGTTCCGGCATGGCACACTGAGCCTTTGGTTAATTCCTCTTCCTGGTGGGAAATGAGAGTTAAATTTGCCCGTCCAGACACCTCCAGCTGGTCTCTCATTGGTTCTCCCTATTCCTGTTCATCTTCTGCACAAATTGCAAACTGGGCCAAACAGGAGTTTAAAGGCCCTGACTCTCCAAGTGCGGAGAGTGTTAGTAAAGCGTCTGGAATGTTGCACCCGAGTACCAGGGGACGAAAACTGAGACACATTTGAACACGTTTCCCGATCACACGGTGGATCATACTCTGGGTTCCACATGCATGTTTTAGCTGAAGGAGGAATCCCTTAAACCTGGAGAGTTGAGACTCATGGAATGGGTACCATGCAATATGACTTCAGAGCGTCTGCATTTGCTCACCGAACCTCACCAATCCTATCACTGCTGCATTTATGCCGTGTACACACGCTTGATTCTCTTTCGGAGACATATCAATCCATAGGTTTTAAGATTCTTACTAGTCAGGTATATTCTTAGGCGTTTAATATGGGGTGTTGAGTCCATTTCGTTGAGCAAGGAGTAGCTCTTGTCTGTTAAGTGTTTGGCTTATGTAACGGTATCTGTGCTAATTTCAATCTCTGGTTTTATGCAGCACCCCAACTCACCTTTCCCCTTAAACAAGCATAAGTCAGTTTTCTACATTTGAGACCCTGTTCTGTTTTGTAATTCAGTTCCTGTGTAGCCAAGTTTACATTCAATATATTAGTGATATCTTATGATGTTTCTTTTTCTGTGTGACTTATTTCACTTAGAATCATCGTACCTGAATCCAGTCATTATGCTGCTACGGCCTGATGACATAGATTTCATTGCTGAGTGATATTGCATTGTACGTAAGTACCACAACTTCTTTATCCATTTTTCGCTTTCTGCGATATTGAACTTGTACCGTAAACGAGGTTCTTGTAAACAGAGCCGTCCCAAACTTTGGGGTGGCTGTGTCTTTTTGATTTTAATTTCCCTAAGCTATAGGACCATAAGTGGAAGTGCCCTAGGCTCTGTTGCTTTGTTTTTTGGATGTTTCAGGAAACAACATACACTTCTCCCGAGTGGCTGTTGGCAATTTACATCCCACCCATCAGCATAACAAGGCTCCCAGTTCTCCGTGGCCTGCCCTGCCTTTCTGGATTTTACACTTTTTTCAGATTGCCCTTTTGACCGGTGGGAAGTGAGACTTCATTGTAGTGCAGATTTCCTTTGCAAGCTTGCTTGGTTGGCCAGAAAGTGCATATGCGTTTCTTCCTGAATATATTCAGGAAAAAATGCATACGCCCTTTTTGGCCAAGTCCATGATTGTCGATGTTCTGAGTCTTTTCATATGTTTTCAATGCAATTCCAGTCTACCTCCTGAAATCAGTTTCCTGCAATTCTGCCTTGCTGTCAGTGCCTCTTCATAGCCTTACCTCAATATACTTTTGGAAAATAGTTGGCCTTTATAACTCTGCAGGTTTTTGAATTGCAGTTGCCCTTAGTTTCATTTTTCAGCTCTTATTTTTGTGATCTTGCCTCATATCCACAGGATATCTTCAGGCCCTATTCTTCTTCTGGGGGGCCTTGCTCTGCCTTTGGTTATTTCTTCTTCCTATGTGAAATTAGAGTGACATGTGGCCATTGAAACCGCTACAGCTATTTTCTCACTGGTTCCCCCTGTTCCCATTCATCCTCCGCACTAACTGCAGACTGTGCGATACCGGAACTTAAAGGCATTGACTCTCCATGTGGGGATGTTGTTAGTAAAGTGGCTGGAATGTTGATCCGGAGCCCCAGGAGAGGAAAATGAGGTGCGTTTTAGGAACCTTTCCCGATCATATGGTATACCATCTGCTGGATTTCCCATTTATGGTTTAGCTGTAGGAAGATTCCCTTCAACCTGGAGTGTTGGGACCCTTGGAATGAGTAGCATGAAGTATTGCATTAAACTTTCGGCAGTTGCTCACCAAAGCTCACCAATCCTCTCAGCCCCAAGTGTCCAGCCTTATGTCTTATCCAGCTGTGGGTTTATATGTGGTCATTCCAGGTTGCATCACACCCCCTGAGCGAATTTTGTAAGAATTTTTCTCTCTTTCATTGTTTCTGCGTTTTGGTGTTAAAATTTATTTCTATACTGGGGTTTAGCTCATTTTCACTGCTGTGTTTGTGCCGCTCTGCACACACTTGTTTCCCTTATGGAGATATATCAATACATGGGTTTTAAGATTCTTATTACTCAGATATAGTTCTCTGCGGTGTATAGGGTGTGTTGAGGCCAGTTCATTGAGCAAGGTGTAGATCTTGTCTAATACCTATTTGGTTTATTGAACGGTATCTGTGCTAATTTCAAACTCTGGTTTTATGCATCACCCCACCTCTCCTTTCCCCTTAAGCTGACATAAGTGTGTTTTCTAAATGTGAGACACTGTTCTGTTTTGTAATTCATTTTTTGTGCAGCCATATTTATCCTCCTTCTATAAGTGATATCTTATGATATGTTTCTTTTTCTGTTTGACTTATTTCAAGTAGTATTATCGGACCTAAATCCACTCTTTATCCTTCTACTAGCCTTATTACATTGATTTCATGGTGAAGAGATATTCCATTGTACATAAGTACCACATTTTCTTTATCCATTGTTCTCTTTCCTGGGATATTTAAGGTGTACTGAAGTTGAGGTTCTTGTAAACAGAGTAGCCCTAAACTGTGGTGTGCTTGTGTCTTGTTGATTTTTAGACTTCCCTAGATATACTCCCGTGATTGGAAGTGCCCTATGCTCTGTAGCTCTGTTTTTTAGATGATTTAGGAACCACCATACACTTCTCCAGAGTGGCTCTCGGCAGTTCACACACTGTCCATCAGCGTATAAAGGCTCCCTGTTCTCCATGGCCTGTCCTGCATTTCTGGTTTTTACAATTTTTTCGGATGGCCCTTTTGACCAGTGGGAAATGAGACTTCTTTGTTGTGCACATTTGCATTGCTTGCTTGCTTGGTTGCCCATAAAGTGCGTATGCGTTTTTTCCTGGATATATTCAGGAAAAAACGCATACTCCCTTTTGGGCCAACTGCATCATTGTCGAAATTCTGCCGCTTTTCATGTGCTTTAAAGACGAGTCCAATCTATCTCTTGAAATCTGTTTCTTGCAATTCTGTCTTGCATTCAGATCCTCTTCTTTGCCTTACCTCAACATATTTTTGGACGTTAGTTTTCATTTATAACTCTGCAGGTTTGTGAATTGCAGTGACCCTGAGCTCCATTTTTTAAGTTGCTCTTTTGTGAGCTGGCCTCAAAGCCGCAGGATTGCTTCAGGCCCTATTTTGGCTCCGGCGAGGCGGGCTGAGCCTTTTTTTAATTCTTATTCTTAATGGGAAATTAGAGTGACATGTGCCCGTCCAAACCCCTACAACTATTCTCTCATTGGTTCCCCCTCTTCCCGTTCATCCTCCTCACAATTTGCAAAATGTGTGAAACAGAATTTTAAATGTGCTGATTCTCTAAGTGGGGAGATTCTAAGTAACGTGGCTGGAATGATGAACAGGAGCACCAGGAGAGGATAAATGAGGTGCATTTTAGACACATCTCCCGATCACATGGTGTACAGTCCTCTGGGTTTTCCATGCATGTTTTAGCTGTAGGAAGATTCCTTGAACCTGCAGATTTGGGACCCATTGAATGGGTACCAGGTAGTATTACTTTAAAGGGTGTGCATTTCCTCACCCAAACTCACATTTCTCTTAGCGCGAACAGTTTCCAGCCTTATGTCTCATCCTGCTGTGGGTCTAGATGTGTTCAATCCATGTTGCATCACCGTCCCTGAGGAAAAGTTGTAAGAGGTTTTCTCTGTCTCTCTGTCGTTTATTTTTTTCAATTTATTACTATATTGGTTACAGCTGATTTTCAAAGCTCTGTTTCTTGCTGCTGTACATCCACTTGATTCACGTACAGAGAGACATCAATAAATTCTTTTTCAGATTCTTACCAGTCATAGATATTCTTTTCCGGTGACTTGAGTGTGCTGAGTGCAGTTCTTTTAGCTACCGTGTAGGCCTTGTTGATTATCAGTTTGGTATTTGGAATGGTATCTTTGCTAATTTCAACCTCCTGGATGATGCCTCATCCCTCCCCACCTTTCCCGTTTAGCAGCCTTACTCATGTTTTCTACATATTTGACTATGTTTTTGTTTTGTGATTTATTTCATGTGTAGCCATTTTGGATTCCACCTTTAAGTGATATCTTATGATATGTGTCTTTTTCTTTTCGAATTATGTCACTTAGAACGATCATATGTAACTCCTCCGGAGTTGTTACAACTGGCCATATTTCATTGATTTCCAGGCTGAGTAATATTCCACTCTACATAAGTACCACATCTCTATCCATTTTTTCCCTCCAGAGACATTTAAGTTATATCCTAGTCGAGGATCTTTTAAACAGAGAGGCAGTAAACATTGGGGTGCCTGTGTCCTCTCGATTTTTGTTTTTCCCAAGATATACGCCCATGAGTGCAAGTGCCCTATGCTCTGTAGCTCATTTTTTAGATGCTTTAGTAAACACAATACACTTCTCCAGAATGGCCGTTGGCAATATACATTTCCACTATAAGCCTCACAGGGTTCCCTCTTCTCCTTGCCCTGTCCTGCATTTCTGGTGTTTACACTTTATGAGGATGGCTCTTCTGACTGATGTGAAGTGATATCTTTTGTAGTATTGATTTCCAGTGCCCACCTGTTTGGTTGGCTAAAAAAGTGTATGCCCTTTTCTTGAATATATACAGAAAAAAACGCATACAGCCTTTTTGGCCAACTGCAATGTTGGCAATGTTCAGCCCCTTTTTTGTGCTTAATGGCGAGTCCTTTCTACCTCCTCAAATCCCTTTCCTGCCATTCTCCCTTGCTTACCAATCCTTTTCTCTGACTTTCCTCAAGACATTTTTCAGTGATAGATATTTTCAACTCTGCAGTTTCGTGAATTTTACTGTCCCTGAGTTCCATTGTTCAACTTGTGTTTATGGGAACTGGCCACAAAGCAGTGGGATTTCCTCAAGCCCTATACTGTTTCCATGGGCAACCCTAGCCTTTGGTCAATTCGTCTTCCTGATTGGAAATTAGAGTGACATGTGCCTGTCTGAACACCTAGGACTTGTCTCTCATTGTTCCTCATCCTTCCGCTTCATCCTCTGGACAAATTCCAAACTGTACGCAACAGGATGTTGACAGTGCTGACATCTCCAAGTGGGGAGACTGTTAGTAAAGACGCTGGACGGGTGAACCCGAGCACCAGGAGATGAGGAGATGAGATGCCTTTTCCAAACTCTTCCCAATCAGACAGTATACCATCCTCTGGATGTGACAGACATGTTTTAGCAGTAGGAAGAGTCCCATTCATGTAAGGAGAACACCAGGGCTTTTTCAAAATCAGTGTCTCCCCGAAACCCAAACTGGGGAGTTTTTTAAGCTACGGCTACACATATGTTCATTAAAGGCCTTGGGAAGTAGGCAGAGTCCAAACTTTAGATGATTGAAGTCTTCAGGGTCAGAAGCACTCACCACCGGCTTCCCTTAGGTTACACTTTAACTGTCATTGATAGATGATGTCAATAAAAATATCTATTCTTTTTCCGATTATTTCCCCTTATAGGTTATTGCAAAATATTGAGTGTAGTTCCCTGTGCTATACAGTAGTTCCTTGTTGATGATCTATTTTATACATAGCAGTGTGTATGTGTTAATTCCAAACTGTTAATTTATCCCTCCTCCCACCTTTCCCCTTTGGTAATAATAAATTATAAGATTTTATACTTCTCAGAAATGGGGGAGCTGAAAGAGAGGTATCATTTTCAATGGAAAAGCATTTAAAACAAGATTGAAGCTTTAACCAAGATTATTAGAGGTACATCCTTGGAAAGAAATCACTTCATTTCTCTAATATTGACCTGACAAATAAGACAAACCTTTTCACTGAACTTGCTTATAATAAAGTGATGGAAATATCAAATGGAAGTGTTAGAAACATCTTATTTTACCCGAGCCTTATAAACTGTTCTATGTTAACTACAGTTTGGCTCACACATCTGTTCATTGAAGTTACAATAGTCTCAATTTCTGTTACTGATCCTCCAGAGTGGACCCCAACAAGTGTCCCCCTGCCCAGTGTCATTGGGGCCAACAGATCGAGACTGAGTTTGGTTCACAAGCAAAGGAAACTTTATATTTTGATCAGAGAATGGAGAGGTGAGAGCATGCACTACCCCGTGGGCTGTGGGCTGGGCTGCTGTGTAGAGATCCTGTGAGAGTCAGTGGGAGGGAGGGGGCGGAGCTCTCGAGGGCCGGGTTGGCTGCAGCTCAGGCTCTATATCTCGGAGTCTGCACTGGGCCCCAGGAGCTGAGGTGTCGACCCAGCCATTCTGCACTAGGAAATCTGGTCTGAAGTGCCGGGTGTGGAACCTCTGCATGCGGGACCCTAGGAGCACGTGAAATTAGACAAAGCACAAAGGATAAAAAAGGTCAGACTTGACTTTATTGCCCAGATTCTATTTTTATCTCCCAGGGATTTTTAATGGGCTTTGCTGGGGACAAACCCCTCCTCTGCCTTTTGTCCCGTTCCTCATTCTTGGAGTGCTGAGGGTGCAGACCCTTCTTCTGTAACTGCTGAGTGCTGAGTTGGGAGCCCTCATACCAGGGGACAAGGGTCAGAACTTCTCCCCAGCAGCCTCCAGGTGACGTTGATTGGCCCCAGGACCCCTGCCTCCCTGCTCGTCCGCCTGAGCACCAGCATTGGAAGTGTTATAGATTTTAATGACCTTTAAGGGTCCAGGAAAGAGATGTGCAGAGACACTGTGGGGGCCGATTTCACCCCGCCCCACATTTGTTCGGCCACCTTAGGCTGACCGTTTCTGCCAGCCTAGATGCTCTGACCAGTAGTCTGCTCTTTCTTCAATTAGGCCCCTGAATTAACGTAAAAACAGCACCAGGTGTCAGAGCCCTGCCCGCTCAACTCCCAGACAGTCCAGGGTCAGTGGTGATCAAGGACCATGATGGCCACTGAGTCAACAGCCTTTTGAAGTAAACAGGAGTCCAGCCAGTCTTATTGGCCACCATCATCACGGTGTCTGTAGGCTTTTCTATGGTGACAGTGTGATATACGGTTCCCCCGCCAAGATTATTAGCTCCCCTCCGGGTGCAGTAAGTCCTGCAAGCAGTAGTCTACTCCTTCGGGACACACTATTGTTGTTTTATGAGAGAAACTCCAGGTCAAGTGATGTTCACACGACTCGTCATGGTGCCCTGTTGCCCCCGGTTATCTCTCTGGATGTTGGAGTTGGAGGGCCTCCTCACTCGAGGTCGGTGTGCCCACGGAGCGAACCCTGCAACTTCAGGGCATGGTTGGTGATTAGGATCACCACGTGGGGTCCTTTTCCCTTAGGAGGGAGGTGGCCTTTTGGGCTGCTGATTTCCAGGTTTTTAGATACTGCCAGTATCTTGGCCAGATGTGACAGTGGGCCAAGCCCCTTGGTGACTGTAGTTTATCCTACCTGGATGGCATTCTTGCGTTGTTCCATTTCAAGTGGTCCCAGTTTTTGCACTAATTCTCCAATGGCGATTCACCTTTCACCGGGAATGGAAAGGTCAAAGGGTTTAGCTCAATTAGGGAGTTCCAGGGCAAGGGTCTGAATTGACTGCTCTTTCCATTCTTGAAAGGCCACTTCTGGATTCTGTTCAAAAGGATCATCATCTTTTCCTTTCAGTGTTTCATATAGAGGCCCAGCTAGTAGACTGTAGTTAGGGATCCAGAAGCAGCAAACCCTGGCCTCCCCAGGAACCCCTAAGCTGTCTTCTAGTTTTAGAAAGGGGTAAGGCTGCAAATGGTTTCTTCCCTTTCCTGGGATGGGCTTCTCTGACCTTGTGTGAGAATGAAGCCCAGACAGGTCACCGCAGTCTGTGATATTTGAGCTTTTTCTTGGACAACTTCTATCCTTTATTGGCTTGGTAGTTCAGAGGCCTCCTTAGTAGGGCTGGCGATCAGAATGTCATCTGCATATTGAAGGAGGGTTTCCTTTTCCAGAGGTAGAACTTTTCGGTCTTTAGCTAAGCTTTCCCCAAAGATGGTGTGGGAATTTTTGAACCCTTGGGGCAAGACGGCCCGGAAGTATTGTTTTAGTTGTATGTTGAGCCTGCCACTCACAAGCCAAAATTTCTTGTGACTCTGGGACTAATGGAATACAAAAGAAGGCATCATTGAAGACTAATACAGAATACCATGTCCTGGTGGTTGGTAGAATGTAGAATGACCAGCAGGGTGTAGGAATCAGGAGCAACTGGAGGTATATCCTCGGTGGCTTCACTGACTGTCCTGACATCCTTTACCAGGTCCCCAGCAGCCCATGGGGCTCTCGTGGTCAGGCCAATCCCAGGATATGGAGCTCTCCTGGGCAGGTAAGCCACCCCCAACCCAGCCCATGGGGCTCTCATGGTCAGGCCCCTCCCAGGATACAGAGCTACCCTTGCAGGTACCGTGGCAGGGCTGGGCACACAGGAACCGTGCACATAGCCCTCATTGAAGAGCACCCCCAGCTCACCTGTCGCTCAGAGCTGACTCAGAGCACCTCAGAGCAGGACTTGAACTAACAACCAGCAGCTCCGACATGTCTGTGACCCTGGGCATCACTCTGTGTGGCCTCCCTCCACCTGGTCTTCCAGAGACTTCCACTGCACCCAGGGCACCAGGCCTCTGTCTCCAACCACCACCCACCCCTCCTCTCCCTGACTCCTGGGTTCCTCTCATTAGGAGAGGGTTTTCTTGAAGTTGTCTCCCACTCATGGGCCAGATAAAATGATTAGAAAACAAGCCAAAGCTGCAGCCCCTTGTCTATCCTGACTCTCAGGAGCCCACACCTGTTCCTTGGACCTGGCCGGTTCAGCAAGTTCCATTTTCTGCAACTGTGAGCCCCTGAGGGGTGATGATTGGCTGACCTGGGCAGGCTTACCGTGCCGGCCAGCCCTCCCCAGGTGTGCCTGGTTTGAGATCAATATAAATACCACTCCAGGCAGCAAGAGCCCCTGCAGCTGTGCCTGACGCCATTTTCTCTGCCCTGTCAGCAGTCTCGGGGATGGGCTGGTGGGAGGGAGTGAGAGGCCACGGCTTTGTGGGTGGCCCAGTGTGAGTGGGGCTCCGCTGGACTTTCTGCAGCAGTTGCCAGGCTGTCACCTGCTAAAGAAGAGGATGTGTCACCCATACCTGCTGCTGGAATTTCTCCCTGGGCAGAGGTGAGGAAGGAAAAAAGCAGTGGGGGCAGGGACAGGACGGGTATCTCAGGCAGGGAAATGGAAATCTTCCAGAAGAGCACCCAGGGCCAGGACCATCCTGGCTGGCCTGCAGGCACCAAGTCAGCTGGCATGCTGTCACTCGTGTGGCTCCATGGCCCTTCCTCTAGGCTTTCAAGTCCTTGTATATATTCAGGTGTTTTACCTGGGAAGGGTGGGAACAGTTCAGCAGCAACTGGCCTGGGGCTCAGCTCACGTTTACTCACAGATGCCTCGGCACGGTGCCCCAGCTTTGCAATGAGGACGCTTGTTGTGTGGGGGCTGCTGGCTGAATGGGAGACGATTCCCCACCACTGACCAACTTCAGAATTGTTTACAACTGGAGCAAGTGCCCCGATACGGTTTTCCTCTGAGTAACTGGTGGGTTCTGTTTTTTTTTCTCTTTTTCGTTTTTGGTTCAAGGTAGATTTTATTCCTCTTTTTTGTATTTACAGATATAAGCATGGAAATAATTTATTCATATAAATACATGTATGTGAAGGGAATAATTGTTTTTTCTGTTTTATTTTTTAAATTTTATTTCTTTTTAATTTTGAATTTTATTTTATATTTTTATACAGCAGGTTCTTATTGGTTATCTATTTTATACATATAAATGTTTACATGCCAATCCCAATCTCTCAACTCCTCCCACCACCACCCCTCCAAGAGCTTTCCCCCCTTGTTGTCCATACGATTGTTGTCTACATCTGTTGCTCTATTTATGCCTTGCAAAACGGTTAATCTGTACACTTTTTCTAGGTTCCACATATATGCATGAATATACAAGAATTGTTCTTCTCTTTCTGACTTACTTCACTCTGTATGACAGTCTCTAGATCCATCGACGTCTCTACAAATGACCCAATTTCATTCCTTTCATGGCTTAGTAATATTCCATTTTATATATGTACCACATCTTTATGCATTCGTCTGTCTGTGGGCATTTAGGTTGCTTGCATTACCTCGATATTATAAATAGTGATGCAATGAACATTGCGGTGAATGTCTCTTTTTGATTTATCGTTTTGTCTGGGTATATGTCCAGTACTGGGATTGCTGTATCATATGGTAATTCTATTATTAGTTTCTTAAGAAACTCCATATTGTTCTCCATAGTGACTGTATCAATTTATATTCCCAACAATAGTGGAAGAGGCTTCCTTTTCTCCACACCCTTTCCAGCATTTGTTGTTTGTAGATTTTCAGATGATGCCCATTCTAACAGGTGTGAGGTGATAACTCATTGTTGAGTCCATTTCGTTGAGCAAGGGGTAGGTCTTGTCTATTACATATTTGGCTTATGGAACGCTATCTGTGCTAATTTCAAACTCTGGTTTTATGCAGCAACCCAACTCACCTTTCCCCTTAAGCAAGCATAAGTTGGTTTTCTACATTTGAGACCATGTTCTGTTTTGTAATTCAGTTCATGTGTAGCCAAGTTTACATTCCGTGCATTAGTGATACCTTATGATGTTTCTTTTTCTGTGTGACTTATTTCACTTAGAATCATCGTACATCAATCCACTCATTATGCTGCTACGGGCCTGATGACATAGATTTCATTGAAGAGTGATATTGCATTGTACGTAAGTACCACAACTTCTATATCCATTTTTCGCTTTCTGCGATATTGAACTTGTACCGTAAACGAGGTTCTTGTAAACAGAGCTGTCCCAAACTTTGGGGTGGCTGTGTCTTTTTTATTTTAATTTCCCTAAGCTATAGCACCATAAGCGGAAGTGCCCTAGACTCTGTTGCTTTGTTTTTTAGATGTTTCAGGAAACACCATACACTTCTCCAGAGTGGCTGTTGGCAATTTACATCCTGCCCATCAGCATAACAAGGCTCCCAGTTCTCCATGGCCTGTCCTGCCTTTCTGGATTTTACACTTTTTTCAGATTGCCCTTTTGACCGGGGGGCAGTGAGACTTCATTGTAGTGCAGATTTCCTTTGCAAGCTTGCTTGGTTTGCCAAAAAGGGCGTATGCGTTTTTTCCTGAGGAAAAAACGCATACGCCCTTTTTGGCCAAGTGCATCATTGTGGATGTTTTGCCACTTTTCCTATGCTTTACATGCAATTCCAGTCTACCTCCTGAAATCGGTTTCCTGCAATTCTGCCCCGCTTTCAAGTCCTCTTGGCAGCCTTACTTCAATATATTTTTGGACGATAGCTGTCATATATAACTCTGCAGGTTTGTGAATGACAGTGCCCCTGAGCTCCTTTCTTCAACTCGCTTTCTTGTGAGCTGGCCGCAACACCGCAGGATTGCTTCAGGCCCTAGTGTGGTTCCGGCACGGCACTCTGAGCCTTTGGTTAATTCCTCTTCCTGGTGGGAAATGAGAGTTAAATTTGCCCGTACAGACACCTCCTGCTAGTCTCTCACTGGTTCTCCCTATTCCTGTTCATCTTACGCAGAAATTGCAAACTGGGCCAAACAGGAGGTTAAAGGCACTGACTCTCCAAATGGGGAGACTGTTAGTAAAGTGTCTGGAATGTTGCACCCGAGTACCAGGGGATGAAAACTGAGACACATTTTAACACGTTTCCCGATCACAGGGTGGATCATACTCTGGGTACCACATGCATGTTTTAGCTGAAGGAAGAATCCCTTAAACCTGGAGAGTTGAGACCCATGGAATGGGTACCATGCAATATGACTTCAAAGGGTTTGCATTTGCTCACCGAACCTCACCAATGCTATCACTGCTGCGTTTATGTCGCTGTACACACGCTTGATTCTCTTTTGGAGACATATAAATCCAGAGGATTTAAGATTCTTACTAGTCAGGTATATTCTTAGGTGTTTAATATGGGGTGTTGAGTCCACTTCGTTGAGCAAGGAGTAGCTCTTGTCTATTACATATTTGGCTTATGGAACGGTATCTGTGCTAATTTCAATCTCTGGTTTTATGCAGCACCCCAACTCACCTTTCCCCTTCAGCAAGCATAAGTTGGTTTTCTACATTTGAGACCCTGTTCTGTTTTGTAATTCAGTTCCTGTGTAGGCAAGTTTACATTCCGTGTAGTAGTGATATCTTATGATGTTTCTTTTTCTGTGTGACTTATTTCACTTAGAATCATCGTACCTGAATCCACTCATTATGCTGCTATGGGCCTGATGACATAGATTTCATTGCTGAGTGATATTGCATTGTACGTAAGTACCACAACTTCTTTATCCATTTTTCGCTTTCTGCGATATTGAACTTGTACCGTAAATGAGGTTCTTGTAAACAGAGCCGTCCCAAACTTTGGGGTGGCTGTGTCTTTTTGATTTTACTT
This sequence comes from Orcinus orca, assembly GCF_937001465.1. Classification (NCBI taxonomy): domain Eukaryota; kingdom Metazoa; phylum Chordata; class Mammalia; order Artiodactyla; family Delphinidae; genus Orcinus; species Orcinus orca. The sequence goes on along the minus strand of NC_064562.1, from coordinate 58,561,397 downwards.
TCCCTAAGCTATAGGACCATAAGTGGAAGTGCCCTAGGCTCTGTTGCTTTGTTTTTTAGATGTTTCAGGAAACACCATACACTTCTCCAGAGTGGCTGTTGGCAATTTACATCCCGCCCATCAGCATAACAAGGTTCCCAGTTCTCCATGGCCTGTCCTGCCTTTCTGGATTTTACACTTTTTTCAGATGGCCCTTTTGACCGGGGGGCAGTGAGACTTCATTGTAGTGCAGATTTCCTTTGCAAGCATGCTTGGTTGGCCAAAAAGGGCGTATGAGTTTTTTCCTGAATATATTCAGGAAAAAACGCATACGCCCTTTTTGGCCAAGTGCATCATTGTGGACTTTCTGCCTCTTTTCCTATGCTTTACATGCAATTCCAGTCTACCTCCTGAAATCGGTTTCCTGCAATTCTGCCCCGATTTCAAGTCCTCTCCCAGCCTTACTTCAATATATTTTTGGACGATAGCTGTCATTTATAACTCTGCAGGTTTGTGAATGACAGTGCCCCTGAGCTCCTTTCTTCAACTCGCTTTCTTTTGAGCTGGCCACAACACCGCAGGATTGCTTCAGGCCGTAGTGTGGTTCCGGCACGGAACGCTGGGCCTTTGGTTAATTCCTCTTCCTGGTGGGAAGTGAGAGTTAAATTTGCCCGTCCAGACACGTCCAGCTAGTCTCTCATGGGTTCTCCCTATTCCTGTTCATTTTCCGCAGAAACTGCAAACTGGGCCAAACAGGAGGTTAAAGGCACTGACTCTCCAAGTGGGGAGAGTGTTAGTAAAGCGTCTGGAATGTTGCACCCAAGTACCAGGGGACGAAAACTGAGACACATTTGAACACGTTTCCCAATTACACGGTGGATCATACTCTTGGTTCCACATGCATGTTTTAGCTGAAGGAAGAATCCCTTAAACCTGGAGAGTTGAGACCCATGGAATGGGTACCATGCGATATGACTTCAAAGGGTCTGCATTTGCTCACCGATCCTCACCAATCCTATCACTGCTGCGTTTATGCCGCTGTACACACACTTGATTCTCTTTCGGAGAGATATAAATCCATAGGTTTTAAGATTCTTACTAGTAAGGTATATTCTTAGGCGTTTAATATGGGGTATTGTGTCCACTTCATTGAGCAAGGAGTAGCTCTTGTCTAGTACATATTTGGCTTATGGAACGGTATCTGTGCTAATTTCAATCTCTGGTTTTATGCAGCACCCCAACTCACCTTTCCCCTTAAGCAAGCATAAGTTGGTTTTCTACGTTTGAGACCCTGTTCTGTTTTGTAATTCAGTTCCTGTGTAGCCAAGTTTACATTCCGTGTATTGGTGATATCTTATGAGGTTTCTTTTTCTGTGTGACTTATTTCACTTAGAATCATCGTACCTGCATCCACTCATTATGCTGCTATGGGCCTGATGACATAGATTTCATTGCTGAGTGATATTGCATTGTACGTAAGTACCACAACTTCTTTATCCATTTTTTGCTTTCTGCGATATTGAACTTGTACCGTAAACGAGGTTCTTGTAAACAGAGCTGTCCGAATCTTTGGGGTGGCTGTGTCTTTTTGATTCTAATTTCCCTAAGCTATAGGACCATAAGTGGAAGTGCCCTAGGCTCTGTTGCTTTGTTTTTTAGATGTTTCAGGAAACACCATACACTTCTCCAGAGTGGCTGTTGGCAATTCACATCCCGCCCATCAGCATAACAAGGCTCCCAGTTCTCCATGGCCTGTCCTGCCTTTCTGGATTTTACACTTTTTTCAGATGGCCCTTTTGACCGGGGGGCAGTGAGACTTCATTGTAGTGCAGATTTCCTTTGCAAGCTTGCTTGGTGGGCCAAAAGTGCGTATGCGTTTTTTCCTGAATATATTCAGGAAAAAACGCATACGCCCTTTTTGGCCAAGTGCGTCATTGTGGACGTTCTGCCTCTTTTCCTATGCTTTAAATGCAATTCCAGTCTACCTCCTGAAATCGGTTTCCTGCAATTCTGCCCCGCTTTCAAGTCCTCTTGGCAGCCTTAGTTCAATATATTTTTGCACGATAACTGTCGTTTATAACTCTGCAGGTTTGTGAATTACAGTTCCCCTGAGCTCCTTTCTTTAACTCGCTTACTTGTGAGCTGGCCGCAACACTGCAGGATTGCTTCAGGCCCTACTGTGGTTCCGGCATGGCACACTGAGCCTTTGGTTAATTCCTCTTCCTGGTGGGAAATGAGAGTTAAATTTGCCCGTCCAGACACCTCCAGCTGGTCTCTCATTGGTTCTCCCTATTCCTGTTCATCTTCTGCACAAATTGCAAACTGGGCCAAACAGGAGTTTAAAGGCCCTGACTCTCCAAGTGCGGAGAGTGTTAGTAAAGCGTCTGGAATGTTGCACCCGAGTACCAGGGGACGAAAACTGAGACACATTTGAACACGTTTCCCGATCACACGGTGGATCATACTCTGGGTTCCACATGCATGTTTTAGCTGAAGGAGGAATCCCTTAAACCTGGAGAGTTGAGACTCATGGAATGGGTACCATGCAATATGACTTCAGAGCGTCTGCATTTGCTCACCGAACCTCACCAATCCTATCACTGCTGCATTTATGCCGTGTACACACGCTTGATTCTCTTTCGGAGACATATCAATCCATAGGTTTTAAGATTCTTACTAGTCAGGTATATTCTTAGGCGTTTAATATGGGGTGTTGAGTCCATTTCGTTGAGCAAGGAGTAGCTCTTGTCTGTTAAGTGTTTGGCTTATGGAACGGTATCTGTGCTAATTTCAATCTCTGGTTTTATGCAGCACCCCAACTCACCTTTCCCCTTAAACAAGCATAAGTCAGTTTTCTACATTTGAGACCCTGTTCTGTTTTGTAATTCAGTTCCTGTGTAGCCAAGTTTACATTCAATATATTAGTGATATCTTATGATGTTTCTTTTTCTGTGTGACTTATTTCACTTAGAATCATCGTACCTGAATCCAGTCATTATGCTGCTACGGCCTGATGACATAGATTTCATTGCTGAGTGATATTGCATTGTACGTAAGTACCACAACTTCTTTATCCATTTTTCGCTTTCTGCGATATTGAACTTGTACCGTAAACGAGGTTCTTGTAAACAGAGCCGTCCCAAACTTTGGGGTGGCTGTGTCTTTTTGATTTTAATTTCCCTAAGCTATAGGACCATAAGTGGAAGTGCCCTAGGCTCTGTTGCTTTGTTTTTTGGATGTTTCAGGAAACAACATACACTTCTCCAGAGTGGCTGTTGGCAATTTACATCCCACCCATCAGCATAACAAGGCTCCCAGTTCTCCGTGGCCTGCCCTGCCTTTCTGGATTTTACACTTTTTTCAGATTGCCCTTTTGACCGGTGGGAAGTGAGACTTCATTGTAGTGCAGATTTCCTTTGCAAGCTTGCTTGGTTGGCCAGAAAGTGCATATGCGTTTCTTCCTGAATATATTCAGGAAAAAATGCATACGCCCTTTTTGGCCAAGTCCATGATTGTCGATGTTCTGAGTCTTTTCATATGTTTTCAATGCAATTCCAGTCTACCTCCTGAAATCAGTTTCCTGCAATTCTGCCTTGCTGTCAGTGCCTCTTCATAGCCTTACCTCAATATACTTTTGGAAAATAGTTGGCCTTTATAACTCTGCAGGTTTTTGAATTGCAGTTGCCCTTAGTTTCATTTTTCAGCTCTTATTTTTGTGATCTTGCCTCATATCCACAGGATATCTTCAGGCCCTGTTCTTCTTCTGGGGGGCCTTGCTCTGCCTTTGGTTATTTCTTCTTCCTATGTGAAATTAGAGTGACATGTGGCCATTGAAACCGCTACAGCTATTTTCTCACTGGTTCCCCCTGTTCCCATTCATCCTCCGCACTAACTGCAGACTGTGCGATACCGGAACTTAAAGGCATTGACTCTCCATGTGGGGATGTTGTTAGTAAAGTGGCTGGAATGTTGATCTGGAGCCCCAGGAGAGGAAAATGAGGTGCGTTTTAGGAACCTTTCCCGATCATATGGTATACCATCTGCTGGATTTCCCATTTATGGTTTAGCTGTAGGAAGATTCCCTTCAACCTGGAGTGTTGGGACCCTTGGAATGAGTAGCATGAAGTATTGCATTAAACTTTCGGCAGTTGCTCACCAAAGCTCACCAATCCTCTCAGCCCCAAGTGTCCAGCCTTATGTCTTATCCAGCTGTGGGTTTATATGTGGTCATTCCAGGTTGCATCACACCCCCTGAGCGAATTTTGTAAGAATTTTTCTCTCTTTCATTGTTTCTGCGTTTTGGTGTTAAAATTTATTTCTATACTGGGGTTTAGCTCATTTTCACTGCTGTGTTTGTGCCGCTCTGCACACACTTGTTTCCCTTATGGAGATATATCAATACATGGGTTTTAAGATTCTTATTACTCAGATATAGTTCTCTGCGGTGTATAGGGTGTGTTGAGGCCAGTTCATTGAGCAAGGTGTAGATCTTGTCTAATACCTATTTGGTTTATTGAACGGTATCTGTGCTAATTTCAAACTCTGGTTTTATGCATCACCCCACCTCTCCTTTCCCCTTAAGCTGACATAAGTGTGTTTTCTAAATGTGAGACACTGTTCTGTTTTGTAATTCATTTTTTGTGCAGCCATATTTATCCTCCTTCTATAAGTGATATCTTATGATATGTTTCTTTTTCTGTTTGACTTATTTCAAGTAGTATTATCGGACCTAAATCCACTCTTTATCCTTCTACTAGCCTTATTACATTGATTTCATGGTGAAGAGATATTCCATTGTACATAAGTACCACATTTTCTTTATCCATTGTTCTCTTTCCTGGGATATTTAAGGTGTACTGAAGTTGAGGTTCTTGTAAACAGAGTAGCCCTAAACTGTGGTGTGCTTGTGTCTTGTTGATTTTTAGACTTCCCTAGATATACTCCCGTGATTGGAAGTGCCCTATGCTCTGTAGCTCTGTTTTTTAGATGATTTAGGAACCACCATACACTTCTCCAGAGTGGCTCTCGGCAGTTCACACACTGTCCATCAGCGTATAAAGGCTCCCTGTTCTCCATGGCCTGTCCTGCATTTCTGGTTTTTACAATTTTTTCGGATGGCCCTTTTGACCAGTGGGAAATGAGACTTCTTTGTTGTGCACATTTGCATTGCTTGCTTGCTTGGTTGCCCATAAAGTGCATATGCGTTTTTTCCTGGATATATTCAGGAAAAAACGCATACTCCCTTTTGGGCCAACTGCATCATTGTCGAAATTCTGCCGCTTTTCATGTGCTTTAAAGACGAGTCCAATCTATCTCTTGAAATCTGTTTCTTGCAATTCTGTCTTGCATTCAGATCCTCTTCTTTGCCTTACCTCAACATATTTTTGGACGTTAGTTTTCATTTATAACTCTGCAGGTTTGTGAATTGCAGTGACCCTGAGCTCCATTTTTTAAGTTGCTCTTTTGTGAGCTGGCCTCAAAGCCGCAGGATTGCTTCAGGCCCTATTTTGGCTCCGGCGAGGCGGGCTGAGCCTTTTTTTAATTCTTATTCTTAATGGGAAATTAGAGTGACATGTGCCCGTCCAAACCCCTACAACTATTCTCTCATTGGTTCCCCCTCTTCCCGTTCATCCTCCTCACAATTTGCAAAATGTGTGAAACAGAATTTTAAATGTGCTGATTCTCTAAGTGGGGAGATTCTAAGTAACGTGGCTGGAATGATGAACAGGAGCACCAGGAGAGGATAAATGAGGTGCATTTTAGACACATCTCCCGATCACATGGTGTACAGTCCTCTGGGTTTTCCATGCATGTTTTAGCTGTAGGAAGATTCCTTGAACCTGCAGATTTGGGACCCATTGAATGGGTACCAGGTAGTATTACTTTAAAGGGTGTGCATTTCCTCACCCAAACTCACATTTCTCTTAGCGCGAACAGTTTCCAGCCTTATGTCTCATCCTGCTGTGGGTCTAGATGTGTTCAATCCATGTTGCATCACCGTCCCTGAGGAAAAGTTGTAAGAGGTTTTCTCTGTCTCTCTGTCGTTTATTTTTTTCAATTTATTACTATATTGGTTACAGCTGATTTTCAAAGCTCTGTTTCTTGCTGCTGTACATCCACTTGATTCACGTACAGAGAGACATCAATAAATTCTTTTTCAGATTCTTACCAGTCATAGATATTCTTTTCCGGTGACTTGAGTGTGCTGAGTGCAGTTCTTTTAGCTACCGTGTAGGCCTTGTTGATTATCAGTTTGGTATTTGGAATGGTATCTTTGCTAATTTCAACCTCCTGGATGATGCCTCATCCCTCCCCACCTTTCCCGTTTAGCAGCCTTACTCATGTTTTCTACATATTTGACTATGTTTTTGTTTTGTGATTTATTTCATGTGTAGCCATTTTGGATTCCACCTTTAAGTGATATCTTATGATATGTGTCTTTTTCTTTTCGAATTATGTCACTTAGAACGATCATATGTAACTCCTCCGGAGTTGTTACAACTGGCCATATTTCATTGATTTCCAGGCTGAGTAATATTCCACTCTACATAAGTACCACATCTCTATCCATTTTTTCCCTCCAGAGACATTTAAGTTATATCCTAGTCGAGGATCTTTTAAACAGAGAGGCAGTAAACATTGGGGTGCCTGTGTCCTCTCGATTTTTGTTTTTCCCAAGATATACGCCCATGAGTGCAAGTGCCCTATTCTCTGTAGCTCATTTTTTAGATGCTTTAGTAAACACAATACACTTCTCCAGAATGGCCGTTGGCAATATACATTTCCACTATAAGCCTCACAGGGTTCCCTCTTCTCCTTGCCCTGTCCTGCATTTCTGGTGTTTACACTTTATGAGGATGGCTCTTCTGACTGATGTGAAGTGATATCTTTTGTAGTATTGATTTCCAGTGCCCACCTGTTTGGTTGGCTAAAAAAGTGTATGCCCTTTTCTTGAATATATACAGAAAAAAACGCATACAGCCTTTTTGGCCAACTGCAATGTTGGCAATGTTCAGCCCCTTTTTTGTGCTTAATGGCGAGTCCTTTCTACCTCCTCAAATCCCTTTCCTGCCATTCTCCCTTGCTTACCAATCCTTTTCTCTGACTTTCCTCAAGACATTTTTCAGTGATAGATATTTTCAACTCTGCAGTTTCGTGAATTTTACTGTCCCTGAGTTCCATTGTTCAACTTGTGTTTATGGGAACTGGCCACAAAGCAGTGGGATTTCCTCAAGCCCTATACTGTTTCCATGGGCAACCCTAGCCTTTGGTCAATTCGTCTTCCTGATTGGAAATTAGAGTGACATGTGCCTGTCTGAACACCTAGGACTTGTCTCTCATTGTTCCTCATCCTTCCGCTTCATCCTCTGGACAAATTCCAAACTGTACGCAACAGGATGTTGACAGTGCTGACATCTCCAAGTGGGGAGACTGTTAGTAAAGACGCTGGACGGGTGAACCCGAGCACCAGGAGATGAGGAGATGAGATGCCTTTTCCAAACTCTTCCCAATCAGACAGTATACCATCCTCTGGATGTGACAGACATGTTTTAGCAGTAGGAAGAGTCCCATTCATGTAAGGAGAACACCAGGGCTTTTTCAAAATCAGTGTCTCCCCGAAACCCAAACTGGGGAGTTTTTTAAGCTACGGCTACACATATGTTCATTAAAGGCCTTGGGAAGTAGGCAGAGTCCAAACTTTAGATGATTGAAGTCTTCAGGGTCAGAAGCACTCACCACCGGCTTCCCTTAGGTTACACTTTAACTGTCATTGATAGATGATGTCAATAAAAATATCTATTCTTTTTCCGATTATTTCCCCTTATAGGTTATTGCAAAATATTGAGTGTAGTTCCCTGTGCTATACAGTAGTTCCTTGTTGATGATCTATTTTATACATAGCAGTGTGTATGTGTTAATTCCAAACTGTTAATTTATCCCTCCTCCCACCTTTCCCCTTTGGTAATAATAAATTATAAGATTTTATACTTCTCAGAAATGGGGGAGCTGAAAGAGAGGTATCATTTTCAATGGAAAAGCATTTAAAACAAGATTGAAGCTTTAACCAAGATTATTAGAGGTACATCCTTGGAAAGAAATCACTTCATTTCTCTAATATTGACCTGACAAATAAGACAAACCTTTTCACTGAACTTGCTTATAATAAAGTGATGGAAATATCAAATGGAAGTGTTAGAAACATCTTATTTTACCCGAGCCTTATAAACTGTTCTATGTTAACTACAGTTTGGCTCACACATCTGTTCATTGAAGTTACAATAGTCTCAATTTCTGTTACTGATCCTCCAGAGTGGACCCCAACAAGTGTCCCCCTGCCCAGTGTCATTGGGGCCAACAGATCGAGACTGAGTTTGGTTCACAAGCAAAGGAAACTTTATATTTTGATCAGAGAATGGAGAGGTGAGAGCATGCACTACCCCGTGGGCTGTGGGCTGGGCTGCTGTGTAGAGATCCTGTGAGAGTCAGTGGGAGGGAGGGGGCGGAGCTCTCGAGGGCCGGGTTGGCTGCAGCTCAGGCTCTATATCTCGGAGTCTGCACTGGGCCCCAGGAGCTGAGGTGTCGACCCAGCCATTCTGCACTAGGAAATCTGGTCTGAAGTGCCGGGTGTGGAACCTCTGCATGCGGGACCCTAGGAGCACGTGAAATTAGACAAAGCACAAAGGATAAAAAAGGTCAGACTTGACTTTATTGCCCAGATTCTATTTTTATCTCCCAGGGATTTTTAATGGGCTTTGCTGGGGACAAACCCCTCCTCTGCCTTTTGTCCCGTTCCTCATTCTTGGAGTGCTGAGGGTGCAGACCCTTCTTCTGTAACTGCTGAGTGCTGAGTTGGGAGCCCTCATACCAGGGGACAAGGGTCAGAACTTCTCCCCAGCAGCCTCCAGGTGACGTTGATTGGCCCCAGGACCCCTGCCTCCCTGCTCGTCCGCCTGAGCACCAGCATTGGAAGTGTTATAGATTTTAATGACCTTTAAGGGTCCAGGAAAGAGATGTGCAGAGACACTGTGGGGGCCGATTTCACCCCGCCCCACATTTGTTCGGCCACCTTAGGCTGACCGTTTCTGCCAGCCTAGATGCTCTGACCAGTAGTCTGCTCTTTCTTCAATTAGGCCCCTGAATTAACGTAAAAACAGCACCAGGTGTCAGAGCCCTGCCCGCTCAACTCCCAGACAGTCCAGGGTCAGTGGTGATCAAGGACCATGATGGCCACTGAGTCAACAGCCTTTTGAAGTAAACAGGAGTCCAGCCGGTCTTATTGGCCACCATCATCACGGTGTCTGTAGGCTTTTCTATGGTGACAGTGTGATATACGGTTCCCCCGCCAAGATTATTAGCTCCCCTCCGGGTGCAGTAAGTCCTGCAAGCAGTAGTCTACTCCTTCGGGACACACTATTGTTGTTTTATGAGAGAAACTCCAGGTCAAGTGATGTTCACACGACTCGTCATGGTGCCCTGTTGCCCCCGGTTATCTCTCTGGATGTTGGAGTTGGAGGGCCTCCTCACTCGAGGTCGGTGTGCCCACGGAGCGAACCCTGCAACTTCAGGGCATGGTTGGTGATTAGGATCACCACGTGGGGTCCTTTTCCCTTAGGAGGGAGGTGGCCTTTTGGGCTGCTGATTTCCAGGTTTTTAGATACTGCCAGTATCTTGGCCAGATGTGACAGTGGGCCAAGCCCCTTGGTGACTGTAGTTTATCCTACCTGGATGGCATTCTTGCGTTGTTCCATTTCAAGTGGTCCCAGTTTTTGCACTAATTCTCCAATGGCGATTCACCTTTCACCGGGAATGGAAAGGTCAAAGGGTTTAGCTCAATTAGGGAGTTCCAGGGCAAGGGTCTGAATTGACTGCTCTTTCCATTCTTGAAAGGCCACTTCTGGATTCTGTTCAAAAGGATCATCATCTTTTCCTTTCAGTGTTTCATATAGAGGCCCAGCTAGTAGACTGTAGTTAGGGATCCAGAAGCAGCAAACCCTGGCCTCCCCAGGAACCCCTAAGCTGTCTTCTAGTTTTAGAAAGGGGTAAGGCTGCAAATGGTTTCTTCCCTTTCCTGGGATGGGCTTCTCTGACCTTGTGTGAGAATGAAGCCCAGACAGGTCACCGCAGTCTGTGATATTTGAGCTTTTTCTTGGACAACTTCTATCCTTTATTGGCTTGGTAGTTCAGAGGCCTCCTTAGTAGGGCTGGCGATCAGAATGTCATCTGCATATTGAAGGAGGGTTTCCTTTTCCAGAGGTAGAACTTTTCGGTCTTTAGCTAAGCTTTCCCCAAAGATGGTGTGGGAATTTTTGAACCCTTGGGGCAAGACGGCCCGGAAGTATTGTTTTAGTTGTATGTTGAGCCTGCCACTCACAAGCCAAAATTTCTTGTGACTCTGGGACTAATGGAATACAAAAGAAGGCATCATTGAAGACTAATACAGAATACCATGTCCTGGTGGTTGGTAGAATGTAGAATGACCAGCAGGGTGTAGGAATCAGGAGCAACTGGAGGTATATCCTCGGTGGCTTCACTGACTGTCCTGACATCCTTTACCAGGTCCCCAGCAGCCCATGGGGCTCTCGTGGTCAGGCCAATCCCAGGATATGGAGCTCTCCTGGGCAGGTAAGCCACCCCCAACCCAGCCCATGGGGCTCTCATGGTCAGGCCCCTCCCAGGATACAGAGCTACCCTTGCAGGTACCGTGGCAGGGCTGGGCACACAGGAACCGTGCACATAGCCCTCATTGAAGAGCACCCCCAGCTCACCTGTCGCTCAGAGCTGACTCAGAGCACCTCAGAGCAGGACTTGAACTAACAACCAGCAGCTCCGACATGTCTGTGACCCTGGGCATCACTCTGTGTGGCCTCCCTCCACCTGGTCTTCCAGAGACTTCCACTGCACCCAGGGCACCAGGCCTCTGTCTCCAACCACCACCCACCCCTCCTCTCCCTGACTCCTGGGTTCCTCTCATTAGGAGAGGGTTTTCTTGAAGTTGTCTCCCACTCATGGGCCAGATAAAATGATTAGAAAACAAGCCAAAGCTGCAGCCCCTTGTCTATCCTGACTCTCAGGAGCCCACACCTGTTCCTTGGACCTGGCCGGTTCAGCAAGTTCCATTTTCTGCAACTGTGAGCCCCTGAGGGGTGATGATTGGCTGACCTGGGCAGGCTTACCGTGCCGGCCAGCCCTCCCCAGGTGTGCCTGGTTTGAGATCAATATAAATACCACTCCAGGCAGCAAGAGCCCCTGCAGCTGTGCCTGACGCCATTTTCTCTGCCCTGTCAGCAGTCTCGGGGATGGGCTGGTGGGAGGGAGTGAGAGGCCACGGCTTTGTGGGTGGCCCAGTGTGAGTGGGGCTCTGCTGGACTTTCTGCAGCAGTTGCCAGGCTGTCACCTGCTAAAGAAGAGGATGTGTCACCCATACCTGCTGCTGGAATTTCTCCCTGGGCAGAGGTGAGGAAGGAAAAAAGCAGTGGGGGCAGGGACAGGACGGGTATCTCAGGCAGGGAAATGGAAATCTTCCAGAAGAGCACCCAGGGCCAGGACCATCCTGGCTGGCCTGCAGGCACCAAGTCAGCTGGCATGCTGTCACTCGTGTGGCTCCATGGCCCTTCCTCTAGGCTTTCAAGTCCTTGTATATATTCAGGTGTTTTACCTGGGAAGGGTGGGAACAGTTCAGCAGCAACTGGCCTGGGGCTCAGCTCACGTTTACTCACAGATGCCTCGGCACGGTGCCCCAGCTTTGCAATGAGGACGCTTGTTGTGTGGGGGCTGCTGGCTGAATGGGAGACGATTCCCCACTACTGACCAACTTCAGAATTGTTTACAACTGGAGCAAGTGCCCCGATACGGTTTTCCTCTGAGTAACTGGTGGGTTCTGTTTTTTTTTCTCTTTTTCGTTTTTGGTTCAAGGTAGATTTTATTCCTCTTTTTTGTATTTACAGATATAAGCATGGAAATAATTTATTCATATAAATACATGTATGTGAAGGGAATAATTGTTTTTTCTGTTTTATTTTTTAAATTTTATTTCTTTTTAATTTTGAATTTTATTTTATATTTTTATACAGCAGGTTCTTATTGGTTATCTATTTTATACATATAAATGTTTACATGCCAATCCCAATCTCTCAACTCCTCCCACCACCACCCCTCCAAGAGCTTTCCCCCCTTGTTGTCCATACGATTGTTGTCTACATCTGTTGCTCTATTTATGCCTTGCAAAACGGTTAATCTGTACACTTTTTCTAGGTTCCACATATATGCATGAATATACAAGAATTGTTCTTCTCTTTCTGACTTACTTCACTCTGTATGACAGTCTCTAGATCCATCGACGTCTCTACAAATGACCCAATTTCATTCCTTTCATGGCTTAGTAATATTCCATTTTATATATGTACCACATCTTTATGCATTCGTCTGTCTGTGGGCATTTAGGTTGCTTGCATTACCTCGATATTATAAATAGTGATGCAATGAACATTGCGGTGAATGTCTCTTTTTGATTTATCGTTTTGTCTGGGTATATGTCCAGTACTGGGATTGCTGTATCATATGGTAATTCTATTATTAGTTTCTTAAGAAACTCCATATTGTTCTCCATAGTGACTGTATCAATTTATATTCCCAACAATAGTGGAAGAGGCTTCCTTTTCTCCACACCCTTTCCAGCATTTGTTGTTTGTAGATTTTCAGATGATGCCCATTCTAACAGGTGTGAGGTGATAACTCATTGTTGAGTCCATTTCGTTGAGCAAGGGGTAGGTCTTGTCTATTACATATTTGGCTTATGGAACGCTATCTGTGCTAATTTCAAACTCTGGTTTTATGCAGCAACCCAACTCACCTTTCCCCTTAAGCAAGCATAAGTTGGTTTTCTACATTTGAGACCATGTTCTGTTTTGTAATTCAGTTCATGTGTAGCCAAGTTTACATTCCGTGCATCAGTGATACCTTATGATGTTTCTTTTTCTGTGTGACCTATTTCACTTAGAATCATCGTACATCAATCCACTCATTATGCTGCTACGGGCCTGATGACATAGATTTCATTGAAGAGTGATATTGCATTGTACGTAAGTACCACAACTTCTATATCCATTTTTCGCTTTCTGCGATATTGAACTTGTACCGTAAACGAGGTTCTTGTAAACAGAGCTGTCCCAAACTTTGGGGTGGCTGTGTCTTTTTTATTTTAATTTCCCTAAGCTATAGCACCATAAGCGGAAGTGCCCTAGACTCTGTTGCTTTGTTTTTTAGATGTTTCAGGAAACACCATACACTTCTCCAGAGTGGCTGTTGGCAATTTACATCCTGCCCATCAGCATAACAAGGCTCCCAGTTCTCCATGGCCTGTCCTGCCTTTCTGGATTTTACACTTTTTTCAGATTGCCCTTTTGACCGGGGGGCAGTGAGACTTCATTGTAGTGCAGATTTCCTTTGCAAGCTTGCTTGGTTTGCCAAAAAGGGCGTATGCGTTTTTTCCTGAGGAAAAAACGCATACGCCCTTTTTGGCCAAGTGCATCATTGTGGATGTTTTGCCACTTTTCCTATGCTTTACATGCAATTCCAGTCTACCTCCTGAAATCGGTTTCCTGCAATTCTGCCCCGCTTTCAAGTCCTCTTGGCAGCCTTACTTCAATATATTTTTGGACGATAGCTGTCATATATAACTCTGCAGGTTTGTGAATGACAGTGCCCCTGAGCTCCTTTCTTCAACTCGCTTTCTTGTGAGCTGGCCGCAACACCGCAGGATTGCTTCAGGCCCTAGTGTGGTTCCGGCACGGCACTCTGAGCCTTTGGTTAATTCCTCTTCCTGGTGGGAAATGAGAGTTAAATTTGCCCGTACAGACACCTCCTGCTAGTCTCTCACTGGTTCTCCCTATTCCTGTTCATCTTACGCAGAAATTGCAAACTGGGCCAAACAGGAGGTTAAAGGCACTGACTCTCCAAATGGGGAGACTGTTAGTAAAGTGTCTGGAATGTTGCACCCGAGTACCAGGGGATGAAAACTGAGACACATTTTAACACGTTTCCCGATCACAGGGTGGATCATACTCTGGGTTCCAAATGCATGTTTTAGCTGAAGGAAGAATCCCTTAAACCTGGAGAGTTGAGACCCATGGAATGGGTACCATGCAATATGACTTCAAAGGGTTTGCATTTGCTCACCGAACCTCACCAATGCTATCACTGCTGCGTTTATGTCGCTGTACACACGCTTGATTCTCTTTTGGAGACATATAAATCCAGAGGATTTAAGATTCTTACTAGTCAGGTATATTCTTAGGTGTTTAATATGGGGTGTTGAGTCCACTTCGTTGAGCAAGGAGTAGCTCTTGTCTATTACATATTTGGCTTATGGAACGGTATCTGTGCTAATTTCAATCTCTGGTTTTATGCAGCACCCCAACTCACCTTTCCCCTTCAGCAAGCATAAGTTGGTTTTCTACATTTGAGACCCTGTTCTGTTTTGTAATTCAGTACCTGTGTAGGCAAGTTTACATTCCGTGTAGTAGTGATATCTTATGATGTTTCTTTTTCTGTGTGACTTATTTCACTTAGAATCATCGTACCTGAATCCACTCATTATGCTGCTATGGGCCTGATGACATAGATTTCATTGCTGAGTGATATTGCATTGTACGTAAGTACCACAACTTCTTTATCCATTTTTCGCTTTCTGCGATATTGAACTTGTACCGTAAATGAGGTTCTTGTAAACAGAGCCGTCCCAAACTTTGGGGTGGCTGTGTCTTTTTGATTTTACTTTCCCTAAGCTATAGGACCATAAGTGGAAGTGCCCTAGGCTCTGTTGCTTTGTTTTTTAGATGTTTCAGGAAACACCATACACTTCTCCAGAGTGGCTGTTGGCAATTTACATCCCGCCCATCAGCATAACAAGGTTCCCAGTTCTCCATGGCCTGTCCTGCCTTTCTGGATTTTACACTTTTTTCAGATGGCCCTTTTGACCGGGGGGCAGTGAGACTTCATTGTAGTGCAGATTTCCTTTGCAAGCATGCTTGGTTGGCCAAAAAGGGCGTATGAGTTTTTTCCTGAATATATTCAGGAAAAAACGCATACGCCCTTTTTGGCCAAGTGCATCATTGTGGAGGTTCTGCCTCTTTTCCTATGCTTTACATGCAATTCCAGTCTACCTCCTGAAATCGGTTTCCTGCAATTCTGCCCCGATTTCAAGTCCTCTCCCAGCCTTACTTCAATATATTTTTGGACGATAGCTGTCATTTATAACTCTGCAGGTTTGTGAATGACAGTGCCCCTGAGCTCCTTTCTTCAACTCGCTTTCTTTTGAGCTGGCCACAACACCGCAGGATTGCTTCAGGCCGTAGTGTGGTTCCGGCACGGAACGCTGGGCCTTTGGTTAATTCCTCTTCCTGGTGGGAAGTGAGAGTTAAATTTGCCCGTCCAGACACGTCCAGCTAGTCTCTCATGGGTTCTCCCTATTCCTTTTCATTTTCCACAGAATCTGCAAACTGGGCCAAACAGGAGGTTAAAGGCACTGACTCTCCAAGTGGGGAGAGTGTTAGTAAAGCGTCTGGAATGTTGCACCCAAGTACCAGGGGACGAAAACTGAGACACATTTGAACACGTTTCCCAATTACACGGTGGATCATACTCTTGGTTCCACATGCATGTTTTAGCTGAAGGAAGAATCCCTTAAACCTGGAGAGTTGAGACCCATGGAATGGATACCATGCGATATGACTTCAAAGGGTCTGCATTTGCTCACCGAACCTCACCAATCCTATCACTGCTGCGTTTATGCCGCTGTACACACACTTGATTCTCTTTCGGAGAGATATAAATCCATAGGTTTTAAGATTCTTACTAGTAAGGTATATTCTTAGGCGTTTAATATGGGGTATTGTGTCCACTTCATTGAGCAAGGAGTAGCTCTTGTCTATTACATATTTGGCTTATGGAACGGTATCTGTGCTAATTTCAATCTCTGGTTTTATGCAGCACCCCAACTCACCTTTCCCCTTAAGCAAGCATAAGTTGGTTTTCTACGTTTGAGACCCTGTTCTGTTTTGTAATTCAGTTCCTGTGTAGCCAAGTTTACATTCCGTGTATTGGTGATATCTTATGAGTTTTCTTTTTCTGTGTGACTTATTTCACTTAGAATCATCGTACCTGCATCCACTCATTATGCTGCTATGGGCCTGATGACATAGATTTCATTGCTGAGTGATATTGCATTGTACGTAAGTACCACAACTTCTTTATCCATTTTTTGCTTTCTGCGATATTGAACTTGTACCGTAAACGAGGTTCTTGTAAACAGAGCTGTCCGAATCTTTGGGGTGGCTGTGTCTTTTTGATTCTAATTTCCCTAAGCTATAGGACCATAAGTGGAAGTGCCCTAGGCTCTGTTGCTTTGTTTTTTAGATGTTTCAGGAAACACCATACACTTCTCCAGAGTGGCTGTTGGCAATTCACATCCCGCCCATCAGCATAACAAGGCTCCCAGTTCTCCATGGCCTGTCCTGCCTTTCTGGATTTTACACTTTTTTCAGATGGCCCTTTTGACCGGGGGGCAGTGAGACTTCATTGTAGTGCAGATTTCCTTTGCAAGCTTGCTTGGTGGGCCAAAAGTGCGTATGCGTTTTTTCCTGAATATATTCAGGAAAAAACGCATACGCCCTTTTTGGCCAAGTGCATCATTGTGGACGTTCTGCCTCTTTTCCTATGCTTTAAATGCAATTCCAGTCTACCTCCTGAAATCGGTTTCCTGCAATTCTGCCCCGCTTTCAAGTCCTCTTGGCAACCTTAGTTCAATATATTTTTGCACGATAACTGTCGTTTATAACTCTGCAGGTTTGTGAATTACAGTTCCCCTGAGCTCCTTTCTTTAACTCGCTTACTTGTGAGCTGGCCGCAACACCGCAGGATTGCTTCAGGCCCTACTGTGGTTCCGGCATGGCACACTGAGCCTTTGGTTAATTCCTCTTCCTGGTGGGAAATGAGAGTTAAATTTACCCGTCCGGACACCTCCAGCTGGTCTCTCATTGGTTCTCCCTATTCCTGTTCATCTTCTGCACAAATTGCAAACTGGGCCAAACAGGAGTTTAAAGGCCCTGACTCTCCAAGTGCGGAGAGTGTTAGTAAAGCGTCTGGAATGTTGCACCCGAGTACCAGGGGACGAAAACTGAGACACATTTGAACACGTTTCCCGATCACACGGTGGATCATACTCTGGGTTCCACATGCATGTTTTAGCTGAAGGAGGAATCCCTTAAACCTGGAGAGTTGAGACTCATGGAATGGGTACCATGCAATATGACTTCAGAGCGTCTGCATTTGCTCACCGAACCTCACCAATCCTATCACTGCTGCATTTATGCCGTGTACACACGCTTGATTCTCTTTCGGAGACATATCAATCCATAGGTTTTAAGATTCTTACTAGTCAGGTATATTCTTAGGCGTTTAATATGGGGTGTTGAGTCCATTTCGTTGAGCAAGGAGTAGCTCTTGTCTGTTAAGTGTTTGGCTTATGGAACGGTATCTGTGCTAATTTCAATCTCTGGTTTTATGCAGCACCCCAACTCACCTTTCCCCTTAAACAAGCATAAGTCAGTTTTCTACATTTGAGACCCTGTTCTGTTTTGTAATTCAGTTCCTGTGTAGCCAAGTTTACATTCAATATATTAGTGATATCTTATGATGTTTCTTTTTCTGTGTGACTTATTTCACTTAGAATCATCGTACCTGAATCCAGTCATTATGCTGCTACGGCCTGATGACATAGATTTCATTGCTGAGTGATATTGCATTGTACGTAAGTACCACAACTTCTTTATCCATTTTTCGCTTTCTGCGATATTGAACTTGTACCGTAAACGAGGTTCTTGTAAACAGAGCCGTCCCAAACTTTGGGGTGGCTGTGTCTTTTTGATTTTAATTTCCCTAAGCTATAGGACCATAAGTGGAAGTGCCCTAGGCTCTGTTGCTTTGTTTTTTGGATGTTTCAGGAAACAACATACACTTCTCCAGAGTGGCTGTTGGCAATTTACATCCCACCCATCAGCATAACAAGGCTCCCAGTTCTCCGTGGCCTGCCCTGCCTTTCTGGATTTTACACTTTTTTCAGATTGCCCTTTTGACCGGTGGGAAGTGAGACTTCATTGTAGTGCAGATTTCCTTTGCAAGCTTGCTTGGTTGGCCAGAAAGTGCATATGCGTTTCTTCCTGAATATATTCAGGAAAAAATGCATACGCCCTTTTTGGCCAAGTCCATGATTGTCGATGTTCTGAGTCTTTTCATATGTTTTCAATGCAATTCCAGTCTACCTCCTGAAATCAGTTTCCTGCAATTCTGCCTTGCTGTCAGTGCCTCTTCATAGCCTTACCTCAATATACTTTTGGAAAATAGTTGGCCTTTATAACTCTGCAGGTTTTTGAATTGCAGTTGCCCTTAGTTTCATTTTTCAGCTCTTATTTTTGTGATCTTGCCTCATATCCACAGGATATCTTCAGGCCCTATTCTTCTTCTGGGGGGCCTTGCTCTGCCTTTGGTTATTTCTTCTTCCTATGTGAAATTAGAGTGACATGTGGCCATTGAAACCGCTACAGCTATTTTCTCACTGGTTCCCCCTGTTCCCATTCATCCTCCGCACTAACTGCAGACTGTGCGATACCGGAACTTAAAGGCATTGACTCTCCATGTGGGGATGTTGTTAGTAAAGTGGCTGGAATGTTGATCCGGAGCCCCAGGAGAGGAAAATGAGGTGCGTTTTAGGAACCTTTCCCGATCATATGGTATACCATCTGCTGGATTTCCCATTTATGGTTTAGCTGTAGGAAGATTCCCTTCAACCTGGAGTGTTGGGACCCTTGGAATGAGTAGCATGAAGTATTGCATTAAACTTTCGGCAGTTGCTCACCAAAGCTCACCAATCCTCTCAGCCCCAAGTGTCCAGCCTTATGTCTTATCCAGCTGTGGGTTTATATGTGGTCATTCCAGGTTGCATCACACCCCCTGAGCGAATTTTGTAAGAATTTTTCTCTCTTTCATTGTTTCTGCGTTTTGGTGTTAAAATTTATTTCTATACTGGGGTTTAGCTCATTTTCACTGCTGTGTTTGTGCCGCTCTGCACACACTTGTTTCCCTTATGGAGATATATCAATACATGGGTTTTAAGATTCTTATTACTCAGATATAGTTCTCTGCGGTGTATAGGGTGTGTTGAGGCCAGTTCATTGAGCAAGGTGTAGATCTTGTCTAATACCTATTTGGTTTATTGAACGGTATCTGTGCTAATTTCAAACTCTGGTTTTATGCATCACCCCACCTCTCCTTTCCCCTTAAGCTGACATAAGTGTGTTTTCTAAATGTGAGACACTGTTCTGTTTTGTAATTCATTTTTTGTGCAGCCATATTTATCCTCCTTCTATAAGTGATATCTTATGATATGTTTCTTTTTCTGTTTGACTTATTTCAAGTAGTATTATCGGACCTAAATCCACTCTTTATCCTTCTACTAGCCTTATTACATTGATTTCATGGTGAAGAGATATTCCATTGTACATAAGTACCACATTTTCTTTATCCATTGTTCTCTTTCCTGGGATATTTAAGGTGTACTGAAGTTGAGGTTCTTGTAAACAGAGTAGCCCTAAACTGTGGTGTGCTTGTGTCTTGTTGATTTTTAGACTTCCCTAGATATACTCCCGTGATTGGAAGTGCCCTATGCTCTGTAGCTCTGTTTTTTAGATGATTTAGGAACCACCATACACTTCTCCAGAGTGGCTCTCGGCAGTTCACACACTGTCCATCAGCGTATAAAGGCTCCCTGTTCTCCATGGCCTGTCCTGCATTTCTGGTTTTTACAATTTTTTCGGATGGCCCTTTTGACCAGTGGGAAATGAGACTTCTTTGTTGTGCACATTTGCATTGCTTGCTTGCTTGGTTGCCCATAAAGTGCATATGCGTTTTTTCCTGGATATATTCAGGAAAAAACGCATACTCCCTTTTGGGCCAACTGCATCATTGTCGAAATTCTGCCGCTTTTCATGTGCTTTAAAGACGAGTCCAATCTATCTCTTGAAATCTGTTTCTTGCAATTCTGTCTTGCATTCAGATCCTCTTCTTTGCCTTACCTCAACATATTTTTGGACGTTAGTTTTCATTTATAACTCTGCAGGTTTGTGAATTGCAGTGACCCTGAGCTCCATTTTTTAAGTTGCTCTTTTGTGAGCTGGCCTCAAAGCCGCAGGATTGCTTCAGGCCCTATTTTGGCTCCGGCGAGGCGGGCTGAGCCTTTTTTTAATTCTTATTCTTAATGGGAAATTAGAGTGACATGTGCCCGTCCAAACCCCTACAACTATTCTCTCATTGGTTCCCCCTCTTCCCGTTCATCCTCCTCACAATTTGCAAAATGTGTGAAACAGAATTTTAAATGTGCTGATTCTCTAAGTGGGGAGATTCTAAGTAACGTGGCTGGAATGATGAACAGGAGCACCAGGAGAGGATAAATGAGGTGCATTTTAGACACATCTCCCGATCACATGGTGTACAGTCCTCTGGGTTTTCCATGCATGTTTTAGCTGTAGGAAGATTCCTTGAACCTGCAGATTTGGGACCCATTGAATGGGTACCAGGTAGTATTACTTTAAAGGGTGTGCATTTCCTCACCCAAACTCACATTTCTCTTAGCGCGAACAGTTTCCAGCCTTATGTCTCATCCTGCTGTGGGTCTAGATGTGTTCAATCCATGTTGCATCACCGTCCCTGAGGAAAAGTTGTAAGAGGTTTTCTCTGTCTCTCTGTCGTTTATTTTTTTCAATTTATTACTATATTGGTTACAGCTGATTTTCAAAGCTCTGTTTCTTGCTGCTGTACATCCACTTGATTCACGTACAGAGAGACATCAATAAATTCTTTTTCAGATTCTTACCAGTCATAGATATTCTTTTCCGGTGACTTGAGTGTGCTGAGTGCAGTTCTTTTAGCTACCGTGTAGGCCTTGTTGATTATCAGTTTGGTATTTGGAATGGTATCTTTGCTAATTTCAACCTCCTGGATGATGCCTCATCCCTCCCCACCTTTCCCGTTTAGCAGCCTTACTCATGTTTTCTACATATTTGACTATGTTTTTGTTTTGTGATTTATTTCATGTGTAGCCATTTTGGATTCCACCTTTAAGTGATATCTTATGATATGTGTCTTTTTCTTTTCGAATTATGTCACTTAGAACGATCATATGTAACTCCTCCGGAGTTGTTACAACTGGCCATATTTCATTGATTTCCAGGCTGAGTAATATTCCACTCTACATAAGTACCACATCTCTATCCATTTTTTCCCTCCAGAGACATTTAAGTTATATCCTAGTCGAGGATCTTTTAAACAGAGAGGCAGTAAACATTGGGGTGCCTGTGTCCTCTCGATTTTTGTTTTTCCCAAGATATACGCCCATGAGTGCAAGTGCCCTATGCTCTGTAGCTCATTTTTTAGATGCTTTAGTAAACACAATACACTTCTCCAGAATGGCCGTTGGCAATATACATTTCCACTATAAGCCTCACAGGGTTCCCTCTTCTCCTTGCCCTGTCCTGCATTTCTGGTGTTTACACTTTATGAGGATGGCTCTTCTGACTGATGTGAAGTGATATCTTTTGTAGTATTGATTTCCAGTGCCCACCTGTTTGGTTGGCTAAAAAAGTGTATTCCCTTTTCTTGAATATATACAGAAGAAAACGCATACAGCCTTTTTGGCCAACTGCAATGTTGGCAATGTTCAGCCCCTTTTTTGTGCTTAATGGCGAGTCCTTTCTACCTCCTCAAATCCCTTTCCTGCCATTCTCCCTTGCTTACCAATCCTTTTCTCTGACTTTCCTCAAGACATTTTTCAGTGATAGATATTTTCAACTCTGCAGTTTCGTGAATTTTACTGTCCCTGAGTTCCATTGTTCAACTTGTGTTTATGGGAACTGGCCACAAAGCAGTGGGATTTCCTCAAGCCCTATACTGTTTCCATGGGCAACCCTAGCCTTTGGTCAATTCGTCTTCCTGATTGGAAATTAGAGTGACATGTGCCTGTCTGAACACCTAGGACTTGTCTCTCATTGTTCCTCATCCTTCCGCTTCATCCTCTGGACAAATTCCAAACTGTACGCAACAGGATGTTGACAGTGCTGACATCTCCAAGTGGGGAGACTGTTAGTAAAGACGCTGGACGGGTGAACCCGAGCACCAGGAGATGAGGAGATGAGATGCCTTTTCCAAACTCTTCCCAATCAGACAGTATACCATCCTCTGGATGTGACAGACATGTTTTAGCAGTAGGAAGAGTCCCATTCATGTAAGGAGAACACCAGGGCTTTTTCAAAATCAGTGTCTCCCCGAAACCCAAACTGGGGCGTTTTTTAAGCTACGGCTACACATATGTTCATTAAAGGCCTTGGGAAGTAGGCAGAGTCCAAACTTTAGATGATTGAAGTCTTCAGGGTCAGAAGCACTCACCACCGGCTTCCCTTAGGTTACACTTTAACTGTCATTGATAGATGATGTCAATAAAAATATCTATTCTTTTTCCGATTATTTCCCCTTATAGGTTATTGCAAAATATTGAGTGTAGTTCCCTGTGCTATACAGTAGTTCCTTGTTGATGATCTATTTTATACATAGCAGTGTGTATGTGTTAATTCCAAACTGTTAATTTATCCCTCCTCCCACCTTTCCCCTTTGGTAATAATAAATTATAAGATTTTATACTTCTCAGAAATGGGGGAGCTGAAAGAGAGGTATCATTTTCAATGGAAAAGCATTTAAAACAAGATTGAAGCTTTAACCAAGATTATTAGAGGTACATCCTTGGAAAGAAATCACTTCATTTCTCTAATATTGACCTGACAAATAAGACAAACCTTTTCACTGAACTTGCTTATAATAAAGTGATGGAAATATCAAATGGAAGTGTTAGAAACATCTTATTTTACCCGAGCCTTATAAACTGTTCTATGTTAACTACAGTTTGGCTCACACATCTGTTCATTGAAGTTACAATAGTCTCAATTTCTGTTACTGATCCTCCAGAGTGGACCCCAACAAGTGTCCCCCTGCCCAGTGTCATTGGGGCCAACAGATCGAGACTGAGTTTGGTTCACAAGCAAAGGAAACTTTATATTTTGATCAGAGAATGGAGAGGTGAGAGCATGCACTACCCCGTGGGCTGTGGGCTGGGCTGCTGTGTAGAGATCCTGTGAGAGTCAGTGGGAGGGAGGGGGCGGAGCTCTCGAGGGCCGGGTTGGCTGCAGCTCAGGCTCTATATCTCGGAGTCTGCACTGGGCCCCAGGAGCTGAGGTGTCGACCCAGCCATTCTGCACTAGGAAATCTGGTCTGAAGTGCCGGGTGTGGAACCTCTGCATGCGGGACCCTAGGAGCACGTGAAATTAGACAAAGCACAAAGGATAAAAAAGGTCAGACTTGACTTTATTGCCCAGATTCTATTTTTATCTCCCAGGGATTTTTAATGGGCTTTGCTGGGGACAAACCCCTCCTCTGCCTTTTGTCCCGTTCCTCATTCTTGGAGTGCTGAGGGTGCAGACCCTTCTTCTGTAACTGCTGAGTGCTGAGTTGGGAGCCCTCATACCAGGGGACAAGGGTCAGAACTTCTCCCCAGCAGCCTCCAGGTGACGTTGATTGGCCCCAGGACCCCTGCCTCCCTGCTCGTCCGCCTGAGCACCAGCATTGGAAGTGTTATAGATTTTAATGACCTTTAAGGGTCCAGGAAAGAGATGTGCAGAGACACTGTGGGGGCCGATTTCACCCCGCCCCACATTTGTTCGGCCACCTTAGGCTGACCGTTTCTGCCAGCCTAGATGCTCTGACCAGTAGTCTGCTCTTTCTTCAATTAGGCCCCTGAATTAACGTAAAAACAGCACCAGGTGTCAGAGCCCTGCCCGCTCAACTCCCAGACAGTCCAGGGTCAGTGGTGATCAAGGACCATGATGGCCACTGAGTCAACAGCCTTTTGAAGTAAACAGGAGTCCAGCCGGGCTTATTGGCCACCATCATCACGGTGTCTGTAGGCTTTTCTATGGTGACAGTGTGATATACGGTTCCCCCGCCAAGATTATTAGCTCCCCTCCGGGTGCAGTAAGTCCTGCAAGCAGTAGTCTACTCCTTCGGGACACACTATTGTTGTTTTATGAGAGAAACTCCAGGTCAAGTGATGTTCACACGAGTCGTCATGGTGCCCTGTTGCCCCCGGTTATCTCTCTGGATGTTGGAGTTGGAGGGCCTCCTCACTCGAGGTCGGTGTGCCCACGGAGCGAACCCTGCAACTTCAGGGCATGGTTGGTGATTAGGATCACCACGTGGGGTCCTTTTCCCTTAGGAGGGAGGTGGCCTTTTGGGCTGCTGATTTCCAGGTTTTTAGATACTGCCAGTATCTTGGCCAGATGTGACAGTGGGCCAAGCCCCTTGGTGACTGTAGTTTATCCTACCTGGATGGCATTCTTGCGTTGTTCCATTTCAAGTGGTCCCAGTTTTTGCACTAATTCTCCAATGGCGATTCACCTTTCACCGGGAATGGAAAGGTCAAAGGGTTTAGCTCAATTAGGGAGTTCCAGGGCAAGGGTCTGAATTGACTGCTCTTTCCATTCTTGAAAGGCCACTTCTGGATTCTGTTCAAAAGGATCATCATCTTTTCCTTTCAGTGTTTCATATAGAGGCCCAGCTAGTAGACTGTAGTTAGGGATCCAGAAGCAGCAAACCCTGGCCTCCCCAGGAACCCCTAAGCTGTCTTCTAGTTTTAGAAAGGGGTAAGGCTGCAAATGGTTTCTTCCCTTTCCTGGGATGGGCTTCTCTGACCTTGTGTGAGAATGAAGCCCAGACAGGTCACTGCAGTCTGTGATATTTGAGCTTTTTCTTGGACAACATCTATCCTTTATTGGCTTGGTAGTTCAGAGGCCTCCTTATTAGGGCTGGCGATCAGAATGTCATCTGCATATTGAAGGAGGGTTTCCTTTTCCAGAGGTAGAACTTTTCGGTCTTTAGCTAAGCTTTCCCCAAAGATGGTGTGGGAATTTTTGAACCCTTGGGGCAAGACGGCCCGGAAGTATTGTTTTAGTTGTATGTTGAGCCTGCCACTCACAAGCCAAAATTTCTTGTGACTCTGGGACTAATGGAATACAAAAGAAGGCATCATTGAAGACTAATACAGAATACCATGTCCTGGTGGTTGGTAGAATGTAGAATGACCAGCAGGGTGTAGGAATCAGGAGCAACTGGAGGTATATCCTCGGTGGCTTCACTGACTGTCCTGACATCCTTTACCAGGTCCCCAGCAGCCCATGGGGCTCTCGTGGTCAGGCCAATCCCAGGATATGGAGCTCTCCTGGGCAGGTAAGCCACCCCCAACCCAGCCCATGGGGCTCTCATGGTCAGGCCCCTCCCAGGATACAGAGCTACCCTTGCAGGTACCGTGGCAGGGCTGGGCACACAGGAACCGTGCACATAGCCCTCATTGAAGAGCACCCCCAGCTCACCTGTCGCTCAGAGCTGACTCAGAGCACCTCAGAGCAGGACTTGAACTAACAAACAGCAGCTCCGACATGTCTGTGACCCTGGGCATCACTCTGTGTGGCCTCCCTCCACCTGGTCTTCCAGAGACTTCCACTGCACCCAGGGCACCAGGCCTCTGTCTCCAACCACCACCCACCCCTCCTCTCCCTGACTCCTGGGTTCCTCTCATTAGGAGAGGGTTTTCTTGAAGTTGTCTCCCACTCATGGGCCAGATAAA
Organism: Orcinus orca; assembly: GCF_937001465.1. Taxonomy (NCBI): domain Eukaryota; kingdom Metazoa; phylum Chordata; class Mammalia; order Artiodactyla; family Delphinidae; genus Orcinus; species Orcinus orca. Next base: position 58,535,644 of record NC_064562.1, on the reverse strand, counting down.
ATGATTAGAAAACAAGCCAAAGCTGCAGCCCCTTGTCTATCCTGACTCTCAGGAGCCCACACCTGTTCCTTGGACCTGGCCGGTTCAGCAAGTTCCATTTTCTGCAACTGTGAGCCCCTGAGGGGTGATGATTGGCTGACCTGGGCAGGCTTACCGTGCCGGCCAGCCCTCCCCAGGTGTGCCTGGTTTGAGATCAATATAAATACCACTCCAGGCAGCAAGAGCCCCTGCAGCTGTGCCTGACGCCATTTTCTCTGCCCTGTCAGCAGTCTCGGGGATGGGCTGGTGGGAGGGAGTGAGAGGCCACGGCTTTGTGGGTGGCCCAGTGTGAGTGGGGCTCTGCTGGACTTTCTGCAGCAGTTGCCAGGCTGTCACCTGCTAAAGAAGAGGATGTGTCACCCATACCTGCTGCTGGAATTTCTCCCTGGGCAGAGGTGAGGAAGGAAAAAAGCAGTGGGGGCAGGGACAGGACGGGTATCTCAGGCAGGGAAATGGAAATCTTCCAGAAGAGCACCCAGGGCCAGGACCATCCTGGCTGGCCTGCAGGCACCAAGTCAGCTGGCATGCTGTCACTCGTGTGGCTCCATGGCCCTTCCTCTAGGCTTTCAAGTCCTTGTATATATTCAGGTGTTTTACCTGGGAAGGGTGGGAACAGTTCAGCAGCAACTGGCCTGGGGCTCAGCTCACGTTTACTCACAGATGCCTCGGCACGGTGCCCCAGCTTTGCAATGAGGACGCTTGTTGTGTGGGGGCTGCTGGCTGAATGGGAGACGATTCCCCACCACTGACCAACTTCAGAATTGTTTACAACTGGAGCAAGTGCCCCGATACGGTTTTCCTCTGAGTAACTGGTGGGTTCTGTTTTTTTTTCTCTTTTTCGTTTTTGGTTCAAGGTAGATTTTATTCCTCTTTTTTGTATTTACAGATATAAGCATGGAAATAATTTATTCATATAAATACATGTATGTGAAGGGAATAATTGTTTTTTCTGTTTTATTTTTTAAATTTTATTTCTTTTTAATTTTGAATTTTATTTTATATTTTTATACAGCAGGTTCTTATTGGTTATCTATTTTATACATATAAATGTTTACATGCCAATCCCAATCTCTCAACTCCTCCCACCACCACCCCTCCAAGAGCTTTCCCCCCTTGTTGTCCATACGATTGTTGTCTACATCTGTTGCTCTATTTATGCCTTGCAAAACGGTTAATCTGTACACTTTTTCTAGGTTCCACATATATGCATGAATATACAAGAATTGTTCTTCTCTTTCTGACTTACTTCACTCTGTATGACAGTCTCTAGATCCATCGACGTCTCTACAAATGACCCAATTTCATTCCTTTCATGGCTTAGTAATATTCCATTTTATATATGTACCACATCTTTATGCATTCGTCTGTCTGTGGGCATTTAGGTTGCTTGCATTACCTCGATATTATAAATAGTGATGCAATGAACATTGCGGTGAATGTCTCTTTTTGATTTATCGTTTTGTCTGGGTATATGTCCAGTACTGGGATTGCTGTATCATATGGTAATTCTATTATTAGTTTCTTAAGAAACTCCATATTGTTCTCCATAGTGACTGTATCAATTTATATTCCCAACAATAGTGGAAGAGGCTTCCTTTTCTCCACACCCTTTCCAGCATTTGTTGTTTGTAGATTTTCAGATGATGCCCATTCTAACAGGTGTGAGGTGATAACTCATTGTTGAGTCCATTTCGTTGAGCAAGGGGTAGGTCTTGTCTATTACATATTTGGCTTATGGAACGCTATCTGTGCTAATTTCAAACTCTGGTTTTATGCAGCAACCCAACTCACCTTTCCCCTTAAGCAAGCATAAGTTGGTTTTCTACATTTGAGACCATGTTCTGTTTTGTAATTCAGTTCATGTGTAGCCAAGTTTACATTCCGTGCATTAGTGATACCTTATGATGTTTCTTTTTCTGTGTGACTTATTTCACTTAGAATCATCGTACATCAATCCACTCATTATGCTGCTACGGGCCTGATGACATAGATTTCATTGAAGAGTGATATTGCATTGTACGTAAGTACCACAACTTCTATATCCATTTTTCGCTTTCTGCGATATTGAACTTGTACCGTAAACGAGGTTCTTGTAAACAGAGCTGTCCCAAACTTTGGGGTGGCTGTGTCTTTTTTATTTTAATTTCCCTAAGCTATAGCACCATAAGCGGAAGTGCCCTAGACTCTGTTGCTTTGTTTTTTAGATGTTTCAGGAAACACCATACACTTCTCCAGAGTGGCTGTTGGCAATTTACATCCTGCCCATCAGCATAACAAGGCTCCCAGTTCTCCATGGCCTGTCCTGCCTTTCTGGATTTTACACTTTTTTCAGATTGCCCTTTTGACCGGGGGGCAGTGAGACTTCATTGTAGTGCAGATTTCCTTTGCAAGCTTGCTTGGTTTGCCAAAAAGGGCGTATGCGTTTTTTCCTGAGGAAAAAACGCATACGCCCTTTTTGGCCAAGTGCATCATTGTGGATGTTTTGCCACTTTTCCTATGCTTTACATGCAATTCCAGTCTACCTCCTGAAATCGGTTTCCTGCAATTCTGCCCCGCTTTCAAGTCCTCTTGGCAGCCTTACTTCAATATATTTTTGGACGATAGCTGTCATATATAACTCTGCAGGTTTGTGAATGACAGTGCCCCTGAGCTCCTTTCTTCAACTCGCTTTCTTGTGAGCTGGCCGCAACACCGCAGGATTGCTTCAGGCCCTAGTGTGGTTCCGGCACGGCACTCTGAGCCTTTGGTTAATTCCTCTTCCTGGTGGGAAATGAGAGTTAAATTTGCCCGTACAGACACCTCCTGCTAGTCTCTCACTGGTTCTCCCTATTCCTGTTCATCTTACGCAGAAATTGCAAACTGGGCCAAACAGGAGGTTAAAGGCACTGACTCTCCAAATGGGGAGACTGTTAGTAAAGTGTCTGGAATGTTGCACCCGAGTACCAGGGGATGAAAACTGAGACACATTTTAACACGTTTCCCGATCACAGGGTGGATCATACTCTGGGTACCACATGCATGTTTTAGCTGAAGGAAGAATCCCTTAAACCTGGAGAGTTGAGACCCATGGAATGGGTACCATGCAATATGACTTCAAAGGGTTTGCATTTGCTCACCGAACCTCACCAATGCTATCACTGCTGCGTTTATGTCACTGTACACACGCTTGATTCTCTTTTGGAGACATATAAATCCAGAGGATTTAAGATTCTTACTAGTCAGGTATATTCTTAGGTGTTTAATATGGGGTGTTGAGTCCACTTCGTTGAGCAAGGAGTAGCTCTTGTCTATTACATATTTGGCTTATGGAACGGTATCTGTGCTAATTTCAATCTCTGGTTTTATGCAGCACCCCAACTCACCTTTCCCCTTCAGCAAGCATAAGTTGGTTTTCTACATTTGAGACCCTGTTCTGTTTTGTAATTCAGTTCCTGTGTAGGCAAGTTTACATTCCGTGTAGTAGTGATATCTTATGATGTTTCTTTTTCTGTGTGACTTATTTCACTTAGAATCATCGTACCTGAATCCACTCATTATGCTGCTATGGGCCTGATGACATAGATTTCATTGCTGAGTGATATTGCATTGTACGTAAGTACCACAACTTCTTTATCCATTTTTCGCTTTCTGCGATATTGAACTTGTACCGTAAATGAGGTTCTTGTAAACAGAGCCGTCCCAAACTTTGGGGTGGCTGTGTCTTTTTGATTTTACTTTCCCTAAGCTATAGGACCATAAGTGGAAGTGCCCTAGGCTCTGTTGCTTTGTTTTTTAGATGTTTCAGGAAACACCATACACTTCTCCAGAGTGGCTGTTGGCAATTTACATCCCGCCCATCAGCATAACAAGGTTCCCAGTTCTCCATGGCCTGTCCTGCCTTTCTGGATTTTACACTTTTTTCAGATGGCCCTTTTGACCGGGGGGCAGTGAGACTTCATTGTAGTGCAGATTTCCTTTGCAAGCATGCTTGGTTGGCCAAAAAGGGCGTATGAGTTTTTTCCTGAATATATTCAGGAAAAAACGCATACGCCCTTTTTGGCCAAGTGCATCATTGTGGACTTTCTGCCTCTTTTCCTATGCTTTACATGCAATTCCAGTCTACCTCCTGAAATCGGTTTCCTGCAATTCTGCCCCGATTTCAAGTCCTCTCCCAGCCTTACTTCAATATATTTTTGGACGATAGCTGTCATTTATAACTCTGCAGGTTTGTGAATGACAGTGCCCCTGAGCTCCTTTCTTCAACTCGCTTTCTTTTGAGCTGGCCACAACACCGCAGGATTGCTTCAGGCCGTAGTGTGGTTCCGGCACGGAACGCTGGGCCTTTGGTTAATTCCTCTTCCTGGTGGGAAGTGAGAGTTAAATTTGCCCGTCCAGACACGTCCAGCTAGTCTCTCATGGGTTCTCCCTATTCCTGTTCATTTTCCGCAGAAACTGCAAACTGGGCCAAACAGGAGGTTAAAGGCACTGACTCTCCAAGTGGGGAGAGTGTTAGTAAAGCGTCTGGAATGTTGCACCCAAGTACCAGGGGACGAAAACTGAGACACATTTGAACACGTTTCCCAATTACACGGTGGATCATACTCTTGGTTCCACATGCATGTTTTAGCTGAAGGAAGAATCCCTTAAACCTGGAGAGTTGAGACCCATGGAATGGGTACCATGCGATATGACTTCAAAGGGTCTGCATTTGCTCACCGATCCTCACCAATCCTATCACTGCTGCGTTTATGCCGCTGTACACACACTTGATTCTCTTTCGGAGAGATATAAATCCATAGGTTTTAAGATTCTTACTAGTAAGGTATATTCTTAGGCGTTTAATATGGGGTATTGTGTCCACTTCATTGAGCAAGGAGTAGTTCTTGTCTATTACATATTTGGCTTATGGAACGGTATCTGTGCTAATTTCAATCTCTGGTTTTATGCAGCACCCCAACTCACCTTTCCCCTTAAGCAAGCATAAGTTGGTTTTCTACGTTTGAGACCCTGTTCTGTTTTGTAATTCAGTTCCTGTGTAGCCAAGTTTACATTCCGTGTATTGGTGATATCTTATGAGGTTTCTTTTTCTGTGTGACTTATTTCACTTAGAATCATCGTACCTGCATCCACTCATTATGCTGCTATGGGCCTGATGACATAGATTTCATTGCTGAGTGATATTGCATTGTACGTAAGTACCACAACTTCTTTATCCATTTTTTGCTTTCTGCGATATTGAACTTGTACCGTAAACGAGGTTCTTGTAAACAGAGCTGTCCGAATCTTTGGGGTGGCTGTGTCTTTTTGATTCTAATTTCCCTAAGCTATAGGACCATAAGTGGAAGTGCCCTAGGCTCTGTTGCTTTGTTTTTTAGATGTTTCAGGAAACACCATACACTTCTCCAGAGTGGCTGTTGGCAATTCACATCCCGCCCATCAGCATAACAAGGCTCCCAGTTCTCCATGGCCTGTCCTGCCTTTCTGGATTTTACACTTTTTTCAGATGGCCCTTTTGACCGGGGGGCAGTGAGACTTCATTGTAGTGCAGATTTCCTTTGCAAGCTTGCTTGGTGGGCCAAAAGTGCGTATGCGTTTTTTCCTGAATATATTCAGGAAAAAACGCATACGCCCTTTTTGGCCAAGTGCGTCATTGTGGACGTTCTGCCTCTTTTCCTATGCTTTAAATGCAATTCCAGTCTACCTCCTGAAATCGGTTTCCTGCAATTCTGCCCCGCTTTCAAGTCCTCTTGGCAGCCTTAGTTCAATATATTTTTGCACGATAACTGTCGTTTATAACTCTGCAGGTTTGTGAATTACAGTTCCCCTGAGCTCCTTTCTTTAACTCGCTTACTTGTGAGCTGGCCGCAACACTGCAGGATTGCTTCAGGCCCTACTGTGGTTCCGGCATGGCACACTGAGCCTTTGGTTAATTCCTCTTCCTGGTGGGAAATGAGAGTTAAATTTGCCCGTCCAGACACCTCCAGCTGGTCTCTCATTGGTTCTCCCTATTCCTGTTCATCTTCTGCACAAATTGCAAACTGGGCCAAACAGGAGTTTAAAGGCCCTGACTCTCCAAGTGCGGAGAGTGTTAGTAAAGCGTCTGGAATGTTGCACCCGAGTACCAGGGGACGAAAACTGAGACACATTTGAACACGTTTCCCGATCACACGGTGGATCATACTCTGGGTTCCACATGCATGTTTTAGCTGAAGGAGGAATCCCTTAAACCTGGAGAGTTGAGACTCATGGAATGGGTACCATGCAATATGACTTCAGAGCGTCTGCATTTGCTCACCGAACCTCACCAATCCTATCACTGCTGCATTTATGCCGTGTACACACGCTTGATTCTCTTTCGGAGACATATCAATCCATAGGTTTTAAGATTCTTACTAGTCAGGTATATTCTTAGGCGTTTAATATGGGGTGTTGAGTCCATTTCGTTGAGCAAGGAGTAGCTCTTGTCTGTTAAGTGTTTGGCTTATGGAACGGTATCTGTGCTAATTTCAATCTCTGGTTTTATGCAGCACCCCAACTCACCTTTCCCCTTAAACAAGCATAAGTCAGTTTTCTACATTTGAGACCCTGTTCTGTTTTGTAATTCAGTTCCTGTGTAGCCAAGTTTACATTCAATATATTAGTGATATCTTATGATGTTTCTTTTTCTGTGTGACTTATTTCACTTAGAATCATCGTACCTGAATCCAGTCATTATGCTGCTACGGCCTGATGACATAGATTTCATTGCTGAGTGATATTGCATTGTACGTAAGTACCACAACTTCTTTATCCATTTTTCGCTTTCTGCGATATTGAACTTGTACCGTAAACGAGGTTCTTGTAAACAGAGCCGTCCCAAACTTTGGGGTGGCTGTGTCTTTTTGATTTTAATTTCCCTAAGCTATAGGACCATAAGTGGAAGTGCCCTAGGCTCTGTTGCTTTGTTTTTTGGATGTTTCAGGAAACAACATACACTTCTCCAGAGTGGCTGTTGGCAATTTACATCCCACCCATCAGCATAACAAGGCTCCCAGTTCTCCGTGGCCTGCCCTGCCTTTCTGGATTTTACACTTTTTTCAGATTGCCCTTTTGACCGGTGGGAAGTGAGACTTCATTGTAGTGCAGATTTCCTTTGCAAGCTTGCTTGGTTAGCCAGAAAGTGCATATGCGTTTCTTCCTGAATATATTCAGGAAAAAATGCATACGCCCTTTTTGGCCAAGTCCATGATTGTCGATGTTCTGAGTCTTTTCATATGTTTTCAATGCAATTCCAGTCTACCTCCTGAAATCAGTTTCCTGCAATTCTGCCTTGCTGTCAGTGCCTCTTCATAGCCTTACCTCAATATACTTTTGGAAAATAGTTGGCCTTTATAACTCTGCAGGTTTTTGAATTGCAGTTGCCCTTAGTTTCATTTTTCAGCTCTTATTTTTGTGATCTTGCCTCATATCCACAGGATATCTTCAGGCCCTATTCTTCTTCTGGGGGGCCTTGCTCTGCCTTTGGTTATTTCTTCTTCCTATGTGAAATTAGAGTGACATGTGGCCATTGAAACCGCTACAGCTATTTTCTCACTGGTTCCCCCTGTTCCCATTCATCCTCCGCACTAACTGCAGACTGTGCGATACCGGAACTTAAAGGCATTGACTCTCCATGTGGGGATGTTGTTAGTAAAGTGGCTGGAATGTTGATCCGGAGCCCCAGGAGAGGAAAATGAGGTGCGTTTTAGGAACCTTTCCCGATCATATGGTATACCATCTGCTGGATTTCCCATTTATGGTTTAGCTGTAGGAAGATTCCCTTCAACCTGGAGTGTTGGGACCCTTGGAATGAGTAGCATGAAGTATTGCATTAAACTTTCGGCAGTTGCTCACCAAAGCTCACCAATCCTCTCAGCCCCAAGTGTCCAGCCTTATGTCTTATCCAGCTGTGGGTTTATATGTGGTCATTCCAGGTTGCATCACACCCCCTGAGCGAATTTTGTAAGAATTTTTCTCTCTTTCATTGTTTCTGCGTTTTGGTGTTAAAATTTATTTCTATACTGGGGTTTAGCTCATTTTCACTGCTGTGTTTGTGCCGCTCTGCACACACTTGTTTCCCTTATGGAGATATATCAATACATGGGTTTTAAGATTCTTATTACTCAGATATAGTTCTCTGCGGTGTATAGGGTGTGTTGAGGCCAGTTCATTGAGCAAGGTGTAGATCTTGTCTAATACCTATTTGGTTTATTGAACGGTATCTGTGCTAATTTCAAACTCTGGTTTTATGCATCACCCCACCTCTCCTTTCCCCTTAAGCTGACATAAGTGTGTTTTCTAAATGTGAGACACTGTTCTGTTTTGTAATTCATTTTTTGTGCAGCCATATTTATCCTCCTTCTATAAGTGATATCTTATGATATGTTTCTTTTTCTGTTTGACTTATTTCAAGTAGTATTATCGGACCTAAATCCACTCTTTATCCTTCTACTAGCCTTATTACATTGATTTCATGGTGAAGAGATATTCCATTGTACATAAGTACCACATTTTCTTTATCCATTGTTCTCTTTCCTGGGATATTTAAGGTGTACTGAAGTTGAGGTTCTTGTAAACAGAGTAGCCCTAAACTGTGGTGTGCTTGTGTCTTGTTGATTTTTAGACTTCCCTAGATATACTCCCGTGATTGGAAGTGCCCTATGCTCTGTAGCTCTGTTTTTTAGATGATTTAGGAACCACCATACACTTCTCCAGAGTGGCTCTCGGCAGTTCACACACTGTCCATCAGCGTATAAAGGCTCCCTGTTCTCCATGGCCTGTCCTGCATTTCTGGTTTTTACAATTTTTTCGGATGGCCCTTTTGACCAGTGGGAAATGAGACTTCTTTGTTGTGCACATTTGCATTGCTTGCTTGCTTGGTTGCCCATAAAGTGCATATGCGTTTTTTCCTGGATATATTCAGGAAAAAACGCATACTCCCTTTTGGGCCAACTGCATCATTGTCGAAATTCTGCCGCTTTTCATGTGCTTTAAAGACGAGTCCAATCTATCTCTTGAAATCTGTTTCTTGCAATTCTGTCTTGCATTCAGATCCTCTTCTTTGCCTTACCTCAACATATTTTTGGACGTTAGTTTTCATTTATAACTCTGCAGGTTTGTGAATTGCAGTGACCCTGAGCTCCATTTTTTAAGTTGCTCTTTTGTGAGCTGGCCTCAAAGCCGCAGGATTGCTTCAGGCCCTATTTTGGCTCCGGCGAGGCGGGCTGAGCCTTTTTTTAATTCTTATTCTTAATGGGAAATTAGAGTGACATGTGCCCGTCCAAACCCCTACAACTATTCTCTCATTGGTTCCCCCTCTTCCCGTTCATCCTCCTCACAATTTGCAAAATGTGTGAAACAGAATTTTAAATGTGCTGATTCTCTAAGTGGGGAGATTCTAAGTAACGTGGCTGGAATGATGAACAGGAGCACCAGGAGAGGATAAATGAGGTGCATTTTAGACACATCTCCCGATCACATGGTGTACAGTCCTCTGGGTTTTCCATGCATGTTTTAGCTGTAGGAAGATTCCTTGAACCTGCAGATTTGGGACCCATTGAATGGGTACCAGGTAGTATTACTTTAAAGGGTGTGCATTTCCTCACCCAAACTCACATTTCTCTTAGCGCGAACAGTTTCCAGCCTTATGTCTCATCCTGCTGTGGGTCTAGATGTGTTCAATCCATGTTGCATCACCGTCCCTGAGGAAAAGTTGTAAGAGGTTTTCTCTGTCTCTCTGTCGTTTATTTTTTTCAATTTATTACTATATTGGTTACAGCTGATTTTCAAAGCTCTGTTTCTTGCTGCTGTACATCCACTTGATTCACGTACAGAGAGACATCAATAAATTCTTTTTCAGATTCTTACCAGTCATAGATATTCTTTTCCGGTGACTTGAGTGTGCTGAGTGCAGTTCTTTTAGCTACCGTGTAGGCCTTGTTGATTATCAGTTTGGTATTTGGAATGGTATCTTTGCTAATTTCAACCTCCTGGATGATGCCTCATCCCTCCCCACCTTTCCCGTTTAGCAGCCTTACTCATGTTTTCTACATATTTGACTATGTTTTTGTTTTGTGATTTATTTCATGTGTAGCCATTTTGGATTCCACCTTTAAGTGATATCTTATGATATGTGTCTTTTTCTTTTCGAATTATGTCACTTAGAACGATCATATGTAACTCCTCCGGAGTTGTTACAACTGGCCATATTTCATTGATTTCCAGGCTGAGTAATATTCCACTCTACATAAGTACCACATCTCTATCCATTTTTTCCCTCCAGAGACATTTAAGTTATATCCTAGTCGAGGATCTTTTAAACAGAGAGGCAGTAAACATTGGGGTGCCTGTGTCCTCTCGATTTTTGTTTTTCCCAAGATATACGCCCATGAGTGCAAGTGCCCTATGCTCTGTAGCTCATTTTTTAGATGCTTTAGTAAACACAATACACTTCTCCAGAATGGCCGTTGGCAATATACATTTCCACTATAAGCCTCACAGGGTTCCCTCTTCTCCTTGCCCTGTCCTGCATTTCTGGTGTTTACACTTTATGAGGATGGCTCTTCTGACTGATGTGAAGTGATATCTTTTGTAGTATTGATTTCCAGTGCCCACCTGTTTGGTTGGCTAAAAAAGTGTATTCCCTTTTCTTGAATATATACAGAAGAAAACGCATACAGCCTTTTTGGCCAACTGCAATGTTGGCAATGTTCAGCCCCTTTTTTGTGCTTAATGGCGAGTCCTTTCTACCTCCTCAAATCCCTTTCCTGCCATTCTCCCTTGCTTACCAATCCTTTTCTCTGACTTTCCTCAAGACATTTTTCAGTGATAGATATTTTCAACTCTGCAGTTTCGTGAATTTTACTGTCCCTGAGTTCCATTGTTCAACTTGTGTTTATGGGAACTGGCCACAAAGCAGTGGGATTTCCTCAAGCCCTATACTGTTTCCATGGGCAACCCTAGCCTTTGGTCAATTCGTCTTCCTGATTGGAAATTAGAGTGACATGTGCCTGTCTGAACACCTAGGACTTGTCTCTCATTGTTCCTCATCCTTCCGCTTCATCCTCTGGACAAATTCCAAACTGTACGCAACAGGATGTTGACAGTGCTGACATCTCCAAGTGGGGAGACTGTTAGTAAAGACGCTGGACGGGTGAACCCGAGCACCAGGAGATGAGGAGATGAGATGCCTTTTCCAAACTCTTCCCAATCAGACAGTATACCATCCTCTGGATGTGACAGACATGTTTTAGCAGTAGGAAGAGTCCCATTCATGTAAGGAGAACACCAGGGCTTTTTCAAAATCAGTGTCTCCCCGAAACCCAAACTGGGGAGTTTTTTAAGCTACGGCTACACATATGTTCATTAAAGGCCTTGGGAAGTAGGCAGAGTCCAAACTTTAGATGATTGAAGTCTTCAGGGTCAGAAGCACTCACCACCGGCTTCCCTTAGGTTACACTTTAACTGTCATTGATAGATGATGTCAATAAAAATATCTATTCTTTTTCCGATTATTTCCCCTTATAGGTTATTGCAAAATATTGAGTGTTGTTCCCTGTGCTATACAGTAGTTCCTTGTTGATGATCTATTTTATACATAGCAGTGTGTATGTGTTAATTCCAAACTGTTAATTTATCCCTCCTCCCACCTTTCCCCTTTGGTAATAATAAATTATAAGATTTTATACTTCTCAGAAATGGGGGAGCTGAAAGAGAGGTATCATTTTCAATGGAAAAGCATTTAAAACAAGATTGAAGCTTTAACCAAGATTATTAGAGGTACATCCTTGGAAAGAAATCACTTCATTTCTCTAATATTGACCTGACAAATAAGACAAACCTTTTCACTGAACTTGCTTATAATAAAGTGATGGAAATATCAAATGGAAGTGTTAGAAACATCTTATTTTACCCGAGCCTTATAAACTGTTCTATGTTAACTACAGTTTGGCTCACACATCTGTTCATTGAAGTTACAATAGTCTCAATTTCTGTTACTGATCCTCCAGAGTGGACCCCAACAAGTGTCCCCCTGCCCAGTGTCATTGGGGCCAACAGATCGAGACTGAGTTTGGTTCACAAGCAAAGGAAACTTTATATTTTGATCAGAGAATGGAGAGGTGAGAGCATGCACTACCCCGTGGGCTGTGGGCTGGGCTGCTGTGTAGAGATCCTGTGAGAGTCAGTGGGAGGGAGGGGGCGGAGCTCTCGAGGGCCGGGTTGGCTGCAGCTCAGGCTCTATATCTCGGAGTCTGCACTGGGCCCCAGGAGCTGAGGTGTCGACCCAGCCATTCTGCACTAGGAAATCTGGTCTGAAGTGCCGGGTGTGGAACCTCTGCATGCGGGACCCTAGGAGCACGTGAAATTAGACAAAGCACAAAGGATAAAAAAGGTCAGACTTGACTTTATTGCCCAGATTCTATTTTTATCTCCCAGGGATTTTTAATGGGCTTTGCTGGGGACAAACCCCTCCTCTGCCTTTTGTCCCGTTCCTCATTCTTGGAGTGCTGAGGGTGCAGACCCTTCTTCTGTAACTGCTGAGTGCTGAGTTGGGAGCCCTCATACCAGGGGACAAGGGTCAGAACTTCTCCCCAGCAGCCTCCAGGTGACGTTGATTGGCCCCAGGACCCCTGCCTCCCTGCTCGTCCGCCTGAGCACCAGCATTGGAAGTGTTATAGATTTTAATGACCTTTAAGGGTCCAGGAAAGAGATGTGCAGAGACACTGTGGGGGCCGATTTCACCCCGCCCCACATTTGTTCGGCCACCTTAGGCTGACCGTTTCTGCCAGCCTAGATGCTCTGACCAGTAGTCTGCTCTTTCTTCAATTAGGCCCCTGAATTAACGTAAAAACAGCACCAGGTGTCAGAGCCCTGCCCGCTCAACTCCCAGACAGTCCAGGGTCAGTGGTGATCAAGGACCATGATGGCCACTGAGTCAACAGCCTTTTGAAGTAAACAGGAGTCCAGCCGGGCTTATTGGCCACCATCATCACGGTGTCTGTAGGCTTTTCTATGGTGACAGTGTGATATACGGTTCCCCCGCCAAGATTATTAGCTCCCCTCCGGGTGCAGTAAGTCCTGCAAGCAGTAGTCTACTCCTTCGGGACACACTATTGTTGTTTTATGAGAGAAACTCCAGGTCAAGTGATGTTCACACGACTCGTCATGGTGCCCTGTTGCCCCCGGTTATCTCTCTGGATGTTGGAGTTGGAGGGCCTCCTCACTCGAGGTCGGTGTGCCCACGGAGCGAACCCTGCAACTTCAGGGCATGGTTGGTGATTAGGATCACCACGTGGGGTCCTTTTCCCTTAGGAGGGAGGTGGCCTTTTGGGCTGCTGATTTCCAGGTTTTTAGATACTGCCAGTATCTTGGCCAGATGTGACAGTGGGCCAAGCCCCTTGGTGACTGTAGTTTATCCTACCTGGATGGCATTCTTGCGTTGTTCCATTTCAAGTGGTCCCAGTTTTTGCACTAATTCTCCAATGGCGATTCACCTTTCACCGGGAATGGAAAGGTCAAAGGGTTTAGCTCAATTAGGGAGTTCCAGGGCAAGGGTCTGAATTGACTGCTCTTTCCATTCTTGAAAGGCCACTTCTGGATTCTGTTCAAAAGGATCATCATCTTTTCCTTTCAGTGTTTCATATAGAGGCCCAGCTAGTAGACTGTAGTTAGGGATCCAGAAGCAGCAAACCCTGGCCTCCCCAGGAACCCCTAAGCTGTCTTCTAGTTTTAGAAAGGGGTAAGGCTGCAAATGGTTTCTTCCCTTTCCTGGGATGGGCTTCTCTGACCTTGTGTGAGAATGAAGCCCAGACAGGTCACTGCAGTCTGTGATATTTGAGCTTTTTCTTGGACAACATCTATCCTTTATTGGCTTGGTAGTTCAGAGGCCTCCTTATTAGGGCTGGCGATCAGAATGTCATCTGCATATTGAAGGAGGGTTTCCTTTTCCAGAGGTAGAACTTTTCGGTCTTTAGCTAAGCTTTCCCCAAAGATGGTGTGGGAATTTTTGAACCCTTGGGGCAAGACGGCCCGGAAGTATTGTTTTAGTTGTATGTTGAGCCTGCCACTCACAAGCCAAAATTTCTTGTGACTCTGGGACTAATGGAATACAAAAGAAGGCATCATTGAAGACTAATACAGAATACCATGTCCTGGTGGTTGGTAGAATGTAGAATGACCAGCAGGGTGTAGGAATCAGGAGCAACTGGAGGTATATCCTCGGTGGCTTCACTGACTGTCCTGACATCCTTTACCAGGTCCCCAGCAGCCCATGGGGCTCTCGTGGTCAGGCCAATCCCAGGATATGGAGCTCTCCTGGGCAGGTAAGCCACCCCCAACCCAGCCCATGGGGCTCTCATGGTCAGGCCCCTCCCAGGATACAGAGCTACCCTTGCAGGTACCGTGGCAGGGCTGGGCACACAGGAACCGTGCACATAGCCCTCATTGAAGAGCACCCCCAGCTCACCTGTCGCTCAGAGCTGACTCAGAGCACCTCAGAGCAGGACTTGAACTAACAACCAGCAGCTCCGACATGTCTGTGACCCTGGGCATCACTCTGTGTGGCCTCCCTCCACCTGGTCTTCCAGAGACTTCCACTGCACCCAGGGCACCAGGCCTCTGTCTCCAACCACCACCCACCCCTCCTCTCCCTGACTCCTGGGTTCCTCTCATTAGGAGAGGGTTTTCTTGAAGTTGTCTCCCACTCATGGGCCAGATAAAATGATTAGAAAACAAGCCAAAGCTGCAGCCCCTTGTCTATCCTGACTCTCAGGAGCCCACACCTGTTCCTTGGACCTGGCCGGTTCAGCAAGTTCCATTTTCTGCAACTGTGAGCCCCTGAGGGGTGATGATTGGCTGACCTGGGCAGGCTTACCGTGCCGGCCAGCCCTCCCCAGGTGTGCCTGGTTTGAGATCAATATAAATACCACTCCAGGCAGCAAGAGCCCCTGCAGCTGTGCCTGACGCCATTTTCTCTGCCCTGTCAGCAGTCTCGGGGATGGGCTGGTGGGAGGGAGTGAGAGGCCACGGCTTTGTGGGTGGCCCAGTGTGAGTGGGGCTCCGCTGGACTTTCTGCAGCAGTTGCCAGGCTGTCACCTGCTAAAGAAGAGGATGTGTCACCCATACCTGCTGCTGGAATTTCTCCCTGGGCAGAGGTGAGGAAGGAAAAAAGCAGTGGGGGCAGGGACAGGACGGGTATCTCAGGCAGGGAAATGGAAATCTTCCAGAAGAGCACCCAGGGCCAGGACCATCCTGGCTGGCCTGCAGGCACCAAGTCAGCTGGCATGCTGTCACTCGTGTGGCTCCATGGCCCTTCCTCTAGGCTTTCAAGTCCTTGTATATATTCAGGTGTTTTACCTGGGAAGGGTGGGAACAGTTCAGCAGCAACTGGCCTGGGGCTCAGCTCACGTTTACTCACAGATGCCTCGGCACGGTGCCCCAGCTTTGCAATGAGGACGCTTGTTGTGTGGGGGCTGCTGGCTGAATGGGAGACGATTCCCCACCACTGACCAACTTCAGAATTGTTTACAACTGGAGCAAGTGCCCCGATACGGTTTTCCTCTGAGTAACTGGTGGGTTCTGTTTTTTTTTCTCTTTTTCGTTTTTGGTTCAAGGTAGATTTTATTCCTCTTTTTTGTATTTACAGATATAAGCATGGAAATAATTTATTCATATAAATACATGTATGTGAAGGGAATAATTGTTTTTTCTGTTTTATTTTTTAAATTTTATTTCTTTTTAATTTTGAATTTTATTTTATATTTTTATACAGCAGGTTCTTATTGGTTATCTATTTTATACATATAAATGTTTACATGCCAATCCCAATCTCTCAACTCCTCCCACCACCACCCCTCCAAGAGCTTTCCCCCCTTGTTGTCCATACGATTGTTGTCTACATCTGTTGCTCTATTTATGCCTTGCAAAACGGTTAATCTGTACACTTTTTCTAGGTTCCACATATATGCATGAATATACAAGAATTGTTCTTCTCTTTCTGACTTACTTCACTCTGTATGACAGTCTCTAGATCCATCGACGTCTCTACAAATGACCCAATTTCATTCCTTTCATGGCTTAGTAATATTCCATTTTATATATGTACCACATCTTTATGCATTCGTCTGTCTGTGGGCATTTAGGTTGCTTGCATTACCTCGATATTATAAATAGTGATGCAATGAACATTGCGGTGAATGTCTCTTTTTGATTTATCGTTTTGTCTGGGTATATGTCCAGTACTGGGATTGCTGTATCATATGGTAATTCTATTATTAGTTTCTTAAGAAACTCCATATTGTTCTCCATAGTGACTGTATCAATTTATATTCCCAACAATAGTGGAAGAGGCTTCCTTTTCTCCACACCCTTTCCAGCATTTGTTGTTTGTAGATTTTCAGATGATGCCCATTCTAACAGGTGTGAGGTGATAACTCATTGTTGAGTCCATTTCGTTGAGCAAGGGGTAGGTCTTGTCTATTACATATTTGGCTTATGGAACGCTATCTGTGCTAATTTCAAACTCTGGTTTTATGCAGCAACCCAACTCACCTTTCCCCTTAAGCAAGCATAAGTTGGTTTTCTACATTTGAGACCATGTTCTGTTTTGTAATTCAGTTCATGTGTAGCCAAGTTTACATTCCGTGCATTAGTGATACCTTATGATGTTTCTTTTTCTGTGTGACTTATTTCACTTAGAATCATCGTACATCAATCCACTCATTATGCTGCTACGGGCCTGATGACATAGATTTCATTGAAGAGTGATATTGCATTGTACGTAAGTACCACAACTTCTATATCCATTTTTCGCTTTCTGCGATATTGAACTTGTACCGTAAACGAGGTTCTTGTAAACAGAGCTGTCCCAAACTTTGGGGTGGCTGTGTCTTTTTTATTTTAATTTCCCTAAGCTATAGCACCATAAGCGGAAGTGCCCTAGACTCTGTTGCTTTGTTTTTTAGATGTTTCAGGAAACACCATACACTTCTCCAGAGTGGCTGTTGGCAATTTACATCCTGCCCATCAGCATAACAAGGCTCCCAGTTCTCCATGGCCTGTCCTGCCTTTCTGGATTTTACACTTTTTTCAGATTGCCCTTTTGACCGGGGGGCAGTGAGACTTCATTGTAGTGCAGATTTCCTTTGCAAGCTTGCTTGGTTTGCCAAAAAGGGCGTATGCGTTTTTTCCTGAGGAAAAAACGCATACGCCCTTTTTGGCCAAGTGCATCATTGTGGATGTTTTGCCACTTTTCCTATGCTTTACATGCAATTCCAGTCTACCTCCTGAAATCGGTTTCCTGCAATTCTGCCCCGCTTTCAAGTCCTCTTGGCAGCCTTACTTCAATATATTTTTGGACGATAGCTGTCATATATAACTCTGCAGGTTTGTGAATGACAGTGCCCCTGAGCTCCTTTCTTCAACTCGCTTTCTTGTGAGCTGGCCGCAACACCGCAGGATTGCTTCAGGCCCTAGTGTGGTTCCGGCACGGCACTCTGAGCCTTTGGTTAATTCCTCTTCCTGGTGGGAAATGAGAGTTAAATTTGCCCGTACAGACACCTCCTGCTAGTCTCTCACTGGTTCTCCCTATTCCTGTTCATCTTACGCAGAAATTGCAAACTGGGCCAAACAGGAGGTTAAAGGCACTGACTCTCCAAATGGGGAGACTGTTAGTAAAGTGTCTGGAATGTTGCACCCGAGTACCAGGGGATGAAAACTGAGACACATTTTAACACGTTTCCCGATCACAGGGTGGATCATACTCTGGGTACCACATGCATGTTTTAGCTGAAGGAAGAATCCCTTAAACCTGGAGAGTTGAGACCCATGGAATGGGTACCATGCAATATGACTTCAAAGGGTTTGCATTTGCTCACCGAACCTCACCAATGCTATCACTGCTGCGTTTATGTCGCTGTACACACGCTTGATTCTCTTTTGGAGACATATAAATCCAGAGGATTTAAGATTCTTACTAGTCAGGTATATTCTTAGGTGTTTAATATGGGGTGTTGAGTCCACTTCGTTGAGCAAGGAGTAGCTCTTGTCTATTACATATTTGGCTTATGGAACGGTATCTGTGCTAATTTCAATCTCTGGTTTTATGCAGCACCCCAACTCACCTTTCCCCTTCAGCAAGCATAAGTTGGTTTTCTACATTTGAGACCCTGTTCTGTTTTGTAATTCAGTTCCTGTGTAGGCAAGTTTACATTCCGTGTAGTAGTGATATCTTATGATGTTTCTTTTTCTGTGTGACTTATTTCACTTAGAATCATCGTACCTGAATCCACTCATTATGCTGCTATGGGCCTGATGACATAGATTTCATTGCTGAGTGATATTGCATTGTACGTAAGTACCACAACTTCTTTATCCATTTTTCGCTTTCTGCGATATTGAACTTGTACCGTAAATGAGGTTCTTGTAAACAGAGCCGTCCCAAACTTTGGGGTGGCTGTGTCTTTTTGATTTTACTTTCCCTAAGCTATAGGACCATAAGTGGAAGTGCCCTAGGCTCTGTTGCTTTGTTTTTTAGATGTTTCAGGAAACACCATACACTTCTCCAGAGTGGCTGTTGGCAATTTACATCCCGCCCATCAGCATAACAAGGTTCCCAGTTCTCCATGGCCTGTCCTGCCTTTCTGGATTTTACACTTTTTTCAGATGGCCCTTTTGACCGGGGGGCAGTGAGACTTCATTGTAGTGCAGATTTCCTTTGCAAGCATGCTTGGTTGGCCAAAAAGGGCGTATGCGTTTTTTCCTGAATATATTCAGGAAAAAACGCATACGCCCTTTTTGGCCAAGTGCATCATTGTGGACTTTCTGCCTCTTTTCCTATGCTTTACATGCAATTCCAGTCTACCTCCTGAAATCGGTTTCCTGCAATTCTGCCCCGATTTCAAGTCCTCTCCCAGCCTTACTTCAATATATTTTTGGACGATAGCTGTCATTTATAACTCTGCAGGTTTGTGAATGACAGTGCCCCTGAGCTCCTTTCTTCAACTCGCTTTCTTTTGAGCTGGCCACAACACCGCAGGATTGCTTCAGGCCGTAGTGTGGTTCCGGCACGGAACGCTGGGCCTTTGGTTAATTCCTCTTCCTGGTGGGAAGTGAGAGTTAAATTTGCCCGTCCAGACACGTCCAGCTAGTCTCTCATGGGTTCTCCCTATTCCTGTTCATTTTCCGCAGAAACTGCAAACTGGGCCAAACAGGAGGTTAAAGGCACTGACTCTCCAAGTGGGGAGAGTGTTAGTAAAGCGTCTGGAATGTTGCACCCAAGTACCAGGGGACGAAAACTGAGACACATTTGAACACGTTTCCCAATTACACGGTGGATCATACTCTTGGTTCCACATGCATGTTTTAGCTGAAGGAAGAATCCCTTAAACCTGGAGAGTTGAGACCCATGGAATGGGTACCATGCGATATGACTTCAAAGGGTCTGCATTTGCTCACCGATCCTCACCAATCCTATCACTGCTGCGTTTATGCCGCTGTACACACACTTGATTCTCTTTCGGAGAGATATAAATCCATAGGTTTTAAGATTCTTACTAGTAAGGTATATTCTTAGGCGTTTAATATGGGGTATTGTGTCCACTTCATTGAGCAAGGAGTAGTTCTTGTCTATTACATATTTGGCTTATGGAACGGTATCTGTGCTAATTTCAATCTCTGGTTTTATGCAGCACCCCAACTCACCTTTCCCCTTAAGCAAGCATAAGTTGGTTTTCTACGTTTGAGACCCTGTTCTGTTTTGTAATTCAGTTCCTGTGTAGCCAAGTTTACATTCCGTGTATTGGTGATATCTTATGAGGTTTCTTTTTCTGTGTGACTTATTTCACTTAGAATCATCGTACCTGCATCCACTCATTATGCTGCTATGGGCCTGATGACATAGATTTCATTGCTGAGTGATATTGCATTGTACGTAAGTACCACAACTTCTTTATCCATTTTTTGCTTTCTGCGATATTGAACTTGTACCGTAAACGAGGTTCTTGTAAACAGAGCTGTCCGAATCTTTGGGGTGGCTGTGTCTTTTTGATTCTAATTTCCCTAAGCTATAGGACCATAAGTGGAAGTGCCCTAGGCTCTGTTGCTTTGTTTTTTAGATGTTTCAGGAAACACCATACACTTCTCCAGAGTGGCTGTTGGCAATTCACATCCCGCCCATCAGCATAACAAGGCTCCCAGTTCTCCATGGCCTGTCCTGCCTTTCTGGATTTTACACTTTTTTCAGATGGCCCTTTTGACCGGGGGGCAGTGAGACTTCATTGTAGTGCAGATTTCCTTTGCAAGCTTGCTTGGTGGGCCAAAAGTGCGTATGCGTTTTTTCCTGAATATATTCAGGAAAAAACGCATACGCCCTTTTTGGCCAAGTGCGTCATTGTGGACGTTCTGCCTCTTTTCCTATGCTTTAAATGCAATTCCAGTCTACCTCCTGAAATCGGTTTCCTGCAATTCTGCCCCGCTTTCAAGTCCTCTTGGCAGCCTTAGTTCAATATATTTTTGCACGATAACTGTCGTTTATAACTCTGCAGGTTTGTGAATTACAGTTCCCCTGAGCTCCTTTCTTTAACTCGCTTACTTGTGAGCTGGCCGCAACACTGCAGGATTGCTTCAGGCCCTACTGTGGTTCCGGCATGGCACACTGAGCCTTTGGTTAATTCCTCTTCCTGGTGGGAAATGAGAGTTAAATTTGCCCGTCCAGACACCTCCAGCTGGTCTCTCATTGGTTCTCCCTATTCCTGTTCATCTTCTGCTCAAATTGCAAACTGGGCCAAACAGGAGTTTAAAGGCCCTGACTCTCCAAGTGCGGAGAGTGTTAGTAAAGCGTCTGGAATGTTGCACCCGAGTACCAGGGGACGAAAACTGAGACACATTTGAACACGTTTCCCGATCACACGGTGGATCATACTCTGGGTTCCACATGCATGTTTTAGCTGAAGGAGGAATCCCTTAAACCTGGAGAGTTGAGACTCATGGAATGGGTACCATGCAATATGACTTCAGAGCGTCTGCATTTGCTCACCGAACCTCACCAATCCTATCACTGCTGCATTTATGCCGTGTACACACGCTTGATTCTCTTTCGGAGACATATCAATCCATAGGTTTTAAGATTCTTACTAGTCAGGTATATTCTTAGGCGTTTAATATGGGGTGTTGAGTCCATTTCGTTGAGCAAGGAGTAGCTCTTGTCTGTTAAGTGTTTGGCTTATGGAACGGTATCTGTGCTAATTTCAATCTCTGGTTTTATGCAGCACCCCAACTCACCTTTCCCCTTAAACAAGCATAAGTCAGTTTTCTACATTTGAGACCCTGTTCTGTTTTGTAATTCAGTTCCTGTGTAGCCAAGTTTACATTCAATATATTAGTGATATCTTATGATGTTTCTTTTTCTGTGTGACTTATTTCACTTAGAATCATCGTACCTGAATCCAGTCATTATGCTGCTACGGCCTGATGACATAGATTTCATTGCTGAGTGATATTGCATTGTACGTAAGTACCACAACTTCTTTATCCATTTTTCGCTTTCTGCGATATTGAACTTGTACCGTAAACGAGGTTCTTGTAAACAGAGCCGTCCCAAACTTTGGGGTGGCTGTGTCTTTTTGATTTTAATTTCCCTAAGCTATAGGACCATAAGTGGAAGTGCCCTAGGCTCTGTTGCTTTGTTTTTTGGATGTTTCAGGAAACAACATACACTTCTCCAGAGTGGCTGTTGGCAATTTACATCCCACCCATCAGCATAACAAGGCTCCCAGTTCTCCGTGGCCTGCCCTGCCTTTCTGGATTTTACACTTTTTTCAGATTGCCCTTTTGACCGGTGGGAAGTGAGACTTCATTGTAGTGCAGATTTCCTTTGCAAGCTTGCTTGGTTGGCCAGAAAGTGCATATGCGTTTCTTCCTGAATATATTCAGGAAAAAATGCATACGCCCTTTTTGGCCAAGTCCATGATTGTCGATGTTCTGAGTCTTTTCATATGTTTTCAATGCAATTCCAGTCTACCTCCTGAAATCAGTTTCCTGCAATTCTGCCTTGCTGTCAGTGCCTCTTCATAGCCTTACCTCAATATACTTTTGGAAAATAGTTGGCCTTTATAACTCTGCAGGTTTTTGAATTGCAGTTGCCCTTAGTTTCATTTTTCAGCTCTTATTTTTGTGATCTTGCCTCATATCCACAGGATATCTTCAGGCCCTGTTCTTCTTCTGGGGGGCCTTGCTCTGCCTTTGGTTATTTCTTCTTCCTATGTGAAATTAGAGTGACATGTGGCCATTGAAACCGCTACAGCTATTTTCTCACTGGTTCCCCCTGTTCCCATTCATCCTCCGCACTAACTGCAGACTGTGCGATACCGGAACTTAAAGGCATTGACTCTCCATGTGGGGATGTTGTTAGTAAAGTGGCTGGAATGTTGATCCGGAGCCCCAGGAGAGGAAAATGAGGTGCGTTTTAGGAACCTTTCCCGATCATATGGTATACCATCTGCTGGATTTCCCATTTATGGTTTAGCTGTAGGAAGATTCCCTTCAACCTGGAGTGTTGGGACCCTTGGAATGAGTAGCATGAAGTATTGCATTAAACTTTCGGCAGTTGCTCACCAAAGCTCACCAATCCTCTCAGCCCCAAGTGTCCAGCCTTATGTCTTATCCAGCTGTGGGTTTATATGTGGTCATTCCAGGTTGCATCACACCCCCTGAGCGAATTTTGTAAGAATTTTTCTCTCTTTCATTGTTTCTGCGTTTTGGTGTTAAAATTTATTTCTATACTGGGGTTTAGCTCATTTTCACTGCTGTGTTTGTGCCGCTCTGCACACACTTGTTTCCCTTATGGAGATATATCAATACATGGGTTTTAAGATTCTTATTACTCAGATATAGTTCTCTGCGGTGTATAGGGTGTGTTGAGGCCAGTTCATTGAGCAAGGTGTAGATCTTGTCTAATACCTATTTGGTTTATTGAACGGTATCTGTGCTAATTTCAAACTCTGGTTTTATGCATCACCCCACCTCTCCTTTCCCCTTAAGCTGACATAAGTGTGTTTTCTAAATGTGAGACACTGTTCTGTTTTGTAATTCATTTTTTGTGCAGCCATATTTATCCTCCTTCTATAAGTGATATCTTATGATATGTTTCTTTTTCTGTTTGACTTATTTCAAGTAGTATTATCGGACCTAAATCCACTCTTTATCCTTCTACTAGCCTTATTACATTGATTTCATGGTGAAGAGATATTCCATTGTACATAAGTACCACATTTTCTTTATCCATTGTTCTCTTTCCTGGGATATTTAAGGTGTACTGAAGTTGAGGTTCTTGTAAACAGAGTAGCCCTAAACTGTGGTGTGCTTGTGTCTTGTTGATTTTTAGACTTCCCTAGATATACTCCCGTGATTGGAAGTGCCCTATGCTCTGTAGCTCTGTTTTTTAGATGATTTAGGAACCACCATACACTTCTCCAGAGTGGCTCTCGGCAGTTCACACACTGTCCATCAGCGTATAAAGGCTCCCTGTTCTCCATGGCCTGTCCTGCATTTCTGGTTTTTACAATTTTTTCGGATGGCCCTTTTGACCAGTGGGAAATGAGACTTCTTTGTTGTGCACATTTGCATTGCTTGCTTGCTTGGTTGCCCATAAAGTGCATATGCGTTTTTTCCTGGATATATTCAGGAAAAAACGCATACTCCCTTTTGGGCCAACTGCATCATTGTCGAAATTCTGCCGCTTTTCATGTGCTTTAAAGACGAGTCCAATCTATCTCTTGAAATCTGTTTCTTGCAATTCTGTCTTGCATTCAGATCCTCTTCTTTGCCTTACCTCAACATATTTTTGGACGTTAGTTTTCATTTATAACTCTGCAGGTTTGTGAATTGCAGTGACCCTGAGCTCCATTTTTTAAGTTGCTCTTTTGTGAGCTGGCCTCAAAGCCGCAGGATTGCTTCAGGCCCTATTTTGGCTCCGGCGAGGCGGGCTGAGCCTTTTTTTAATTCTTATTCTTAATGGGAAATTAGAGTGACATGTGCCCGTCCAAACCCCTACAACTATTCTCTCATTGGTTCCCCCTCTTCCCGTTCATCCTCCTCACAATTTGCAAAATGTGTGAAACAGAATTTTAAATGTGCTGATTCTCTAAGTGGGGAGATTCTAAGTAACGTGGCTGGAATGATGAACAGGAGCACCAGGAGAGGATAAATGAGGTGCATTTTAGACACATCTCCCGATCACATGGTGTACAGTCCTCTGGGTTTTCCATGCATGTTTTAGCTGTAGGAAGATTCCTTGAACCTGCAGATTTGGGACCCATTGAATGGGTACCAGGTAGTATTACTTTAAAGGGTGTGCATTTCCTCACCCAAACTCACATTTCTCTTAGCGCGAACAGTTTCCAGCCTTATGTCTCATCCTGCTGTGGGTCTAGATGTGTTCAATCCATGTTGCATCACCGTCCCTGAGGAAAAGTTGTAAGAGGTTTTCTCTGTCTCTCTGTCGTTTATTTTTTTCAATTTATTACTATATTGGTTACAGCTGATTTTCAAAGCTCTGTTTCTTGCTGCTGTACATCCACTTGATTCACGTACAGAGAGACATCAATAAATTCTTTTTCAGATTCTTACCAGTCATAGATATTCTTTTCCGGTGACTTGAGTGTGCTGAGTGCAGTTCTTTTAGCTACCGTGTAGGCCTTGTTGATTATCAGTTTGGTATTTGGAATGGTATCTTTGCTAATTTCAACCTCCTGGATGATGCCTCATCCCTCCCCACCTTTCCCGTTTAGCAGCCTTACTCATGTTTTCTACATATTTGACTATGTTTTTGTTTTGTGATTTATTTCATGTGTAGCCATTTTGGATTCCACCTTTAAGTGATATCTTATGATATGTGTCTTTTTCTTTTCGAATTATGTCACTTAGAACGATCATATGTAACTCCTCCGGAGTTGTTACAACTGGCCATATTTCATTGATTTCCAGGCTGAGTAATATTCCACTCTACATAAGTACCACATCTCTATCCATTTTTTCCCTCCAGAGACATTTAAGTTATATCCTAGTCGAGGATCTTTTAAACAGAGAGGCAGTAAACATTGGGGTGCCTGTGTCCTCTCGATTTTTGTTTTTCCCAAGATATACGCCCATGAGTGCAAGTGCCCTATGCTCTGTAGCTCATTTTTTAGATGCTTTAGTAAACACAATACACTTCTCCAGAATGGCCGTTGGCAATATACATTTCCACTATAAGCCTCACAGGGTTCCCTCTTCTCCTTGCCCTGTCCTGCATTTCTGGTGTTTACACTTTATGAGGATGGCTCTTCTGACTGATGTGAAGTGATATCTTTTGTAGTATTGATTTCCAGTGCCCACCTGTTTGGTTGGCTAAAAAAGTGTATGCCCTTTTCTTGAATATATACAGAAAAAAACGCATACAGCCTTTTTGGCCAACTGCAATGTTGGCAATGTTCAGCCCCTTTTTTGTGCTTAATGGCGAGTCCTTTCTACCTCCTCAAATCCCTTTCCTGCCATTCTCCCTTGCTTACCAATCCTTTTCTCTGACTTTCCTCAAGACATTTTTCAGTGATAGATATTTTCAACTCTGCAGTTTCGTGAATTTTACTGTCCCTGAGTTCCATTGTTCAACTTGTGTTTATGGGAACTGGCCACAAAGCAGTGGGATTTCCTCAAGCCCTATACTGTTTCCATGGGCAACCCTAGCCTTTGGTCAATTCGTCTTCCTGATTGGAAATTAGAGTGACATGTGCCTGTCTGAACACCTAGGACTTGTCTCTCATTGTTCCTCATCCTTCCGCTTCATCCTCTGGACAAATTCCAAACTGTACGCAACAGGATGTTGACAGTGCTGACAACTCCAAGTGGGGAGACTGTTAGTAAAGACGCTGGACGGGTGAACCCGAGCACCAGGAGATGAGGAGATGAGATGCCTTTTCCAAACTCTTCCCAATCAGACAGTATACCATCCTCTGGATGTGACAGACATGTTTTAGCAGTAGGAAGAGTCCCATTCATGTAAGGAGAACACCAGGGCTTTTTCAAAATCAGTGTCTCCCCGAAACCCAAACTGGGGAGTTTTTTAAGCTACGGCTACACATATGTTCATTAAAGGCCTTGGGAAGTAGGCAGAGTCCAAACTTTAGATGATTGAAGTCTTCAGGGTCAGAAGCACTCACCACCAGCTTCCCTTAGGTTACACTTTAACTGTCATTGATAGATGATGTCAATAAAAATATCTATTCTTTTTCCGATTATTTCCCCTTATAGGTTATTGCAAAATATTGAGTGTAGTTCCCTGTGCTATACAGTAGTTCCTTGTTGATGATCTATTTTATACATAGCAGTGTGTATGTGTTAATTCCAAACTGTTAATTTATCCCTCCTCCCACCTTTCCCCTTTGGTAATAATAAATTATAAGATTTTATACTTCTCAGAAATGGGGGAGCTGAAAGAGAGGTATCATTTTCAATGGAAAAGCATTTAAAACAAGATTGAAGCTTTAACCAAGATTATTAGAGGTACATCCTTGGAAAGAAATCACTTCATTTCTCTAATATTGACCTGACAAATAAGACAAACCTTTTCACTGAACTTGCTTATAATAAAGTGATGGAAATATCAAATGGAAGTGTTAGAAACATCTTATTTTACCCGAGCCTTATAAACTGTTCTATGTTAACTACAGTTTGGCTCACACATCTGTTCATTGAAGTTACAATAGTCTCAATTTCTGTTACTGATCCTCCAGAGTGGACCCCAACAAGTGTCCCCCTGCCCAGTGTCATTGGGGCCAACAGATCGAGACTGAGTTTGGTTCACAAGCAAAGGAAACTTTATATTTTGATCAGAGAATGGAGAGGTGAGAGCATGCACTACCCCGTGGGCTGTGGGCTGGGCTGCTGTGTAGAGATCCTGTGAGAGTCAGTGGGAGGGAGGGGGCGGAGCTCTCGAGGGCCGGGTTGGCTGCAGCTCAGGCTCTATATCTCGGAGTCTGCACTGGGCCCCAGGAGCTGAGGTGTCGACCCAGCCATTCTGCACTAGGAAATCTGGTCTGAAGTGCCGGGTGTGGAACCTCTGCATGCGGGACCCTAGGAGCACGTGAAATTAGACAAAGCACAAAGGATAAAAAAGGTCAGACTTGACTTTATTGCCCAGATTCTATTTTTATCTCCCAGGGATTTTTAATGGGCTTTGCTGGGGACAAACCCCTCCTCTGCCTTTTGTCCCGTTCCTCATTCTTGGAGTGCTGAGGGTGCAGACCCTTCTTCTGTAACTGCTGAGTGCTGAGTTGGGAGCCCTCATACCAGGGGACAAGGGTCAGAACTTCTCCCCAGCAGCCTCCAGGTGACGTTGATTGGCCCCAGGACCCCTGCCTCCCTGCTCGTCCGCCTGAGCACCAGCATTGGAAGTGTTATAGATTTTAATGACCTTTAAGGGTCCAGGAAAGAGATGTGCAGAGACACTGTGGGGGCCGATTTCACCCCGCCCCACATTTGTTCGGCCACCTTAGGCTGACCGTTTCTGCCAGCCTAGATGCTCTGACCAGTAGTCTGCTCTTTCTTCAATTAGGCCCCTGAATTAACGTAAAAACAGCACCAGGTGTCAGAGCCCTGCCCGCTCAACTCCCAGACAGTCCAGGGTCAGTGGTGATCAAGGACCATGATGGCCACTGAGTCAACAGCCTTTTGAAGTAAACAGGAGTCCAGCCGGTCTTATTGGCCACCATCATCACGGTGTCTGTAGGCTTTTCTATGGTGACAGTGTGATATACGGTTCCCCCGCCAAGATTATTAGCTCCCCTCCGGGTGCAGTAAGTCCTGCAAGCAGTAGTCTACTCCTTCGGGACACACTATTGTTGTTTTATGAGAGAAACTCCAGGTCAAGTGATGTTCACACGACTCGTCATGGTGCCCTGTTGCCCCCGGTTATCTCTCTGGATGTTGGAGTTGGAGGGCCTCCTCACTCGAGGTCGGTGTGCCCACGGAGCGAACCCTGCAACTTCAGGGCATGGTTGGTGATTAGGATCACCACGTGGGGTCCTTTTCCCTTAGGAGGGAGGTGGCCTTTTGGGCTGCTGATTTCCAGGTTTTTAGATACTGCCAGTATCTTGGCCAGATGTGACAGTGGGCCAAGCCCCTTGGTGACTGTAGTTTATCCTACCTGGATGGCATTCTTGCGTTGTTCCATTTCAAGTGGTCCCAGTTTTTGCACTAATTCTCCAATGGCGATTCACCTTTCACCGGGAATGGAAAGGTCAAAGGGTTTAGCTCAATTAGGGAGTTCCAGGGCAAGGGTCTGAATTGACTGCTCTTTCCATTCTTGAAAGGCCACTTCTGGATTCTGTTCAAAAGGATCATCATCTTTTCCTTTCAGTGTTTCATATAGAGGCCCAGCTAGTAGACTGTAGTTAGGGATCCAGAAGCAGCAAACCCTGGCCTCCCCAGGAACCCCTAAGCTGTCTTCTAGTTTTAGAAAGGGGTAAGGCTGCAAATGGTTTCTTCCCTTTCCTGGGATGGGCTTCTCTGACCTTGTGTGAGAATGAAGCCCAGACAGGTCACCGCAGTCTGTGATATTTGAGCTTTTTCTTGGACAACTTCTATCCTTTATTGGCTTGGTAGTTCAGAGGCCTCCTTAGTAGGGCTGGCGATCAGAATGTCATCTGCATATTGAAGGAGGGTTTCCTTTTCCAGAGGTAGAACTTTTCGGTCTTTAGCTAAGCTTTCCCCAAAGATGGTGTGGGAATTTTTGAACCCTTGGGGCAAGACGGCCCGGAAGTATTGTTTTAGTTGTATGTTGAGCCTGCCACTCACAAGCCAAAATTTCTTGTGACTCTGGGACTAATGGAATACAAAAGAAGGCATCATTGAAGACTAATACAGAATACCATGTCCTGGTGGTTGGTAGAATGACCAGCAGGGTGTAGGAATCAGGAGCAACTGGAGGTATATCCTTGGTGGCTTCACTGACTGTCCTGACATCCTTTACCAGGTCCCCAGCAGCCCATGGGGCTCTCGTGGTCAGGCCAATCCCAGGATATGGAGCTCTCCTGGGCAGGTACCCCACCCCCAACCCAGCCCACGGGGCTCTCATGGTCAGGCCCCTCCCAGGATACAGAGCTACCCTTGCAGGTACCGTGGCAGGGCTGGGCACACAGGAACCGTGCACATAGCCCTCATTGAAGAGCACCCCCAGCTCACCTGTCGCTCAGAGCTGACACAGAGCACCTCAGAGCAGGACTTGAACTAACAAACAGCAGCTCCGACAGGTCTGTGACCCTGGGCATCACTGTGTGTGGCCTCCCTCCACCTGGTCTTCCAGAGACTTCCACTGCACCCAGGGCACCAGGCCTCTGTCTCCAACCACTACCCACCCCTCCTCTCCCTGACTCCTGGGTTCCTCTCATTAGGAGAGGGTTTTCTTGAAGTTGTCTCCCACTCATGGGCCAGATAAAATGATTAGAAAACAAGCCAAAGCTGCAGCCCCTTGTCTATCCTGACTCTCAGGAGCCCACACCTGTTCCTTGGACCTGGCCGGTTCAGCAAGTTCCATTTTCTGCAACTGTGAGCCCCTGAGGGGTGATGATTGGCTGACCTGGGCAGCCTTACCATGCCGGCCAGCCCTCCCCAGGTGTGCCTGGGTTGAGATCAATATAAATACCACTCCAGGCAGCAAGAGCTCCTGCAGCTGTGCCTGACACCATTTTCTCTGCCCTGTCAGCAGTCTCGGGGCTGGGCTGGTGGGAGGGAGTGAGAGGCCACAGCTTTGTGGGTGGCCCAGTGTGAGTGGGGCTCTGCTGGACTTTCTGCAGCAGTTGCCAGGCTGTCACCTGCTAAAGAAGAGGATGTGTCACCCATACCTGCTGCTGGAATTTCTCCCTGGGCAGAGGTGAGGAAGGAAAAAAGCAGTGGGGGCAGGGACAGGACGGGTATCTCAGGCAGGGAAATGGAAATCTTCCAGAAGAGCACCCAGGGCCAGGACCATCCTGGCTGGCCTGCAGGCACCAAGTCAGCTGGCATGCTGTCACTCGTGTGGCTCCATGGCCCTTCCTCTAGGCTTTCAAGTCCTTGTATATATTCAGGTGTTTTACCTGGGAAGGGTGGGAACAGTTCAGCAGCAACTGGCCTGGGGCTCAGCTCACGTTTACTCACAGATGCCTCGGCACGGTGCCCCAGCTTTGCAATGAGGACGCTTGTTGTGTGGGGGCTGCTGGCTGAATGGGAGACGATTCCCCACCACTGACCAACTTCAGAATTGTTTACAACTGGAGCAAGTGCCCTGATACGGTTTTCCTCTGTGTAACTGGTGGGTTCTGTTTTTTTTTTCTCTTTTTCGTTTTTGGTTCAAGGTAGATTTTATTCCTCTTTTTTGTATTTACAGATATAAGCATGGAAATAATTTATTCATATAAATACAGGTATGTGAAGGGAATAATTGTTTTTTCTGTTTTATTTTTTGAATTTTATTTCTTTTTAATTTTGAATTTTATTTTATATTTTTATACAGCAGGTTCTTATTGGTTATCTATTTTATACATATAAATGTTTACATGCCAATCCCAATCTCTCAACTCCTCCCACCACTACCCCCCCAAGAGCTTTCCCCCCTTGTTGTCCATACGTTTGTTGTCTACATCTGTTGCTCTATTTATGCCTTGCAAAACGGTTAATCTGTACAGTTTTTCTAGGTTCCACATATATGCATGAATATACAAGATTTGTTTTTCTCTTTCTGACTTACTTCACTCTGTATGACAGTCTCTAGATCCATCGACGTCTCTACAAATGACCCAGTTTCATTCCTTTCATGGCTTAGTAATATTCCATTTTATATATGTACCACATCTTTATGCATTAGTCTGTCTGTGGGCATTTAGGTTGCTTCCATTACCTCGATATTGTAAATAGTGATGCAATGAACATTGCGGTGAATGTCTCTTTTTGATTTATGGTTTTGTCTGGGTATATGTCCAGTACTGGGATTGCTGTATCATATGATAATTCTATTATTAGTTTCTTAAGAAACTCCATATTGTTCTCCATAGTGACTGTATCAATTTATATTCCCAACAATAGTGGAAGAGGCTTCCTTTTCTCCACACCCTTTCCAGCATTTGTTGTTTGTAGATTTTCAGATGATGCCCATTCTAACAGGTGTGAGGTGATACCTCATTGTTGAGTCCTTTCATTGAGCAAGGGGTAGGTCTTGTCTATTACATATTTGGCTTATGGAACGGTATCTGTGCTAATTTCAAACTCTGGTTTTATGCAGCACCCCAACTCACCTTTCCCCTTAAGCAAGCATAAGTTGGTTTTCTAAACTTGAGACCCTGTTCTGTTTTGTAATTCAGTTCATGTGTAGCCAAGTTTACATTCCGTGCATTAGTGATACCTTATGATGTTTCTTTTTCTGTGTGACTTATTTCACTTAGAATCATCGTGCCTCAATCCACTCATTATGCTGGTACAGGCCTGGTGACACAGATTTCATTGCTGAGTGGTATTCTGTTGTCCGTAAGTACCGCAACTTCTTTATCAATTATTTGTTCTCTGGGATATTTAACTTGTACTGTAGAAGAGGTTCCTGTAAACAGAGCCGTCCCAAATTTTGGGGTGGCTGTGTCTTTTTGATTTTAATTTCCCTAAGCTATAGGACCATAAGTGGAAATGCCCTAGACTCTGTTGCTTTGTTTTTCAGATGTATCAGGAAACACCATACACTTCTCCAGAGTGGCTGTTGGCAATTTACATCCCACCCATCAGCATAACAAGGCTCCTTTTTCCCCATGGCCTGTCTTGCCTTTCTGGATTTTACACTTTTCTCAGATGGCCCTTTTGACCGGGGGGAAGAGACACTTCATAGTAGTTCGGATTTCCATTGCAAGCTTGCTTGGTTTGCCAAAAAGGGCGTATGTGTTTTTTCCTGAATATATTCAGGAACAAACTCATACGCCCTTTTTTGCCAAGTGCATCATTGTCGATGTTCTGCCTCTTTTCCTATGCTTTAAATGCAAATCCAGTCTACCTCCTGAAATCGGTTTCCTGAAATTCTGCCCCGCTTTCAAGTCCTCTTCGCAGCCTTACTTCAATATATTTTTGGACGTTATCTGTCATTTATAACTCTGCAGGTTTGTGAATTACAGGGCCCCTGAGCTCCTTTCTTCAACTCGCTTTCTTGTGAGGTGGCCGCAAACCCGCAAGACTGCTTCAGGCCCTAATCTGCTTCTGGCAGGGCACGCTGAGCCTTTGGTTAATTCCTCTTCCTGGTGGGAAATGAGTGTTAAATATGCCCGTCCAGACACCTACCTCACTCTCAACCCCTTGGTGATGTGGGTCCTCTGGTTTGTGACCACCTTTGCTGGGTTCCTCACCTTTCGATGATGTGGCCCCACTAGTGTGAGGACACTCCTGCCTGGTTCTCATCCACGTGGTTATGTGGACCCCCTGGTGAGAGTCTGTTCCTGGCTGTGTTCCTCACCCTTCTGTGAGGGAAACCCTCTGCTGATAGGTCACTCCTGCATGGCTGGCACACATTGCCTTGGTGAAGTCAGCCATGTGGTGGCAGTTGGAGTGTGCTGGGAATCTTCTCCCATCGGTGATGAGGGCCCTCTTGGGTCAGGCCCTAACTGCTAGGCTCACCAACTTTTCTTAGTGAGCTCAATCATGCTTGGGCACTCCTCTTAGGATCCCATCTCCATGGGGATGTGGGCCTTCTGCTCTGAGGTTCCAACGGCTGGGTTGTTCACATTTTCATGATGTGCGCTCTCTGGTGTTAGTTCACAGAGGCCTGGATCCCATAGCCTCTGTGCTCTTGGCTGCCTGCTGGGAGGTTCCAACTGCTGGATTCCTCACTTTTTTAATTTTTTGGGCCCTCTGTTGTGAGGGTCCTCCTGCCTGCCTCACTCCCAGCTCCTTCGTGATGTGTGTCATCTGGTTTGAGGCCACATGTGCTGGGTTCCTCACCTTTCGATGATGTGGGACCAATGCTCTTAGGAGACTCCTGCCTGGTTCACATCCCCTTGGTGATGTGGGCCCTCTGTTGAGAGTCTGATCCTGGCTGGGTTCCTCACCCATCTGTGAGGTGGGCCGTCTGCTGTGAGGTCACTCCTGCCTGGCTTGCTCACCTCACCTTGTGGTCATGAGCCCTCTGGTGGCACTTGGAGCCTGCTGGGAGCCTCCTCCCCTCGTTGATGAGGGCCCTCTGTTGTCAGGCCCTAACTGCTGGGCTCCCCACATTTTGTGATGTGCGCCCAGTGGTTCGAGGACACTCCATCCAGGTTCACATCCCCATTGGGATGTGGGCCTTCTGCTATGAGGTCCCAACGGCTGGGTTGTTCACAGTTTCATGATGTGGGCTCTCTGCTGTTAGTTCACTCTGGCCTGGATGCCATAGCCTCTGTGTTCTGGGCCGCCTGCTGGGAGGTTCCAACTGCTTGATTCCTCAACTTTTGTATTCTATGGGTCCTGTGTTGTGATGCTCCTCCTGCCTGCCTCACTCGCAACCCCTTCGTGATGTGGGTCCTCTGGTTTGAGGCCACATGTGCTGGGTTCCGCAACTTTCAATGATGTGGCCCCACTGGTGTGAGGACACTCCTGCCTGGTTCCCATCCCCTTGGTGTTGTGGGCCCTCTGGCGAGAGTCTCATCCTGCCTCGGTTCCTCACCTTTCTGTGAGATAGGCCCTCTGCTGTGAGTTCAATCCTGCCTGACTTGCACACATCACCTTGGCGACGTGGACCCTCTGTTGGCACATGGAACCTGCTGGGAGACTCCTGCCCTCGGTGATGACGGCCCTCTAGCATCAGGCTCTAACTGCTGGGCTCCCCACGTTTTCTGATGTGAGCCCAGTGATGCCAGGACACTCCTGTCAGGTTCCCATCCCCATGCGGATGTGGGCTTTCTGCTCTGAGGTCCCAACGCCTGGGTTGCTCACAGTTTCATGATGTGGGCTCTCTGGTGTTAGTTCACTCCTGCCTGCATCCCATAGCTTCTGTGCTCTCGGCCGCCTGCTGGGAGGTTCCAAATGCTGGATTCCTCACCTTTTTTATTCTTTGGGACCACTGATTTTAGGCTACTCCTACCTGCCTCACTCCCATCCCCTTTGTGATGTATGTCCTCTGATATGAGGCCGCATGTGTTGGGTTCCTCACCTTTCGATGATGTGGCCCCACTGGTGGAAGGACAGTCCTGACTGGTTCCCATCCCCTTGGTGTTGTGGGCCCTCTGGCGAGAGTCTCATCCTGCCTCGGTTCCTCACCCTTCTGTGAGATACGCCCTCTGCTGTGAGGTCACTACTGCCTGGCTGGCGCATGCCACCTTGTAGACGTGGGCCCTCTGTTGGCAGTTGGAACCTGCTGAGAGTCTCCTCCCCTCAGTTATGAGGGCACCCTGGCGTCAGGCCCTAACTGCTTGGCTCCTAACATTTTCTGATATGTGCTAAGTGGTGCGAGGCCACTCCTGCCAGGTTACCATCCCAATGGGGATGTGGGCCTTCTGTTCTGAGGTCCCAACGGCTGGGCTGCTCACAGGTTCATGATGTGAGCCCTGTGCTGTGAGTTCACTGCGGCCTGGATCCCATAGCCTCGGTGCTCTGGGCCGCTTGCTGGGAGGTTCCAACTGCTGGATTCCTCAACTTTTATATTCTATGGACCCTGTGTTGTGATGCTGGTCCTGCCAGCCTAATTCTGAACCCCTTGGTGATGTGGTTCCTCTGGTTTGAGGCTACATGTGCTGGGTTCCTCACCTTTCGATGATGTTGTCCCACTGGTGTGGGGACACTCCTGCCTGGTTCCCATCCCCTTGGTGATGTGGGCCCTCTGGTGCGAGTCTGATCCTGACTGGGTTCGTCACACTTCTCTGAGGTGGGCCCTCTGCTGTGAGGTCATTCGTGCCTGGTTGGCACACATCGCCTTGGCAACGTCAGCCCTCTGGTGGCAGTTGGAGCCTGCTGGGAGCCTCCTTCCCTTGGTGATGAGGGTCCTCTGGCATCATGCCCTAACTGCTGGTCTCCCAAAATTTTCTGATACGTTCTCAGTGGTGCGAGGACACTCCTACCAGATTTCCATCCCCATGGGGATGTGGGCCTCCTGCTCTGAGGTCCCAATGGCTGGGTTGCTCAGTTTCATGACATGGGCCCTCTTCTGTGAGTTCACTGTGGCCTGGATCCCATAGCCTCGGTGCTCTGGGCCACCTGCTGGGAGGTTCCAACTGCTAGATTCCTCACTTTTTTATTCTATGGGCCCAGTGTTGTGAGGCTGCTCCTGCCTGTCTCACTCCGAGGCCCTTGGTGATGTGGGTCCTCTGGTTTGAGGACACATGTGCTGACTACCTCACCTTTCGATGATGTGGCCCCACTGGTGTGAAGACACTCCTGCCTGGTTCCCATCCCCTTGGTGATGTGGGCCCTCTGGTAAGAGTCTGATGTTGGCTGGGTTTCTCACTCTTCTGTGAGGTGGGACCTCTGCTGTGAGGTAACTCCTGCCTGGCTTGCTCACGTTGCCTTGGTAATGTGAGCCCTCAGGTGGCAGTTGGAGCCTGCTGGGAATCTCCTCCCATCAGTTATGAGAGCGCTGGAAAAAACACATATGCACTTTTTGGCCAAGTGCATTATTTTCCAAGTTCTGTCTCTTTTCCTATGCTTTAAAAGTGACTCCCGTGTACCTTCTGAAATCGGTTTCCTGCAATCCTGCCCTGCTTTCAAGTCCTCTTGGCAGCCTTACTTCAATATATTTTTGGACCATACCTTTCATTTATAAATCTGCAGTTTGTGAATGACAGTGCCCCTGAGCTCCTTTCTTCAACTCGCTTTCTTGTGAGCTCTCCGCAACACTGTAGCATTGCTTCAGGCCCTAGTGTGGTGCGGGCATGGCACGCTGAGCCTTTAGTTAATTCCTCTTCCTGGTGGGAAATGAGAGTTAAATTTGCCCGTCCAGACACCTCCAGCTAGTCTCTCATTGGTTCTCCCTATTCCTGTTCATTTTGCGCCGAAATTGCAAACTGGGCCAAACAGGAGGTTAAAGGCACTGACTCTCCAAGTGGGGAGAGTGTTAGTAAAGCGTCTGGAATGTTGCACCCGAGTACCAGGGGACGAAAACTGAGACACATTTGAACACGTTTCCCGATCACATGGTGGATCATACTCTGGGTTCCACATGCATGTTTTAGCTGAAGGAAGAATCCCTTAAACATGGAGAGTTGAGACCCATGGAATGGGTACCATGCAATATGACTTCAAAGGGTGTGCATTTGCTCAATGATCCTCACCAATCCTATCACTGCTGCGTTTATGCCACTGTGCACATGCTTGATTCTCTTTCGGAGACATATAAATCCATAGGTTTAAGATTCTTACTAGTCAGGTATATTCTTAGGCGTTTAATATGGGGTGTTGGATCCACTTCGTTGAGGAAGGAGTAGCTCTTGTCTATTACATATTTGGCTTATGGAACGGTATCTGTGCTAATTTCAATCTCTGGTTTTATGCAGCACCCCAACTCACCTTTCCCCTTAAGCAAGCATAAGTTGGTTTTCTACATTTGAGACCCTGTTCTGTTTTGTAATTCAGTTCCTGTGTAGCCACGTTTACATTCCGTGTATTAGTGATATCTTATGATGTTTCTTTTTCTGTGTGACTTATTTCACTTAGAATCATCGTACCTGAATCCACTCATTATGCTGCTATGGGCCTGATGACATAGATTTCATTGCTGAGTGATATTGCATTGTACGTAAGTACCACAACTTCTTTATCCATTTTTCGCATTCTGTGATATTGAACTTGTACCGTAAACGAGGTTCTTGTAAACAGAGCCGTCCCAAACTTTGGGGTGGCTGTGTCTTTTTGATTTTAATTTCCCTAAGCTATAGGACCATAAGTGGAAGTGCCCTAGGCTCTGTTGCTTTGTTTTTTGGATGTTTCAGGAAACACCATACACTTCTCCAGAGTGGCTGTTGGCCATTTAAAATCCCGCCAATCAGCATAACAAGGCTCCCAGTTCTCCATGGCCTGTCCTGCCTTTCTGGATTTTACACTTTTTTCAGATGGCCCTTTTGACCTGGGGGCAGTGAGACTTCATTGTAGTGCAGATTTCCTTTGCAAGTTTGCTTGGTTGTCCAAAAAGGGCGTATGAGTTTTTTCCTGAATATATTCAGGAAAAAAAGCATACGCCCTTTTTGGCCAAGTGCATCATTGTGGACGTTCTGCCTCTTTTTCTATACTTTACATGCAATTCCAGTCTACCTCCTGAAATCGGTTTCCTGCAATTCTGCCCCGCTTTCAAGTTCTCTTGGCAGCCTTACTTCAATATATTTTTGGAAAATAGCTGTCATTTATAACTCTGCAGGTTTGTGAATGATACTGCCCCTGAGCTCCTTTCTTCAACTCGGTTTTTTGTGAGCTGGCCGCAACACTGCAGGATTGCTTCAGGCCCTAGTGTGGTTCCGGCACGGCACGCTGAGCCTTTGGTTAATTCCTCTTCCTGGTGGGAAATGAGAGTTAAATTTGCCCGTCCAGACACCTCCAGCTAGTCTCTCATGGGTTCTCCCTATTCCTGTTGATTTTCCGCAGAAATTGCAAACTGGGCCAAACAGGAGGTTAAAGGCACTGACTCTCCAAGTGGGGAGAGTGTTAGTAAAGCATCTGGAATGTTGCACCCGAGTACCAGGGGACGAAAACTGAGACACATTTGAAAACGTTTCCCGATCACATGGTGGATCATACTCTGGGTTCCACATGCATGTTTTAGCTGAAGGAAGAATCCCTTAAACCTGGAGAGTTGAGACCCATGGAATGGGTACCATGCAATATGACTTCAAAGGGTCTGCATTTGCTCACCGAACCTCACCAATCCTATCACTGCTGCATTTATGCCACTGTACACACGCTTGATTCTCTTACAGAGACATATAAATCCATAGGTTTTAAGACTCTTACTAGTCAGGTATATTCTTAGGCGTTTAATATGGGGTGTTGAGTCCACTTCGTTGAGCAAGGAGTAGCTCTTGTCTATTACATATTTGGCTTATGGAATGGTATCTGTGCTAATTTCAATCTCTGGTTTTATGCAGCACCCCAACTCACCTTTCCCCTTAAGCAAGCATAAGTTGGTGTTCTACATTTGAGACCCTGTTCTGTTTTCTAATTCAGTTCCTGTGTACCAAGTTTACATTCCGTGTAGTAATGATATCTTATGATGTTTCTTTTTCTGTGTGACTTATTTCACTTAGAATCATCGTACCTGAATCCACTCATTATGCTGCTATGGGCCTGATGACATAGATTTCATTGCTGAGTGATATTGCTTTGTACATAAGTACCACAACTTCTTTATCCATTTTTCGCTTTCTGCGATATTGAACTTGTCCCGTAAACGAGGTTCTTGTAAACAGAGCCGTCCCAAACTTTGGGGTGGCTGTTTCTTTTTGATTTTAATTTCCCTAAGCTATAGGACCATAAGTGGAAATGCCCTAGGCTCTGTTGCTTTGTTTTTTGGATGTTTCAGGAAACACCATACACTTCTCAAGAGTGGCTGTTGGCAATTTACATCCCGCCCATCAGCATAACAATGCTCCCAATTCTCCATGGCCTGTCCTGCCTTTCTGGATTTTACACTTTTTTCAGATGGCCCTTTTGACCTGGGGGCAGTGAGACTTCATTGTAGTGCAGATTTCCTTTGCAAGCTTCTTGGTTGGCCAAAAAGGGCGTATGCGTTTTTTCTTGAATATATTCAGGAAAAAGCGCATATGCCCTTTTTGGCCAAGTGCATCATTGTGGACGTTCTGCCGCTTTTCCTATGCTTTACATGCAATACCAGTCTACCTCCTGAATTCGGTTTCCTGCAATTCTGCCCCGCTTTCAAGTCCTCTTGGCAGACTTACTTCAATATATTTTTGGACGATAGCTCTCATTTATAACTCTGCAGGTTTGTGAATTACAGTGCCCCTGAGCTCCTTTCTTCAACTCGCTTTCTTGTGAGCTGGCCGCAACACCGCAAGATTGCTTCAGGCCCTAGAGTGGTTCCGGCACGGCACGCTGAGCCTTTGGTTAATTCATCTCCCTGGTGGGAAATGAGAGTTAAATTTGCCCATCCAGACACCTCCAGCTAGTCTCTCATTTGTTCTCCCTATTCCTGTTCATTTTCCACAGAAATTGCAAACTGGGCCAAACAGGAGGTTAAAGGCATTGACTCTCCAAGGGGGAGAGTGTTAGTAAAGCATCTGGAATGTTGCACCCAAGTACCAGGGGCCGAAAACTGAGACACATTTGAACACATTTCCTGATCACACGGTGGATCATACTCTGGGATCCACATGCATGTTTTAGCTGAAGGAAGAATCCCTTAAATCTGGAGAGTGGAGACCCATGGAATGGGTACCATGCAATATGACTTCAAAGGGTCTGCATTTGCTCACCGAACCTCACCAATCCTATCACTGCTGCATTTATGCTGCTGTACACACGCTTGATTCTCTTTTGGAGACATATAAATCCATAGGTTTTAAGATTCTTACTAGTCAGGTATATTCTTAGGCGTTTAATATGGGGTGTTGAGTCCACTTCGTTGAGCAAGGAGTAGCTCTTGTCTATTACATATTTGGCTTATGGAACGGTATCTGTACTAATTTCAATCTCTGGTTTTATGCAGCACCCCAACTCACCTTTCCCCTTAAGCAAGCATAAGTTGGTTTTCTGCATTTGAGACCCTCTTCTGTTTTGTAATTCAGTTCCTGTGTATCCAAGTTTACATTCCGTGTATTAGTGATATCTTATGGTGTTTCTTTTTCTGTGTGACTTATTTCACTTAGAATCATCCTACCTGAATCCACACATTATGCTTCTACGGGCCTGATGACATAGATTTCATTGCTGAGTGATATTGCATTGTACGTAAGTACCACAACTTCTTTATCCATTTTTCGCTTTCTGTGATATTGAACTTGTACCGTAAATGAGGTTCTTGTAAACAGAGCCGTCCCAAATTTTGAGGTGGCTGTGTCTTTCTGATTTTAAATTCCCTAAGCTATAGGACCATAAGTGGAAGTGCCGTAGGCTCTGCTGCTTTGTTTTTTGGATGTTTCAGGAAACACCATACACTTCTCCAGAGTGGCTGTTGGCAATTTTCATCCCGCCCATCAGCATAAAAAGGTTCCCAGTTCTCCATGGCCTGTGCTGCCTTTCTGGATTTTACACTTTTTTCAGATGTCCCTTTTGACCGGGGGGCAGTGAGACTTCATTGTAGTGCAGATTTCCTTTGCAAGCTTGCTTGGTTGTCCAAAAAGTGCATATGCATTCTTTCCTGAATATATTCCGGAAAAAACGGATATGCCCTTTTTGGCCAAGTGCATCATTGTGGACGTTCTGCCTCTTTTCCTATGCTTTACATGCAATTCCAATCTACCTCCTGAAATCGGTTTCCTGCAATTCTGCCCCGCTTTCAAGTCCTCTTGGCAGCCTTACTTCAATATAATTTTGGACTATAGCTGTCATGTATAACTCTGCAGGTTTGTGAATTACAGTGCCCCTGAGCACATCTCTTCAACTCGCTTTCTTGTGAGCTGGCCGCAACACCGCAGGATTGCTTCAGGCCCTAGTGTGGATCCGGCACGGCACGCCTAGCCTTTGGTTAAGTCCTCTTCCTGGTGGGAAATGAGAGTTAAATTTGCCCGTCCAGACACCTCCAGCTAGTCTCTGATTGGTTTTCCCTATTCCTGTTCATTTTCCGCAGAAATTGCAAAATGGGTCAAACAGGAGGTTAAAGGCACTGACTCTCCAAGTGGGGAGAGTGTTAGTAAAGCGTCTGGAATGTTGCACCCAAGAACCCGGGGACGAAAACTGAGACACATTTGAACACGTTTCCCGATCACACGGTGGATCATACTCTGGGTTCCACATGCATGTTTTAGCTGAAGGAAGAATCCCTTAAACCTGGAGAGTTGAGACCCATGGAATTGGTACCATGCAATATGACTTCAAAGGGTCTGCATTTGCTCACCGAACCTCACCAATCCTATCACTGCTGCGTTTATGCCGCTGTACACATGCTTGATTCTCTTTCGGAGACACATAAATCCATAGGTTTTAAGATTCTTACTACTCAGGTATATTCTTAGGCGTTTAATATGGGGTGTTGAGTCCACTTCGTTGAGCAAGGAGTAGCTCTTGTCTATTACATCTTTGGCTTATGGAACGGTATCTGTGCTAATTTCAATCTCTGGTGTTATGCAGCACCCCAACTCACCTTTCCCCTTAAGCAAGCATAAGTTGATTTTCTACATTTGAGACCCTGTTCTGTTTGGTAATTCATTTCCTGTGTAGCCAAATTTACATTCCGTGTATTAGTGATATCTTATGATGTTTCTTTTTCTGTGTGACTTATTTCACTTAGAATCATCGTACCTGAATCCACTCATTTTGCTGCTATGGGCCTGATGACATAGATTTCATTGCTGAGTGATATTGCATTGTACGTAAGTACCACAACTTCTTTATCCATTTTTCGCTTTCTGTGATATTGAACTTGTACCGTAAATGGGGTTCTTGTAAACAGAGCCACCCAAAACTTTGGGGTGGCTGTGTCTTTTTGATTTTAATTTCCCTAAGCTATAGGACCATAAGTGGAAGTGCCCTAGGCTCTGTTGCTTTGTTTTTTAGATGTTTCAGGAAACACCATACACTTCTCCAGAGTGGCTGTTGGCAATTTTCATCCCGCCCTTCAGCATAACAAGGCTCCCAGTTCTCCACGGCCTGTCCTGCCTTTCTGGATTTTACACTTTTTTCAGATGGCCCTTTTGACCAGGGGGCAGTGAGACTTCATTGTAGTGCAGATTTCCTATGCAAGCTTGCTTGGCTGGCCAAAAAGGGCGTATGCGTTCTTTCCTGAATATATTCAGGAAAGAACGCATACGCCCTATTTTGCCAAGTGCATCATTGTGGACGTTCTGCCTATTTTCCTATGCTTTACATGCAATTCCAGTCTACCTCCTGAAATCGGTTTCCTGCAATTCTGCCCCACTTTCAAGTCCTCTTGGCAGCCTTACTTCAATATATTTTTGGACGATAGCAGTCATTTATAACTCTGCACGTTTGTGAATTACAGTGCCCCTGAGCTCCTTTCTTCAACTCGCTTTCTTGTGAACTGGCCGCAACACCGCAAGATTGCTTCACGCCCTAGTTTGGTTCCGGCACGGCACGCTGACCCTTTGGTTAAATCCTCTTCCTGGTGGGAAATGACAGTTAAATTTGCCCGTCCAGACACCTCCAGTTAGTCTCTCATGGGTTCTCCCTATTCCTGTTCATTTTCCGCAGAAATTGCAAAGTGGGCCAAACAGGAGGTTAAAGGCACTGACTCTCCAAGTGGGGAGAGTGTTAGTAAAGCGTCTGGAATGTTGCACCCGAGTACCAGGGGACGAAAACTGAGAGACATTTGAACACGTTTCCTGATCACACGGTGGATCATACTCTGGGTTCCACATGCATGTTTTAGCTGAAGGAGAATCCCTTAAACCTGGAGAGTTGAGACCCATTGAATGGGTACCATGCAATATGACTTCAAAGGGTCTGCATTTGCTCACCGAACCTCAACAATCCTATCACTGCTGCGTTTATGCCGCTGTACACACGCTTGATTCTCTTTCGGAGACATATAAATCCATAGGTTTTAAGATTCTTACTAGTCAGGTATATTCTTAGCCGTTTAATATGCGGTGTTGAGTCCACTTCGTTGAGCAAGGAGTAGCTCTTGTCTATTACATATTTGGCTTATGGAACGGTATCTGTGCTAATTTCAATCTCTGGTTTTATGCAGCACCCCAACTCACCTTTCCCCTTAAGCAAGCATAAGTTGGTTTTCTACATTTGAGACCCTGTTCTGTTTTGTAATTCAGTTCCTGTGTAGCCAAGTTTACATTCCGTGTATTAGTGATATCTTATGATATTTCTTTTTCTGTGTGACTTATTTCACTTAGAATCATCGTACCTGAATCCACTCATTATGCTGCTACGGGCCTGATGACATAGATTTCATTGCTGAGTGATATTGCATTGTACGTAACTACCACAACTTCTTTATCCATTTTTCGCTTTCTGTGATATTGAACTTGTACCATAAATGAGGTTCTTGCAAACAGAGCCGTCCCAAACTTTGGGGTGGCTGTTTCTTTTTTATTTTAATTTCTCAAAGCTATAGGACCATAAGTGGATGTGCCCTAGGCTCTGTTGCTTTGTTTCTTAGGTGTTTCAGGAAACACCATACACTTCTCCAGAGTGGGTGTTGGCAATTTACATCCGGCTCATCAGCATAACAAGGCTCCCAGTTCTCCATGGCCTGTCCTGCCTTTCTGGATTTTACACTTTTTTCAGATGGCCCTTTTGACCGGGGGCAGTGAGACTTCATTGTAGTGCAGATTTGCTTTTCACGCTTGCTTGGTTGGCCAAAAATTGCGTATGCGTTTTTTCCTGAATGTATTCAGGAAAAAACGCATATGCCCTTTTTGGCCAAGTGCATCACTGTGGACGTTCTGCCTCTTTTCCTATGCTTTACATGCATTTCCAGTCTACCTCCTGAAATCGGTTTCAT
The DNA here is from genome assembly GCF_937001465.1 of Orcinus orca. Taxonomy (NCBI): domain Eukaryota; kingdom Metazoa; phylum Chordata; class Mammalia; order Artiodactyla; family Delphinidae; genus Orcinus; species Orcinus orca. The sequence continues at coordinate 58,492,026 of NC_064562.1, read as the reverse complement.
GCAATTCTGCCCCGCATTCAAGTCCTCTTGGCAGCCTTACTTCAATATATTTTTGGACGATAGCTGTCTTTTATAACTGCAGGTTTGTGAATTACAGTGCCCCTGAGCTCCTTTCTTCAACTCGCTTTCTTGTGAGCTGGCCTCAGCACCGCAGGATTGCTTCAGGCCCTAGTGTGGTTCCGGCACGGCACGCTGAGCCTTTGGTTAATTCCTCTTCCTGGTGGGAAATGAGAGTTAAATTTGCCCGTCCAGACACCTCCAGCTAGCCTCTCATTGGTTCTGCCTATTCCTGTTCATTTTGCGCAGAAATTGCATAATGGGCCAAACAGGAGTTTAAAGGCACTGACTCTCCAAGTGGGGAGAGTGTTAGTAAAGCGTCTGGAATGTTGCACCCGAGTACCAGGGGACGAAAACTGAGACATATTTGAACACGTTTCCCGATCACACGGTGGATCATACTCTGGGTTCCACATGCATGTTTTAGCTGAAGGAAGAATCCCTTAAACCTGGAGAGTTGAGACCCATGGAATGGGTACCATGCAATATGACTTCAAAGGCTCTGCGTTTGCTCACCGAACCTCACCAATCTTATCACTGCTGCATTTATGCCGCTGTACACACGCTTGATTCTCTTTCGGAGACATATAAATCCATAGGTTTTAAGATTCTTACTAGTCAGGTATATTCTTAGGCGTTTAATATGGGGTGTTGTGTCCTGTTAGTTGAGCAAGGAGTAGCTCTTGTCTATTACATATTTGGCTTATGGAATGGTATCTGTGCTAATTTCAATCTCTGGTTTTATGAAGCACCCCAACTCATGTTTCCCCTTCAGCAAGCATAAGTTGGTTTTCTACATTTCAGACCCTGTTCTGTTTTGTAATTCAGTTCCTGTGTAGCCAAGTTTACATTCCGTGTAGTAGAGATATCTTATGATGTTTCTATTTCTGTGTGACTTATTTCACTTAGAATCATCGTACCTGAATCCACTCATTATGCTGCTACGGGCCTGATGACATAGATTTCATTGCTGAGTGATATTTCATTGTACGTAAGTACCACAACTTCTTTATCCATTTTTCGCTTTCTGTGATATTGAACTTGTACCCTAAACGAGGTTCTTGTAAACAGAGCCATCCCAAACATTGGGGTGGATGTGTCTTTTTGATTTTAATTTCCCTAAGGTATAGGACCATAAGTGGAAGTGCCCTAGGCTCTGTTGCCTTGTTTTTCAGATGTTTCAGAAAACACCATACACTTCTCCAGAGTGGCTGTTGGCAATTTACATCCCGCCCATCAGCATAACAAGGCTCCCAGTTCTCCATGGCCTGTCCTGACTTTCTGGATTTTACACTTTTTTCAGATGGCCCTTTTGACCGGGGGGCAGTGAGACTTCATTGTAGCGCAGATTTCCTTTGCAAGCTTGCTTGGTTGGCCAAAAAGGGCGTATGCGTTTTTTCCTGAATATATTCAGGAAAAAACGCATACGCCCTTTTTGGCCAAGTGCATCATTGTGGACGTTCTGCTTCTTTTCCTATGCTTTACATACAATTCCAGTCTACCTCCTGAAATCGGCTTCCTGCAATTCTGCCCCACGTTCAAGTCCTCTTGGCAGCCTTACTTCAATATATTTTTGAATGATAGCTGTCATTTATAACTCTGCAAGTTTGTGAATGACAGTGCCCCTGAGCTCCTTTCTTCAACTCGCTTTCTTGTGAGCTGGCCGCAACACCGCAGGATTGCTTCAGGCCCTAGTGTGGTTCCGGCATGGCACTCTGAGCCTTTGGTTAATTCCTCTTCCTGATGGGAAATGAGAGTTAAATTTGCCCGTCCAGACACCTCCAGCTAGTCTCTCATTGGTTCTCCCTATTCCTGTTCATTTTCCACAGAAATTGCAAACTGGGCCAAACAGGATGTTAAAGGCACTGACTCTCCATGTGGGGAGAGTGTTAGTAAAGCGTCTGGAATGTTGCACCCGCGTACCAGGGGACGAAAACTGAGACACATTCGAACACGTTTCCCGATCACACGGTGGATCATACTCTGGGTTCCACATGCATGTTTTAGCTGAAGGAAGAATCCCTTAAACCTGGAGAGTTGAGACCCATGGAATGGGTACCATGCAATATGACTTCAAAGGGTCTGCATTTGCTCACCGAACCTCACCAATCCTATCACTGCTGCATTTATGCCACTGTACACACGCTTGATTCTCTTTCGGAGACATATAAATCCATAGGTTTTAAGATTCTTACTAGTCAGGTATATTCTTAGGCGTTTAATATGGTGTGTTGACTCCACTTCGTTGAGCAAGGAGTAGCTCTTGTCTATTACATATTTGGCTTATGGAATGGTATCTGTGCTAATTTCAATCTCTGGTTTTATGCAGCACCCCAACTCACCTTTCCCCTTCAGCAAGCATAAGTTGGTTTTCTACATTTGAGACCCTGTTCTGTTTTGTTATTCAGTTCCTGTGTAGCCAAGTTTACCTTCCGTGTAGTAGTGATATCTTATGATGTTTCTTTTTCTCTGTGACTTATTTCACTTAGAATCATCGTACCTGAATCCACTCATTTTGCTGCTATGGGCCTGATGACATAGATTTCATTGCTGAGTGATATTGCATTGTACATAAGTACCACAACTTCTTTTTCCATTTTTCGCTTTCTGTGTTATTGAACTTGTACCGAAAATGAGGTTCTTGTAAACAGAGCCGTCGCAAACTTTGGGGTGGCTGTGTCTTTTTGATTTTAATTTCCCTAAGCTATAGGACCATAAGTGGAAGTGCCCTAGGCTCTGTTGCTTTGTTTCTTAGATGTTTCAGGAAACACCATACACTTCTCCAGAGTGGCTGTTGGCAATTTATATCCCGCTCATCAGCATCACAAGGCTCCCAGTTCTCCATGGCCTGTCCTGCCTTTCTGGATTTTACACTTTTTTCAGATGGCCCTTTTGACAGGGGCCCAGTGAGACTTCATTGTAGTGCAGATTTCCTTTGCAAGCTTGCTTGGTTGGCCAAAAAGCGCGTATGCGTTTTTTCCTGAATATTTTCAGGAAAAAACGCATACGCCCTTTTTGGCCAAGTGCATCATTGTGGAGGTTCTGCCTCTTTTCCTATGCTTTACATGCAATTCCAGTCTACTTCACGAAATCGGCTTCCTGCAATTCTGCCCCACATTCAAGTCCTCTTGGCAGCCTTACTTCAGTATATTTTTGGACGATAGCTGTCATTAATAACTCTGCAGGTTTGTGAATGAGAGTGCCCCTGAGCTCCTTTCTTCAACTCTCTTTCTTGTGAGCTGGTCGCAACACCGCAGGATTGCTTCAGGCCCTAGTGTGGTTCCGGCACGGCACGCTGAGCCTTTGGTTAATTCCTCTTCCTGGTGGGAAATGAGAGTTAAATTTGCCCGTCCAGACACCTCCAGCTAGTCTCTCATTGGTTCTCCCTATTCCTGTTCATTTTCCACAGAATTTGCAAACTGGGCCAAACAGGAGGTTAAAGGCACTGACTCTCCAAGTGTGGAGAGTGTTAGTAAAGCGTCTGGAATGTTGCACCCGAGTACCAGGGGACGATAACTGAGACACATTCGAACACGTTTCCCGATCACATGGTGGATCATACTCTGGGTTCCACATGCATGTTTTAGCTGAAGGAAGAATCCCTTAAACCTGGAGAGTTGAGACCCATGGAATGGGTACCATGCAATATGACTTCAACGGGTCTGCATTTGCTCACCGATCCTCACCAGTCCTATCACTGCTGCGTTTATTCCACTGTACACATGCTTGATTCTCTTTTGGAGACATAAATCCGTAGGTTTTAAGAATCTTACTAGTCAGGTATATTCTTAGGCGTTTAATATGGGGTGTTGTGTCCATTTCTTTGAGCAAGGATTAGCTCTTGTCTATTACATAGTTGGCTTATGGAACGGTATCTGTGCTACTTTCAATCTCTGGTTCTATGCAGCACCCCAACTCACCTTTGCCCTTAAGCAAGCATAAGTTGGTTTTCTGCATTTGAGAACCTGTTCTGTTTTGTAATTCAGTTCCTGTGTAGCCAAGAATACATTCCGTGTATTAGTGATATCTTATGATATTTCTTTTTCTGTTTGACTTATTTCACTTAGAATCATCGTACCTGAATCCACTCATTATGCTGCTACGGGCCTGATGACATAGATTTCATTGCTGAGTGATATTGCATTGTATGTAAGTACCACAACTTCTTTATCCATTTTTCGCTTTCTGTGATATTGAACTTGTACCGTAAACGAGGTTCTTGAAAACAGAGCCGTCCCAAACTTTGGGGTGGTTGTGTCTTTTTGATTTTAATTTCCCTAAGCTATAGGACCATAAGTGGAAGTGCCCTAGGCTCTGTTGCTTTGTTTTTTGGATGTTTCAGGAAACACCATACACTTCTCCAGAGTGGCTGTTGGCAATTGACATCCCGCTCATCAGCATAACAAGGCTCCCAGTTCTCCATGGCCTGTCCTGCCTTTCTGGATTTTACAATTTTTTCAGATGGCCCTTTTGTCCGGGGGGCAGTGAGACTTCATTGTAGTGCAGATTTCCTTTGGAAGCTTGCTTGCTTGGCCAAAAAGGGCGTATGCGTATTTTCCTGAATATATTCAGGAAAAAACGCATACGCCCTTTTTGGCCAAGTGCATCATTGTGGACGTTCTGCCTCTTTTCCTATGCTTTACATGCAATTCCAGTCTACCTCCTGAAATCGGTTTCCTGCAATTCTGCCCCACTTTCAAGTCCTCTTGGCAAACTTTCTTCAATATATTTTTGGAAGATAGCTGTCATTTATAACTCTGCAGGTTTGTGAATTACAGTGCCCCTGAGCTCCTTTCTTCAACTCGCTTTCTTGTGAGCTGGCCGCAACACTGCAGGATTGCTTCAGGCCCTAGTGTGGTTCCGCACGGCACGCTGAGCCTTTGGTTAATTCCTCTTCCTGGTGGGAACTGAGAGTTAAATTTGCCCGTCCAGACACCTCCAGCTAGTCTCTCATTGGTTCTCCCTATTCCTGTTCATTTTCCGCAGAAATTGCAAACTGGGCCAAACAGGAGTTTAAAGGCACTGACTCTCCAAGTGGGGAGAGTGTTAGTAAAGCGTCTGGAATGTTGCACCCGAGTACCAGCGGATGAAAACTGAGACACATTTGAACACATTTCCCGATCACACGGTGGATCATACTCTGGGTTCCACATGCATGTTTTAGCTGAAGGAAGAATCCCTTAAACCTGGAGAGTTGAGACCCATGGAATGGGTACCATGCAATATGAATTCAAAGGGTCTGCATTTGCTCACCGAACCTCACCAATCCTATCACTGCTGCGTTTATGCCGCTGTACACACGCTTGATTCTCTTTCGGAGACATATAAATCCATAGGTTTTAAGATTCTTACTACTCAGGTATATTCTTAGGCGTTTAATATGGGGTGTTGAGTCCACTTCGTTGAGCAAGGAGTAGCTCTTGTCTATTACATCTTTGGCTTATGGAACGGTATCTGTGCTAATTTCAATCTCTGGTTTTATGCAGCACCCCAACTCACCTTTCCCCTTAAGCAAGCATAAGTTGGTTTTCTGCATTTGAGAACATGTTCTGTTTTGTAATTCAGTTCCTGTGTAGCCAAGATTACATTCCGTGTATTAGTGATATCTTATGATATTTCTTTTTCTGTTTGACTTATTTCACTTAGAATCATCGTACCTGAATCCACTCATTATGCTGCTACGGGCCTGATGACATATATTCATTGCTGAGTGATATTGCATTGTACGTAGGTACCACAACTTCTTTATCCATTTTTCGCTTTCTCTGATATTGAACTTGTACCGTAAACGAGGTTCTTGTAAACAGAGCCGTCCCAAACTTTGGGGTGGCTGTGTGTTTTTGATTTTAATTTCCCTAAGCTATAGGACCATAAGTGGAAGTGCCCTAGGCTCTGTTGCTTTGTTTTTTGGATGTTTCAGGAAACACCATACACATCTCCAGAGTGGCTGTTGGCAATTTACATCCCGCCCATCAGCATAACAATGCTCCCAATTCTCCATGGCCTGTCCTGCCTTTCTGGATTTTACACTTTTTTCAGATGGCCCTTTTGACAGGGGGGCAGTGAGACGTCATTGTAGTGCAGATTTCCTTTGGAAGCTTGCTTGGTTGGCCAAAAAGGGCGTATGCGTTTTTTCCTGAATATATTCAGGAAAAAACGCATACGCCCTTTTTGGCCAAGTGCATCATTGTGGACGTTCTGCCTCTTTTCCTATGCTTTACATGCAATTCCAGTCTACCTCCTGAAGTCGGTTTCCTGCAATTCTGCCCCACTTTCAAGTTCTCTTGGCAGCCTTACTTCAATATATTTTTGGAAGATAGCTGTCATTTATAACGCTGCAGGTTTGTGAATTACAGTGCCCCTGAGCTCCTTTCTTCAACTCGCTTTCTTGTGAGCTGGCCGCAACACTGCAGGATTGCTTCAGGCCCTAGTGTGTTTCCGCACGGCACGCTGAGCCTTTGGTTAATTCCTCTTCCTGGTGGGAAATGAGAGTTAAATTTCCCCGTCCAGACACCTCCAGCTAGTCTCTCATTGGTTCTCCCTATTCCTGTTCATTTTCCGCAGAAATTGCAAACTGTGCCAAACAGGAGGTTAAAGGCACTGACTCTCCAAGTGGGGAGAGTGTTAGTAAAGCGTCTGGAATGTTGCACCCGAGTACCAGCGGACGAAAACTGAGACACATTTGAACACATTTCCCGATCACACGGTGGATCATACTCTGGGTTCCACATGCATGTTTTAGCTGAAGGAAGAATCCCTTAAACCTGGAGAGTTGAGACCCATGGAATGGGTACCATGCAATATGAATTCAAAGGGTCTGCATTTGCTCACCGAGCCTCACCAATCCTATCACTGCTGCGTTTATGCCACTGTACACACGCTTGATTCTCTTTCGGAGACATATAATCCATAGGTTTTAAGATTCTTACTAGTCAGGTATATTCTTAGGCGTTTAATATGGGGTGTTGAGTCCACTTCTTTGAGCAAGGAGTAGCTCTTGTCTATTACATATTTGGCTTATGGAATGGTATCTGTGCTAATTTCAATCTCTGGTTTTATGCAGCACCCCAACTCACCTTTCCCCTAAAGCAAGCATAAGTTGGTTTTCTACATTTGAGACCCTGTTCTGTTTTGTAATTCAGTTCCTGTGTAGCCAAGTTTACATTCCGTGTAGTAGTGATATCTTATGATGTTTCTTTTTCTGTGTGACTTATTTCACTTAGAATCATCGTACCTGAATCCACTCATTATGCTGCTACGGGCCTGATGACATACATTTCATTGCTGAGTGATATTGCATTGTACGTAAGTACCACAACTTCTTTATCCATTTTTCGCTTTCTGTGATATTGAACTTGTACCGTAAATGAGGTTCTTGTAAACAGAGCCGTCCCGAACTTTTGGGTGGCTGTGTCTTTTTTCTTTTAATTTCCCTAAGCTATAGGACCATAAGTGGAAGTGCCCTAGGCTCTGTTGCTTTGCTTTTTAGATGTTTCAGGAAACACCAACCACTTCTCCAGAGTGGCTGTTGGCAATTACATCCTGCCCATCAGCATAACAAGGCTCCCAGTTCTCCAGGGCCTGTCCTGCCTTTCTGGATTTTACACTTTTTTCAGATGGCCCTTTTGACCGGGGGTCAGTGAGAGTTCATTGTAGTGCAGATTTCCTTTGCAAGCTTGCTTGGTTGGCCAAAAAGGGCGTATGCGTTTTTTCCTGAATATATTCAGGAAAAAACGCATACGCACTTTTTGGCCAAGTGCATCATTTTGTACGTTCTGCCTCTTTTCCTCTGCTTTACATGCAATTCCAGTCTACCTCCTGAAATCGGTTTCCTGCAGTTCTGCCCCGCTTTCAGTTCCTCTTGTTAGCCTTACTTCAATATATTTTTGTTCGATAGCTGTCATTTATAACTCTGCAGGTTTGTGAATGACAGTGCCCCTGAGCTCCTTTCTTCAACTCGTTTTCTTGTGAGCTAGCCGCAACACCGCAGGATTGCTTCAGGCCCTAGTGTGGTTCCGGCACGGCACGCTGAGCGTTTGGTTAATTCCTCTTCCTGGTGGGAAATGAGAGTTAAATTTGCCCGTCCAGACACCTCCAGCTAGTCTCTCATTGGTTCTCCCTATTGGTGTTCATCTTCCGTAGAAATTGCAAACTGGGCCAAACAGGAGGTTAAAGGCACTGACTCTCCAAGTGGGGAGAGTGTTAGTAAAGCCTCTGGAATGTTGCACCCGAGTACCAGCGGACGAAAACTGAGACACATTTGAACACATTTCCCGATCAAACGGTGGATCATACTCTGGGTTCCACATGCATGTTTTAGCTGAAGGAAGAATCCCTTAAACTTGGAGAGTTGAGACCCATGGAATGGGTACCATGCAATATGACTTCAAAGGGTCTGCATTTGCTCACCGAACCTCACCAATCCTATCACTGCTGCGTTTATGCCGCTGTACACACGCGTGATTCTCTTTCGGGGACATATAAATCCATAGGTTTTAAGATTCTTACTAGTCAGGTATATTCTTAGGCGTTTAATATGGGGTGTTGAGTCCACTTCGTTGAGCAAGGAGTAACTCTTGTCTATTACATATTTGGCTTATGAAACGGTATCTGTGCTACTTTCAATCTCTGTTTTTATGCAGCACCCCAACTCACCTTTCCTCTTAAGCAAGCATAAGTTGGTTTTCTGCATTTGAGAACCTGTTCTGTTTTGTAATTCAGTTCCTGTGTAGCCAAGTTTACATTCCGTGTAGTAGTGATATTTTATTATATTTCTTTTTCTGTGTGACTTATTCCACTTAGAATCATCGAACCTGAATCCACTCATTGTGCTGCTACGGGCCTGATGACATAGATTTCATTGCTGAGTGATATTGCGTTGTACGTAAGTACCACAACTTCTTTATCCATTTTTCGCTTTCTGCGATATTGAACTTGTACCGTAAACGAGGTTCTTGTAAACAGACCCGTCCCAAACTTTGGAGTGGCTGTGTCTTTTTGATTTTAATTTCCCTAAGCTATAGGACCATAAGTGGAAGTGCCCTAGGCTCTGTTGCTTTGTTTTTTGGATGTTTCAGGAAACACCATACACTTCTCCAGAGTGGCTGTTGGCAATTTACATCCAGCCCATCAGCATAACAAGGCTCCCTTTTCTCCATGGCCTGTCCTGCTTTTCTGGATTTTACACTTTTTTCAGATGACCCTTTAGACCGGGGCCAGTGAGACTTCATTGTAGTGCAGATTTCCTTTGCAAGCTTGCTTGGTTGGCCAAAAAGGGCGTATGCGTTTTTTCCTGAATATATTCAGGAAAAAACGCATACACCCTTTTTGGCCAAGTGCATCATTGTGGACGTTCTGCCTCTTTTCCTATGCTTTACATGCAATTCCAGTCTACCTCCTGAAATCGGTTTCCTGCAATTCTGCCCCACTTTCAAATCCTCTTGGCAGCCTTACTTCAATATATTTTTGGACGATAGCTGTCATTTATAACTCTGCACGTTTGTGAATGACAGTGCCCCTGAGCTCCTTTCTTCAACTCACTTTCTTGTGAGCTAGCCGCAACACCGCAGGATTGCTTCAGGCCCTAGTGTGGTTCCGGCATGGCACACTGTGCCTTTGGTTAATTCCTCTTCCTAGTGGGAAATGAGAGTTAAATTTGCCCGTCCAGACACCTCCAGCTACTCTCTCATTGGTTCTCCCTATTCCTGTTCATTTTTTGCAGAAATTGCAAATTGGACCAAACAGGAGGTTAAAGGCCCTGACTCTCCAAGTGAGGAGAGTGTTAGTAAAGCGTCTGGAATGTTGCACCCGCGTACCAGGGGATGAAAACTGAGACACATTTGAACACGTTTCCCGATCACACAGTGGATCATACTCTGGGTTCCACATGCATGTTTTAGCTGAAGGAAGAATCCCTTAAACCTGGAGAGTTGAGACCCATGGAATGGGTACCATGCAATATGACTTCAAAGGGTCTGCATTTGCTCACCGAACCTCACCAATCCTATCACTGCTGCGTTTATGCCGCTGTACACACACTTGATTCACCTTTGGAGACATATAAATCCATAGGTTTTAAGATTCTTACCAGTCAGGTATATTCTTAGGCGTTTAAAATGGGGTGTTGAGTCCATTTCATTGAGCAGGGAATAGCTCTTGTCTATTATATATTTGGCTTATGGAACAGTATGTGTGTTAATTTCAATCTCTGGTTTTATGCAGCGCCCCAACTCACCTTTCCCCTTAAGCAAGCATAAGTTGGTTTTCTAAATTTAAGTCCCTGTTCTGTTTTGTTATTCAGTTCCTGTGTTGCCAAGTTTACATTCCATCGATTAGTGATATCTTATGATGTTTCTTTTTCTGTGTGACTTATTTCACTTAGAATCATCGTACCTAAATCCACTCGTTATGCTGCTACGGGCCTGATGACATAGATTTCATTGCTGAGTGATACTGCATTGTATGTAAGTACCACAACTTCTTTATCCGTTTTTCGCTTTCTGCGATATTGAACTTGTACCGTAAACGAGGTTCTTGTAAACAGAGCCGTCCCAAACTTTGGGGTGGCTGTGTCTTTTTGATTTTAATTTCCCTAAGCTATTGCACCATAAGTGGAAGTGCCCTAGGCTCTGTTGCTTTGTTTTTTAGATGTTTCAGGAAACACCAAACACTTCTGCAGTGTGGCTGTTGGCAATTACATCCCACCCATCAGCATAACAAGGCTCCCAGTTCTCCATGGCCTGTCCTGCCTTTCTGGATTTTACACTTTTTTCAGATGGCCCTTTTGACCGGGGGGCAGTGAGACTTCATTGTAGTGCAGATTTCCTTTGCAAGCTTGCTTGATTGGCCAAAAAGTGCGTATTCGGTTTTTCCTGAATATATTCAGGAAAAAACGCATACGCCCTTTTTGGCAAAGTGCATCATTGAGGACGTTCTGCCTCTTTTCCTATGCTTTACATGCAATTCCAGTCTACCTCCTGAAATCGGTTTCCTGCAATTCTGCCCCACTTTCAAATCCTCTTGGCAGCCATACTTCAATATATATTTGGACCATAGCTGTCATTTATAACTCTGCAGATTTGTGAATTACAGTATCCCTGAGCTTCTTTCTTCTACTAGCTTTCCTGTGAGCTGGCCGCAACACCGTAGAATTGCTTCAGGCCCTAGTGTTTTTCTGGCACGGCACACTTTGCCTTTTGTTAATTCCTCTTCCTGGTGGGAAATGAGAGTTAAATTTGCCCGTCCAGATGCCTCCAGCTAGTCTCTCATTGGTTCTCCCTAGTCCTGTTCATCTTCCGCAGAAATTGCAAACTGGGCCAAACAGGAGGTTAAAGGCACTGACTCTCCAAGTGGGGAGAGTGTTTGTAAAGCGTCAGGAATGTTGCACCCGAGTACCAAGGAATGAAAACTGATACACATTTGAACACGTTTTCCGATCACACGGTGGATCATACTCTGTGTTCCACGTGCATGTTTTAGCTGAAGGAAGAATCCCTTAAACCTGGAGAGTTGAGTCCCATGGAATGGGTACCATGCAATATGACTTCAAAGGGTCTGCATTTGCTCACCGAACCTCACCAATCCTATCACTGCTGCGTTTATGCCACTGTACACACGATTGATTCTCTTTCGGAGACATATAAATCCATAGGTTTTAAGATTCTTACTAGACAGTTATATTCTTAGGCGTTTAATATGGGGTGTTGAGTCCACTTCGTTGAGCAAGGAGTAGCTCTTGTCTATTATATATTTGGCTTATGGAACGGTATCTGTGCTAATTTCAATCTCTGGTTTTATGCAGCACCCCAACTCACCTTTCCCCTTAAGCAAGCATAAGTTGGTTTTCTACATTTGAGGCCCTGTTCTGTTTTGTAATTCAGTTCCTGTGTAGCCAAGTTTACATTCCGTGTAGTAGTGATATCTTATGATATTTCTTTTTCTGTGTGACTTATTTCACTTAGAATCATCGTACCTGAATCCACTCATTATGCTCCTACGGGCCTGATGACAGAGATTTCATTGCTGAGTGATATTGCATTGTACGTAAGTACCACAACTTCTTTATCCATTTTTCGCTTTCTGTGATATTGAACTTGTACCGTAAACGAGGTTCTTGTAAACAGAGCCGTCCCAAACTTTGGGGTGGCTGTGTCTTTTTGATTTTAATTTCCCTAAGCTATAGGACCATAAGAGGAATTGCCCTAGGCTCTGTTGCTTTGTTTTTAGATGTTTCAGGAAACACCATACACTTCTCCAGAGTGGCTGTTGGCAATTTACATCCCGCCCATCAGCATAACAAGGCTCCCAGTTCTCCATGGCCTGTCCTGCCTTTCTGGATTTTACACTTTTTTCAGATGGCCCTTTTGACCGGGGGGCAGTGAGACTTCATTGTAGTTCAGATTTCCTTTGCAAGCTTGCTTGGTTGGCCAAAAAGGGCGTATGCGTTTTTTCCTGAATATATTCAGGAAAAAACGCATACGCCCTTTTTGGCCAAGTGCATCATTGTGGACGTTCTGCCTCTTTTCCTATGCTTTACATGCAATTCCAGTCTACCTCACGAAATCGGTTTCCTGCAATTCTGGCCCACTTTCAATTTCTCTTGGCAGCCTTACTTCAATATATTTTTGGATGATAGCTGTCAATTATAACTCTGCAGCTTTGTGAATGACAGTGCCCCTGAGCTCCTTTCTTCAACTCGCTTTCTTGTGAGCTGGCCGCAAAGCCGCTGGATTGCTTCAGGCCCTAGTGTGGTTCCGGCATGGCACGCTGAGCGTTTGGTTAATTCCTCTTCCTGGTGGGAAATGAGAGTTAAATTTGCCCGTCAAGACACTTCTAGCTAGTCTCTCATTGGATCTCCCTATTCCTCTTCATCTTACGCAGAAATTGCAAGCTGGGCCAAACAGGAGGTTAAAGGCATTGACTCTCCAAGTGGGGAGAGTGTTAGTAAAGCGTCTGGAATGTTGCACCCGAATACCAGGGGATGAAAACTGAGACACATTTGAACACATTTCCCGATCACATGGTGGATCATACTCTGGGTTCCACATGCATGTTTTAGCTGAAGGAAGAATCCCTTAAACCTGGAGAGTTGAGACCCATGGAATGGGTACCATGCAGCATGACTTCAGAGGGTCTGCATTTGCTCACCGATCCTCACCAGTCCTATCACTGCTGCGTTTATGCCACGGTACACACGCTTGATTCTCTTTCGGAGACATGTAAATCCATAGGTTTTAAGATTCTTACTAGTCAGGTATATTCTTAGGCGTTTAATATGGGGTGTTGAGTCCACTTTGTTGAGCAAGGAGTAGCTCTTGTCTATTGCATATTTGGCTTATGGAATGGTATCTGTCTTAATTTCAATCTCTGGTTTTATGCAGCACCCCAACTCACCTTTCCCCTTAAGCAAGCATAAGTTGGTTTTCTACATTTGAGATCCTGTTCTGTTTTGTAATTCAGTTCCTGTGTAGCCAAGTTTACATTCCGTGTAGTAGTGATATCTTATGATGTTTCTTTTTCTGTGTGACTTATTTCACTTAGAATCATCGTACCTGAATCCACTCATTATGCTTCTACGGGCCTGATGACATAGGTTTCATTTCTGAGTGATATTGCATTGTAGGTAAGTACCACAACTTCTTTATCCATTTTTCGCTTTCTTTGATATTGAACTTGTACTGTAAACGAGGTTCTTGTAAACAGAGCCGTCCGAAACTTTGGGGTGGTTGTGTCTTTTTTATTTTAATTTCCCTAAGCTATAGGACCGTAAGTGGAAGTGCCCTAGGCTCTGTTGCTTTGTTTTTTGGATGTTTCAGGAAACACCATACACTTCTCCAGAGTGGCTGTTGGCAATTTACATCCCGCCCATCAGCATAACAAGGCTCCCAGTTCTCCATGGCCTGTCCTGCCTTTCTGGATTTTACACTTTTTTCAGATGGCCCTTTTGACCGGGGGGCAGTGAGACTTCATTGTAGTTCAGATTTCCTTTGCAAGCTTGCTTGGTTGGCCATAAATGGTGTATGCGTTTTTTGCTGACGAAAAAACGCATATGCCTTTCTTGGCAAAGTGCATCATTCTGGACGTTCTGCCTCTTTTCCTATGCTTTACATGCAACCCCAGTCTACTTCCTGAAATCGGTTTCCTGCAATTCTGCCCCGCTTTCAAGTGTTCTTGGCAGCCTTACTTCAATAAGTTTTTGGACGATAGCTGTCATGTATAACTCTGCAGGTTTGTGAATTACAGTGCCCCTGAGCTCCTTTCTTCAACTCGATTTCTTGTGAGCTGGCCGCAACACTGCAGGATTGCTTCAGGCACTAGTGTGGTTCCGGCATGGCACGCTGAGCCTTTGGTTAATTCCTCTTCCTGGTGGGAAATGAGAGTTAAATTTGTCCGTCCAGACACCTCCAGCTAGTCTCTCATTGGTTCTCCCTAGTCCTGTTCATCTTCCGCAGAAATTGCAAACTGGGCCAAACAGGAGGTTAAAGGCACTGACTCTCCAAGTGGGGAGAGTGTTAGTAAAGCTCAGGAATGTTGCACCCAAGTACCAAGGAATGAAAACTGATACACATTTGACCACGTTTCCCGATCACATGGTGGATCATACTCTGTGTTCCACATGCATGTTTTAGCTGAAGGAAGAATCCCTTAAACCTGGAGAGTTGAGACCCATGGAATGGGTACCATGCAATATGACTTCAAAGGGTCTGCATTTGCTCACCGAACCTCACCAATCCTATCACTGCTGCGTATATGCCGCTGTACACACGCTTGATTCTCTTTCGGAGACATATAAATCCATAGGTTTTAAGATTCTTAGTAGTCAGGTATATACTTAGGCGTTTAATATGGGGTGTTGAGTCCACTGTGTTGAGCAAGGAGTAGCTCTTGTCTATTATATATTTGGCTTATGGAACGGTATCTGTGCTAATTTCAATCTCTAGTTTTATGCAGCACCCCAACTCACCTTTCCCCTTAAGCAAGCATAAGTTGGTTTTCTACATTTGAGACACTGTTTTGTTGTGTAATTCAGTTCCTGTGTAGCCAAGTTTACATTCCGTTTAGTAGAGATATCTTATGATGTTTCTTTTTCTCTGTGACTTATTTCACTTAGAATCATCGTACCTGAATCCACTCATTATGCTGCTACGGGCCTGATGACATAGATTTCTTTGCTGAGTGATATTGCATTGTACATAAGTACCACAACTTCTTTATCCATTTTTCGCTTTCTGTGATATTGAACTTGTACCGTAAAAGAGGTTCTTGTAAACAGAGCCGTCCCAAACTTTGGGGTGGCTGTGTCTTTTTGATTTTAATTTCCCTAAGCTATAGGACCATAGGTGGAAGTGCCCTAGGCTCTGTTGCTTTGTTTTTTGGATGTTTCAGGAAACACCATACACGTCTCCAGAGTGGCTGTTGGCAATTTACATCCCGCCCATCAGCATAACAAGTCTCCCAGTTCTCCATGGCCTGTCCTGCCTTTCTGGATTTTACACTTTTTTCAGATGTCCCTTTTGACCGGGGGGCAGTGAGACTTCATTGTAGTGCAGATTTCCTTTGCAAGCTTGCTTGGTTGGCCAAAAAGGGCGTATGCGTTTTTTCCTGAATATATTCAGGAAAAAACGCATACGCCCTTTTTGGCCAAGTGCATCATTGTGGACGTTCTGCCTCTTTTCCTATGCTTTACATGCAATTCCAGTCTACCTCCTGAAATCGGTTTCCTGCAATTCTGCCCCGCTTTCAAGTCCTCTTGGCAGCCTTACTTCAATATATTTTTGGACGATAGCTGTCATTTATAACTCTGCAGCTTTGTGAATGACAGTGCCCCTGAGCTCCTTTCTTCAACTCGCTTTCCTGTGAGCTGGCCGCAACACCGTAGAATTGCTTCAGGCCCTAGTGTTTTTCTGGCACGGCACACTTTGCATTTTGTTAATTCCTCTTCCTGGTGGGAAATGAGAGTTAAATTTGCCCGTCCAGACACCTCCAGCTAGTCTCTCATTGGTTCTCCCTAGTCCTGTTCATCTTCCACAGAAATTGCAAACTGGGCCAAACAGGAGGTTAAAGGCACTGACTCTCCAAGTGTGGAGAGTGTTAGTAAAGCGTATGGAATGTTGCACCCGAGTACCAGGGGACTTAAACTGAGACACATTTGAGCACGTTTCCCGATCACACAGTGGATCATACTCTCGGTTCCACATGCATGTTTTAGCTGAAGGAAGAATCCCTTAAACCTGGAGAGTTGAGACCCATGGAATGGGTACCATACAATATGACTTCAAAGGGTCTGCATTTGCTCACCGAACCTCACCAATCCTATCACTGATGCATTTATGCCGCTGTGCACATGCTTGATTCTCTTTCAGAGACATATAAATCCATAGGTTTTAAGATTCTTACTAGTCAGGTATATTCTTAGACGTTTAATACGGGGTGTTCTGTCCACTTCTTTGAGCAAGGAGTAGCTCTTGTCTATTACATATTTGGCTTATGGAACGGTATCTGTGCTAATTTCAATCTCTGGTTTTATGCAGCACCCCAACTCACCTTTCCCCTTAAGCAAGCATAAGTTGGTTTTCTACATTTGAGTCCCTGTTCTGTTTTGTCATTCAGTTCCTGTGTAGCAAAGTTTACATTCCGTGTAGTAGTGATATCTTATGATGTTTCTTTTTCTGTGTGACTTATTTCACTTAGAATCATCGTACCTGAATCCACTCGGTATGCTGCTATGGGCCTGATTACATAGATTTCATTGCTGAGTGACATTGTATTGTACGTAAGTACCACAACTTCTTTATCCATTTTTCGCTTTCTGTGATATTGAACTTGTACCGTAAACGAGGTTCTTGTAAACAGAGCCATCCCAAAATTTGGGGTGGCTGTGTCTTTTTTATTTTAATTTCCCTAAACTATAGGACCATAATTGCAAGTGCCCCAGGCTCTGTTGCTTTGTTTTTTGGATGTTTCAGGAAACACCATACACTTCTCCAGAGTGGCTGTTGGCAATTTACATCCCGCCCATCAGAATAACAAGGCACCCAGTTCTCCATGGCCTGTCCTGCCTTTCTGGATTTTACACTTTTTTCAGGTGGCCCTTTTGACCAGTGGGCAGTGAGACTTCATTGTAGTTCAGATTTCCTTTGCAAGCTTGCTTGGTTGGCGAAAAAGTGCGTATGCATTCTTTCCTGAATATATTCAGGAAAAAAAGCATACGCCCTTTTTGGCCAAGTGCATCATTGTGGACGTTCTGCCTCTTTTCCTATGCTTTACATGCAATTCCAGTCTACGTCCTGAAATCAGTTTCCTCCAATTCTGCCCAGCTTTCAAGTTCTCTTGGCATTCTTACTTTAATATATTTTTGGATGATAGCTGTCATTTATAACTCTGCAGGTTTGTGAATGACAGTGCCCCTGAGCTCCTTTCTTCAACTCGCTTTCTTGGGACCTGGCCGCAACACCGCAGGATTGCTTCAGGCCCTAGTGTGGTTCCGGCACGGCACGCTTAGCATTTGGTTAATTCCTCTTCCTGGTGGGAAATGAGAGTTAAATTTGCCCGTCCAGACACCTCCAGCTAGTCTCTCATTGGTTCTCCCTATTCCTGTTCATCTTCCGCAGAAATTGCAAACTGGGCCAAACAGGAGGTTGAAGGCACTGACTCTCCAAGTGGGGAGAGTGTTAGTAAAGCGTCTGGAATGTTGCACCCGAGTACCAGGGGACGAAAACTGAGACACATTTGAACACGTTTCTCGATCATTCGGTGGATCGTACTCTGGGTTCCACATGCATGTTTTAGCTGAAGGAAGAATCCCTTAAACCTGGAGAGTTGAGACCCATGGAATGGGTACCATGCAATATGACTTCAAAGGGTATGTGTTTGCTCACCGAACCTCAGCAGTATTATCACTGCTGCGTTCATGCCGCTGTACACATGCTTGATTCTCTTTCGGAGACATATAAATCCATATGTTTTAAGATTCTTACTAGTCAGGTATATACTTAGGCGTTTAATATGGGGTGTTGAGTCCACTTCGTTGAGCAAGGAGTAGCTCTTTTCTATTACATATTTGGCTTATGGAACGGTATCTGTTTTCATTTCAATCTCTGGTTTTATGCAGCACCCCAACTCACCTTTCCCCTTCAGCAAGCATAAGTTGGTTTTCTACATTTGAGACCCTGTTCTGTTTTGTAATTCTGTTCCTATGTAGCCAAGTTTACATTCTGTTTATTAGTTATATCTTATGATGTTTCTTTTTCTGTGTGACTTATTTCAGTTAGGATCATCGTACCTGAATCCACTCATTATGCTGCTATGGGCCTGATGACATAGATTTCATTGCTGAGTGATATTGCATTGTTCTTAAGTACAACAACTTCTTTATCCATTTTTCGCTTTCTGTGATATTGAACTTGTACCGTAAACGAGGTCCTGTAAACAGAGCCGTCCCAAACTTTGGGGTGGCTGTGTCTTTTTGAGTTTAATTTCCTTAAGCTATAGGACCATAAGTGGAAGTGCCCTAGGCTCTGTTTCTTTGTTTTTTAGATGTTTCAGGAAACACCATACACTTCTCCAGAGTGGCTGTTGGCAATTTACATCCCGCCCGTCAGCATAACAAGGCTCCCAGTTCTCCATGGCCTGTCCTGCCTTTCTGGATTTTACACTTTTTTCAGATGGCCCTTTTTGACTGGGGGGAAGTGAGACTTCATTGTAGTGCAGATTTCCTTTGCAAGCTTGCTTGGTTGGCCAGAAAGGGCGTATGCATTTCTTCCTGAATATATTCAGGAAAAAACGCATACGCCCTTTTTGGCCAAGTTCATGATTGTCGATGTTCTGAGTCTTTTCATATGTTTTCAATGCAATTCCAGCCTACCTCCTGAAATCGGTTTCCTGCAATTCTGCCTTGCTGTCAGTGCCTCTTCATAGCCTTACCTCAATATACTTTTGGAAAATAGTTGGCCTTTATAACTCTGCAGTTTTTTGAATTGCAGATGCCCTTAGTTCCATTTTTCAGCTCTTATTTTTGTGAACTTGCCTCATATCCACAGGATTTCTTCAGGCCCTATTCTTCTTCTGGGGTGCCTTGCTGTGCCTTTGGTTAATTCTTCTTCCTATGTGAAATTAGAGTGACATGTGGCCATTGAAACCGCTACAGCTATTTTTTCAGTGGTTCCCCCTATTCCCATTCATCCTCCGCACTAACTGCAGACTGTGCGATACCGGAACTTAAAGGCATTGACTCTCCATGTGGAGATGTTGTTAGTAAAGTGGCTGGAATGTTGATCCAGAGCCCCAGGAGAGGAAAATGAGGTGCGTTTTAGAAACCTTTCCCGACCATATGGTATACCATCTGCTGGATTTCCCATGCATGGTTTAGCTGTAGGAAGATTCCCTTCAACCTGGAGTGTTGGGACCCTTGGAATGAGTAGCATGAAGTATTGCATTAAACTTTCGGCAGTTGCTCACCAAAGCTCACCAATCCTCTCAGCCCCAAGTGTCCAGCCTTATGTCTTATCCAGCTGTGGGTTTATATGTGGTCATTCCAGGTTGCATCACAGCCCCTGAGCGAATTTTGTAAGAATTTTTCTCTCTTTCATTGTTTCTGCGTTTTGGTTTTAAAATTTATTTCTATAATGGGGTTTAGCTCATTTTCACTGCTGTGTTTGTGCCGCTCTGCACACACTTGATTCCCTTATGGAGATATATCAATACATGGGTTTTAAGATTCTTATTACTCAGATATATTTCTCTGTGGTGTATAGGGTCTGTTGAGGCCAGTTCATTGAGCAAGGTGTAGATCTTGTCTAATACCTACTTGGTTTATTGAATGGTATCTGTGCTAATTTCAAACTCTGGTTTTATGCATCACCCCACCTCTCCTTTCCCCTTAAGCTGACATAAGTGTGTTTTCTAAATGTGAGACACTGTTCTGTTTTGTAATTCATTTTTTTGTGCAGCCATATTTATCCTCCCTCTATAAGTGATATCTTATGATATGTTTCTTTTTCTGTTTGACTTATTTCAAGTAGTATTATCGGACCTAAATCCACTCTTTATCCTTCTACTAGCCTTATTACATTGATTTCATGGTGAAGAGATATTCCATTGTACATAAGTACCACATTTTCTTTATCCATTGTTCTCTTTCCTGGGATATTTAAGGTGTACTGAAGTTGAGGTTCTTGTAAACAGAGTAGCCCTAAACTGTGGTGTGCTTGTGTCTTGTTGATTTTTAGACTTCCCTAGATATACTCCCGTGATTGGAAGTGCCCTATGCTCTGTAGCTCTGTTTTTTAGATGATTTAGGAACCACCATACACTTCTCCAGAGTGGCTCTCGGCAGTTCACACACTGTCCATCAGCGTATAAAGGCTCCCTGTTCTCCATGGCCTGTCCTGCATTTCTGGTTTTTACAATTTTTTCGGATGGCCCTTTTGACCAGTGGGAAATGAGACTTCTTTGTTGTGCACATTTGCATTGCTTGCTTGCTTGGTTGCCCATAAAGTGCGTATGCGTTTTTTCCTGGATATATTCAGGAAAAAACGCATACTCCCTTTTGGGCCAACTGCATCATTGTCGAAATTCTGCCGCTTTTCATGTGCTTTAAAGACGAGTCCAATCTATCTCTTGAAATCTGTTTCTTGCAATTCTGTCTTGCACTCAGATCCTCTTCTTTGCCTTACCTCAACATATTTTTGGACGTTAGTTTTCATTTATAACTCTGGAGGTTTGTGAATTGCAGTGACCCTGAGCTCCATTTTTTAAGTTGCTCTTTTGTGAGCTGGCCTCAAAGCCACAAGATTGCTTCAGGCCCTATTTTGGCTCCGGCGAGGCGGGCTGAGCCTTTTTTTAATTCTTATTCTTAATGGGAAATTAGAGTGACATGTGCCCTTCCAAACCCCTACAACTATTCTCTCATTGGTTCCCCCTCTTCCCGTTCATCCTCCTCACAATTTGCAAAATGTGTGAAACAGAATTTTAAATGTGCTGATTCTCTAAGTGGGGAGATTCTAAGTAACGTGGCTGGAATGATGAACAGGAGCACCAGGAGAGGATAAATGAGGTGCATTTTAGACACATCTCCCGATCACATGGTGTACAGTTCTCTGGGTTTTCCATGCATGTTTTAGCTGTAGGAAGATTCCTTGAACCTGCAGATTTGGGACCCATTGAATGGGTACCAGGTAGTATTACTTTAAAGGGTGTGCATTTCCTCACCCACCCTCACATTTCTCTTAGCGCGAACAGTTTCCAGCCTTATGTCTCATCCTGCTGTGGGTCTAGATGTGTTCAATCCACGTTGCATCACCATCCCTGAGGAAAGGTTGTAAGAGGTTTTCTCTGTCTCTCTGTCGTTTATTTTTTTCAATTTATTACTATATTGGTTACAGCTGATTTTCAAAGCTCTGTTTCTTGCTGCTGTACATCCACTTGATTCACGTACAGAGAGACATCAATAAATTCTTTTTCAGATTCTTACCAGTCATAGATATTCTTTTCCGGTGACTTGAGTGTGCTGAGTGCAGTTCTTTTAGCTACCGTGTAGGCCTTGTTGATTATCAGTTTGGTATTTGGAATGGTATCTTTGCTAATTTCAACCTCCTGGATGATGCCTCACCCCTCCCCACCTTCCCCGTTTAGCAGCCTTACGCGTGTTTTCTACATATTTGACTATGTTTTTGTTTTGTAATTTATTTCATGTGTAGCCATTTTGGATTCCACCTTAAGTGATATCTTATGATACGTGTCTTTTTCTTTTTGAATTATGTCACTTAGAATGATCATACGTAACTCCTCCAGAGTTGTTACAACTGGCCATATTTCATTGATTTCCAGGCTGAGTAATAGTCCACTCTACATAAGTACCACATCTCTATCCATTTTTTCCCTCCAGAGACATTTAAGTTATATCCTAGTCGAGGATCTTTTAAACAGAGAGGCAGTAAACATTGGGGTGCCTGTGTCCTCTCGATTTTTGTTTTTCCCAAGATATACGCCCATGAGTGCAAGTGCCCTATGCTCTGTAGCTCATTTTTTAGATGCTTTAGTAAACACAATACACTTCTCCAGAATGGCCGTTGGCAATATACATTTCCACTATAAGCCTCACAGGGCTCCCTCTTCTCCTTGCCCTGTCCTGCATTTCTGGTGTTTACACTTTATGAGGATGGCTCTTCTGACTGATGCGAAGTGATATCTTTTGTAGTATTGATTTCCAGTGCCCACCTGTTTGGTTGGCTAAAAAAGTGTATTCCCTTTTCTTGAATATATACAGAAGAAAATGCATACAGCCTTTTTGGCCAACTGCAATGTTGGCAATGTTCAGCCCCTTTTCTTGTGCTTAATGGCGAGTCCTTTCTACCTCCTCAAATCCCTTTCCTGCCATTCTCCCTTGCTTACCAATCCTTTTCTCTGACTTTCCTCAAGACATTTTTCAGTGATAGATATTTTCAACTCTGCAGTTTCGTGAATTTTACTGCCCCTGAGTTCCATTGTTCAACTTGTGTTTATGGGAACTGGCCACAAAGCAGTGGGATTTCCTCAAGCCCTATACTGTTTCCATGGGCAGCCCTAGCCTTTGGTCAATTCATCTTCCTGATTGGAAATTAGAGTGACATGTGCCTGTCTGAACACCTAGGACTTGTCTCTCATTGTTCCTCATCCTTCCGCTTCATCCTCTGGACAAATTCCAAACTGTACGCAACAGGATGTTGACAGTGCTGACATCTCCAAGTGGGGAGACTGTTAGTAAAGACGCTGGATGGGTGAACCCGAGCACCAGGAGATGAGGAGATGAGATGCCTTTTCCAAACTCTTCCCGATCAGACGGTATACCATCCTCTGGGTGTGACAGACATGTTTTAGCAGTAGGAAGAGTCCCATTCATGTAAGGAGAACACCAGGGCTTTTTCAAAATCAGTGTCTCCCCGAAACCCAAACTGGGGAGTTTTTTAAGCTATGGCTACACATATGTTCATTAAGGGCCTTGGGAAGTAGGCAGAGTCCAAACTTTAGATGATTGAAGTCTTCAGGGTCAGAAGTACTCACCACCGGCTTCCCTTAGGTTACACTTTAACTGTCATTGATAGATGATGTCAATAAAAATATCTATTCTTTTTCCGATTATTTCCCCTTATAGGTTATTGCAAAATATTGAGTGTAGTTCCCTGTGCTATACAGTAGTTCCTTGTTGATGATCTATTTTATACATAGCAGTGTGTATGTGTTAATTCCAAACTCTTAATTTATCCCTCCTCCCACCTTTCCCCTTTGGTAATAATAAATTATAAGATTTTATACTTCTCAGAAATGGGGGAGCTGAAAGAGAGGTATCATTTTCAATGGAAAAGCATTTAAAACAAGATTGAAGCTTTAACCAAGATTATTAGATGTACATCCTTGGAAAGAAATCACTTCATTTCTCTAATATTGACCTGACAAATAAGACAAACTTTTTCACTGAACTTGCTTATAATAAAGTGATGGAAATATCAAATGGAAGTGTTAGAAACATCTTATTTTACCCGAGCCTTATAAACTGTTCTATGTTAACTACAGTTTGGCTCACACATCTGTTCATTGAAGTTACAATAGTCTCAATTTCTGTTACTGATCCTCCAGAGTGGACCCCAACAAGTGTCCCCCTGCCCAGTGTCATTGGGGCCAACAGATCGAGACTGAGTTTGGTTCACAAGCAAAGGAAACTTTATATTTTGATCAGAGAATGGAGAGGTGAGAGCATGCACTACCCCGTGGGCTGTGGGCTGGGCTGTGGGCTGGGCTGGGCTGCTGTGTAGAGATCCTGTGAGAGTCAGTGGGAGGGAGGGGGTGGAGCTCTCGAGGGCCAGGTTGGCTGCAGCTCAGGCTCTATATCTCGGAGTCTGCACTGGGCCCCAGGAGCTGAGGTGTCGACCCAGCCATTCTGCACTAGGAAATCTGGTCTGAAGTGCCGGGTGTGGAACCTCTGCATGCGGGACCCTAGGAGCACGTGAAATTAGAAAAAGCACAAAGGATAAAAAAGGTCAGACTTGACTTTATTGCCCAGATTCTATTTTTATCTCCCAGGGATTTTTAATGGGCTTTGCTGGGGACAAACCCCTCCTCTGCCTTTTGTCCCGTTCCTCATTCTTGGAGTGCTGAGGGTGCAGACCCTTCTTCTGTAACTGCTGAGTGCTGAGTTGGGAGCCCTCATACCAGGGGACGAGGGTCAGAACTTCTCCCCAGCAGCCTCCAGGTGACGTTGATTGGCCCCAGGACCCCTGCCTCCCTGCTCGTCTGCCTGAGCACCAGCATTGGAAGTGTTATAGATTCTAATGACCTTTAAGGGTCCAGGAAAGAGATGTGCAGAGACGCTGTGGGGGACGGTTTCACCCCGCCCCACATTTGTTCGGCCACCTTAGGCTGACCGTTTCTGCCAGCCTAGATGCTCTGACCAGTAGTCTGCTCTTTCTTCAATTAGGCCCCTGAATTAACGTAAAAACAGCACCAGGTGTCAGAGCCCTGCCCGCTCAACTCCCAGACAGTCCAGGGTCAGTGGTGATCAAGGACCATGATGGCCACTGAGTCAACAGCCTTTTGAAGTAAACAGGAGTCCAGCTGGTCTTATTGGCCACCATCATCACGGTGTCTGTAGGCTTTTCTATGGTGACAGTGTGATATACGGTTCCCCCGCCAAGATTATTAGCTCCCCTCCGGGTGCAGTAAGTCCTGCAAACAGTAGTCTACTCCTTCGGAACACACTCTTGTTGTTTTATGAGAGAAACTCCAGGTCAAGTGATGTTCACACGAGTCGTCATGGTGCCCTGTTGCCCCCGGTTATCTCTCTGGATGTTGGAGTTGGAGGGCCTCGTCACTCGAGGTCGGTGTGCCCACGGAGCGAACCCTGCAACTTCAGGGCATGGTTGGTGATTAGGATCACCACGTGGGGTCCTTTTCCCTTAGGAGGGAGGTGGCCTTTTGGGCTGCTGATTTCCAGGTTTTTAGATACCGCCAGTATCTTGGCCAGATGTGGCAGTGGGCCAAGCCCCTTGGTGACTGTAGTTTTTCCTACCTGGATGGCATTCTTGCGTTGTTCCATTTCAAGTGGTCCCAGTTTTTGCACTAATTCTCCAATGGCGATTCACCTTTCACCGGGAATGTAAAGGTCAAAGGGTTTAGCTCAATTAGGCAGTTCCAGGGCAAGGGTCTGAATTGACTGCTCTTTCCATTCTTGAAAGGCCACTTCTGGATTCTGTTCAAAAGGATCATCATCTTTTCCTTTCAGTGTTTCATATAGAGGCCCAGCTAGTAGACTGTAGTTAGGGATCCAGAAGCAGCAAAACCAGGCCTCCCCAGGAACCCCTAAGCTGTCTTCTAGTTTTAGAAAGGGGTAAGCCTGCAAACGGTTTCTTCCCTTTCCTGGGATGGGCTTCTCTGACCTTGTGTGAGAATGAAGCCCAGGCAGGTCACCGCAGTCTGTGATATTTGAGCTTTTTCTTGGACAACTTCTATCCTTTATTGGCTTGGTAGTTCAGAGGCCTCCTTAGTAGGGCTGGCGATCAGAATGTCATCTGCATATTGAAGGAGGGTTTCCTTTTCCAGAGGTAGAACTTTTCGGTCTTTAGCTAAGCTTTCCCCAAAGATGGTGTGGGAATTTTTGAACCCTTGGGGCAAGACGGCCCGGAAGTATTGTTTTAGTTGTATGTTGAGTCCTGCCACTGAACTAACAAACAGCAGCTCCGACAGGTCTGTGACCCTGGGCATCACTCTGTGTGGCCTCCCTCCACCTGGTCTTCCAGAGACTTCCACTGCACCCAGGGCACCAGGCCTCTGTCTCCAACCACCACCCACCCCCTCCTCTCCCTGTCTCCTGGGTTCCTCTCATTAGGAGAGGGTTTTCTTGAAGTTGTCTCCCACTCATGGGCCAGATAAAATGATTAGAAAACAGGCCAAAGCTGTAGCCCCTTGTCTATCCTGACTCTCAGGAGCCCACACCTGTTCCTTGGACCTGGCCGGTTCAGCAAGTTCCATTTTCTGCAACTGTGAGCCCCTGAGGGGTGATGATTGGCTGACCTGGGCAGCCTTACCATGCGGCCAGCCCTCCCCAGGTGTGCCTGGGTTGAGATCAATATAAATACCACTCCAGGCAGCAAGAGCCCCTGCAGCTGTGCCTGACGCCATTTTCTCTGCCCTGTCAGCAGTCTCGGGGTTGGGCTGGTGGGAGGGAGTGAGAGGCCACGGCTTTGTGGGTGGCCCAGTGTGAGTGGGGCTCTGCTGGACTTTCTGCAGCAGTTGCCAGGCTGCCACCTGCTAAAGAAGAGGATGTGTCACCCATACCTGCTGCTGGAATTTCTCCCTGGGCAGAGGTGAGGAAGGAAAAATGCAGTGGGGGCAGGGACAGGACGGGTATCTCAGGCAGGGAAATGGAAATCTTCCAGAAGAGCACCCAGGGCCAGGACCATCCTGGCTGGCCTGCAGGCACCAAGTCAGCTGGCATGCTGTCACTCGTGTGGCTCCATGGCCCTTCCTCTAGGCTTTCAAGTCCTTGTATATATTCAGGTGTTTTACCTGGGAAGGGTGGGAACAGTTCAGCAGCAACTGGCCTGGGGCTCAGCTCACGTTTACTCACAGATGCCTCGGCACGGTGCCCCAGCTTTGCAATGAGGACGCTTGTTGTGTGGGGGCTGCTGGCTGAATGGGAGACGATTCCCCACCACTGACCAACTTCAGAATTGTTTACAACTGGAGCAAGTGCCCTGATACGGTTTTCCTCTGAGTAACTGGTGGGTTCTGTTTTTTTTTTTTTCTCTTTTTCGTTTTTGGTTCAAGGTAGATTTTATTCCTCTTTTTTGTATTTACAGATATAAGCATGGAAATAATTTATTCATATAAATACATGTATGTGAAGGGAATAATTGTTTTTTCTGTTTTATTTTTTAAATTTTATTTCTTTTTAATTTTGAATTTTATTTTATATTTTTATACAGCAGGTTCTTATTGGTTATCTATTTTATACATATAAATGTTTACATGCCAATCCCAATCTCTCAACTCCTCCCACCACCACCCCCCCAAGAGCTTTCCCCCCTTGTTGTCCATACGATTGTTGTCTACATCTGTTGCTCTATTTATGCCTTGCAAAACGGTTAATCTGTACAGTTTTTCTAGGTTCCACATATATGCATGAATATACAAGATTTGTTCTTCTCTTTCTGACTTACTTCACTCTGTATGACAGTCTCTAGATCCATCGACGTCTCTACAAATGACCCAGTTTCATTCCTTTCATGGCTTAGTAATATTCCATTTTATATATGTACCACATCTTTATGCATTCGTCTGTCTGTGGGCATTTAGGTTGCTTCCATTACCTCGATATTGTAAATAGTGATGCAATGAACATTGCAGTGAATGTCTCTTTTTGATTTATGGTTTTGTCTGGGTATATGTCCAGTACTGGGATTGCTGTATCATATGGTAATTCTATTATTAGTTTCTTAAGAAACTCCATATTGTTCTCCATAGTGACTGTATCAATTTATATTCCCAACAATAGTGGAAGAGGCTTCCTTTTCTCCACACCCTTTCCAGCATTTGTTGTTTGTAGATTTTCAGATGATGCCCATTCTAACAGGTGTGAGGTGATACCTCATTGTTGAGTCCATTTCGTTGAGCAAGGGGTAGGTCTTGTCTATTACATATTTGGCTTATGGAACGGTATCTGTGCTAATTTCAAACTCTGGTTTTATGCAGCACCCCAATTCACCTTTCCCCTTAAGCAAGCATAAGTTGGTTTTCTAAACTTGAGACCCTGTTCTGTTTTGTAATTCAGTTCATGTGTAGCCAAGTTTACATTCTGTGCATTAGTGATACCTTATGATGTTTCTTTTTCTGTGTGACTTATTTCACTTAGAATCATCGTGCCTCAATCCACTCATTATGCTGGTACAGGCCTGGTGACACAGATTTCATTGCTGAGTGGTATTCTGTTGTCCGTAAGTACCGCAACTTCTTTATCAATTATTTGTTCTCTGGGATATTTAACTTGTACTGTAGACGAGGTTCCTGTAAACAGAGCCGTCCCAAATTTTGGGGTGGCTGTGTCTTTTTGATTTTAATTTCCCTAAGCTATAGGACCATAAGTGGAAATGCCCTAGACTCTGTTGCTTTGTTTTTCAGATGTATCAGGAAACACCATACATTTCTCCAGAGTGGCTGTTGGCAATTTACATCCCGCCCATCAGCATAACAAGGCTCCTTTTTCCCCATGGCCTGTCTTGCCTTTCTGGATTTTACACTTTTCTCAGATGGCCCTTTAGACCGGGGTGAAGTGACACTTCATAGTAGTTCGGATTTCCATTGCAAGCTTGCTTGGTTTGCCAAAAAGGGCGTATGTGTTTTTTCCTGAATATATTCAGGAACAAACTCATACGCCCTTTTTTGCCAAGTGCATCATTGTCGATGTTCTGCCTCTTTTCCTATGCTTTAAATGCAAATCCAGTCTACCTCCTGAAATCGGTTTCCTGAAATTCTGCCCCACTTTCAAGTCCTCTTCGCAGCCTTACTTCAATATATTTTTGGACATTATCTGTCATTTATAACTCTGCAGGTTTGTGAATTACAGGGTCCCTGAGCTCCTTTCTTCAACTCGCTTTCTTGTGAGGTGGCCGCAAACCCGCAAGACTGCTTCAGGCCCTAATCTGCTTCTGGCAGGGCATGCTGAGCCGTTGGTTAATTCCTCTTCCTAGTGGGAAATGAGTGTTAAATATGCCCGTCCTGACACCTACCTCACTCTCAACCCCTTGGTGATGTGGGTCCTCTGGTTTGTGGCCACCTTTGCTGGGTTCCTCACCTTTCGATGATGTGGCCCCACTAGTGTGAGGACACTCCTGCCTGGTTCTCATCCACGTGGTTATGTGGACCCCCTGGTGAGAGTCTGTTCCTGGCTGTGTTCCTCACCCTTCTGTGAGGGAGACCCTCTGCTGATAGGTCACTCCTGCATGGCTGGCACACATTGCCTTGTGAAGTCAGCCGTGTGGTGGCAGTTGGAGCGTGCTGGGAATCTCCTACCCCCGGTGATGAGGGCCCTCTTGGGTCAGGCCCTAACTGCTTGGCTCACCAACTTTTCTTAGTGAGCCCAGTGATGCTTTGGCACTCCTCTTAGGATCCCATCTCCATGGGGATGTGGGCCTTCTGCTCTGAGGTCCCAACGGCTGGGTTGTTCACATTTTCATGATGTGGGCTCTCTGGTGTTAGTTCACAGAGGCCTGGATCCCATAGCCTCTGTGCTCTTGGCCGCCTGCTGGGAGGTTCCAACTGCCGGATTCCTCACTTTTTTAATTTTTTGGGCCCTCTGTTGTGAGGATCCTCCTGCCTGCCTCACTCCCAGCCCCTTCATGATGTGTGTCGTGTGGTTTGAGGCCACATGTGCTGGGTTCCTCACCTTTCGATGATGTGGGACCAATGGTCTTAGGAGACTCCTGCCTGGTTCATATCCCCTTGGTGATGTGGGCCCTCTGTTGAGAGTCTTATCCTGGCTGGGTTCCTCACCCATCTGTGAGGTGGGCCGTCTGCTGTGAGGTCACTCCTGCCTGGCTTGCTCACCTCGCCTTGTGGACATGAGCCCTCTGGTGGCACTTGGAGCCTGCTGGGAGCCTCCTCTCCTCGGTGATGAGGGCCCTCTGGCGTCAGGCCCTAACTGCTGGGCTCCCCACATTTTGTGATGTGCGCCCAGTGGTGCGAGGACACTCCAGCCAGGTTCACATCCCCATTGGGATGTGGGCCTTCTGCTCTGAGGTCCCAACGCCTGGGTTGCTCAGAGTTTCATGATGTGGGCTCTCTGCTGTTAGTTCACTCTTGCCTGCATCCCATAGCTTCTGTGCTCTCGGCCGCCTGCTGGGAGGTTCCAACTGCTGGATTCCTCACCTTTCTTATTCTTTGGGCCCTCTGTTTTTAGGCTACTCCTGTCTGCCTCACTCCCATTCCCTTTGTGATATGTGTCCTCTGATTTGAGGCCACATGTGCTGGGTTCCGCACCTTTCGATGATGTGGCCCCACTGGAGGGAAGACAGTCCTGACTGGTTCCCATCCCCTTGCTGATGTGGGCCCTCAGGTGAGAGTCTGATCCTGGCTGCGTTCCTCACCCTTCTGTGAGGTGGGCCCTCTGCTGTGAGGTCAATCATGCCTGTCTGGCACACGTCACCTTGGCGACGTGTGCCCTCTGGTGGCAGTTGGAGTGTGCTGGGATCCTCCTCCCCTCAGTGATGGGGGCCCTCTTGCCTTAGGCCATAACTGCTGGGCTCCCCACATTTTCTGATGTGCGCCAAGTGAGTGAGGACACTCTTGCCAGGTTCCCATCCCCATGGGGATATGGGCCTTCTGCTCTGAGGTCAAAACGGCTGGCTTGCTCACAGTACCATGATGTGGGCCCTATGCTGTGAGTTCACTCCGGCAAGGATCGCTTATCATCGGTGCTCTGAGCTGCCGACTGGGAGGTTCCAACTGCTGGATTCCTCAACTTTTTTATTCTATGTGCCCTCTGTTGTGAGGCTCCTCCTGCCTGCCTCACTGCCAGCCCCTTGGTGATGACTGTCCTATGGCTTGAGGCCACATGTGCTGCGTTCCTCACCTTTTGATGCTGTGGCCCCACTCGTGTGAGGACACTCCTGCCTGGTTCCCATCCCCTTGGTGAGGTGGGCCCTCTGGCGAGAGTCTAATCCTGGCTGGGTTCCTCAACGTTCTGTGAGGTAGGCCCTCTGCTGTTAGGTCACTCCTGCCTGGCTGGCACACGTCACCTTGAAGACGTGAGCCCTCTGGTGGCAGTTGGAGCACGCAGGGTGCCTCCTCCTCTCGGTGATGACGGCCCTCTGGTGTCAGGCCCTAAATGGTGGGCTCCCCACATTTTCTGATGTGTGCCCAGTGGTGCGAGGACACTCCAGCCAGGTTCCCATTCCCATGGAGATGTGGGCCTTCTGTGCTGAGGTCCCAACGCCTGGGTTGCTCACAGTTTTATGATGTGGGCCCTCTGCTGTGAGTTCACTGTGGCCTGGATCCCATAGCCTCGGTGTTCTGGGCCGCCTGCTGGAAGGTCTAAATGCTGGAATCCTCACGTTTTTTATATTATGTGCCCTGTGTTGTGAGGCTACTCCTGCCTGCCTCACTCCAAGGCCCTTGGTGATGTGGGTCCTCTGGTTTGAGGACACATGTGCTGGGTTCCTCACCTTAAGATGATGAGGCCCCACTGGTGTGAGGATAATCCTGACTGGTTCCCATCCCCTTTGTGATGTGGGCCCTCTGGTGAGAGTCTGATCCTGGCTGGGTTCCTCACCCATCTGTGAGGTGGGCCCTCTACTATCAGGTAACTCTTGCCTGGCTTGCTCACCTCGCCTTGTTGACATGAGCCCTCTGGTGGCACTTGGACCCTGCTGGGAGCCTCCTCACCTCTGTGATGAGGGCCCTCTGACGTCAGGCCCTAACTGCTGGGCTCCCCAACTTTTCTTAGTGAGCCCAGTGAGGCTCGGGCACTCCTCTTAGGTTCCCATCTCCACGGGGATGTGGGCCTTCTGCTCTGAGGTTCCAACGGCTGGGTTGATCACAATTTCATGATGTGGGCTCTCTGGTGTTAGTTCACTGTGGCCTGGATCCCATAGCCTCTGTGCTCTTGGCCGCCTGCTGGGAGGTTCCAACTGCTCGATTCCTCAACTTTTGTATTCTATGGGTCCTGTGTTGTGATGCTCCTCCTGCCTGCCTCACTCGCAACCCCTTTGTGATGTGGGTCTTCTGGTTTGAGGCCACATGTGTTAGGTTCCGCAACTTTCAATGATGTGGCCCCACTGGTGTGAGGACACTCCTGCCTGGTTCCCATCCCCTTGGTGATGTGGGCCTTCTGGTGACAGTCTTATCCTGGCTGGGTTCCTCACTCTTCTGTGAGGTAGGCCCTCTGCTGTGAGGTCAATCCTGCCTGACTTGCACACATCACCTTGGCGACGTGGGTCCTCTGTTGGCACATGGAACCTGCTGGGAGCCTCCTGCCCTCGGTGATGACGGCCCTCTAGCATCAGGCTCTAACTGCTGGGCTCCCCACGTTTTCTGATGTGAGCCCAGTGATGCCAGGACACTCCTGTCAGGTTCCCATCCCCATGGGGATGTGGGCTTTCTGCTCTGAGGTCCCAACGCCTGGGTTGCTCACAGTTTCATGATGTGGGCTCTCTGGTGTTAGTTCACTCCTGCCTGCATCCCATAGCTTCTGTGCTCTCGGCCGCCTGCTGGGAGGTTCCAACTGCTGGATTCCTCACCTTTTTTATTCTTTGGGCCCTCTGTTTTTAGGCTACTCCTACCTGCCTCACTCCCATCCCCTTTGTGATGTATGTCCTCTGATATGAGGCCACATGTGCTGGGTTCCTCACCTTTCGATGATGTGGCCCCACTGGTGGGAGGACAGTCCTGACTGGTTCCCATCCCCTTGGTGTTGTGGGCCCTGTGGCGAGAGTCTCATCCTGCCTCAGTTCCTCACCCTTCTGTGAGATAGGCCCTCTGCTGTGAGGTCACTACTGCCTGGCTGGCACATGCCACCTTGTAGACGTGGGCCCTCTGTTGGCAGTTGGAACCTGCTGGGAGTCTCCTCCTCTCAGTTATGAGGGCCCCCTAGCGTCAGGCCCTAACTGCTGGGCTCCTAACATTTTCTGATATGTGCTAAGTGGTGCGAAGCCACTCCTGCCAGGTTCCCATCCCAATGGGGATGTGGGCCTTCTGTTCTGAGGTCCCAACGCCTGGGCTGCTCACAGGTTCATGATGTGGGCCCTCTGCTGTGAGTTCACTGTGGCCTGGATCCCATAGCCTCGGTGCTCTGGGCCACTTGCTGGGAGGTTCCAACTGCTGGATTCCTCAACTTTTATATTCTATGGACCCTGTGTTGTGAGGCTGGTCCTGCCAGCCTCATTCCAAACCCCTTGGTGATGTGGTTCCTGTGGTTTGAGGCTACATGTGCTGGGATCCTCACCTTTCGATGATGTTGTCCCACTGGTGTGGGGACACTCCTGCCTGGTTCCCATCCCCTTGGTGATGTGGGCCCTCTGGTGAGAGTCTGATCCTGGCTGTGTTCCTCACCCTTCTGTGAGGTGGGCCCTATGCTGTGAGGTCACTCCTGCCAGGCTGGCACACATCGCCTTGGCGACGTTGGCCCTCTGGTGGCAGCTGGAGCCTGCTGGGAGCCTCCTCCTCTCGGTGATGAGTGCCCTCTAGCGTCAGGCCCTAACTTCTGAGCACCCCACGTTTTCTGATGTGAGCCCAGTAATGCTAGGACACTCGTGTCATGTTCCCATCACCATGGGGATGTGGGCCTTCTGCTCTGAGGTCCCAATGTCTGGGTTGCTCACAGTTTCATGATGTGGGCTGTCTGGTGTTAGTTCACTCTGGCCTGGATCCCCTAGCCTCTGTGCTCTGGGCCGCCTGCTGGGAGGTTCCAACTGCTGGATTCCTCACCTTTCTTATTTTTGGGCCCTCTGTTATGAGGCTCCTCCTGCCTGCCTCACTCCCAGCCCCTTGGTGATGGGTGTCCTATGGTTTGAAGCCACATGTTCTGGGTTCCTCACCTTTAGATGATGTGGCCCTACTCATGTGAGGACACTCCTGCCTGGTTCCAATCCATTTGGTGATGCGGGTCCTCTGGTGCGAGTCTGATCCTGACTGGGTTCGTCACACTTCTCTGAGGTGGGCCCTCTGCTCTGAGGTCATTCGTGCCTGGTTGGCACAGATCGCCTTGGCGACGTCAGCCCTCTGGTGGCAGTTGGAGCCTGCTGGGAACCTCCTTCCCTTGATGATGAGGGTCCTCTGGCATCAGGCCCTAACTGCTGGTCGCCCAAAATTTTCTGATACATTCTCAGAGGTGCGAGGACACTCCTACCAGATTTCCATCCCCATGGGGATGTGGGCCTCCTGCTCTGAGGTCCCAATGGCTGGGTTGCTCAGTTTCATGACATGGGCCCTCTTCTGTGAGTTCACTGTGGCCTGGATCCCATAGCCTCGGTGCTCTGGGCCGCCTGCTGGGAGGTTCCAACTGCTGGATTCCTCACTTTTTTATTCTATGGGCCCAGTGTTGTGAGGCTACTCCTGCCTGCCTCACTCCGAGGCCCTTGGTGATGTGGGTCCTCTGGTTTGAGGACACATGTGCTGAGTACCTCACCTTTCGATGATGTGGCCCCACTGGTGTGAAGACACTCCTGCCTGTTTCCCATCCCCTTGGTGTTGTGGGCCCTCTGGTGAGAGTCTGATGTTGGCTGGGTTTCTCACCCTTCTGTGAGGTGGGACCTCTGCTGTGAGGTAACTCCTGCCTGGCTTGCTCACGTTGCCTTGGCAATGTGAGCCCTCAGGTGGCAGTTGGAGCCTGCTGGGAATCTCCTCCCCTCAGTTATGAGAGCTCTGGATAAAACACATATGCCCTTTTTTGCCAAGTGCATTATTTTCCAAGTTCTGTCTCTTTTCCTATGCTTTAAGAGCGACTCCCGTGTACCTTCTGAAATCGGTTTCCAGCAATTCTGCCCCGCATTCAAGTCCTCTTCGCAGCCTTACTTCAGTATAATTTTGGATGATAGCTGTCATTTATAACTCTGCAGGTTTGTGAATTACAGTGGCCCTCAGCTCCTTTCTTCAACTCGCTTTCCTGTGAGCTGGCCGCAAAACCACAGGATCTCTTCAGGCCCTAATCTAGTTCCAGCATGGCATGCGGAGCCTTTGGTTCATTCGTCTTCCTGGTGGGAAATGAGAGTTAAATTTGCCCGTCCAGACACCTACAGATAGTCTCCCATTGCTTCTCCTTATTCCTGTTCATCTTCCGAAGAAATTGCAAACTGGGCCAAACAGGAGGTTAAAGGCAATGACTCTCCAAGTGGGGAGAGTGTTAGTAAAGCGTCTGGAATGTTGCACCCGAGTACAAGAGGACGAAAAATGAGATACATTTGAACACGTTTCCCGATCACACGGTGGATCATACTCTGGGTTCCACATGCATGTTTTAGCTGAAGGAAGAATCCCTTAAACCTGGAGAGTTGAGACCCATGGAATGGGTACCATGCAATATGACTTGAAAGGGTCTGCATTTGCTCACCGAACCTCACCAATCCTATCACTGCTGCATTTATACCACTGTACACACGCTTGATTCTCTTTCGGAGACATATAAATCCATAGGTTTTAAGATTCTTACTAGTCAGGTATATTCTTAGGCGTTAAATATGGGGTGTTGAGTCCACTTTTTGAGCAAGGAAGAGCTCTTGTGTATTACATATTTGGCTTATGGAACGGTATCTGTGCTAATTTCAATCTCTGGTTTTATGCAGCACCCCAACTCACCTTTCCCCTTAAGCAAGCATAAGTTGGTTTTCTACATTTGAGACCCTGTTCTGTTTTGTAATTCAATTCCTGTGTAGCCAGGTTTACATTCCGTGTACTAGTGATATCTTATGATGTTTCTTTTTCTGTGTGACTTATTTCACTTAGAATCATCGTACATGAATTCACTCATTATGCTGCTACGGGCCTGATGACATAGATTTCATTGCTGAGTGATATTGCATTGTACGTAAGTACCACAACTTCTTTATCCATTTTTCGCTTTCTGTGATATTGAACTTGTACCGTAAATGAGGTTCTTGTAAACAGAGCCGTCCCAAACTTTGGGGTGGCTGTGTCTTTTTGATTTTAAATTCCCTAAACTATAGAACCATAAGTGGAAGTGCCCTAGGCTCTGTTGCTTTGTTTTTTGGATGTTTCAGGAAACACCATACACTTCTCCAGAGTGGCTGTTGGCAATTTACATCCCGCCCATCAGCATAACAAGGCTCCCAGTTCTCCATGGCCTGTCCTGCCTTTCTGGATTTTACACTTTTTTCAGATGGCCCTTTTGACCGGGTGGAAGTGAGACTTCATTGTAGTGCAGATTTCCTTTGCAAGCTTGCTTGGTTGGACAAGAAGGGCGTATGCATTTTTTCCTGAATATATTCAGGAAAAAACGCATACGCCGTTTTTGGCCAAGTGCATCATTGTGGACGTTCTGCCTCTTTTCCTATGCTTTACATGCAATTCCAGTCTACCTCCTGAAATCGGTTTCCTGCAATTCTGCCCCGCTTTCAAGTCCTCTTGGCAGACTTACTTCTATATATTTTTGGATGAAAGCTGTCATTTATAACTCTGCAGGTTTGTGAATTACAGTGCCCCTGAGCTCCTTTCTTCAACTCGCTTTCTTGTGAGCTGGCTGCAACACCGCATGATTGCTTCAGGCCCTAGTGTGGTTCTGGCATGGCACGCTGAGCCTTTCGTTAATTCCTCTTCCTGGTGGGAAATGAGAGTTAAAGTTACCCGTCCAGACACCTCCAGCTAGTCTCTCATTGGTTCTCCCTATTCCTGTTCATTTTGCGCCGAAATTGCAAACTGGGCCAAACAGGAGGTTAAAGGCACTGACTCTCCAAGTGGGGAGAGTGTTAGTAAAGCATCTGGAATGTTGCACCCGAGTACCAGGGGACGAAAACTCAGACACATTTGAACACGTTTCCCAATCACATGGTGGTTCATACTCTGGGTTCCACATGCATGTTTTAGCTGAAGGAAGAATCCCTTAAACCTGGAGAGTTGAGACCCATGGAATGGGTACAATGCAATACGACTTCAAAGGGTCTGCATTTGCTCACCTAACCTCATCATTCCTATCACTGCTGCATTTATGCCGCTGTACACACGCTTGATTCTCTTTCGGAGACATATAAATCATAGGTTTTAAGATTCTTACTAGTCAGGTATATTCTTAGGCGTTTAATATGTGGTGTTGAGTCCACTTCGTTGAGCATGGAGTAGCTCTTGTCTATTACATATTTGGCTTATGGAACGTTATCTCTGCTACTTTCAATCTCTGGTTTTATGCAGCACCCCAACTCACCTTTCCCCTTAAGCAAGCATAAGTTGGTTTTCTACATTTGAGACCCTGTTCTGTTTTGTAATTCAGTTCCTGTGTAGCCAAGTTTACATTCCGTGTAGTAGTGATATCTTATGATGTTTATTTTCCTTTGTGACTTATTTCACTTAGAATCATCATACCTGAATCCACTCATTATGCTTCTACAGGCCTGGTGACATAGATTTCATTGCTGAGTGATATTGCATTGTACGTAAGTACCACAACTTCTTTATCCATTTTTCGCTTTCTGTGATATTGAACTTGTACCGTAAACGAGGTTCTTGTAAACAGAGCCGTCACAAAGTTTGGGGTGGCTGTGTCTTTTTGATTTTAATTTCCCTAATCTATAGGACCATAAGTGGACGTGCCCTAGGCTCTGTTGCTTTGTTTTTTAGATGTTTCAGGAAACACCATACACTTCTCCAGAGTGGCTGTTGGCAATTTACGTCCCACCCATCAGCATAACAAGGCTCCCATTTCTCCATGGCCTGTCCTGCCTTTCTGGATTTTACACTTTTTTCAGATGGCCCTTTTGACCGGGGGGCAATGAGACTTCATTGTAGTGCAGATTTCCTTTGCAAACTTGCTTGGTTGGCCAAAAAGGGCGTATGCGTTTTTTCCTGAATATATTCAGGAAAAAACGCATACGCCCTTTTTCGCCAAGTGCATCATTGTGGACGTTCTGCCTCTTTTCCTATGCTTTACATGCAATTCCAGTCTACCTCCTGAAATCGGTTTCCTGCAATTCTGTCCCACCTTCAAGTCCTCTTGGCAGCCTTACTTCAATATATTTTTGGACGATAGCTGTCATTTATAACTCTGCAGGTTTGTGAATGACAGTGCCCCTGAGCTCCTTTCTTCAACTCGCTTTCTTGTGAGCTGGCCGCAACACCGCAAGATTGCTTCAGGCCCTATTGTGGTTCCGGCGTGGCCCGCTGAGCCTTTGGGTAATTCCTCTTCCTGGTGGGAAATGAGAATTAAATTTGCCCGTCCAGACACCTCCAGCTAGTCTCTCATTGGTTCTTCCTATTCCTGTTCATTTTCCGCAGAAATTGCAAACTGGGCCAAACAGGAGGTTAAAGGCACTGACTCTCCAAGTGGGGAGAGTGTTAGTAAAGCGTCTGGAATGTTGCACCCGAGTACCAGGGGACGAAAACTGAGACACATTTGAACACGTTTCCCGATCACACGGTGGATCATACTCTGGGTTCCACATGCATGTTTTAGCTGAAGGAAGAATCCCTTAAACATGGAGAGTTGAGACCCATGGTATGGGTAATATGCAATATGACTTCAAGGGGTCTGCATTTGCTCACCGTACCTCACCAATCCTACCACTGCTGCGTTTATGCCACTGTACACACGCTTGATTCTCTTTCGGAGACATATAAATCCATAGGTTTTAAGATTCTTACTAGTCAGGAATATTCTTAGGCGTTTAATATGGCGTGTTGAGTCCACTTGGTTGAGCAAAGAGTAGCTCTTGTCTATTACATATTTGGCTTATGGAACGGTATCTGTGCTAATTTCAATCTCTGGTTTTATGCAGCACCCCAACTCACCTTTCCCCTTAAGCAAGCATAAGTTGGTTTTCTACATTTGAGACCCTGTTCTGTTTTGTAACTCAGTTCCTGTGTAGCCAAGTTTACATTCCGTGTATTAGTGATATCTTATGATGTTTCTTTTTCTGTGTGACTTATTTCACTTAGAATCATCGTACCTGAATCCACTCTTTATGCTAATATGGGCCTGATGATATAGATTTCATTGCTGAGTGATATTGAATTGTACGTAAGTACCACAACTCCTTTATCCATTTTTCGCTTTCTGTGATATTGAACTTGTTCAGTAAACGAGGTTCTTGTAAACAGACCTGTCCCAAACTTTGGGGTGGCTGTGTCTTTTTGATTTTAATTTCCCTAAGCTATAGGACCATAAGTGGAAGTGCCCTAGGCTCTGTTGCTTTGTTTTTTGGATGTTTCAGGAAACACCATACACTTCTCCAGAGTGGCTGTTGTCAATTTACATCCCGCCCATCAGCATAACAAGGCTCCCAGTTCTCCATGGCCTGTCCTGCCTTTCTGGATTTTACACATTTTTCAGATGGCCCTTTTGACCGGGGGGCAGTGAGACTTCATTGTAGTGCAGATTTCCTTTGCAAGCTTGCTTGGTTGGCCAAAAAGTGCGTATGCGTTTTTTCCTGAATATATTCTGGAAAAAACGCATACGCCCTTTTTGGCCAAGTGCATCATTGTGGACGTTCTGCCTCTTTTCCTATGCTTTACATGCAATTCCAGTCTACCTCCTGAAATCGGTTTTCTGCAATTCTGCCCCGCTTTCAAGTCCTCTTGGCAGCCTTACTTCAATATATTTTTGGACGATAGCTGTCATTTATAACTCTGCAAGTTTGTGAATGACAGTGCCCCTGAGCTCCTTTCTTCAACTCGCTTTCTCGTGAGCTGGCCGCAACACCGCAGGATTGCTTCAGGCCCTAGTGTGGATCCGGCATGGAACGCTGAGCCTTTGGTTAATTCCTCTTCCTGGTGGGAAATGAGAGTTAAATTTGCCCGTCCAGACACCTCCAGCTAGTCTCTCACTGGTTCTCCCTATTCCTGTTTATCTTACACAGAAATTGCAAACTGGGCCAAACAGGAGGTTAAAGGCACTGACTCTCCAAGTGGGGAGAGTGTTAGTAAAGCGTCTGTAATGTTGCACTCGAGTATCAGGGGACGAAAACTGAGACACATTTGAACACGTTTCCCGATCACACGGTGGATCATTCTCTGGGTTCCACATGCATGTTTTAGCTGAAGGAAGAATCCCTTATACCTGGAGAGTTGAGACCCATGGAATGGGTACCATGCAATATGACTTCAAAGGGTCTGCATTTGCTCACCGAACCTCACCAGTCCTATCACTGCTGTGTTTATGCCACTGTACACACGTTTGATTCTCTTTCAGAGACATATAAATCCATAGGTTTTAAGATTCTTACTAGTTAGGTATATTCTTAGGCGTTTA
The DNA here is from genome assembly GCF_937001465.1 of Orcinus orca. Taxonomy (NCBI): domain Eukaryota; kingdom Metazoa; phylum Chordata; class Mammalia; order Artiodactyla; family Delphinidae; genus Orcinus; species Orcinus orca. The sequence continues at coordinate 58,452,038 of NC_064562.1, read as the reverse complement.
ATATGGGGTGTTGAGTCCACTTCCTTGAGCAAGGAGTAGCTCTTGTCTATTACATATTTGGCTTATGGAACGGTATCTGTGCTAATTTCAAACTCTGGTTTTATGCAGCACCCCAACTCACCTTTCCCTTTAAGCAAGCATAAGTTGGTTTTCTACATTTGAGACCCAGTTCTGTTTTGTAATTCAGTTCCTGTGTAGCCAAGTTTACATTCCGTGTAGTAGTGATATCTTATGATGTTTCTTTTTCTGTGTGACTTATTTCACTTAGAATCATCATACCTGAATCCACTCATTTTGGTGCTACGGGCCTGATGACATAGATTTCATTGCTGAGTGATATTGCATTGTAAGTAAGTACCACAACTTCTTTATCCATTTTTCGATTTCTGTGATATTGAACTTGTACTGTAAACGAGTTTCTTGTCAACAGAGCCATCCCAAACATTGCGGTGGCTGTGTCTTTTTGATTTTAATTTCCCTAAGCTATAGGACCATAAGTGGAAGTGCCCTAGGCTCTGTTGCTTTGTTTTTTAGATGTTTCAGGAAACACCATACACTTCTCCAGAGTGGCTCTTGGCAATTTACATCCCGCCCATCAGCATAACAAGGCTCCCAGTTCTCCATGGCCTGTCCTGCCTTTCTGGATTTTACACTTTTTTGAGATGACCCTTTTGACTGGGGGGCAGTGAGACTTCATTGTAGTGCAGATTTCCATTGCAAGCTTGCTTGGTTGGCCAAAAAGGGCGTATGCGTTTTTTCCTGAATATATTCAGGAAAAAACGCATACGCCCTTTTTGGCCAAGTGCATCATTGTGGACGTTCTGCCTCTATTCCTATGCTTTACATGCAATTCCAGTCTACCTCCAGAAATCGGTTTCCTGTAATTCTGCCCTACTTTCAATTCCTCTTGGCAGCCTTACTTCAATATATTTTTCGACGATAGCTGTCATTTATAACTCTGCAGGATTGTGAATTACAGTGCCCATGAGCTCCTTTCTTCAACTCGCTTTCTTGTGAGCTGGCCGCCACACCGCAGGATTGCTTCAGGCGTAGTGTTGTTCCGGCATGGCACGCTGAGCCTTTGGTTAATTCCTCTTCCTGGTGGGAAATGAGAGTTAAATTTGCCCGTCCAGACACCTCCAGCTAGTCTCTCATTAGTTCTCCCTATTCCTGTTCATTTTCCGCAGAAATTGCAAACTCGACCAAACAGGAGGTTAAATGCACTGACTCTCCAAGTGGGGAGAGTGTTAGTAAAGCCTCTGGAATGTTGCACCCGAGTACAAGAGGACGAAAACTGAGACACATTTGAACACGTTTCCCAATCACACGGTGGATCATACTCTGGGTTCCACATGCATGTTTTAGCTGAAGGAAGAATCCCTTAAACCTGGAGAATTGAGACCCATGGAATGGGTACCATGCAATATGACTTCAAAGGGTCTGCATTTGCTCACCGAACCTCAACAATCCTATCACTTCTGCGTTTATGCCACTGTACACACGCTTGATTCTCTTTCGGAGACATATAAATCCATAGGTTTTAAGATTCTTACTAGTCAGGTATATTCTTAGGCGTTTAATATGGGGTGTTGAGTCTACTTCGTTGAGCAAGGAGGAGCTCTTGTCGATTACATATTTGGCTTATGGAACGGTATCTGTGCTAATTTCAATGTCTGGTTTTATGCAGCACCCAAACTCACCTTTCGCCTTAAGCAAGCATAAGTTGATTTTCTACATTTGAGACCCTGTTCTGTTTTGTAATTCAGTTCCTGTGTAGCCAAGTTTACATTCCGTGTAGTAGTGATATCTTATGATGTGTCTTTTTCTGTGTGACTTATTTCACTTAGAATCATCGTACCTGAATCCACTCATTATGCTGCTATGGGCCTGATGACATAGATTTCATTGCTGAGTGATATTGCATTGTAAGTAAGTACCAAAACTTCTCTATCCATTTTTCGCTTTCTGTGATATTGAACTTGTACCGCAAACGAGGTTCTTGTAAACAGAGCCGTCCCAAACTTTGGGGTGGCTGTGTCTTTTTTATTTTAATTTCCCTAAGCTATAGGACCATATGTGGAAGTGCCCTAGGCTCTGTTGCTTTGTTTTTTGGATGTTTCAGGAAACACCATACACTTCTCCAGAGTGGCTGTTGGCAATTTACGTCCCACCCATCAGCATAACAAGGCTCCCAGTTCTCCATGGCCTGTCCTGCCTTTCTGGATTTTACACTTTTTTGAGATGACCCTTTTGACCGGGGGGCAGTGAGACTTCATTGTAGTGCAGATTTACTTTGCAAGCTTGCTTGGTTGGCCAAAAAGTGCGTATGCGTTTTTTCCTGAATATATTCAGGAAAAAATGCATACGCCCTTTTTGGCCAAGTGCATCATTGTGGACGTTCTGCCTCTTTTCCTATGCTTTACATGCAACTCCAGTCTACCTCCTGAAATCGGTTTCCTGCAATTCTGCCCCGCTTTCAAGTCTTCCTGGCAGCCATACTTCAATATATTTTTGGACGATAGCTGTTATTTATAACTCTGCAGGTTTGTGAATTACAGTGCCCCTGAGCTCCTTTCTTCAACTCGCTTTCTTGTGAGCTGGCCGCAACACCGCAGGATTGCTTCAGGCCCTAGTGTGGTTCCGGCACGGCACGCTGAGTCTTTGGTTAATTCCTCTTCCTGGTGGGAAACGAGAGTTAAATTTGCCCGTCCAGACACCTCCAGCTAGTCTCTCACTCTTTCTCCCTATTCCTGTATATCTTATGTAGAAATTGCAAACTTGGCCAAACAGGAGGTTAAAGGCACTGACTCTCCAAGTGTGGAGAGTGTTAGTAAAGCGTCTGGAATGTTCCACCCGAGTACCATGGGACGAAAACTGAGACACATTTGAACATGTTTCCTGATCACACAGTGGATCATACTCTGGCTTCCACATGCATGTTTTAGCTGAAGGAAGAATCCCTTAAACCTGGAGAGTTGAGACCCATGGAATGGGTACCATGCAATATGACTTCAAAGGGTCTGCATTTGCTCACCGATTCTCACCAATCCTATCACTGCTGCGAGTATGCCGCTGTACACACGCTTGATTCTCTGTTGGAGACATATCAATCCATAGGTTTTAAGATTCTTACTAGTCAGGTATATTCTTAGGCGTTTAATATGGGGTGTTGAGTCCACTTCGTTCAGCAAGGTGTAGCTCTTGTCTATTACATATTTGGCTTATGGAATGGTATCTGTGCTAATTTCAATCTCTGGTTTTATGCAACACCCCAACTAACCTTTCCCCTTAAGCAAGCATAAGTTGGTTTTCTACATTTGAGACCCTGTTCTGCTTTGTAATTCAGTTCCTGTGTAACCAAGTTTACATTCCGTGTATTAGTGATATCTTATGATGTTTCTTTTTCTGTGTGACTTATTTCACTTAGAATCATCGTACCTGAATCTACTCATTATGCTGCTACGGGCCTGATGACATAGATTTCATTGTTGAGTGATATTGCATTGTACGTAAGTACCACAACTTCTTTATCCATTTTTCGCTTTCTGTGATATTGAACTTGTACCGTAAAGGAGGTTCTTGTAAACAGCGCATTCCCAAATTTTGGGGTGGCTGTGTCTTTTTGATTTTCATTTCCCTAAGCTATAGGACCATAAGTGGAATTGCCCTAGGCTCTGTTAATTTTTTTTTTAGATGTTTTAGGAAACACCATACACTTCTCCAGAGTGGCTGTTGGCAATTTTCATCCCGCCCATGAGCATAACAAGGCTACCAGTTCTCCATGGCCTGTCCTGCCTTTCTGGATTTTACACTTTTTTCAGATGACCCTTTTGACCTGGGGGCAGTGAGACTTCGTTGTAGTGCAGATTTCCTTTGCAAGCTTGCTTGGTTGGCCAAAAAGTGCGTATGCGTTTTTTCCTGAATATCTTCAGGAATAAACGCATACGCCCTTTTTGGCCAAGTGCATCATTGTGGACGTTCTGCCTCTTTTCCTATGCTTTACATGCAATTCCTGTCTACCTCCTGAAATCGGTTTCCTGCAATTCTGCCCCGCTTTCAAGTCCTCTTGGCAGCCTTACTTCAATATATTTTTGGACGATAGCTGTAATTTATAACTCTGCAGGTTTGTGAATTACAGTGCCCCTGAGCTCCTTTCTTCAACTTGCTTTCTTGTGAGCTGGCCGCAACACCACAGGATTGCTTCAGGCCCTAGTGTGGTTCCAGCATGGCACGTTGAGCCTTTGGTTAATTCCTCTTCCTGGTGGGAAATGAGAGTTAAATTTGCCCGTCCAGACACCTCCAACTAGTCTGTCATTGGTTCTCCCTATTCCTGTTCATCTTCCACAGAATTTGCAAACTGGGCCAAAGACGAGGTTAAAGGCACTGACTCTGCATGTGGGGAGAGTGTTAGTAAAGCATCTGGATTGTTGCACCCGAGTACCAGGGGATGAAAACTGAGACATATTTGAACACGTTTCCCGATCACACTGTGGATCATACTCTGGGTTCCACATGCATGTTTTAGCTGAAGGAAGAATCCCTTAAACCTGGAGAGTTGAGACCCATGGAATGGGTACCATGCAATATGACTTCAAAGGGTCTGCATTTGCTCACCGAACCTCACCAATCCGATCACTGCTGTGTTTATGCCGCTGTACACACGCTTGATTCTCTTTCGGAGACATATAAATCCATAAGTTTCGGGCTTCCCTGGTGGCGCAGTGGTTGAGAGACCGCCTGCCGATGCTAGGGACACGGGTTCGTGCCCCGGTCCAGGAGGATCCCACATGCCACGGAGCGGCTGGGCCCATGAGCCATGGCCGCTGAGCATGCACGTCCGGAGCCTGTGCTCCACAACGGGAGAGGCCGCAACAGTGAGAGGCCCGCGTACCAAAAAAAAAAAAAAAAAAAAAAATCCATAGGTTTTAAGATTCTTACTAGTCAGGTGTATTCTTAGGCGTTTAATATGGGGTGTTGGGTCCACTTCGTTGAGCAAGGAGTAGCTCTTGTCTATTACATATTTGGCTTATGGAAAGGTATATGTGCTAATTGCAATCTCTGGTTTTATGCAGCACCCCAACTCATCTTTCCCCTTAAGCAAGGATAAGTTGGTTTTCTACATTTGAGACCCTGTTCTGTTTTGTAATTCAGTTCCTGTGTAGCCAAGTTTACATTCCGTGTATTAGTAATATCTTATGATGTTTCTTTTCCTTTGTGACTTATTTCACTTAGAATCATCGTACCTGAATCCACTCATTATGCTGCTACGGGCCTGATGACATAGATTTCATTGCTGAGTGATATTGCATTGTACGTAAGTACCACAACGTCTGTATCCATTTTTCGCTTTCTGTGATATTGAACTTGTACCGTAAACGAGGTTCTTGTAAACACAGCTGGCCCAAACTTTGGGGTGTCTGTGTTTTTTGATTTAAATTTCCCTAAGCTATAGGACCATAAGTGGAAGTGCCCTAGGCTCTGTTGCTTTGTGTTTTAGATGTTTCAGGAAACACCATACACTTCTCCAGAGTGGCTGTTGGCAATTTACATCCCGCCCATCAGCATAAAAAGGCTCCCAGTTCTCCATGGCCTGTCCTGCCTTTCTGGATTTTACACATTTTTCAGATGGCCCTTTTGACCAGTTGGATGTGAGACTTCATTGTAGTGCAGATTTCCTTTGCAAGCTTGCTTGGTTGGCCAAAAAGAGCGTATGCTTTTTTTCCTGTATATATTCAGGACAAACGCATACGTACTTTTTCGCCAAGTGCATCATTGTTGGCGGTCTCCCTCTTTTCCCATGCTTTAAATGAAATTCCTGTGTACCTCCTGAAATCAGTTTCCTGCAATTCTGCCCCGCTTTCAAGTCCTCTTCGCAGCCTTACTTCCATATATTTTTGGACGAAAGCTGTCATTTTTAACTCTGCAGCTGTGTGAATGAGAGTGCCCCTGAGCTCCTTTCTTCAACTCGCTTTCTTGTGAGCTGGCCGCAACACCGCAGGATTGCTTCAGGCCCTAGTGTTGTTCCGGCATGGCACGCTGAGCCTTTGGTTAATTCCATTTCCTGGTGGGAAATGAGAGTTAAATTTGCCCGTCCAGACACCTCCAGCTAGTCTCTGATTGGTTTTCCCTATTCCTGTTCATTTTCCGCAGAAATTGCAAACTGGGCCAAACAGGAGGTTAAAGGCACTGACTCTCCAAGTGGGGAGAGTGTTAGTAAAGCGTCTGGAATGTTGCACCCAAGAACCCGGGGACGAAAACTGAGACACATTTGAACACGTTTCCCGATCACACGGTGGATCATACTCTGGGTTCCACATGCATGTTTTAGCTGAAGGAAGAATCCCTTAAACCTGGAGAGTTGAGACCCATGGAATTGGTACCATGCAATATGACTTCAAAGGGTCTGCATTTGCTCACCGAACCTCAACAATCCTATCACTTCTGCGTTTATGCCACTGTACACACGCTTGATTCTCTTTCGGAGACATATAAATCCATAGGTTTTAAGATTCTTACTAGTCAGGTATATTCTTAGGCATTTAATATGGTGTGTTGAGTCCACTTCGTTGAGCAAGGAGGAGCTCTTGTCGATTACATATTTGGCTTATGGAACGGTATCGGTGCTAATTTCAATGTCTGGTTTTATGCAGCACCCAAACTCACCTTTCGCCTTAAGCAAGCATAAGTTGATTTTCTACATTTGACACCCTGTTCTGTTTTGTAATTCAGTTCCTGTGTAGCCAAGTTTACATTCCGTGTAGTAGTGATATCTTATGATGTGTCCTTTTCTGTGTGATTTATTTCACTTAGAATCATCGTACCTGAATCCACTCATTATGCTGCTACGGGCCTGATGACATAGATTTCTTTGCTGAGTGATATTGCATTGTAAGTAAGTACCACAACTTCTTTATCCATTTTTCGCTTTCTGTGATATTGAACTTGTACCGCAAACGAGGTTCTTGTAAACAGAGCCGTCCCAAACTTTGGGGTGGCTGTGTCTTTTTGATTTTAATTTCCCTAAGCTATAGGACCATAAGTGGAAGTGCCCTAGGCTCTGTTGTTTTGTTTTTTAGATGTTTCAGAAAACACCATACACTTCTCCAGAGTGGCTGTTGGCAGTTTACATCCCGCCCATCAGCATATCAAGGCTCCCAGTTCTCCATGGCCTGTCCTGCCTTTCTGGATTTTACACTTTTTTCAGATGACCCTTTTGACCGGGGGGCAGTGAGACTTCATTGTAGTGCAGTTTTCCTTTGCAAGCTTGCTTGGTTGGCCAAAAAGTGCGTATGCGTTTTTTCCTGAATATATTCAGGAAAAAACGCATACGCCCCTTTTGTCCAAGTGCATCACTGTGGACATTCTGCCTCTTTTCATATGCTTTACATGCAATTCCAGTCTACCTCCTGAAATCGGTTTCCTGCAATTCTGCACCGCTTTCAAGTCCTCTTGGCAGCCTTACTTCAATATATTTTTGGACGATAGCTGTCATTTATAACTCTGCAGGTTTGTGAATTACAGTGCCCCTGAGCTCCTTTCTTCAACTCGCTTTCTTGTGAGCTGGCCGCAACACTGCATGATTGCTTCAGGCCCTAGTGTGGTTCCGGCACGGCACGCGGAGCGTTTGGTTAATTCCTCTTCCTGGTGGGAAATGAGAGTTAAATTTGCCCGTCCAGACACCTCCAGCTAGTCTCTCATTGGTTCTCCCTATTCCTGTTCATTTTCCGCAGAAATTGCAAACTGTGCCAAACAGGAGGTTAAAGGCACTGACTCTCCAACTGGGGAGAGTGTTAGTAAAGCGTCTGGAATGTTGCACCCGAGTACCAGGGGACGAAAACTGAGACACATTTGAACACATTTCCCGATCACACGGTGGATCATACTCTGGGTTCCACATGCATGTTTTAGCTGAAGGAAGAATCCCTTAAACCTGGAGAGTTGAGACCCATGGAATGGGTACCATGCAATATGACTTCAAAGGGTCTGCATTTGCTCACCGAATCTCACCAATCCTATCAGCCCCAAGTGTCCAGCCTTATGTGTCACCAAGCTCTGGGTGTAGATGTGGTAAATCCAGGTTGCATCACAAGCCCTGAATGAATTATTTAAGAATTGCTCTCTATTTCACTGTCATTGTGTTTTCTTTAAGGAATTTATTTTTATAATGGGATTTATCTGATTTTCACTATTGCTTTTATGCCGCTGTACACATGCATGTTTCTCTTACAGAGACATATAAATCCATAGGTTTTAAGATTCTTACTAGTCAGGTATATTCCTAGGCGTTGAATATGGGGTGTTGAGTCCTTTTCCTTGAGCCAGGAGTAGGTCTGGTCTATTACATAATTGGCTTATGGAACGGTATCTGTGCTAATTTCAATCTCTGGTTTTATGAAGCTCCCCAACTCACCTTTCCCCTTAAGCAAGCATAAGTTGGTATTCTAAGTTTGAGACACTGTTCTGTTTTGTAATTCAGTTCCTGTGTAGCCAAGTTTACATTTCGTGTATTAGAGATATCTTATTATGTTTCTTTTTCTGTGTGACTTATTTCACTTAGAATCATCGTACCTGAATCCACTCATTATGCTGCTACGGGCCTCATAACATAGATTTCATTGCTGAGTGATATTGCATTTTACGTAAGTACCACAACTTCTTTATCCATTTTTCGCTTTCTGGGATATTGAAATGGTACCGTAAACGAGGTTCTTGTAAACACAGCTGTCCCACAATTGGGGTGGCTGTGTCTTTTTGATTTTAATTTCCCTAAGCCATAGAACCATAAGTGGAAGTGCCCTAGGCTCTGTTACTTTGTTTTTTGGATGTTTCAGGAAACACCATACACTTCTCCAGAGTGGCTGTTGGCAATTTACATCCCGCCCATCAGCATATAAGGCTCCCTGTTCTCCATGGCCTGTCCTGCCTTTCTGGGTTTTACACTTTTTTCAGATGGCCCTTTTGACCGGGAGGAAGTGAGACTTCTTTGTAGTGCAGATTTCCTTTGCAAGCTTGCTTGGTTGGCCCAAAAGGTCATATGCGTTCTTTCCTGAATATATTCAGGAAAAAACGCATACGCCCTTTTGGCCAAGTGCATCATTGTCGACGTTCTGACTCTTTTCTTATGCTTTAAATGCAATTCCAGTCTACCTCCTGAAATCGGTTAACTGCAATTGTGCCCCGCTTTCAAGTCCTCTTGGTAGCCTTACTTCAATATAATTTTGGACGATAGCTGTCATTTGTATGTTGGCAGGTTTGTGAATTACAGTGTCCCTGAGCTCCTTTCTTCAACTCGCTTTCATGTGAGCTGGCCGCAAAACCACTAGATCACTTCAGGCCGTAATCTTGTTCCCACACTGCACACTGAGCCTTTGGTTAATTCCTCTTCCTGGTGGGACATGAGAGTTAAATTTGCCGGGCCAGACAGCTACAGCTAGTCTCTATTTGGTTCTCCCTATTACATGTCATCTTCCACAGAAATTGAAAACTGGGTCAAACAGGAGGTTAAAGGCACTGACTCTCCAAGTGGGGAGAGTGTTAGTAAACAAACTGGAATGTTGAACCCGAGTACCAGTACCGGAGATACATTTAAAAACTTTTCCCGATCATACGGTGGACCATACTCTGGGTTCCCCATGCATGTGTTAGTGGAAGAAATAGTCCCTTATACCTGGAGAGTTGGCACCCATGGAATGGGTACAATGCAATATGAGTTCACAGGGTCTGCATTTGCTCACCGAACCCACCAATCCTATCAGCCCCAAGTGTCCAGCCTTATGTGTCACCAAGCTCTGGGTGTAGATGTGGTAAATCGAGGTTGCATCACAAGCCCTGAATGAATTATTTAAGAATTGCTCTCTATTTCACTGTCATTGTGTTTTCTTTAAGGAATTTATTTTTATAATGGGATTTATCTGATTTTCACTATTGCTTTTATGCCGCTGTACACATGCATGTTTCTCTTACAGAGACATATAAATCCATAGGTTTTAAGATTCTTACTAGTCAGGTATATTCCTAGGCGTTGAATATGGGGTGTTGAGTCCTTTTCCTTGAGCCAGGAGTAGGTCTGGTCTATTACATAATTGGCTTATGGAACGGTATCTGTGCTAATTTCAATCTCTGGTTTTATGAAGCTCCCCAACTCACCTTTCCCCTTAAGCAAGCATAAGTTGGTATTCTAAGTTTGAGACACTGTTCTGTTTTGTAATTCAGTTCCTGTGTAGCCAAGTTTACATTTCGTGTATTAGAGATATCTTATTATGTTTCTTTTTCTGTGTGACTTATTTCACTTACAATCATCGTACCTGAATCCACTCATTATGCTGCTACGGGCCTCATAACATAGATTTCATTGCTGAGTGATATTGCATTTTACGTAAGTACCACAACTTCTTTATCCATTTTTCGCTTTCTGGGATATTGAAATGGTACCGTAAACGAGGTTCTTGTAAACACAGCTGTCCCACAATTGGGGTGGCTGTGTCTTTTTGATTTTAATTTCCCTAAGCCATAGAACCATAAGTGGAAGTGCCCTAGGCTCTGTTACTTTGTTTTTTCTATGTTTCAGGAAACACCATACACTTCTCCAGAGTGGCTGTTGGCAATTTACATCCCGCCCATCAGCATATAAGGCTCCCTGTTCTCCATGGCCTGTCCTGCCTTTCTGGGTTTTACACTTTTTTCAGATGGCCCTTTTGACCGGGGGGAAGTGAGACTTCATTGTAGTGCAGATTTCCTTTGCAAGCTTGCTTGGTTGGCCCAAAAGGTCATATGCGTTCTTTCCTGAATATATTCAGGAAAAAACGCATACGCCCTTTTTGGCCAAGTGCATCATTGTCGACGTTCTGACTCTTTTCTTATGCTTTAAATGCAATTCCGGTCTACCTCCTGAAATCGGTTAACTGCAATTGTGCCCCGCTTTCAAGTCCTCTTGGTAGCCTTACTTCAATATAATTTTGGATGATAGCTGTCATTTGTATGTTGGCAGGTTTTTGAATTACAGTGTCCCTGAGCTCCTTTCTTCAACTCGCTTTCATGTGAGCTGGCCGCAAAACCACTAGATCACTTCAGGCCGTAATCTTGTTCCCACACTGCACACTGAGCCTTTGGTTAATTCCTCTTCCTGGTGGGACATGAGAGTTAAATTTGCCGGGCCAGACAGCTACAGCTAGTCTCTCATTGGTTCTCCCTATTACATGTCATCTTCCACAGAAATTGCAAACTGGGTCAAACAGGAGGTTAAAGGCACTGACTCTCCAAGTGGGGAGAGTGTTAGTAAACAAACTGGAATGTTGAACCCGAGTACCAGTACCGGAGATACATTTAAAAACTTTTCCCGATCATACGGTGGACCATACTCTGGGTTCCCCATGCATGTTTTAGCGGAAGAAATAGTCCCTTATACCTGGAGAGTTGGCACCCATGGAATGGGTACCATGCAATATGACTTCACAGGGTCTGCATTTGCTCACCGAACCCACCAATCCTATCAGCCCCAAGTGTCCAGCCTTATGTGTCACCAAGCTCTGGGTGTAGATGTGGTAAATCGAGGTTGCATCACAAGCCCTGAATGAATTATTTAAGAATTGCTCTCTATTTCACTGTCATTGTGTTTTCTTTAAGGAATTTATTTTTATAATGGGATTTATCTGATTTTCACTATTGCTTTTATGCCGCTGTACACATGCATGATTCTCTTACAGAGACATATAAATCCATAGGTTTTAAGATTCTTACTAGTCAGGTATATTCCTAGGCGTTGAATATGGGGTGTTGAGTCCTTTTCCTTGAGCCAGGAGTAGGTCTGGTCTATTACATAATTGGCTTATGGAATGGTATCTGTGCTAATTTCAATCACTGGTTTTATGCAGCACCCCAACTCACCTTTCCCCTTAAGCAAGTATAAGTTGGTATTCTAAGTTTGAGACACTGTTCTGTTTTGTAATTCAGTTCCTGTGTAGCCAAGTTTACATTTCGTGTATTAGAGATATCTTATGATGTTTCTTTTTCTGTGTGACTTATTTCACTTAGAATCATCATACCTGGATCCACTCATTATGCTGCTACGGGCCTGATGACATAGATTTCATTGCTGAGTGATATTGCATTGTAAGTAAGTACCACAACTTCTCTATCCATTTTTCGCTTTCTGTGATATTGAACTTGTACCGTAAATGAGGTTCTTGTAAACAGAGCCGTCCCAAAATGTGGGGTGGCTGTGTCTTGTTGATTTTCATTTCCCTAAGCTATAGGACCATATGTGGAAGTGCCCTAGGCTCTGTTGCTTTGTTTTTTCTATGTTTCAGGAAACACCATACACTTCTCCAGAGTGGCTGTTGGTAATTTACATCCCACCCATCAGCATAACAAGGTTCCCAGTTCTCCATGGCCTGTCCTGCCTTTCTGGATTTTACACTTTTTTGAGATGACCCTTTTTACCGGGGGGCAGTGAGACTACATTGTAGTGCAGATTTCTTTGCAAGCTTGCTTGGTTGGCCAAAAAGGGCGTATGCGTTTTTTCCTCAATATATTCAGGAAAAAACGCATACGCCCTTTTTGGCCAAGTGCATCATTGTGGACGTTCTGCCTCTTTTCCTATGCTTTACATGCAACTCCAGTCTACCTCCTGAAATCGTTTTCCTGCAATTCTGCCCCACTTTCAAGTCTTCTTGGCAGCCTTACTTCAATATATTTTTGGACAATAGCTGTCATGTATAACTCTGCAGGTTTGTGAATTACAGTGCCCCTGAGCTCCTTTCTTCAACTCGCTTTCTTGTGAGCTGGCCACAACACTGCAGGATTGCTTCAGGCCCTAGTGTGGTTCCGGCACGGCATGCTGAGCCTTTGGTTAATTCCTCTTGCTGGTGGGAAATGAGAGTTAAATTTGCCCGTCCAGACACCTCCAGCTAGTCTCTCACTCTTTCTCCATATTCCTGTATATCTTATGCAGAAATTGCAAACTGGGCCAAAAAGGAGGTTAAAGACACTGACTCTCCAAGTGGGGAGAGTGTTAGTAAAGCGTCTGGAATGTTGCACCCGAGTACCAGGGGACAAAAACTGAGACACATTTGAACACGTTTCCTGATCACACAGTGGATCATACTCTGGGTTCCACATGCATGTTTTAGCTGAAGGAAGAATCCCTTAAACCTGGAGAGTTGAGACCCATGGAATGGGTACCATGCAATATGACTTCAAAGGGTCTGCATTTGATCACCGATTCTCACCAATCCTATCACTGCTGCGAGTATGCCGCTGTACACACACTTGATTCTCTTTTGGAGACATATCAATCCATAGGTTTTAAGATTCTTACTAGTGAGGTATATTCTTAGGCGTTTAATATGGGGTGTTGAGTCCACTTCGTTGAGCAAGGTGTAGCTCTTGTCTATTACATATTTTGCTTATGGAACGGTATCGGTGCTAATTTCAATCTCTGGTTTTATGCAGCACCCCAACTCACCTTTCCCCTTAAGCAAGCATAAGTTGGTTTTCTACATTTGAGACACTGTTCTGTTTTGTAATTCAGTTCCTGTGTAGCCAAGTTTACATTCCGTGTAGTAGTGATATCTTATGATGTTTCTTTTTCTGTGTGACTTATTTCCCTTAGAATCATCGTACCTGAATCCACTCATTATGCTGCTATGGGCCTGATGACATAGATTTCATTGCTGAGTGATATTGCATTGTAAGTAAGTACCACAACTTCTCTATCCATTTTTCGCTTTCTGTGATATTGAACTTGTTTCGTAAATGAGGTTCTTGTAAACAGAGCCGTCCCAAACTGTGGGGTGGCTGTGTCTTTTTGATTTTAATTTCCCTAAGCTATAGGACCATATGTGGAAGTGCCCTAGGCTCTGTTGCTTTGTTTTTTAGATGTTTCAGGAAACACCATACACTTCTCCAGAGTGGCTGTTGGCAATTTACATCCCACCCATCAGCATAACAAGGCTCCCAGTTCTCCATGGCCTGTCCTGCCTTTCTGGATTTTACACTTTTTTGAGATGACCCTTTTGACCGGGGGGCAGTGAGACTTCGTTGTAGTGCAGATTTCCTTTGCAAGCTTGCTTGGTTGGCCAAAAAGTGTGTATGCGTTTTTTCCTGAATATATTCAGGAATAAACGCATACGCCCTTTTTGGCCAAGTGCATCATTGTGGACGTTCTGCCTCTTTTCCTATGCTTTACATGCAACTCCAGTCTACCTCCTGAAATCGGTTTCCTGCAATTCTGCCCCCCTTTCAAGTCTTCTTGGCAGCCTTAATTCAATATATTTTTGGACGATAGCTGTCATTTATAACTCTGCAGGTTTGTGAATTACAGGGCCCCTGAGCTCCTTTCTTCAACTCGCTTTCATGTGAGCTGGCCGCAAAACCACTAGATCACTTCAGGCCGTAATCTTGTTCCCACACTGCACACTGAGCCTTTGGTTAATTCCTCTTCCTGGTGGGACATGAGAGTTAAATTTGCCGGGCCAGACAGCTACAGCTAGTCTCTCATTGGTTCTCCCTATTACACGTCATCTTCCACAGAAATTGCAAACTGGGTCAAACAGGAGGTTAAAGGCACTGACTCTCCAAGTGGGGAGAGTGTTAGTAAACAAACTGGAATGTTGAACCCGAGTACCAGTACCAGAGATACATTTAAAAACTTTTCCGGATCATACGGTGCACCATACGCTGGGTTCCCCATGCATGTTTTAGCGGAAGAAATAGTCCCTTATACCTGGAGAGTTGGCACCCATGGAATGGGTACCATGCAATATGACTTCACAGGGTCTGCATTTGCTCACCGAACCTCACCAATCCTATCAGCCCCAAGTGTCCAGACTTATGTGTCACCCCGCTCCGGGTGTAGAAGTTGAAAATCCAGCTTGCATCACAAGCCCTGAATGAATTATCTAAGAATTGCTCTCTATTTCACTGTCATTGTGTTTTGTTTAAGAAATGTATTTTTATAATGGGATTTAGTGGATTTTCACTGCTGCGTTTATGCCAGTTTACACATGCTTGATTCTCTTATGGAGACATATAAATCCATAGGTTTTAAGATTCTTACTAGTCAGGTATATTCCTAGGCATTGAATATGGGGTTTTGTGTCCATTTCGCTGAGCAAGGAATAGGTCTTGCCTATTACGTATTTGGCTTATGGAACGGTATTTGTGCTAATTTCAATTTCTGGTTTATGCAGCACCCCAACTCACCTTTCCACTTAAGCAAGCATAAGGTGGTTTTCTACATTTGAGACCCTGTTCTGTTTTGTAATTCAGTTCCTGTGTAGCCAAGTTTACATTCCGTGTATTAGTGATATCTTATGATGTTTCTTTTTCTGTGTGACTTATTTCACTTAGAATTATCGTACCTGAATCCACTCATTATACTGCTATGGGCCTGATGACATAGATTTCATTGCTGAGTGATATTGCATTGTACGTAAGTACCACAACTTCTTTATCGACTTTTTGCTTTCTGGGATATTGAACTTGTACCGTAAACGAGGTTCTTGTAAACAGAGCCATGCCAAACTCTGGGGTGGCTGTGTCTTTTTGATTTTAATTTCCCTAAGCTATAGGACCATAAGTGGAAGTGCCCTAGGCTCTGTTGCTTTGTTTTTTAGATGTTTCAGGAAACACCATACACTTCTCCAGAGTGGCTGTTGGCAATTTACATCATGCCCATCAGCATAACAAGGCTCCCTGTTGTCCATGGCCTGTCCTGCCCTTCTGAATTTTACTCTCTTTTCAGATGGCCCTTTTAAACGGGGGCAGTGAGACATCATTGTAGTGCAGATTTCCTTCGCAAGCTTGCTTGGTTGGCCAAAAAGTGCGTATGCGTTTTTTCCTGAATATATTCAGGAAAAAACGCATACGCCCTTTTTGGCCAAGTGCATCACTGTCGACGTTCTGCCTCTTTTCCTATGCTTTAAATGCAATTCCAGTCTACCTCCTAAAATCAGTTTCCTGCAATTCTGCCCCACTATCAAGTCCTCTTGGCAGCCTTACTTCAATATATTTTTGGACGATAGCTGTCATTTATAACTCTGCAGGTTTGCGAATTACAGTGCCCCTGAGCTCCTTTCTTCAACTCGCTTTCTTTTTAGCTGGCCACGAACCCGCAGGATTGCTTCAGACCCTAATCTGTTTCCAGCCTGGCACGCTGAGCCTTTGGTTAATTCCTCTTCCTGGTGGGACATGAGAGTTAAATTTGCCCGTCAGGACACCTCCAGCTAGTCTCTCATTGGTTCTCCCTATTCCAGTTCATCTTCCACAGGAATTGCAAACTGGGCCAAACAGGAGGTTAAAGACACTGACTCTCCACGTGGGGAGAATGTTAGTAAAGGGTCTGCAATGTTGAACCCGAGTACCAGGGGAAGAAATCTGAGATGCATTTAAAAAAGTTTCCCGATCACACTGCAGACCATACTCTGGGTTCCCCATGCATGTTTTAGCTGAAGGAAGAATCCCTTAAACCAGGAGAGTTGGGACCCATGGAATAGGTACCATGCAATATGACTTCAAAGGGTCTGCATTTGCTCACCGAATCTCACCAATCCTATCAGCCCCAAGTGTCCAGCCTTATGTGTCACCAAGCTCTGGGTGTAGATGTGGTAAATCCAGGTTGCATCACAAGCCCTGAATGAATTATTTAAGAATTGCTCTCTATTTCACTGTCATTGTGTTTTCTTTAAGGAATTTATTTTTATAATGGGATTTATCTGATTTTCACTATTGCTTTTATGCCGCTGTACACATGCATGATTCTCTTACAGAGACATATAAATCCATAGGTTTTAAGATTCTTACTAGTCAGGTATATTCCTAGGCGTTGAATATGGGGTGTTGAGTCCTTTTCCTTGAGCCAGGAGTAGGTCTGGTCTATTACATAATTGGCTTATGGAACGGTATCTGTGCTAATTTCAATCTCTGGTTTTATGAAGCTCCCCAACTCACCTTTCCCCTTAAGCAAGCATAAGTTGGTATTCTAAGTTTGAGACACTGTTCTGTTTTGTAATTCAGTTCCTGTGTAGCCAAGTTTACATTTCGTGTATTAGAGAAATCTTATGATGTTTCTTTTTCTGTGTGACTTATTTCACTTAGAATCATCGTACCTGAATCCACTCATTATGCTGCTACGGGCCTCATAGCATAGATTTCATTGCTGAGTGATATTGCATTTTACGTAAGTACCACAACTTCTTTATCCATTTTTCGCTTTCTGGGATATTGAAATGGTACCGTAAACGAGGTTCTTGTAAACACAGCTGTCCCACAATTGGGGTGGCTGTGTCTTTTTGATTTTAATTTCCCTAAGCCATAGAACCATAAGTGGAAGTGCCCTAGGCTCTGTTACTTTGTTTTTTCTATGTTTCAGGAAACACCATACACTTCTCCAGAGTGGCTGTTGGCAATTTACATCCCGCCCATCAGCATATAAGGCTCCCTGTTCTCCATGGCCTGTCCTGCCTTTCTGGGTTTTACACTTTTCTCAGATGGCCCTTTTGACCGGGGGGAAGTGAGACTTCATTGTAGTGCAGATTTCCTTTGCAAGCTTGCTTGGTTGGCCCAAAAGGTCATATGCGTTCTTTCCTGAATATATTCAGGAAAAAACGCATACGCCCTTTTTGGCCAAGTGCATCATTGTCGACGTTCTGACTCTTTTCTTATGCTTTAAATGCAATTCCAGTCTACCTCCTGAAATCGGTTAACTGCAATTGTGCCCTGCTTTCAAGTCCTCTTGGTAGCCTTACTTCAATATAATTTTGGACGATAGCTGTCATTTGTATGTTGGCAGGTTTTTGAATTACAGTGTCCCTGAGCTCCTTTCTTCAACTCGCTTTCATGTGAGCTGGCCGCAAAACCACTAGATCACTTCAGGCCGTAATCTTGTTCCCACACTGCACACTGAGCCTTTGGTTAATTCCTCTTCCTGGTGGGACATGAGAGTTAAATTTGCCGGGCCAGACAGCTACAGCTAGTCTCTCATTGGTTCTCCCTATTACATGTCATCTTCCACAGAAATTGCAAACTGGGTCAAACAGGAGGTTAAAGGCACTGACTCTCCAAGTGGGGAGAGTGTTAGTAAACAAACTGGAATGTTGAACCCGAGTACCAGTACCGGAGATACATTTAAAAACTTTTCCCGATCATACGGTGGACCATACTCTGGGTTCCCCATGCATGTTTTAGCGGAAGAAATAGTCCCTTATACCTGGAGAGTTGGCACCCATGGAATGGGTACCATGCAATATGACTTCACAGGGTCTGCATTTGCTCACCGAACCCACCAATCCTATCAGCCCCAAGTGTCCAGCCTTATGTGTCACCAAGCTCTGGGTGTAGATGTGGTAAATCGAGGTTGCATCACAAGCCCTGAATGAATTATTTAAGAATTGCTCTCTATTTCACTGTCATTGTGTTTTCTTTAAGGAATTTATTTTTATAATGGGATTTATCTGATTTTCACTATTGCTTTTATGCCGCTGTACACATGCATGATTCTCTTACAGAGACATATAAATCCATAGGTTTTAAGATTCTTACTAGTCAGGTATATTCCTAGGCGTTGAATATGGGGTGTTGAGTCCTTTTCCTTGAGCCAGGAGTAGGTCTGGTCTATTACATAATTGGCTTATGGAACGGTATCTGTGCTAATTTCAATCTCTGGTTTTATGCAGCACCCCAACTCACCTTTCCCCTTAAGCAAGCATAAGTTGGTATTCTAAGTTTGAGACACTGTTCTGTTTTCTAATTCAGTTCCTGTGTAGCCAAGTTTACATTCCGTGTATTAGTGATATCTTATGATGTTTCTTTTTCTGTGTGACTTATTTCACTTAGAATCATCGTACCTGGATCCACTCATTATGCTGCTACGGGCCTGATGACATAGATTTCATTGCTGAGTGATATTGCATTGTACGTAAGTACTACAACTTCTTTATCCATTTTTCGCTTTCTGTGATATTGAACTTGTACCGTAAAGGAGGTTCTTGTAAACAGAGCCATCCCGTACTTTGGGGTGGCTGTGTCTTTTTGATTTTCATTTCCTTAAGCTATAGGACGATAAGTGGAAGTGCCCTAGGCTCTGTTGCTTTGCTTTTTAGATGTTTCAGGAAACACCATACACTTCTCCAGAATGGCTGTTGGCAATTTACATCCCGCCCATCAGCATAACAAGGCTCCCAGTTCTCCATGGCCTGTCCTGCCTTTCTGGATTTTACACTTCTTTTTTGATGGCCCTTTTGACAGGGGGGCAGTGAGACTTCATTGTAGTGCAGATTTCCTTTGCAAGCTTGCTTGGTTGGCCAAAAAGGGCGTATGTGTTTTTTCCTGAATATATTCAGGAAAAAACGCATACGCCCTTTTTGGCCAAGTGCATCATTGTGGACGTTCTGCCTCTTTTCCTATGCTTTACATGCAACTCCAGTCTACCTCCTGAAATCGGTTTCCTGCAATTCTGCCCCGCTTTCAAGTCTTCTTGGCAGCCTTACTTCAATATATTTTTGGACGATAGCTGTCATTTATAACTCTGCAGGTTTGTGAATGACAGTGCCCCTGAGCTCCTTTCTTCAACTCGCTTTCTTGTGAGCTGGCCACAACACCGCAGGATTGCTTCAGGCCCTAGTGTGGTTCCGGCATGGCACGCTGAGCCTTTGGTTAATTCCTCTTCCTGGTTGGAAATGAGAGTTAAATTTGCCCGTCCAGACACCTCCAAGTAGTCTCTCATTGGTTCTCCCTATTCCTGTTCATTTTCCGCAGAAATTGCAAACTGGGCCAAACAAGAGGTTAAAGGCACTGCCTCTCTAAGTGGGGAGAGTGTTAGTAAAGCGTCTGGAATGTTGCACCCGAGTACCAGGGGACAAAAACTGAGACACATTTGAACACGTTTCCCGATCACATGGTGGATCATACTCTGGGTTCCACATGCATGTTTTAGCTGAAGGAAGAATCCCTTAAACTTGGAGAGTTGAGACCCATGGAATGGGTACCATGCAATATGACTTCAAAGGGTCTGCATTTGCTCACCGAACCTCACCAATCCTATAACTGTTGCGTTTATTCCGCTGTACACACGCTTGATTCTCTTTCGGAGACATAGAAATTCATAGGTTTTAAGATACTTACTAGTCAGGTATATTCTTAGGCGTTTAATATGGGATGTTGAGTCCACTTCGTTTAGCAAGGTGTAGCTCTTGTCCATTACATATTTTGCTTATGGAACGGTATCTGTCCTAATTTCAATCTGTGGTTTTATACAGCACCCCAACTCACCTTTCCCCTTAAGCAAGCATAAGTTGGTTTTCTACATTTGTGACCCTGTTCTGTTTTGTAATTCAGTTCCTGTGTAGCCAAGTTTACATTCCGTGTATTAGTGATAACTTATGATGTTTCTTTTTCTGTGTGACTTATTTCCCTTAGAATCATCGTACCTGAATCCACTCATTATGCTGCTACGGGCCTGATGACATAGATTTCATTGCTGAGTGATATTGCATTGTACGTAAGTACCACAACTTCTTTATCCATTTTTTGATTTCTGCGATATTGAACTTGTACCGTAAATGAGGTTCTTGTAAACAGAGCCGGCCCAAACTTTAGGGTGGCTGTGTCTTTTTGATTTTAATTTCCCTAAGCTATAGGACCATAAGTGGAAGTGCACTAGGCTCTGTTGCTTTGTTTTTTAGATGTTTCAGGAAACACCATACACTTCTCCAGTGTGGCTGTTGGCAATTTACATCCCGCCCATCAGCATAACAAGGCTCCCAGTTCTCCATGGCCTGTCCTGCCTTTCTGGATCTTAAACTTTTTTCAGATGGCTCTTTTTACCTCGGGGCAGTGAGACTTCATTGTAGTGCGGATTTCATTTGCAAGCTTGCTTGGTTGGCCAAAAAGGGCGTATGCGTTTTTTCCTGAATATGTTCAGGAAAAAACGCATACGCCCTTTTTGGTCAAGTGCATCATTGTGGACGTTCTGCCTCTTTTCCTATGCTTTACATGCAATTCCAGTCCACCTCCTGAAATCGGTTTCCTGCAATTCTGCCCCGCTTTCAAGTCCTCTTGGCAGCCTTACTTCAATATATTTTTGGACGATAGCTGTCATTTATAACTCTGCAGGTTTGTGAATTAGAGTGCCCCTGAGCTCCTTTCTTCAACTCGCTTTTCGTGAGCTGGCCGCAACACCGCAGGATTGCTTCAGGCCCTAGAGTGGTTCCGGCATGGCCCGTTGAGCCTTTGGTTAATTCCTCTTCCTGGTGGGAAATCAGAGTTAAATTTGCCCGTCCAGACACCTCCAGCTAGTCTCTCATTGGTTCTCCCTATTCCTGTTCATCTTACGCAGAAATTGCAAACTGGGCCAAATGAGGTTAAAGGCACTGACTCTCCAAGTGGGGAGAGTGTTAGTAAAGCATCTGGAATGTTGCACCCGAGTACCAGGGGACGAAAACTGAGACACATTTGAACACGTTTCCCGATCACATGGTGGATCATACTCTGGGTTCCACATGCATGTTTTAGCTGAAGGAAGAATCCCTTAAACCTTGAGAGTTGAGACCCATGGAATGGGAACCATGCAATATGACTTCAAAGGGTCTGCATTTGCTCACCGAACCTCACCAATCCTATCACTGCTGCGTTTATGCCACTGTACACACGCTTGATTCTCTTTCGGAGACATATAAATCCATAGGTTTTAAGATTCTTACTAGTCAGGTATATTCTTAGGCGTTTAATATGGGGTGTTGAGTCCACTTCGTTCAGCAAGGAGTAGCTCTTGTCTATTACGTATTTGGCTTATGGAACGGTATCTGTGCTAATTTCAATCTCTGGTTTTATGCATCACCCCAACTCACCTTTCCCCTTAAGCAAGCATAAGTTGGTGTTCTACATTTGAGACCCTGTTCTGTTTTGTAATTCAGTTCCTGTGTAGCCAAGTTTACATTCCGTGTAGTAGTGATATCTTATGATGTTTCTTTTTCTGTGTGACTTATTTCACTTAGAATCATCGTACCTGAATCCACTCATTATGCTGCTACGGGCCTCATGACATAGATTTCATTGCTGAGTGATATTGCATTGTACGTAAATACCACAACTTCTTTATCCATTTTTCGCTTTCTGTGATATTGAACTTGTACTGTAAACGAGGTTCTTGTAAACAGAGCCGTCCCAAACTTTGGGGTGGCTGTGTCTATTTGATTTTAATTTCCCTAAGCTATAGGACCATAATTGGAAGTGCCCTAGGCTCTGTTGCTTTGTTTTTTGGATATTTCAGGAAACACCATACACTTCTCCAGAGTGGCTGTTGGCAATTTACATCCCGCCCATCAGCATAACAAGGCTCCCAGTTCTCCATGGCCTGTCCTGCCTTTTTGGATTTTACACTTTTTTCAGATGGCCCTTTTGACCGTGGGGCAGAGAGACTTCATTGTAGTGCAGATTTCCTTTGCAAGCTTGCTTGGTTGGCCAAAAAGGGCGTATGCGTTTTTTCCTGTATATATTCAGGAAAAAACGCATACGCCCTTTTTGGCCAAGTGCATCATTGTGGACATTCTGCCTCTTTTCCTATGCTTTACATGCAATTCCAGTCTACCTCCTGAAATCGGTTTCCTGCAATTGTGCCCCGCTTTCAAGTCCTCTTGGCAGCCTTACTTCAATATATTTTTGTACGATAGCTGTCATTTATAACTCTGCAGGTTTGTGAATTACAGTGCCCCTGATCTCCTTTCTTCAACTCGCTTTCTTGTGAGCTGGCCACAACACTGCAGGATTGCTTCAGGCCCTAGTGTGGTTCCGGCACCGCATGATGAGCCTTTTGTTAATTCCTCTTCCTGGTGGGAAATGAGAGTTAAATTTGCCCGTCCAGACACCTCCAGCTAGTCTCTCATTGGTTCTCCCTATTCCTGTTCATCTTCCACAGAAATTGCAAACTGGGCCAAACAGGAGGTTAAAGGCACTGACTCTCCAAGTGGGGAGAGTGTTAGTTAAGCGTCTGGAATATTGCACCCGAGTACCAGGGGACGAAAACTGAGACACATTTGAACATATTTCCCGATCACACGGTGGATCATACTCTGGGTTCCACATGCATGTTTTAGCTGAAGGAAGAATCCCTTAAACCTGGAGAGTTGAGACCCATGGAATGGGTACCATGCAATATGACTTCAAAGGGTCTGCATTTGCTCACCGAACCTCACCAATCCTATCACTGCTGCGTTTATGCTGCTGTACACACGCTTGATTCTCTTTCGGAGACATATCAATCCATAGGTTTTAAGATTCTTACTAGTCAGGTATATTCTTAGGCGTTTAATATAGGGTGTTGAGTCCACTTCATTGAGCAAGGAGTAGCTCTTGTCTATTACATATTTGGCTTACGAAACGGTATCTGTGCTAATTTCAATCTCTGGTTTTATGCAGCACCCCAACTTACATTTCCCCTTAAGCAAGCATAAGTTGGTTTTCTACATTTGAGACCCTCTTCTGTTTTGTAATTCAGTTCCTGTGTAGCCAATTTTACATTCCGTGTATTAGTGATATCTTATGATGTTTCTTTTTCTGTGTGACTTATTTCACTTAGAATCATCGTACCTGAATCCACTCATTATGCTGCTACGGGCCTGATGACATAGATTTCATTGCTCAGTGATATTGCATTGTACGTTAGTACCACAACTTCTTTATCCATTTTTCGCTTTCTGTGATATTGAACTTGTACCGTAAACGAGGTTCTTGTAAACAGAGCCGTCCCAAACTTTGGGGTGGCTGTGTCTTTTTGATTTTAATTTCCCTAAGCTATAGGACCATAAGTGGAAATGCCCTAGGCTCTGTTGCTTTGTTTTGTAGATGTTTCAGGAAACACCATACACTTCTCCAGAGTGGCTGTTGGCAATTTTCATCCCGCCCTTCAGCATGACAAGGCTCGCAGTTCTCCATGGCCTCTCCTGCCTTTCTGGATTTTACACATTTTTCAGATGGCCCTTTTGACCAGGGGCAGTGAGACTTCATTGTAGTGCAGATTTCCTTTGCAAGCTTGCTTGGTTGGCCAAAAAGGGCGTATGCGTTTTCTCCTGAATATATTCAGGAGAAAACGCATACGCCCTTTTTGGCCAAGTGCATCATTGTGGACGTTCTGCCTCTTTTCCTATGCTTTACATGCAATTCCAGTCTACCTCCTGAAAACGGTTTCCTGCAATTCTGCCCCGCTTTCAAGTCCTCTTGGCAGCCTTACTTCAATATATTTTTGGACGAAAGCTGTCATTTTTAACTCTGCAGGTTTGTGAATGACAGTGCCCCTGAGCTCCTTTCTTCAACTCGCTTTCTCGTGAGCTGGCCGCAACACCGCAGGATTGCTTCAGGCCCTAGTGTGGTTCCGGCATGGCACGCTGAGCCTTTGGTTAATTCCTCTTCCTAGTGGGAAATGAGAGTTAAATTTGCCCGTCCAGACACCTCCAGCTTGTCTCTCATTGGTTCTCCCTATTTCTGTTCATCTTCCACAGAAATTGCAAACTGGGCAAACAGGAGGTTAAAGGCACTGACTATCCAAGTGGGGAGAGTGTTAGTAAAGCATCTGGAATGTTGCACTTCAGTATCAGGGGACGAAAATTGAGACCCATTTGAACACGTTTCCCGATCACATGTTGGATCATACTCTGGGTTCCACATGCATGTTTTAGCTGAAGGAAGAATCCCTTAAACCTGGAGAGTTGAGACCCATGGAATGGGTACCATGCAATATGACTTCAAAGGGTATGCATTTGCTCACCAAACCTCACCAATCCTATCACTGCTGCGTTTATGCCGCTGTACACACGCTTGATTCTCTTTCGGAGACATATCAATCCATAGGTTTTAAGATTCTTACTAGTCAGGTATATTCTTAGGCGTTTAATATGGGGTGTTGAGTCCACTTCATTGAGCAAGGAGTAGCTCTTGTGTATTACATATTTGGCTTACGGAACGATATCTGTGCTAATTTCAATCTCTCGTTTTATGCAGCACCCCAACTCACCTTTCCCCTTAAGCAAGCATAAGTTTGTTTTCTACATTTGAGACACTGTTCTGTTTTGTAATTCAGTTCCTGTGTAGCCAATTTTACATTCCATGTATTGGTGATATCTTATGATGTTTCTTTTTCTGTGTGACTTATTTCACTTAGAATCATCGTACCTGAATCCACTCATTATGCTGCTACGGGACTGAAAACATAGATTTCATTGCTGAGTGATATTGCATTGTACGTAAGTAGCACAATTTCTTTATCCATTTTTCGCTTTCTGTGATATTGAACTTGTACCGTAAATGATGTTCTTGTTAACAGAGCCGTCCCAAACTTTGGTGTGGCTGTGTCTTTTTGATTTTAATTTCCCTAAGCTATAGGACCATAAGTGGAAGTGCCCTAGGCTCTGTTGCTTTGTTTTTTAGATGTTTCAGGAAAAACCATACACTTCTCCAGAGTGGCTGTTGACAATTTACGTCCCACCCATCAGCATAACAAGGCTCCCAGTTCTCCATGGCCTGTCCTGCCTTTCTGGATTTTACACTTTTTTCAGATGGCCCTTTTGACCGGGGGGCAGTGAGACTTCATTGTAGTGCAGATTTCCTTTGCAAGCTTGCTTGGTTGGCCAAAAACGGCGTATGCGTTTTCTCCTGAATATATTCAGGAGAAAACGCATACGCCCTTTTTGGCCAAGTGCATCATTGTGGACGTTCTGCCTCTTTTCCTATGCTTTAGATGGAATTCCAGTCTACCTCCTGAAATCGGTTTCCTGCAATTCTGCCCCACTTTCAAGTCCTCTTGGCAGCCTTACTTCAATATATTTTTGGACGATAGCTGTCATTTTTAACTCTGCAGGTTTGTGAATTACAGTGCCCCTGAGCTCCTTTCTTCAACTCGCTTTCTTGTGAGCTGGCCGCAACACCGCATGATTGCTTCAGGCCCTAGTGTGGTTCCGGCACAGCACGCTGAACCTTTGGTTAATTCCTCTTGCTGGTGGGAAATGAGAGTTAAATTTGCCCGTCCAGACACCTCCAGCTAGTCTCTCATTGGTTCTCCCTATTCCTGTTCATTTTCCGCAGAAATTGCAAACTGGGCCAAACAGGAGGTTAAAGGCACTGACTCTCCAAGTGGGGAGAGTGTTAGTAAACCATCTGGAATGTTGCACCCGAGTACCAGGGGACGAAAACTGAGACACATTTGAACACGTTTCCCGATCACACGGTGGATCATACTCTGGGTTCCACATGCATGTTTTAGCTGAAGGAAGAATCCCTTAAACCTGGAGAGTTGAGACCCATGGAATGGGTACCATGCAATATGACTTCAAATGGTCTGCATTTGCTCACCGAACCTCACCAATCCTATCACTGCTGCGTTTATGCCGCTGTACACATGCTTGATTCTCTTTCGGAGACATATAAATCCATAGGTTTTAAGATTCTTAGTAGTCAGGTATATTCTTAGACGTTTAATATGGGGTGTTGAGTCCACTTCGTTGAGCAAGGAGTAGCTCTTGTCTATTACATATTTGGCTTATGGAACAGTATCTGTGCTAATTTCAATCTCCGGTTTTATGCAGCACCCCAACTCACCTTTCCCCTTAAGCAAGCATAAGTTGGTTTTCTACATTTGAGACCCTGCTCTGTTTTGTAATTCAGTTCCTGTGTAGCCAAGTTTACATTCCGTGTACTAGTGATATCTTATGATGTTTCTTTTTCTGTGTAACTTATTTCACTTAGAATCATCGTACCTGAATCCACTCATTATGCTCCTACGGGCCTGATGACATAGATTTCATTGCTGAGTGATATTGCATTGTACGTAAGTACCACAACTTCTTTATCCATTTTTCGTTTTCTGTGATATTGAACTTGTACCGTAAATGACGTTCTTGTAAACAGAGCCGTCCCAAACTTTGGGGTGGCTGTGTCTTTTTGATTTTAATTTCCCTAAGCTATAGGACCATAAGTGGAAATGCCCTAGGCTCTGTTGCTTTGTTTTGTAGATGTTTCAGGAAACACCATACACTTCTCCAGAGTGGCTGTTGGCAATTTTCATCCCGCCCTTCAGCATGACAAGGCTCGCAGTTCTCCATGGCCTCTCCTGCCTTTCTGGATTTTACACATTTTTCAGATGGCCCTTTTGACCAGGGGCAGTGAGACTTCATTGTAGTGCAGATTTCCTTTGCAAGCTTGCTTGGTTGGCCAAAAAGGGCGTATGCGTTTTCTCCTGAATATATTCAGGAAAAAACGCATACGCCCTTTTTGGCCAAGTGCATCATTGTGGACGTTCTGCCTCTTTTCCTATGCTTTACATGCAATTCCAGTCTACCTCCTGAAATCGGTTTCCTGCAATTCTGCCCCGTTTTCAAGTCCTCTTGGCAGCCTTACTTCAATATGTTTTTGGACGATAGGTGTCATTTATAACTCTGCAATTTTGTGAATGAGAGTGCCCCTGAGCTCCTTTCTTCAACTCGCTTTCTTTTGAGCTGGCCGCAACACTGCAGGACTGCTTCAGGCCCTAGTGTGGTTCTGGCATGGCACGCTGAGCCTTAGGTTAATTCCTCTTCCTGGTGGGAAATGAGAGTTAAATTTGCCCTTCTAGACACCTCCAGCTTGTCTCACATTGGTTCTCCCTATTCCTGTTCATGTTCCGCAGAAATTGCAAACTGGGCCAAACAGGAGGTTAAAGGCACTGACTCTCCAAGTGGGGAGAGTGTTAGTAAAGCGTCTGGAATGTTGCACCCGAGTACCAGGGGACGAAAACTGAGACACATTTGAACACGTTTCCCGATCACACGGTGGATCATACTCTGGGTTCCACATGCATGTTTTAGCTGAAGGAAGAATCCCTTAAACCTGGAGAGTTGAGACCCATGGAATGGGTACCATGCAATATGACTTCAAATGGTCTGCATTTGCTCACCGAACCTCACCAATCCTATCACTGCTGCGTTTATGCCGCTGTACACACGCTTGATTCTCTTTCGGAGACATATAAATCCATAGGTTTTAAGATTCTTAGTAGTCAGGTATATTCTTAGGCGTTTAATATGGGGTGTTGAGTTCACTTCGTTGAGCAAGGAGTAGCTCTTGTCTATTACATATTTGGCTTATGGAACAGTATCTGTGCTAATTTCAGTCTCCGGTTTTATGCAGCACCCCAACTCACCTTTCCCCTTAAGCAAGCATAAGTTGGTGTTCAACATTTGAGACCCTGTTCTGTTTTGTAATTCAGTTCCTGTGTAGCCAAGTTTACATTCCATGTATTAGTGATAACTTATGATGTTTCTTTTTCTGTGTGACTTATTTCACTTAGAATCATCGTACCTGAATCCACTCATTATGCTGCTACGGGCCTGATGACATAGATTTCATTGCTGAGTGATATTGCATTGTACGTAAGTACCACAACTTCTTTATCCATTTTTCGCTTTCTGTGATATTGAACTTGTACCGTAAACGAGGTTCTTGTAAACAGAGACGTCCCAAACTTTGGGGTCGCTGTGTCTTTTTGATTTTAACTTCCCTAAGCTATAGGACCATAAGTGGAAGTGCCCTAGGCTCTGTTGCTTTGTTTTTTGGATGTTTCAGGAAACACCATACACTTCTCCAGAGTGGCTGTTGGCAATTTACATCCCGCCCATCAGCATAACAAGGCTCCCAGTTCTCCATGGCCTGTCCTGCCTTTCTGGATTTTACACTTTTTTCAGATGGCCCTTTTGACCGGGGGGCAGTGAGACTTCATTGTAGTGCAGATTTCATTTGCAAGCTTGCTTGGTTGGCCAAAAAGGGCGTATGCATTTTTTCCTGAATATATTCAGGAAAAAACGCATACGCCCTTTTTGGCCAAGTTCATCATTGTGGACGTTCTGCCTCTTTTCCTATGCTTTACATGCAATTCCAGTCTACCTCCTGAAATCGGTTTCCTGCAATTCTGCCCCGCTTTCAAGTCCTCTTGGCAGCCTTACTTCAATATATTTTTGAACGATAGCTGTCATTTATAACTCTGCAGGTTTGTGAATTACAGGGCCCCTGAGCTCCTTTCTTCAAGTCGCTTGATTGTGAGCTGGCCACAACACCGCAGGATTGCTTCAGGCCCTAGTGTGGTTACAGCACGGCACGCTGAGCCTTTGGTTAATTCCTCTTCCTGGTGGGAAATGAGAGTTAAATTTGCCCGTCCAGACACCTCCAGCTAGTCTCTCATTGGTTCTCCCTATTCCTGTTCATGTTCCGCAGAAATTGCAAACTGGACCAAACAGAAGGATAAAGGCACTGACTCTCCAATGGGCAGAGTGTTAGTAAAGCGTCTGGAATGTTGCACCCGAGTACCAGGGGACGAAAACTGAGACACATTTGAACACGTTTCCCGATCACACGGTGGATCATACTGTGGGTTCCACATGCATGTTTTAGCTGAAGGAAGAATCCCTTAAACCTGGAGAGTTGAGACCCATGGAATGGGTACCATGCAATATGACTTCAAAGGGTCTGCATTTGCTCACCGAACCTCACCAATCCTATCACTGCTGCATTTATGCCGCTGTACACACGCTTGATTCTCTTTCGGAGACATATAAATCCATAGGTTTTAAGATTCTTACTAGTCAGGTATATTCTTAGGCGTTTAATATGGGGTGTTGTGTCCACTTCGTTGAGCAAGGAGTAGCTCTTGTCTATTACATATTTGGGTTATGGAACGGTATCTGTGCCACTTTCAAGCTCTGGTTTTATGCAGCACCCCAACTTATCTTTCCCCTTAAGCAAGCATAAGTTGGATTTCTGCATTTGAGACCCTGTTCTGTTTTGTAATTCAGTTCCTGTGCAGCCAAATTTACATTCCGTGTATTAGTGATATCTTATGATGTTTCTTTTTCTGTGTGACTTATTTCACTTAGAATCATCGTACCTGAATCCATTCATTATGCTGCTACGGGCCTGATGACATAGATTTCATTGCTGAGTGATATTGCATTGTACGTATGTACCACAACTTCTTTATCCATTTTTCGCTTTCTGCGATATTGAACTTGTACCGTACACGAGGTTCTTGTAAACAGAGCCGTCCCAAACTTTGGGGTGGCTGTGTCTTTTTGA
Source organism: Orcinus orca (assembly GCF_937001465.1). Lineage (NCBI taxonomy): Eukaryota > Metazoa > Chordata > Mammalia > Artiodactyla > Delphinidae > Orcinus > Orcinus orca. Next base: position 58,421,954 of record NC_064562.1, on the reverse strand, counting down.
TTTTAATTTCCCTAAGCTATAGGACCATAGGTGGAAGTGCCCTAGGCTCAGTTGCTTTGTTTTTTAGATGTTTCAGGAAACACCATACACTTCTCCAGAGTGGCTTTTGGCAGTTTACATCCCGCGCATCAGCATAACAAGGCTCCCAGTTCTCCATGGCCTGTCCTGCCTTTCTGGATTTTACACTTTTTTCAGATGTCCCTTTTGACCGGGGGGCAGTGAGACTTCATTGTAGTGCAGATTTCCTTTGCAAGCTTGCTTGGTTGGCCAAACAGGGCGTATGCGTTTTTTCCTGAATATATTCAGGAAAAAACTCATACGCGCTTTTTGGCTGAGTGCATCATTGTGGACGTTCTGCCTCTTTTCCTATGCTTTACATGCAATTCCATTCTACCTCCTGAGATCGGTTTCCTGCAATTCTGCCCCGCTTTCAAGTCCTCTTGGCAGCCTTACTTCAATATATTTTTGGACAATAGCTGTCATTTATAACTCTCCAGGTTTGTGAATGACAGTGCCCCTGAGGTCCTTTCTTCAACTCGCTTTCTTGTGAGCTGGCCGCAACACCGCAGGATTGTTTCAGGCCCTAGTGTGGTTCCGGCACGGCACGCTGAGCCTTTGGTTAATTCCTCTTCCTGGTGGGAAATGAGAGTTAAATTTGCCCATCGAGACACCTCCAGCTAGTCTCTCATTGGTTCTCCCTATTCCTGTTCATTTTCCGCAGAAATTGCAAACTATGCCAAACAGGAGGTTAAGGGCATTGGCTCTCCAAGTGGGGAGAGTGTTAGTAAAGCGTCTGTAAGGTTGCACCCGAGTACCAGGGGACAAAAACTGAGACACATTTGAACACATTTCCCGATCACACGGTGGATCATACTCTGGGTTCCACATGCATGTTTTAGCTGAAGGAAGAATCCCTTAAACCTGGAGAGTTGAGACCCATGGAATGGGTACCATGCAATATGACTTCAAAGGGTCTGCATTTGCTCACCGAACCTCACCAATCCTATCACTGCTGCATTTATGCCGCTGTACACACGCTTGATTCTCTTTCGGAGACATATAAATCCATAGGTTTTAAGATTCTTACTAGTCAGGTATATTCTTAGGCGTTTAATATGGGGTGTTGAGTCCACTTCGTTGAGCAAGGAGTAGCTCTTGTCTATTACATATTTGGGTTATGGAACGGTATCTGTGCTACTTTCAAGCTCTGGTTTTATGCAGCACCCCAACTCATCTTTCCCCTTAAGCAAGCAGAAGTTGGTTTTCTGCATTTGAGACCCTGTTCTGTTTTGTAATTCAGTTCCTGTGCAGCCAAATTTACATTCCGTGTATTAGTGATATCTTATGATGTTTCTTTTTCTGTGTGACTTATTTCACTTAGAATCATCGTACCTGAATCCACTCATTATGCTGCTACGGGCCTGATGACATAGATTTCATTGCTGAGTGATATTGCATTGTACGTAAGTACCACAACTTCTTTATCCATTTTTCGCTTTCTGTGATATTGAACTTGTACCGTACACGAGGTTCTTTTAAACAGAGCCGTCCCAAACTTTGGGGTGGCTGTGTCTTTTTGAATTTAATTTCCCTAAGCTATAGGACCATAAGTGGAAGTGCCCTAGGCTGTTGCTTTGTTTTTTAGATGTTTCAGGAAACACCATACACTTCTCCAGAGTGGCTGTTGGCAGTTTACATGCCGCCCATCAGCATAACAAGGCTCCCAGTTCTCCATGGCCTGTCCTGCCTTTCTGGATTTTACACTTTTTTCAGATGTCCCTTCTGACCGGGGGGCAGTGAGACTTCATTGTAGTGCAGGTTTCCTTTGCAAGCTTGCTTGGTTGGCCAAAAAGGGCGTATGCGTTTTTTCCTGAATATATTCAGGAAAAAACTCATACGCCCTTTTTGGCCGAGTGCATCATTGTGGACGTTCTGCCTCTTTTCCTATGCTTTACATGCAATTCCAGTCTACCTCCTGAGATCGGTTTCCTGCAATTCTGCCCCGCTTTCAAGTCCTCTTGGCAGCCTTACTTCAATATATTTTTGGACGATAGCTGTCATTTATAACTCTGCAGGTTTGTGAATGACAGGGCCCCTGAGCTCCTTTCTTCAACTCGCTTTCTTGTGAGCTGCCCGCAACTCCGCAGGATTGCTTCAGGCCCTAGTGTGGTTCCGGCACGGCACGATGAGCCTTTGGTTAATTCCTCTTCCTGGTGGGAAATGAGAGTTAAATTTGCCCATCCAGACACCTCCAGCTAGTCTCTCATTGGTTCTCCCTATTCCTGTTCATTTTCCACAGAAATTGCAAACTGCACCAAACAGGAGGTTAAAGGCATTGGCTGTTCAAGTGGGGAGAGTGTTAGTAAAGCGTCTGTAATGTTGCACCAAACTACCAGGGGACGAAAACTGAGACACATTTGAACACATTTCCCGATCACATGGTGGATCATACTCTGGGTTCCACATGCATGTTTTAGCTGAAGGAAGAATCCCTTAAAACTGGAGAGTTGAGACCCATGGAATGGGTACCATGCAATATTACTTCAAAGGGTCTGCATTTGCTCACAGAACCTCACCAATCCTATCACTGCTGCGTTTATGCCGCTGTACACACGCTTGATTCTCCTTCGGAGACATATAAATCAGTAGGTTTTAAGATTCTTACTAGTCAGGTATATTCTTAGGCGTTTAATATGGGGTGTTGAGTCCACTTCGTTGAGCAAGGAGTAGCTCTTGTCTATTACATATTTGGCTTATGGAACAGTATCTGTGCTACTTTCAATCTCTGGTTTTATGCAGCACCCCAACTCACCTTTCCCCTTAAGCAAGCATAAGTTGGTTTTCTGCATTTGAGACCCTGTTCTGTTTTGTAATTCAGTTCCTGTTCAGCCAAGTTTACATACCATGTGTTAGTGATATCTTATGATGTTTCTTTTTCTGTGTGACTTATTTCACTTAGAATCATCGTACCTGAATCCACTCATTATGCGTCTACGGGCCTGATGACATAGATTTCATTGATGAGTGATATTGCATTGTACGTAAGTACCACAACTTCTTTATCCATTTTTCGCTTTCTGTGATATTGAACTTGTACCGTACACGAGGTTCTTGTAAACAGAGCCGTCCCAAACTTTGGGGTGGCTGTGTCTTTTTGATTTTAATTTCCCTAAGCTATAGGACCATAAGTGGAAGTGCCCTAGGCTCTGTTGCTTTGTTTTGTAGATGTTTCAGGAAACACCATACACTTCTCCAGATTGGCTGTTGGCAATTTTCATCCCGCCCTTCAGCCTGACAAGGCTCACAGTTCTCCACGGCCTGTCCTGCCTTTCTCGATTTTACACTTTTTTCAGATGGCCCTTTTGACCGGGGGGCAGTGAGACTTCATTGTAGTGCAGATTTCCTTTGCAAGCTTGCTTTGTTGGCCAAAAAGTGCGTATGCTTTTTTTCCTGAATATATTCAGGAAAAAACGCATACGCCCTTTTTGGCCAAGTGCATCATTGTGGACGTTCTGCTTCTTTTCCTATGCTTTACATGCAATTCCAGTCTACCTCCTGAAATCGGTTTCCTGCAATTCTGCCCCGCTTTCAAGTCCTCTTGGTAGCCTTACTTCAATATATTTTTGGACGATAGCTGTCATTTATAACTCTGCAGGTTTGTGAATTAGAGTGCCCCTGAGCTCCTTTCTTCAACTCGCTTTCTTGTGAGCTGGCCGCAACACTGAAAGATTGCTTCAGGCCCTAGTGTGGTTCTGGCATGGCATGCTGAGCCTTTGGTTAATTCCTCTTCCTGGTGGGAAATGAGAGTTAAATTTGCCCTTCCAGACAACTCCAGCTAGTCACTCATTGGTTCTCCCTATTCCTGTTCATTTTCCGCAGAAATTGCAAACTGGGCCAAACAGGAGGTTAAAGGCACTGACTCTCCAAGTGGGGAGAATGTTAGTAAAGCGTCTGGAATGTTGCACCCGAGTACCATTACCAGGGGACGAAAACTGAGACACATTTGAACACGTTTTCCGATCACACGGTGGATCATACTCTGGGTTCCACACGCATGTTTTAGCTGAAGGAAGAATCCCTTAAACCTGGAGAGTTGAGATTCATGGAATGGGTACCATGCAGTATGACTTGAAAGGGTCTGCATTTGCTCACCAAACCTCACCAATCCTATCACTGCTGCGTTTATTCCGCTGTACACACGCTTGATTCTCTTTCGGAGACATATAAATCCATAGGTTTTAAGATTCTTACTAGTCAGGTATACTCTTAGGCGTTTAATATGGGGTGTTGAGTCCACTTCGTTGAGCAAGGAGTAGCTCTTAACTGTTACATATTTGGCTTATGGAACGGTATCTGTGCCAATTTCAATCTCTGGTTTCATGCAGCACCCCAACTCACCTTTCCCCTTAAGCAAGCATAAGTTGGTTTTCTACATTTGAGACCCTGTTCTGTTTTGTAATTCAGTTCCTGTGTAGCCAAGTTTACATTCCGTGTAGTAGTGATATCTTATGATGTTTCTTTTTCTCTGTGACTTATTTCACTTAGAATCATCGTACCTGAATCCACTCATTATGCTGCTACGGGCCTGATGACATAGATTTCATTGCTGAGTGATATTGCATTGTACATAAGTACCACAACTTCTTTATCCATTTTTCGCTTTCATGATATTGAACTTGTACCGTAAACGATGTTCTTGTAAACAGAGCTATCCCAAACTTTGGGCTGGCTGTGTCTTTTTGATTTTAACTTCCCTAAGCTATAGGACCATAAGTGGAAGTGCCCTAGGCTCTGTTGCTTTGTTTTTCAGATGTTTCAGGAAACACCATACACTTCTCCAGAGTGGCTGTTGGCAATTTATGTCCCTCCCATCAGCATCACAAGGCTCCCAGTTCTCCATGGCCTGTCCTGCCTTTCTGGATTTTACACTTTTTTCAGATGGCCCTTTTGACCGGGGGGAAGTGAGACTTCATTGTAGTGCAGATATCCTTTGCAAGCTTGCTTGGTTGGTCAGAAAGGGCGTATGCGTTTCTTCCTGAATATATTCAGGAAAAAACGCATACGCACTTTTTGGCCAAGTGCATCATTGTCAACGTTCTGCCTCTTTTCCTATGCTTTACATGCAATTCCAGTCTACCTCCTGAAATCGGTTTCCTGCAATTCTGCCCCGCTTTCAACTCCTCTTGGCAGCCTTACTTCAATATATTTTTGGACGATAGCTGTCATTTATAACTCTGCAGATTTGTGAATTACAGTGCCCCTGAGCTCCTTTCTTCAACTCGCTTTCTTGTGAGCTAGCCGCAACACCGCAGGATTGCTTCAGACCCTAGAGTGGTTCCGGCGTGGCACGCTGAGCCTTTGGTTAATTCCTCTTCCTGGTGGGAAATGAGAGTTAAATTTGCCCGTCCAGACACCTCCAGCTAGTCTGTCATTGGTTCTCCCTATTCCTGTTCATCATCCGCAGAAATTGCAAACTGGGCCAACAGGAGTTTAAAGACCCTGACTCTCCAAGTGGGGAGAGTGTTAGTAAAGCGTCTGGAATGTTCCACCCGAGTACCAGGGGACGAAAACTGAGACACATTTGAACACATTTCCCGATCACATTGTGTATCATACTCTGGGTTCCACATGCATGTTGTAGCTGAAGGAAGAATCCCTTAAAGCTGGAGAATTGAGACCAATAGATAGGGTACCATGCAATATGACCTCAAAGGGTCTGCATTTGCTCACCGAACCTCACCAATCCTATCACTACTGCGCTTATGCCGCTGTACACAATCTTGATTCTCTTTCGGAGACATATAAATCCATAGGTTTTAAGATTCTTACTAGTCAGGTATATTCTTAGGCGTTTAATATGGGGTGTTGTGTCCTCTTCGTTGAGCAAGGAGTAGCTCTGGTCTATTACATATTTGGCTTATGGAACGGTATCTGTGCTAATTTCAATCTCTGGTTTTATGCAGCACCCCAACTCACCTTTCCCCTTAAGCAAGCATAAGTTGGTTTTCTACATTTGAGACCCTGTTCTGTTTTGTAATTCAGTTCCTGTGTAGCCAAGTTTACATTCCGTGTAGTAGTGATATATTATGATGTTTCCTTTTCTGTGTGACTTATTTCACTTAGAATCATCGTACCTGAATCCACTCATTATGCTGCGACGGGCCTGATGACATAGATTTCTTTGCTGAGTGATATTGCATTGTACGTAAGTACCACAACTTCTTTATCCATTTTTCGCTTTCTGTGATATTGAACTTTACCGTAAACGAGGTTCTTGTAAACAGAGCCGTCCCAAACTTTGGGGTGGCTGTGTCTTTTTGATTTTCATTTCCCTAAGCTATAGGACCATAAGTGGAAGTGCCCTAGGCTCTGTTGCTTTGTTTTTTGGATGTTTCAGGAAACACCATACACTTCTCCAGAGTGGCTGTTGGCAATTTACATCCCGCCCATCAGCATAACAAGGCTCCCAGTTCTCCATGGCCTGTCCTGCCTTTGTGGATTTTACACTTTTTTCAGATGGCCCTTTTGACCGGGTGGAAGTGAGACTTCATTGTAGTACAGATTTCCTTTGCAAGCTTGCTTGGTTGGCCAAAAAGTGCGTATGCGTTATTTCCTGAATATATTCAGGAAAAAACGCATACGCCGTTTTTGGCCAAGTGCATCATTGTGGACGTTCTGCCTCTTTTCCTATGCTTTACATGCAATTCCAGTCTACCTCCTGAAATCGGTTTCCTGCAATTCTGTCCCGGTTTCAAGTCCTCTTGGCAGCCTTACTTCTATATATTTTTGGACGAAAGCTGTCATTTATAACTCTGCATGTTTGTGAATTACAGTGCCCATGAGCTCCTTTCTTCAACTCGCTTTCTTGTGAGCTGGCCGCAACACCGCAGGATTGCTTCAGGCCCTAGTGTGGTTCTGGCATGGCACGCTGAGCCTTTGGTTAATTCCTCTTGCTGGTGGGAAATGAGAGTTAAAGTTACCCGTCCAGACACCTCCAGCTAGTCTCTCATTGGTTCTCCCTATTCCTGTTCATTTTGCGCCGAAATTGCAAACTGGGCCAAACAGGAGGTTAAAGGCACTGACTCTCCAAGTGGGGAGAGTGTTAGTAAAGCATGTGGAATGTTGCACCCGAGTACCAGGGGACGAAAACTGAGACACATTTGAACACGTTTCCCAATCACACGGTGGATCATACTCTGGGTTCCTCATGCATGTTTTAGGTGAAGGAAGAATCCCTTAAACCTGGAGAGTTGAGACCCATGGAATGGGTACCATGCAATATGACTTCAAAGGGTCTGCATTTGCTCACCGAACCTCACCAATCGTATCACTGCTGCGTTTATGCCGCTGTACACATGCTTGATTCTCTTTCGGAGACATATAAATCCATAGGTTTTAAGATTCTTACTAGTCAGGTATATTCTTAGGCGTTTAATATGGGGTGTTGTGTCCTGTTAGTTGAGCAAGGAGTAGCTCTTGTCTATTACATATTTGGCTTATGGAATGGTATCTGTGCTAATTTCAATCTCTGGTTTTATGCAGCACCCCAACTCACCTTTCCCCTTAAGCATGCATAAGTTGGTGTTCTACATTTGAGACCCTGTTCTGTTTTGTAATTCAGTTCCTGTGTAGCCAAGTTTACATTCCGTGTAGTAGTGATATCTTATGATGTTTCTTTTTCTGTGTGACTTATTTCACTTAGAATCTTCGTACCTGGATCCACTCATTACGCTGCTACGGGCCTGATGACATAGATTTCATTGCTGAGTGATATTGCATTGTACGTAAGTACCACAACTTCTTTATCCATTTTTCGCTTTCTGTGATATTGAACTTGTACCGTAAAAGAGGTTCTTGTAAACACAGCCATCCCAAACTTTGGGGTGGCTGTGTCTTTTTGATTTTAATTTCCCTAAGCTATAAGACCATAAGTGGAAGTGCCCTAGGCTCTGTCGCTTTGTTTTTTAGATGTTTCAGGAAACACCGTACACTTCTCCAGAGTGGCTGTTGGCAATTTACATCCCACCCATCAGCATAACAAGGCTCCCAGTTCTCCATGGCCTGTCCTGCCTTTCTGGATTTTAGACATTTCTCAGATGACCCTTTTGACCGGGGGGCAGTGAGACTTCATTGTAGTGCAGATTTCCTTTGCAAGCTAGCTTGGTTGGCCAAAAAGGGCGTATGCGTTTTTTCCTGAATATATTCCGGACAAAAAACATACACCCTTTTTGGCCAAGTGCATGATTGTGGACGTTCTGCCTCTTTTCCTATGCTTTACATGCAATTTCAGTCTACCTCCTGAAATCGGTTTCCTGCAATTCTGCCCCGCTTTCAACTCCTCTTGGCAGCCTTACTTCAATATATTTTTGGACGATAGCTGTCATTTATAACTCTGCAGGTTCGTGAATTACAGTGCCCCTGAGCTCCTTTCTTCAACTCGCTTTCTTGTGAGCTGGCCGCAACACCGCAAGATTGCTTCACGCCCTAGTGTGGTTCCGGCATGGCACGCTGAGACTTTGGTAAATTCCTCTTCCTGGTGGGAAATGAGAGTTAAATTTGCCCGTCCAGACACCTCCAGCCAATCTCTCATTGGTTCTCCCTATTCCTGTTCATCTTACGCAGAAATTGCAAACTGGGCCAAACAGGAGGTTAAACGCACTGACTCTCCATGTGGGGAGAGTGTTAGTGAAGCGTCTGGAATGTTGCACCCGAGTACCAGGGGACGAAAACTCAGACACATTTGAACACGTTTCCCGATCACATGGTGGATCATACTCTGGGTTCCACATGCATGTTTTAGCTGAAGGAAGAATCCCTTAAACCTAGAGAGTTGAGACCCTTGGAATGGGTACCATGCAATACGACTTCAAAGGGTCTGCATTTGCTCACCGAACCTCATCATTCCTATCACTGCTGCATTTATGCCGCTGTACACACGCTTGATTCTCTTTCGGAGACATATAAATCATAGGTTTTAAGATTCTTACTAGTCAGGTATATTCTTAGGCGTTTAATATGTGGTGTTGAGTCCACTTCGTTGAGCATGGAGTAGCTCTTGTCTATTACATATTTGGCTTATGGAAAGTTATCTCTGCTACTTTCAATCTCTGGTTTTATGCAGCACCCCAACTCACCTTTCCCCTTAAGCAAGCATAAGTTGGTTTTCTACATTTGAGACCCTGTTCTGTTTTGTAATTCAGTTCCTGTGTAGCCAAGTTTACATTCCGTGTATTAGTGATATCTTATGATGTTTCTTTTTCTGTGTGACTTATTTCAGTTAGAATTATCGTACCTGAATCCACTCATTTTGCTGCTATGGGCCTGATGACATAGATTTCATTGCTGAGTGATATTGCATTGTACGTAAGTACCACAAACTCTTTATCCATTTTTCGCTTTCTGCGATATTGAACTTGTACCGTAAACGAGGTTCTTGTAAACAGAGCCGTCCCAAACTTTGGGCTGGCTGTGTCTTTTTGATTTTAATTTCCCTAAGCTATAGGACCATAAGTGGAAGTGCCCTAGGCTCTGTTGCTTTGTTTTTTAGAGGTTTCAGGAAACACCATACACCTCTCCAGAGTGGCTGTTGGCAATTTACATCCCGCCCATCAGCATAACAAGGCTCCCAGTTCTCCATGGCCTGTCCTGCCTTTCTGGATGTTACACTTTTTTCAGATGGCCCTTTGCACCAGTTGGAACTGAGACTTCATTGTAGTGCACATTTCCTTTGCAAGCTTGCTTGGTTGGCCAAAAAGGGCTTATGCTTTTTTTCCTGAATATATTCAGGACAAACGCATACGCCCTTTTTCGCCAAGTGCATCATTGTGGACGGTCTCCCTCTTTTCCTATGCTTTACAAGCAATTCCAGTCTACCTCCTGAAATCAGTTTCCTGCAATTCTGCCCTGCTTTGAATTCCTCTTGGCAGCCTCACTTCAATATATTTTTAGACAAAAGCTGTCATTTTTAACTCTGAAGGTGTGTGAATGAGAGTGCCCCTGAGCTCCTTTCTTCAGCTCGCTTTCTTGTGAGCTGGCCGCAACACCACAGGATTGCTTCAGGCTCTAGTGTGTTTCCGGCCTGGCATGCTGAGCCTTTGTTTAATTCCTCTTCCTGGTGGGAAATGACAGTTAAATTTGCCCGTCCAGACACCTCCAGCTAGTCTCTCATTGGTTCTCCCTATTCCTGTTCATTTTACGCAGAAATTGCAAACTGGGCCAAACAGGAGGTTAAAGGCACTGACTCTCCAAGTGGGCAGAGTGTTAGTAAAGCGTCTGGAATGTTGCACCCGAGTACCAGGGGATGAAAACTGAGACACATTTGAACACGTTTCCCGATCACACGGTGGATCATACTCTGGATTCCACATGCATGTTTTTGTTGAAGGAAGAATCCCTTAAACCTGGAGAGTTGAGACCCATGGATGGGTACCATGCAATATGAATTCAAAGGGTCTGCATTTGCTCACCGAACCTCACCAATCCTATCACTGCTGCGTTTATGCCGCTGTACACACGCTTGATTCTCTTTCGGAGACATATAAATCCATAGGTTTTAAGATTGTTACTAGTCAGGTATATTCTTAGGCGTTTAATATGGGGTGTTGAGTTCACTTCGTTGAGCAAGGAGTAGCTCTTGTCTATTACATATTTGGCTTATGGAACGGTATCTGTGCTAATTTCAATCTCTGGTTTTATGCAGCACCCCAACTCACCTTTCCCCTTAAGCAAGCATAAGTTGGTTTTCTACATTTGAGTCCCTGTTCTGTTTTGTAATTCAGTTCCTGTGTAGCCAAGTTTACATTCCGTGTATTAGTAATATCTTATGATGTTTCTTTTCCTTTGTGACTTATTTCACTTAGAATCATCGTACCTGAATCCACTCATTATGCTTCTACGGGCCTGATGACATAGATTTCATTGCTGAGTGATATTGCATTGTACGTAAGTACCACAACTTCTTTATCCATTTTTCGCTTTCTGTGATATTGAACTTGTACCGTAAACGAAGTTCTTGTAAACAGAGCCGGCCCAAACTTTGGGGTGGCTGTGTCTTTTTGATTTTAATTTCCCTAAGCTATAGGACCATAAGTGGAAGTGCCCTAGGCTCTGTTGCTTTGTTTTTTGGATGTTTCAGGTAACACCATACACTTCTCCAGAGTGGCTGTTGGCAATTTACATCCCGCCCATCAGCATAACAAGGCTCCCAGTTCTCCATGGCCTGTCCTGCCTTTCTGGATTTTACACATTTTTCAGATGGCCCTTTTGACCAGTTGGATGTGAGACTTCATTGTAGTGCAGATTTCCTTTGCAAGCTTGCTTGGTTGGCCAAAAAGGGCGTATGCGTTTTTTCCTGAATATATTCAGGACAAACGCATACGCCCTTTTTCACCAAGTGCATCATTGTGGACGGTCTCCCTCTTTTCCCATGCTTTAAATGCAATTCCAGTCTCCCTCCTGAAATCGGTTTTCTGCAATTCTGCCCCGCTTTCAAGTCCTCTTGGCAGCCTTACTTCAATATATTTTTGGACGAAAGCTGTCATTTTTAACTCTGCAGCTGTGTGAATGAGAGTGCCCCTCAGCTCCTTTCTTCAACTCACTTTCTTGTGAGCTGGCCGCAACACCACAGGATTGCTTCAGGCCCTATTGTAGTTCTGGCACGGCACGCTGAGCCTTTGGTTAATTCCTCTTCCTGGTGGGAAATGAAAGTTAAATTTGCCCGTCCAGACACCTCCAGCTAGTCTCTCACTGGTTCTCCCTATTCCTGTTTATCTTACGCAGAAATTGCAAACTGGGCCAAACAGGACGTTAAAGGCACTGACTCTCCAAGTGGGGAGAGTGTTAGTAAAGCGTCTGTAATGTTGCACTCGAGTATCAGGGTACGAAAACTGAGACACATTTGAACACATTTCCCGATCACAGGGTGGATCATACTCTGGATTCCACATGCATGTTTTAGCTGAAGGAAGAATCCCTTATACCTGGAGAGTTGAGACCCATGGAATGGGTACCATGCAATATGACTTCAAAGGGTCTGCATTTGCTCACCGAACCTCACCAGTCCTATCACTGCTGTGTTTATGCCACTGTACACACGTTTGATTCTCTTTCAGAGACATATAAATCCATAGGTTTTAAGATTCTTACTAGTTAGGTATATTCTTAGGCGTTTAATATGGGGTGTTGAGTCCACTTCCTTGAGCAAGGAGTAGCTCTTGTCTATTACATATTTGGCTTATGGAACGGTATCTGTGCTAATTGCAATCTCTGGTTTTATGTAGCACCCCAACTCACCTTTCCCCTTAAGCAAGGATAAGTTGGTTTTCTACATTTGAGCCCCTGTTCTGTTTTGTAATTCGGTTCCTGTGTAGCCAAGTTTACATTCCGTGTAGTAGTGATATCTTATGATGTTTCTTTTTCTGTGTGACTTATTTCACTTAGAATCATCATACCTGAATCCACTCATTTTGGTGCTACGGGCCTGATGACATAGATTTCATTGCTGAGTGATATTGCATTGTAAGTAAGTACCACAACTTCTTTATCCATTTTTCGATTTCTGTGATATTGAACATGTACTGTAAACGAGTTTCTTGTCAACAGAGCCATCCCAAACATTGCGGTGGCTGTGTCTTTTTGATTTTAATTTCCCTAATCTATAGGACCATAAGTGGAAGTGCCCTAGACTCTGTTGCTGTGTTTTTTAGATGTTTCAGGAAACACCATACACTTCTCCAGAGTGGCTGTTGGCAATTTACATCCCGCCCATCAGCATAACAAGGCTCCCAGTTCTCCATGGCCTGTCCTGCCTTTCTGGATTTTACACTTTTTTGAGATGACCCTTTTGACCGGGGGGCAGTGAGACTTCATTGTAGTGCAGATTTCCATTGCAAGCTTGCTTGGTTGGCCAAAAAGGGCGTATGCGTTTTTTCCTGAATATATTCAGGAAAAAACGCATACGCCCTTTTTGGCCAAGTGCATCATTGTGGACGTTCTGCCTCTATTCCTGTGCTTTACATGCAATTCCAGTCTACCTCCAGAAATCGGTTTCCTGTAATTCTGCCCCACTTTCAAGTCCTCTTGGCAGCCTTACTTCAATATATTTTTCGACGATAGCTGTCATTTATAACTCTGCAGGATTGTGAATTACAGTGCCCATGAGCTCCTTTCTTCAACTCGCTTTCTTGTGAGCTGGCTGCAACACCGCAGGATTGCTTCAGGCGTAGTGTTGTTCCGGCATGGCACGCTGAGCCTTTGGTTAATTCCTCTTCCTGGTGGGAAATGAGAGTTAAATTTGCCCGTCCAGACACCTCCAGCTAGTCTCTCATTGGTTCTCCCTATTCCTGTTCATTTTCCGCAGAAATTGCAAACTCGACCAAACAGGAGGTTAAATGCACTGACTCTCCAAGTGGGGAGAGTGTTAGTAAAGCGTCTGGAATGTTGCACCCGAGTACAAGAGGACGAAAACTGAGACACATTTGAACACGTTTCCCAATCACACGGTGGATCATACTCTGGGTTCCACATGCATGTTTTAGCTGAAGGAAGAATCCCTTAAACCTGGAGAGTTGAGACCCATGGAATGGGTACCATGCAATATGACTTCAAAGGGTCTGCATTTGCTCACCGAACCTCAACAATCCTATCACTGCTGCGTTTATGCCGCTGTACACACGCTTGATTCTCTTTCGGAGACATATAAATCCATAGGTTTTAAGATTCTTACTAGTCAGGTATATTCTTAGGCGTTTAATATGGGGTGTTGAGTCTACTTCGTTGAGCAAGGAGGAGCTCTTGTTGATTACATATTTGGCTTATGGAACGGTATCTGTGCTAATTTCAATGTCTGGTTTTATGCAGCACCCAAACTCACCTTTCGCCTTAAGCAAGCATAAGTTGATTTTCTACATTTGAGACCCTGTTCTGTTTTGTAATTCAGTTCCTGTGTAGCCAAGTTTACATTCCGTGTAGTAGTGATATCTTATGATGTGTCTTTTTCTGTGTGACTTATTTCACTTAGAATCATCGTACCTGAATCCACTCATTATGCTTCTACGGCCCTGGTGACATAGATTTCATTGCTGAGTGATATTGCATTGTAAGTAAGTACCACAACTTCTCTATCCATTTTTCGCTTTCTGTGATATTGAACTTGTACCGCAAACGAGGTTCTTGTAAACAGAGCCGTCCCAAACTTTGGGGTGGCTGTGTCTTTTTTATTTTAATTTCCCTAAGCTATAGGACCATATGTGGAAGTGCCCTAGGCTCTGTTGTTTTGTTTTTTGGATGTTTCAGGAAACACCATACACTTCTCCAGAGTGGCTGTTGGCAATTTACGTCCCACCCATCAGCATAACAAGGCTCCCAGTTCTCCATGGCCTGTCCTGCCTTTCTGGATTTTACACTTTTTTGAGATGACCCTTTTGACCGGGGGGCAGTGAGACTTCATTGTAGTGCAGATTTCCTTTGCAAGCTTGCTTGGTTGGCCAAAAAGTGCGTATGCGTTTTTTCCTGAATATATTCAGGAAAAAATGCATACGCCCTTTTTGGCCAAGTGCATCATTGTGGACGTTCTGCCTCTTTTCCTATGCTTTACATGCAACTCCAGTCTACCTCCTGAAATCGGTTTCCTGCAATTCTGCCCCGCTTTCAAGTCTTCCTGGCAGCCATACTTCAATATATTTTTGGACGATAGCTGTTATTTATAACTCTGCAGGTTTGTGAATTACAGTGCCCCTGAGCTCCTTTCTTCAACTCGCTTTCTTGTGAGCTGGCCGCAACACCGCAGGATTGCTTCAGGCCCTAGTGTGGTTCCGGCACGGCACGCTGAGTCTTTGGTTAATTCCTCTTCCTGGTGGGAAATGAGAGTTAAATTTGCCCGTCCAGACACCTCCAGCTAGTCTCTCACTCTTTCTCCCTATTCCTGTATATCTTATGTAGAAATTGCAAACTTGGCCAAACAGGAGGTTAAAGGCACTGACTCTCCAAGTGGGGAGAGTGTTAGTAAAGCATCTGGAATGTTCCACCCGAGTACCATGGGACGAAAACTGAGACACATTTGAACATGTTTCCTGATCACACAGTGGATCATACTCTGGCTTCCACATGCATGTTTTAGCTGAAGGAAGAATCCCTTAAACCTGGAGAGTTGAGACCCATGGAATGGGTACCATGCAATATGACTTCAAAGGGTCTGCATTTGCTCACCGATTCTCACCAATCCTATCACTGCTGCGAGTATGCCGCTGTACACACGCTTGATTCTCTGTTGGAGACATATCAATCCATAGGTTTTAAGATTCTTACTAGTCAGGTATATTCTTAGGCGTTTAATATGGGGTGTTGAGTCCACTTCGTTCAGCAAGGTGTAGCTCTTGTCTATTACATATTTGGCTTATGGAATGGTATCTGTGCTAATTTCAATCTCTGGTTTTATGCAACACCCCAACTAACCTTTCCCCTTAAGCAAGCATAAGTTGGTTTTCTACATTTGAGACCCTGTTCTGCTTTGTAATTCAGTTCCTGTGTAGCCAAGTTTACATTCCGTGTAGTAGTGATATCTTATGATGTTTCTTTTTCTGTGTGACTTATTTCCCTTAGAATCATCGTACCTGAATCCACTCATTATGCTGCTACGGGCCTGATGACATAGATTTCATTGTTGAGTGATATTGCATTGTACGTAATTACCACAACTTCTTTATCCATTTTTCGCTTTCTGTGATATTGAACTTGTACCGTAAAGGAGGTTCTTGTAAACAGCGCATTCCCAAATTTTGGGGTGGCTGTGTCTTTTTGATTTTAATTTCCCTAAGCTATAGGACCATAAGTGGAAGTGCCCTAGGCTCTGTTAATTTTTTTTTTAGATGTTTTAGGAAACACCATACACTTCTCCAGAGTGGCTGTTGGCAATTATCATCCCGCCCATCAGCATAACAAGGCTACCAGTTCTCCATGGCCTGTCCTGCCTTTCTGGATTTTACACTTTTTTCAGATGACCCTTTTGACCTGGGGGCAGTGAGACTTTGTTGTAGTGCAGATTTCCTTTGCAAGCTTGCTTGGTAGGCCAAAAAGTGCGTATGCGTTTTTTCCTGAATATCTTCAGGAATAAACGCATACGCCCTTTTTGGCCAAGTGCATCATTGTGGACGTTCTGCCTCTTTTCCTATGCTTTACATGCAATTCCTGTCTACCTCCTGAAATCGGTTTCCTGCAATTCTGCCCCGCTTTCAAGTCCTCTTGGCAGCCTTACTTCAATATATTTTTGGACGATAGCTGTAATTTATAACTCTGCAGGTTTGTGTATTACAGTGCCCCTGAGCTCCTTTCTTCAACTCGCTTTCTTGTGAGCTGGCCGCAACACCACAGGATTGCTTCAGGCCCTAGTGTGGTTCCAGCATGGCACGTTGAGCCTTTTGTTAATTCCTCTTCCTGGTGGGAAATGAGAGTTAAATTTGCCCGTCCAGACACCTCCAACTAGTCTGTGATTGGTTCTCCCTATTCCTGTTCATCTTCCACAGAATTTGCAAACTGGGCCAAAGACGAGGTTAAAGGCACTGACTCTCCACGTGGGGAGAGTGTTAGTAAAGCATCTGGATTGTTGCACCCGAGTACCAGGGGATGAAAACTGAGACATATTTGAACACGTTTCCCGATCACACTGTGGATCATACTCTGGGTTCCACATGCATGTTTTAGCTGAAGGAAGAATCCCTTAAACCTGGAGAGTTGAGACCCATGGAATGGGTACCATGCAATATGACTTCAAAGGGTCTGCATTTGCTCACCGAACCTCACCAATCCGATCACTGCTGTGTTTATGCCGCTGTACACACGCTTGATTCTCTTTCGGAGACATATAAATCCATAAGTTTCGGGCTTCCCTGGTGGCGCAGTGGTTGAGAGACCGCCTGCCAATGCTAGGGACACGGGTTCGTGCCCCGGTCCAGGAGGATCCCACATGCCACGGAGCGGCTGGGCCCATGAGCCGTGGCCGCTGAGCATGCACGTCCGGAGCCTGTGCTCCACAACGGGAGAGGCCGCAACAGTGAGAGGCCCGCGTACCACAAAAAAAAAAAAAAAAAAAATCCATAGGTTTTAAGATTCTTACTAGTCAGGTGTATTGTTAGGCGTTTAATATGGGGTGTTGGGTCCACTTCTTTGAGCAAGGAGTAGCTCTTGTCTATTACATATTTGGCTTATGGAACGGTATCTGTGCTAATTGCAATCTCTGGTTTTATGCAGCACCCCAACTCATCTTTCCCCTTAAGCAAGGATAAGTTGGTTTTCTACATTTGAGACCCTGTTCTGTTTTGTAATTCAGTTCCTGTGTAGCCAAGTTTACATTCCGTGTAGTAGTGATATCTTATGATGTTTCTTTTCCTTTGTGACTTATTTCACTTTGAATCATCGTACCTGAATCCACTCATTATGCTGCTACGGGCCTGATGACATAGATTTCATTGCTGAGTGATATTGCATTGTAAGTAAGTACCACAACGTCTGTATCCATTTTTCGCTTTCTGTGATATTGAACTTGTACCGTAAACGAGGTTCTTGTAAACAGAGCCGGCCCAAACTTTGGGGTGTCTGTGTCTTTTTGATTTAAATTTCCCTAAGCTATAGGACCATAAGTGGAAGTGCCCTAGGCTCTGTTGCTTTGTGTTTTAGATGTTTCAGGAAACACCATACACTTCTCCAGAGTGGCTGTTGGCAATTTACATCCCGCCCATCAGCATAAAAAGGCTCCCAGTTCTCCATGGCCTGTCCTGCCTTTCTGGATTTTACACATTTTTCAGATGGCCCTTTTGACCAGTTGGATGTGAGACTTCATTGTAGTGCAGATTTCCTTTGCAAGCTTGCTTGGTTGGCCAAAAAGGGCGTATGCTTTTTTTCCTGTATATATTCAGGACAAACGCATACGCCCTTTTTCGCCAAGTGCATCATTGTTGCCGGTCTCCCTCTTTTCCCATGCTTTAAATGAAATTCCTGTGTACCTCCTGAAATCAGTTTCCTGCAATTCTGCCCCGCTTTCAAGTCCTCTTGGCAGCCTTACTTCAATATATTTTTGGACGAAAGCTGTCATTTTTAACTCTGCAGCTGTGTGAATGAGAGTGCCCCTGAGCTCCTTTCTTCAACTCACTTTCTTGTGAGCTGGCCGCAACACCACAGGATTGCTTCAGGCCCTAGTGTAGTTCTGGCATGGCACGCTGAGCCTTTGGTTAATTCCTCTTCCTGGTGGGAAATGAAAGTTAAATTTGCCCGTCCAGACACCTCCAGCTAGTCTCTCACTGGTTCTCCCTATTCTAGTTCATCTTACGCAGAAATTGCAAACTGGGCCAAACAGGCGGTTAAAGGCACTGACTCTCTAAGTGGAAGAGTGTTAGTAAAGCGTCTGGAATGTTGCACCCGAGTACCAGGGGACGAAAACTGAGACACATTTGAACACGTTTCCCGATCACACGGTGGATCATACTCTGGGTTCCACATGCATGTTTTAGCTGAAGGAAGAATCCCTTAAACCTGGAGAGTTGAGACCCATGGAATAGGTACCATGCAATATGACTTCAAAGGGTCTGCATTTCCCACCAAACCTCACCAATCCTATCACTGCTGCGTTTATGCCGCTGTACACACGCTTGATTCTCTCTCAGAGACATATAAATCCATAGGATTTAAGATTCTTACTAGTCAGGTATATTCTTATGCGTTTAATATGTGGTGTTGAGTCCACTTCGTTAAGCAAGGAGTAGCTCTTGTCTATTACATCTTTGGCTTATGGAACGGTATCTGTGCTAGTTTCAATCTCTGGTTTTATGCAGCACCCCAACTCACCTTTCCCCTTAAGCAAGCACAAGTTGGTTTTCTACATTTGAGACCCTGTTCTGTTTTGTAATTCAGTTCCTGTGTAGCCAAGTTTACATTCCGTGTAGTAGTGATATCTTATGATGTTTCTTTTTCTGTGTGACTTATTTCCCTTAGAATCATCGTACATGATTCCACTCATTATGCTGCTATGGGCCTGATGACATAGATTTCATTGCTGAGTGATATTGCATTGTAGGTAAGTACCACAACGTCTTTATCCATTTTTCGCTTTCTGCGATATTGGACTTGTACTGTAAACGAGGTTCTCATAAACAGTGCCGGCCAAATTTTAGGGTGGCTGTGTCTTTTTGATTTTAATTTCCCTAAGCTATAGGACCATAAGTGGAAGTGCCCTAGGCTCTGTTGCTGTGTTTTTTAGATGTTTCAGGAAACACCATACGCTTCTCCAGAGTGGCTGTTCGCAATTTACATCCCGCCCATCAGCATAACAAGGCTCCCAGTTCTCCATGGCCTGTCCTGCCTTTCTGGATTTTATACTTTTTTCAGATGGCCCTTTTGACCGGGGGGCAGTGAGACTTCATTGTAGTGCAGATTTCCATTGCAAGCTTGCTTGGTTGGCCAAAAAGGGCGTATGCATTTTTTCCTGAATATATTCAGGAAAAAACACATACGCCCTTTTTGGCTAAGTGCATTATTGTGGACGTTCTGCCTCTTTTCATATGCTTTACATGCAATTCCAGTCTACCTCCTGAAATCGGTTTCCTGCAATTCTGCACCGCTTTCAAGTCCTCTTGGCAGCCTTACTTCAATATATTTTTGGACGATAGCTGTCATTTATAACTCTGCAGGTTTGTGAATTACAGTGCCCCTGAGCTCCTTTCTTCAACTCGCTTTCTTGTGAGCTGGCCGCAACACCGCAGGTTTGCTTCAGGCCCTAGTGTGGTTCCGGCATGGCACGCTGAGCCTTTAGTTAATTCCTCTTCCTGGTGGGAAATGAGAGTTAAATTTGCCCGTCCAGACACCTCCAGCTAGTCTCTCATTGGTTCTCCCTATTCCTGTTCATCTTACGCAGAATTTGCAAACTGGGCCAAAGATGAGGTTAAAGGCACTGACTCTCCACGTGGGGAGACTGTTAGTAAAGCATCTGGATTGTTGCACCCGAGTACCAGGGAATGAAAACTGAGACATATTTGAACACGTTTCCCGATCACATGGTGGATCATACTCTGGGTTCCACATGCATGTTTTAGCTGAAGGAAGAATCCCTTAAACCTGGAGAGTTGAGACCCATGGAATGGGTACCATGCAATATGACTTCAAAGGGTCTGCATTTGCTCACCGAACCTCACCAATCCTATAACTGTTGCATTTATGCCGCTGTACACACGCTTGATTCTCTTTCGGAGACATAGAAATGCATAGGATTTAAGATACTTACTAGTCAGGTATATTCTTAGGCGTTTAATATGGGATGTTGAGTCCACTTCGTTTAGCAAGGTGTAGCTCTTGTCCATTACATATTTTGCTTATGGAACGGTATCTGTCCTAATTTCAATCTCTGGTTTTATACAACACCCCAACTCACCTTTCCCCTTAAGCAAGCATAAGTTGGTTTTCTACATTTGTGACCCTGTTCTGTTTTGTAATTCAGTTCCTGTGTAGCCAAGTTTACATTCCGTGTATTAGTGATAACTTATGATGTTTCTTTTTCTGTGTGACTTATTTGCCTTAGAATCATCGTACCTGAATCCACTCATTATGCTGCTACGGGCCTGATGACATAGATTTCATTGCTGAGTGATATTGCATTGTACGTAAGTACCACAACTTCTTTATCCATTTTTTGATTTCTGCGATATTGAACTTGTACCGTAAATGAGGTTCTTGTAAACAGAGCCATCCCAAACTTTAGGGTGGCTGTGTCTTTTTGATTTTAATTTCCCTAAGCTATAGGACCATAAGTGGAAGTGCACTAGGCTCTGTTGCTTTGTTTTTTAGATGTTTCAGGAAACACCATACACTTCTCCAGTGTGGCTGTTGGCAATTTACATCCCGCCCATCAGCATAACAAGGCTCCCAGTTCTCCATGGCCTGTCCTGCCTTTCTGGATTTTACACTTTTTTCAGATGACTCTTTTTACCTCGGGGCAGTGAGACTTCATTGTAGTGCGGATTTCATTTGCAAGCTTGCTTGGTTGGCCAAAAAGGGCGTATGCGTTTTTTCCTGAATATGTTCAGGAAAAAACGCATACGCCCTTTTTGGTCAAGTGCATCATTGTGGACGTTCTGCCTCTTTTCCTATGCTTTACATGCAATTCCAGTCCACCTCCTGAAATCGGTTTCCTGCAATTCTGCCCCGCTTTCAAGTCCTCTTGGCAGCCTTACTTCAATATATTTTTGGACGATAGCTGTCATTTATAACTCTGCAGGTTTGTGAATTAGAGTGCCCCTGAGCTCCTTTCTTCAACTCGCTTTCTCGTGAGCTGGCCGCAACACCGCAGGATTGCTTCAGGCCCTAGAGTGGTTCCTGCATGGCACGTTGAGCCTTTGGTTAATTCCTCTTCCTGGTGGGAAATCAGAGTTAAATTTGCCCGTCCAGACACCTCCAGCTAGTCTCTCATTGGTTCTCCCTATTCCTGTTCATCTTACGCAGAAATTGCAAACTGGGCCAAATGAGGTTAAAGGCACTGACTCTCCAAGTGGGGAGAGTGTTAGTAAAGCATCTGGAATGTTGCACCCGAGTACCAGGGGACGAAAACTGAGACACATTTGAACAGGTTTCCCGATCACATGGTGGATCATACTCTGGGTTCCACATGCATGTTTTAGCTGAAGGAAGAATCCCTTAAACCTTGAGAGTTGAGACCCATGGAATGGGAACCATGCAATATGACTTCAAAGGGTCTGCATTTGCTCACCGAACCTCACCAATCCTATCACTGCTGCGTTAATGCCACTGTACACACGCTTGATTCTCTTTCGGAGACATATAAATCCATAGGTTTTAAGATTCTTACTAGTCAGGTATATTCTTAGGCGTTTAATATGGGGTGTTGAGTCCACTTCGTTCAGCAAGGAGTAGCTCTTGTCTATTACGTATTTGGCTTATGGAACGGTATCTGTGCTAATTTCAATCTCTGGTTTTATGCAGCACCCCAACTCACCTTTCCCCTTAAGCAAGCATAAGTTGGTGTTCTACATTTGAGACCCTGTTCTGTTTTGTAATTCAGTTCCTGTGTAGCCAAGTTTACATTCCGTGTAGTAGTGATATCTTATGATGTTTCTTTTTCTGTGTGACTTATTTCACTTAGAATCATTGTACCTGAATCCACTCATTATGCTGCTACGGGCCTCATGACATAGTTTTCATTGCTGAGTGATATTGCATTGTACGTAAATACCACAACTTCTTTATCCATTTTTCGCTTTCTGTGATATTGAACTTGTACTGTAAACGAGGTTCTTGTAAACAGAGCCGTCCCAAACTTTGGGGTGGCTGTGTCTATTTGATTTTAATTTCCCTAAGCTATAGGACCATAATTGGAAGTGCCCTAGGCTCTGTTGCTTTGTTTTTTGGATATTTCAGGAAACACCATACACTTCTCCAGAGTGGCTGTTGGCAATTTACATCCCGCCCATCAGCATAACAAGGCTCCCAGTTCTCCATGGCCTGTTCTGCGTTTTTGGATTTTACACTTTTTTCAGATGGCCCTTTTGACCGTGGGGCAGAGAGACTTCATTGTAGTGCAGATTTCCTTTGCAAGCTTGCTTGGTTGGCCAAAAAGGGCGTATGCGTTTTTTCCTGTATATATTCAGGAAAAAACGCATACGCCCTTTTTGGCCAAGTGCATCATTGTGGACATTCTGCCTCTTTTCCTATGCTTTACATGCAATTCCTGTCTACCTCCTGAAATCGGTTTCCTGCAATTATGCCCCGCTTTCAAGTCCTCTTGGCAGCCTTACTTCAATATATTTTTGTACGATAGCTGTCATTTATAACTCTGCAGGTTTGTGAATTACAGTGCCCCTGATCTCCTTTCTTCAACTCGCTTTCTTGTGAGCTGGCCACAACACTGCAGGATTGCTTCAGGCCCTAGTGTGGTTCCGGCACCGCATGCTGAGCCTTTTGTTAATTCCTCTTCCTGGTGGGAAATGAGAGTTAAATTTGCCCGTCCAGACACCTCCAGCTAGTCTCTCATTGGTTCTCCCTATTCCTGTTCATCTTCCACAGAAATTGCAAACTGGGCCAAACAGGAGGTTAAAGGCACTGACTCTCCAAGTGGGGAGAGTGTTAGTTAAGCGTCTGGAATATTGCACCCGAGTACCAGGGGACGAAAACTGAGACACATTTGAACATATTTCCCGATCACACGGTGGATCATACTCTGGGTTCCACATGCATGTTTTAGCTGAAGGAAGAATCCCTTAAACTTGGAGAGTTGAGACCCATGGAATGGGTACCATGCAATATGACTTCAAAGGGTCTGCATTTGCTCACCGAACCTCACCAATCCTATCACTGCTGCGTTTATGCTGCTGTACACACGCTTGATTCTCTTTCGGAGACATATCAATCCATAGGTTTTAAGATTCTTAATAGTCAGGTATATTCTTAGGTGTTTAATATAGTGTGTTGAGTCCACTTCATTGAGCAAGGAGTAGCTCTTGTCTATTACATATTTGGCTTACGAAACGGTATCTGTGCTAATTTCAATCTCTGGTTTTATGCAGCACCCCAACTTACATTTCCCCTTAAGCAAGCATAAGTTGGTTTTCTACATTTGAGACCCTCTTCTGTTTTGTAATTCAGTTCCTGTGTAGCCAATTTTACATTCCGTGTATTAGTGATATCTTATGATGTTTCTTTTTCTGTGTGACTTATTTCACTTAGAATCATCGTACCTGAATCCACTCATTATGCTGCTACGGGCCTGATGACATAGATTTCATTGCTGAGTGATATTGCATTGTACGTAAGTACCACAACTTCTTTATCCATTTTTCGCTTTCTGTGATAGTGAACTTGTACCGTAAAAGAGGTTCTTGTAAACAGAGCCGTCCCAAACTTTGGGCTGGCTGTGTCTTTTTGATTTTAATTTCCCTAACCTATAGGACCATAAGTGGAAGTGCCCTAGGCTCTGTTGCTGTGTTTTTTAGATGTTTCAGGAAACACCATACACTTCTCCAGAGTTTCTGTTGGCAATTTACATCCCGCTCATCAGCATAACAAGGCTCCCAGTTCTCAATGACCTGTCCTGCCTTTCTGGATTTTACACTTTTTTCAGATGGCCCTTTTGACCGGGGGGCAGTGAGACTTCATTGTAGTGCAGATTTCCTTTGCAAGCTTGCTTGGTTGGCCAAAAAGGGCGTATGCGTTTTCTCCTGAATATATTCAGGAGAAAACGCATACGCCCTTTTTGGCCAAGTGCATCATTGTGAACGTTCTGCCTCTTTTCCTATGCTTTACATGCAATTCCAGTCTACCTCCTGAAATCGGTTTCCTGCAATTCTGCCCCACTTTCAAGTCCTCTTGGCAGCCTTACTTCAATATATTTTTGGACGATAGCTGTCATTTATAACTCTGCAAGTTTGTGAATGACAGTGCCCCTGAGCTCCTTTCTTCAACTCGCTTTCTCGTGAGCTGGCCGCAACACCGCAGGATTGCTTCAGGCCCTAGTGTGGTTCCGGCATGGCACGCTGAGCCTTTGGTTAATTCCTCTTCCTAGTGGGAAATGAGAGTTAAATTTGCCCGTCCAGACACCTCCAGCTTGTCTCTCATTGGTTCTCCCTATTTCTGTTCATCTTCCACAGAAATTGCAAACTGGGCAAACAGGAGGTTAAAGGCACTGACTATCCAAGTGGGGAGAGTGTTAGTAAAGTATCTGGAATGTTGCACTTCAGTATCAGGGGACGAAAATTGAGACCCATTTGAACACGTTTCCCGATCACATGTTGGATCATACTCTGGGTTCCACATGCATGTTTTAGCTGAAGGAAGAATCCCTTAAACCTGGAGAGTTGAGACCCATGGAATGGGTACCATGCAATATGACTTCAAAGGGTATGCATTTGCTCACCAAACCTCACCAATCCTATCACTGCTGCGTTTATGCCGCTGTACACACGCTTGATTCTCTTTCGGAGACATATCAATCCATAGGTTTTAAGATTCTTACTAGTCAGGTATATTCTTAGGCGTTTAATATGGGGTGTTGAGTCCACTTCATTGAGCAAGGAGTAGCTCTTGTGTATTACATATTTGGCTTACGGAACGATATCTGTGCTAATTTCAATCTCTGGTTTTATGCAGCACCCCAACTCACCTTTCCCCTTAAGCAAGCATAAGTTTGTTTTCTACATTTGAGACACTGTTCTGTTTTGTAATTCAGTTCCTGTGTAGCCAATTTTACATTCCATGTATTGGTGATATCTTATGATGTTTCTTTTTCTGTGTGACTTATTTCACTTAGAATCATCTTACCTGAATCCACTCATTATGCTGCTACGGGACTGAAAACATAGATTTCATTGCTGAGTGATATTGCATTGTACGTAAGTAGCACAATTTCTTTATCCATTTTTCGCTTTCTGTGATATTGAACTTGTACCGTAAACAATGTTCTTGTTAACAGAGCCGTCCCAAACTTTGGTGTGGCTGTGTCTTTTTGATTTTAATTTCCCTAAGCTATAGGACCATAAGTGGAAGTGCCCTAGGCTCTGTTGCTTTGTTTTTTAGATGTTTCAGGAAACACCATACACTTCTCCAGAGTGGCTGTTGACAATTTACATCCCACCCATCAGCATAACAAGGCTCCCAGTTCTCCATGGCCTGTCCTGCCTTTCTGGATTTTACACTTTTTTCAGATGTCCCTTTTGACCGGGGGGCAGTGAGACTTCATTGTAGTGCAGATTTCCTTTGCAAGCTTGCTTGGTTGGCCAAAAACGGCGTATGCGTTTTCTCCTGAATATATTCAGGAGAAAACGCATACGCCCTTTTTGGCCAAGTGCATCATTGTGGACATTCTGCCTCTTTTCCTATGCTTTACATGGAATTCCAGTCTACCTCCTGAAATCGGTTTCGTGCAATTCTGCCCCACTTTCAAGTCCTCTTGGCAGCCTTACTTCAATATATTTTTGGACGATAGCTGTCATTTATAACTCTGCACGTTTGTGAATGACAGTGCCCCTGAGCTCCTTTCTTCAACTCGCTTTCTTGTGAGCTGGCCGCAACACCGCAGGATTGCTTCAGGCCCTAGTGTGATTCCGGCACGGCACGCTGAGCCTTTGGTTAATTCCTCTTCCTGGTTGGAAATGAGAGTTAAATTTGCCCGTCCAGACACCTCCAGGTAGTCTCTCATTGGTTCTCCCTATTCCTGTTCATCTTCCGCGGAAATTGCAAAGTGGGCCAAACAGGAGGTTAAAGGCACTGACTGTCCAGGTGGGGAGAGTGTTTGTAAAGCGTCTGGAATGTTGCACTTCAGTACCAGGGGACGAAAACTGAGACCCATTTGAACACGTTTTCCGATCACACGGTGGATCATACTCTGGGTTCCACATGCATGTTTTAGCTGAAAGAAGAATCCCTTAAACCTGGAGAGTTGAGACCCATGGAATGGGTACCATGCAATATGACTTCAAAGGGTCTGCATTTGCTCACCGAACCTCACCAATCCTATCACTGCTGCGTTTATGCCGCTGTATACACGCTTGATTCTCTTTCGGAGACATATCAATCCATAGGTTTTAAGATTCTTACTAGTCAGGTATATTCTTAGGCGTTTAATATGGGGTGTTGAGTCCACTTCATTGAGCAAGGAGTAGCTCTTGTCTATTACGTATTTGGCTTACGGAACGATATCTGTGCTAATTTCAATCTCTGGTTTTATGCAGCACCCCAACTCACCTTTCCCCTTAAGCAACCATAAGTTGGTTTTCTACATTTGAGACCCTGTTCTGTTTTGTAATTCAGTTCCTGTGTAGCCAATTTTACATTCCGTGTATTAGTGATATCTTATGATGTTTCTTTTTCTGTGTGACTTATTTCCCTTAGAATCATCGTACCTGAATCCACTCATTATGCTGCTACGGGACTAAAAACATAGATTTCATTGCTGAGTGATATTGCATTGTACATAAGTACCACAACTTCTTTATCCATTTTTCACTTTCTGCGATATTGAACTTGTACCGTAAACGAGGTTCTTGTTAACAGAGCCATCCCAAATTTTGGGGTGGCTGTGTGTTTTTGATTTTAATTTCCCTAAGCTCTAGGACCATAGGTGGAAGTGCCCTAGGCTCTGTTGCTTTGTTTTTCGGTTGCTTCAGGAAACACCACACACTTCTCCGGAGTGGCTGTTGGCAATTTACATCCCGCCCATCAGCATAACAAGACTCCCAGTGCTCTATGGCCTGTCCTGCCTTTCTGGATTTTACACTTTTTTCAAATGGCCCTTTTGACCGTGGGGCAGTGAGACTTCATTGTAGTGCAGATTTCCTTTGCAAGCTTGCTTGGTTGGCCAAAAAGGGCGTATGCGTTTTTTCCTGAATATATTCAGGAAAAAACGCATACGCCTTTTCCGGCCAAGTGCATCATTGTGGACGTTCTGCCTCTTTTCCTATGCTTTACATGCAATTCCAGTCTACCTCCTGAAATCGGTTTCCTGCAATTCTGCCCCGCTTTCAAGTCCTCTTGGCAGCCTAACTTCAATATATTTTTGGACGATAGCTGTCATTTATAACTCTGCAGTTTTGTGAATGACAGTTCCCCTGAGCTCCTTTCTTCAACTAGCTGTCTTTTGAGCTGGCTGCAACACCACAGGATTGCTTCTGGCCCTAGTGTGGTTCCAGCATGGCACGCTGAGCCTTTGGTTAATTCCTCTTCCTGGTGGGAAATGAGAGTTAAATTTGCCCGTGAGACACTTCCAGCTAGTCTCTCATTGGTTCTCCCTATTCCTGTTCATTTTCCACAGAAATTGCAAACTGGGCCAAACAGGAGGTTAAAGGCACTGACTCTCCAAGTGGGGAGAGTGTTAGTAAACCATCTGGAATGTTGCACCCGAGTACCAGGGGACGAAAACTGAGACATATTTGAACACGTTTCCCGATCACACGGTGGATCATACTCTGGGTTCCACATGCATGTTTTAGCTGAAGGAAGAATCCCTTAAACCTGGAGAGTTGAGACCCATGGAATGGGTACCATGCAATATGACTTCAAATGGTCTGCATTTGCTCACCGAACCTCACCAATCCTATCACTGCTGCGTTTATGCCGCTGTACACACGCTTGATTCTCTTTCGGAGACATAAAAATCCATAGGTTTTAAGATTCTTAGTAGTCAGGTATATTCTTAGGCGTTTAATATGGGGTGTTGAGTCCACTTCGTTGAGCAAGGAGTAGCTCTTGTCTATTACATATTTGGCTTATGGAACAGTATCTGTGCTAATTTCAATCTCCGGTTTTATGCAGCACCCCAACTCACCTTTCCCCTTAAGCAAGCATAAGTTGGTTTTCTACATTTGAGACCCTGCTCTGTTTTGTAATTCAGTTCCTGTGTAGCCAAGTTTACATTCCGTGTACTAGTGATATCTTATGATGTTTCTTTTTCTGTGTGACTTATTTCACTTAGAATCATCGTACCTGAATCCACTCATTATGCTCCTACGGTCCTGATGACATAGATTTCATTGCTGAGTGATATTGCATTGTACGTAAGTACCACAACTTCTTTATCCATTTTTCGTTTTCTGTGATATTGAACTTGTACCGTAAACGACGTTCTTGTAAACAGAGCCGTCCCAAACTTTGGGGTGGCTGTGTCTTTTTGATTTTAATTTCCCTAAGCTATAGGACCATAAGTGGAAATGCCCTAGGCTCTGTTGCTTTGTTTTGTAGATGTTTCAGGAAACACCATACACTTCTCCAGAGTGGCTGTTGGCAATTTTCATCCCGCCCTTCAGCATGACAAGGCTCGCAGTTCTCCATGGCCTCTCCTGCCTTTCTGGATTTTACACATTTTTCAGATGGCCCTTTTGACCAGGGGGCAGTGAGACTTCATTGTAGTGCAGATTTCCTTTGCAAGCTTGCTTGGTTGGCCAAAAAGGGCGTATGCGTTTTCTCCTGAATATATTCAGGAAAAAACGCATACGCCCTTTTTGGCCAAGTGCATCATTGTGGACGTTCTGCCTCTTTTCCTATGCTTTACATGCAATTCCAGTCTACCTCCTGAAATCGGTTTCCTGCAATTCTGCCCCGTTTTCAAGTCCTCTTGGCAGCCTTACTTCAATATGTTTTTGGACGATAGGTGTCATTTATAACTCTGCAATTTTGTGAATGAGAGTGCCCCTGAGCTCCTTTCTTCAACTCGCTTTCTTTTGAGCTGGCCGCAACACTGCAGGACTGCTTCAGGCCCTAGTGTGGTTCTGGCATGGCACGCTGAGCCTTAGGTTAATTCCTCTTCCTGGTGGGAAATGAGAGTTAAATTTGCCCTTCTAAACACCTCCAGCTTGTCTCACATTGGTTCTCCCTATTCCTGTTCATCTTCCGCAGAAATTGCTAACTGGGCCAAACAGGAGGTTAAAGGCACTGACTCTCCAAGTGGGGAGAGTGTTAGTAAAGCGTCTGGAATGTTGCACCCGAGTACCAGGGGACGAAAACTGAGACACATTTGAACACGTTTCCCGATCACACGGTGGATCATACTCTGGGTTCCACATGCATGTTTTAGCTGAAGGAAGAATCCCTTAAACCTGGAGAGTTGAGACCCATGGAATGGGTACCATGCAATATGACTTCAAAGGGTCTGCATTTGCTCACCGAACCTCACCAATCCTATCACTGCTGCGTTTATGCCACTGTACACACGCTTGATTCTCTTTCAGAGACATATAAATCCATAGGTTTTAACATTCTTACTAGTCAGGTATATTCTTAGGCGTTTAATATGGGGTGTTGAGTTCACTTCGTTGAGCAAGGAGTAGCTCTTGTCTATTACATATTTGGCTTATGGAACGGTATCTGTGCTAATTTCAATCTCTGGTTTTATGCAGCACCCGAACTCACCTTTCCCCTTAAGCAAGCATAAGTTGGTTTTCTACATTTGAGACCCTGTTCTGTTTTGTAATTCAGTTCCTGTGTAGCCAAGTTTGCATTCCGTGTATTAGTGATATCTTATGATGTTTCTTTTTCTGTGTGACTTATTTCACTTAGAATCATCGTACCTGAATCCACTCATTATGCTGCTACGGGCCTGATGACATAGATTTCATTGCTGAGTGATATTGCATTGTACGTATGTACCACAACTTCTTTTTCCATTTTTCGCTTTCTGTGATATTGAACTTCTACCATAAACGAGGTTCTTGTAAACAGAGCCGTCGCAAACTTTGGGGTGGCTGTGTCTTTTTGATTTTAATTTCCCTAAGCTATAGGACCATAAGTGGAAGTGCCCTAGGCTCTGTTGCTTTGTTTTTTGGATGTTTCAGGAAACACCATACACGTCTCCAGAGTGGCTGTTGGCAATTTACATCCCGCCCATCAGCATAACAAGGCTCCCAGTTCTCCATGGCCTGTCCTGCCTTTCTGGATTTTACACTTTTTTCAGATGGCCCTTTTGACCGGGGGGCAGTGAGACTTCATTGTAGTGCAGATTTCCTTTGCAAGCTTGCTTGGTTGGCCAAAAAGGGTGTATGCGTTTTTTCCTGAATATATTCAGGAAAAAACGCCTACGCCCTTTTTGGCCAAGTGCATCATTGTGGACGTTCTGCCTCTTTTCCTATGCTTTACATGCAATTCCAGTCTACCTCCTGAAATCGGTTTCCTGCAATTCTGCCCCGCTTTCAAGTCCTCTTGGCAGCCTTACTTCAGTATATTTTTGGACGATAGCTGTCATTTATAACTCTGCAGGTTTGTGAATTACAGTGCCCCTGAGTTCCTTTCTTCAACTCGCTTTCTTGTGAGCTGGCCGCAACACCACAGGATTTCTTCAGGCCCTAGTGTGGTTCCGGCATGGCACGCTGAGCCTTTGGTTAATTCCTCTTCCTGTTGGGAAATGAGAGTTAAATTTGCCCATCCAGACACCTGCAGCTAGTCTCTCATTGGTTCACCCTATTCCTGTTCATTTTTCGCAGAAATTGCAAACTGGGCCAAACAGGAGGTTAAAGGCACTGACTCTCCAAGTGGGGAGAGTGTTAGTAAAGCGTCTGGAATGTTGCACCCGAGTACCAGGAGATGATAACTGAGACACTTTTGAACACGTTTCCCGATCACACGGTGGATCATACTGTGGGTTCCACACGCATGTTTTAGCTGAAGGAAGAACCCCTTAAACCTGGAGAGTTGAGACCCATGGAATGGGTAATATGCAATATGACTTCAAAGGGTCTGCATTTGCTCACCGATCCTCACCAATGCTATCACTGCTGCGTTTATGCCACTGTACACACGCTTGATTCTCTTTCGGAGACATATAAATTCATAGGTTTTAAGATTCTTACTAGTCATATATATTCTTAGGCGTTTAATATGGGGTGTTGAGTCCACTTCGTTGAGCAAGGAGTAGCTCTTGTCTATTACATATTTGGCTTATGGAACGGTATCTGTGCTAATTTCAATCTCTGGTTTTATGCAGCACCCCAACTCACTTTTCCCCTTAAGCATAAGTTGGTTTTCTACATTTGAGACCCTGTTCTGTTTTGTAATTCAGTTCCTGTGTAGCCAAGTTTACATTCCGTGTATTAGTGATATCTTATGATGTTTCTTTTTCTGTGTGACTTATTTCACTTAGAATCATCGTACCTGAATCCACTCTTTATGCTAATATGTGCCTGATGACATAGATTTCATTGCTGAGTGATATTGAATTGTACGTAAGTACCACAACTCCTTTATCCATTTTTCGCTTTCTGTGATATTGAACTTGTTCCATAAACGAGGTTCTTGTAAACAGAGCCGTCTCAAACTTTGGGGTGGCTGTGCCTTTTTGATTTTAATTTCCCTAAGCTATAGCACCATAAGTGGAAGTGCCCTAGGCTCTGTTGCTTTGTTTTTTGGATGTTTCAGGAAACACCATACACTTCTCCAGAGTGGTTGTTGGCAATTTACATCCCACCGATCAGCATAACAAGGCTCCCAGTTCTCCATGGCCTGTCCTGCCTTTCTGGATTTTACACATTTTTCAGATGGCCCTTTTGACCGGGAGGCAGTGAGACTTCATTGTAGTGCAGATTTCCTTTGCAAGCTTGCTTGGTTGGCCAAAAAGGGCGTATGCTTTTTTTCCTGAATATATTCAGGACAAACGCATATGCCCTTTTTCGCCAAGTGCATCATTGTGGACGGTCTACCTCTTTCCCATGCTTTAAATGCAATTCCAGTCTACCTCCTAAAATCGGTTTCCTGCAATTCTGCCCCGCTTTCAAGTCCTCTTGGCAGCCTTACTTCAATATATTTTTGGACGAAAGCTGTCATTTTTAACTCTGCAGGTGTGTGAATGAGAGTGGCCCTGAGCTCCTTTCTTCAACTCACTTTCTTGTGAGCTGGCCGCAACACAGCAGGATTGCTTCAGGCCCTAGTGTAGTTCTGGCATGGCACACTGAGCCTTTAGTTAATTCCTCTTCCTGGTGGGAAATGAAAGTTAAATTTGCCCGTCCAGACACCTCCAGCTAGTCTCTCACTCTTTCTCCCTATTCCTGTTCATCTTCCGCAGAAATTGCTAACTGGGCCAAACAGGAGGTTAAAGGCACTGACTCTCCAAGTGGGGAGAGTGTTAGTAAAGCGTCTGGAATGTTGCACCCGAGTACCAGGGGACGAAAACTGAGACACATTTGAACACGTTTCCCGATCACACGGTGGATCATACTCTGGGTTCCACATGCATGTTTTAGCTGAAGGAAGAATCCCTTAAACCTGGAGAGTTGAGACCCATGGAATGGGTACCATGCAATATGACTTCAAAGGGTCTGCATTTGCTCACCGAACCTCACCAATCCTATCACTGCTGCGTTTATGCCGCTGTACACATGCTTGATTCTCTTTCGGAGACATATAAATCCATAGGTTTTAAGATTCTTACTACTCAGGTATATTCTTAGGCGTTTAATATGGGGTGTTGAGTCCACTTCGTTGAGCAAGGAGTAGCTCTTGTCTATTACATCTTTGGCTTATGGAACGGTATCTGTGCTAATTTCAATCTATGGTTTTATGCAGCACCCCAACTCATATTTCCCCTTAAGAAAGGATAAGTTGGTTTTCTACATTTGAGACCCTGTTCTGCTTTGTAATTCAGTTCCTGTGTAGCCAAGTTTTCATTCCGTGTATTAGTGATATCTTATGATGTTTCTTTTCCTGTGTGACTTGTTTCAGTTAGAATCATCGTACCTGAATCCACTCATTATGCTGCTACGGGCCTGATGACATAGATTTCATTGCTGAGTGATATTGCATTGTACGTAAGTACCACAACTTCTTTATCCATTTTTCGCTTTCTGTGATATTGAACTTGTACCGTAAACGAGGTTCTTGTAAACAGAGCTGGCGTAAATTTTTGGGTGGCTGTGTCTTTTTGATTTTAATTTCCCTAAGCTATACGACCATAAGTGGAAGTGCCCTAGGCTCTGTTGCTTTGTTTTTTAGATGTTTCAGGAAACACCATACACTTCTCCAGAGTGGCTGTTGGTAATTTACATCCCGCCCAGCAGCATAACAAGGCTCCCAGTTCTCCATGGCCTGTCCTGCCTTTCTGGATTTTACACTTTTTTCAGATGGCCCTTTTGACCGGAGGGCAGTGAGACTTCATTGTAGTGCAGATTTCCTTTGCAAGCTTGCTTGGTTGGCCAAAAAGGGCGTATGCTTTTTTTCCTGTATATATTCAGGACAAACGCATACGCCCTTTTTCGCCAAGTGCATCATTGTGGACGGTCTCCCTCTTTTCCCATGCTTTACATGCAATTCCAGTCTACCTCCTGAAATCCGTTTCCTTCAATTCTGCCCCGCTTTCAAGTCCTCTTGGCAGCCTTACTTCAATATATTTTTGGACGAAAGCTGTCATTTTTAACTCTGCAGCTGTGTGAATGAGAGTGCCCCTGAGCTCCTTTCTTCAACTCACTTTTTTGTGAGCTAGCCGCAACACCACAGGATTCCTTCAGGCCCTAGTGTAGTTCTGGCATGACACGCTGAGCCTTTGGTTAATTCCTCTTCCTGGTGGGAAATGAAAGTTAAATTTGCCCGTCCAGACACCTCCAGCTAGTCTCTCACTGGTTCTCCCTATTCCTGTTCATCTTACGCAGAAATTGCAAACTGGGCCAAACAGGAGGTTAAAGGCACTGACTCTCCAAGTGGGGAGAGTGTTAGTAAAGCGTCTGGAATGTTGCACCCGAGTACCAGGGGACGAAAATTGAGACACATTTGAACACGTTTCCCGATCACACGGTAGATCATACTCTGGATTCCACATGCATGTTTTAGCTGAAGGAAGAATCCCTTAAACCTGGAGAGTTGAGACCCATGGAATGGGTACCATGCAATATGACTTCAAAGGGTCTGCATTTGCTCACCGAACCTCACCAATCCTATCACTGCTGCGTTTATGCCACTGTACACACGTTTGATTCTCTTTCAGAGACATATAAATCCATAGGTTTTAAGATTCTTACTAGTCAGGTATATTCTTAAGCGTTTAATATGGGGTGCTGAGTCCACTTCGTTGAGCAAGGAGTAGCTCTTCTCTATTACATATTTGGCTTATGGAACGGTATCTGTGCTAATTTCAATCTCTGGTTTTATGCAGCACCCCAACTCACCTTTACCCTTAAGCCAGCACAAGTTGGTTTTCTACATTTGAGCCCCTGTTCTGTTTTGTAATTCAGTTCCTGTGTAGCCAAGTTTACATTCCGTGTAGTAGTGATATCTTATGATGTTTCTTTTTCTGTGTGACTTATTTCACTTAGAATCATCATACCTGAATCCACTCATTTTAGTGCTACGGGCCTGATGACATAGATTTCATTGCTGAGTGATATTGCATTGTACGTAAGTACCACAACTTCTTTATCCATTTTTCGATTTCTGCGATATTGAACTTTTACTGTAAACGAGTTTCTTGTCAACAGAGCCATCCCAAACTTTGCGGTGGCTGTGTCTTTTTGATTTTAATTTCCCTAAGCTATAGGACCATAAGTGGAAGTGCCCTAGGCTCTGTTGCTTTGTTTTTTAGAGGTTTCAGGAAACACCATACACCTCTCCAGAGTGGCTGTTGGCAATTTACATCCCGCCCATCATCATAAAAAGGCACCCAGTTCTCCATGGCCTGTCCTGCCTTTCTGGATTTTACACTTTTTTCAGATTGCCCTTTTGACCACTGGGCAGTGAGACTTCATTGTAGTGCAGATTTCCTTTGCAAGCTTGCTTGGCTGGCCAAAAAGGGCGTATGCGTTTTCTCCTGAATATATTCAGGAGAAAACGCATACGCCCTTTTTGCCCAAGTGCATCATCGTGGACGTTCTGCCTCTTTTCCTATGCTTTACATGCAATTCCAGTCTACCTCCTGAAATCGGTTTCCTGCAATTCTGCCCCACTTTCAAGTCCTCTTGGCAGCCTTACTTCAACATATTTTTGGACGATAGCTGTCATTTATAACTCTGCAGGTTTGTGAATTAAAGTGCCCCTTAGCTCCTTTCTTCAACTCGCTTTCTTGTGAGCTGGCCGCAACACCACAGGATTCCTTCAGGCCCCAGTGTGGTTCTGGCATGGCACGCTGAGCCTGTGGTTAATTCCTCTTCCTGGTGGGAAATGAGAGTTAAATTTACCCATCCAGACACCTCCAGCTAGTCTCTCATTGGTTCTCCCCATTCCTGTTCATTTTCCACAGAAATTGCAAACTGGGCCAAACAGGAGGTTAAAGGCACTGACTCTCCAAGTGGGGAGAGTGTTAGTAAAGCGTCTGGAATGTTGCACTCGAGTACCAGGGGACGAAAACTGAGACACATTTGAACACGTTTCCCGATCACATGGTGGATCATACTGTGGGTTCCACATGCATGTTTTAGCTGAAAGAAGAATCCCTTAAACCTGGAAAGTTGAGATCCATGGAATGGGTACCATGCAATATGACTTCAAAGGGTCTGCATTTGCTCACTGAACCTCACCAATCCTATCACTGCTGCGTTTATGCCGCTGTACACACGCTTGATTCTCTTTCGGAGACATATAAATCCATAGGTTTTAAGATTCTTACTAGTCAGGTATATTCTTAGGCGTTTAATATGGGGTGTTGAGTCCCCTTCGTTGAGCAAGGAGTAGCTCTTGTCTATTACATATTTGGCTTACGGAACGTTATCTGTGCTACTTTCAATCTCTGGTTTTATGCAGCACCCCAACTCACCTTTCCCCTTAAGCAAGCATAAGTTGGTTTTCTACATTTGAGACCCTGTTCTGTTTTGTAATTCAGTTCCTGTGTAGCCAAGTTTACATTCCGTGTAGTAGTGATATCTTATGATGTTTCTTTTTCTGTGTGACTTATTTCCCTTAGAATCATCGTACCTGAATCCACTCATTATGCTTCTACGGGCCTGGTGACATAGATTTCATTGCTGAGTGATATTGCATTGTACGTAAGTACCACAACTTCTTTATCCATTTTTCGCTTTCTGTGATATTGAACTTTACCGTAAACGAGGTTCTTGTAAACAGAGCCGTCCCAAACTTTGGGGTGGCTGTGTCTTTTTGATTTTAATTTCCCTAAGCTATAGGACCATAAGTGGAAGTGCCCTAGGCTCTGTTGCTTTGTTTTTTGGATGTTTCAGGAAACACCATACACTTCTCCAGAGTGGCTGTTGGCAATTTACATCCCGCCCATCAGCATAACAAGGCTCCCAGTTCTCCATGGCCTGTCCTGCCTTTCTGGATTTTACACTTTTTTCAGATGGCCCTTTTGACCGGGGGGCAGTGAGACTTCATTGTAGTGCAGATTTCCTTTGCAAGCTTGCTTGGTTGGCCAAAAAGGGCGTATGCTTTTTTTCCTGAATATATTCAGGACAAACGCATATGCCCTTTTTCGCCAAGTGCATCATTGTGGACGGTCTACCTCTTTTCCCATGCTTTAAATGCAATTCCAGTCTACCTCTTGAAATCGGTTTCCTGCAATTCTGCCCCGCTTTCAAGTCCTCTTGGCAGCCTTACTTCAATGTATTTTTGGACGAAAGCTGTCATTTTTAACTCTGCAGGTGTGTGAATGAGAGTGGCCCTGAGATCCTTTCTTCAACTCACTTTCTTGTGAGCTGGCCGCAACACAGCAGGATTGCTTCAGGCCCTAGTGTAGTTCTGGCATGGCACACTGAGCCTTTAGTTAATTCCTCTTCCTGGTGGGAAATGAAAGTTAAATTTGCCCGTCCAGACACCTCCAGCTAGTCTCTCACTCTTTCTCCCTATTCCTGTTCATCTTCCGCAGAAATTGCTAACTGGGCCAAACAGGAGGTTAAAGGCACTGACTCTCCAAGTGGGGAGAGTGTTAGTAAAGCGTCTGGAATGTTGCACCCGAGTACCAGGGGACGAAAACTGAGACACATTTGAACACGTTTCCCGATCACACGGTGGATCATACTCTGGGTTCCACATGCATGTTTTAGCTGAAGGAAGAATCCCTTAAACCTGGAGAGTTGAGACCCATGGAATGGGTACCATGCAATATGACTTCAAAGGGTCTGCATTTGCTCACCGAACCTCACCAATCCTATCACTGCTGCGTTTATGCCGCTGTACACATGCTTGATTCTCTTTCGGAGACATATAAATCCATAGGTTTTAAGATTCTTACTACTCAGGTATATTCTTAGGCGTTTAATATGGGGTGTTGAGTCCACTTCGTTGAGCAAGGAGTAGCTCTTGTCTATTACATCTTTGGCTTATGGAACGGTATCTGTGCTAATTTCAATCTATGGTTTTATGCAGCACCCCAACTCATATTTCCCCTTAAGAAAGGATAAGTTGGTTTTCTACATTTGAGACCCTGTTCTGCTTTGTAATTCAGTTCCTGTGTAGCCAAGTTTTCATTCCGTGTATTAGTGATATCTTATGATGTTTCTTTTCCTGTGTGACTTGTTTCAGTTAGAATCATCGTACCTGAATCCACTCATTATGCTGCTACGGGCCTGATGACATAGATTTCATTGCTGAGTGATATTGCATTGTACGTAAGTACCACAACTTCTTTATCCATTTTTCGCTTTCTGTGATATTGAACTTGTACCGTAAACGAGGTTCTTGTAAACAGAGCTGGCGTAAATTTTTGGGTGGCTGTGTCTTTTTGATTTTAATTTCCCTAAGCTATACGACCATAAGTGGAAGTGCCCTAGGCTCTGTTGCTTTGTTTTTTAGATGTTTCAGGAAACACCATACACTTCTCCAGAGTGGCTGTTGGTAATTTACATCCCGCCCAGCAGCATAACAAGGCTCCCAGTTCTCCATGGCCTGTCCTGCCTTTCTGGATTTTACACTTTTTTCAGATGGCCCTTTTGACCGGAGGGCAGTGAGACTTCATTGTAGTGCAGATTTCCTTTGCAAGCTTGCTTGGTTGGCCAAAAAGGGCGTATGCTTTTTTTCCTGTATATATTCAGGACAAACGCATACGCCCTTTTTCGCCAAGTGCATCATTGTGGACGGTCTCCCTCTTTTCCCATGCTTTACATGCAATTCCAGTCTACCTCCTGAAATCCGTTTCCTTCAATTCTGCCCCGCTTTCAAGTCCTCTTGGCAGCCTTACTTCAATATATTTTTGGACGAAAGCTGTCATTTTTAACTCTGCAGCTGTGTGAATGAGAGTGCCCCTGAGCTCCTTTCTTCAACTCACTTTTTTGTGAGCTAGCCGCAACACCACAGGATTCCTTCAGGCCCTAGTGTAGTTCTGGCATGACACGCTGAGCCTTTGGTTAATTCCTCTTCCTGGTGGGAAATGAAAGTTAAATTTGCCCGTCCAGACACCTCCAGCTAGTCTCTCACTGGTTCTCCCTATTCCTGTTCATCTTACGCAGAAATTGCAAACTGGGCCAAACAGGAGGTTAAAGGCACTGACTCTCCAAGTGGGGAGAGTGTTAGTAAAGCGTCTGGAATGTTGCACCCGAGTACCAGGGGACGAAAATTGAGACACATTTGAACACGTTTCCCGATCACACGGTAGATCATACTCTGGATTCCACATGCATGTTTTAGCTGAAGGAAGAATCCCTTAAACCTGGAGAGTTGAGACCCATGGAATGGGTACCATGCAATATGACTTCAAAGGGTCTGCATTTGCTCACCGAACCTCACCAATCCTATCACTGCTGCGTTTATGCCACTGTACACACGTTTGATTCTCTTTCAGAGACATATAAATCCATAGGTTTTAAGATTCTTACTAGTCAGGTATATTCTTAAGCGTTTAATATGGGGTGCTGAGTCCACTTCGTTGAGCAAGGAGTAGCTCTTCTCTATTACATATTTGGCTTATGGAACGGTATCTGTGCTAATTTCAATCTCTGGTTTTATGCAGCACCCCAACTCACCTTTACCCTTAAGCCAGCACAAGTTGGTTTTCTACATTTGAGCCCCTGTTCTGTTTTGTAATTCAGTTCCTGTGTAGCCAAGTTTACATTCCGTGTAGTAGTGATATCTTATGATGTTTCTTTTTCTGTGTGACTTATTTCACTTAGAATCATCATACCTGAATCCACTCATTTTAGTGCTACGGGCCTGATGACATAGATTTCATTGCTGAGTGATATTGCATTGTACGTAAGTACCACAACTTCTTTATCCATTTTTCGATTTCTGCGATATTGAACTTTTACTGTAAACGAGTTTCTTGTCAACAGAGCCATCCCAAACTTTGCGGTGGCTGTGTCTTTTTGATTTTAATTTCCCTAAGCTATAGGACCATAAGTGGAAGTGCCCTAGGCTCTGTTGCTTTGTTTTTTAGAGGTTTCAGGAAACACCATACACCTCTCCAGAGTGGCTGTTGGCAATTTACATCCCGCCCATCATCATAAAAAGGCACCCAGTTCTCCATGGCCTGTCCTGCCTTTCTGGATTTTACACTTTTTTCAGATTGCCCTTTTGACCACTGGGCAGTGAGACTTCATTGTAGTGCAGATTTCCTTTGCAAGCTTGCTTGGCTGGCCAAAAAGGGCGTATGCGTTTTCTC
Source organism: Orcinus orca (assembly GCF_937001465.1). Lineage (NCBI taxonomy): Eukaryota > Metazoa > Chordata > Mammalia > Artiodactyla > Delphinidae > Orcinus > Orcinus orca. The sequence goes on along the minus strand of NC_064562.1, from coordinate 58,381,960 downwards.
CTGAATATATTCAGGAGAAAACGCATACGCCCTTTTTGCCCAAGTGCATCATCGTGGACGTTCTGCCTCTTTTCCTATGCTTTACATGCAATTCCAGTCTACCTCCTGAAATCGGTTTCCTGCAATTCTGCCCCACTTTCAAGTCCTCTTGGCAGCCTTACTTCAACATATTTTTGGACGATAGCTGTCATTTATAACTCTGCAGGTTTGTGAATTAAAGTGCCCCTTAGCTCCTTTCTTCAACTCGCTTTCTTGTGAGCTGGCCGCAACACCACAGGATTCCTTCAGGCCCCAGTGTGGTTCTGGCATGGCACGCTGAGCCTGTGGTTAATTCCTCTTCCTGGTGGGAAATGAGAGTTAAATTTACCCATCCAGACACCTCCAGCTAGTCTCTCATTGGTTCTCCCCATTCCTGTTCATTTTCCACAGAAATTGCAAACTGGGCCAAACAGGAGGTTAAAGGCACTGACTCTCCAAGTGGGGAGAGTGTTAGTAAAGCGTCTGGAATGTTGCACTCGAGTACCAGGGGACGAAAACTGAGACACATTTGAACACGTTTCCCGATCACATGGTGGATCATACTGTGGGTTCCACATGCATGTTTTAGCTGAAAGAAGAATCCCTTAAACCTGGAAAGTTGAGATCCATGGAATGGGTACCATGCAATATGACTTCAAAGGGTCTGCATTTGCTCACTGAACCTCACCAATCCTATCACTGCTGCGTTTATGCCGCTGTACACACGCTTGATTCTCTTTCGGAGACATATAAATCCATAGGTTTTAAGATTCTTACTAGTCAGGTATATTCTTAGGCGTTTAATATGGGGTGTTGAGTCCCCTTCGTTGAGCAAGGAGTAGCTCTTGTCTATTACATATTTGGCTTACGGAACGTTATCTGTGCTACTTTCAATCTCTGGTTTTATGCAGCACCCCAACTCACCTTTCCCCTTAAGCAAGCATAAGTTGGTTTTCTACATTTGAGACCCTGTTCTGTTTTGTAATTCAGTTCCTGTGTAGCCAAGTTTACATTCCGTGTAGTAGTGATATCTTATGATGTTTCTTTTTCTGTGTGACTTATTTCCCTTAGAATCATCGTACCTGAATCCACTCATTATGCTTCTACGGGCCTGGTGACATAGATTTCATTGCTGAGTGATATTGCATTGTACGTAAGTACCACAACTTCTTTATCCATTTTTCGCTTTCTGTGATATTGAACTTTACCGTAAACGAGGTTCTTGTAAACAGAGCCGTCCCAAACTTTGGGGTGGCTGTGTCTTTTTGATTTTAATTTCCCTAAGCTATAGGACCATAAGTGGAAGTGCCCTAGGCTCTGTTGCTTTGTTTTTTGGATGTTTCAGGAAACACCATACACTTCTCCAGAGTGGCTGTTGGCAATTTACATCCCGCCCATCAGCATAACAAGGCTCCCAGTTCTCCATGGCCTGTCCTGCCTTTCTGGATTTTACACTTTTTTCAGATGGCCCTTTTGACCGGGGGGCAGTGAGACTTCATTGTAGTGCAGATTTCCTTTGCAAGCTTGCTTGGTTGGCCAAAAAGGGCGTATGCTTTTTTTCCTGAATATATTCAGGACAAACGCATATGCCCTTTTTCGCCAAGTGCATCATTGTGGACGGTCTACCTCTTTTCCCATGCTTTAAATGCAATTCCAGTCTACCTCTTGAAATCGGTTTCCTGCAATTCTGCCCCGCTTTCAAGTCCTCTTGGCAGCCTTACTTCAATGTATTTTTGGACGAAAGCTGTCATTTTTAACTCTGCAGGTGTGTGAATGAGAGTGGCCCTGAGATCCTTTCTTCAACTCACTTTCTTGTGAGCTGGCCGCAACACAGCAGGATTGCTTCAGGCCCTAGTGTAGTTCTGGCATGGCACACTGAGCCTTTAGTTAATTCCTCTTCCTGGTGGGAAATGAAAGTTAAATTTGCCCGTCCAGACACCTCCAGCTAGTCTCTCACTCTTTCTCCCTATTCCTGTTCATCTTCCGCAGAAATTGCTAACTGGGCCAAACAGGAGGTTAAAGGCACTGACTCTCCAAGTGGGGAGAGTGTTAGTAAAGCGTCTGGAATGTTGCACCCGAGTACCAGGGGACGAAAACTGAGACACATTTGAACACGTTTCCCGATCACACGGTGGATCATACTCTGGGTTCCACATGCATGTTTTAGCTGAAGGAAGAATCCCTTAAACCTGGAGAGTTGAGACCCATGGAATGGGTACCATGCAATATGACTTCAAAGGGTCTGCATTTGCTCACCGAACCTCACCAATCCTATCACTGCTGCGTTTATGCCGCTGTACACATGCTTGATTCTCTTTCGGAGACATATAAATCCATAGGTTTTAAGCTTCTTACTAGTCAGGTATATTCTTAAGCGTTTAATATGGGGTGCTGAGTCCACTTCGTTGAGCAAGGAGTAGCTCTTCTCTATTACATATTTGGCTTATGGAACGGTATCTGTGCTAATTTCAATCTCTGGTTTTATGCAGCACCCCAACTCACCTTTACCCTTAAGCCAGCACAAGTTGGTTTTCTACATTTGAGCCCCTGTTCTGTTTTGTATTTCAGTTCCTGTGTAGCCAAGTTTACATTCCGTGTAGTAGTGATATCTTATGATGTTTCTTTTTCTGTGTGACTTATTTCCCTTAGAATCATCGTACCTGAATCCACTCATTATGCTTCTACAGGCCTGGAGACATAGATTTCATTGCTGAGTGATATTGCATTGTACGTAAGTACCACAACTTCTTTATCCATTTTCGCTTTCTGTGATATTGAACTTTACCGTAAACGAGGTTCTTGTAAACAGAGCCGTCCCAAACTTTGGGGTGGCTGTGTCTTTTTGATTTTAATTTCCCTAAGCTATAGGACCATAAGTGGAAGTGCCCTAGGCTCTGTTGCTTTGTTTTTTGGATGTTTCAGGAAACACCATACACTTCTCCAGAGTGGTTGTTGGCAATTTACATCACGCCCATCAGCATAACAAGGCTCCCAGTTCTCCATGGCCTGTCCTGCCTTTCTGGATTTTACACTTTTTTCAGATGGCCCTTTTGACCGGGGGGCAGTGAGACTTCATTGTAGTGCAGATTTCCTTTGCAAGCTTGCTTGGTTGGCCAAAAAGGGCGTATGCGTTTTTTCCTGAATATATTCAGGATAAAACTCATACGCCCTTTTTGGCCAAGTGCATCATTGTGGACGTTCTGCCTCTTTTCCTATGCTTTACATGCAATTCCAGTCTACCTCCTGAAATCGGTTTCCTGCAATTCTGCCCCGCTTTCAAGTCCTCTTGGCAGCCTTACTTCAATATATTTTTGGACGATAGCTGTCATTTATAACTCTGCAGGTTTGTGAATTACAGTGCCCCTGAGCTCCTTTCTTCAACTCGCTTTCTTGTGAGCTGGCCGCAACACCGCAGGATTGCTTCAGGCCCTAGTGTGGTTCCGGTATGACACGCTGAGCCTTTGGTTAATTCCTTTTCCTGGGGGGAAATGAGAGTTAAATTTGCCCGTCCAGACACCTCCAGCTTGTCTCTCACTCTTTCTCCCTATTCCTGTTCATCTTACGCAGAAATTGCAAACTGGGCCAAACAGGAGGTTAAAGGCACTGACTCTCCAAGTGGGGAGAGTGTTAGTAAAGCGTCTGGAATGTTGCACCCGAGTACCAGGGGACGAAAACTGAGACACATTTGAACACGTTTCCCAATCACACGGTGGATCATACTCTGGGTTCCACATGCATGTTTTAGCTGAAGGAAGAATCCCTTAAACCTGGAGAGTTGAGACCCATGGAATGGGTACCATGCAATATGACTTCAAAGGGTCTGCATTTGCTCACCGAACCTCACCAATCCTATCACTGCTGTGTTTATGCCACTGTACACACGCTTGATTCTCTTTCGGAGACATATAAATCCATAGGTTTCGGGCTTCCCTGGTGGCGCAGTGGTTGAGAGTCCGCCTGCCGATGCTAGGGACACGGGTTCGTGCCCCGGTCCGGGAGGATCCCACATGCCGCGGAGCGGCTGGGCCCGTGAGCCATGGCCGCTGAGCATGAGCGTCCGGAGCCTGTGCTCCGCAACGGGAGAGGCCGCAACAGTGAGAGGCCCGCGTACCGCAAAAAAAAAATAAAAATAAAAATAAAATCCATAGGTTTTAAGATTCTTACTAGTCAGGTGTATTCTTAGGCGTTTAATATGGGGTGTTGGGTCCACTTCGTTGAGCAAGGAGTAGCTCTTGTCTATTACATATTTGGCTTATGGAACGGTATCTGTGCTAATTTCAATCTCTGGTTTTATGCAGCACCCAAACTCACCTTTCGCCTTAAGCAAGGATAAGTTGGTTTTCTACATTTGAGACCCTGTTCTGCTTTGTAATTCAGTTCCTGTGTAGCCAAGTTTACATTCCGTGTATTAGTGATATCTTATGATGTTTCTTTTCCTGTGTGACTTGTTTCAGTTAGAATCATCGTACCTGAATCCACTCATTATGCTGCTACGGGCCTGATGACATAGATTTCATTGCTGAGTGATATTGCATTGTATGTAAGTACCACAACATCTTTATCTATTTTTCGCTTTCTGTGATATTGAACTTGTACCGTAAACGAGGTTCTTGTAAACAGAGCCGGCGTAAATTTTGGGGTGGCTGTGTCTTTTTGATTTAATTTCTCTAAGCTATAGGACCATAAGTGGAAGTGCCCTAGGCTCTGTTGCTTTGTTTTTTAGATGTTTCAGGAAACACCATACACTTCTCCAGAGTGGCTGTTGGCAATCTACATCCCGACCATCAGCATAACAAGGCTCCCAGTTCTCCATGGCCTGTCCTGCCTTTCTGGATTTTACACTTTTTTCAGATGACCCTTTTGACCGGAGGGCAGTGAGACTTCATTGTAGTGCAGATTTCCTTTGCAAGCTTGCTTGGTTGGCCAAAAAGGGCGTATGCTTTTTTTCCTGTATATATTCAGGACAAATGCATACGCCCTTTTTCGCCAAGTGCATCATTGTGGACGGTCTCCCTCTTTTCCCATGCTTTACATGCAATTCCAGTCTACCTCCTGAAATCGGTTTCCTTCAATTCTGCCCCGCTTTCAAGTCCTCTTGGCAGCCTTACTTCAATATATTTTTGGACGAAAGCTGTCATTTTTAACTCTGCAGGTTTGTGAATTACAGTGCCCCTGAGCTCCTTTCTTCAACTCGCTTTCTTGTGAGCTGGCCGCAACACTGCAAGATTGCTTCAGGCCCTAGTGTGGTTCCGGAATGGCACGCGGAGCCTTTGGTTAATTCCTCTTCCTGGTGGGAAATGAGAGTTAAATTTGTCCGTCCAGACTCCTCCAGCTAGTCTCTCATTGGTTTTCCCTATTCCTGTTCATTTTCCGCAGAAATTGCAAACTGGGCCAAACAGGAGGTTAAAGGCACTGACTCTCCAAGTGGGGAGAGTGTTAGTAAAGCGTCTGGAATGTTGCACCCGAGTACCAGGGGACGAAAACTGAGACACATTTGAACACATTTCCCGATCACATGGTGGATCATACTCTGGGTTCCACATGCATGTTTTAGCTGAAGGAAGAATCCCTTAAACCTGGAGAGTTGAGACCCATGGAATGGGTACCATGCAATATGACTTCAAAGGGTCTGCATTTGCTCACCGAACCTCACCAATCCTATCACTGCTGCGTTTATGCCGCTGTACACACGCTTGATTCTCTTTCGGAGACATATAAATCCATAGGTTTTAAAATTCTTACTAGTCTGGTATATTCTTAGGCGTTTAATACGGGGTGTTGAGTCCACTTCGTTGAGCAAGGAGTAGCTCTTGTCTATTACATATTTGGCTTATGGAACGATATCTGTGCTACTTTCAATCTCTGGTTTTATGCAGCACCCCAACTCACATTTCCCCTTAAGCAAGCATAAGTTGGTTTTCTACATTTGAGACCTTGTTCTGTTTTGTAATTCAGTTCCTGTGTAGCCAAGTTTACGTTCCTTGTAGTAGTGATATCTTATGATGTTTCTTTTTCTATGTGACTTATTTCACTTAGAATCATCGTACCTGAATCCACTCTTTATGCAGCTACGGGCCTGATGACATAGATTTCATTGCTGAGTGATATTGCATTGTACGTAAGTACCACAACTTCTTTATCCATTTTTCGCTTTCTGTGATATTGAACTTGTACCGTAAAAGAGGTTCTTGTAAACAGAGCCATTCCAAACTTTGGGGAGGCTGTGTCTTTTTGAGTTTAATTTCCCTAAGCTATAGGAACATAAGTGGAAGTGCCCTAGGCTCTGTTGCTTTGTTTTTTAGATGTTTCAGGAAACACCATAAAGTTATCCAGAGTGGCTGTTGGCAATTTACATCCCGCCCATCAGCATAACAAGGCTCCCAGTTCTCCATGGCCTGTCCTGCCTTTCTGGATTTTACACTTTTTCCTGATGGCCCTTTTGACCGGGGGACAGTGAGACTTCATTGTAGTGCAGATTTCCTTTGCAAGCTTGCTTGGTTGGCCAAAAAGGGCGTATGCATTTTTCCCTGCATATATTCAGGAAAAAACGAATACACCCTTTTTGGCCAAGTGCATCATTGTGGACGTTCTGCCTCTTTTCCTATACTTTACATGCAATTCCAGTCTACCTCCTGAAATCGGTTTCCTGCAATTCTGACCCGCTTTCCAGTGCTCTTGGCAGCCTTACTTCAATATATTTTTGGACGATAACTCTCATTTATAAGTCTGCAGTTTTGTGAATTACAGTGCCCCTGAGCTCCTTTCTTCAACTCGCTGTCTTGTGTGCTGGCCGCAACACCGCAGGATTGCTTCAGGCCCTAGTGTGGTTCCGGCATGGCACGCTGAGCCATTGGATAATTCCTCTTCTTGGTGGGAAATGAGATTTAATTTGCCCGTCCAGACACCTCTAGCTAGTCTCTCATGGTTTCTCTTTATTCCTGTACATTTTCCGCAGAAATTGCAAACTAGGCCAAACAGGAGGTTAAAGGCTCTGACTGTCTAAGTGGTGAGAGTGTTAGTAAAGCGTCTGGAATGTTGCACCCGAGTTCCAGGGGACGAAAACTGAGACACATTTGAACACGTTTCCCAATCACATGGTGGATCATTCTCTGGGATCCACATGCATGTTTTAGCTGAAGGAAGAATCCCTTAAACCTGGAGTGTTGAGACCCATGGAATGGGTACCATGAAATATGACTTCAAAGGGTCTGCATTTGCTCACTGAACCTCACCAATCCTATCACTGCTGCGTTTATGCCGCTGTACACACGCTTGATTCTCTTTCGGAGACATATAAATCCATAGGTTTTAAGATTCTTACTAGTCAGGTATAGTCTTAGGCGTTTAATATGGGATGTTGAGTTCACTTCGTTGAGCAAGGAGTAGCTCTTGTCTATTACATATTTGGCTTATGGAAGGGTATCTGTGCTAATTTCAATCTCTGGTTTTATGCAGCACCCCAACTCACCTTTCCCCTTAAGCAAGCATAAGTTGGTTTTCTACATTTCAGACCCTGTTCTGTTTTGTAATTCAGTTCCTGTGTAGCCAAGTTTACATTCCGTGTATTAGAGAAATCTTATGATGTTTCTTTTTCTGTGTGACTTATTTCACTTAGAATCATCGTACCTGAATCCACTCATTATGCTGCTACGGGACTGAAAACATAGATTTCTTTGCTGAGTGATATTGCATTGTACGTAAGTAGCACAACTTCTTTATCCATTTTTCGCTTTCTGTGATATTGAACTTGTACCGTAAATGAGGTTCTTGTTAACAGAGCCATCCCAAACTTTGGGGTGGCTGTGTCTTTTTGATTTTAATTTCCCTAAGCTATAGGACCATAAGTGGAAGTGCCCTAGGCTCTGTTGCTTTGTTGTTTAGATGTTTCAGGAAACACCATACACTTCTCCAGAGTGGCTGTTGGCAATTTACATCCCACCCATCATCATAACAAGGCTCCCAGTTCTCCATGGCCTGTCCTGCCTTTCTGGGTTTTACACTTTGTTCAGATGGCCCTTTTGACCGGTGGGCAGTGAGACTTCATTTTAGTGCAGATTTCCTTTGTAAGCTTGCTTGGTTGGCCAAAAAGGGCGTATGCGTTTTTTCCTGAATATATTCAAGAAAAAACGCATACGCCCTTTTTGGCCAAGTGCATCATTGTGGACGTTCTGCCTCTTTTCCTATGCTTTACATGCAATTCCAGTCTACCTCCTGAAATCGGTTCCCTGTAATTCTGCCCCGCTTTCAAGTCCTCTTGGCAGCCTTACTTCAATATATTTTTGGACGATAGCTGTCATTTATAACTCTGCAGGTTTGTGAATTACAGGGCCCCTGAGCTCCTTTCTACAACTCGCTTTCTCGTGAGCTGGCCGCAACACCGCAGGATTGCTTCAGGCCTTATTGTGGTTCCGGCACGGCATGCTGAGCCTTTGGTTAATTCCTCTTCTTGGTGGGAAATGAGAGTTATATTTGCCCGTCCAGACACCTCCAGCTAGTCTCTCATTGGTTCTCCCTATTCCTGTTCATTTTCCGCAGAAATTGCAAACTGGGCCAAACAGGAGGTTAAAGGCACTGACTCTCCAAGTGGGGAGAGTGTTAGTAAAGCGTCTGGAATGTTGCACCCGAGTACCAGGGGACGAAAACGGAGACACACTTGAACACGTTTCCCGATCACACGGTGGATCATACTCTGGGTTCCACATGCATGTTTTAGCTGAAGGAAGAATCCCTTAAACCTGGAGAGTTGAGACCCATGGAATGGGTACCGTGCAATATGACTTCAAAGGGTCTGCATTTGCTCACCGAACCTCACCAATCCTATCACTGCTGCGTTTATGCTGCTTCACACACGCTTGATTCTCTTTTGGAGACATATCAATCCATAGGTTTTAAGATTCTTACTAGTCAGGTATATTCTTAGGCGTTTAATATGGGGTGTTGAGTCCACTTCATTGAGCAAGGAGTAGCTCTTGTGTATTACATATTTGGCTTACGGAACGATATCTGTGCTAATTTCAATCTCTGGTTTTATGCAGCACCCCAACTCATCTTTCCCCTTAAGCAAGGATAAGTTGGTTTTCTACATTTGAGACCCTGTTCTGTTTTGTAATTCAGTTCCTGTGTAGCCAAGTTTACATTCCGTGTATTAGTGATATCTTATGATGTTTCTTTTTCTGTGTGACTTATTTCACTTAGAATCATCGTACCTGAATCCACTCATTATGCTGCCTTGGGCCTGATGACATAGATTTCATTGCTGAGTGATATTGCATTGTACGTAAGTACCACAACTTCTTTATCCATTTTTCGCTTTCTGTGATATTGAACATGTACCGTAAATGAGGTTCTTGTAAACAGAGCCGTCCCAAACTTTGGGGTGGCTGTGTGTTTTTGATTTTAATTTCCCTAAGGTATAGGACCATAAGTGGAAGTGCCCTAGGCTCTGTTGCTTTGTTTTTTAGATGTTTCAGGAAACACCATACACTTCTCCAGAGTGGCTGTTGGCAATTTACATCACGCCCATCAGCATAACAAGGCTCCCAGTTCTCCATGGCCTGTCCTGCCTTTCTGGATTTTACACTTTTTTCAGATGTCCCTTTTGACCGGGGGGCAGTGAGACTTCTTTGTAGTGCAGATTTCCTTTACAAGCTTGCTTGGTTGGCCAAAAAGTGCGTATGCGTTTTTTCCTGAATATATTCAGGAAAAAACGCATATGCCCTTTGTGGCCATGTGCGTCATTGTGGACTTTCTGCCAATTTTCCTATGCTTTACATGCAATTCCAGTCTACCTCCTGTAATCGGTTTCCTTCAATTCTGCCCCGCTTTCAAGTCCTCTTGGCAGCCTTACTTCAATATATTTTTGGACTATAGCTGTCATTTATAACTCTGCAGGTTTGTGAATGACAGTGTCCCTGAGCTCCTTTCTTCAACTCGCTTTCTTGTGAGCTGGCCGCAACACCGCAGGATTACTTCAGGCCCTAGAGTGGTTCCGGCATGGCATGCTCAGCATTTGGTTAATTCCGCTTCCTTGTGGGAAATGAGAGTTAAATTTTCCCGTCCAGACATCTCCAGCTAGTCTCTCATTGGTTCTCCCTATTCCTGTTCATTTTCCGCAGAAATTGCAAACTGGGCCAAACAGGAGGTTAAAGGCACTGACTCTCCAAGTGTTGAGAGTGTTAGTAAAGCGTCTGGAATGTTGCACCCGAGTACCAGGGGACGAAAACTGAGACACATTTGAACACGTTTCCCGATCACACGGTGGACCATACTCTGGGTTCCACATGCATGTTTTAGCTGAAGAAAGAATCCCTTAAACCTGGAGAGTTGAGACCCATGGAATGGGTACCATGCAATATGACTTCAAAGGGTCTGCATTTTATCACCGATCCTCACCAATCCTATCACTGCTGCGTTTATGCCGCTGTACACACGCTTGATTCTCTTTCGGAGACATATAAATCCATAGGTTTTAAGATTCTTACTAGTCAGATATATTCTTAGGCGTTTAATATGGGGTGTTGAGTCCACTTCGTTGAGCAAGGAGTAGCTCTTGTCTATTACATATTTGGCTTATGGAACGGTATCTGTGCTAATTTCAATCTCTGGTTTTATGCAGCACCCCAACTCACCTTTCCCCTTAAGCAAGCATAAGTTGGTTTTCTACATTTGAGACCCTTTTCTGTTTTGTAATTCAGTTCCTGTGTAGCCAAGTTTACATTCCGTGTATTAGTGATATCTTATGATGTTTCTTTTTCTGTGTGACTTATTTCACTTAGAAGCATCGTACCTGAATCCACTCATTATGCTACTGCAGGCCTGATGACATAGATTTCATTGCTGAGTGATATTTCATTGTACGTAAGTACCACAACTTCTTTATCCATTTTTCGCTTTCTGTGATATTGAACTTATAGTGTAAACGAGGTTCTTGTAAACAGAGCCGTCCCAAACTTTGGGGTGGCTGTGTCTTTTTGATTTTATTTTCCCTAAGCTATAGGACCATAAGTGGAAGTGCCCTAGGCTCTGTTGCTTTGTTTTTTAGATGTTTCAGGAAACACCATACACTTCTCCAGAGTGGCTGTTGGCAATTTACATCCCGCCCATCAGCATAACAAGGCTCCCAGTTCTCCATGGCCTGGCCTGCCTTTCTGGATTTTACACTTTTTTCAGATGGCCCTTTTGACCGCGGGGCAGTGAGACTTCATTGTAGTGCAGATTTCCTTTGCAAGCTTGCTTGGTTGGCCAAAAAGGGCGTATGCGTTTTTTCCTGAATATATTCAGGAAAAAACGCATACGCCATTTCCGGCCAAGTGCATCATTGTGGACGTTCTGCTTCTTTTCCTATGCTTTACATGCAATTCCAGTCTACCTCCTGAAATCGGTTTCCTGCAATTCTGCCCCGCTTTCAAGTCCTCTTGGCAGCCTTACTTCAATATATTGTTGGACGATAGCTGTCATTTATAACTCTGCAGGTTTGTGAATGACAGTGCCCCTGAGCTCCTTTCTTCAAGTCGCTTTCTTTTGAGCTGGCCGCAACACCGCAGGATTGCTTCAGGCCCTAGTGTGGTTCCAGCACGGCACGCTGAGCCTTTGGTTAATTCCTCTTCGTGGTGGGAAATGAGAGTTAAATTTGCCCGTCCAGACACCTCCAGCTAGACTCTCATTGGTTCTCCCTATTCCTGTTCATCTTCCGCAGAAATTGCAAACTGGGCCAAACAGGTGGTTAAAGGCACTGACTCTCCATGTGAGGAGAGTGTTAGTAAAGCGTCTGGAATGTTGCACCTGAGTACCAGGGGAAGAAAACTGAGACACATTTGAACACGTTTCCCGATCACATGGTGGATCATACTCTGGGTTCCACATGCATGTTTTAGCTGAAGGAAGAATCCCTTAAACCTGGAGAGTTGAGACCCATGGAATGGGTACCATGCAATATGACTTCAATGGGTCTGCATTTGCTCACCGAACCTCACCAATCCTACCACTGCTACGTTTATGCCGCTGTACACACACTTGATTCTCTTTCGGAGACATATAAATCCATAGGTTTTAAGATTCTTACTAGTCAGGTATATACTTAGGCGTTTAATATGAGGTGTTGAGTCCATTACGTTTAGCAAGGAGTAGCTCTTGTCTGTTACATATTTGGCTTATGGAACGGTATCTGTGCTAATTTCAATCTCTGGTTTCATGCAGCACCCCAACTCACCATTCCCCTTAAGCAAGCATAAGTTGGTTTTCTACATTTGAGACCCTGTTCTGTTTTGTAATTCAGTTCCTCTGTAGCCAAGTTTACATTCCGTGTAGTAGTGATATCTTATGATGTTTCTTGTTCTGTGTGACTTATTTCACTTAGAATCATCGTACCTGAATCCACTCATTATGCTGCTACGGGCCTGATGACATAGATTTCATTGCTGAGTGATATTGCATTGTACGTAAGTACCACAACTTCTTTATCCATTTTTCGCTTTCTGCGATATTGAACTTGTACCGTAAATGAGTTTCTTGTAAACAGAGCCGTCCCAAATTTTGGGGTGGCTGTGTCTTTTTTATTTTAATTTCCCTAAGCTATAGGACCATAAGTGGAAGTGCCCTATTCTCTGTTGCTTGTTTTTTAGATGTTTCAGGAAACACCATAAACTTCTCCAGAGTGGCTGTTGGCAATTTACATCCCGCCCATCAGCATAACAAGGCTCCCAGTTCTCCATGGCCTGTCCTGCCTTTCTGGATTTCACACTTTTTCAGATGGCCCTTTTGACTGGGCGGAGGTGAGACTTCATTGTTATGCAGATTTCCTTTGCAAGCTTGCTTGGTTGGCCAGAACTGGCGTATGCGTTTCTTCCTGAATATATTCAGGAAAAAACGCATACGCCCTTTTTGGCCAAGTGCATGATTGTCGATGTTCTGAGTCTTTTCATATGTTTTCATTGAATTTTAGTCTACCTCCTGAAATCGGTTTCCTGCAATTCTGCCTTGCTGTCAGTGTCTCTTCATAGCCTTACCTCAATATACTTTTGAAAAATAATTGGCCTTTATAACTCTGCAGGTTTTTGAATTGCAGTGGCCCTTAGCTCCATTTTTCAGCTCTTATTTTTGTGATCTTGCCTCATATCCACAGGATTTCTTCAGGCCCTATTCTTCTTCTGGGGCGCCTTGCTGTGCCTTTGGTTAATTCTTCTTCCTATGTGAAATTAGAGTGACATGTGGCCATTGAAACCGCTACAGCTATTTTCTCAGTGGTTCCCCCTAGTCCCATTCATCCTCCGCACTAACTGCAGACTGTGCGATACCGGAACTTAAAGGCATTGACTCTCCATGTGGGGATGTTGTTAGTAAAGTGGCTGGAATGTTGATCCGGAGACCCAGGAGAGGAAAATGAGGTGTGTTTTAGAAACCTTTCCCGATCATATTGTATACCATCCGCTGGATTTCCCATGCATGGTTTAGCTGTAGGAAGATTCCCTTCAACCTGGAGTGTTGGGACCCTTGGAATGAGTAGCATGAAGTATTGCATTTCGGCAGTTGCTCACCAAAGCTCACCAATCCTCTCAGCCCCAAGTGTCCAGCCTTATGTCTTATCCAGCTGTGGGTTTATATGTGGTCATTCCAGGTTGCATCACAGCCCCTGAGCGAATTTTGTAAGAATTTTTCTCTCTTTCATTGTTTCTGCATTTTGGTTTTAAAATTTATTTCTATAATGGGGTTTAGCTCATTTTCACTGCTGTGTTTGTGCCGCTCTGCACACACTTGATTCCCTTATGGAGATATATCAATACATGGGTTTTAAGATTCTTATTACTCAGATATATTTCTCTGCGGTGTATAGGGTGTGTTGAGGCCAGTTCATTGAGCAAGGTGTAGATCTTGTCTAATACCTATTTGGTTTATTGAACGGTATCTGTGCTAATTTCAAACTCTGGTTTTATGCATCACCCCACCTCTCCTTTCCCCTTAAGCTGACATAAGTGTGTTTTCTAAATGTGAGACACTGTTCTGTTTTGTAATTCATTTTTTGTGCAGCCATATTTATCCTCCCTCTATAAGTTATATCTTATGATATGTTTCTTTTTCGGTTTGACTTATTTCAAGTAGTATTATCGGACCTAAATCCACTCTTTATCCTTCTACTAGCCTTATTACATTGATTTCATGGTGAAGAGATATTCCATTGTACATAAGTACCACATTTTCTTTATCCATTGTTCTCTTTCCTGGGATATTTAAGGTGTACTGAAGTTGAGGTTCTTGTAAACAGAGTAGCCCTAAACTGTGGTGTGCTTGTGTCTTGTTGATTTTTAGACTTCCCTAGATATACTCCCGTGATTGGAAGTGCCCTATGCTCTGTAGCTCTGTTTTTTAGATGATTTAGGAACCACCATACACTTCTCCGGAGTGGCTCTCGGCAGTTCACACACTGTCCATCAGCGTCTAAAGGCTCCCTGTTCTCCATGGCCTGTCCTGCATTTCTGGTTTTTACAATTTTTTCGGATGGCCCTTTTGACCGGTGGGAAATGAGACTTCTTTGTTGTGCACATTTGCATTGCTTGCTTGCTTGGTTGCCCATAAAGTGCGTATGCGTTTTTTCCTGGATATATTCAGGAAAAAACGCATACTCCCTTTTGGGCCAACTGCATCATTGTCGAAATTCTGCCGCTTTTCATGTGCTTTAAAGACGAGTCCAATCTATCTCTTGAAATCTGTTTCTTGCAATTCTGTCTTGCACTCAGATCCTCTTCTTTGCCTTACCTCAACATATTTTTGGACGTTAGTTTTCATTTATAACTCGGCAGGTTTGTGAATTGCAGTGACCCTGAGCTCCATTTTTTAAGTTGCTCTTTTGTGAGCTGGCCTCAAAGCCGCAGGATTGCTTCAGGCCCTATTTTGGCTCCGGCGAGGCGGGCTGAGCCTGTTTTTAATTCTTATTCTTAATGGGAAATTAGAGTGACATGTGCCCGTCCAAACCCCTACAACTATTCTCTCATTGGTTCCCCCTCTTCCCGTTCATCCTCCTCACAATTTGCAAAATGTGTGAAACAGAAGTTTAAATGTGCTGATTCTCTAAGTGGGGAGATTCTAAGTAACGTGGCTGGAATGATGAACAGGAGCACCAGGAGAGGATAAATGAGGTGCATTTTAGACACATCTCCCGATCACATGGTGTACAGTCCTCTGGGTTTTCCATGCATGTTTTAGCTGTAGGAAGATTCCTTGAACCTGCAGA
Organism: Orcinus orca; assembly: GCF_937001465.1. NCBI lineage: Eukaryota > Metazoa > Chordata > Mammalia > Artiodactyla > Delphinidae > Orcinus > Orcinus orca. The sequence continues at coordinate 58,366,719 of NC_064562.1, read as the reverse complement.
TTTGGGACCCATTGAATGGGTACCAGGTAGTATTACTTTAAAGGGTGTGCATTTCCTCAACCAACCTCACATTTCTCTCAGCGTGAACAGTTTCCAGCCTTATGTCTCATCCTGCTGTGGGTCTAGATGTGTTCAATCCATGTTGCATCACCATCCCTGAGGAAAAGTTGTAAGAGGTTTTCTCTGTCTCTCTGTCGTTTATTTTTTCCAATTTATTACTATATTGGTTACAGCTGATTTTCAAAGCTCTGTTTCTTGCTGCTGTACATCCACTTGATTCACGTACAGAGAGACATCAATAAATTCTTTTTCAGATTCTTACCAGTCATAGATATTCTTTTCCGGTGACTTGAGTGTGCTGAGTGCAGTTCTTTTAGCTACCGTGTAGGCCTTGTTGATTATCAGTTTGGTATTTGGAATGGTATCTTTGCTAATTTCAACCTCCTGGATGATGCCTCACCCCTCCCCACCTTTCCCGTTTAGCAGCCTTACGCGTGTTTTCTACATATTTGACTATGTTTTTGTTTTGTAATTTATTTCATGTGTAGCCATTTTGGATTCCACCTTAAGTGATATCTTATGATATGTGTCTTTTTCTTTTTGAATTATGTCACTTAGAATGATCATACGTAACTCCTCCGGAGTTGTTACAACTGGCCATATTTCATTGATTTCCAGGCTGAGTAATATTCCACTCTACATAAGTACCACATCTCTATCCATTTTTTCCCTCCAGAGACATTTAAGTTATATCCTAGTCGAGGATCTTTTAAACAGAGAGACAGTAAACATTGAGGTGCCTGTGTCCTCTCGATTTTTGTTTTTCCCAAGATATACGCCCATGAGTGCAAGTGCCCTATGCTCTGTAGCTCATTTTTTAGATGCTTTAGTAAACACAATACACTTCTCCAGAATGGCCGTTGGCAATATACATTTCCACTATAAGCCTCACAGGGCTCCCTCTTCTCCTTGCCCTGTCCTGCATTTCTGGTGTTTACACTTTATGAGGATGGCTCTTCTGACTGATGCGAAGTGATATCTTTTGTAGTATTGATTTCCAGTGCCCACCTGTTTGGTTGGCTAAAAAAGTGTATGCCCTTTTCTTGAATATATACAGAAAAAAACGCATACAGCCTTTTTGGCCAACTGCAATGTTGGCAATGTTCAGCCCCTTTTCTTGTGCTTAATGGCGAGTCCTTTCTACCTCCTCAAATCCCTTTCCTGCCATTCTCCCTTGCTTACCAATCCTTTTCTCTGACTTTCCTCAAGACATTTTTCAGTGATAGATATTTTCAACTCTGCAGTTTCGTGAATTTTACTGCCCCTGAGTTCCATTGTTCAACTTGTGTTTATGGGAACTGGCCACAAAGCAGTGGGATTTCCTCAAGCCCTATACTGTTTCCATGGGCAACCCTAGCCTTTGGTCAATTCATCTTCCTGATTGGAAATTAGAGTGACATGTGCCTGTCTGAACACCTAGGACTTGTCTCTCATTGTTCCTCATCCTTCCGCTTCATCCTCTGGACAAATTCCAAACTGTACGCAACAGGATGTTGACAGTGCTGACATCTCCAAGTGGGGAGACTGTTAGTAAAGACGCTGGAGGGGTGAACCCGAGCACCAGGAGATGAGGAGATGAGATGCCTTTTCCAAACTCTTCCCGATCAGACGGTATACCATCCTCTGGGTGTGACAGACATGTTTTAGCAGTAGGAAGAGTCCCATTCATGTAAGGAGAACACCAGGGCTTTTTCAAAATCAGTGTCTCCCCGAAACCCAAACTGGGGAGTTTTTTAAGCTATGGCTACACATATGTTCATTAAGGGCCTTGGGAAGTAGGCAGAGTCCAAACTTTAGATGATTGAAGTCTTCAGGGTCAGAAGCACTCACCACCGGCTTCCCGTAGGTTACACTTTAACAGTCATTGATAGATGATGTCAATAAAAATATATTCTTTTTCCGATTATTTCCCCTTATAGGTTATTGCAAAATATTGAGTGTAGTTCCCTGTGCTATACAGTAGTTCCTTGTTGATGATCTATTTTATACATAGTAGTGTGTATGTGTTAATTCCAAACTGTTAATTTATCCCTCCTCCCACCTTTCCCCTTTGGTAATAATAAATTATAAGATTTTATACTTCTCAGAAATGGGGGAGCTGAAAGAGAGGTATCATTTTCAATGGAAAAGCATTTAAAACAAGATTGAAGCTTTAACCAAGATTATTAGATGTACATCCTTGGAAAGAAATCACTTCATTTCTCTAATATTGACCTGACAAATAAGACAAACCTTTTCACTGAACTTGCTTATAATAAAGTGATGGAAATATCAAATGGAAGTGTTAGAAACATCTTATTTTACCCGAGCCTTATAAACTGTTCTATGTTAACTACAGTTTGGCTCACACATCTGTTCATTGAAGTTACAATAGTCTCAATTTCTGTAACTGATCCTCCAGAGTGGACCCCAACAAGTGTCCCCCTGCCCAGTGTCATTGGGGCCAACAGATCGAGACTGAGTTTGGTTCACAAGCAAAGGAAACTTTATATTTTGATCAGAGAATGGAGAGGTGAGAGCATGCACTACCCCATGGGCTGTGGGCTCTGCTGCTGTGTAGAGATCCTGTGAGAGTCAGTGGGAGGGAGGGGGCGGAGCTCTCGAGGGCCGGGTTGGCTGCAGCTCAGGCTCTATATCTCGGAGTCTGCACTGGGCCCCAGGAGCTGAGGTGTCAACCCAGCCATTCTGCACTAGGAAATCTGGTCTGAAGTGCCGGGTGTGGAACCTCTGCATGCGGGACCCTAGGAGCACGTGAAATTAGACAAAGCACAAAGGATAAAAAAGGTCAGACTTGACTTTATTGCCCAGATTCTATTTTTATCTCCCAGGGATTTTTAATGGGCTTTGCTGGGGACAAACCCCTCCTCTGCCTTTTGTCCCGTTCCTCATTCTTGGAGTGCTGAGGGTGCAGACCCTTCTTCTGTAACTGCTGAGTGCTGAGTTGGGAGCCCTCATACCAGGGGACAAGGGTCAGAACTTCTCCCCAGCAGCCTCCAGGTGACGTTGATTGGCCCCAGGACCCCTGCCTCCCTGCTCGTCCGCCTGAGCACCAGCATTGGAAGTGTTATAGATTCTAATGACCTTTAAGGGTCCAGGAAAGAGATGTGCAGAGACGCTGTGGGGGCCGGTTTCACCCCGCCCCACATTTGTTCGGCCACCTTAGGCTGACCGTTTCTGCCAGCCTAGATGCTCTGACCAGTAGTCTGCTCTTTCTTCAATTAGGCCCCTGAATTAACGTAAAAACAGCACCAGGTGTCAGAGCCCTGCCCGCTCAACTCCCAGACAGTCCAGGGTCAGTGGTGATCAAGGACCATGATGGCCACTGAGTCAACAGCCTTTTGAAGTAAACAGGAGTCCAGCCGGTCTTATTGGCCACCATCATCATGGTGTCTGTAGGCTTTTCTATGGTGACAGTGTGATATACGGTTCCCCCGCCAAGATTATTAGCTCCCCTCTGGGTGCAGTAAGTCCTGCAAGCAGTAGTCTACTCCTTCGGGACACACTATTGTTGTTTTATGAGAGAAACTCCAGGTCAAGTGATGTTCACACGACTCGTCATGGTGCCCTGTTGACCCCAGTTATCTCTCTGGATGTTGGAGTTGGAGGGCCTCCTCACTCGAGGTCGGTGTGCCCACGGAGCGAACCCTGCAACTTCAGGGCATGGTTGGTGATTAGGATCACCACGTGGGGTCCTTTTCCCTTAGGAGGGAGGTGGCCTTTTGGGCTGCTGATTTCCAGGTTTTTAGATACCGCCAGTATCTTGGCCAGATGTGGCAGTGGGCCAAGCCCCTTGGTGACTGTAGTTTATCCTACCTGGATGACATTCTTGCGTTGTTCCATTTCAAGTGGTCCCAGTTTTTGCACTAATCCTCCAATGGCGATTGACCTTTCACCGGGAATGGAAAGGTCAAAGGGTTTAGCTCAATTAGGGAGGTCCAGGGCAAGGGTCTGAATTGACTGCTCTTTCCATTCTTGAAAGGCCACTTCTGGATTCTGTTCAAAAGGATCATCATCTTTTCCTTTCAGTGCTTCATATAGAGGCCCAGCTAGTAGACTGTAGTTAGGGATCCAGAAGCAGCAAACCCTGGCCTCCCCAGGAACCCCTAAGCTGTCTTCTAGTTTTAGAAAGGGGTAAGGCTGCAAATGGTTTCTTCCCTTTCCTGGGATGGGCTTCTCTGACCTTGTGTGAGAATGAAGCCCAGGCAGGTCACCGCAGTCTGTGATATTTGAGCTTTTTCTTGGACAACTTCTATCCTTTATTGGCTTGGTAGTTCAGAGGCCTCCTTAGTAGGGCTGGCGATCAGAATGTCATCTGCATATTGAAGGAGGGTTTCCTTTTCCAGAGGTAGAACTTTTCGGTCTTTAGCTAAGCTTTCCCCAAAGATGGTGTGGGAATTTTTGAACCCTTGGGGCAAGACGGCCCGGAAGTATTGTTTTAGTTATATGTTGAGTCCTGCCACTCACAAGCCAAAATTTCTTGTGACTCTGGGACTAATGGAATACAAAAGAAGGCATCATTGAAGACTAATACAGAATACCATGTCCTGGTGGTTGGTAGAATGACCAGCAGGGTGTAGGAATCAGGAGCAACTGGAGGTATATCCTCGGTGGCTTCACTGACTGTCCTGACATCCTTTACCAGGTCCCCAGCAGCCCATGGGGCTCTCGTGGTCAGGCCAATCCCAGGATATGGAGCTCTCCTGGGCAGGTACCCCACCCCCAACCCAGCCCACGTGGCTCTCGTGGTCAAGCCTCTCCCAGGATACAGAGCTACCCTTGCAGGTACCGTGGCAGGGCTGGGCACACAGGAACCGTGCACATAGCCCTCATTGAAGAGCACCCCCAGCTCACCTGTTGCTCAGAGCTGACACAGAGCACCTCAGAGCAGGACTTGAACTAACAAACAGCAGCTCCGACAGGTCTGTGACCCTGGGCATCACTGTGTGTGGCCTCCCTCCACCTGGTCTTCCAGAGACTTCCACTGCACCCAGGGCACCAGGCCTCTGTCTCCAACCACCACCCACCCCTCCTCTCCCTGACTCCTGGGTTCCTCTCATTAGGAGAGGGTTTTCTTGAAGTTGTCTCCCACTCATGGGCCAGATAAAATGATTAGAAAACAAGCCAAAGCTGCAGCCCCTTGTCTATCTTGACTCTCAGGAGCCCACACCTGTTCCTTGGACCTGGCCGGTTCAGCAAGTTCCATTTTCTGCAACTGTGAGCCCCTGAGGGGTGATGAGTGGCTGACCTGGGCAGCCTTACCATGCCGGCCAGCCCTCCCCAGGTGTGCCTGGGTTGAGATCAATATAAATACCACTCCAGGCAGCAAGAGCCCCTGCAGCTGTGCCTGACGCCATTTTCTCTGCCCTGTCAGCAGTCTCGGGGCTGGGCTGGTGGGAGGGAGTGAGAGGCCACGGCTTTGTGGGTGGCCCAGTGTGAGTGGGGCTCTGCTGGACTTTCTGCAGCAGTTGCCAGGCTGCCACCTGCTAAAGAAGAGGATGTGTCACCCATACCTGCTGCTGGAATTTCTCCCTGGGCAGAGGTGAGGAAGGAAAAAAGCAGTGGGGGCAGGGACAGGACGGGTATCTCAGGCAGGGAAATGGAAATCTTCCAGAAGAGCACCCAGGGCCAGGACCATCCTGGCTGGCCTGCAGGCACCAAGTCAGCTGGCATGCTGTCACTCATGTGGCTCCATGGCCCTTCCCCTATGCTTTCAAGTCCTTGTATATATTCAGGTGTTTTACCTGGGAAGGGTGGGAACAGTTCAGCAGCAACTGGCCTGGGGCTCAGCTCACGTTTACTCACAGATGCCTCGGCACGGTGCCCCAGCTTTGCAATGAGGACGCTTGTTGTGTGGGGGTTGCTGGATGAATGGGAGACGATTCCCCACCACTGACCAACTTCAGAATTGTTTACAACTGGAGCAAGTGCCCTGATACGGTTTTCCTCTGAGTAACTGGTGGGTTCTGTTTTTTTTTTTCTCTTTTTCGTTTTTGGTTCAAGGTAGATTTTATTCCTCTTTTTTGTATTTACAGATATAAGCATGGAAATAATTTATTCATATAAATACATGTATGTGAAGGGAATAATTGTTTTTTCTGTTTTATTTTTTAAATTTTATTTCTTTTTAATTTTGAATTTTATTTTATATTTTTATACAGCAGGTTCTTATTGGTTATCTATTTTATACATATAAATGTTTACATGCCAATCCCAATCTCTCAACTCCTCCCACCACCACCCCTCCAAGAGCTTTCCCCCCTTGTTGTCCATACGATTGTTGTCTGCATCTGTTGCTCTATTTATGCCTTGCAAAACGGTTAATCTGTACAGTTTTTCTAGGTTCCACATATATGCATGAATATACAAGATTTGTTTTTCTCTTTCTGACTTACTTCACTCTGTATGACAGTCTCTAGATCCATCGACGTCTCTACAAATGACCCAATTTCATTCCTTTCATGGCTTAGTAATATTCCATTTTATATATGTACCACATCTTTATGCATTCGTCTGTCTGTGGGCATTTAGGTTGCTTCCATTACCTCGATATTGTAAATAGTGATGCAATGAACATTGCGGTGAATGTCTCTTTTTGATTTATGGTTTTGTCTGGGTATATGTCCAGTACTGGGATTGCTGTATCATATGGTAATTCTATTATTAGTTTCTTAAGAAACTCCATATTGTTCTCCATAGTGACTGTATCAATTTATATTCCCAACAATAGTGGAAGAGGCTTCCTTTTCTCCACACCCATTCCATCATTTGTTGTTTGTAGAATTTCAGATGATGCCCATTCTAACAGGTGTGAGGTGATACCTCATTGTTGAGTCCATTTCGTTGAGCAAGGGGTAGGTCTTGTCTATTACATATTTGGCTTATGGAACGGTATCTGTGCTAATTTCAAACTCTGGTTTTATGCAGCACCCCAACTCACCTTTCCCCTTAAGCAAGCATAAGTTGGTTTTCTAAACTTGAGACCCTGTTCTGTTTTGTAATTCAGTTCATGTGTAGCCAAGTTTACATTCCGTACATTAGTGATACCTTATGATGTTTCTTTTTCTGTGTGACTTATTTCACTTAGAATCATCGTGCCTCAATCCACTCATTATGCTGGTACAGGCCTGGTGACACAGATTTCATTGCTGAGTGGTATTCTGTTGTACGTAAGTACCACAACTTCTTTATCAATTATTTGTTCTCTGGGATATTTAACTTGTACTGTAGAAGAGGTTCCTGTAAACAGAGCCGTCCCAAATTTTGGGGTGGCTGTGTCTTTTTGATTTTAATTTCCCTAAGCTATAGGACCATAAGTGGAAATGCCCTAGACTCTGTTGCTTTGTTTTTCAGATGTATCAGGAAACACCATACACTTCTCCAGAGTGGCTGTTGGCAATTTACATCCCGCCCATCAGCATAACAAGGCTCTTTTTTCCCCATGGCCTGTCTTGCCTTTCTGGATTTTACACTTTTCTCAGATGGCCCTTTAGACCGGGGGGAAGTGACACTTCATAGTAGTTCGGATTTCCATTGCAAGCTTGCTTGGTTTGCCAAAAAGGGCGTATGTGTTTTTTCCTGAATATATTCAGGAACAAACTCATATGCCCTTTTTTGCCAAGTGCATCATTGTCGATGTTCTGCCTCTTTTCCTATGCTTTAAATGCAAATCCAGTCTACCTCCTGAAATCAGTTTCCTGAAATTCTGCCCCGCTTTCAAGTCCTCTTCACAGCCTTACTTCAATATATTTTTGGACGTTATCTGTCATTTATAACTCTGCAGGTTTGTGAATTACAGAGCCCCTGAGCTCCTTTCTTCAACTCGCTTTCTTGTTTGCTGGCCGCAAACCCGCAAGACTGCTTCAGGCCCTAATCTGCTTCTGGCAGGGCACGCTGAGCCTTTGGTTAATTCCTCTTCCTGGTGGGAAATGAGTGTTAAATATGCCCGTCCAGACACCTACCTCACTCTCAACCCCTTGGTGATGTGGGTCCTCTGGTTTGTGGCCACCTTTGCTGGGTTCCTCACCTTTTGATGATGTGGCCCCACTAGTGTGAGGACACTCCTGCCTGGTTCTCATCCACGTGGTTATGTGGACCCCCTGGTGAGAGTCTGTTCCTGGCTGTGTTCCTCACCCTTCTGTGAGGGAGACCCTCTGCTGATAGGTCACTCCTGCATGGCTGGCACACATTGCCTTGGTGAAGTCAGCCATGTGGTGGCAGTTGGAGCGTGCTGGGAATCTCCTCCGCCCGGTGATGAGGGCCCTCTTGGGTCAGGCCCTAACTGCTGGGCTCACCAACTTTTCTTAGTGAGCCCAGTGATGCTTTGGCACTCCTCTTAGGATCCCATCTCCATGGGGATGTGGGCCTTCTGCTCTGAGGTCCCAACGGCTGGGTTGTTCACATTTTCATGATGTGGGCTCTCTGGTGTTAGTTCACAGAGGCCTGGATCCCATAGCCTCTGTGCTCTTGGCCGCCTGCTGGGAGGTTCCGACTGCTGAATTCCTCACTTTTTTAATTTTTTGGGCCCTCTGTTGTGAGGATCCTCCTGCCTGCCTCACTCCCAGCCCCTTCGTGATGTGTGTCGTCTGGTTTGAGGCCACATGTGCTGGGTTCCTCACCTTTCGATGATGTGGGACCAATGGTCTTAGGAGACTCCTGCCTGGTTCACATCCCCTTGGTGATGTGGGCCCTCTGTTGAGAGTCTGATCCTGGCTGGGTTCCTCACCCATCTGTGAGGTGGGCCATCTGCTGTGAGGTCACTCCTGCCTGGCTTGCTCACCTCGCCTTGTGGACATGAGCCCTCTGGTGGCACTTGGAGCCTGCTGGGAGCCACCTCCCCTCGGTTATGAGGGCCTTCTGGCGTCAGGCCCTAACTGCTGGGCTCCCCACATTTTGTGATGTGCGCCCAGTGGTGCGAGGACACTCCAGCCAGGTTCACATCCCCATTGGGATGTGGGCCTTCTGCTCTGAGGTCCCAACGCCTGGGTTGCTCACAGTTTCATGATGTGGGCTCTCTGCTGTTAGTTCACTCCTGTCTGCATCCCATAGCTTCTGTGCTCTCAGCCGCCTGCTGGGAGGTTCCAACTGCTGGATTCCTCACCTTTCTTATTCTTTGGGCCCTCTGTTTTTAGGCTACTCCTACCTGCCTCACTCCCATCCCCTTTGTGATGTATGTCCTCTGATATGAGGCCGCATGTGCTGGGTTCCTCACCTTTCGATGATGTTGTCCCACTGGTGTGGGGACACTCCTGCCTGGTTCCCATCCCCTTGGTGAAGTGGGCCCTCTGGTGTGAGGCTGATCCTGACTGGGTTCGTCACACTTCTCTGAGGTGGGCCCTCTGCTGTGAGGTCATTCGTGCCTGGTTGGCACACATCGCCTTGGCGACGTCAGCCCTCTGGTGGCAGTTGGAGCCTGCTGGGAGTCTCCTTCCCTTGGTGATGAGGGCCCTCTGGCGTCAGGCCCTAAGTGCTGGTCTTCCAAATTTTCTGATACGTTCTCAGTGGTGCGAGGACACTCCTACCAGATTTCCATCCCCATGGGTATGTGGGCCTCCTGCTCTGAGGTCCCAATGGCTGGGTTGCTCAGTTTCATGACATGAGCCCTCTTCTGTGAGTTCACTGTGGGCTGGATCCCATAGCCTCGGAGTTCTGGGCCACCTGCTGGGAGGTTCCAACTGCTGGATTCCTCACTTTATTATTCTATGTGCCCAGTGTTGTGAGGCTACTCCTGCCTGCCTCACTCCGAGGCCCTTTGTGATGTGGGTCCTCTGGTTTGAGGACACATGTGCTGAGTACCTCACCTTTCGATGATGTGGCCCCACTGGTGTGAAGACACTCCTGCCTGATTCACATACCCTTAGTGATGTGGGCCCTCTGGTGAGAGTCTGATGTTGGCTGTGGTTCTCACCCTTCTGTGAGGTGGGACCTCTGCTGTGAGGTAACTCCTGCCTGGCTTGCTCACGTTGCCTTGGCAACGTGAGCCCTCAGGTGGCAGTTGGAGCCTGCTGGGAATCTCCTCCCCTCAGTTATGAGAGCTCTGGATAAAATACATATGCACTTTTTTGCCAAGTGCATTATTTTCCAAGTTCTGTCTCTTTTCCTATGCTTTAAGAGCGACTCCCCTGTACCTTCTGAAATCGGTATCCTACAATTCTGCCCCGCATTCAAGTCCTCTTGGCAGCCTTACTTCAATATATTTTTGGACCATAGCTGTCATTTATAACTCTGCAGGTTTGTGAATGACAGTGCCCCTGAGCTCCTTTCTTCAACTCGCTTTCTTGTGAGCTGGCCGCAACACCGCAGGATTGCTTCAGGCCCTAGTGTGGTTCCGGCATGGAACGCTGAGCCTTTGGTTAATTCCTCTTCCTGGTGGGAAATGAGAGTTAAATTTGCCCGTCCAGACACCTCCAGCTAGTCTCTCATTGGCTCTCCCTATTCCTGTTCATTTTCCGCAGAAATGGCAAACTGGGCCAAACAGGAGGTTAAAGGCACTGACTCTCCAAGTGGGGAGAGTGTTAGTAAAGCGTCTGGAATGTTGCACCCGAGTACCAGGGGACGAAAACTGAGACACATTTGAACACGTTTCCCGATCACACGGTGGATCATACTCTGGGTTCCACATGCATGTTTTAGCTGAAGGAAGAATCCCTTAAACCTGGAGAGTTGAGACCCATGGAATGGGTACCATGCAATATGACTTCAAAGGGTCTGCATTTGCTCACCGAACCTCACCAGTCCTATCACTGCTGCATTTATGCCGCTGTACACACGCTTGATTCTCTTTCGGAGACATATAAATCCATAGGTTTTAAGATTCTTACTAGTCAGGTATATTCTTAGGCGTTTAATATGGGGTGTTGAGTCCACTACGTTGAGCAAGGAGTAGCTCTTGTCTATTACATATTTGGCTTATGGAATGGTATCTGTGCTAATTTCAATCTCTGGTTTTATGGAGCACCCCAACTCACCTTTCCCGTTAAGCAAGCATAAGTTGGTGTTCAACATTTGAGACCCTGTTCTGTTTTGTAATTCAATTCCTGTGTAGCCAAGTTTATATTCCGTGTAGTAGTGATATCTTATGATGTTTCTTTTTCTGTGTGACTTATTTCACTTAGAATCATCGTACCTGAATCCACTCATTATGCTGCTACGGGCCTGATGACATAGATTTCATTGCTGAGTGATATTGCATTGTACGTAAGTACCACAACTTCTTTATCCATTTTTTGCATTCTCTGATATTGAACTTGTACCGTAAACGAGGTTCTTGTAAACAGAGCCGTCCCAAACTTTGGGGTGGCTGTGTCTTTTTGATTTTAATTTCCCTAAGCTATAGGACCATAAGTGGAAGTGCCCTAGGCTCTGTTGCTTCGTTTTTTAGATGTTTCAGGAAACACCATACACTTCTCCAGAGTGGCTGTTGGCAATTTACATCCCGCCCATCAGCATAAAAAGGCTCCCAGTTCTCCATGGCCTGTCCTGCCTTTCTGGATTTTACACTTTATTCAGATGGCCCTTTTGACCGGGGGGCAGTGAGACTTCATTGTAGTGCAGATTTCCTTTGCAAGCTTGCTTGGTTGGCCAAAAAGGGCGTATGCGTTTCTTCCTGAATATATTCAGGAAAAAACGCATACGCCCTTTTTGGCCAAGTGCATCATTGTGGACGTTCTGCCTCTTTTCCTATGCTTTACATGCAATTCCAGTCTACCTCCTCAAATCGGTTTCCTGCAATTCTGCCGCGCATTCAAGTCCTCTTGGCAGCCTTACTTCAATATATTTTTGGACGATAGGTGTCATTTTTAACTCTGCAGGTTTGTGAATTACAGTGCTCCTGAGCTCCTTTCTTCAACTCGCTTGTTTGTGAGCTGGCCGCAACACTGCAGGATTGCTTCAGGCCCTAGTGTGGTTCCGGCACGGCACGCTGAGCCTTTGGTTAATTCCATTTCCTGGTGGGAAATGAGAGTTAAATTTGCCCGTCCAGACACCTCCAGCTAGTCTCTCATTGGTTCTCCCTATTCCTGTTCATTTTCCGCTGAAATTGCAAACTGGGCCAAACAGGAGGTTAAAGGCACTGACTCTCCAAGTGGGGAGAGTTGGTAAAGCGTCTGGAATGTTGCTCCCGAGTACCAGGGGACGAAAACTGAGACACATTTGAACACGTTTCCCGGTCACACGGTGGATCATACTCTGGGTTCCACATGCATGTTTTAGCTGAAGGAAGAATCCCTTAAACCTGGAGAGTTGAGACCCATGGAATGGGTACCATGCAATGTGACTTCAAAGGGTCTGCATTTGCTCACCGAACCTCACCAATCCTATCACTGCTGCGTTTATGCCGCTGTACACACGCTTGATTCTCTTTCGGAGACATATAAATCCATAGGTTTTAAGATTCTTACTAGTCAGGTATAGTCTTAGGCGTTTAATATGGGGTGTTGAGTCCACTTCATTGAGCAAGGAGTAGCTCTTGTCTATTACATATTTGGATTATGGAACGGTATCTGTGCTAATTTCAATCTCTGGTTTTATGCAGCACCCGAACTCACCTTTCCCCTTAAGCAAGCATAAGTTGGTGTTCAACATTTGAGACCCTGTTCTGTTTTGTAATTCAGTTCCTGTGTACCAAGTTTATATTCCGTGTAGTAGTGATATCTTATGATGTTTCTTTTTCTGTGTGACTTATTTCACTTAGAATCATCGTACCTGAATCCACTCATTATGCTGCTACGGGCCTGATGACATAGATTTCATTGCTGAGTGATATTGCATTGTACGTAAGTACCACAACATCTTTATCCATTTTTTGCTTTCTCTGATACTGAACTTGTACCGTAAACGAGGTTCTTGTAAAGAGAGCCATCCCAAACTTTGGGGTGGCTGTGTCTTTTTGATATTAATTTCCCTAAGCTATAGGACCGTAAGTGGAAATGCCCTAGGCTCTGTTGCTTTGTTTTTTAGATGTTTCAGGAAACACCATACACTTCTCCAGAGTGGCTGTTGGCAATTTACATCCCGCCCATCAGCATAACAAGGCTCCCAGTTCTCCATGGCCTGTCCTGCCTTTCTGGATTTTACAGTTTTTTCAGATGGCCCTTTTGACCTGGGGGCAATGAGACTTCATTGTAGTGCAGATTTCCTTTGCAAGCTTGCTTGGTTGGCCAAAAAGGGCGTATGCGTTTCTTCCTGAATATATTCAGGAAAAGACGCATACGCCCTTTTTGGCCAAGTGCATCATTGTGGACGTTCTGCCTCTTTTCCTATGCTTTACATGCAAGTCCAGTCTACCTCCTGAAATCGGTTTCCTGCAATTCTGCCACGCATTCAAGTCCTCTTGGCAGCCTTACTTCAATATATTTTTGGACGATAGCTGTCATTTATAACTCTGCAGGTTTGTGAATTACAGGGCCCCTGAGCTCCTTTCTTCAACTCGATTTCTTGTTAGCTGGCCGCAACACAGCAAGATTGCTTCAGGCCCTAGTGTGGTTCCGGCATGACACGCTGAGCCTTTGGTTAATTCCTCTTCCTGGTGGAAAATGAGAGTTAAATTTGCCCGTCCAAACACCTCCAGCTTGTCTCTCATTGGTTCTACCTATTCCTGTTCATTTTCCACAGAAATTGCAAACTGGGCCAAACAGGAGTTTAAAGGCACTGACTCTCCAAGTGGGCAGAGTGTTAGTAAAGCATCTGGAATGTTGCACCCGAGTACCAGGGGACGAAAACTGAGACATATTTGAACACGTTTCCCGATCACACGGTGGATCATACTCTGGGTTCCACATGCATGTTTTAGCTGAAGGAAGAATCCCTTAAACCTGCAGAGTTGAGACCCATGTAATGGGTACCATGCAATATGACTTCAAAGGGTCTGCATTTTATCACCGAGCCTCACCAATCCTATCACTGCTGCGTTTATGCCGCTGTACACACGCTTGATTCTCTTTCGGAGACATATAAATCCATAGGTTTTAAGATTCTTACTAGTCAGGTATATTCTTAGGCGTTTAATATGGGGTGTTGAGTCCTCTTCGTTGAGCAAGGAGTAGCTGTTGTCTATTACATATTTGGCTTATGGAACGGTATCTGTGCTAATTTCAATCTCTGGTTTTATGCAGCACCCCAACTCACCTTTCCCCTTAAGCAAGCATAAGTTGGTTTTCTACATTTGAGACCCTGTTCTGTTTTGTAATTCAGTTCCTGTGTAGCCAAGTTTACATTCCGTGTATTAGTGATATCTTATGATGTTTCTTTTTCTGTGTGACTTATTTCACTTAGAATCATCGTACCTGAATCCACTCATTATGCTGCTACGGGCCTGATGACATAGATTTCATTGCTCAGTGATATTGCATTGTACGTTAGTACCACAACTTCTTTATCCATTTTTCGCTTTCTGTGATATTGAACTTGTACCGTAAACGAGGTTCTTGTAAACAGAGCCGTCCCAAACTTTGGGGTGGCTGTGTCTTTTTGATTTTAATTTCCCTAAGCTATAGGACCATAAGTGGATGTGCCCTAGGCTCTGTTGCTGTGTTTTTTAGATGTTTCAGGAAACACCATACACTTCTCCAGAGTTTCTGTTGGCAATTTACATCCCGCCCATCAGCATAAGAATGCTTCCAGTTCTCCATGGCCTGTCCTGCCTTTCTGGATTTTACACTTTTTTCAGATAGCCCTTTTGACCGGGGGGCAGTGAGACTTCATTGTAGTGCAGATTTCCTTTGCAAGCTTGCTTGGTTGGCCAAAATGGGCGTATGCGTTTTCTCCTGAATATATTCAGGAGAAAACGCATACGCCCTTTTTGGCCAAGTGCATCATTGTGGACGTTCTGCCTCTTTTCCTATGCTTTACATGCAATTCCAGTCTACCTCCTGAAAACGGTTTCCTGCAATTCTGCCCCGCTTTCAAGTCCTCTTGGCAGCCTTACTTCAATATATTGTTGGACGATAGCTGTCATTTATAACTCTGCAGGTTTGTGAATGACAGTGCCCCTGAGCTCCTTTCTTCAACTCGCTTTCTTGTGAGCTGGCCGCAACACCGCAGGATTGCTTCAGGCCCTAGTGTGGTTCCGGCACGGCACGCTGAGCCTTTGGTTAATTCCTCTTCCAGGTGGGAAATGAGAGTTAAATTTGCCCGTCCAGACACCTCCAGCTAGACTCTCATTGGTTCTCCCTATTCCTGTTCATCTTCCGCAGAAATTGCAAACTGGGCCAAACAGGTGGTTAAAGGCACTGACTCTCCAAGTGAGGAGAGTGTTAGTAAAGGGTTTGGAATGTTGCACCTGAGTACCAGGGGAAGAACACTGAGACACATTTGAACATGTTTCCCGATCACATGGTGGATCATACTCTGGGTTCCACATGCATGTTTTAGCTGAAGGAAGAATCCCTTAAACCTGGAGAGTTGAGACCCATGGAATGGGTACCATGCAATATGACTTCAATGGGTCTGCATGTGCTCACCGAACCTCACCAATCCTACCACTGCTACGTTTATGCCGCTGTACACACACTTGATTCTCTTTCGGAGACATATAAATCCATAGGTTTTAAGATTCTTACTAGTCAGGTATATACTTAGGCGTTTAATATGAGGTGTTGAGTCCATTACGTTTAGCAAGGAGTAGCTCTTGTCTGTTACATATTTGGCTTATGGAACGGTATCTGTGCGAATTTCAATCTCTGGTTTCATGCAGCACCCCAACTCACCATTCCCCTTAAGCAAGCATAAGTTGGTTTTCTACATTTGAGGCCCTGTTCTGTTTTGTAATTCAGTTCCTGTGTAGCCAAGTTTACATTCCGTGTAGTAGTGATATCTTATGATGTTTCTTGTTCTGTGTGACTTATTTCACTTAGAATCATCGTACCTGAATCCACTCATTATGCTGCTACGGGCCTGATGACATAGATTTCATTGCTGAGTGATATTGCATTGTACGTAAGTACCACAACTTCTTTATCCATTTTTCGCTTTCTGCGATATTGAACTTGTACCGTAAATGAGTTTCTTGTAAACAGAGCCGTCCCAAATTTTGGGGTGGCTGTGTCTTTTTTATTTTAATTTCCCTAAGCTATAGGACCATAAGTGGAAGTGCCCTATTCTCTGTTGCTTGTTTTTTAGATGTTTCAGGAAACACCATACACTTCTCCAGAGTGGCTGTTGGCAATTTACATCCCGCCCATCAGCATAACAAAGCTCCCAGTTCTCCATGGCCTGTCCTGCCTTTCTGGATTTCACACTTTTTCAGATGGCCCTTTTGACTGGGCGGAGGTGAGACTTCATTGTTATGCAGATTTCCTTTGCAAGCTTGCTTGGTTGGCCAGAACTGGCGTATGCGTTTCTTCCTGAATATATTCAGGAAAAAACGCATACGCCCTTTTTGGCCAAGTGCATGATTGTCGATGTTCTGAGTCTTTTCATATGTTTTCATTGCAATTCCAGTCTACCTCCTGAAATCGGTTTCCTGCAATTCTGCCTTGCTGTCAGTGTCTCTTCATAGCCTTACCTCAATATACTTTTGAAAAATAATTGGCCTTTATAACTCTGCAGGTTTTTGAATTGCAGTGGCCCTTAGCTCCATTTTTCAGCTCTTATTGTTGTGATCTTGCCTCATATCCACAGGATTTCTTCAGGCCCTATTCTTCTTCTGGGGCGCCTTGCTGTGCCTTTGGTTAATTCTTCTTCCTATGTGAAATTAGAGTGACATGTGGCCATTGAAACCGCTACAGCTATTTTCTCACTGGTTCCCCCTAGTCCCATTCATCCTCCGCACTAACTGCAGACTGTGCGATACCGGAACTTAAAGGCATTGACTCTCCATGTGGGGATGTTGTTAGTAAAGTGGCTGGAATGTTGATCCGGAGCCCCAGGAGAGGAAAATGAGGTGCGTTTTAGAAACCTTTCCCGATCATATGGAATACCATCTGCTGGATTTCCCATGCATGGTTTAGCTGTAGGAAGATTCCCTTCAACCTGGAGTGTTGGGACCCTTGGAATGAGTAGCATGAAGTATTGCATTTCGGCAGTTGCTCACCAAAGCTCACCAATCCTCTCAGCCCCAAGTGTCCAGCCTTATGTCTTATCCAGCTGTGGGTTTATATGTGGTCATTCCAGGTTGCATCACAGCCCCTGAGCGAATTTTGTAAGAATTTTTCTCTCTTTCATTGTTTCTGCGTTTTGGTTTTAAAATTTATTTCTATAATGGGGTTTAGCTCATTTTCACTGCTGTGTTTGTGCCGCTCTGCACACACTTGATTCCCTTATGGAGATATATCAATACATGGGTTTTAAGATTCTTATTACTCAGATATATTTCTCTGCGGTGTATAGGGTGTGTTGAGGCCAGTTCATTGAGCAAGGTGTAGATGTTGTCTAATACCTATTTGGTTTATTGAACGGTATCTGTGTTAATTTCAAACTCTGGTTTTATGCATCACCCCACCTCTCCTTTCCCCTTAAGCTGACATAAGTGTGTTTTCTAAATGTGAGACACTGTTCTGTTTTGTAATTCATTTTTTGTGCAGCCATATTTATCCTCCCTCTATAAGTGATATCTTATGATATGTTTCTTTTTCTGTTTGACTTATTTCAAGTAGTATTATCGGACCTAAATCCACTCTTTATCCTTCTACTAGCCTTATTACATTGATTTCATGGTGAAGAGATATTCCATTGTACATAAGTACCACATTTTCTTTATCCATTGTTCTCTTTCCTGGGATATTTAAGGTGTACTGAAGTTGAGGTTCTTGTAAACAGAGTAGCCCTAAACTGTGGTGTGCTTGTGTCTTGTTGATTTTTAGACTTCCTTAGATATACTCCCGTGATTGGAAGTGCCCTATGCTCTGTAGCTCTGTTTTTTAGATGATTTAGGAACCACCATACACTTCTCCAGAGTGGCTCTCGGCAGTTCACACACTGTCCATCAGCGTCTAAAGGCTCCCTGTTCTCCATGGCCTGTCCTGCATTTCTGGTTTTTACAATTTTTTCGGATGGCCCTTTTGACCGGTGGGAAATGAGACTTCTTTGTTGTGCACATTTGCATTGCTTGCTTGCTTGGTTGCCCATAAAGTGCGTATGCGTTTTTTCCTGGATATATTCAGGAAAAAACGCATACTCCCTTTTGGGCCAACTGCATCATTGTCGAAATTCTGCCGCTTTTCATGTGCTTTAAAGACGAGTCCAATCTATCTCTTGAAATCTGTTTCTTGCAATTCTGTCTTGCACTCAGATCCTCTTCTTTGCCTTACCTCAACATATTTTTGGACGTTAGTTTTCATTTATAACTCTGGAGGTTTGTGAATTGCAGTGACCCTGAGCTCCATTTTTTAAGTTGCTCTTTTGTGAGCTGGCCTCAAAGCCACAAGATTGCTTCAGGCCCTATTTTGGCTCCGGCGAGGCGGGCTGAGCCTTTTTTTAATTCTTATTCTTAATGGGAAATTAGAGTGACATGTGCCCTTCCAAACCCCTACAACTATTCTCTCATTGGTTCCCCCTCTTCCCGTTCATCCTCCTCACAATTTGCAAAATGTGTGAAACAGAATTTTAAATGTGCTGATTCTCTAAGTGGGGAGATTCTAAGTAACGTGGCTGGAATGATGAACAGGAGCACCAGGAGAGGATAAATGAGGTGCATTTTAGACACATCTCCCGATCACATGGTGTACAGTCCTCTGGGTTTTCCATGCATGTTTTAGCTGTAGGAAGATTCCTTGAACCTGCAGATTTGGGACCCATTGAATGGGTACCAGGTAGTATTACTTTAAAGGGTGTGCATTTCCTCACCCACCCTCACATTTCTCTTAGCGCGAACAGTTTCCAGCCTTATGTCTCATCCTGCTGTGGGTCTAGATGTGTTCAATCCACGTTGCATCACCATCCCTGAGGAAAGGTTGTAAGAGGTTTTCTCTGTCTCTCTGTCGTTTATTTTTTTCAATTTATTACTATATTGGTTACAGCTGATTTTCAAAGCTCTGTTTCTTGCTGCTGTACATCCACTTGATTCACGTACAGAGAGACATCAATAAATTCTTTTTCAGATTCTTACCAGTCATAGATATTCTTTTCCGGTGACTTGAGTGTGCTGAGTGCAGTTCTTTTAGCTACCGTGTAGGCCTTGTTGATTATCAGTTTGGTATTTGGAATGGTATCTTTGCTAATTTCAACCTCCTGGATGATGCCTCACCCCTCCCCACCTTCCCCGTTTAGCAGCCTTACGCGTGTTTTCTACATATTTGACTATGTTTTTGTTTTGTAATTTATTTCATGTGTAGCCATTTTGGATTCCACCTTTAAGTGATATCTTATGATACGTCTTTTTCTTTTTGAATTATGTCACTTAGAATGATCATACGTAACTCCTCCGGAGTTGTTACAACTGGCCATATTTCATTGATTTCCAGGCTGAGTAATATTCCACTCTACATAAGTACCACATCTCTATCCATTTTTTCCCTCCAGAGACATTTAAGTTATATCCTAGTCGAGGATCTTTTAAACAGAGAGGCAGTAAACATTGGGGTGCCTGTGTCCTCTCGATTTTTGTTTTTCCCAAGATATACGCCCATGAGTGCAAGTGCCCTATGCTCTGTAGCTCATTTTTTAGATGCTTTAGTAAACACAATACACTTCTCCAGAATGGCCGTTGGCAATATACATTTCCACTATAAGCCTCACAGGGCTCCCTCTTCTCCTTGCCCTGTCCTGCATTTCTGGTGTTTACACTTTATGAGGATGGCTCTTCTGACTGATGCGAAGTGATATCTTTTGTAGTATTGATTTCCAGTGCCCACCTGTTTGGTTGGCTAAAAAAGTGTATGCCCTTTTCTTGAATATATACAGAAAAAAACGCATACAGCTTTTTTGGCCAACTGTAATGTTGGCAATGTTCAGCCCCTTTTCTTGTGCTTAATGGCGAGTCCTTTCTACCTCCTCAAATCCCTTTCCTGCCATTCTCCCTTGCTTACCAATCCTTTTCTCTGACTTTCCTCAAGACATTTTTCAGTGATAGATATTTTCAACTCTGCAGTTTCGTGAATTTTACTGCCCCTGAGTTCCATTGTTCAACTTGTGTTTATGGGAACTGGCCACAAAGCAGTGGGATTTCCTCAAACCCTATACTGTTTCCATGGGCAACCCTAGCCTTTGGTCAATTCATCTTCCTGATTGGAAATTAGAGTGACATGTGCCTGTCTGAACACCTAGGACTTGTCTCTCATTGTTCCTCATCCTTCCGCTTCATCCTCTGGACAAATTCCAAACTGTACGCAACAGGATGTTGACAGTGCTGACATCTCCAAGTGGGGAGACTGTTAGTAAAGACGCTGGATGGGTGAACCCGAGCACCAGGAGATGAGGAGATGAGATGCCTTTTCCAAACTCTTCCCGATCAGACGGTATACCATCCTCTGGGTGTGACAGACATGTTTTAGCAGTAGGAAGAATCCCATTCATGTAAGGAGAACACCAGGGCTTTTTCAAAATCAGTGTCTCCCCGAAACCCAAACTGTGGAGTTTTTTAAGCTATGGCTACACATATGTTCATTAAGGGCCTTGGGAAGTAGGCAGAGTCCAAACTTTAGATGATTGAAGTCTTCAGGGTCAGAAGCACTCACCACCGGCTTCCCTTAGGTTACACTTTAACTGTCATTGATAGATGATGTCAATAAAAATAGCTATTCTTTTTCCGATTATTTCCCCTTATAGGTTATTGCAAAATATTGAGTGTAGTTCCCTGTGCTATACAGTAGTTCCCTGTTGATGATCTATTTTATACATAGCAGTGTGTATGTGTTAATTCCAAACTGTTAATTTATCCCTCCTCCCACCTTTCCCCTTTGGTAATAATAAATTATAAGATTTTATACTTCTCAGAAATGGGGAAGCTGAAAGAGAGGTATCATTTTCAATGGAAAAGCATTTAAAACAAGATTGAAGCTTTAACCAATATTATTAGATGTACATCCTTGGAAAGAAATCACTTCATTTCTCTAATATTGACCTGACAAATAAGATAAACCTTTTCACTGAACTTGCTTATAATAAAGTGATGGAAATATCAAATGGAAGTGTTAGAAACATCTTATTTTACCCGAGCCTTATAAACTGTTCTATGTTAACTACAGTTTGGCTCACACATCTGGTCATTGAAGTTACAATAGTCTCAATTTCTGTTACTGATCCTCCAGAGTGGACCCCAACAAGTGTCCCCCTGCCCAGTGTCATTGGGGCCAACAGATCGAGACTGAGTTTGGTTCACAAGCAAAGGAAACTTTATATTTTGATCAGAGAATGGAGAGGTGAGAGCATGCACTACTCCGTGGGCTGTGGGCTGGGCTGCTGTGTAGAGATCCTGTCAGAGTCAGTGGGAGGGAGGGGGCGGAGCTCTCGTGGGCCGGGTTGGCTGCAGCTCAGGCTCTATATCTCGGAGTCTGCACTGGGCCCCAGGAGCTGAGGTGTCGACCCAGCCATTCTGCACTAGGAAATCTGGTCTGAAGTGCCGGGTGTGGAACCTCTGCATGCGGGACCCTAGGAGCACGTGAAATTAGACAAAGCACAAAGGATAAAAAAGGTCAGACTTGACTTTATTGCCCAGATTCTATTTTTATCTCCCAGGGATTTTTAATGGGCTTTGCTGGGGACAAACCCCTCCTCTGCCTTTTGTCCCGTTCCTCATTCTTGGAGGGCTGAGTGTGCAGACCCTTCTTCTGTAACTGCTGAGTGCTGAGTTGGGAGCCCTCATACCAGGGGACGAGGGTCAGAACTTCTCCCCAGCAGCCTCCAGGTGACGTTGATTGGCCCCAGGACCCCTGCCTCCCTGCTCGTCCGCTTGAGCACCAGCATTGGAAGTGTTATAGATTCTAATGACCTTTAAGGGTCCAGGAAAGAGATGTGCAGAGACGCTGTGGGGGCCGGTTTCACCCCGCCCCACATTTGTTCGGCCACCTTAGGCTGACCGTTTCTGCCAGCCTAGATGCTCTGACCAGTAGTCTGCTCTTTCTTCAATTAGGACCCTGAATTAACGTAAAAACAGCACCAGGTGTCAGAGCCCTGCCCGCTCAACTCCCAGACAGTCCAGGGTCAGTGGTGATCAAGGACCATGATGGTCACTGAGTCAACAGCCTTTTGAAGTAAACAGGAGTCCAGCCGGTCTTATTGGCCACCATCATCATGGTGTCTGTAGGCTTTTCTATGGTGACAGTGTGATATACGGTTCCCCCGCCAAGATTATTAGCTCCCCTCCGGGTGCAGTAAGTCCTGCAAGCAGTAGTCTACTCCTTCGGGACACACTATTGTTGTTTTATGAGAGAAACTCCAGGTCAAGTGATGTTCACACGACTCGTCATGGTGCCCTGTTGCCCCCAGTTATCTCTCTGGATGTTGGAGTTGGAGGGCCTCCTCACTCGAGGTCGGTGTGCCCACGGAGCGAACCCTGCAACTTCAGGGCATGGTTGGTGATTAGGATCACCACGTGGGGTCCTTTTCACTTAGGAGGGAGGTGGCCTTTTGGGCTGCTGATTTCCAGGTTTTTAGATACCGCCAGTATCTTGGCCAGATGTGGCAGTGGGCCAAGCCCCTTGGTGACTGTAGTTTATCCTACCTGGATGGCATTCTTGCGTTGTTCCATTTCAAGTGGTCCCAGTTTTTGCACTAATTCTCCAATGGCGATTCACCTTTCACCGGGAATGGAAAGGTCAAAGGGTTTAGCTCAATTAGGGAGTTCCAGGACAAGGGTCTGAATTGACTGCTCTTTCCATTCTTGAAAGGCCACTTCTGGATTCTGTTCAAAAGGATCATCATCTTTTCCTTTCAGTGTTTCATATAGAGGCCCAGCTAGTAGACTGTAGTTAGGGATCCAGAAGCAGCAAACCCTGGCCTCCCCAGGAACCCCGAAGCTGTCTTCTAGTTTTAGAAATGGGTAAGGCTGCAAATGGTTTCTTCCCTTTCCTGGGATGGGCTTCTCTGACCTTGTGTGAGAATGAAGCCCAGGCAGGTCACCGCAGTCTGTGATATTTGAGCTTTTTCTTGGACAACTTCTATCCTTTATTGGCTTGGTAGTTCAGAGGCCTCCTTAGTAGGGCTGGCGATCAGAATGTCATCTGCATATTGAAGGAGGGTTTCCTTTTCCAGAGGTAGAACTTTTCGGTCTTTAGCTAAGCTTTCCCCAAAGATGGTGTGGGAATTTTTGAACCCTTGGGGCAAGACGGCCCGGAAGTATTGTTTTAGTTATATGTTGAGTCCTGCCACTCACAAGCCAAAATTTCTTGTGACTCTGGGACTAATGGAATACAAAAGAAGGCATCATTGAAGACTAACACAGAATACCATGTCCTGGTGGTTGGTAGAATGACCAGCAGGGTGTAGGAATCAGGAGCAACTGGAGGTATATCCTCGGTGGCTTCACTGACTGTCCTGACATCCTTTACCAGGTCCCCAGCAGCCCATGGGGCTCTCGTGGTCAGGCCAATCCCAGGATATGGAGCTCTCCTGGGCAGGTACCCCACCCCCAACCCAGCCCACGGGGCTCTCATGGTCAGGCCCCTCCCAGGATACAGAGCTACCCTTGCAGGTACCGTGGCAGGGCTGGGCACACAGGAACCGTGCACATAGCCCTCATTGAAGAGCACCCCCAGCTCACTTGTCGCTCAGAGCTGACACAGAGCACCTCAGAGCAGGACTTGAACTAACAAACAGCAGCTCCGACAGGTCTGTGACCCTGGGCATCACTGTGTGTGGCCTCCCTCCACCTGGTCTTCCAGAGACTTCCACTGCACCCAGGGCACCAGGCCTCTGTCTCCAACCACCACCCACCCCTCCTCTCCCTGACTCCTGGGTTCCTCTCATTAGGAGAGGGTTTTCTTGAAGTTGTCTCCCACTCATGGGCCAGATAAAATGATTAGAAAACAAGCCAAAGCTGCAGCCCCTTGTCTATCTTGACTCTCAGGAGCCCACACCTGTTCCTTGGACCTGGCCGGTTCAGCAAGTTCCATTTTCTGCAACTGTGAGCCCCTGACGGGTGATGATTGGCTGACCTGGGCAGCCTTACCGTGCCGGCCAGCCCTCCCCAGGTGTGCCTGGGTTGAGATCAATATAAATACCACTCCAGGCAGCAAAAGCCCCTGCAGCTGTGCCTGACGCCATTTTCTCTGCCCTGTCAGCAGTCTCGGGGCTGGGCTGGTGGGAGGGAGTGAGAGGCCACGGCTTTGTGGGTGGCCCAGTGTGAGTAGGGCTCTGCTGGAATTTCTGCAGCAGTTGCCAGGCTGCCACCTGCTAAAGAAGAGGATGTGTCACCCATACCTGCTGCTGGAATTTCTCCCTGGGCAGAGGTGAGGAAGGAAAAAAGCAGTGGGGGCAGGGACAGGACGGGTATCTCAGGCAGGGAAATGGAAATCTTCCAGAAGAGCACCCAGGGCCAGGACCATCCTGGCTGGCCTGCAGGCACCAAGTCAGCTGGCATGCTGTCACTCGTGTGGCTCCATGGCCCTTCCTCTAGGCTTTCAAGTCCTTGTATATATTCAGGTGTTTTACCTGGGAAGGGTGGGAACAGTTCAGCAGCAACTGGCCTGGGGCTCAGCTCACGTTTACTCACAGATGCCTCGGCACGGTGCCCCAGCTTTGCAATGAGGACGCTTGTTGTGTGGGGGCTGCTGGCTGAATGGGAGACGATTCCCCACCACTGACCAACTTCAGAATTGTTTACAACTGGAGCAAGTGCCCTGATACGGTTTTCCTCTGTGTAACTGGTGGGTTCTGTATTTTTTTTCTCTTTTTCGCTTTTGGTTCAAGGTAGATTTTATTCCTCTTTTTTGTATTTACAGATATAAGCATGGAAATAATTTATTCATATAAATACATGTATGTGAAGGGAATAATTGTTTTTTCTGTTTTATTTTTTAAATTTTATTTCTTTTTAATTTTGAATTTTATTTTATATTTTTATACAGCAGGTTCTTATTGGTTATCTATTTTATACATATAAATGTTTACATGCCAATCCCAATCTCTCAACTCCTCCCACCAACACCCCCCCAAGAGCTTTCCCCCCTTGTTGTCCATACGATTGTTGTCTACATCTGTTGCTCTATTTATGCCTTGCAAAACAGTTAATCTGTACAGTTTTTCTAGGTTCCACATATATGCATGAATATACAAGATTTGTTTTTCTCTTTCTGACTTACTTCACTCTGTATGACAGTCCTTAGATCCATCAACGTCTCTACAAATGACCCAATTTCATTCCTTTCATGGCTTAGTAATATTCCATTTTATATATGTACCACATCTTTATGCATTCGTCTGTCTGTGGGCATTTAGGTTGCTTCCATTACCTCGATATTGTAAATAGTGATGCAATGAACATTGCGGTGAATGTCTCTTTTTGATTTATGGTTTTGTCTGGGTATATGTCCAGTACTGGGATTGCTGTATCATATGGTAATTCTATTATTAGTTTCTTAAGAAACTCCATATTGTTCTCCATAGTGACTGTATCAATTTATATTCCCAACAATAGTGGAAGAGGCTTCCTTTTCTCCACACCCATTCCAGCATTTGTTGTTTGTAGAATTTCAGATGATGCCCATTCTAACAGGTGTGAGGTGATACCTCATTGTTGAGTCCATTTCGTTGAGCAAGGGGTAGGTCTTGTCTATTACATATTTGGCTTATGGAATGGTATCTGTGCTAATTTCAAACTCTGGTTTTATGCAGCACCCCAACTCACCTTTCCCCTTAAGCAAGCATAAGTTGGTTTTCTAAACTTGAGACCCTGTTCTGTTTTGTAATTCAGTTCATGTGTAGCCAAGTTTACATTCCGTGCATTAGTGATACCTTATGATGTTTCTTTTTCTGTGTGACTTATTTCACTTAGAATCATCGTGCCTCAATCCACTCATTATGCTGGTACAGGCCTGGTGACACAGATTTCATTGCTGAGTGGTATTCTGTTGTACGTAAGTACCACAACTTCTCTATCAATTATTTGTTCTCTGGGATATTTAACTTGTACTGTAGAAGAGGTTCCTGTAAACAGAGCCGTCCCAAATTTTGGGGTGGCTGTGCCTTTTTGATTTTAATTTCCCTAAGCTATAGGACCATAAGTGGAAATGCCCTAGACTCTGTTGCTTTGTTTTTCAGATGTATCAGGAAACACCATACACTTCTCCAGAGTGGCTGTTGGCAATTTACATCCCGCCCATCAGCATAACAAGGCTCCTTTTTCCCCATGGCCTGTCTTGCCTTTCTGGATTTTACACTTTTCTCAGATGGCCCTTTAGACCGGGGGGAAGTGACACTTCATAGTAGTTCGGATTTCCATTGCAAGCTTGCTTGGTTTGCCAAAAAGGGCGTATGTGTTTTTTCCTGAATATATTCAGCAACAAACTCATATGCACTTTTTTGCCAAGTGCATCATTGTCGATGTTCTGCCTCTTTTCCTATGCTTTACATGCAATTCCAGTCTACCTCCTGAAATCGGTTTCCTGAAATTCTGCCCTGCTTTCAAGTCCTCTTCGCAGCCTTACTTCAATATATTTTTGGACGTTATCTGTCATTTATAACTCTGCAGGTTTGTGAATTACAGGGCCCCTGAGACCTTTCTACACCTCGCTTTCTTGTGAGCTGTCCGCAACACTGCAGGATTGCTTCAGGCCCTAGTGTGGTTCCGGCATGGCATGCTGAGCCTTTGGTCAATTCCTCTACCTGGTGGGAAATGAGAGTTAAATTTGCCCGTCCAGACACCTCCAGCTAGTCTCTCATTGGTTCTGCCTGTTCCTGTTCATCTTCCGCAGAAATTGCAAACTGGGCCAAAAGGAGGTTAAAGGCACTGACTCTCCAAGTGGGGAGAGTGTTAGTAAAGCGTCTGGAATGTTGCAATCGAGTACCAGGGGACAAAAACTGAGACATATTTGAACACATTTCCCGATCACATGGTGGATCATACTCTGGGTTCCACATGCATGTTTTAGCTGAAGGAAGAATCCCTTAAACCTGGAGAGTTGAGACCCATGGAATGGGTACCATGCAATATGACTTCAAAGGGTCTGCATTTGCTCACCGAACCTCACCAATCCTATCACTGCTGCGTTTATGCCACCGTACACATGCTTGATTCTCTTTTGGAGACATATAAATCCATAGGTTTTAAGATTCTTACTAGTCAGGTATATTCTTAGCCATTTAATATGGGGTGTTGAGTCCACTTCGTTGAGCAAGGAGTAGCTCTTGTCTATTACATATTTGGCTTATGGAACGGTATCTGTGCTAATTTCAATCTCTGGTTTTATGCAGCACCCCAACTCACCTTTCCCCTTAAGCAAGCATAAGTTGGTTTTCTACATTTGAGACCCTGTTCTGTTTTGTAATTCAGTTCCTGTGTAGCCAAGTTTACATTCCGTGTAGTAGTGATATCTTATGATGTTTCTTTTTCTGTGTGACTTATTTCACTTAGAATCATCATAACTGAGTCCACTTATTATGCTGCTACGGGCCTGATGACATAGATTTCATTGCTGAGTGATATTGCATTGTACGTAAGTACCACAACTTCGTTATCCATTTTTTGCTTTCTGTGATATTGAACTTGTACCGTAAACGAGGTTGTTGGAAACAGAGCCGTCCCAAACTTTGGGGTGGCTGTGTCTTTTTGATTTTAATTTCCCTAAGCTATAGGACCATAAGTGGAAGTGCCCTAGGCTCTGTTGCTTTGTTTTATGGATGTTTCAGGAAACACCATACACTTCTCCAGAGTGGCTGTTGGCAATTTACATCCCGCCCATCAGCATAAGAAGGCTCCCAGTTCTCCATGGCCTGTCCTGCCTTTCTGGATTTTACACTTTTCTCTGATGGGCCTTTTGACCGGGTGGCAGTGAGACTTCATTGTAGTGCAGATTTCCTTTGCAAGCTGGCTTGTTTGGCCAAAAAGGGCGTATGAGGTTTTTCCTGAATATATTCAGGAAAAAACTCATATGCCCTTTTTGTCCAAGTGCATCATTGTGGTCGTTCTGCCTCTTTTCCTATGCTTTACATGCAATTCCAGTCTACCTCCTGAAATCGGTTTCCTGCAATTCTGCCCCGCTTTCAAGTCCTCTTGGCACCCTTACTTCAATATATTTTTGGACGATAGCTGTCAGTTATAAATCTGCAGGTTTGTGAATGATAGTGCCCCTGAGCTTCATCTTCAACTCGCTTTCTTGTGAGCTGGCCGCAACACCGCAGTATTGCTTCAGGCCCTAGTGTGGATCCGGCACGGCACGCTGAGCCTTTGGTTAATTCCTCTTCCTGGTGGGAAATGAGAGTTAAATTTGCCCGTCCAGACACCTCCAGCTAGTCTCTCATGGGTTTTCCTTATTCCTGTTCATTTTCTGCAGAAATTGCAAACTGGGTCAAACAGGAGTTTAAAGGCACTGACTCTCCAAGTGGGGAGAGTGTTAGTAAAGCGTCTGGAATGTTGCACCCGAGTACCAGGGGAAGAAAACTGAGACACATTTGAACACGTTTCCCGATCACACGGTGGATCATACTCTGGGTTCCACATGCATGATTTAGCTGAAGGAAGAATCCCTTAAACCTGGAGTGTTGAGAACCATGGAATGGGTACCATGCAATATGACTTCAAAGGGTCTGCATTTGCTCACCGAACCTCACCAATCCTATCACTGCTGCGTTTATGCCACCGTACACATGCTTGATTCTCTTTTGGAGACATATAAATCCATAGGTTTTAAGATTCTTACTAGTCAGGTATATTCTTAGCCATTTAATATGGGGTGTTGAGTCCACTTCGTTGAGCAAGGAGTAGCTCTTGTCTATTACATATTTGGCTTATGGAACGGTATCTGTGCTAATTTCAATCTCTGGTTTTATGCAGCACCCCAACTCACCTTTCCCCTTAAGCAAGCATAAGTTGGTTTTCTACATTTGAGACCCTGTTCTGTTTTGTAATTCAGTTCCTGTGTAGCCAAGTTTACATTCCGTGTAGTAGTGATATCTTATGATGTTTCTTTTTCTGTGTGACTTATTTCACTTAGAATCATCATAACTGAGTCCACTTATTATGCTGCTACGGGCCTGATGACATAGATTTCATTGCTGAGTGATATTGCATTGTACGTAAGTACCACAACTTCGTTATCCATTTTTTGCTTTCTGTGATATTGAACTTGTACCGTAAACGAGGTTGTTGGAAACAGAGCCGTCCCAAACTTTGGGGTGGCTGTGTCTTTTTGATTTTAATTTCCCTAAGCTATAGGACCATAAGTGGAAGTGCCCTAGGCTCTGTTGCTTTGTTTTTTGGATGTTTCAGGAAACACCATACACTTCTCCAGAGTGGCTGTTGGCAATTTACATCCCGCCCATCAGCATAAGAAGGCTCCCAGTTCTCCATGGCCTGTCCTGCCTTTCTGGATTTTACACTTTTCTCTGATGGGCCTTTTGACCGGGTGGCAGTGAGACTTCATTGTAGTGCAGATTTCCTTTGCAAGCTGGCTTGTTTGGCCAAAAAGGGCGTATGAGGTTTTTCCTGAATATATTCAGGAAAAAACTCATATGCCCTTTTTGTCCAAGTGCATCATTGTGGTCGTTCTGCCTCTTTTCCTATGCTTTACATGCAATTCCAGTCTACCTCCTGAAATCGGTTTCCTGCAATTCTGCCCCGCTTTCAAGTCCTCTTGGCACCCTTACTTCAATATATTTTTGGACGATAGCTGTCAGTTATAAATCTGCAGGTTTGTGAATGATAGTGCCCCTGAGCTTCATCTTCAACTCGCTTTCTTGTGAGCTGGCCGCAACACCGCAGTATTGCTTCAGGCCCTAGTGTGGATCCGGCACGGCACGCTGAGCCTTTGGTTAATTCCTCTTCCTGGTGGGAAATGAGAGTTAAATTTGCCCGTCCAGACACCTCCAGCTAGTCTCTCATGGGTTTTCCTTATTCCTGTTCATTTTCTGCAGAAATTGCAAACTGGGTCAAACAGGAGTTTAAAGGCACTGACTCTCCAAGTGGGGAGAGTGTTAGTAAAGCGTCTGGAATGTTGCACCCGAGTACCAGGGGAAGAAAACTGAGACACATTTGAACACGTTTCCCGATCACACGGTGGATCATACTCTGGGTTCCACATGCATGATTTAGCTGAAGGAAGAATCCCTTAAACCTGGAGTGTTGAGAACCATGGAATGGGTACCATGCAATATGACTTCAAAGGGTCTGCATTTGCTCACCAAACCTCACCAATCCTATCACTGCCGCATTTATACCACTGTACACACGCTTGATTCTCTTTTGGAGACATATAAATCCATAGATTTTAAGATTATTACTAATCATGTATATTCTTAGGCGTTTAATATGGGGTGTTGAGTCCACTTCGTTGAGCAAGGAGTAGCTCTTGTCTATTACATATTTGGCTTATGGAACGGTATCTGTGCTAATTTAAATCTCTGGTTTTATGCAGCACCCCAACTCACCTTTTCCCTTAAGCAAGCATAAGTTGGTTTTCTACATTTGAGACCCTGTTCTGTTTTGTAATTCAGTTCCTGTGTAGCCAAGTTTACTTTCCGTGTATTAGTGATATCTTATGATGTTTCTTTTTCTGTGTGACTTATTTCACTTAGAGTTATCGTACCTGAATCCACTCATTATGCTGCTACAGGCCTGATGACAGTGATTTCATTGCTGAGTGATATTGCATTGTACGTAAGTACCACAACTTCTTTATCCATTTTTCGCTTTCTGTGATATTGAACTTGTACCGTAAACGAGGTTCTTGGAAACAGAGCCGTCCCAAACTTTGGGGTGGCTGTGTCTTTTTGATTTTAATTTCCCTAAACTATAGGACCATAATTGGAAGTGCCCTAGGCTCTGTTGCTTTGTTTTTTGGATGTTTCAGGAAACACCATACACTTCTCCAGAGTGGCTGTTGGCAGTTTACATCCCGCCCATCAGCATAAGAAGGCTCCCAGTTCTCCATGGCCTGTCCTGCCTTTCTGGATTTTACACTTTTTTCAGATGGCCCTTTTGACCGGGTGGCAGTGAGACTTCATTGTAGTGCAGATTTCCTTTGCAAGCTTGCTTGGTTGGCCAAAAAGGGCGTATGCGTTTTTTCCTGAATATATTCAGGAAAAAACGCATACGCCCTTTTTGGCCAAGTGCATCATTGTGGACGTTCTGCCTCTTTTCTTATGCTTTACATGCAATTCCAGTCTACCTCCTGAAATCGGTTTCCTGCAATTCTGCCCCGCATTCAAGTCCTCTTGGCAGCTTTACTTCAATATATTTTTGGACGATAGCTGTCATTTATAACTCTGCAGGTTTGTGAATTACAATGCCCCTGAGCTCCTTTCTTCAACTCGCTTTCTTGTGAGCTGGCCGCAACACCGCAGGATTGCTTCAGGCCCTAGTGTGGTTCCGGCACGGCACGATGAGCCTTTGGTTAATTCCTCTTCCTGGTGGCAAATGAGAGTTAAATTTGCCCATCCAGACACCTCCAGGTAGTCTCTCATTGGTTCTCCCTATTCCTGTTCATCTTCCGCAGAAATTGCAAACTGGGCCAAACAGGAGGTTAAAGGCACTGACTCTCCAAGTGGGGAGAGTGTTAGTAAAGCGTGTGGAATGTTGCGCCCGAGTACCAGTGGACGAAAACTGAGACACATTTGAACACGTTTCCCGATCACACGGTGGATCATACTCTGGGTTCCACATGCATGTTTTAGCTGAAAGAAGAATCCCTTAAACCTGGAGAGTTGAGACCCATGGAATGGGTACCATGCAATATGACTTCAAAGGGTCGGCATTTGCTCACCGAACCTCACCAATCCTATCAGTGCTGCGTTTATGCCACTGTTCACACGCTTGATTCTCTTTTGGAGACATATAAATCCATAGGTTTTAAGATTCTTACCAGTCAGGTATATTCTTAGGCGTTTAATATGGGGTGTTGAGTCCACTTCATTGAGCAAGGAGTAGCTCTTGTCTATTACATATTTGGTTTATGGAATGGTATCTGTGCTAATTTCAATCTCTGGTTTTATGCAGCACCCCAACTCACCTTTCCCCTTAAGCAAGCATAAGTCGGTTTTCTACATTTGAGACCCTGTTCTGTTTTGTAATTCAGTTCCTGTGTAGCCAAGTTTACATTCCGTGTATTAGTGATATCTTATGATGTTTCTTTTTCTGTGTGACTTATTTCACTTAGAATCATCGTACCTGAATCCACTCATTATGCTGCTATGGGCCTGATGACACAGATTTCATTGCTGAGTGGTATTGCATTGTACGTAAGTACCACAACTTCTTTATCCATTTTTCGCTTTCTGTGATATTGAACTTGTACCGTAAATGAGGTTCTTGTAAACAGAGCCGGTCCAAACTTTGGGGTGGCTGTGTCTTTTTGATTTTAATTTCCCTAAGCTACAGGACCATATGTGAAAGTACCCTAGCCTCTGTTGCTTTGTTTTTTAGATGTTTCAGGAAACACCATACACTTCTCCAGAGTGGCGGTTGGCAATTTACTTCCCGCCCATCAGCATAACAAGGCTCCCAGTTCTCCATGGCCTGTCCTGCCTTTCTGGATTTTACACTTTTTTCAGATGGCCCTTTTGACTGGGGGGCAGTGAGACTTCATTGTAGTGCAGATTTCCTTTGCAAGCTTGCTTGGTTGGCCAAAAAGGGCGTATGCGTTTTTTCCTGAATATAATCAGTAAAAAACGCATACGCCCTTTTTGGCCAAGTGCATCATTGTGGATGTTCTGCCTCTTTTCCTATGTTTTACATGCAATTCCTTTCTACCTCCTGAAATCGGTTTCCTGCAATTCTGCCCCACGTTCAAGTACTCTTGGCAGCCTTACTTCAATACATTTTTGGACGATAGCTGTCATTTATAACTCTGCAGGTTTGTGAATTACAGTGTCCCTGAGCTCCTTTCTTCAACTCGCTTTCTTGTGAGCTGGCCGCAACACCGCAGGATTGCTTCAGGCCCTAGTGTGGTTCTGGCATGGCACGCCGAGCCTTTGGTTAATTCCTCTTCCTGGTGGGAAATGAGAGTTAAATTTGCCCGTCCAGACACCTCCAGCTAGTCTCTCATTGGTTCTCCCTATTCCTGTTGATTTTCTGAAGAAATTGCAAACTGGGCCAAACAGGAGGTTAAAGGCACTGACTCTCCAAGTGGGGAGAGTGTTATTAAAGAGTCTGGAATGTTGCACTTGAGTACCAGGGGATGAAAACTGAAACACATTTGAACACGTTTCCCGATCACAAAGTGGATCATACTCTGGGTTCCACATGCATGTTTTAGCTGAAGGAAGAATCCCTTAAACCGGGAGAGTTGAGACCCATGGAATGGGTACCATGCAATATGACTTCAAAGGGTCTGCATTTGCTCACCGAACCTCACCAATCCTATCACTGCTGCGTATATGCTGCTGTACACACGCTTGATTCTCTTTCGGAGACATATAAATCCATAGGTATTAAGATTCTTACCAGTCAGGTATATTCTTAGGCGTTTAATATGGGGTGTTGAGTCCACTTCATTGAGCAAGGAGTAGCTCTTGTCTATTACATATTTGGCTTTTGGAACGGTATCTGTGCTAATTTCAATCTCTGGTTTTATGCAGCACCCCAACTCACCTTTCCCTTAAGCAAGCGTCAGTTGGTTTTCTACATTTGAGACCCTGTTCTGTTTTGTAATTCAGTTCCTGTGTAGCCAAGTTTACTTTCCGTGTATTAGTGATATCTTATGATGTTTCTTTTTCTGTGTGACTTATTTCACTTAGAGTTATCGTACCTGAATCCACTCATTATGCTGCTACAGGCCTGATGACAGTGATTTCATTGCTGAGTGATATTGCATTGTACGTAAGTACCACAACTTCTTTATCCATTTTTCGCTTTCTGTGATATTGAACTTGTACCGTAAATGAGGTTCTTGTAAACAGAGCCGGTCCAAACTTTGGGGTGGCTGTGTCTTTTTGATTTTAATTTCCCTAAGCTACAGGACCATATGTGAAAGTACCCTAGCCTCTGTTGCTTTGTTTTTTAGATGTTTCAGGAAACACCATACACTTCTCCAGAGTGGCGGTTGGCAATTTACTTCCCGCCCATCAGCATAACAAGGCTCCCAGTTCTCCATGGCCTGTCCTGCCTTTCTGGATTTTACACTTTTTTCAGATGGCCCTTTTGACTGGGGGGCAGTGAGACTTCATTGTAGTGCAGATTTCCTTTGCAAGCTTGCTTGGTTGGCCAAAAAGGGCGTATGCGTTTTTTCCTGAATATAATCAGTAAAAAACGCATACGCCCTTTTTGGCCAAGTGCATCATTGTGGATGTTCTGCCTCTTTTCCTATGTTTTACATGCAATTCCTTTCTACCTCCTGAAATCGGTTTCCTGCAATTCTGCCCCACGTTCAAGTACTCTTGGCAGCCTTACTTCAATACATTTTTGGACGATAGCTGTCATTTATAACTCTGCAGGTTTGTGAATTACAGTGTCCCTGAGCTCCTTTCTTCAACTCGCTTTCTTGTGAGCTGGCCGCAACACCGCAGGATTGCTTCAGGCCCTAGTGTGGTTCTGGCATGGCACGCCGAGCCTTTGGTTAATTCCTCTTCCTGGTGGGAAATGAGAGTTAAATTTGCCCGTCCAGACACCTCCAGCTAGTCTCTCATTGGTTCTCCCTATTCCTGTTGATTTTCTGAAGAAATTGCAAACTGGGCCAAACAGGAGGTTAAAGGCACTGACTCTCCAAGTGGGGAGAGTGTTATTAAAGAGTCTGGAATGTTGCACTTGAGTACCAGGGGATGAAAACTGAAACACATTTGAACACGTTTCCCGATCACAAAGTGGATCATACTCTGGGTTCCACATGCATGTTTTAGCTGAAGGAAGAATCCCTTAAACCGGGAGAGTTGAGACCCATGGAATGTGTACCATGCAATAAGACTTCAAAGGGTCTGCATTTGCTCACCGAACCTCACCAATCCTATCACTGCTGCGTATATGCTGCTGTACACACGCTTGATTCTCTTTCGGAGACATATAAATCCATAGGTATTAAGATTCTTACCAGTCAGGTATATTCTTAGGCGTTTAATATGGGGTGTTGAGTCCACTTCATTGAGCAAGGAGTAGCTCTTGTCTATTACATATTTGGCTTTTGGAACGGTATCTGTGCTAATTTCAATCTCTGGTTTTATGCAGCACCCCAACTCACCTTTCCCTTAAGCAAGCGTCAGTTGGTTTTCTACATTTGAGACCCTGTTCTGTTTTGTAATTCAGTTCCTGTGTAGCCAAGTTTACATTCCGTGTATTAGTGATATCTTATGATGTTTCTTTTTCTGGGTGACTTATTTCACTTAGAATCATCGTACCTGAATCCACTCATTATGCTGCTACGGGCCTGATGACATAGATTTCATTGCTGAGTGGTATTGCATTGTACGTAAGTACCACAACTTCTTTATCCATTTTTCGCTTTCTGTGATATTGAACTTGTACTGTAAACGAGGTTCCAGTAAACAGAGCCGTCCCAAACTTTGGGGTGTCTGTGTCTTTTTGATTTTAATTTCCCTAAGCTATAAGACCATAGTTGGAAGTGCCCTAGGCTCTGTTGCTTTGTTTTTAGATGTTTCAGGAAACACCATACACTTCTCCAGAGTGGCTGTTGGCAATTTACATCTCGCCCATCAGTATAACAAGCTCCCAGTTCTCCATGGCCTGTCCTGCCTTTCTGGACTTTACACTTTTTTCAGATGGCCCTTTTGACTGGGGGGCAGTGAGACTTCATTGTAGTGCAGATTTCCTTTGCAAGCTTGCTTGGTTGGCCAGAAAGTGCGTATGCGTTTCTTCCTGAATATATTCAGGAAGAAACGCATACGCCCTTTTTGTCCAAGTGCATGATTGTCGATGTTCTGAGTCTTTTCATATGTTTTCAATGCAATTCCAGTCTACCTCCTGAAATCGGTTTCCTGCAATTCTGCCTTGCTGTCAGTGCCTCTTCATAGCCTTACCTCAATATACTTTTGGAAAATAGTTGGCCTTTATAACTCTGCAGGTTTTTGAATTGCAGTTGCCCTTAGTTCCATTTTTCAGCTCTTATTTTTGTGATCTTGCCTCATATCCACAGGATTTCTTCAGGCCCTATTCTTCTTCTGGGGTTCCTTGCTGTGCCTTTGGTTAATTCTTCTTCTATGTGAAATTAGACTGACATGTGGCCATTGAAACCGCTACAGCTATTTTCTCACTGGTTCCCCCTATTCCCATTCATCCTCCGCACTAACTGCAGACTGTGCGATACCGGAACTTAAAGGCATTGACTCTCCATGTGGGGATGTTGTTAGTAAAGTGGCTGGAATGTTGATCTGGAGCCCCAGGAGAGGAAAATGAGGTGCGTTTTAGAAACCTTTCCCGATCATATGGTATACCATCTGCTGGATTTCCCATGCATGGTTTAGCTGTAGGAAGATTCCCTTCAACCTGGAGTGTTGGGACCCTTGGAATGAGTAGCATGAAGTATTGCATTAAACTTTCGGCAGTTGCTCACCAAAGCTCACCAATCCTCTCAGCCCCAAGTGTCCAGCCTTATGTCTTATCCAGCTGTGGGTTTATATGTGGTCATTCCAGGTTGCATCACAGCCCCTGAGCGAATTTTGTAAGAATTTTTCTCTCTTTCATTGTTTCTGCGTTTTGGTTTTAAAATTTATTTCTATAATGGGGTTTAGCTCATTTTCACTGCTGTGTTTGTGCCGCTCTGCACACACTTGATTCCCTTATGGAGATATATCAATACATGGGTTTTAAGATTCTTATTACTCAGATATATTTCTCTGCGGTGTATAGGGTGTGTTGAGGCCAGTTCATTGAGCAAGGTGTAGATCTTGTCTAATACCTATTTGGTTTATTGAACGGTATCTGTGTTAATTTCAAACTCTGGTTTTATGCATCACCCCACCTCTCCTTTCCCCTTAAGCTGACATAAGTGTGTTTTCTAAATGTGAGACACTGTTCTGTTTTGTAATTCATTTTTTGTGCAGCCATATTTATCCTCCCTCTATAAGTGATATCTTATGATATGTTTCTTTTTCTGTTTGACTTATTTCAAGTAGTATTATCGGACCTAAATCCACTCTTTATCCTTCTACTAGCCTTATTACATTGATTTCATGGTGAAGAGATATTCCATTGTACATAAGTACCACATTTTCTTTATCCATTGTTCTCTTTCCTGGGATATTTAAGGTGTACTGAAGTTGAGGTTCTTGTAAACAGAGTAGCCCTAAACTGTGGTGTGCTTGTGTCTTGTTGATTTTTAGACTTCCCTAGATATACTCCCGTGATTGGAAGTGCCCTATGCTCTGTAGCTCTGTTTTTTAGATGATTTAGGAACCACCATACACTTCTCCGGAGTGGCTCTCGGCAGTTCACACACTGTCCATCAGCGTCTAAAGGCTCCCTGTTCTCCATGGCCTGTCCTGCATTTCTGGTTTTTACAATTTTTTCGGATGGCCCTTTTGACC
Organism: Orcinus orca; assembly: GCF_937001465.1. NCBI lineage: Eukaryota > Metazoa > Chordata > Mammalia > Artiodactyla > Delphinidae > Orcinus > Orcinus orca. Next base: position 58,329,168 of record NC_064562.1, on the reverse strand, counting down.
GGTGGGAAATGAGACTTCTTTGTTGTGCACATTTGCATTGCTTGCTTGCTTGGTTGCCCATAAAGTGCGTATGCGTTTTTTCCTGGATATATTCAGGAAAAAACGCATACTCCCTTTGGGGCCATCTGCATCATTGTCGAAATTCTGCCGCTTTTCATGTGCTTTAAAGACGAGTCCAATCTATCTCTTGAAATCTGTTTCTTGCAATTCTGTCTTGCATTCAGATCCTCTTCTTTGCCTTACCTCAACATATTTTTGGACGTTAGTTTTCATTTATAACTCTGCAGGTTTGTGAATTGCAGTGACCCTGAGCTCCATTTTTTAAGTTGCTCTTTTGTGAGCTGGCCTCAAAGCCGCAGGATTGCTTCAGGCCCTATTTTGGCTCCGGCGAGGCGGGCTGAGCCTGTTTTTAATTCTTATTCTTAATGGGAAATTAGAGTGACATGTGCCCGTCCAAACCCCTACAACTATTCTCTCATTGGTTCCCCCTCTTCCCGTTCATCCTCCTCACAATTTGCAAAATGTGTGAAACAGAAGTTTAAATGTGCTGATTCTCTAAGTGGGGAGATTCTAAGTAACGTGGCTGGAATGATGAACAGGAGCACCAGGAGAGGATAAATGAGGTGCATTTTAGACACATCTCCCGATCACATGGTGTACAGTCCTCTGGGTTTTCCATGCATGTTTTAGCTGTAGGAAGATTCCTTGAACCTGCAGATTTGGGACCCATTGAATGGGTACCAGGTAGTATTACTTTAAAGGGTGTGCATTTCCTCACCCAACCTCACATTTCTCTTAGCGCGAACAGTTTCCAGCCTTATGTCTCATCCTGCTGTGGGTCTAGATGTGTTCAATCCATGTTGCATCACCGTCCCTGAGGAAAAGTTGTAAGAGGTTTTCTCTGTCTCTCTGTCGTTTATTTTTTCCAATTTATTACTATATTGGTTACAGCTGATTTTCAAAGCTCTGTTTCTTGCTGCTGTACATCCACTTGATTCACGTACAGAGAGACATCAATAAATTCTTTTTCAGATTCTTACCAGTCATAGATATTCTTTTCCGGTGACTTGAGTGTGCTGAGTGCAGTTCTTTTAGCTACCGTGTAGGCCTTGTTGATTATCAGTTTGGTATTTGGAATGGTACCTTTGCTAATTTCAACCTCCTGGATGATGCCTCACCCCTCCCCACCTTTCCCGTTTAGCAGCCTTACGCGTGTTTTCTACATATTTGACTATGTTTTTGTTTTGTAATTTATTTCATGTGTAGCCATTTTGGATTCCACCTTTAAGTGATATCTTATGATATGTGTCTTTTTCTTTTTGAATTATGTCACTTAGAATGATCATACGTAACTCCTCCGGAGTTGTTACCACTGGCCATATTTCATTGATTTCCAGGCTGAGTAATATTCCACTCTACATAAGTACCACATCTCTATCCATTTTTTCCCTCCAGAGACATTTAAGTTATATCCTAGTCGAGGATCTTTTAAACAGAGAGGCAGTAAACATTGGGGTGCCTGTGTCCTCTCGATTTTTGTTTTTCCCAAGATATACGCCCATGAGTGCAAGTGCCCTATGCTCTGTAGCTCATTTTTTAGATGCTTTAGTAAACACAATACACTTCTCCAGAATGGCTGTTGGCAATATACATTTCCACTATAAGCCTCACAGGGCTCCCTCTTCTCCTTGCCCTGTCCTGCGTTTCTGGTGTTTACACTTTATGAGGATGGCTCTTCTGACTGATGCAAAGTGATATCTTTTGTAGTATTGATTTCCAGTGCCCACCTGTTTGGTTGGCTAAAAAAGTGTATGCCCTTTTCTTGAATATATACAGAAAAAAACGCATACAGCCTTTTTGGCCAGCTGCAATGTTGGCAATGTTCAGCCCCTTTTCTTGTGCTTAATGGCGAGTCCTTTCTACCTCCTCAAATCCCTTTCCTGCCATTCTCCCTTGCTTACCAGTCCTTTTCTCTGACTTTCCTCAAGACATTTTTCAGTGATAGATATTTTCAACTCTGCAGTTTCGTGAATTTTACTGCCCCTGAGTTCCATTGTTCAACTTGTGTTTATGGGAACTGGCCACAAAGCAGTGGGATTTCCTCAAGCCCTATACTGTTTCCATGGGCAACCCTAGCCTTTGGTCAATTCATCTTCCTGATTGGAAATTAGAGTGACATGTGCCTGTCTGAACACCTAGGACTTGTCTCTCATTGTTCCTCATCCTTCCGCTTCATCCTCTGGACAAATTCTAAACTGTACGCAACAGGATATTGACAGTGCTGACATCTCCAAGTGGGGAGACTGTTAGTAAAGACGCTGGACGGGTGAACCCGAGCACCAGGAGATGAGGAGATGAGATGCCTTTTCCAAACTCTTCCCGATCAGACGGTATACCATCCTCTGGGTGTGACAGACATGTTTTAGCAGTAGGAAGAGTCCCATTCATGTAAGGAGAACACCAGGGCTTTTTCAAAATCAGTGTCTCCCCGAAACCCAAACTGGGGAATTTTTTAAGCTACGGCTACACATATGTTCATTAAGGGCCTTGGGAAGTAGGCAGAGTCCAAACTTTAGATGATTGAAGTCTTCAGGGTCAGAAGCACTCACCACCGGCTTCCCTTAGGTTACACTTTAACTGTCATTGATAGATGATGTCAATAAAAATATCTATTCATTTTCCGATTATTTCCCCTTATAGGTTATTGCAAAATATTGAGTGTAGTTCCCTGTGCTATACAGTAGTTCCTTGTTGATGATCTATTTTATACATAGCAGTGTGTATGTGTTAATTCCAAACTGTTAATTTATCCCTCCTCCCACCTTTCCCCTTTGGTAATAATAAATTATAAGATTTTATACTTCTCAGAAATGGGGGAGCTGAAAGAGAGGTATCATTTTCAATGGAAAAGCATTTAAAACAAGATTGAAGCTTTAACCAAGATTATTAGATGTACATCCTTGGAAAGAAATCACTTCATTTCTCTAATATTGACCTGACAAATAAGATAAACCTTTTCACTGAACTTGCTTATAATAAAGTGATGGAAATATCAAATGGAAGTGTTAGAAACATCTTATTTTACCCGAGCCTTATAAACTGTTCTATGTTAACTACAGTTTGGCTCACACATCTGTTCATTGAAGTTACAATAGTCTCAATTTCTGTAACTGATCCTCCAGAGTGGACCCCAACAAGTGTCCCCCTGCCCAGTGTCATTGGGGCCAGCAGATCGAGACTGAGTTTTGTTCACAAGCAAAGGAAACTTTATATTTTGATCAGAGAATGGAGAGGTGAGAGCATGCACTACCCCGTGGGCTGTGGGCTGGGCTGCTGTGTAGAGATCCTGTGAGAGTCAGTGGGAGGGAGGGGGCGGAGCTCTCGAGGGCCGGGTTGGCTGCAGCTCAGGCTCTATATCTCAGAGTCTGCACTGGGCCCCAGGACCTGAGGTGTCAACCCAGCCATTCTGCACTAGGAAATCTGGTCTGAAGTGCCGGGTGTGGAACCTCTGCATGCGGGACCCTAGGAGCACGTGAAATTAGACAAAGCACAAAGGATAAAAAAGGTCAGACTTGACTTTATTGCCCAGATTCTATTTTTATCTCCCAGGGATTTTTAATGGGCTTTGCTGGGGACAAACCCCTCCTCTGCCTTTAGTCCCGTTCCTCATTCTTGGAGTGCTGAGGGTGCAGACCCTTCTTCTGTAACTGCTGAGTGCTGAGTTGGGAGCCCTCATACCAGGGGACGAGGGTCAGAACTTCTCCCCAGCAGCCTCCAGGTGACGTTGATTGGCCCCAGGACCCCTGCCTCCCTGCTCGTCCGCTTGAGCACCAGCATTGGAAGTTTTATAGATTCTAATGACCTTTAAGGGTCCAGGAAAGAGATGTGCAGAGACGCTGTGGGGGCCGATTTCACCCCGCCCCACATTTGTTTGGCCACCTTAGGCTGACCGTTTCTGCCAGCCTAGATGCTCTGACCAGTAGTCTGCTCTTTCTTCAATTAGGACCCTGAATTAACGTAAAAACAGCACCAGGTGTCAGAGCCCTGCCCGCTCAACTCCCAGACAGTCCAGGGTCAGTGGTGATCAAGGACCATGATGGCCACTGAGTCAACAGCCTTTTGAAGTAAACAGGAGTCCAGCCGGTCTTATTGGCCACCATCATCACGGTTTCTGTAGGCTTTTCTATGGTGACAGTGTGATATACGGTTCCCCCGCCAAGATTATTAGCTCCCCTCCGGGTGCAGTAAGTCCTGCAAGCAGTAGTCTACTCCTTCGGGACACACTATTGTTGTTTTATGAGAGAAACTCCAGGTCAAGTGATGTTCACACGAGTCGTCATGGTGCCCTGTTGCCCCCAGTTATCTCTCTGGATGTTGGAGTTGGAGGGCCTCCTCACTCGAGGTCGGTGTGCCCACGGAGCGAACCCTGCAACTTCAGGGCATGGTTGGTGATTAGGATCACCACGTGGGGTCCTTTTCCCTTAGGAGGGAGGTGGCCTTTTGGGCTGCTGATTTCCAGGTTTTTAGATACCGCCAGTATCTTGGCCAGATGTGGCAGTGGGCCAAGCCCCTTGGTGACTGTAGTTTATCCTACCTGGATGGCATTCTTGCGTTGTTCCATTTCAAGTGGTCCCAGTTTTTGCACTAATTCTCCAATGACGATTCACCTTTCACCAGGAATGTAAAGGTCAAAGGGTTTAGCTCAATTAGGGAGTTCCAGGGCAAGGGTCTGAATTGACTGCTCTTTCCATTCTTGAAAGGCCACTTCTGGATTCTGTTCAAAAGGATCATCATCTTTTCCTTTCAGTGTTTCATATAGAGGCCCAGCTAGTAGACTGTAGTTAGGGATCCAGAAGCAGCAAACCCTGGCCTCCCCTGGAACCCCTAAGCTGTCTTCTAGTTTTAGAAAGGGGTAAGGCTGCAAATGGTTTCTTCCCTTTCCTGGGATGGGCTTCTCTGACCTTGTGTGAGAATGAAGCCCAGGCAGGTCACCACAGTCTGTGATATTTGAGCTTTTTCTTGGACAACTTCTATCCTTTATTGGCTTTGTAGTTCAGAGGCCTCCTTAGTAGGGCTGGCGATCAGAATGTCATCTGCATATTGAAGGAGGGTTTCCGTTTCCAGAGGTAGAACTTTTCGGTCTTTAGCTAAGCTTTCCCAAAGATGGTGTGGGAATTTTTGAACCCTTGGGGCAAGACGGCCCGGAAGTATTGTTTTAGTTGTATGTTGAGTCCTGCCACTCACAAGCCAAAATTTCTTGTGACTCTGGGACTAATGGAATACAAAAGAAGGCATCATTGAAGACTAATACAGAATACCATGTCCTGGTGGTTGGTAGAATGACCAGCAGGGTGTAGGAATCAGGAGCAACTGGAGGTATATCCTCAGTGGCTTCACTGACTGTCCTGACATCCTTTACCAGATCCCCAGCAGCCCATGGGGCTCTCGTGGTGAGGCCAATCCCAGGATATGGAGCTCTCCTGGGCAGGTACCCCACCCCCAACCCAGCCCACGGGGCTCTCATGGTCAGGCCCCTCCCAGGATACAGAGCTACCCTTGCAGGTACCGTGGCAGGGCTGGGCACACAGGAACCGTGCACATAGCCCTCATTGAAGAGCACCCCCAGCTCACCTGTCGCTCAGAGCTGACACAGAGCACCTCAGAGCAGGACTTGAACTAACAAACAGCAGCTCCGACAGGTCTGTGACCCTGGACATCACTGAGTGTGGCCTCCCTCCACCTGGTCTTCCAGAGACTTCCACTGCACCCAGGGCACCAGGCCTCTGTCTCCAACCACCACCCACCCCTCCTCTCCCTGACTCCTGGGTTCCTCTCATTAGGAGAGGGTTTTCTTGAAGTTGTCTCCCACTCATGGGCCAGATAAAATGATTAGAAAACAAGCCAAAGCTGCAGCCCCTTGTCTATCCTGACTCTCAGGAGCCCACACCTGTTCCTTGGACCTGGCCGGTTCAGCAAGTTCCATTTTCTGCAACTGTGAGCCCCTGAGGGGTGATGATTGGCTGACCTGGGCAGCCTTACCGTGCCGGCCAGCCCTCCCCAGGTGTGCCTGGGTTGAGATCAATATAAATACCACTCCAGGCAGCAAAAGCCCCTGCAGCTGTGCCTGACGCCATTTTCTCTGCCCTGTCAGCAGTCTCGGGGCTGGGCTGGTGGGAGGGAGTGAGAGGCCACGGCTTTGTGGGTGGCCCAGTGTGAGTGGGGCTCTGCTGGACTTTCTGCAGCAGTTGCCAGGCTGCCACCTGCTAAAGAAGAGGATGTGTCACCCATACCTGCTGTTGGAATTTCTCCCTGGGCAGAGGTGAGGAAGGAAAAAAGCAGTGGGGGCAGGGACAGGACGGGTATCTCAGGCAGGGAAATGGAAATCTTCCAGAAGAGCACCCAGGGCCAGGACCATCCTGGCTGGCCTGCAGGCACCAAGTCAGCTGGCATGCTGTCACTCGTGTGGCTCCATGGCCCTTCCTCTAGGCTTTCAAGTCCTTGTATATATTCAGGTGTTTTACCTGGGAAGGGTGGGAACAGTTCAGCAGCAACTGGCCTGGGGCTCAGCTCACGTTTACTCACAGATGCCTCGGCACGGTGCCCCAGCTTTGCAATGAGGACGCTTGTTGTGTGGGGGCTGCTGGCTGAATGGGAGACGATTCCCCACCACTGACCAACTTCAGAATTGTTTACAACTGGAGCAAGTGCCCTGATACGGTTTTCCTCTGAGTAACTGGTGGGTTCTGTTTTTTTTTTCTCTTTTTCGTTTTTGGTTCAAGGTAGATTTTATTCCTCTTTTTTGTATTTACAGATACAAGCATGGAAATAATTTATTCATATAAATACATGTATGTGAAGGGAATAATTGTTTTTTCTATTTTATTTTTTAAATTTTATTTCTTTTTAATTTTGAATTTTATTTTATATTTTTATACAGCAGGTTCTTATTGGTTATCTATTTTATACATATAAATGTTTACATGCCAATCCCAATCTCTCAACTCCTCCCACCACCACCCCCCCAAGAGCTTTGCCCCCTTGTTGTCCATACGATTGTTGTCTACATCTGTTGCTCTATTTATGCCTTGCAAAACGGTTAATCTGTACAGTTTTTCTAGGTTCCACATATATGCATGAATATACAAGATTTGTTTTTCTCTTTCTGACTTACTTCACTCTGTATGACAGTCTCTAGATCCATCGACGTCTCTACAAATGACCCAATTTCATTCCTTTCATGGCTTAGTAATATTCCATTTTATATATGTACCACATCTTTATGCATTCGTCTGTCTGTGGGAATTTAGGTTGCTTCCATTACCTCGATATTGTAAATAGTGATGCAATGAACATTGCGGTGAATGTCTCTTTTTGATTTATGGTTTTGTCTGGGTATATGTCCAGTACTGGGATTGCTGTATCATATGGTAATTCTATTATTAGTTTCTTAAGAAACTCCATATTGTTCTCCATAGTGACTGTATCAATTTATATTCCCAACAATAGTGGAAGAGGCTTCCTTTTCTCCACACCCTTTCCAGCATTTGTTGTTTGTAGATTTTCAGATGATGCCCATTCTAACAGGTGTGAGGTGATACCTCATTGTTGAGTGCATTTCGTTGAGCAAGGGGTAGGTCTTGTCTATTACATATTTGGCTTATGGAACGGTATCTGTGCTAATTTCAATCTCTGGTTTTATGCAGCACCCCAACTCACCTTTCCCCTTAAGCAAGCATAAGTTGGTTTTCTACATTTGAGACCGTGTTCTGTTTTCTAATTCAATTCCTGTGTAGCCAAGTTTACATTCCGTGTATTAGTGATATCTTATGATGTGTCTTTTTCTCTGTGACTTATTTCACTTAGAATCATCGTACCTGAATCCACTCATTATGCTGCTACGGGCCTGATGACATAGATTTCATTGCTGAGTGATATTGCATTGTACGTAAGTACCACAACTTCTTTGTCCATTTTTCGATTTCTGTGATATTGAACTTGTACCGTAAACGAGGTTCTTGTAAACAGAGCCGGTCCAAACTTTGGGGTGGCTGTGTCTTTTTGATTTTAATTTCCCTAAGCTATAGGACCATAAGTGGAAGTGCCCTAGGCTCTGTTGCTTTGTTTTTTAGATGTTTCAGGAAGCACCATACACTTCTCCAGAGTTGCTCTTGGCAATTTACATCCCGCCAATCAGCATAACATGGCTCCCAGTTCTCCATGGCCTGTCCTGCCTTTCTGGATTTTACACTTTTATCAGATGGCCCTTTTGACCGGGGGGCAGTGAGACTTCATTGTAGTGCAGATTTCATTTGCAAGCTTGCTTGGTTGGCCAAAAAGTGCGTATGCGTTTTTTCCTGAATATATTCAGGGAAAAACGTATACGCACTTTTTGGCCAAGTGCATCATTGTGGACGTTCTGCCTCTTTTCCTATGCTTTACATGCAATTCCAGTCTACCTCCTGAAATCGGTTTCCTGCAATTCTGCCCCGCTTTCAAGTCCTCTTGGCAGCCTTACTTCAATATATTTTTGGACGATAGCTGTCATTTATAACTCTGCAGGTTTGTGAATTACAGTGCCCCTGAGCTCCTTTCTTCAACTCGCTTTCTTGTGAGCTGGCCGCAACACCGCAGGATTGCTTCAGGCCCTAGTGTGGTTCCGGCACGGCACGCTTAGCCTTTGGTTAACTCCTCTTCCTGGTGGGAAAGGAGAGTTAAATTTGCCCGTCCAGACACCTCCAGCTAGTCTCTCATTGGTTCTCCCTATTCCTGTTCATTTTCCACAGAAATTGCAAAATGGGCCAAACAGGAGGTTAAAGGCACTGACTCTACAAGTGGGGAGAGTGTTAGGAAAGCATCTTCAATGTTGCACCCGAGTACCAGGGGAGGCAAACTGAGACATATTTGAACACGTTTCCCGATCACACGGTGGATCATACTCTGGGTTCCACATGCATGTTTTAGCTGAAGGAAGAATCCCTTAAACCTGGAGAGTTGAGACCCATGGAATGTATGCCATGCAAAATGACTTCAAAGGGTCTGCATTTGCTCACCGAACCTCACCAATCCTATCACTGCTGCGTTTATGCCGCTGTACACATGCTTGATTCTCTTTCGGAGACATATAAATCCATAGGTATTAAGATTCTTACTAGTCAGGTATATTCTTAGGCGTTTAATATGGGTTTTGTGTCCTCTTCGTTTAGCAAGGAGTAGCTCTTGTCTATTACATATTTGGCTTATGGAACGGTATCTGTGCTAATTTCAATCTCTGGTTTTATGCAGCACCCCAACTCACCTTTCCCCTTAAGCAAGCATAAGTTGGTTTTCTACATTTGAGACCCTGTTCTGTTTTGTAATTCAGTTCCTGTGTAGCCAAGTTTACATTCCGTGTAGTAGTGATATCTTATGATGTTTCTTTTTCTGTGTGACTTATTTCACTTAGAATCATCGTACCTGAATCCACTCATTATGCTGCTATGGGCCTGATTTCATAGATTTCATTGCTGAGTGATATTGCATTGTACGTAAGTACCGCAACTTCTTTATCCATTTTTCGCTTTCTGTGATATTGAACTTGTACCGTAAACGAGGTTCTTGTAAACAGAGCCGTCCCAAACTTTGGGGTGGCTGTGTGTTTTTGATTTTAATTTCCCTAATCTAAAGGACCATAAGTGGAAGTGCCCTAGGCTCTGTTGCTTTGTTTTTTAGATGTTTCAGGAAACACCATACACTTCTCCAGAGTGGCTGTTGGCAATTTACATCCCGCCCATCAGCATAACAAGGCTCCCAGTTCTCCATGGCCTGTCCTGCCTTTCAGGATTTTACACTTTTTTCAGGTGGCCCTTTTGACCGGGGGGCAGTGAGACTTCATTGTAGTGCAGATTTCCTTTGCAAGCTTGCTTGGTTGGCCAAAAAGGGCGTATGCGTTTTTTCCTGAATATATTCAGGAAAAAACGCATACGCCCTTTTTGGCCAAGTGCATCATTGTGGACGTTCTGCCTCTTTTCCTATGGTTTACATGCAATTCCAGTCTACCTCTTGAAATCGGTTTCCTGCAATTCTGCCCCATTTTCAAGTCCTCTTGGCAGCCTTACTTCAATATATTTTTGGATGACAGCTGTCATTTATAACTCTGCAGGTTTGTGAATTACAGTGCCCCTGAGTTCCTTTCTTCAACTCGCTTTCTTGTGAGCTGGCCACAACACCGCAGGATTGCTTCAGGCCTTAGTGTTTTTCCAGCATGGCACGCTGAGCCTTTGGTTAATTCCTCTTCCTGGTGGGAAATGAGAGTTAAATTTGCCCGTCCAGACACCTCCAGCTAGTCTCTCATTTGTTCTCCCTATTCCTGTTCATTTTCCGCAGAAATTGCAAACTGGGCCAAACAGGAGGATAAAGGCACTGACTCTCCAAGTGGGGAGAGTGTTAGTAAAGCGTCTGGAATGTTGCACCCGAGTACCAGGGTACGAAAACTGAGACACATTTGAACACGTTTCCCGATCACACGGTGGATCATACTCTGGGTTCCACATGCATGTTTTAGCTGAAGGAAGAATCCCTTAAACCTGGAGAGTTGAGACCCATGGAATGGGTACCATGCAATATGATTTCAAAGGGTCTGCATTTGCTCACCGAACCTCACTAATCCTATCACTGCTGCGTTTATGCCGCTGTACACACGCTTGATTCTCTTTCGGAGACATATAAATCCATAGGTTTTAAGATTCTTACTAGTCAGGTATATTCTTAGCCATTTAATATGGGGTGTTGAGTCCACTTCGTTGAGCAAGGAGTAGCTCTTGTCTATTACATATTTGGCTTATGGAACGGTATCTGTGCTAATTTCAATCTCTGGTTTTATGCAGCACCCCAACTCACCTTTCCCCTAAAGCAAGCATAAGTTGGTTTTCTGCATTTGAGACCCTGTTCTGTTTTGTAATTCAGTTCCTGTGTAGCCAAAATTACATTCCGTGTAGTAGTGATATCTTATGATGTTTGTTTTTCTGTGTGACTTATTTCCCTTAGAATCATCGTACCTGAATCCACTCATTATGCTGCTATGGGCCTGATGACAGAGATTTCGTTGCTGTGTGATATTGCATTGTACGTATGTACCACAACTTCTTTATCCATTTTTCACTTTCTGTGATATTGAACTTGTACCGTAAACAAGGTTCTTGTAAACAGAGCCGTCCCAAACTTTGAGGTGGCTGTGTCTTTTTGATTTTAATTTCCCTAAGCTATCGGACCATAAGTGGAAGTGACCTAGGCTCTGTTGCTTTGTTTTTTAGATGTTTCAGGAAACACCATACACTTCTCCAGAGTGGCTGTTGGCAATTTTCATCCCGGCCTTCAGCATAACAAGGCTCCCAGTTCTCCATGGCCTGTCTTGCTTTTCTGGATTTCACACTTTTTTCAGATGGCCCTTTTGACCGGGGGGCAGTGAGACTTCATTGTAGTGCAGATTTCCTTTGCAAGCTTGCTTGCTTGGCCAAAAAGGGCGTATGCGTTTTTTCCTGAATATATTCAGGAAAAAACGCATACGCCCTTTTTGGCCAAGTGCATCATTGTGGACGTTCTGCCTCTTTTCCTATGCTTTACATGCAATTCCAGTCTACCTCCTGAAATCGGTTTCCTGCAATTTTGCCCCGCTTTCAAGTCCTCTTGGCAGCCTTACTTCAATATATTTTTGGACGATAGCTGTCATTTATAACTCTGCAGGTTTGTGAATGACAGTGTCCCTGAGCTCCTTTCTTCAACTCGCTTTCTTGTGAGCTGGCCGCAACACCGCAGGATTGCTTCAGTCCGTAGTGTGGTTCCGGCATGGCACGCTGAGCCTTTGGTTAATTCCTCTTCCTGGTGGGAAATGAGAGTTAGATTTGCCCGTCCAGACACCTCCAGCTAGTCTCTCATTGGTTCTCCCTATTCCTGTTCATTTTCCGCAGAAATTGCAAACTGGGCCAAACAGCAGGTTAAAGGCACTGACACTCCAAGTGGGCAGAGTGTTAGTAAAGCGTCTGGAATGTTGCACCCGAGTACCAGGGGACGAAAACTGAGACACATTTGAACACGTTTCCCGATCACACGGTGGATCATACTCTGGGTTCCACATGGAAGTTTTAGCTGAAGGAAGAATCCCTTAAACCTGGAGAGTTGAGACCCATGGAATGGGTACCATGCAATATGACTTCAAAGGGTCTGCATTTCCTCCCCGAACCTCACCATTCCTATCACTGCTGCATTTATGCCGCTGTACACATGCTTGATTCTCTTTCGGAGACATAGAAATCCATAGGTTTTAAGATTCTTTCTAGTCAGGTATATTCTTAGGTGTTTAATATGGGGTGTTGAGTCCACCTCGTTGAGCAAGGAGTAGCTCTTGTCTATTATATATTTGGCATATGGAACGGTATCTGTGCTAATTTCAATCTCTGGTTTTATGCCGCACCCCAACTCACCTTTCCCCTTAAGCAAGCATCAGTTGGTGTCCTATATTTGAGACCCTGTTCTGATATGTAATTCAGTTCCTGTGTAGCCAAGTTTACATTCCATGTATTAGTGATATCTTATGATGTTTCTTTTTCTGTGTGACTTATTTCACTTAGAATCATCGTACCTGAGTCCACTCATTATGCTGCTACGGGCCTGATGAGATAGATTTCATTGCTGAGTGATATTGCATTGTTCGTAAGTACCACAAAGTCTTTATCCATTTTTCGCTTTCAGTGATATTGAACTTGTACCGTAAATGAGGTTCTTGTAAACAGAGCCGTCCCAAACTTTGGGCTGGCTGTGCATTTTTGATTTTAATTTCCCTAAGCTATAGGACCATAAGTGGAAGTGCCCTAGGCTCTGTTGCTTTGTTTTTTGGATGTTTCAGGAAACACCATACACTTTTCCAGAGTGGCTGTTGGCAATTTACATCCCGCCCATCAGCATAACAAGGCTCCCAGTTCTCCATGGCCTGTCCTGCCTTTCTGGATTTTACACTTTTTTCAGATGGCACTTTTGACCGGGGGGCAGTGAGACTTCATTGTAGTGCAGATTTCCTTCGCAAGTTTGCTTGGTTGTCCAAAAAGTGGCGTATGCGTTTTTTCCTGAATATATTCAGGAAAAACGCATATGCCACTTTTTGGCCAAGTGCATCATTGTGGACGTTCTGCCTCTTTTCCTATGCTTTACATGCAATTCCAGTCTACCTCCTGAAATCGGTTTCCTGCAATTCTACACCGCTTTCAAGTCCTCTTGGCAGCCTTACTTCAATATATTTTGGGACGATAGCTGTCATTTATAACTCTGCAGGTTTGTGAATTACAGTGTCCCTGAGCTCCTTTCTTCAACTCACTTTCTTGTGAGCTGTCCGTAACACTGCAGGATTGCTTCAGGCCCCAGTGTGGTTCCGGCATGGCACGCTGAGCCTTTGGTTAATTCCTCTTCCTGGTGGGAAATGAGTGTTAAATATGCCCGTCCAGACACCTACCTCACTCTCAACCCCTTGGTGATGTGGGTCCTCTGGTTTGTGGCCACCTTTGCTGGGTTCCTCACCTTTCGATGATGTGGCCCCACTAGTGTGAGGACACTCCTGCCTGGTTCTCATCCACGTGGTTATGTGCACACCCTGGTGAGAGTCTGTTCCTGGCTGTGTTCCTCACCCACCTGTGAGGGAGACCCTCTGCTGATAGGTCACTCCTGCATGGCTGGAACACATTGCCTTGGTGAAGTCAGCCGTGTGGCGGCACTTGGAGTGTGCTGGGAATCTGCTCCCCCCAGTGATGAGGGCCCTCTTGGGTCAGGCCCTAACTGCTGGGCTCACCAACTTTTCTTAGTGAGCCCAGTGATGCTTTGGCATTCCTCTTAGGATCCCATCTCCATGGGGATGTGGGCCTTCTGCTCTGAGTTCCCAACAGCTGGGTTGTTCACATTTTCATGATGTGGGCTCTCTGGTGTTAGTTCACAGAGGCCTGGATCCCATAGCCTCTGTGCTCTTGGCCGCCTGCTGGGAGGTTCCAACTGCTGGATTCCTCACTTTTTTAATTTTTTGGGCCCTCTGTTGTGAGGATCCTCCTGCCTGCCTCACTCCCAGCCCCTTCGTGATGTGTGTCGTCTGGTTTGAGGCCACATGTGCTGGGTTCCTCACCTTTCGATGATGTGGGACCAATGGTCTTAGGAGACTCCTGCCTGGTTCACATCCCCTTGGTGATGTGGGCCCTCTGTTGAGAGTCTGATCCTGGCTGGGTTCCTCACCCATCTGTGAGGTGGGCCGTCTGCTGTGAGGTCACTCCTGCCTGGCTTGCTCATCTCGCCTTGTGGACATGAGCCCTCTGGTGGCACTTGGAGCCTGCTGGGAGCCTCCTCCCCTCGGTGATGAGGGCCCTCTGGCGTCAGGCCCTAACTGCTGGGCTCCCCACATTTTGTGATGTGCGCCCAGTGGTGCGAGGACACTCCAGCCAGGTTCACATCCCCATTGGGATGTGGGCCTTCTGCTCTGAGGTCCCAACGCCTGGGTTGCTCACAGTTTCATGATGTGGGCTCTCTGCTGTTAGTTCACTCCTGCCTGCATCCCATAGCTTCTGTGCTCTCGGCCGCCTGCTCGGAGGTTCCAACTGCTGGATTCCTCACCTTTCTTATTCTTTGGGCCCTCTGTTTTTAGGCTACTCCTGCCTGCCTCACTCCCATTCCCTTAGTGATATGTGTACTCTGATTTGAGGCCACATGTGCTGGGTTCCGCACCTTTCGATGATGTGGCCCCACTGGAGGGAAGACAGTCCTGACTGGTTCCCATCCCCTTGCTGATGTGGGCCCTCAGGTGAGCGTCTGATCCTGGCTGGGTTCCTCACCCTTCTGTGAGGTGGGCCCTCTGCTGTGAGGTCAATCATGCCTGTCTGGCACACGTCACCTTGGCGACGTGGGCCCTCTGGTGGCAGTTGGAGTGTGCTGGGATCCTCCTCCCCTCGGTGATGAGGGCCCTCTTGCCTTAGGCCATAACTGCTGGGCTCCCCACATTTTCTGATGTGCGCCAAGTGAGTGAGGACACTCTTGCCAGGTTCCCATCCCCATGGGGATATGGGCCTTCTGCTCTGAGGTCAAAACGGCTGGCTTGCTCACAGTACCATGATGTGGGCCCTCTGCTGTGAGTTCACTCCGGCAAGGATCCCTTATCATTGGTGCTCTGAGCCGCCTGCTGGGAGGTTCCAACTGCTGGATTCCTCAACTTTTTTATTCTATGTGCCCACTGTTGTGAGGCTCCTCCTGCCTGCCTCACTGCCAGCCCCTTGGTGATTACTGTCCTATGGCTTGAGGCCACATGTGCTGCGTTCCTCACCTTTCGGTGATGTGGCCCCACTCGTGTGAGGACACTCCTGCCTGGTTCCCATCCCCTTGGTGAGGTGGGCCCTCTGGCGAGAGTCTAATCCTGGTTGGGTTCCTCAACGTTCTGTGAGGTAGGCCCTCTGCTGTGAGGTCACTCCTGCCTGGCTGGCACACGTCACCTTGGAGACGTGAGCCCTCTGGTGGCAGTTGGAGCGTGCAGGGTGCCTCCTCCTCTCGGTGATGACGGCCCTCTGGCGTCAGACCCTAAATGGTGGGCTCCCCACATTTTCTGATGTGTGCCCAGTGGTGCGAGGACACTCCAGCCAGGTTCCCATTCCCATGGGGATGTGGGCCTTCTGTGCTGTGGTCCCAACGCCAGGGTTGCTCACAGTTTTATGTTGTGGGCCCTCTGCTGTGAGTTCACTGTGGCCTGGATCCCATAGCCTCGGTGTTCTGGGCCGCCTGCTGGAAGGTCTAAATGCTGGAATCCTCACGTTTTTTATATTATGTGCCCTGTGTTGTGAGGCTACTCCTGCCTGCCTCACTCCAAGGCCCTTGGTGATGTGGGTCCTCTGGTTTGAGGACACATGTGCTGGGTTCCTCACCTTAAGATGATGAGGCCCCACTGGTGTGAGGATAATCCTGACTGGTTCCCATCCCCTTTGTGATGTGGGCCCTCTGGTGAGAGTCTGATCCTGGCTGGGTTCCTCACCCATCTGTGAGGTGGGCCCTCTACTATCAGGTAACTCTTGCCTGGCTTGCTCACATCGCCTTGTTGACATGAGCCCTCTGGTGGCAATTGGACCCTGCTGGGAGCGTCCTTACCTCTGTGATGAGGGCCCTCTGACGTCAGGCCCTAACTGCTGGGCTCCCCAACTTTTCTTAGTGAGCCCAGTGATGCTCGGGCACTCCTCTTAGGTTCCCATCTCCATGGGGATGTGGGCCTTCTGCTCTGAGGTTCCAACGGCTGGGTTGATCACAATTTCATGATGTGGGCTCTCTGGTGTTAGTTCACTGTGGCCTGGATCCCATAGCCTCTGTGCTCTTGGCCACCTGCTGGGAGGTTCCAACTGCTCGATTCCTCAACTTTTGTATTCTATGGGTCCTGTGTTGTGATGCTCCTCCTGCCTGCCTCACTCGCAACCCCTTCGTGATGTGGGTCTTCTGGTTTGAGGCCACATGTGCTGGGTTCCGCAACTTTCAATGATGTGGTCCCACTGGTGTGAGGACACTCCTGCCTGGTTCCCATCCCCTTGGTGATGTGGGTCTTCTGGTGACAGTCTTATCCTGGCTGGATTCCTCACTGTTCTGTGAGGTAGGCCCTCTGCTGTGAGGTCAATCCTGCCTGACTTGCACACATCACCTTAGCGACGTGGGCCCTCTGTTGGCACATGGAACCTGCTGGGAGCCTCCTGCCCTCGGTGATGACGGCCCTCTAGCATCAGGCCCTAACTGCTGGGCTCCCCACGTTTTCTGATGTGAGCCCAGTGATGCCAGGACACTCCTGTCAGGTTCCCATCCCCATGGGGATGTGGGCTTTCTGCTCTGAGGTCCCAACGCCTGGGTTGCTCACAGTTTCATGATGTGGGCTCTCTGCTGTTAGTTCACTCCTGCCTGCATCCCATAGCTTCTGTGCTCTCGGCCACCTGCTGGGAGGTTCCAAATGCTGGATTCCTCACCTTTTTTATTCTTTGGGCCCTCTGTTTTTAGGCTACTCCTACCTGCCTCACTCCCATCCCCTTTGTGATGTATGTCCTCTGATATGAGGCCACATGTGCTGGGTTCCTCACCTTTCGATGATGTGGCCCCACTGGTGGGAGGACAGTCCTGACTGGTTCCCATCCCCTTGGTGTTGTGGGCCCTCTGGCGAGAGTCTCATCCTGCCTCGGTTCCTCACCCTTCTGTGAGATAGGCCCTCTGCTGTGAGGTCACTACTGCCTGGCTGGTGCATGCCACCTTGTAGACGTGGGCCCTCTGTTGGCAGTTGGAACCTGCTGGGAGTCTCCTCCCCTCAGTTATGAGGGCCCCCGGCATCAGGCCCTAACTGCTGGGATCCTAACATTTTCTGATATGTGCTAAGTGGTGCGAAGCCACTCCTGCCAGGTTCCCATCCCAATGGGGATGTGGGCCTTCTGTTCTGAGGTCCCAACGGCTGGGCTGCTCACAGGTTCATGATGTGGGCCCTCTGCTGTGAGTTCATTGCGGCCTGGATCCCATAGCCTCGGTGTTCTGGGCCACTTGCTGGGAGGTTCCAACTGCTGGATTCCTCAACTTTTATATTCTATGGACCCTGTGTTGTGAGGCTGGTCCTGCCAGCCTCATTCCGAACCCCTTGGTGATGTGGTTCCTATGGTTTGAGGCTACATGTGCTGGGATCCTCACCTTTCGATGATGTTGTCCCACTGGTGTGGGGACACTCCTGCCTGGTTCCCATCCCCTTGGTGATGTGGGCCCTCTGGTGAGAGTCTGATCCTGGCTGTGTTCCTCACCCTTCTGTGAGGTGGGCCCTCTGCTGTGAGGTCACTCCTGCCGGGCTGGCACACATCGCCTTGGCGACGTTGGCCCTCTGGTGGCAGCTGGAGCCTGCTGGGAGCCTCCTCCTCTCGGTGATGAGTGCCCTCTAGCGTCAGGCCCGAACTTCTGATGTGGGCTGTCTGGTATTATTTCACTCCGGCCTGGATCCCCTAGCCTCTGTGCTCTGGGCCGCCTGCTGGGAGGTTCCAACTGCTGGATTCCTCACCTTTCTTATTTTTGGGCCCTCTGTTATGGGGCTCCTCCTGCCTGCCTCACTCCCAGCCCCTTGGTGATGGGTGTCCTATAGTTTGAAGCCACATGTTCTGGGTTCCTCATGTTTAGATGATGTGACCCTACTCATGTGAGGACACTCCTGCCTGGTTCCAATCCATTTGGTGATGTGGGCCCTCTGGTGCGAGTCTGATCCTGACTGGGTTCGTCACACTTCTCTGAGGTGGGCCCTCTGCTGTGAGGTCATTCGTGCCTGGTTGGCACACATCGCCTTGGCAACGTCAGCCCTCTGGTAGCAGTTGGAGCCTGCTGGGAGCCTCCTTCCCTTGGTGATGAGGGTCCTCTGGCGTCAGGCCCTAACTGCTGGTCGCCCAAAATTTTCTGATATGTTCTCAGTGGTGCGAGGACACTCCTACCAGATTTCCATCCCCATGGGGATGTGGGCATCCTGCTCTGAGGTCCCAATGGCTGGGTTGCTCAGTTTCATGACATGGGCCCTCTTCTGTGAGTTCACTGTGGCCTGGATCCCATAGCCTCGGTGCTCTGGGCCGCCTGCTGGGAGGTTCCAACTGCTGGATTCCTCACTTTCTTATTCTATGGGCCCAGTGTTGTGAGGCTACTCCTGCCTGCCTCACTCCGAGGCCCTTGGGGATGTGGGTCCTCTGGTTTCAGGACACATGTGCTGAGTACCTCACCTTTCAATGATGTGGCCCCACTGGTGTGAAGACACTCCTGCCTGGTTCCCATCCCCTTGGTGATGTGGGCCCTCTGGTGAGAGTCTGATGTTGGCTGGGTTTCTCACCCTTCTGTGAGGTGGGACCTCTGCTGTGAGGTAACACCTGCCTGGCTTGCTCACGTTGCCTTGGCAATGTGAGCCCTCAAGTGGCAGTTGGAGCCTGCTGGGAATCTCCTCCCCTCACTTATGAGAGCTCTGGATAAAACACATATGCCCTTTATTGCCAAGTGCATTATTTTCCAAGTTCTGTCTCTTTTCCTATGCTTTAAGAGTGACTCTCGTGTACCTTCTGAAATCGGTTTCCTGCAATTCTGCCCGCTTTCAAGTCCTCTTGGCAGCCTTACTTCAATATATTTTTGGACGATAGCTGTCATTTATAACTCTGCAGGTTTGTGAATGACAGTGCTCCTGAGCTCCTTTCTTCAACTCGCTTTCTTGTGAGCTGGCCGCAACACCGCAGGATTGCTTCAGGCCCTAGTGTGGTTCTGGCATGGCATGCTGAGCCTTTGGTTAATTCCTCTTTCTGGTGGGAAATGAGAGTTAAATTTGGCCGTCCAGACACCTCCAGCTAGTCTCTCATTGGTTCTCCCTATTCCTGTTCATCTTCCGCAGAAATTGCAAACTGGGCCAAACAGGAGGTTAAAGGCACTGACTCTCCAAGTGGGGAGAGTGTTAGTAAAGCGTCTGGAATGTTGCACCCGAATACCAGGGGACGAAAACTGAGACACATTTGAACACGTTTCCCGATCACACGGTGGATCATACTCTGGGTTCCACATGCATGTTTTAGCTGAAGGAAGAATCCCTTAAACCTGGAGAGTTGAGACCCATGGAATGGGTACCATGCAGTATGACTTCAAATGGTCTGCATTTGCTCACCGAACCTCACCAATCCTATCACTGCTGCGTTTATGCCACTGTACACACGCTTGATTCTCCTTCGGAGACATATAAGTCCTTAGGTTTTAAGATTCTTACTAGTCAGTTATATTCTTAGGCGTTTAATATGGGGTGTTGAGTCCACTTCGTTGAGCAAGGAGTAGCTCTTGTCTATTACATATTTGGCTTATGGAACGGTATCTGTGTTAATTTCAATCTCTGGTTTTATGCAGCACCCCAACTCACCTTTCCCCTTAAGCAAGCATAAGTTGGTTTTCTACATTTGAGACCCTGTTCTGTTTTGTAATTCAGTTCCTGTGTAGCCAAGTTTACATTCCGTGTATTAGTGATACCTTATGATGTTTCTTTTTCTGTGTGACTTATTTCACTTAGAATCATCACACCTGAATCCACTCATTATGCTTTTACGGGCCTGAGGACATAGATTTCATTGCTGAGTGATATTGCATTGTAAGTAATTACCACAACTTCTTTATCCATTTTTCGCTTTCTGCGATATTGAACTTGTACAGTAAACAAGGCTCTTGTAAACAGAGCTGTCCCAAACTTTGGGGTGGCTGTGTCTTTTTGATTTTAATTTCCCTAAGCTATGGGACCATAAGTGGAAGTGCCCTAGGCTCTGTTGCTTTGTTTTATAGATGTTTCAGGAAACACCATACACTTCTCCAGAGTGGCTGTTGGCAATTTACATCCCGCCCATCAGCATAACAAGGCTCCCAGTTCTCCATGGCCTGTCCTGCCTTTCTGGATTTTACGCTTTTTTCAGATGGCCCTTTTGACCGGGGGGCAGTGAGAGTTCTTTGTAGCGCAGATTTCCTTTGCAAGCTTGCTTGGTTGGCCAAAAGGGGCGTATGCGTTTTTTTCCTGAATATATTCAGGAAACAATGCATACGCCCTTTTTGGCCAAGTGCATCATTGTGGACGTTCTGCCTCTTTTCCTATGTTTTACATGCAATTCCAGTCTACCTCCTGAAATCGGTTTCCTGCAATTCTGCCCCGCTTTCAAGTCCTCTTGGCAGCCTTACTTCAATATATTTTTGGACAATAGCTGTCATTTATAACTCTGCAGGTTTGTGAATTACAGGGCCCCTGAGCTCCTTTCTTCAACTCGCTTTCTTGTGAGCTGGCCGCAAACCCGCAAGACTGCTTCGGGCCCTAATCTGCTTCTGGCAGGGCACGCTGAGCCTTTGGTTAATTCCTCTTCCTGGTGGGAAATGAGTGTTAAATATGCCCGTCCAGACACCTACCTCACTCTCAACCCCTTGGTGATGTGGGTCCTCTGGTTTGTGTCCACCTTTGCTGGGTTCCTCACCTTTCGATGATGTGGCCCCACTAGTGTGAGGACACTCCTGCCTGGTTCTCATCCACGTGGTTATGTGCACACCCTGGTGAGAGTCTGTTCCTGGCTGTGTTCCTCACCCACCTGTGAGGGAGACCCTCTGCTGATAGGTCACTCCTGCATGGCTGGAACACATTGCCTTGGTGAAGTCAGCCATGTGGCGGCACTTGGAGTGTGCTGGGAATCTGCTCCCCCCAGTGATGAGGGCCCTCTTGGGTCAGGCCCTAACTGCTGGGCTCACCAACTTTTCTTAGTGAGCCCAGTGATGCTTTGGCACTCCTCTTAGGATCCCATCCCCATGGGGATGTGGGCCTTCTGCTCTGAGGTCCCAACGGCTGGGTTGTTCACATTTTCATGATGTGGGCTCTCTGGTGTTAGTTCACAGAGGCCTGGATCCCATAGCCTCTGTGCTCTTGGCCGCCTGCTGGGAGGTTCCAACTGCTGGATTCCTCACTTTTTTAATTTTTTGGGCCCTCTGTTGTGAGGATCCTCCTGCCTGCCTCACTCCCAGCCCCTTCGTGATGTGTGTCGTCTGGTTTGAGGCCACATGTGCTGGGTTCCTCACCTTTCGATGATGTGGGACCAATGGTCTTAGGAGATTCCTGCCTGGTTCACATCCCCTTGGTGATGTGGGCCCTCTGTTGAGAGTCTGATCCTGGCTGGGTTCCTCACCCATCTGTGAGGTGGGCCGTCTGCTGTGAGGTCACTCCTGCCTGGCTTGCTCATCTCGCCTTGTGGACATGAGCCCTCTGGTGGCACTTGGAGCCTGCTGGGAGCCTCCTCCCCTCGGTGATGAGGGCCCTCTGGCGTCAGGCCCTAACTGCTGGGCTCCCCACATTTTGTGATGTGCGCCCAGTGGTGCGAGGACACTCCAGCCAGGTTCACATCCCCATTGGGATGTGGGCCTTCTGCTCTGAGGTCCCAATGCCTGGGTTGCTCACAGTTTCATGATGTGGGCTCTCTGCTGTTAGTTCACTCCTGCCTGCATCCCATAGCTTCTGTGCTCTCGGCCGCCTGCTGGGAGGTTCCAACTGTTGGATTCCTCACCTTTCTTATTCTCTGGGCCCTCTGTTTTTAGGCTATTCCTGCCTGCCTCACTGCCATTCCCTTTGTGATATGTGTCCTCTGATTTGAGGTCACATGTGCTGGGTTCCGCACCTTTCGATGATGTGGCCCCACTGGAGGGAAGACAGTCCTGACTGGTTCCCATCCCCTTGCTGATGTGGGCCCTCAGGTGAGCGTCTGATCCTGGCTGGGTTCCTCACCCTTCTGTGAGGTGGGCCCTCTGCTGTGAGGTCAATCATGCCTGTCTGGCACACGTCACCTTGGCGACGTGGGCCCTCTGGTGGCAGTTGGAGTGTGCTGGGATCCTCCTCCCCTCGGTGATGAGGGCCCTCTTGCCTTAGGCCATAACTGCTGGGCTCCCCACATTTTCTGATGTGCGCCAAGTGAGTGAGGACACTCTTGCCAGGTTCCCATCCCCATGGGGATATGGGCCTTCTGCTCTGAGGTCAAAACGGCTGGCTTGCTCACAGTACCATGATGTGGGCCCTCTGCTGTGAGTTCACTCCGGCAAGGATCCCTTATCATCGGTGCTCTGAGCCGCCTGCTGGGAGGTTCCAACTGCTGGATTCCTCAACTTTTTTATTCTATGTGCCCTCTGTTGTGAGGCTCCTCCTGCCTGCCTCACTGCCAGCCCCTTGGTGATTACTGTCCTATGGCTTGAGGCCACATGTGCTGCGTTCCTCACCTTTCGGTGATGTGGCCCCACTCGTGTGAGGACACTCCTGCCTGGTTCCCATCCCCTTGGTGAGGTGGGCCCTCTGGCGAGAGTCTAATGCTGGCTGGGTTCCTCAACGTTCTGTGAGGTAGGCCCTCTGCTGTGAGGTCACTCCTGCCTGGCTGGCACACGTCACCTTGGAGACGTGAGCCCTCTGGTGGCAGTTGGAGCGTGCAGGGTGCCTCCTCCTCTCGGTGATGACGGCCCTCTGGCGTCAGGCCCTAAATGGTGGGCTCCCCACATTTTCTGATGTGCGCCCAGTGGTGCGAGGAAACTCCAGCCAGGTTCCTATTCCCATGGGGATGTGGGCCTTCTGTGCTGAGGTCCCAACGGCTGGGCTGCTCACAGGTTCATGATGTGGGCCCTCTGCTCTGAGTTCACTGTGGCCTGGATCCTATAGCCTCGGTGCTCTGGGCCACTTGCTGGGAGGTTCCAACTGCTGGATTCCTCAACTTTTATATTCTATGGACCCTGTGTTGTGAGGCCGGTCCTGCCAGCCTCATTCCGAACCCCTTGGTGATGTGGGTCCTCTGGTTTGAGGCTACATGTGCTGGGATCCTCACCTTTCGATGATGTTGTCCCACTGGTGTGGGGACACTCCTGCCTGGTTCCCATCCCCTTGGTGATGTGGGCCGTCTGGTGAGAGTCTGATCCTGGCTGTGTTCCTCACCCTTCTGTGAGGTGGGCCCTCTGCTGTGAGGTCACTCCTGCCGGGCTGGCACACATCGCCTTGGCGACGTTGGCCCTCTGGTGGCAGCTGGAGCCTGCTGGGAGCCTCCTCCTCTCAGTGATGAGTGCCCTCTAGCGTCAGGCCCTAACTTCTGAGCACCCCACGTTTTCTGATGTGAGCCCAGTGATGCCAGGACACTCCTGTCATGTTCCCATCACCATGGGGATGTGGGCCTTCTGCTCTGAGGTCCCAATGTCTGGGTTGCTCACAGTTTCATGATGTGGGCTGTCTGGTGTTAGTTCACTCCGGCCTGGATCCCCTAGCCTCTGTACTCTGGGCTGCCTGCTGGGAGGTTCCAAATGCTGGATTCCTCACCTTTCTTATTTTTGGGCCCTCTGTTATGAGGCTCCTCCTGCCTGCCTCACTCCCAGCCCCTTGGTGATGGGTGTCCTATGGTTTGAAGCCACATGTTCTGGGTTCCTCACCTTTAGATGATGTGGCCCTACTCATGTGAGGACACTCCTGCCTGGTTCCAATCCATTTGGTGATGTGGGCCCTCTGGTGCGAGTCTGATCCTGACTGGGTTCGTCACACTTCTCTGAGGTGGGCCCTCTGCTGTGAGGTCATTCGTACCTGCTTGGCACACATCGCCTTGGTGACGTCAGCCCTCTGGTGGCAGTTGGAGCCTGCTGGGAGCCTCCTTCCCTTGGTGATGAGGGTCCTCTGGCGTCAGGCCCTAACTGCTGGTCGCCCAAAATTTTCTGATACATTCTCAGTGGTGCGAGGACACTCCTACCAGATTTCCATCCCCATGGGGATGTGGGCATCCTGCTCTGAGGTCCCAATGGCTGGGTTGCTCAGTTTCATGACATGGGCCCTCTTCTGTGAGTTCACTGTTGCCTGGATCCCATAGCCTCGGTGCTCTGGGCCGCCTGCTGGGAGGTTCCAACTGCTGGATTCCTCACTTTCTTATTCTATGGGCCCAGTGTTGTGAGGCTACTCCTGCCTGCCTCACTCCGAGGCCCTTGGGGATGTGGGTCCTCTGGTTTCAGGACACATGTGCTGAGTACCTCACCTTTCGATGATGTGGCCCCACTGGTGTGAAGACACTCCTGCCTGGTTCCCATCCCCTTGGTGATGTGGGCCCTCTGGTGAGAGTCTGATGTTGGCTGGGTTTCTCACCCTTCTGTGAGGTGGGACCTCTGCTGTGAGGTAACACCTGCCTGGCTTGCTCACGTTGCCTTGGCAATGTGAGCCCTCAAGTGGCAGTTGGAGCCTGCTGGGAATCTCCTCCCCTCACTTATGAGAGCTCTGGATAAAACACATATGCCCTTTATTGTCAAGTGCATTATTTTCCAAGTTCTGTCTCTTTTCCTATGCTATAAGAGTGAGTCCCGTGTACCTTCTGAAATCGGTTTCCCGCAATTCTGCCCCGCATTCAAGTCCTCTTCGCAGCCTTACTTCAGTAAAATTTTGGATGATAGCTGTCATTTATAACTCCGCAGGTTTGTGAATTACAGTGCACCTCAGCTCCTTTCTTAAACTCTCTTTCTTGTGAGCTGGCCCAACACTGCAGGATTGCTTCAGGCCCTAGTGTGGTACCGGCATGGCATGCTGAGCCTTTGGTTAATTCCTCTTCCTGGTGGGAAATGAGAGTTAAATTTGTCCGTCCAGACACCTCCAGCTAGTCTCTCATTGGTTCTCCCTATTCCTGTTCATCTTCCGCAGAAATTGCAAACTGAGGCAAACAGGAGGTTTAAGGCACTGACTCTCCAAGTGGGGAGAGTGTTAGTAAAGCGTCTGGAATGTTGCACCCGAATACCAGGGGACGAAAACTGAGACACATTTGAACACATTTCCCAATCACATGGTGGATCATACTCTGGGTTCCACATGCATGTTTTAGCTGAAGGAAGAATCCCTGAAACCTGGAGAGTTGAGACCCATGGAATGGGTACCATGCAATATGACTTCAAAGGGTCTGTATTTGCTCACCGAACCTCACCAATCCTGTCACTGCTGTGTTTATGTGGCTGTACACACGCTTGATTCTCTTTCGCAGACATATCAATCCATAGGTTTTAAGATTCTTACTAGTCAGGTATATTCTTAGGCGTTTAATATGGGGTGTTGTGTCCACTTCGTTGAGCAAGGAGTAGCTCTTGTCTATTACATATTTGGATTATGGAACGGTATCTGTGCTAATTTCAATCTCTGGTTTTATGCAGCACCCCAACTCACCTTTTCCCTTAAGCAAGCATAAGTTGGTTTTCTACATTTGAGACCCTGTTCTGTTTTGTAATTCAGTTCCTGTGTAGCCAAGTTTACATTCCATGTATTAGTGATATCTTATGATGTTTCTTTTTCTGTGTGACTTATTTCACTTAAAATCATCGTACCTGAATCCACTCATTATGCTGCTATGGGCCTGATGACACAGATTTCATTGCTGAGTGATATTGCATTGTACGTAAGTACCACAAATTCTTTATCCATTTTTCGCTTTCTGCAATATTGAACTTGTATCGTAAACGAGGTTCTTGTAAACAGAGCTGTCCCAAACTTTGTGGTGGCTGTGTCTTTTTGAATTTAATTTCCCTAAGCTATAGGACCATAAGTGGAATTGCCCTAGGCTCTGTTGCTTTGTTTTTTAGATGTTTCAGGAAACACCATACACTTCTCCAGAGTGGCTGTTGGCAATTGACATCCCGCCCATAAGCATAACAAGGCTCCCAGTTCTCCATGGCCTGTCCTGCCTTTCTGGATTTTACAGTTTATTCAGATGGCCGTTTTGACCAGGGGGCAGTGAGACTTCATTGTAGTGCAGATTTCCTTTGCAAGCTTGCTTGGTTGGCCAAAAAGGGCGTATGCGTTTTTTCCTGAATATATTCAGGAAAAAACGCATACGCCCTTTTTGGCCAAGTGCATCATTGTGGATGTTCTGTCTCTTTTCCTATGCTTTACATGCAACTCTACTCTACCTCCTGAAATCGGTTTCCTGCAATTCTGCCCCGCTTTCAAGTCCTCTTGGCAGCCTTACTTCAATATATTTTTGGACGATAGCTGTCATTTATAACTCTGCAGGTTTGTGAATTACAGTGCCCCTGAGCTCCTTTCTTCAACTCGCTTTCTTGTGAGCTGGTTGCAACACCGCAGGATTGCTTCAGGCCCTAGTGTGGTTCCGGCACGGCACGCTGAGCCCTTGGTTAATTCCTCTTCTTGGTTCGAAATGAGAGTTAAATTTGCCCGTCCAGACACCTCCAGCTAGTCTCTCATTGTTTCTCCCTATTCCTGTTCATTTTCCGCAGAAATTGCAAACTGGGCCAAACAGGAAGTTAAAGGCACTGACTCTCCAAGTGAGGAGAGTGTTAGTAAAGCGTCTGGAATGTTGCACCCGAGTACCAGGGGACGAAAACTGAGAAACATTTGAACACGTTTCCCGATCACACGGTGGATCATACTCTGGGTTCCACATGCATGTTGTAGCTGAAGGAAGAATCCCTTAAACCTGGAGAGTTGAGACCCATGGAATGGGTACCATGCAATATGACTTCAAAGGGACTGCATTTGCTCACCGAACCTCACCAATCCTATCACTGCTGCGTTTGTGCCGCTGAACACACGCTTGATTCTCTTTCAGAGACATATAAATCCATAGGTTTTAAGATTCTTACTAGACAGGTATATTCATAGGTGTTTAATATGGGGTGTTGAGTCCACTTCGTTTAGCACAGAGTAGCTCTTGTCTATTACATATTTGGCTTATGGAACGGTATCTGTGCTAATTTCAATCTCAGGTTTTATGCAGCACCCCAACTCACCTTTCCCCTTAAGCAAGCATAGTTGGTTTTCTACATTTGAGACACTGTTCTGTTTTGTAATTCAGTTCCTGTGTAGCCAAGTTTACATTCCGTGTATTAGTGATATCTTATGATGTTTCCTTTTCTGTGTGACTTATTTCACTTAGAATCATCGTACCTGAATCCACTCATTATGCTGCTACGGGCCTGATGACAGATTTCATTGCTGAGTGATATTGCATTGTACGTAAGTACCACAACTTCTTTATCCATTTTTCACTTTCTGTGATATTGAACTTGTACCGTAAACGAGGTTCTTGTAAACAGAGGCGTCCCAAACTTTGGGGTGGCTGTGTCTTTTTGATTTTAATTTCCCTAAGCTATAGGACCATAAGTGGAAGTGCCCTAGGCTCTGTTGCTTTGTTTTTTGGATGTTTCAGGAAACACCATACACTTCTCCAGAGTGGCTGTTGGCAATTTACATCCCATCCATCAGCATAACAATGCTCCCAGTTCTCCATGGCCTGTCCTGCCTTTCTGGATTTTACACTTTTTTCAGATGACCCTTTTGACAGGGGGGCAGTGAGACTTCATTGTAGTGCAGATTTCTTTGCAAGCTTGCTTGGTTGGCCAAAAAGGGCATATGCGTTTTTTCCTGAATATATTCAGGAAAAAACGCATACGCCCTTTTTGGCCAAGTGCATCATTGTGGACGTTCTGCCTCTTTTCCTATGCTTTACATGCAATTCTGGTCTACCTCCTGAAATCAGTATCCTGCAATTCTGCCCCGCTTTCAAGTCCTCTTGGCAGCCTTACTTCAATATATTTTTGGACGATAGCTGTCATTTATAACTGTGCAGGTTTGTGAATTACAGTGCGCCTGAGCTCCTTTCTTCAACTCGCTTTCTTGTGAGCTGGCCTCAACACCGCAGGATTGCTTCAGGCCCTAGTGTAGTTCCGGCATGGCACGCTGAGCCCTTAGTTAATTCCTCTTCCTGGTGGGAAATGAGAGTTAAATTTGCCCCTCCAGACACCTCCAGCTAGACTCTCATTGGTTCTCCCTATTCCTGTTGATTTTCCGAAGAAATTGCAAACTGAGCCAAACAGGAGGTTAAAGGCACTGACTCTCCAAGTGGGGAGAGTGTTAGTAAAGCGTCTGGAATGTTGCACCCGAGTACCAGGGGACGAAAACTGAGACACATTTGAACACGTTTCCCGAACACACGGTGGATCATACTCTGGGTTCCACATGCATGTTTTAGCTGAAGGAAGAATCCCTTAAACCTGGAGAGTTGAGACCCATGGAATGGGTACCATGCAATATGACTTCAAAGGGTCTGCATTTGCTCACCGAACCTCACCAATCCTATCACTGCTGCTTTTATGCCGCTGTACACATGCTTGATTCTCTTTCCCAGACATATAAATCCATAGGTTTTAAGATTCTTACTAGTCAGGTATATATTTAGGCGTTTAATATGGGGTGTTGAGTCCACGTCGTTGAGCAAGGGGTAGCTCTTGCCTATTACATATTTGGCTTATGGAACGATATCTGTGCTACTTTCAATCTCTGGTTTTATGCAGCACTCCAACTCACCTTTCCCCTTAAGCAAGCATAAGTTGGTTTTCTACATTTGAGACCCTGTTCTGTTTTGTAATTCACTTCCTGTGTAGCCAAGTTTACATTCCGTGTACTAGTGATATCTTATGATGTTTCTTTTTCTGTGTGACTTATTTCACTTAGAATCATCGTACCTGAATGCACTCATTATGCTGCTACTGGCCTGATGACATAGATTTCATTGCTGAGTGATATTGCATTGTACGTAAGTACCACAACTTCTTTATCCATTTTTCGCTTTCTGTGATATTGAAGTTGTACCGTAAAGGAGGTTCTCGTAAACAGAGCCGTCCCAAACTTTGGGGTGGCTGTGTCTTTTTGATTTTAATTTCCCTAAGCTATAGGACCATAAGTGGAAGTGCCCTAGGCTCTGTTGCTTTGTTTTTTAGATGTTTCAGGAAACACCATACACTTCTCCAGAGTGGCTGTTGGCAATTTACATCCCGCCCATCAGCTTAACAAGGCTCCCAGTTTTCCATGGCATGTCCTGCCTTTCTGGATTTTACACTTTTTTCAGATGTCCCTTTTGACCGGGGAGCAGTGAGACTTCATTGTAGTGCAGATTTCCTTTCCAAGCTTGCTTGGTTGGCCAAAAAGGGCGTATGGGTTTTTTCCTGAATATATTCAGGAAAAAACGCATACGCCCTTTTTGGCCAAGTGCATCATTGTGGACGTTCTGCCTCTTTTCCTATGCTTTACATGCAATTCCAGTCTACTTCCTGAAATAGGTTTCCTGCAATTCTGCCCGGCATTCAAGTCCTCTTGGCAGCCTTACTTCAATATATTTTTGGACGATAGCTGTCATTTATAACTCTGCATGTTTGTGAATTACAGTGCCCCTGAGCTCCTTTCTTCAACTCGATTTCTTGTGAGCTGGCCGCAATACCGCAGGATTGCTTCAGACCCTAGTGTGGTTCCGGCAAGACACGCTGAGCGTTTGGTTAATTCCTCTTCCTGGTGTGAAATGAGAGTTAAATTTGCCCGTCCAGACACCTCCAGTTAGTCTCTCATTGGTTCTCCCTATTCCTGTTCATTTTCCGCAGAAATTGCAAACTGGGCCAAACAGGAGTTTAAAGGCACTGACTCTCCAAGTGGGGAGAGTGTTAGTAAAGCGTCTGGAATGTTGCACCTCAGTACCAGGGGGCGAAACATGAGACACATATGAACACATTTCCCGATCACATGGTGGATCATACTCTGGGTTCCACATGCATGTTTTAGCTGAAGGAAGAATCCCTTAAACCTGGAGAGTTGAGACCCATGGATAGGGTACCATGCAATATGACTTCAAAGGGTCTGCATTTGCTCACCGAACCTCACCAATCCTATCACTACTGCGTTTATGCCGCTGTACACACACTTGATTCTCTTTCAGAGACATATAAATCCATAGGTTTTAAGATTCTTAGTAGTCAGGTATATTCTTAGGCGTTTAATATGGGGTGTTGAGTCCACTTCGTTGAGCAAGGAGTAGCTCTTGTCTATTACATATTTGGCTTATGGAACGGTATCTGTGCTATTTCAATCTCTGGTTTTATGCAGCACCCCAACTCACCTTTCCCCTTAAGCAAGCATAAGTTGGTTTTCTACATTTGGGACCCTGTTCTGTTTTGTAATTCAGTTCCTGTGTAGCCAAGTTTACATTCCGTGTAGTAGTGATATCTTATGATGTTTCTTTTTCTGTGTGACTTATTTCACTTAGAATCATCGTACCTGAATCCACTCATTATGCTGCTTCGGGCCAGATGACATAGATTTCATTGCTGAGTGATATTGCATTGTACGTAAGTACCACAACTTCTTTATCCAGTTTTCGCTTTCTGTGATATTGAACTGGTACCGTAAATGAGGTTCTTGTAAACAGAGCCGTCCCAGATTTTGGGGTGGCTGTGTCTTTTTGATTTTAATTTCCCTAAGCCATAGTACCATAAGTTGAAGTGCCCTAGGCTCTGTTGCTTTGTTTTTTAGATGTTTCAGGAAACACCATACACTTCTCCAGAGTGGCTGTTGGCAATTTACATCCCGCCCATCAGCATAACAAGGCTCCCAGTTCTCCATGGCCTGTCCTGCCTTTCTGGATTTTACACTTTTTTCAGATGCCCATTTTGACCGGGGGGCAGTGAGACGTCATTGTAGTGCAGATTTCCTTTGCAAGCTTGCCTGGTTGGCCAAAAAGGGCGTATGTGTTTTTTCCTGAATATATTCAGGAAAAAACGCATACGCCCTTTTTGGCCAACTGCATCATTGTGGACGTTCTGCCTCTTTTCCTATGCTTTACATGCAATTCCAGTCTACCTCCTGAAATTAGTTTCCTGCAATTCTGCCCCGTTTTCAAGTCCTCTTGGCAGCCTTACTTCAATATATTTTTGGAAGATAGCTCTCATTTATAACTCTGCACGTTAGTGAATTACAGTGCCCCTAAGCTCCTTTCTTCAACTCGCTTTCTTGTGAGCTGGCCGCAACACCGCAGGATTGCTTCAGGTCCTAGTGTGGTTCCGGCATTGCACGCTGATCCTTTGGTTAATTCCTCTTCCTGGTGGGAAATGAGAGTTAAATTTGCCCGTCCAGACACCTCCAGGTAGTCTCTCATTGGTTCTCCCTATTCCTGTTTATCTTACACAGAAATTGCAAACTGGGCCAAACAGGGGGTTAAAGGCACTGACTCTCCAAGTGGGGAGAGTGTTAGTAAAGCAACTGGAATGTTGCACCCGAGTACCAGGTTACGAAAACTGAGACACATTTGAACACATTTCCCGATCACATGGTGGATCATACTCTGGGTTCCACATGCATGTTTTAGCTGAAGGAAGAATCCCTTAAACCTGGAGAGTTGAGACCCATGGAATGGGTAATATGCAATATGACTTCAAAGGCTCTGCATTTGCCCACCGAACCTCACCAGTACTATCACTGCTGCGTTTATGCCACTGTACACACGCTTGATTCTCTTTCGCAGACATATAAATCCATAGGTTTTAAGATTCTTACTAGTCAGGTATATTCTTAGGCGTTTAATATGTGGTGTTGAGTCCACTTCGTTGAGCAAGGAGTAGCTCTTGCCTATTACATATTTGGCTTATGGAACGGTATCTGTGCTGATTTCAATCTCTGGTTTTATGCAGCACCCCAACTCACCCCTTAACCAAGCATAAGTTGGTTTTCTATATTTGAGACCCTGTTCTGTTTTGTAATTCAGTTCCTGTGTAGCCAAGTTTACATTCCGTGTACTAGTGATATCTTATGATGTTTCTTTTCCTGTGTGACTTATTTCACTTAGAATCATCGTTCCTGAATCCCCTCATTATGCTGCTACGGGCCTGATGACATAGATTTCATTGCTGTGTGATATTGCATTGTACGTAAGTACCACAACTTCTTTATCCATTTTTCATTTTCTGCGATATTGAACTAGTACCGTAAACGAGGTTCTTGTAAACAGAGCCGTCCCAAACTTTGGGGTGGCTGTGTCTTTTTGATTTTAATTTCATTAAGCTATAGGACCATAAGTGGAAGTGCCCTAGGCTCTGTTGCTTTGTTTTTTGGATGTTTCAGGAAACATAATACACTTCTCCAGAGTGGCTGTTGGCAATTTTCATCCCACCCTTCAGCATGACAAGGCT
The DNA here is from genome assembly GCF_937001465.1 of Orcinus orca. Lineage (NCBI taxonomy): Eukaryota > Metazoa > Chordata > Mammalia > Artiodactyla > Delphinidae > Orcinus > Orcinus orca. The sequence goes on along the minus strand of NC_064562.1, from coordinate 58,296,651 downwards.
CCCAGTTCTCCATGGCCTGTCCTGCCTTTCTGCATTTTACACTTTTTTCACATGGCCCTTTTGACAGGGGGGCAGTGAGTCGTCATTGTAGTGCAGATTTCTTTGCAAGCTTGCTTGGTTGGCCAAAAAGTGCGTATGTGTTTTTTCCTGAATATATTCAGGAAAAAACGCATACGCACTTTTTGGCCAAGTGCATCATTGTGGACGTTCTGCCTCTTTTCTTATGCTTTACATGCAATTCCAGTCTACCTCCTGAAATCGGTTTCCTGCAATTCTGCCCCGCTTTCAAGTCCTCTTGGCAGCCTTACTTCAATATATTTTTGGACGATAGCTGTCATGTATAACTCTGCAGGTTTGTGAATGACAGTGCCCCTGAGCTCCTTTTTTCAACTCGCTTTCTTGTGAGCTGGCCGCAACACCGCAGGATTGCTTCAGGCCCTAGTGTGGTTCCGGCACGGCACGCTGAGCCTTTGGTTAATTCCTCTTTCTGGTGTGAAATGAGAGTCAAATTTGCCCGTCCAGACACCTCCAGCTACTGTCTCATTGGTTCTCCCTATTCCTGTTGATTTTCCGAAGAAATTGCAAACTGGGCCAAACAGGAGGTTAAAGGCACTGACTCTCCAAGTGGGGAGAGTGTTAGTAAAGCGTCTGGAATGTTGCACCCGAGTACCAGGGGATGAAAACTGAGACACATTTGAACACGTTTCCCGAACACACGGTGGATCATACTCTGGGTTCCACATGCATGTTTTAGCTGAAGGAAGAATCCCTTAAACCTGGAGAGTTGAGACCCATGGAATGGGTACCATGCAATATGACTTCAAAGGGTCTGCATTTGCTCACCGAACCTCACCAATCCTATCACTGCTGCGTTTATGCCGCTGTACACACGCTTGATTCTCTTTCGGAGACATAGAAATCCATAGGTTTTAAGATTCTTACTAGTCAGGTATATTCTTAGGCGTTTAATATGGGGTGTTGAGTCCAATTCGTTGAGCAAGGAGTAGCTCTTGTCTATTACATATTTGGCTTATGGAACGGTATCTGTGCTAATTTCAATCTCTGGTTTTATGCAGCACCCCAACTCACCTTTCCCCTTAAGCAAGCATAAGTTGGTTTTCTACATTTGAGACCCTGTTCTGTTTTGTAATTCAGTTCCTGTGTAGCCAAGTTTACATTCCGTGTAGTAGTGATATCTTATGATGTTTCTTTCTCTGTATGACTTATTTCACTTAGAATCATCGTACCTGAATCCCCGCATTATGCTGCTACGGGCCTGATGACATAGATTTAATTGCTGAGTGATATTGCATTGTACGTAAGTACCACAACTTCTTTACCCATTTTTCGCTTTCTGTGATATTCAACTTGTACCGTAAATGAGGTTCTTGTAAACAGAGCTGTCCCAAATTTTGGGGTGGCTGTGTCTTTTTGATTTTAATTTCCCTAAGCTATAGGACCATAAGTGGAAGTGCCCTAGGCTCTGTTGCTTTGTTTTTTAGATGTTTCAGGAAACACCATACAGTTCTCCAGAGTGGCTGTTGGCAATTTACATCTCGCCCATCAGCATAACAAGGCTCCCAATTCTCCATGGCCTGTCCTGCCTTTCTGGATTTTACACTTTTTTCAGAAGGCCCTTTTGACTGGGCGGAAGTGAGACTTCATTGTAGTGCAGATTTCCTTTGCAAGCTTGCTTGGTTGGCCAAAAAGGGCGTATGCGTTTTTTCCTGAATATATTCAGGAAAAAACGCATACGCCCTTTTTGGCCAAGTGCATCATTGTGGACGTTCTGCCTCTTTTCCTATGCTTTACATGCAATTCCAGTCTACCTCCTGAAATCGGTTTCCTGCAATTCTGCCCCACTTTCAAGTCCTCTTGGCAGCATTACTTCAACATACTTTTGGACGATAGCTGTCATTTTTAACTCTGCAGGTTTGTGAATGACAGTGCCCCTGAGCTCCTTTCTTCAACTCGCTTTCTTGAGAGCTGGCCGCAACACCGCAGGATTGCTTCAGGCCCTAGTGTGGTTCCGGCACGGAACACTGAGCCTTTGGTTAATTCCTCTTCCTGGTGCGAAATGAGAGTTAAATTTGCCCCTGCAGACACCTCCAGCTAGTCTCTCATTGGTTCTCCCTATTCCTGTTCATTTTCCGCAGAAATTGCAAACTGGGCCAAACAGGAGTTTAAAGGCACTGACTCTCCAAGTGGGGAGAGTGTTAGTAAAGCGTCTGGAATGTTGCACTCGAGTACCAGGGGACGAAAACTGAGACACATTTGAACACGTTTCTCTATCACACGGTGGATCATACTCTGGGTTCCACATGCATGTTTTAGCTGAAGGAAGAATCCCTTAAACCTGGAGAGTTGAGACCCATGGAATGGGTAATATGCAGTATAACTTCAAAGAGTCTGCATTTGCTCACCGAACCTCACCAATCCTATCACTGCTGCGTTTATGCCACTGTACACACGCTTGATTCTCTTTCGGAGACATTTAAATCCATAGGTTGTAAGATTCTTAGTAGTCAGGTATATTCTTAGGCGGTTAATATGGGGTGTTGAGTCCACTACGTTGAGCAAGGAGTAGCTCTTGTTATTACATATTTGGCTTATGGAACAGTATCTGTGCTAATTTCAATCTCTGGTTTTATGCAGCACCCCAACTCACCTTTCCCCTTAAGCAAGCATAAGTTGGTTTTCTACATTTGAGACCCTGTTCTGTTTTGTAATTCAGTTCCTCTGTAGCCAAGGTTACACCCCGTGTACTAGTGATATCTTATGATGTTTCTTTTTCTGTGTGACTTATTTCACTTAGAATCATCGTACCTGAATCCACTCATTATGCTACTACAGGCCTGATGACATAGATTTCATTGCTGAGTGATATTGCATTGTACGTAAGTACCACAACGTCTTTATCCATTGTTCGCTTTCTGCGATATTGAACTTGTACTGTAACCAAGGTTCTTGTAAACAGAGCCGGCCCAAACATTGGGGTGGCTGTGTCTTTTTGATTTTAATTTCCCTAAGCTATAGCACCATAAGTGGAAGTGCCCTAGGCTCTGTTGCTTTGTTTTATCGATGTTTCAGGAAACACCATACACTTCTCCAGAGTGGCTGTTGGCAATTTACATCCCGCCCATCAGCATAACATGGCTCACAGTTCTCCATGGCCTGTCCTGCCTTTCTGGATTTTATACATTTTTTAGATGGCCCTTTTCAACAGGTGGCAGTGAGACTTCATTGTAGTGCAGATTTATCTGCAAGCTTGCTTGGTTGACCAAAAAGGGCGTGTGCGTTTTTTCCTGAATATATTCAGGAAAAAACGCATACGCCCTTTTTGGCCAAGTGCATCATTGTGGACGTTCTGCCTCTGTTCCTATGCTTTACATGCAATTCCAGTCTACCTCTTAAAATCGGTTTCCTGTAATTCTGCCCCGCGTTAAAGTCCTCTTGGCAGCCTTACTTCAATATATTTTTGGACGATAGCTGTCATTTATAACTCTGCAGGTTTGTGAATTACATTGCGCCTGAGCTCCTTTCTTCAACTTGCTTTCTTGTGAGCTGGCCTCAACACCGCAGGATTGCTTCAGGCCCTAGAGTAGTTCCGGCATGGCACGCTGAGCCCTTAGTTAATTCCTCTTCCTGGTGGGAAATGAGAGTTAAATTTGCCCCTCCAGACACCTCCAGGTAGTCTCTCATTGGTTCTCCCTATTCCTGTTGATTTTCCGAAGAAATTGCAAACTGAGCCAAACAGGAGGTTAAAGGCACTGACTCTCCAAGTGGGGAGAGTGTTAGTAAAGCGTCTGGAATGTTGCACCCGAGTACCAGGGGACGAAAACTGAGACACATTTGAACACATTTCCCAAACACACGGTGGATCATACTCTGGGTTCCACATGCATGTTTTAGCTGAAGGAAGAATCCCTTAAACCTGGAGAGTTGAGACCCATGGAATGGGTAATATGCAATATGACTTCAAAGGCTCTGCATTTGCTCACCAAACCTCACCAGTCCTATCACTGCTGCGTTTATGCCGCTGTACACACGCTTGATTCTCTTTCGGAGATATATAAATCCATAGGTTTTAAGATTCTTAGTAGTCAGGTATATTCTTAGGCGTTTAATATGCGGTGTTGAGTCCACTTCGTTGAGCAAGGAGTAGCTCTTGTCTATTACATATTTGGCTTATGGAACAGTATCTGTGCTAATTTCAATCTCTGGTTTTATGCAGCACCCCAACTCACCTTTCCCCTTAAGCAAGCATAAGTTGGTTTTCTACATTTGAGACCCTGTTCTGTTTTGTAATTCAGTTCCTGTGTAGCCATGTTTACATTCCGTGTATTAGTGATATCTTATGATGTTTCTTTTTCTGTGTGACTTATTTCACTTAGAATCATCGTACCTAAATCCACTCATTATGCTGCTTCGGGCCAGATGACATAGATTTCATTGCTGAGTGATATTGCATTGTACGTAAGTACCACAACTTCTTTATCCATTTTTCGCTTTCTGTGATATTGAACTTGTACCGTAAATGAGGTTGTGTAAACAGAGCCGTCCCAAACTTTGGGGTGGCTGTGTCTTTTTGATTTTAATTTCCCTAAGCTATAGGACCATAAGTGGAAGTGCCCTAGGCTCTGTTGCTTTGTTTTGTAGATGTTTCAGGAAACACCATACACTTCTCCAGAGTGGCTGTTGGCAATTTACATCCCGCCCATCAGCATAACAAGGCTCCCAGTTCTCCATTACCTGTCCTGCCTTTCTGGATATTACACTTTTTTCACATGGCCCTTTTGACCAGGGGGCAGTGAGACTTCATTGTAGTGCAGATTTCCTTTGCAAGCTTGCTTGGTTGGCCAAAAAGGGCGTATGCGTTTTTTCCTGAATATATTCAGGAAAAAAAGGCATACGCCCTTTTTGGCCAAGTGCATCATTGTGGACGATCTGCCTCTTTTCCTATGCTTTACATGCAATTCCAGTCTACCTCCAAAAATCGGTTTCCTGCAATTCTGCCCCATGTTCAAGTCCTCTTGGCAGCCTTACTTCAATATATTTTTGGACGATAGCTGTCATTTATAACTCTGCAGGTTTGTGAATTACAGTGCCCATGAGCTCCTTTCTTCAACTCGCTTTCTTGTGAGCTGTCCGCAACACCGCAAGATTGCTTCAGGCCCTAGTGTGGTTCAGGCATGGCACACTGAGCCTTTGGTTAATTCCTCTTCCTGGTGGGAAATGAGAGTTAAATTTGCCCGTCCAGACACCTCCAGCTAGTCTCTCATTGGTTCTCCCTATTCCTGTTCATTTTCCGCAGAAATTGCAAACTGGGCCAAACAGTACCTTAAAGGCAGAGAATCTCCAAGTGGGGAGAGTGTTAGTAAAGCGTCTGGAATGTTGCACCCGAGTACCAGGGGACGAAAACTGAGACACATTTGAACACGTTTCCCGATCACACGGTGGATCATACTCTGGGTTCCACATGCATGTTTTAGCTGAAGGAAGAATCCCTTAAACCTGGAGAGTTGAGACCCTATGAAAGGGTACCATGCAATATGACTTCAAAGGGTATGCCTTTGCTCACTGAACCTCACCAATCCTATCACTGCTGCGTATATGCCGCTGTACACACGCTTGATTCTCTTTCGGAGACTTAGAAATCCATAGGTTTTAAAATTCTTACTAGTCAGGTATATTCTTAGGCGTTTAATATGGGGGGTTGAGTCCACTTCGTTGAGCAAGGAGTAGCTCTTGTCTATTACATATTTGGCTTATGGAACAATATCTGTGCTACTTTCAATCTCTGGTTTTATGCAGCACCCCAACTCACCTTTCCCCTTAAGCAAGCATAAGTTGGTTTTCTATATTTGAGACCCTGTTCTGTTTTGTAATTCAGTTCCTGTGTAGCCAAGTTTACATTCCGTGTAGTAGTCGTATCTTATGATGTTTCTTTTTCTGTGTGACTTATTTCACTTAGAATCATCGTACCTGAATCCACTCATTATGCTGCTTCGGGCCAGATGACATAGATTTCATTGCTGAGTGATATTGCATTGTACGTAAGTACCACAACTTCTTTAACCATTTTTCGCTTTCTGTGATATTGAACTTGTACCATAAATGAGGTTGTGTAAACAGAGCTGTCCCAAACTTTGGGGTGGCTGTGTCTTTTTGATTTTAATTTCCCTAAGCTATAGGACCATAAGTGGAAGTGCCCTAGGCTCTGTTGCTTTGTTTTGTAGATGTTTCAGGAAACACCATACACTTCTCCAGAGTGGCTGTTGGCAATTTACATCCCGCCCATCAGCATAACAAGGCTCCCAGTTCTCCATTACCTGTCCTGCCTTTCTGGATATTACAGTTTTTTCAGATGGCCCTTTTGACCAGGGGGCAATGAGACTTCATTGTAGTGCAGATTTCCTTTGCAAGCTTGCTTGGTTGGCCAAAAAGGGCGTATGCGTTTTTTCCTGAATATATTCAGGAAAAAACGCATATGCCCTTTTTGGCCAAGTGCATCATTGTGGACGTTCTGCCTCTTTTCCTATGCTTTACATGCAATTCCAGTCTACCTCCAAAAATCGGTTTCCTGCAATTCTGCCCCACGTTCAAGTCCTCTTGGCTGCCTTACTTCAAAATATTTTTGGACGATAGCTGTCATTTATAACTGTGCAGGTTTGTGAATTACAGTGCGCCTGAGCACCTTTCTTCAACTCGCTTTCTTGTGAGCTGGCCGCAACACCGCACGATTGCTTCAGGCCCTAGTGTGGTTCCGGCACGGCACACTGAGCCTTTGGTTAATTCCTCTTCCTGGTGGGAAATGAGAGTTAAATTTGCCCCTCCAGACACCTCTAGCTAGTCTCTCATTGGTTCTCCCTATTCCTGTTCATTTTCCGCAGAAATTGCAAACTGGGCCAAACAGGAGGTTAAAGGCACAGACTCTCCAAGTGGGGAGAGTGTTAGTAAAGCGTCTGGAATGTTGCACCCGAGTACCAGGGGAAGAAAACTGAGACACATTTGAACACGTTTCCCGATCACACGGTGGATCATACTCTGGGTTCCACATGCATGTTTTAGCTGAAGGAAGAATCCCTTAAACCTGGAGAATTGAGACCCTATGAATGGGGACCATGCAATATGACTTCAAAGGGTCTGCCTTTGCTCACTGAACCTCACCAATCCTATCACTGCTGCGTTTATGCCGCTGTACACACGCTTGATTCTCTTTCGGAGACTTAGAAATCCATAGGTTTTAAAATTCTTACTAGTCTGGTATATTCTTAGGCGTTTAATACGGGGTGTTGAGTCCACTTCGTTGAGCAAGGAGTAGCTCTTGTCTATTACATATTTGGCTTATGGAACGATATCTGTGCTACTTTCAATCTCTGGTTTTATGCAGCACCCCAACTCACCTTTCCCCTTAAGCAAGCATAAGTTGGTTTTCTACATTAGAGACCTAGTTCTGTTTTGTAATTCAGTTCCTGTGTAGCCAAGTTTACATTCCTTGTAGTAGTGATATCTTATGATGTTTCCTTTTCTATGTGACTTATTTCACTTAGAATCATCGTACCTGAATCCACTCTTTATGCAGCTACGGGCCTGATGACATAGATTTCATTGCTGAGTGATATTGCATTGTACGTAAGTACCACAACTTCTTTATCCATTTTTCGTTTTCTGCGATATTGAACTGCTACCGTAAACGAGGTTCTTGTAAACAGAGCCATCCCAGATTTTGGGGTGGCTGTGTCTTTTTGATTTTAATTTCCCTAAGCCATAGTACCATAAGTTGAAGTGCCCTAGGCTCTGTTGCTTTGTTTTTTAGATGTTTCAGGAAACACCATACACTTCTCCAGAGTGGCTGTTGGCAATTTACATCCCGCCCATCAGCATAACAAGGCTCCCAGTTCTCCATGGCCTGTCCTGCCTTTCTGCATTTTACACTTTTTTCACATGGCCCTTTTGACAGGGGGGCAGTGAGACGTCATTGTAGTGCAGATTTCCTTTGCAAGCTTGCCTGGTTGGCCAAAAAGGGCGTATGCGTTTTTTCCTGAATATATTCAGGAAAAAACGCATACGCCCTTTTTGGCCAACTGCATCATTGTGGACGTTCTGCCTCTTTTCCTATGCTTTACATGCAATTCCAGTCTACCTCCTGAAATCAGTTTCCTGCAATTCTGCCCCGTTTTCAAGTCCTCTTGGCAGCCTTACTGCAATATATTTTTGGACGATAGCTCTCATTTATAACTCTGCAGGTTTGTGAATGACAGTGCCCCTGAGCTCCTTTCTTCAACTCGATTTCTTGTGCGCTGGCCGCAACACCGCAGGATTGCTTCAGGCCCTAGTGTGGTTCCGGCATGGCACGCTGAGCCTTTGGTTAATTCCTCTTCCTGGTGGGAAATGAGAGTTAAATTTGCCCGTCCAGACACCTCCAGCTTGTCTCTCATTGGTTCTCCCTATTCCTGTTGATTTTCCGAAGAAATTGCAAACTGGGCCAAACAGGAGGTTAAAGGCACTGACTCTCCAAGTGGGGAGAGTGTTAGTAAAGCGTCTGGAATGTTGCACCCGAATACGAGGGGACGAAAACTGAGACACATTTGAACAAGTTTCCCGATCACATGGTGGATCATACTCTGCGTTCCACATGCATGTTTTAGCTGAAGGAAGAATCCCTTAAACCTGGAGCGTTGAGACCCATGGAATGGGTACCATGCAATATGACTTCAAAGGGTCTGCATTTGCTCACCGAACCTCACCAATCCTATCACTGCTGCGTTTATACCACTGGAAACACGCTTGATTCTCTTTCGGAGACATATAAATCCATAGGTTTTAAGATTCTTGCTAGTCAGTTATATTCTTAGGCATTAAATATGGCGTCTTGAGTACACATCGTTGAGAAAGGAGTAGCCCTTGTCTATTATATATTTGGCTTATGGAACGGTATCTGTGCTAATTTCAATCTCTGGTTTTATGCAGCACCCCAACTCACCTTTCCCCTTAAGCAAGCATAAGTTGTTTTTCTACATTTGAGACCCAGTTCTGTGTTGTAATTCAGTTCCTGTGTAGCCAAGTTTACATTCCATGTATTAGTGATATCTTATGATGTTTCTTTTTCTGTGTGCCTTATTTCACTTAGAATCATCGTACCTGAATCCACTCATTATGCTGCTACGGGCCTGATGACATAGATTTCTTTGCTGAGTGATATTGCATTGTACGTAAGTACCACAACTTCTTTATCCATTTTTCGCTTTCTGCGATATTGAACTTGTACCGTAAACGAGGTTCTTGTAAACAGAGCCGTCCCAAACTTTGGGGTGGCTGTGTCTTTTTGATTTTAATTTCATTAAGCTATAGGACCATAAGTGGAAGTGCCCTAGGCTCTGTTGCTTGTTTTTTAGATGTTTCAGGAAACACCATACACTTCTCCAGAGTGGCTGTTGGCAATTTACATCCCGCCCATCAGCATAACAAGGCTCCCAGTTCTCCATGGCCTGTCCTGCCTTTCTGGATTTTACACTTTTTTCAGATGGCCCTTTTGACTGGGCGGAAGTGAGACTTCATTGTAATGCAGATTTCCTTTGCAAGCTTGCTTGGTTGGCCAGAACGGGCGTATGCCTTTATTCCTGAATATATTCAGGAAAAAACGCATACGCCCTTTTTGGCCAAGTGCATGATTGTCGATATTATGAGTCTTTTCATATGTTTTCGATGCAATTCCAGTCTACCTCCTGAAATCGGTTTCCTGCAATTCTGCCTTGCTGTCAGTGCCTCTTCATAGCCTTACCTCAATATACTTTTGAAAAATAATTGGCCTTTATAACTCTGCAGGTTTTTGAATTGCAGTGGCCCTTGGCTCCATTTTTCAGCTCTTATTTTTGTGATCTTGCCTCATATCCGCAGGATTTCTTCAGGCCCTATTCTTCTTCTGGGGCGCCTTGCTGTGCCTTTGGTTAATTCTTCTTCCTATGTGAAATTAGAGTGACATGTGGCCATTGAAACCGCTACAGCTATTTTCTCACTGGTTCCCCCTATTCCCATTCATCCTCCGCACTAACTGCAGACTGTGCGATACCGGAACTTAAAGGCATTGACTCTCCATGTGGAGATGTTGTTAGTAAAGTGGCTGGAATGTTGATCCGGAGCCCCAGGAGAGGAAAATGAGGTGTGTTTTAGAAACCTTTCCCGATCATATGGTATACCATCTGCTTGATTTCCCATGCATGGTTTAGCTGTAGGAAGATTCCCTTCAACCTGGAGTGTTGGGACCCTTGGAATGAGTAGCATGAAGTATTGCATTAAACTTTCGGCAGTTGCTCACCAAAGCTCACCAATCCTCTCAGCCCCAAGTGTCCAGCCTTATGTCTTATCCAGCTGTGGGTTTATATGTGGTCATTCCAGGTTGCATCACAGCCCCTGAGCGAATTTTGTAAGAATTTTTCTCTCTTTCATTGTTTCTGCGTTTTGGTTTTAAAATTTATTTCTATAATGGGGTTTAGCTCATTTTCACTGCTGTGTTTGTGCCGCTCTGCACACACTTGATTCCCTTATGGAGAACCCATATATCAATACATGGGTTTTAAGATTCTTATTACTCAGATATATTTCTCTGCGGTGTATAGGGTGTGTTGAGGCCAGTTCATTGAGCAAGGTGTAGATCTTGTCTAATACCTATTTGGTTTATTGAACGGTATCTGTGCTAATTTCAAACTCTGGTTTTATGCATCACCCCACCTCTCCTTTCCCCTTAAGCTGACATAAGTGTGTTTTCTAAATGTGAGACACTGTTCTGTTTTGTAATTCATTTTTTGTGCAGCCATATTTATCCTCCCTCTATAAGTGATATCTTATGATATGTTTCTTTTTCTGTTTGACTTATTTCAAGTAGTATTATCGGACCTAAATCCACTCTTTATCCTTCTACTAGCCTTATTACATTGATTTCATGGTGAAGAGATATTCCATTGTACATAAGTACCACATTTTCTTTATCCATTGTTCTCTTTCCTGGGATATTTAAGGTGTACTGAAGTTGAGGTTCTTGTAAACAGAGTAGCCCTAAACTGTGGTGTGCTTGTGTCTTGTTGATTTTTAGACTTCCCTAGATATACTCCCGTGATTGGAAGTGCCCTATGCTCTGTAGCTCTGTTTTTTAGATGATTTAGGAACCACCATACACTTCTCCAGAGTGGCTCTCGGCAGTTCACACACTGTCCATCAGCGTATAAAGGCTCCCTGTTCTCCATGGCCTGTCCTGCATTTCTGGTTTTTACAATTTTTTCGGATGGCCCTTTTGACTGGTGGGAAATGAGACTTCTTTGTTGTGCACATTTGCATTGCTTGCTTGCTTGGTTGCCCATAAAGTGCGTATACGTTTTTTCCTGGATATATTCAGGAAAAAACGCATACTCCCTTTTGGGCCAACTGCATCATTGTCGAAATTCTGCCGCTTTTCATGTGCTTTAAAGACGAGTCCAATCTATCTCTTGAAATCTGTTTCTTGCAATTCTGTCTTGCATTCAGATCCTCTTCTTTGCCTTACCTCAACATATTTTTGGACGTTAGTTTTCATTTATAACTCTGCAGGTTTGTGAATTGCAGTGACCCTGAGCTCCATTTTTTAAGTTGCTCTTTTGTGAGCTGGCCTCAAAGCCGCAGGATTGCTTCAGGCCCTATTTTGGCTCCGGCGAGGCGGGCTGAGCCTTTTTTTAATTCTTATTCTTAATGGGAAATTAGAGTGACATGTGCCCGTCCAAACCCCTACAACTATTCTCTCATTGGTTCCCCCTCTTCCCGTTCATCCTCCTCACAATTTGCAAAATGTGTGAAACAGAAGTTTAAATGTGCTGATTCTCTAAGTGAGGAGATTCTAAGTAACGTGGCTGGAATGATGAACAGGAGCACCAGGAGAGGATAAATGAGGTGCATTTTAGACACATCTCCCGATCACATGGTGTACAGTCCTCTGGGTTTTCCATGCATGTTTTAGCTGTAGGAAGATTCCTTGAACCTGCAGATTTGGGACCCATTGAATGGGTACCAGGTAGTATTACTTTAAAGGGTGTGCATTTCCTCACCCAACCTCACATTTCTCTTAGCACGAACAGTTTCCAGCCTTATGTCTCATCCTGCTGTGGGTCTAGATGTGTTCAATCCATGTTGCATCACCGTCCCTGAGGAAAAGTTGTAAGAGGTTTTCTCTGTCTCTCTGTCGTTTATTTTTTTCAATTTATTACTATATTGGTTACAGCTGATTTTCAAAGCTCTGTTTCTTGCTGCTGTACATCCACTTGATTCACGTACAGAGAGACATCAATAAATTCTTTTTCAGATTCTTACCAGTCATAGATATTCTTTTCCAGTGACTTGAGTGTGCTGAGTGCAGTTCTTTTAGCTACCGTGTAGACCTTGTTGATTATCAGTTTGGTATTTGGAATGGTATCTTTGCTAATTTCAACCTCCTGGATGATGCCTCACCCCTCCCCACCTTTCCCGTTTAGCAGCCTTACGCGTGTTTTCTACATATTTTACTATGTTTTTGTTTTGTAATTTATTTCATGTGTAGCCATTTTGGATTCCACCTTTAAGTGATATCTTATGATACGTCTTTTTCTTTTTGAATTATGTCACTTAGAATGATCATACGTAACTCCTCCGGAGTTGTTACAACTGGCCATATTTCATTGATTTCCAGGCTGAGTAATATTCCACTCTACATAAGTACCACATCTCTATCCATTTTTTCCCTCCAGAGACATTTAAGTTATATCCTAGTCGAGGATCTTTTAAACAGAGAGGCAGTAAACATTGGGGTGCCTGTGTCCTCTCGATTTTTGTTTTTCCCAAGATATACGCCCATGAGTGCAAGTGCCCTATGCTCTGTAGCTCATTTTTTAGATGCTTTAGTGAACACAATACACTTCTCCAGAATGGCCGTTGGCAATATACATTTCCACTATAAGCCTCACAGGGCTCCCTCTTCTCCTTGCCCTGTCCTGCATTTCTGGTGTTTACACTTTATGAGGATGGCTCTTCTGACTGATGCGAAGTGATATCTTTTGTAGTATTGATTTCCAGTGCCCACCTGTTTGGTTGGCTAAAAAAGTGTATGCCCTTTTCTTGAATATATACAGAAAAAAATGCATACAGCCTTTTTGGCCAACTGCAATGTTGGCAATGTCCAGCCCCTTTTCTTGTGCTTAATGGCGAGTCCTTTCTACCTCCTCAAATCCCTTTCCTGCCATTCTCCCTTGCTTACCAATCCTTTTCTCTGACTTTCCTCAAGACATTTTTCAGTGATAGATATTTTCAACTCTGCAGTTTCATGAATTTTACTGCCCCTGAGTTCCATTGTTTAACTTGTGTTTATGGGAACTGGCCACAAAGCAGTGGGATTTCCTCAAGCCCTATACTGTTTCCATGGGCAACACTAGCCTTTGGTCAATTCGTCTTCCTGATTGGAAATTCGAGTGACATGTGCCTGTCTGAACACCTAGGACTTGTCTCTCATTGTTCCTCATCCTTCCGCTTCATCCTCTGGACAAATTGCAAACTGTACGCAACAGGATGTTGACAGTGCTGACATCTCCAAGTGGGGAGACTGTTAGTAAAGACGCTGGACGGGTGAACCCGAGCACCAGGAGATGAGGAGATGAGATGCCTTTTCCAAACTCTTCCCGATCAGACGGTATACCATCCTCTGGGTGTGACAGACATGTTTTAGCAGTAGGAAGAGTCCCATTCATGTAAGGAGAACACCAGGGCTTTTTCAAAATCAGTGTCTCCCCGAAACCCAAACTGGGGAGTTTTTTAAGCTACGGCTACACATATGTTCATTAAGGGCCTTGGGAAGTAGGCAGAGTCCAAACTTTAGATGATTGAAGTCTTCAGGGTCAGAAGCACTCACCACCATCTTCCCTTAGGTTACACTTTAACTGTCATTGATAGATGATGTCAATAAAAATATCTATTCTTTTTCCGATTATTTCCCCTTATAGGTTATTGCAAAATATTGAGTGTAGTTCCCTGTGCTATACAGTAGTTCCTTGTTGATGATCTATTTTATACATAGCAGTGTGTATGTGTTAATTCCAAACTGTTAATTTATCCCTCCTCCCACCTTTCCCCTTTGGTAATAATAAATTATAAGATTTTATACTTCTCAGAAATGGGGGAGCTGAAAGAGAGGTATCATTTTCAATGGAAAAGCATTTAAAACAAGATTGAAGCTTTAACCAAGATTATTAGATGTACATCCTTGGAAAGAAATCACTTCATTTCTCTAATATTGACCTGACAAATAAGACAAACCTTTTCACTGAACTTGCTTATAATAAAGTGATGGAAATATCAAATGGAAGTGTTAGAAACATCTTATTTTACCCGAGCCTTATAAACTGTTCTATGTTAACTACAGTTTGGCTCACACATCTGTTCATTGAAGTTACAATAGTCTCAATTTCTGTAACTGATCCTCCAGAGTGGACCCCAACAAGTGTCCCCCTGCCCAGTGTCATTGGGGCCAACAGATCGAGACTGAGTTTGGTTCACAAGCAAAGGAAACTTTATATTTTGATCAGAGAATGGAGAGGTGAGAGCATGCACTACCCCGTGGGCTGTGGGCTCTGCTGCTGTGTAGAGATCCTGTGAGAGTCAGTGGGAGGGAGGGGGCGGAGCTCTCGAGGGCCAGGTTGGCTGCAGCTCAGGCTCTATATCTCGGAGTCTGCACTGGGCCCCAGGAGCTGAGGTGTCGACCCAGCCATTCTGCACTAGGAAATCTGGTCTGAAGTGCCGGGTGTGGAACCTCTGCATGCGGGACCCTAGGAGCACGTGAAATTAGACAAAGCACAAAGGATAAAAAAGGTCAGACTTGACTTTATTGCCCAGATTCTATTTTTATCTCCCAGGGATTTTTAATGGGCTTTGCTGGGGACAAACCCCTCCTCTGCCTTTTGTCCCATTCCTCATTCTTGGAGTGCTGAGGGTGCAGACCCTTCTTCTGTAACTGCTGAGTGCTGAGTTGGGAGCCCTCATACCAGGGGACGAGGGTCAGAACTTCTCCCCAGCAGCCTCCAGGTGACGTTGATTGGCCCCAGGACCCCTGCCTCCCTGCTCGTCTGCCTGAGCACCAGCATTGGAAGTGTTATAGATTCTAATGACCTTTAAGGGTCCAGGAAAGAGATGTGCAGAGACGCTGTGGGGGCCAATTTCACCCCGCCCCACATTTGTTCGGCCACCTTAGGCTGACCGTTTCTGCCAGCCTAGATGCTCTGACCAGTAGTCTGCTCTTTCTTCAATTAGGCCCCTGAATTAACGTAAAAACAGCACCAGGTGTCAGAGCCCTGCCCGCTCAACTCCCAGACAGTCCAGGGTCAGTGGTGATCAAGGACCATGATGGCTACTGAGTCAACAGCCTTTTGAAGTAAACAGGAGTCCAGCCGGTCTTATTGGCCACCATCATCATGGTGTCTGTAGGCTTTTCTATGGTGACAGTGTGATATACGGTTCCCCCGCCAAGATTATTAGATCCCCTCCGGGTGCAGTAAGTCCTGCAAGCAGTAGTCTACTCCTTTAGGACACACTATTGTTGTTTTATGAGAGAAACTCCAGGTCAAGTGATGTTCACACGAGTCATCATGGTGCCCTGTTGCCCCCGGTTATCTCTCTGGATGTTGGAGTTGGAGGGCCTCCTCACTCGAGGTCGGTGTGCCCACGGAGCAAACCCTGCAACTTCAGGGCATGGCTGGTGATTAGGATCACCACGTGGGGTCCTTTTCCCTTAGGAGGGAGGTGGCCTTTTGGGCTGCTGATTTCCAGGTTTTTAGATACCGCCAGTATCTTGGCCAGATGTGGCAGTGGGCCAAGCCCCTTGGTGACTGTAGTTTATCCTACCTGGATGGCATTCTTGCGTTGTTCCATTTCAAGTGGTCCCAGTTTTTGCACTAATTCTCCAATGGCGATTCACCTTTCACTGGGAATGTAAAGGTCAAAGTGTTTAGCTCAATTAGGGAGTTCCAGGGCAAGGGTCTGAATTGACTGCTCTTTCCATTCTTGAAAGGCCACTTCTGGATTCTGTTCAAAAGGATCATCATCTTTTCCTTTCAGTGTTTCATATAGAGGCCCAGCTAGTAGACTGTAGTTAGGGATCCAGAAGCAGCAAACCCTGGCCTCCCCAGGAACCCCTAAGCTGTCTTCTAGTTTTAGAAAGGGGTAAGGCTGCAAATGGTTTCTTCCCTTTCCTGGGATGGGCTTCTCTGACCTTGTGTGAGAATGAAGCCCAGGCAGGTCACCGCAGTCTGTGATATTTGAGCTTTTTCTTGGACAACTTCTATCCTTTATTGGCTTGGTAGTTCAGAGGCCTCCTTAGTAGGACTGGCGATCAGAATGTCATCTGCATATTGAAGGAGGGTTTCCTTTTCCAGAGGTAGAACTTTTCGGTCTTTAGCTAAGCTTTCCCCAAAGATGGTGTGGGAATTTTTGAACCCTTGGGGCAAGACGGCCCGGAAGTATTGTTTTAGTTGTATGTTGAGTCCTGCCACTCACAAGCCAAAATTTCTTGTGACTCTGGGACTAATGGAATACAAAAGAAGGCATCATTGAAGACTAATACAGAATACCATGTCCTGGTGGTTGGTAGAATGACCAGCAGGGTATAGGAATTAGGAGCAACTGGAGGTATATCCTCGGTGGCTTCACTGACTGTCCTGACATCCTTTACCAGGTCCCCAGCAGCCCATGGGGCTCTCGTGGTCAGGCCAATCCCTGTATATGGAGGTCTCCTGGGCAGGTACCCCACCCCCAACCCAGCCCACGGGGCTCTCGTGGTCAAGCCTCTCCCAGGATACAGAGCTACCCTTGCAGGTACCGTGGCAGGGCTGGGCACACAGGAACCGTGCACATAGCCCTCATTGAAGAGCACCCCCAGCTCACCTGTTGCTCAGAGCTGACACAGAGCACCTCAGAGCAGGACTTGGACTAACAAACAGCAGCTCCGACAGGTCTGTGACCCTGGGCATCACTCTGTGTGGCCTCCCTCCACCTGGTCTTCCAGAGACTTCCACTGCACCCAGGGCACCAGGCCTCTGTCTCCAACCACCACCCACCCCTCCTCTCCCTGACTCCTGGGTTCCTCTCATTAGGAGAGGGTTTTCTTGAAGTTGTCTCCCACTCATGGGCCAGATAAAATGATTAGAAAACAAGCCAAAGCTGCAGCCCCTTGTCTATCTTGACTCTCAGGAGCCCACACCTGTTCCTTGGACCTGGCCGGTTCAGCAAGTTCCATTTTCTGCAACTGTGAGCCCCTGAGGGGTGATGATTGGCTTACCTGGCAGCCTTACCGTGCCGGCCAGCCCTACCCAGGTGTGCCTGGGTTGAGATCAATATAAATACCACTCCAGGCAGCAAGAGCCCCTGCAGCTGTGCCTGACGCCATTTTCTCTGCCCTGTCAGCAGTCTCGGGGCTGGGCTGGTGGGAGGGAGTGAGAGGCCATGGCTTTGTGGGTGGCCCAGTGTGAGTGGGGCTCTGCTGGACTTTCTGCAGCAGTTGCCAGGCTGCCACCTGCTAAAGAAGAGGATGTGTCACCCATACCTGCTGCTGGAATTTCTCCCTGGGCAGAGGTGAGGAAGGAAAAAAGCAGTGGGGGCAGGGACAGGACGGGTATCTCAGGCAGGGAAATGGAAATCTTCCAGAAGAGCACCCAGGGCCAGGACCATCCTGGCTGGCCTGCAGGCACCAAGTCAGCTGGCATGCTGTCACTCGTGTGGTTCCATGGCCCTTCCTCTAGGCTTTCAAGTCCTTGTATATATTCAGGTGTTTTACCTGGGAAGGGTGGGAACAGTTCAGCAGCAACTGGCCTGGGGCTCAGCTCACGTTTACTCACAGATGCCTCGGCACGGTGCCCCAGCTTTGCAATGAGGACGCTTGTTGTGTGGGGGCTGCTGGCTGAATGGGAGACGATTCCCCACCACTGACCAACTTCAGAATTGTTTACAACTGGAGCAAGTGCCCTGATACGGTTTTCCTCTGTGTAACTGGTGGGTTCTGTTTTTTTTTTCTCTTTTTCGTTTTTGGTTCAAGGTAGATTTTATTCCTCTTTTTTGTATTTACAGATATAAGCATGGAAATAATTTATTCATATAAATACATGTATGTGAAGGGAATAATTGTTTTTTCTGTTTTATTTTTTAAATTTTATTTCTTTTTAATTTTGAATTTTATTTTATATTTTTATACAGCAGGTTCTTATTGGTTATCTATTTTATACATATAAATGTTTACATGCCAATCCCAATCTCTCAACTCCTCCCACCACCACCCCCCCAAGAGCTTTCCCCCCTTGTTGTCCATACGATTGTTGTCTACATCTGTTGCTCTATTTATGCCTTGCAAAACGGTTAATCTGTACAGTTTTTCTAGGTTCCACATATATGCATGAATATACAAGATTTGTTTTTCTCTTTCTGACTTACTTCACTCTGTATGACAGTCTCTAGATCCATCGACGTCTCTACAAATGACCCAATTTCATTCCTTTCATGGCTTAGTAATATTCCATTTTATATATGTACCACATCTTTATGCATTCGTCTGTCTGTGGGCATTTAGGTTGCTTCCATTACCTCGATATTGTAAATAGTGATGCAATGAACATTGCGGTGAATGTCTCTTTTTGATTTATGGTTTTGTCTGGGTATATGTCCAGTACTGGGATTGCTGTATCATATGGTAATTCTATTATTAGTTTCTTAAGAAACTCCATATTGTTCTCCATAGTGACTGTATCAATTTATGTTCCCAACAATAGTGGAAGAGGCTTCCTTTTCTCCACACACATTCCAGCATTTGTTGTTTGTAGATTTTCAGATGATGCCCATTCTAACAGGTGTGAGGTGATATCTCATTGTTGAGTCCATTTCGTTGAGGAAGGGGTAGGTCTTGTCTATTACATATTTGGCTTATGGAACGGTATCTGTGCTAATTTCAAACTCTGGTTTTATGCAGCACGCAACTCACCTTTCCCCTTAAGCAAGCATAAGTTGGTTTTCTAAACTTGAGACCCTGTTCTGTTTTGTAATTCAGTTCATGTGTAGCCAAGTTTACATTCCGTACATTAGTGATACCTTATGATGTTTCTTTTTCTGTGTGACTTATTTCACTTAGAATCATCGTGCCTCAATCCACTCATTATGCTGGTACAGGCCTGGTGACACAGATTTCATTGCTGAGTGGTATTCTGTTGTACGTAAGTACCGCAACTTCTTTATCAATTATTTGTTCTCTGGGATATTTAACTTGTACTGTAGAAGAGGTTCCTGTAAACAGAGCCGTCCCAAATTTTGGGGTGGCTGTGTCTTTTTGATTTTACTTTCCCTAAGCTATAGGACCATAAGTGGAAATGCCCTAGACTCTGTTGCTTTGTTTTTCAGATGTATCAGGAAACACCATACACTTCTCCAGAGTGGCTGTTGGCAGTTTTCATCCCGCCCATCAGCATAACAAGGCTCCTTTTTCCCCATGGCCTGTCTTGCCTTTCTGGATTTTACACTTTTCTCAGATGGCCCTTTAGACCGGGGGGAAGTGACACTTCATAGTAGTTCGGACTTCCATTGCAAGCTTGCTTGGTTTGCCACAAAGGGCGTATGTGTTCTTTCCTGAATATATTCAGGAACAAACTCATATGCCCTTTTTTGCCAAGTGCATCATTGTCGATGTTCTGCCTCTTTTCCTATGCTTTAAATGCAAATCCAGTCTACCTCCTGAAATCGGTTTCCTGAAATTCTGCCCCGCTTTCAAGTCCTCTTCGCAGCCTTACTTCAATATATTTTTGGACGTTAGCTGTCATTTATAACTCTGCAGGTTTGTGAATTACAGTGCCCCTGAGCTCCTTTCTTCAACTCGCTTTCTTGTGAGCTGGCCGCAAACCCGCAAGACTGCTTCAGGCCCTAATCTGCTTCTGGCAGGGCACGCTGAGCCTTTGGTTAATTCCTCTTCCTGGTGGGAAATGAGTGTTAAATATGCCCGTCCAGACACCTACCTCACTCTCAACCCCTTGGTGATGTGGGTCCTCTGGTTTGTGTCCACCTTTGCTGGGTTCCTCACCTTTCGATGATGTGGCCCCACTAGTGTGAGGACACTCCTGCCTGGTTCTCATCCACGTGGTTATGTGGACCCCCTGGTGAGAGTCTGTTCCTGGCTGTGTTCCTCACCCTTCTGTGAGGGAGACCCTCTGCTGATAGGTCACTCCTGCATGGCTGGCACACATTGCCTTGGTGAAGTCAGCCGTGTGGTGGCAGTTGGAGCGTGCTGGGAATCTCCTTCCCCCTGGTGATGAGGGCCCTCTTGGGTCAGGACCTAACTGCTGGGCTCACCAACTTTTCTTAGTGAGCCCAGTGATGCTTTGGCACTCCTCTTAGGATCCCATCTCCATGGGGATGTGGGCCTTCTGCTCTGAGGTCCCAACGGCTGGGTTGTTCACATTTTCATGATGTGGGCTCTCTGGTGTTAGTTCACAGAGGCCTGGATCCCATAGCCTCTGTGCTCTTGGCCGCCTGCTGGGAGGTTCCAACTGCTGGATTCCTCACTTTTTTAATTTTTTGAGCCCTCTGTTGTGAGGATCCTCCTGCCTGACTCACTCCCAGCCCCTTCATGATGTGTGTCGTCTGGTTTGAGGCCACATGTGCTGGGTTCCTCACCTTTCGATGATGTGGGACCAATGGTCTTAGGAGACTCCTGCCTGGTTCACATCCCCTTGGTGATGTGGGCCCTCTGTTGAGAGTCTGATCCTGGCTGGGTTCCTCACCCATCTGTGAGGTGGGCCATCTGCTGTGAGGTCACTCCTGCCTGGCTTGCTCACCTCGCCTTGTGGACATGAGCCCTCTGGTGGCACTTGGAGCCTGCTGGGATCCTCCTCCCCTCGGTGATGAGGGCCCTCTGGCGTCAGGCCCTAACTGCTGGGTTCCCCACATTTTGTGATGTGCGCCCAGTGGTGCGAGGACACTCCAGCCAGGTTCACATCCCCATTGGGATGTGGGCCTCTGCTCTGAGGTCCCAACGCCTGGGTTGCTCACAGTTTCATGATGTGGGCTCTCTGCAGTTAGTTCACTCCTGTCTTCATCCCATAGCTTCTGTGCTCTCGGCCGCCTGCTGGGAGGTTCCAACTGCTGGATTCCTCACCTTTCTTATTCTTTGGGCCCTCTGTTTTTAGGCTACTCCTACCTGCCTCACTCCCATCCCCTTTGTGATGTATGTCCTCTGATATGAGGCCGCATGTGCTGGGTTCCTCACCTTTCGATGATGTGGCCCCACTGGTGGGAGGAGTCCTGACTGGTTCCCATCCCCTTGGTGTTGTGGGCCCTCTGGCGAGAGTCTCATCCTGCCTCGGTTCCTCACCCTTCTGTGAGATAGGCCCTCTGCTGTGAGGTCACTACTGCCTGGCTGGCGCATGCCACCTTGTAGACGTCGGCCCTCTGTTGACAGTTGGAACCTGCTGGGAGTCTCCTCCCCTCAGTTATGAGGGCCCCCTGGCGTCAGGCCCTAACTGCTGGGCTCCTAACATTTTCTGATATGTGCTAAGTGGTGCGAGGCCACTCTTGCCAGGTTCCCATCCCAATTGGGATGTGGGCCTTCTGTTCTGAGGTCCCAACGGCTGGGCTGCTCACAGGTTCATGATGTGGGCCCTCTGCTGTGAGTTCACTGCGGCCTGGATCCCATAGCCTCGGTGCTCTGGGCCGCTTGCTGGGAGGTTCCAACTGCTGGATTCCTCAACTTTTATATTCTATGGACCCTGTGTTGTGAGGCCGGTCCTGCCAGCCTAATTCTGAACCCCTTGGTGATGTGGTTCCTCTGGTTTGAGGCTACATGTGCTGGGATCCTCACCTTTCGATGATGTTGTCCCACTGGTGTGGGGACACTCCTGCCTGGTTCCCATCCCCTTGGTGAAGTGGGCCCTCTGGTGTGAGGCTGATCCTGACTGGGTTCGTCACACTTCTCTGAGGTGGGCCCTCTGCTGTGAGGTCATTCGTGTCTAGTTGGCACACATCGCCTTGGCGACGTCAGCCCTCTGGTGGCAGTTGGAGCCTGCTGGGAGTCTCCTTCCCTTGGTGATGAGGGCCCTCTGGCGTCAGGCCCTAAGTGCTGGTCTCCCAAAATTTTCTGATACATTCTCAGTGGTGCGAGGACACTCCTACCAGATTTCCATCCCCATGGGGCTGTGGGCCTCCTGCTCTGAGGTCCCAATGGCTGGGTTGCTCAGTTTCATGACATGAGCCCTCTTCTGTGAGTTCACTGTGGGCTGGATCCCATAGCCTCGGTGCTCTGGGCCGCCTGCTGGGAGGTTCCAACTGCTGGATTCCTCACTTTGTTATTCTATGTGCCCAGTGTTGTGAGGCTACTCCTGCCTGCCTCACTCCGAGGCCCTTGGTGATGTGGGTCCTCTGGTTTGAGGACACATGTGCTGAGTACCTCACCTATCGATGATGTGGCCCCACTGGTGTGAAGACACTCCTGCCGGGTTCCTATACCCTTGGTGATGTGGGCCCTCTGGTGAGAGTCTGTTGTTGGCTGGGTTTCTCACCCTTCTGTGAGGTTGGACCTCTGCTGTGAGGTAACACCTGCCTGGCTTGCTCACGTTGCCTTGGCAACGTGAGCCCTCAGGTGGCAGTTGGAGCCTGCTGGGAATCTCCTCCCCTCATTTATGAGAGCTCTGGATAAAACACATATGCCCTTTTTTGCCAAGTGCATTATTTTCCAAGTTCTCTCTCTTTTCCTATGCTTTAAGAGCGACTCCCCTGCAACTTCTGAAATTGGTTTCCTGCAATTCTGCCCCGCTTTCAAGTCCTATTGGCAGCCTTACTTCAATATATTTTTGGACGATAGCTGTCATTTATAACTCTGCAGGTTTGTGAATGACAGTGCCCCTGAGCTCCTTTCTTCAACTCGCTTTCTTGTGAGCTGGCCGCAACACCGCAGGATTGCTTCAGGCCATAGTGTGGTTCCGGGACGGCACGCTGAGCCTTTGGTTAATTCCTCTTCCTGCTGGGAAATGAGAGTAAAATTTGCCCGTCCAGACACCTCCAGCTAGTCTCTCATTGGTTCTCCCGATTCCTGTTAATCTTATGCAGAAACTGCAAACTGGGCCAAACAGGAGGTTAAAGGCACTGACTCTCCAAGTGGGGAGAGTGTTAGTAAAGCGTCTGGAATGTTGCAACCGAGTACCAGGGGACGAAAACTGAGACACATTTGAACACGTTTCCCGATCACACGGTGGATCATACTCTGGGTTCCACATGCATGTTTTAGCTGAAGGAAGAATCCCTTAAACCTGCAGAGTTGAGACCCATGGAATGGGTACCATGCAATATCACTTCAAAGGGTCTGCATTTGCTCACCGAACCTCACCAATCCTATCACTGTTGCGTTTATGCCGCTGTACACACGCTTGATTCTCTTTCGAAGACATATAAATCCATAGTTTTTAAGATTCTTACTAGTCAGGTGTATTCTTAGGCGCTTAATATGGGGTGTTGAGTCCACTTCGTTGAGCAAGGAGTAGCTCTTGTCTATTACATATTTGGCTTATGGAAAGGTATCTGTGCTAATTTCAATCTCTGGTTTTATGCAGCACCCCAACTCACCTTTCCCCTTAAGCAAGCATAAGTTGGTTTTCTACATTTGAGACCCTGTTCTGTTTTGTAATTCAGTTCTTGTGTAGCCAAGATTACATTCCGTGTAGTAGTGATATCTTATGATGTTTCTTTTTTTGTGTGACTTATTTCACTTAGAATCATCGTACCTGAATCCACTCATTATGCTGCTATGGGCCTGATGACAGAGATTTCATTGCTGAGTGATATTGCATTGTACGTAAGTACCACAACTTCTTTATCCATTTTTCGCTTTCTGTGATATTGAACTTGTACCGTAAACGAGGTTCTTGTAAACAGAGCCATCCCAAACTTTGGGGTGGCTGTGTCTTTTTGATTTTAATTTCCCTAAGCTATAGGACCATAAGTGGAAGTGCCCTAGGCTCTGTTGCTTTGTTTTGTAGATGTTTCAGGAAATACCATACACTACTCCAGAGTGGCTATTGGCAATTTACATGTCGCCCATCAGCATAACAAGGCTCCCAGTTCTCCATGGCCTGTTTTGCCTTTCTGGATTTTACACTTTTTTCAGATGGCCCTTTTGACCGGGGGGAAGTGAGACTTCATTGTAGTGCAGATTTCCATTGCAAGCTTGCTTGGTTGGCCAAAAAGGGCGTATGCGTTTTTTCCTGAATATATTCAGGAAAAAACGCATACGCACTTTTTGGCCAAGTGCATCATTGTGGACGTTCTGCCTCTTTTCCTATGCTTTACATGCAATTCAGTCTACCTCCTGAAATCGGTTTCCTGCAATTCTGCCCCGATTTCGAGTCCTCTTGGCAGCCTTACTTCAATATATTTTTGGACGATAGCTGTCATTTATAACTCTGCAGGTTTGTGAATGAGAGTGCCCCTGAGCTCCTTTCTTCAACTCGCTTTTTTGTGAGCTGGCCACAACACCGCAGCATTGCTTCAGGCCCTAGTGTGGTTGCAGCACGGCACGCTGAGCCTTTGGTTAATTCCTCTTCCAGGTGGGAAATGAGAGTTAAATTTGCCCGTCCAGACACCTCCAGCTAGTCTCTCATTGGTTCTCCCTATTCCTGTTCATCGTACTCAGAAATTGCAAACTGAGCCAAACAAGAGGTTAAAGGCACTGACTCTCCAAGTGGGGAGAGTGTTAGTAAAGCGTCTGGAATGTTGCTCCCAAGTACCAGGGGACGAAAAGTGAGACACATTTGAACACATTTCCCGATCACACGGTGGATCATACTCTGGGTTCCACATGCATGTTTTAGCTGAAGGAAGAATCCCTTAAACCTGGAGAGTTGAGACCCATGGAATGGGTACCATGCAATATGACTTCAAAGGGTCTGCATTTGCTCACCGATCCTCACCAATCCTATCACTGCTGCATTTATGCCGCTGTACACATGCTTGATTCTCTTTCGGAGACCTAGAAATCCATAGGTTTTAAGATTCTTACTAGTCAGGTATATTCTTAGGCGTTTAATATGGGGTGTTGAGTCCACGTCGTTGAGCAAGGAGTAGCTCTTGTTATTACATATATGGCTTATGGAATGGTATCTGTGCTAATTTCAATCTCTGGTTTTATGCAGCACCCCAACTCATCTTTCCCCTTAAGCAAGCATAAGTTGGTTTTCTACATTTGAGACCCTGTTCTGTTTTGTAATTCAGTTCCTGTGTAGCCAAGTTTACATTCCGTGTAGTAGTGATATCTTATGATGTTTCTTTTTCTGTGTGACTTATTTCACTTAAAATCATCGTAGCAGAATCCACTCCTTATGCTGCTATGGGCCTGATGACATAGATTTCATTGCTGAGTGGTATTGCATTGTACGTAAGTACCACAATGTCTTTATCCATTTTTCGCTTTCTGTGATATTGAACTTGTACCGTAAACGAGGTTCTTGTAAACAGAGCCGTCCCAAACTTTGGGGTGGCTGTGTCTTTTTGAATTTAATTTCCCTAAGCTATAGGACCATAAGTGGAAGTGCCCTAGGCTCTGTTGCTTTGTTTTTTGGATGTTTCAGGAAACACCATACACTTCCCCAGAGTGGCTGTTGGTAATTTACATCCCGCCCATCAGCATAACAAGGCTCAAAGTTCTCCATGGCCTGTCCTGCCTTTCTGGATTTTATACTTTTCTCAGATGGCCCTTTTAACCGGGGGGCAGTGAGACTTCATTGTAGTGCAGATTTCCTTTGCAAGCTTGCTTGGTTGGCCAAAAAGTGCGTATGCGTTTTTTCCTGAATATATTCAGGAAAAAACGCATACGCCCTTTTTGGCCAAGTGCATCATTGTGGACGTTCTGCCTCTTTTCCTATGTTTTACATGCAATTCCAGTCTACCTCCTGAAATCAGTTTCCTGCAATTCTGCTCCACTTTCAAGTCCTCTTGGCAGCCTTACTTCAATATATTTTTGGACGATAGCTGTCATTTATAACTCTGCAGGTTTGTGAATTACAGTGCCCCTGAGCTCCTTTCTTCAACTCGTGTTCTTGTGAGCTGTCCGCAACACCGAAGGATTGCTTCAGGCCCTAGTGCGGTTCTGGCATGGCACGCAGAGCCTTTGGTTAATTCCTCTTCCTGTTGGGAAATGAGACTTAAATTAGCCCGTCCAGACACCTCCAGCTAGTCTCTCATTGGTTCTCCCTATTCCTGTTCATTTTCCGCAGAAATTGCAAACTGGGCCAAAGAGGAGGTTAAAGGCACTGACTCTCCAAGTGGGGAGAGTGTTAGTAAAGCGTCTGGAATGTTGCACCCGAGTACCAGGGGACGAAAACTGAGACACATTTGAACACGTTTCCCGATCACACGGTGGATCATACTCTGGGTTCCACATGCATGTTTTAGCTGAAGGAAGAATCCCTTAAACCTGGAGAATTGAGACCCTATGAATGGGTACCATGCAATATGACTTCAAAGGGTCTGCCTTTGCTCACTGAACCTCACCAATCCTATCACTGCTGCGTTTATGCCGCTGTACACACGCTTGATTCTCTTTCGGAGACTTAGAAATCCATAGGTTTTAAAATTCTTACTAGTCAGGTATATTCTTAGGCGTTTAATATGGGGTGTTGAGTCCACGTCGTTGAGCAAGGAGTAGCTCTTGTCTATTACATATTTGGCTTATGGAATGATATCTGTGCTACTTTCAATCTCTGGTTTTATGCAGCACCCCAACTCACCTTTCCCCTTAAGCAAGCATAAGTTGGTTTTCTACATTTGAGACCCTGTTCTGTTTTGTAATTCACTTCCTGTGTAGCCAAGTTTACATTCCTTGTAGTAGTGATATCTTATGATGTTTCTTTTTCTATGTGACTTATTTCACTTAGAATCATCGTACCTGAATCCACTCATTATGCAGCTACGGGCCTGATGACATAGATTTCATTGCTGAGTGATATTGCATTGTACGTAAGTACCACAACTTCTTTATCCATTTTTCACTTTCTGTGATATTGAACTTGTACTGTAAACGAGGTTCTTGTAAACAGAGCCGTCCCAAATTTTGGGGTGGCTGTGTCTTTTTGATTTTAATTTCCCTAAGCTATAGGACCATAAGTGGAAGTGCCCTAGGCTCTGTTGCTTTGTTTTTTAGATGTTTCAGGAAACACCATACACTTCTCCAGAGTGGCTGTTGGCAATTTACTTCCCACCCATCAGCATAACAAGGCTCCCAGTTCTCCATGGCCTGTCCTGCCTTTCTGGATTTTACACTTTTTTCAGATGGCCCTTTTGACCGGGGGGTAGTGAGACTTCATTGTAGTGCAGATTTCCTTTGCAAGCTTGCTTGGTTGGCCAAAAAGGGCGTATGCGTTTTTTCCTGAATATATTCAGGAAAAAACGCATACGCCCTTTTTGGCCAAGTGCATCATTGTGGACGTTCTGCCTCTTTTCCTATGCTTTACATGCAATTAGAGTCTACCTCCTGAAATCGGTTTCCTGCAATTCTGTCCTGCTTTCAAGTCCTCTTGGCATGCTTACTTCAATATATTTTTGGACGAGAGCTGTCATTTATAACTCTGCAGGTTTGTGAATTACAGTGCCCCTGAGCTCCTTTCTTCAACTATTTTTCTTGTGAGCTGGCCGCAACACCGCAGGTTTGCTTCAGGCCCTAATGTGGTTCCGGCATGGCACGCTGAGCCTTTGGTTAATTCCTCTTCCTGGTGAGAAATGAGAGTTAAATTTGCCCGTCCAGACACCTCCAGGTAGTCTCTCATGGGTTCTCCCTATTCCTGTTCATTTTCCGCAGAAATTGCAAACTGGGCCAAACAGGAGGTTAAAGGCACTGACTCTCCAAGTGGGGAGAGTGTTAGTAAAGCGTCTGGAATATTGCACCTGAGTACCAGGGGACGAAAACTGAGACACATTTGAACACGTTTCCCGATCACACGGTGGATCATACTCTGGGTTCCACATGCATGTTTTAGCTGAAGGAAGAATCCCTTAAACCTGGAGAGTTGAGACCCATGGAATGGGTAATATGCAATATGACTTCAAAGGATCTGCATTTGCTCACCGAACCTCACCAATCCTATCACTGCTGTGTTTATGCCACTGTACACACGCTTGATTCGCTTTCGGAGACATATAAATCCATAGGTATTAAGATTCTTACCAGTCAGGTATATTCCTAGGCGTTTAATATGGGGTTTTGTGTCCACTTCGTTGAGCAAGGAGTAGCTCTGGTCTATTACATATTTGGCTTATGGAACGGTATCTGTGTTCATTTCAATCTCTGGTTTTATGCAGCACCCCAACTCATCTTTCCGCTTAAGCAAGCATAAGTTGGTTTTCTACATTTGAGACCCTGTTCTGTTTTGTAATTCAGTTCCTGTGTAGCCAAGTTTACATTCCGTGTAGTAGTGATATCTTATGATGTTTCTTTTTCTATGTGACTTATTTCACTTAAAATCATCGTACCAGAATCCACTCCTTATGCTGCTATGGGCCTGATGACATAGATTTCATTGCTGAGTGATATTGCATTGTACGTAAGTACCACAACGTCTTTATCCATTTTTCGCTTTCTGTGATATTGAACTTGTACCGTAAACGAGGTTCTTGTAAACAGAGCCGTCCCAAACTTTGGGGTGGCTGTGTCTTTTTGATTTTAATTTCCCTAAGCTATAGGACCATAAGTGGAAGTGCCCTAGGCTCTGTTGCTTTGTTTTTTGGATGTTTCAGGAAACACCATACACTTCCCCAGAGTGGCTGTTGGTAATTTACATCCCGCCCATCAGCATAACAAGGCTCAAAGTTCTCCATGGCCTGTCCTGCCTTTCTGGATTTTATACTTTTTTCAGATGGCCCTTTTGACCGGGGGGCAGTGAGACTTCATTGTAGTGCAGATTTCCTTTGCAAGCTTGCTTGGTTGGCCAAAAAGGGCGTATGCGTTTTTTCCTGAATATATTCAGGAAAAAACGCATACGCCCTTTTTGGCCAAGTGCATCATTGTGGACGTTCTGCCTCTTTTCCTATGCTTTACATGCAATTCCAGTCTACCTCCTGAAATCGGTTTCCTGCAATTCTGCTCCACTTTCAAGTCCTCTTGGCAGCCTTACTTCAATATATTTTTGGACGATAGCTGTCATTTATAACTCTGCAGGTTTGTGAATTACAGTGCCCCTGAGCTCCTTTCTTCAACTCGCGTTCTTGTGAGCTGTCCGCAACACTGAAGGATTGCTTCAGGCCCTAGTGCGGTTCTGGCATGGCACGCAGAGCCTTTGGTTAATTCCTCTTCCTCTTGGGAAATGAGAGTTAAATTTGCCCGTCCAGACACCTCCAGCTAGTCTCTCATTGGTTCTCCCTATGCCTGTTCATTTTCCGCAGAAATTGCAAACTGGGCCAAAGAGGAGGTTAAAGGCACTGACTCTCCAAGTGGGGAGAGTGTTAGTAAAGCGTCTGGAATGTTGCACCCGAGTACCAGGGGACGAAAACTGAGACACATTTGAACACGTTTCCCGATCACACAGTGGATCATACTCTGGGTTCCACATGCATGTTTTAGCTGAAGGAAGAATCCCTTAAACCTGGAGAGTTGAGACCCATGGAATGGGTACCATGCAATATGACTTCAAAAGGTCTGCATTTGCTCACCGAACCTCACCAATCCTATCACTGCTGCGTTTATGCTGCTGTACACATGCTTGATACTCTTTCGGAGACATACAAATCCATAGGTTTTAAGATTCTTACTAGTCAGGTATATTCTTAGGCGTTAAATATGTTGTCTTGAGCCCACTTCGTTGAGCAAGGAGTAGCTCTTGTCTATTACATATTTGGCTTATGGAACGGTATCTGTGTTCATTTCAATCTCTGGTTTTATGCAGCACCCCAACTCACCTTTCCCCTTAAGCAAGCATACGTTGGTTTTTTACATTTGAGACCCTGGTCTGTTTTGTAATTCAGTTCCTGTGTAGGCAAATTTACATTCCGTGTGCTAGTGATATAGTATGATGTTTCTTTTTCTGTGTGACTTATTTAGCTTAGAATCATCGTACCTGAATCCACTCATTATGCTGCCTCGGGCCTGATGACATAGATTTCATTGCTGAGTGATATTGCATTGTACGTAAGTACCACAACTTCTTTATCCATTTTTTGCTTTCTGTGATATTGAACTTGTACCGTAAATGAGGTTGTGTAAACAGAGCCGTCCCAAACTTTGGGGTGGCTGTGTCTTTTTGATTTTAATTTCCCTAAGCTATAGGACCATAAGTGGAAGTGCCCTAAGCTCTGTTGCTTTGTTTTGTAGATGTTTCAGGAAACACCATACACTTCTCCAGAGTGGCTGTTGGCAATTTACATCCCGCCCATCAGCATAACAAGGCTCCCAGTTCTCCATTACCTGTCCTGCCTTTCTGGATATTACACTTTTTTCAGATGGCCCTTTTGACCGGGGGGCAATGAGACTTCATTGTAGTGCAGATTTCCTTTGCAAGCTTGCTTGGTTGGCCAAAAAGGGCGTATGCGTTTTTTCCTGAATATATTCAGGAAAAAACGCATACGCCCTTTTTGGCCAAGTGCATCATTGTGGACGTTCTGCCTCTTTTCCTATGCTTTACATGCAATTCCAGTCTACCTCCTGAAATCGGTTTCCTGCAATTGTGCCCCACATCCAAGTCCTCTTGGCAGCCTTACTTCAATATATTTTTGGACGATAGCTTTCATTTATAACTCTGCAGGTTTGTGAATGAGAGTGCCCCTGAGCCCCTTTCTTCAACTCGCTTTCTTGTGAGCTGGCCGCAACACCGCAGGATTGCTTCAGGCCCTAGTGTGGTTCCGGCACGGCACGCTGAGCCTTGTTTAAATCCTCTTCCTGGTGGGAAATGGGAGTTAAATTTGCCTGTCCAGACACCTCCAGCTAGTCTCTCATTGGTTCTCCCTATTCCTGTTCATTTTCTGCAGAGATTGCAAACTGGGCCAAACAGGAGTTTAAAGGCACTGACTCTCCAAGTGGGGAGAGTGTTAGTAAAGCGTCTGGAATGTTGCACCCGAGTACCAGGGGGCGAAAACTAAGACACATTTGAACACGTTTCCCGGTCACACGGTGGATCATACTCTGGGTTCCACATGCATGTTTTAGCTGAAGGAAGAATCCCTTAAACCTGCAGAGTTCAGACCCATGGAAAGGGTACCATGCAATATGACTTCAAAGGGTCTGCATTTGCTCACCGAACCTCACCAATCCTATCACTGCTGCGTTTATGTCGCTGTACACACGCTTGATTCTCTTTCGGAGACATATAAATCCATAGGTTTTAAGATTCTTACTAGTCAGGTATATTCTTAGGCGTTTAATATAGGGTGTTGAGTCCACTTCGTTGAGCAAGGAGTAGCTCTTGCCTATTACATATTTGGCTTATGGAACGGTATCTGTGCTAATTTCAATCTCTGGTTTCATACAGCACCCCAACTCACCTTTCCCCTTAAGCAAGCATAAGTTGGTTTTCTACATTGGAGACCCTGTTCTGTTTTGTAATTCAGTTCCTGTGTAGCCAAGTTTACATTCCGTGTATTAGTGATAACTTATGATGTTTCTTTTTCTGTGTGACTTATTTCACTTAGAATCATCGTACCTGAATCTACTCATTATGCTGCTACGGGTCTGATGACATAGATTTCATTGCTGAGTGATATTGCATTCTACGTAAGTACCACAACTTCTTTATCCATTTTTCGTTTTCTGTGATATTGAACTTGTACCGTAAACGAGGTTGTGTAAACAGAGCCGTCCCAAACTTTGGGGTGGCTGTGTATTTTTGATTTTAATTTCCCTAAGCTATAGGACCTTAAGTGGAAGTGCCCTAGGCTCTGTTGCTTTGTTTCTTAGATGTTTCAGGAAACACCATACACTTCTCCAGAGTGGCTGTTGGCAATTTACATCCCGCCCATCAGCATAACAAGGCTCCCAGTTCTCCATGGCCTGTCCTGCCTTTCTGGATTTTACACTTTTTTCAGATGGCCCTTTTGACCGGGGGGCAGTGAGACTTCATTGTAGTGCAGATTTCCTTTGCAAGCTTGCTTGGTTGGCCAAAAAGGGCGTATGCATTTTTTCCTGAATATATTCAGGAAAAAACGCATACGCCCTTTTTGTCCAAGTGCATCATTCGGGACGTTCTGCCTCTTTTCCTATGCTTTACATGCAATTCCAGTCTACCTCCTGAAATCGGTTTCCTGCAATTCTGCCCCGCTTTCAAGTCCTCTTGGCAGCCTTACTTCAATATATTTTTGGACGATAGCTGTCATTTATAACTCTGCAGGTTTGTGAATTACAGTGCCCCTGAGCTCCTTTCTTCAACTCGCTTTCTTGTGAGCTGGCCGCAACACCGCAGGATTGCTTCAGGCCCTAGTGTCGTTCCGGCACGGCACGCTGAGCGTTTGGTTAATTCCTCTTCCTGGTGGGAAATGAGAGTTAAATTTGCCCGTCCAGACACCTCCAGCTAGTCTCTCATTGCTTCTCGTTATTCCTATTCATCTTCCACAGAAATTGCAAACTGGACCAAACAGGAGGTTAAAGGCACTGACTCTCCAAGTGGGGAGAGTGTAAGTAAAGCATCTGGAATGTTGCACCCGAGTACCAGGGGACGAAAACTGAGACACATTTGAACACGTTTTCCGATCACATGGTGGATCATACTCTGGGTTCCACATGCATGTTTTAGCTGAAGGAAGAATCCCTTAAACCTGGAGAGTTGACACCCATGGAATGGGTACCATGCAGTATGACTTCAAAGGGTCTGCATTTGCTCACTGAACCACACCAATCCTATCACTGCTGCGTTTATCCCGCTGTACACATACTTTATTCTCTTTCGGAGACATAGAAATCCATAGGATTTAAGATTCTTACTAGTCAGGTATATTCTTAGGCGTTTAATATGGGGTGTTGAGTCCACTTCGTTGAGCAAGGAGTAGCTCTTGTCTATTACATATTTTGCTTATGGAACGGTATCTGTGTTAATTTCAATCTCTTGTTTTATGCAGCACCCCAACTGACCTTTCACCTTAAGCAAGCATAAGTTGGTTTTCTACATTTGAGACCCTGTTCTGTTTTGTAATTCAGTTCCTGTGTAGCCAAGTTTACATTCCGTGTATTAGTGTTGTCTTATGATGTTTCTTTTTCTGTGTGACTTATTTCACTTGGAATCATCGTACCTGAATCCACTCATTATGCTGCTACGGGCCTGATGACATAGATTTCATTGCTGAGTGATATTGCATTGTACGTAAGTACCACAACTTCTTTATCCATTTTTCGCTTTCTGCGATATTGAACTTGTACCGTAAACGAGGTTCTTGTAAACAGAGTCGTCCCAAACTTTGGTGTGGCTGTGTCTTTTTGATTTTAATTTCCCTAAGCTATAGGACCATAAGTGGAAGTGCCCTAGGCTCTGTTGCTTTGTTTTGTAGATGTTTCAGGAAACACCATACACTTTTCCAGAGGGGCTGTTTGCAATTTACATCCCGCCCATCAGCATAACAAGGCTCCCAGTTCTCCATGGCCTGTCCTGCCTTTCTGGATTTTACACTTTTTACAGATGGCCCTTTTGACCAGGGGGCAGTGAGACTTCATTGTAGTGCAGATTTCCTTTGCAAGCTTGCTTGGTTGGCCAAAAAGGGCGTATTCGTAGGAAAAAACGCATACGCCCTTTTTGGCCAAGTGCATCATTGTGGACGTTCTGCCTCTTTTCATATGCTTTACATGCAATTCCAGTCTACCTCCTGAAATCGGTTTCCTGCAATTCTGCCCCGCTTTCAAATCCTCTTGGCAGCCTTACTTCAATATATTTTTCGACGATAGCTGTCATTTATAACTCTGCAGTTTTGTGAATTACAGTGCCACTGAAGTCCTTTCTTCAACTCGCTTTCTTGTGAGCTGGCTGCAACACCGCAGGTTTGCTTCAGGCCCTAGTGTTTTTCCGCCACGGCATGCTGAGCCTTTTGTTAATTCTTCTTCATGGTGGGAAATGAGAGTGAAATTTGCCCGTCCAGACACCTCCAGCTAGTCTGTCATTGGTTCTCCCTATTCCTGTTCATCCTCCGTAGAAATTGCAAACTGGGCCAAACAGGAGGCTAAAGGCACTGACTCTCCAAGTGGGGCAAGTGTTAGTAAAGCGTCTGGAAAGTTGCATCCAAGTACCAGGAGACGAAAACTGAGACACATTTGAACACGTTTCCCGATCACACGGTGGATCATACTCTGGGTTCCACATGCATGTTTTAGCTGAAGGAAGAATCCCTTAAACCTGCAGAGTTGAGACCCATGGAATGGGTGCCATGCAATATGACTTCAAAGGGTCTGCATTTGCTCACCGAACCTCACCAATCCTATCAGTGCTGCGCTTATGCCACTGTACACATGCTTGATTCTCTTTCGGAGACATATAAATCCATAGGTTTTAAGATTCTTACTAGTCAGGTATATTGTTAGGCGTTTAATATGGAGTGTTGAGTCCACTTCGTTGAGCAAGGAGTAGCTCTTGTCTATTACATATTTGGCTTATGGAACGGTATCTGTGCTAATTTCAATCTCTGGTTTTATGCAGCACCCCAACTCACTTTTCCCCTTAAGCAAGCATAAGTTGTTTTTCTACATTTGAGACACTGTTCTGTTTTGTAATTCAGTTCCTGTGTAGCCAAGTTTACATTTCGTGTATTAGTGATATCTTATGATGTTTCTTTTTCTGTGTGACTTATTTCACTTAGAATCATCATACCTGAATCCACTCATTATGCTGCTACGGGCCTGATGACATAGATTTCATTGCTGAGTGATATTGCATTGTACGTAAGTACCACAACTTCTTTATCCATTTTTCGCTTTCTGCGATATTGAACTTGTACTGTTAACGAGGTTCTTGTAAACAGAGCCGTTCCAAACTTTGGGGTGGCTGTGACTTTTTGATTTTAATTTCCCTAAGGTATAGGACCATAAGTGGAAGTGCCCTAGGCTCTGTTGCTTTGTTTTTTAGATGTTTCAGGAAACACCATACACTTCTCCAGAGTGGCTGTTGGCAATTTATATCCCGCCCATCAGCATAACAAGGCTCCCAGTTCTCCATGGCCTGTCCTGCCTTTCTGGATTTTACACTTTTTTCAGATGGCCTTTTTGACCAGAGGGAAGTGAGACTTCATTGTAGTGCAGATTTCCTTTGCAAGCTTGCTTGATTGGCCAGAAAGTGCGTATGCGTTTGTTCCTGAATATATTCAGGAAAAAACTCATAAGCCCTTTTTGGCCAAGTGCATCATTGTCGACGTTCTGAGTCTTCATATGTTTTCAATGCAATTCCAGTCTACCTCCTGAAATCGGTTTCCTGCAATTCTGCCTTGCTGTCAGTGCCTCTTCATAGGCTTACCTCAATATACTTTTTTAAAATAGTTGGCCTTTATAACTCTGCAGGTTTTTGAATTGCAGTGGGCCTTAGCTCTATTTTTCAGCTCTTATTTTTATGATCCTGCCTCATATACACAGGATTTCTTCAGGCCCTATTCTTCTTCTGGGGTGCCTTGTCTGCCTTTGGTTAATTCTTCTTCCTAATGTGAAATTAAAGTGACATGTGCCCATTGAAACTGCTACAGCTATTTTCTCACTGGTTCCCCCTATTTCCATTCATCCTCCGCACTAACTGCAGACTGTGCGATACCGGAACTTAAAGGCATTGACTCTCCATGTGGAGATGTTGTTAGTAAAGTGGCTGGAATGTTGATCCGGAGCCCCAGGAGAGGAAAATGAGGTGCGTTTTAGAAACCTTTCCCGATCATATGGAATACCATCCGCTGGATTTCCCATGCATGGTTTAGCTGTAGGAAGATTCCCTTCAACCTGGAGTGTTGGGACCCTTGGAATGAGTAGCATGAAGTATTGCATTAAACTTTCGGCAGTTGCTCACCAAAGCTCACCAATCCTCTCAGCCCCAAGTGTCCAGCCTTATGTCTTATCCAGCTGTGGGTTTATATGTGGTCATTCCAGGTTGCATCACAGCCCCTGAGCGAATTTTGTAAGAATTTTTCTCTCTTTCATTGTTTCTGCGTTTTGGTTTTAAAATTTATTTTTATAATGGGGTTTAGCTCATTTTCACTGCTGTGTTTGTGCCTCTCTGCGCACACTTGATTCCCTTATGGAGATATATCAATACATGGGTTTTAAGATTCTTATTACTCAGATATATTTCTCTGCGATGTATAGGGTGTGTTGAGGCCAGTTCATTGAGCAAGGTGTAGATCTTGTCTAATACCTATTTGGTTTATTGAACGGTATCTGTGCTAATTTCAAACTCTGGTTTTATGCATCACCCCACCTCTCCTTTCCCCTTAAGCTGACATAAGTGTGTTTTCTAAATGTGAGACACTGTTCTGTTTTGTAATTCATTTTTTGTGCAGCCATATTTATCCTCCCTCTATAAGTGATATCTTATGATATGTTTCTTTTTCTGTTTGACTTATTTCAAGTAGTATTATCGGACCAAAATCCACTCTTTATGCTTCTACTAGCCTTATTACTTTGATTTCATGGTGAAGAGATATTCCATTGTACATAAGTACCACATTTTCTTTATCTATTGTTCTCTTTCCTGGGATATTTAAGGTGTACTGAAGTTGAGGTTCTTGTAAACAGAGTAGCCCTAAACTGTGGTGTGCTTGTGTCTTGTTGATTTTTAGACTTCCCTAGATATACTTCCATGATTGGAAGTGCCCTATGCTCTGTAGCTCTGTTTTTTAGATGATTTAGGAACCACCATACACTTCTCCAGAGTGGCTCTCGGCAGTTCACACACTGTCCATCAGCGTCTAAAGGCTCCCTGTTCTCCATGGCCTGTCCTGCATTTCTGGTTTTTACAATTTTTTCGGATGGCCCTTTTGACTGGTGGGAAATGAGACTTCTTTGTTGTGCACATTTGCATTGCTTCCTTGCTTGGTTGCCCATAAAGTGCGTATGCGTTTTTTCCTGGATATATTCAGGAAAAAACGCATACTCCCTTTTGGGCCAACTGCATCATTGTCGAAATTCTGCCGCTTTTCATGTGCTTTAAAGACGAGTCCAATCTATCTCTTGAAATCTGTTTCTTGCAATTCTGTCTTGCATTCAGATCCTCTTCTTTGCCTTACCTCAACATATTTTTGGACATTAGTTTTCATTTATAACTCTGCAGGTTTGTGAATTGCAGTGACCCTGAGCTCGATTTTTTAAGTTGCTCTTTTGTGAGCTGGCCTCAAAGCCGCAGGATTGCTTCAGGCCCTATTTTGGCTCCGGCGAGGTGGGCTGAGCCTTTTTTTAATTCTTATTCTTAATGGGAAATTAGAGTGACATGTGCCCGTCCAAACCCCTACAACTATTCTCTCATTGGTTCCCCCTCTTCCCATTCATCCTCCTCACAATTTGCAAAATGTGTGAAACAGAAGTTTAAATGTGCTGATTCTCTAAGTGGGGAGATTCTAAGTAACGTGGCTGGAATGATGAACAGGAACACCAGGAGAGGATAAATGAGGTGCATTTTAGACACATCTCCCGATCACATGGTGTACAGTCCTCTGGGTTTTCCATGCATGTTTTAGCTGTAGGAAGATTCCTTGAACCTGCAGATTTGGGACCCATTGAATGGGTACCAGGTAGTATTACTTTAAAGGGTGTGCATTTCCTCACCCAACCTCACATTTCTCTTAGCGTGAACAGTTTCCAGCCTTATGTCTCATCCTGCTGTGGGTCTAGATGTGTTCAATCCATGTTGCATCACCGTCCCTGAGGAAAAGTTGTAAGAGGTTTTCTCTGTCTCTCTGTCGTTTATTTTTTTCAATTTATTACTATATTGGTTACAGCTGGTTTTCAAAGCTCTGTTTCTTGCTGCTGTACATCCACTTGATTCACATACAGAGAGACATCAATAAATTCTTTTTCAGATTCTTACCAGTCATAGATATCCTTTTCCGGTGACTTGAGTGTGCTGAGTGCAGTTCTTTTAGCTACCGTGTAGGCCTTGTTGATTATCAGTTTGGTATTTGGAATGGTATCTTTGCTAATTTCAACCTCCTGGATGATGCCTCACCCCTCCCCACCTTTCCCGTTTAGCAGCCTTACGCGTGTTTTCTACATATTTGACTATGTTTTTGTTTTGTAATTTATTTCATGTGTAGCCATTTTGGATTCCACCTTTAAGTGATATCTTATGATATGTGTCTTTTTCTTTTTGAATTATGTCACTTAGAATGATCATACGTAACTCCTCCGGAGTTGTTACAACTGGCCATATTTCATTGATTTCCAGGCTGAGTAATATTCCACTCTACATAAGTACCACATCTCTATCCATTTTTTCCCTCCAGAGACATTTAAGTTATATCCTAGTCGAGGATCTTTTAAACAGAGAGGCAGTAAACATTGGGGTGCCTGTGTCCTCTCGATTTTTGTTTTTCCCAAGATATACGCCCATGAGTGCAAGTGCCCTATGCTCTGTAGCTCATTTTTTAGATGCTTTAGTAAACACAATACACATCTCCAGAATGGCCGTTGGCAATATACATTTCCACTATAAGCCTCACAGGGCTCCCTCTTCTCCTTGCCCTGTCCTGCATTTCTGGTGTTTACACTTTATGAGGATGGCTCTTCTGACTGATGTGAAGTGATATCTTTTGTAGTATTGATTTCCAGTGCCCACCTGTTTGGTTGGCCTAAAAAAGTGTATGCCCTTTTCTTGAATATATACAGAAAAATACGCATACAGCCTTTTTGGCCAACTGCAATGTTGGCAATGTTCAGCCCCTTTTCTTGTGCTTAATGGCAAGTCCTTTCTACCTCCTCAAATCCCTTTCCTGCCATTCTCCCTTGCTTACCAATCCTTTTCTCTGACTTTCCTCAAGACATTTTTCAGTGATAGATATTTTCAACTCTGCAGTTTCATGAATTTTACTGCCCCTGAGTTCCATTGTTTAACTTGTGTTTATGGAAACTGGCCACAAAGCAGTGGGATTTCCTTAAGCCCTATACTGTTTCCATGGGCAACCCTAGCCTTTGGTCAATTCGTCTTCCTGATTGGAAATTAGAGTGACATGTGCCTGTCTGAACACCTAGGACTTGTCTCTCATTATTCCTCATCCTTCCGCTTCATCCTCTGGACAAATTCCAAACTGTACACAACAGGATGTTGACAGTGCTGACATCTCCAAGTGGGGAGACTGTTAGTAAAGACGCTGGAGGGGTGAACCCGAGCACCAGGAGATGAGGAGATGAGATGCCTTTTCCAAACTCTTCCCGATCAGACAGTATACAATCCTCTGGGTGTGACAGACATGTTTTAGCAGTAGGAAGAGTCCCATTCATGTAAGGAGAACACCAGGGCTTTTTCAAAATCAGTGTCTCCCCGAAACCCAAACTGGGGAGTTTTTTAAGCTATGGCTACACATATGTTCATTAAGGGCCTTGGGAAGTAGGCAGAGTCCAAACTTTAGATGATTGAAGTCTTCAGGGTCAGAAGCACTCACCACCGGCTTCCCTTAGGTTACACTTTAACTGTCATTGATAGATGATGTCAATAAAAATATCTATTCTTTTTCCGATTATTTCCCCTTATAGGTTATTGCAAAATATTGAGTGTAGTTCCCTGTGCTATACAGTAGTTCCCTGTTGATGATCTATTTTATACATAGCAGTGTGTATGTGTTAATTCCAAACTGTTAATTTATCCCTCCTCCCACCTTTCCCCTTTGGTAATAATAAATTATAAGATTTTATACTTCTCAGAAATGGGGGAGCTGAAAGAGAGGTATCATTTTCAATGGAAAAGCATTTAAAACAAGATTGAAGCTTTAACCAAGATTATTAGATGTACATCCTTGGAAAGAAATCACTTCATTTCTCTAATATTGACCTGACAAATAAGACAAACCTTTTCACTGAACTTGCTTATAATAAAGTGATGGAAATATCAAATGGAAGTGT
The DNA here is from genome assembly GCF_937001465.1 of Orcinus orca. Taxonomy (NCBI): domain Eukaryota; kingdom Metazoa; phylum Chordata; class Mammalia; order Artiodactyla; family Delphinidae; genus Orcinus; species Orcinus orca. The sequence continues at coordinate 58,256,615 of NC_064562.1, read as the reverse complement.
TAGAAACATCTTATTTTACCCGAGCCTTATAAACTGTTCTATGTTAACTACAGTTTGGCTCACACATCTGTTCATTGAAGTTACAATAGTCTCAATTTCTGTTACTGATCCTCCAGAGTGGACCCCAACAAGTGTCCCCCTGCCCAGTGTCATTGGGGCCAACAGATCGAGACTGAGTTTGGTTCACAAGCAAAGGAAACTTTATATTTTGATCAGAGAATGGAGAGGTGAGAGCATGCACTACCCCGTGGGCTGTGGGCTGGGCTGCTGTGTAGAGATCCTGTGAGAGTCAGTGGGAGGGAGGGGGCGGAGCTCTCGAGGGCCAGGTTGGCTGCAGCTCAGGCTCTATATCTCGGAGTCTGCACTGGGCCCCAGGAGCTGAGGTGTCGACCCAGCCATTCTGCACTAGGAAATCTGGTCTGAAGTGCCGGGTGTGGAACCTCTGCATGCGGGACCCTAGGAGCACGTGAAATTAGACAAAGCACAAAGGATAAAAAAGATCAGACTTGACTTTATTGCCCAGATTCTATTTTTATCTCCCAGGGATTTTTAATGGGCTTTGCTGGGGACAAACCCCTCCTCTGCCTTTTGTCCCGTTCCTCATTCTTGGAGTGCTGAGGGTGCAGACCCTTCTTCTGTAACTGCTGAGTGCTGAGTTGGGAGCCCTCATACCAGGGGACGAGGGTCAGAACTTCTCCCCAGCAGCCTCCAGGTGACGTTGATTGGCCCCAGGACCCCTGCCTCCCTGCTCATCTGCCTGAGCACCAGCATTGGAAGTGTTATAGATTCTAATGACCTTTAAGGGTCCAGGAAAGAGATGTGCAGAGACGCTGTGGGGGCCGATTTCACCCCGCCCCACATTTGTTCGGCCACCTTAGGCTGACCATTTCTGCCAGCCTAGATGCTCTGACCAGTAGTCTGCTCTTTCTTCAATTAGGCCCCTGAATTAACGTAAAAACAGCACCAGGTGTCAGAGCCCTGCCCGCTCAACTCCCAGACAGTCCAGGGTCAGTGGTGATCAAGGACCATGATGGCCACTGAGTCAACAGCCTTTTGAAGTAAACAGGAGTCCAGCCGGTCTTATTGGCCACCATCATCACGGTGTCTGTAGGCTCTTCTATGGTGACAGTGTGATATACGGTTCCCCCGCCAAGATTATTATCTCCTCTCCGGGTGCAGTAAGTCCTGCAAGCAGTAGTCTACTCCTTCGGGACACACTATTGTTGTTTTATGAGAGAAACTCCAGGTCAAGTGATGTTCACACGAGTCGTCATGGTGCCCTGTTGCCCCCGGTTATCTCTCTGGATGTTGGAGTTGGAGGGCCTCCTCACTCGAGGTCGGTGTGCCCACGGAGCGAACCCTGCAACTTCAGGGCATGGTTGGTGATTAGGATCACCACGTGGGGTCCTTTTCCCTTAGGAGGGAGGTGGCCTTTTGGGCTGCTGATTTCCAGGTTTTTAGATACCGCCAGTATCTTGGCCAGATGTGGCAGTGGGCCAAGCCCCTTGGTGACTGTAGTTTATCCTACCTGGATGGCATTCTTGCGTTGTTCCATTTCAAGTGGTCCCAGTTTTTGCACTAATTCTCCAATGGCGATTCACCTTTCACCGGGAATGGAAAGGTCAAAGGGTTTAGCTCAATTAGGCAGTTCCAGGGCAAGGGTCTGAATTGACTGCTCTTTCCATTCTTGAAAGGCCACTTCTGGATTCTGTTCAAAAGGATCATCATCTTTTCCTTTCAGTGTTTCATATAGAGGCCCAGCTAGTAGACTGTAGTTAGGGATCCAGAAGCAGCAAACCCTGGCCTCCCCAGGAACCCCTAAGCTGTCTTCTAGTTTTAGAAAGGGGTAAGGCTGCAAATGGTTTCTTCCCTTTCCTGGGATGGGCTTCTCTGACCTTGTGTGAGAATGAAGCCCAGGCAGGTCACCGCAGTCTGTGATATTTGAGCTTTTTCTTGGACAACTTCTATCCTTTATTGGCTTGGTAGTTCAGAGGCCTCCTTAGTAGGGCTGGCGATCAGAATGTCATCTGCATATTGAAGGAGGGTTTCCTTTTCCAGAGGTAGAACTTTTCGGTCTTTAGCTAAGCTTTCCCCAAAGATGGTGTGGGAATTTTTGAACCCTTGGGGCAAGACGGCCCGGAAGTATTGTTTTAGTTGTATGTTGAGTCCTGCCACTCACAAGCCAAAATTTCTTGTGACTCTGGGACTAATGGAATACAAAAGAAGGCATCATTGAAGACTAATACAGAATACCATGTCCTGGTGGTTGGTAGAATGACCAGCAGGGTGTAGGAATCAGGAGCAACTGCAGGTATGTCCTCGGTGGCTTCACTGACTGTCCTGACATCCTTTACCAGGTCCCCAGCAGCCCATGGGGCTCTCGTGGTCAGGCCAATCCCAGGATATGGAGCTCTCCTGGGCAGGTACCCCACCCCCAACCCAGCCCTCAGGGCTCTCATGGTCAGGCCCCTCCCAAGATACAGAGCTACCCTTGCAGGTACCATGGCAGGGCTGGGCACACAGGAACCATGTACATAGCCCTCATTGAAGAGCACCCCCAGCTCACCTGTTGCTCAGAGCTGACACAGAGCACCTCAGAGCAGGACTTGAACTAACAAACAGCAGCTCTGACAGGTCTGTGACCCTGGGCATCACTCTGTGTGGCCTCCCTCCACCTGGTCTTCCAGAGACTTCCACTGCACCCAGGGCACCAGGCCTCTGTCTCCAACCACCACCCACCCCTCCTCTCCCTGACTCCTGGGTTCCTCTCATTAGGAGAGGGTTTTCTTGAAGTTGTCTCCCACTCATGGGCCAGATAAAATGATTAGAAAACAAGCCAAAGCTGCAGCCCCTTGTCTATCCTGACTCTCAGGAGCCCACACCTGTTCCTTGGACCTGGCCAGTTCAGCAAGTTCCATTTTCTGCAACTGTGAGCCCCTGAGGGGTGATGATTGGCTGACCTGGGCAGCCTTACCGTGCCGGCCAGCCCTCCCCAGGTGTGCCTGGGTTGAGATCAATATAAATACCACTCCAGGCAGCAAAAGCCCCTGCAGCTGTGCCTGACGCCATTTTCTCTGCCCTGTCAGCAGTCTCGGGGCTGGGCTGGTGGGAGGGAGTGAGAGGCCACGGCTTTGTGGGTGGCCCAGTGTGAGTGGGGCTCTGCTGGACTTTCTGCAGCAGTTGCCAGGCTGCCACCTGCTAAAGAAGAGGATGTGTCACCCATACCTGCTGCTGGAATTTCTCCCTGGGCAGAGGTGAGGAAGGAAAAAAGCAGTGGGGGCAGGGACAGGACGGGTATCTCAGGCAGGGAAATGGAAATCTTCCAGAAGAGCACCCAGGGCCAGGACCATCCTGGCTGGCCTGCAGGCACCAAGTCAGCTGGCATGCTGTCACTCGTGTGGCTCCATGGCCCTTCCTCTAGGCTTTCAAGTCCTTGTATATATTCAGGTGTTTTACCTGGGAAGGGTGGGAACAGTTCAGCAGCAACTGGCCTGGGGCTCAGCTCACGTTTACTCACAGATGCCTCGGCACGGTGCCCCAGCTTTGCAATGAGGACGCTTGTTGTGTGGGGGCTGCTGGCTGAATGGGAGACGATTCCCCACCACTGACCAACTTCAGAATTGTTTACAACTGGAGCAAGTGCCCTGATACGGTTTTCCTCTGAGTAACTGGTGGGTTCTGTTTTTTTTTTTCTCTTTTTCGTTTTTGGTTCAAGGTAGATTTTATTCCTCTTTTTTGTATTTACAGATACAAGCATGGAAATAATTTATTCATATAAATACATGTATGTGAAGGGAATAATTGTTTTTTCTGTTTTATTTTTTAAATTTTATTTCTTTTTAATTTTGAATTTTATTTTATATTTTTATACAGCAGGTTCTTATTGGTTATCTATTTTATACATATAAATGTTTACATGCCAATCCCAATCTCTCAACTCCTCCCACCACCACCCCTCCAAGAGCTTTGCCCCCTTGTTGTCCATACGATTGTTGTCTACATCTGTTGCTCTATTTATGCCTTGCAAAATGGTTAATCTGTACAGTTTTTCTAGGTTCCACATATATGCATGAATATACAAGATTTGTTTTTCTCTTTCTGACTTACTTCACTCTGTATGACAGTCTCTAGATCCATCGACGTCTCTACAAATGACCCAATTTCATTCCTTTCATGGCTTAGTAATATTCCATTTTATATATGTACCACATCTTTATGCATTCGTCTGTCTGTGGGCATTTAGGTTGCTTCCATTACCTCGATATTGAAAATAGTGATGCAATGAACATTGCGGTGAATGTCTCTTTTTGATTTATGGTTTTGTCTGGGTATATGTCCAGTACTGGGATTGCTGTATCATTTGGTAATTCTATTATTAGTTTCTTAAGAAACTCCATATTGTTCTCCATAGTGACTGTATCAATTTATATTCCCAAAAATAGTGGAAGAGGCTTCCTTTTCTCCACACCCTTTCCAGCATTTGTTGTTTGTAGATTTTCAGATGATGCCCATTCTAACAGGTGTGAGGTGATACCTCATTGTTGAGTCCATTTCGTTGAGCAAGGGGTAGGTCTTGTCTATTACATATTTGGCTTATGGAACGGTATCTGTGCTAATTTCAAACTCTGGTTTTATGCAGCACCCCAACTCACCTTTCCCCTTAAGCAAGCATAAGTTGGTTTTCTAAACTTGAGACCCTGTTCTGTTTTGTAATTCAGTTCATGTGTAGCCAAGTTTACATTCCGTGCATTAGTGATACCTTATGATGTTTCTTTTTCTGTGTGACTTATTTCACTTAGAATCGTCGTGCCTCAATCCACTCATTATGCTGGTACAGGCCTGGTGACACAGATTTCATTGCTGAGTGGTATTCTGTTGTACGTAAGTACCGCAACTACTTTATCAATTATTTGTTCTCTGGGATATTTAACTTGTACTGTAGAAGAGGTTCCTGTAAACAGAGCCGTCCCAAATTTTGGGGTGGCTGTGTCTTTTTGATTTTAATTTCCCTAAGCTATAGGACCATAAGTGGAAATGCCCTAGACTCTGTTGCTTTGTTTTTCAGATGTATCAGGAAACACCATACACTTCTCCAGAGTGGCTGTTGGCAATTTACATCCCGCCCATCAGCAAAACAAGGCTCCTTTTTCCCCATGGCCTGTCTTGCCTTTCTGGATTTTACACTTTTCTCAGATGGCCCTTTAGACCGGGGGGAAGTGACACTTCATAGTAGTTCGGATTTCCATTGCAAGCTTGCTTGGTTTGCCAAAAAGGGCGTATGTGTTTGTTCCTGAATATATACAGGAACAAACTCATACGCGCTTTTTGGCCAAGTGCATCATTGTCGATGTTCTGCCTCTTTTCCTATGCTTTAAATGCGAATCCAGTCTACCTCCTGAAATCGGTTTCCTGAAATTCTGCCCCGCTTTCAAGTCCTCTTCGCAGCCTTACTTCAATATATTTTTGGACGTTATCTGTCATTTATAACTCTGCAGGTTTGTGAATTACAGGGCCCCTGAGCTCCTTTCTTCAACTCGCTTTCTTGTGAGCTGGCCGCAAACCCGCAAGACTGCTTCAGGCCCTAATCTGCTTCTGGCAGGGCACGCTGAGCCTTTGGTTAATTCCTCTTCCTGGTGGGAAATGAGTGTTAAATATGCCCGTCCAGACACCTACCTCACTCTTAACCCCTTGGTGATGTGGGTCCTCTGGTTTGTGGCCACCTTTGCTGGGTTCCTCACCTTTCGATGATGTGGACCCACTAGTGTGAGGACACTCCTGCCTGGTTCTCATCCACGTGGTTATGTGGACCCCCTGGTGAGAGTCTGTTCCTGGCTGTGTTCCTCACCCTTCTGTGAGGGAGACCCTCTTCTGATAGGTCACTGCTGCATGGCTGGCACACATTGCCTTGGTGAAGTCAGCCGTGTGGTGGCAGTTGGAGCGTGCTGGGAATCTCCTCCCCCCGGTGATGAGGGCCCTCTTGCGTCAGGCCCTAACCGCTGGGCTCACCAACTTTTCTTAGTGAGCCCAGTGATGCTTTGGCACTCCTCTTAGGATCCCATCTCCATGGGGATGTGGGCCTTCTGCTCTGAGGTCCCAACGGCTGGGTTGTTCACATTTTCATGATGTGGGCTCTCTGGTGTTAGTTCACAGAGGCCTGGATCCCATAGCCTCTGTGCTCTTGGCCGCCTGCTGGGAGGTTCCAACTGCTGGATTCCTCACTTTTTTAATTTTTGGGGCCCTCTGTTGTGAGGATACTCCTGCCTGCCTCACTCCCAGCCCCTTCGTGATGTGTGTCGTCTGGTTTGAGGTCACATGTGCTGGGTTCCTCACCTTTCGATGATGTGGTACCAATGGTCTTGGGAGACTCCTGCCTGGTTCACATCCCCTTGGTGATGTGGGCCCTCTGTTGAGAGTCTGATCCTGGCTGGGTTCCTCACCCATCTGTGAGGTGGGCCGTCTGCTGTGAGGTCACTCCTGCCTGGCTTGCTCACCTCACCTTGTGGACATGAGCCCTCTGGTGGCACTTGGAGCCTGCTGGGAGCCTCCTCCCCTCAGTGATGAGGGCCCTCTGGCGTCAGGCCCTAACTGCTGGGCTCCCCACATTTTGTGATGTGCGCCCAGTCGTGCGAGGACACTCCAGCCAGGTTCATATCCCCATTGGGATGTGGGCCTTCTGCTCTGAGGTCAAAACGGCTGGCTTGCTCACAGTTTCATGATGTGGGCTCTCTGCTGTTAGTTCACTCCTGCCTGCCTCCCATAGCTTCTGTGCTCTCGGCCGCCTGCTGGGAGGTTCCAACTGCTGGATTCCTCACGTTTCTTATTCTTTGGGCCCTCTGTTTTTAGGCTACTCCTGCCTGCCTCACTCCCATTCCCTTTGTGATATGTGTCCTCTGATTTGAGGCCACATGTGCTGGGTTCCGTACCTTTCGATGATGTGGCCCCACTGGAGGGAAGACAGTCCTGACTGGTTCCCATCCCCTTGCTGATGTGGAGCCTCAGGTGAGCGTCTGATCCTGGCTGGGTTCCTCACCCTTCTGTGAGGTGGGCCCTCTGCTGTGAGGTCAATCATGCCTGTCTGGCACACGTCACCTTGGCGACGTGGGCCCTCTGGTGGCAGTTGGAGTGTGCTGGGATCCTCCTCCCCTCGGTGATGAGGGCCCTCTTGCCTTAGGCCATAACTGCTGGGCTCCCCACATTTTCTGATGTGCGCCAAGTGAGTGAGGACACTCTTACCAGGTTCCCATCCCCATGGGGATATGGGCCTTCTGCTCTGAGGTCAAAACGGCTGGCTTTCTCACAGTACCATGATGTGGGCCCTCTGCTGTGAGTTCACTCCGGCAAGGATCCCTTATCATCGGTGCTCTGAGTCGCCTGCTGGGAGGTTCCAACTGCTGGATTCCTCAACTTTTTTATTCTATGTGCCCTCTGTTGTGAGGCTCCTCCTGCCTGCCTCACTGCCAGCCCCTTGGTGATTACTGTCCTATGGCTTGAGGCCACATGTGCTGCGTTCCTCACATTTCGATGATGTGGCCCCACTCGTGTGAGGACACTCCTGCCTGGTTCCCATCCCCTTGGTGAGGTGGGCCCTCTGGCGAGAGTCTAATCCTGGCTGGGTTCCTCAATGTTCTGTGAGGTAGGCCCTCTGCTGTGAGGTCACTCCTGCCTGGCTGGCACACGTCACCTTGGAGACGTGAGTCCTCTGGTGGCAGTTGGAGCATGCAGAGTGCCTCCTCCTCTAGGTGATGACGGCCCTCTGGCGTCAGGCCCTAAATGGTGGGCTCCCCACATTTTCTGATGTGTGCCCAGTGGTGCAAGGACACTCCAGCCAGGTTCGCATTCCCATGGGGATGTGGGCCTTCTGTGCTGAGGTCCCAACGCCAGGGTTGCTCACAGTTTTATGATGTGGGCCCTCTGCTGTGAGTTCACTGTGGCCTGGATCCCATAGCCTCGGTGTTCTGGGCCGCCTGCTAGAAGGTCTAAATGCTGGAATCCTCACGATTTTTATATTATGTGCCCTGTGTTGTGAGGCTACTCCTGCCTGCCTCACTCCAAGGCCCTTGGTGATGTGGGTCCTCTGGTTTGAGGACATATGTGCTGGGTTCCTCACCTTAAGATGATGAGGCCCCACTGCTGTGAGGATAATCCTGACTGGTTCCCATCCCCTTTGTGATGTGGGCCCTCTGGTGAGAGTCTGATCCTGGCTGGGTTCCTCACCCATCTGTGAGGTGGGCCCTCTACTATCAGGTAACTCTTGCCTGGCTTGCTCACCTCGCCTTGTTGACATGAGCCCTCTGGTGGCACTTGGACCCTGCTGGGAGCCTCCTCACCTCTGTGGTGAGGGCCCTCTGACGTCAGACCCTAACTGCTGGGCTCCCCAACTTTTCTTAGTGAGCCCAGTGATGCTCGGGCACTCCTCTTAGGTTCCCATCTCCATGAGGATGTGGGCCTTCTGCTCTGAGGTTCCAACGGCTGGGTTGATCACAATTTCATGATGTGGGCTCTCTGGTGTTAGTTCACTGTGGCCTGGATCCCATAGCCTCTGTGCTCTTGGCCGCCTGCTGGGAGGTTCCGACTGCTCGATTCCTCAACTTTTGTATTCTATGGGTCCTGTGTTGTGATGCTCCTCCTGCCTGCCTCACTCGCAACCCCTTCGTGATGTGGGTCTTCTGGTTTGAGGCCACATGTGCTGGGTTCCGCAACTTACAATGATGTGGCCCCACTGGTGTGAGGACACTCCTGCCTGGTTCCCATCCCCTTGGTGATGTGGGCCTTCTGGTGACAGTCTTATCCTGGCTGGGTTCCTCACTCTTCTGTGAGGTAGGCCCTCTGCTGTGAGGTCAATACTGCCTGACTTGCACACATCACCTTGGCGACGTGGGCCCACTGTTGGCACATGGAACCTGCTGGGAGCCTCCTGCCCTCGGTGATGACGGCCCTGTAGCATCAGGCCCTAACTGCTGGGCTCCCCACGTTTTCTGATGTGAGCCCAGTGATGCCAGGACACTCCTGTCAGGTTCCCATCCCCATGGGGATGTGGGCTTTCTGCTCTGAGGTCCCAACGCCTGGGTTGCTCACAGTTTCATGATGTGGGCTCTCTGGTGTTAGTTCACTCCTGCCTGCATCCCATAGCTTCTGTGCTCTCGGCTGCCTGCTGGGAGGTTCCAAATGCTGGATTCCTCACCTTTTTTATTCTTTGGGACCACTGATTTTAGGCTACTCCTACCTGCCTCACTCCCATCCCCTTTGTGATGTATGTCCTCTGATATGAGGCCACATGTGCTGGGTTCCTCACCTTTCAATGATGTGGCCCCACTGGTGGGAGGACAGTCCTGACTGGTTCCCATCCCCTTGGTGTTGTGGGCCCTCTGGCGAGAGTCTCATCCTGCCTCGGTTCCTCACCCTTCTGTGACATAGGCCTTCTGCTGTGAGGTCACTACTGCCTGGCTGGCGCATGCCACCTTGTAGACGTGGGCCCTCTGTTGGCAGTTGGAACCTGCTGGGAGTCTCCTCCCCTCAGTTATGAGGGCCCCCTGGCGTCAGGCCCTAACTGCTGGGCTCCTAACATTTTCTGATATGTGCTAAGTGGTGTGAAGCCACTCCTGCCAGGTTCCCATCCCAATGGGGATGTGGGCCTTCTGTTCTGAGGTCCCAATGGCTGGGCTGCTCACAGGTTCATGATGTGGGCCCTCTGCTGTGAGTTCACTGCAGCCTGGATCCCATAGCCTCGGTGCTCTGGGCCACTTGCTGGGAGGTTCCAACTGCTGGATTCCTCAACTTTTATATTCTATGGACCCTGTGTTGTGAGGCCGGTCCTGCCAGCCTCATTCCGAACCCCTTGGTGATGTGGTTCCTGTGGTTTGAGGCTACATGTGCTGGGATCCTCACCTTTCGATGATGTTGTCCCACTGGTGTGGGGACACTCCTGCCTGGTTCCCATCCCCTTGGTGATGTGGGCCCTCTGGTGAGAGTCTGATCCTGGCTGTGTTCCTCACCCTTCTGTGAGGTGGGCCCTCTGCTGTGAGGTCACTCCTGCCGGGCTGGCACACATTGCCTTGGTGAAGTTGGCCCTCTGGTGGCAGCTGGAACCTGCTGGGAGCCTCCTCCTCTCGGTGATGAGTGCCCTCTAGCGTCAGGCCCTAACTTCTGAGCACCCCACGTTTTCTGATGTGAGCCCAGTTATGCCAGGACACTCCTGTCATGTTCCCATCACCATGGGGATGTGGGACTTCTGCTCTGAGGTCCCAATGTCTGGGTTACTCACAGTTTCATGATGTGGGCTGTCTGGTGTTATTTCACTCTGGCCTGGATCCCCTAGCCTCTGTGCTCTGGGCCGCCTGCTGGGAGGTTCCAACTGCTGGATTCCTCACCTTTCTTATTTTGGGGCCCTCTGTTATGAGGCTCCTCCTGCCTGCCTCACTCCCAGCACCTTGGTGATGGGTGTCCTATGGTTTGAAGCCACATGTTCTGGGTTCCTCACCTTTAGATGATGTGACCCTACTCATGTGAGGACACTCCTGCCTGGTTCCAATCCATTTGGAGATGTGGGCCCTCTGGTGCGAGTCTGATCCTGACTGGGTTCGTCACACTTCTCTGAGGTGGGCCCTCTGCTGTGAGGTCATTCGTGCCTGGTTGGCACACATCGCCTTGGCGATATCAGCCCTCTGGTGGCAGTTGGAGCCTGCTGGGAGCCTCCTTCCCTTGGTGATGAGGGTCCTCTGGCGTCAGGCCCTAACTGCTGGTCTCCCAAAATTTTCTGATACGTTCTCAGTGGTGCGAGGACACTCCTACCAGATTTCCATCCCCATGGGGATGTGGGCCTCCTGCTCTGAGGTCCCAATGGCTGGGTTGCTCAGTTTCATGACATGGGCCCTCTTCTGTGAGTTCACTGTGGCCTGGATCCCATAGCCTCGGTGCTCTGGGCCACCTGCTGGGAGGTTCCAACTGCTGGATTCCTCACTTTTTTATTCTATAGGCCCAGTGTTGTGAGGCTACTCCTGCCTGCCTCACCCCGAGGCCCTTGGTGATGTGGGTCCTCTGGTTTGAAGACACATGTGCTGAGAACCTCACCTTTCGATGATGAGACCCCACTGGTGTGAGGACACTCCTGCCTGGTTCCCATCCCCTTGGTTATTTGGGCCGTCTGGTGAGAGTCTGATGTTGGCTGGGTTTCTCACCCTTCTGTGAGGTGGGACCTCTTCTGTGAGGTAAATGCTGCCTGGCATGCTCACGTTGCCTTGGCAATGTGAGCCCTCAGGTGGCAGTTGGAGCCTGCTGGGAATCTCCTCCCCTCAGTTATGAGAGCTCTGGATAAAACACATATGCCGTTTTTTGTCAAGTGCATTATTTTCCAAGTTCTGTCTCTTTTCCTATGCTTTAAGAGCGACTCCCGTGTACCTTCTGAAATCGGTTTCCAGCAATTCTGCCCCGCATTCAAGTACTCTTCGCAGCCTTACTTCAGTATAATTTTGGACGATAGCTTTCATTTATAACTCTGCAGGTTTGTGAATGACAGTGCCCCTGAGCTCCTTTCTTCAACTCGCTTTCTTGTGAGCTGGCCGCAAAACCGCAGGATCTCTTCAGGCCCTAATCTAGTTCCGGAAGGGCACGCGGAGCCTTTGGTTCATTCGTCTTCCTGGTGGGAAATGAGAGTTAAATTTGCCCGTCCAGAAACCTCCAGCTAGTCTCTCATTGGTTCTCCCTATTCCTGTTCATCTTCCGAAGAAATTGCAAACTGGGACAAACAGGAGGTTTAAGGCACTGACTCTCCAAGTGGGCAGAGTGTTAGTAAAGCGTCTGGAATGTTGCACCCGAGTACCAGGGGACGAAAACTGAGACACATTTGAACACGTTTCCCGATCACACGGAGAATCATACTCTGGGTTCCACATGTATGTTTTAGCTGAAGGAGGAATCTCTTAAACCTTGAGAGTTGAGAACCATGGAATGGGTACCATGAAATATGACTTCAAAGGGTCTGCATTTGCTCACCGAACCTCACCAATCCTATGACTGCTGCATTTATGCCACTGTACACACGCTTCATTCTCTTTTGAGAAATATAAATCCATAGGTTTTAAGATTCTTACTAGTCAGGTATATTCTTAGGCGTTTAATATGAGGTGTAGAGTCCATTTCGTTGAGCAAGGAGTAGCTCTTGTCTATTACATATTTGGCTTATGGAATGGTATCTGTGCTAATTTCAATCTCCGGTTTTATGCAGCACCCCAACTCACCTTTCCCCTTAAGCAAGCATAAGTCGGTTTTCTACATTTGAGACCCTGTTCTGTTTTGTAATTCTGTTTCTGTGTAGCCAAGTTTACATTCCGTGTAGTAGTGATATCTTACGATGTTTCTTTTTCTGTGTGACTTATTTCACTTAGAATCATCGTACCTGAATCAACTCATTATGCTGCTATGGGCCTGATGACATAGATTTCATTGCTGAGTGATATTGCATTGTACATAAGTACCACAACTTCTTTATCCATTTTTCGCTTTCTGGATATTGAACTTGTATGGTAAACGAGGATCTTGTAAACAGAGCCGTCCCAAACATTCGGGTGGCTGTGTCTTTTTGATTTTAATTTCCCTAAGCTACAGGACCATGAGTAGATGTGCCCTAGGCTCTGTTGCTTTGTTTTTTAGATGTTTCAGGAAACACCATACACTTCTCCAGAATGGCTGTTGGCAATTTACATCCCGCCCATCAGCATAACAAGGCTCCCAGTTCTCCATGGCCTGTCCTGCCTTTCTGGATTTTACACTTTTTTCAGATGGCCCTTTGATTGGGGAGAAGTGAGAGTTCATTGTAGTGCAGATTTCCTTTGCAAACTTGCTTGGTTGGCCAAAAACTGCCTTTGCGTGTTTTCCTGAATATATTCAGGAAAAAACGCATACGCTCTTTTTCGCCAAGTGCATCATTGTGGACGTTCTGCCTCTTTTCCTATGCTTTACATGCAATTCCAGTCTACCTCCTGAAATCGCTTTCCTGCAATTCTGCCCCGCTTTCGAGTCTTCTTGGCAGCCTTACTTCAATATATTTTTAGACGATAGCTGTCATTTATAACTCTGCAGGTTTGTGAATTACAGTGCCCCTGAGCTCCTTTCTTCAACTCGCTTTCTTGTGAGCTGGCCGCAACAGTGCAGGATTGCTTCACGCCCTAGAGTGGTTCCGGCATGGCATGCTGAGCCTTGGTTAATTCCTCTTCTTGGTGGGAAATGAGAGTTAAATTTCCCCATCCAGACACCTCCAGCTAGTCTCTCATTGGTTCTCCCTATTCCTGTTCATCTTCCGCAGAAATTGTAAACTAGGCCAAACAGGAGGTTTAAGGCACTGACTCTCCAAGTGGGCAGAGTGTTAGTAAAGCGTCTGGAATGTTGCACCCGAGTACCAGGGGACGAAAACTGAGACACATTTGAACACGTTTCCCGATCACATGGTGGATCATACTCTGGGTTCCACATGCATGTTTTAGCTGAAGGAAGAATCCCTTAAACCTGGAGAGTTGAGACCCATGGAATGGGTACCATGCAATATGATTTCAGAGGGTCTGCATTTGCTCACAGAACCTCACCAATCCTATCACTGCTGCGCTTATGCCGCTGTACACACGCTTGATTCTCTTTTGGAGACATATAAATCCATAGGTTTTAAGATTCTTACTAGTCAGGTATATTCTTAGGCATTTAATATGGGGTGTTGGGTCTATTTCGTTGAGCAAGGAATAGCTCTTGTCTCTTACATATTTGGCATATGGAACGGTATCTGTTCTAATTTCAATCTCTGGTTTTATGCAGCACCCCAACTCACCTTTCCCCTTAAGCAAGCATAAGTCAGTTTTCTACATTTGAGACCCTGTTCTGTTTTGTAATTCTGTTCCTGTGTAGCCAAGTTTACATTCCGTGTAGTAGTGACATCTTATGATGTTTCTTTTTCTGTGTGACTTATTTCACGTAGAATCATCGTACCTGAATCCACTCATTATGCTGCTACGGGCCTGATGACATAGATTTCCTTGCTGAGTGATATTGCATTGTACGTAAGTACCACAACTTCTTTATCCATTTTTCGCTTTCTGGATATTGAACTTGTATGGTAAACGAGGATCTTGTAAACAGAGCCATCCCAAACATTGGGATGGCTGTGTCTTTTTGATTTTAATTTCCCTAAGCTATAGGACCATAGGTGGAAGTGCCCTGGCTCTGTTGCTTTGTTTTTTGGATGTTTCAGGAAACACCATACACTTCTACAGAGTGGCTGTTGGCAATTTACATCCCGCCCATCAGCATAAGAAGGCTCCCAGTTCTCCATGGCCTGTCCTGCCTTTCTGGATTTTACACTTTTTTCAGATGGCCCTTTTGACCGGGGGGCAGTGAGACTTCATTGTAGTGCAGATTTCCTTTGCAAGCTTCCTTGGTTGGCCAAAAAGGGCGTATGCGGTTTTTCCCGAATATATTCAGGAAAAAACGCATATGCCCTTTTTGGCCAAGTGCATCATTGTGGACGTTCTGCCTCTTTTCCTATGCTTTACATGCAATTCCAGTCTACCTCCTATAATCGGTTTCCTGCAATTCTGCCCCGCTTTCAAGTCCTCTTGGCAGCCTTACTTCAATATATTTTTGGACGATAGCTGTCATTTATAACTCTGCAGGTTTGTGAATGACAGTGCCCCTGAGCTCCTTTCTTCAACTCGCTTTCTTGTGAGCTGGCGGCAACACCGAAGGATTGCTCTAGGCCCTAGTGTGGTTCCGGCATGGCACGCTGAGCCTTTAATTAATTCCTCTTCCTGGTGGGATATGAGAGTTAAATTTGCCCGTCCAGACACCTCCAGCTACTCTCTCATTGGTTCTCCCTATTCCTGTTCATCTTACCCAGAAATTGCAAACTGGGCCAAACAGGAGCTTAAAGACACTGACTCTCCAAGTGGGGAGAGTGTTAGTAAAGCGTCTGGAATGTTGCACCCGAGTACCAGGGGACGAAAACTGAGACACATTTGAACACGTTTCCCGATCACATGGTGGATCATACTCTGGGTTCCACATGCATGTTTTAGCTGAAGGAAGAATCCCTTAAACCTGGAGAGTTGAGACCCATGGAATGGGTACCATGCAATATGACTTCAAAGAGTCTGCATTTGCTCACCGAACCTCACCCATCCTATCACTGCTGCGTTTATGCCGCTGTACACACTCTTGATTCTCTTTCGGAGACATATAAATCTATAGGTTTTAAGATTCTTACTAGTCAGGTATATTCTTAGGCATTTAATATGGGGTGTTGAGTCCACTTCGTCAAGCAAGGAGTAGTTCTTGTCTATTACATATTTGGCTTATGGAACAGTATCTGTGCTACTTTCAATCTCTGGTTTTATGGAGCACCCCAACTCATCTTTCCCCTTAAGCAAGCATAAGTTGGTTTTCTACATTTGAGACCCTGTTCTGTTTTGTAATTCAGTTCCTGTGTAGCCAAGTTTACATTCCGTGTATTAGTGATATCTTATGATGTTTCTTTTTCTGTGTGACTTTTTTCACTTAGAACCATCGTACCTGAATCCAATCATTATGCTGCTACAGGCCTGATGACATAGATTTCATTTCTGAGTGATGTTTCATTGTTCGTAAGTACCACAACATCTTTATCCATTTTTCGCTTTCTGTGATATTGAACTTGTACCGTAAACGAGGTTCTTGTTAACAGAGCCGTCCCAAACTTTGGGGTGGCTGTGTCTTTTTGATTTTAATTTCCCTAAGCTATAGGACCATAGGTGGAAGTGCCCTGGCTCTGTTGCTTTGTTTTTTAGATGTTTCAGGAAACACCATACACTTCTCCAGAGTGGCTGTTGGCAATTTTCATCCCGCCCATCAGCATAACAAGGCTCCCAGTTCTCCATGGCCTGTCCTGCCTTTCTGGATTTTACACTTTTTTCAGATGGCCCTTTTGATCGGGGAGCAGTGAGACTTCATTATAGTGCAGATTTCCTTTGCAAGCTTGCTTGGTTGGCCAAAAAGGGCGTATGCGTTTTTTCCTGAATATATTCAGGAAAAAACGCATACGCCCTTTTTGGCCAAGTGCATCATTGTGGACGTTCTGCCTCTTTTCCTATGCTTTACAAGCAATTCCAGTCTACCTCCTGAAATCGGTTTCCTGCAATTCTGCCCCGCTTTCAAGTCCTCTTGGCAGACTTACTTCAATATATTTTTGGACGATAGCTTTCATTCATAACTCTGCAGGTTTGTGAATTACAGTGCCCCTGAGCTCCTTTCTTCAACTCGCTTTCTTGTGAGCTGGCCGCAACACCACAGGATTGCTTCAGGCCCTAGTGTGCTTCCGACATGGCACGCTGAGCCTTTGGTTAATTCCTCTTCCTGGTGGGAAATGAGAGTTAAATTTGCCAGTCCAGACACCTCCAGCTAGTCTCTCATTGGTTCTCTCTATTCTTGTTCATTTTCCGCAGAAATTGCTAACTGGGCTAAACAGGAGGTTAAAGGCACTGACTCTCCAAGTGGGGAGAGTGTTAGTAAAGCGTCTGGAATGTTGCACCTGAGTACCAGGGGACAAAACCTGAGACACATTTGAACACGTTTCCCGATCACACGGTGGATCATACTCTGGGTTCCACATGCAGGTTTTAGCTGAAGGATGAATCCCTTAAACCTGGAGAGTTGAGACCCATGGAATGCGTAATATGCAATATGACTTCAAAGGGTCTTCATTTGCGCACCGAACCTCACCAATCCTATCACTGCTGCGTTTATGCCACTGTACACACGCTTGATTCTCTTTCGGAGACATATAAATCCATAGGTTTTAAGATTCTTACTAGTCAGGTATATTCTTAGGCGTTTAATATGTGGTGTTGAGTCCACTTCGTTGAGCAAGGAGTAGCTCTCGTCTATTACATATATGACTTATGGAACGGTATCTGTGCTAATTTCAATCTCTGGTTTTATGCAGCACCCCAACTCACCTTTCCCCTTAAGGAAGCATAAGTTGGTGTTCTACATTTGAGACCCTGTTCTGTTTTGTAATTCTGTTTCTGTGTAGCCAATTTTACATTCCGTGTAGTAGTGATATCTTATGATGTTTCTTTTTCTGTGTGACTTATTTCACTTAGAATCATCGTACTTAAATCCACTCATTATGCTGCTACGGGCCTGGTGACATAGATTAAATTGCTGAGTGATATTGCATTGTACGTAAGTACCACAACTTCTTTATCCATTTCTCGCTTTCTGCGATATTGAACTTGTACCGTAAACGAGGTTCTTGTAAACAGAGCCATCCCAAACTTTGGGGTGGATGTGTCTTTTTGATTTTAATTTCCCTAACCTATAGTACCATAAGTGGAAGTGCCCTAGGCTGTGTTGCTTTGTTTTTTAGATGTTTCAGGAAACACCATACACTTCTCCAGAGTGGCTGTTGGCAATTTACATCCCTCCCATCAGCATAACAAGGCTCCCAGTTCTCCATTGCCTGTCCTGCGTTTCTGGATTTTACAATTTTTTCAGATGGCCCTTTTGACCGGGGGGCAGTGAGACTTCATTGTAGTGCAGATTTCCTTTGCAAGCTTGCTTGGTTGGCCAAAAAGCGCGTATGCGTTTTTTCCTAAATATATTCAGGAAAAAACTCATACGCACTTTTTCGCCAAGTGCATCATTGTGGACGTTCTGCCTCTTTTCCTATGCTTTACATGCAATTCCAGTCTACCTCCTGAAATCGGTTTCCTGCAATTCTGCCCTGCTTTCAAGTCCTCTTGGCAGCCTTACTTCAATATATTTTTGGACGATAGCTGTCATTTATAACTCTGCAGGTTTGTTAATAATAGTGCCCCTGAGCTCCTTTCTTCAACTCGCTTTCTTGTGAGCTGGCCGCAACACCGCAGGATTTTTTCAGGCCCTAGTGTGGTTCCGGCATGGCACGCAGAGCCTTTGGTTAATTCCTCTTCCTGGTGGGAAATGAGAGTTAAATTTGCCCGTCCACACACCTCCAGCTAATCTCTCATTGGTTCTTCGTATTCCTGTTCATTTTCCGCAGAAATTGAAAACTGGGCCAAACAGGAGGTTAAAGGCACTGACTCTCCAAGTGGGGAGAGTGTTAGTAAAGCGTCTGGAATGTTGCACCCGAGTACCAGGGGACAAAAACTGACACACATTTGAACACGTTTCCCGATCACACGGTGGATTATACTCTGGGTTCCACATGTATGTTTTAGCTGAAGGAAGAATTGCTTAAACCTGGAGAGTTGAGACCCATGGAATGGGTACCATGCAATATGACTTCAAAGGGTCTGCATTTGCTCACCGAACCTCAACTCACCTTTCCCCTTAAGCAAGCATAAGTTGGTTTCTACATTTGAGACCCTGATCTGTTTTGTAATTCAGTTCCTGTGTAGCCAAGTTTACATTCCGTGTAGTAGTGATATCTTATGATGTTTCTTTTTCTGTGTGACTTATTTCACATAGAATCATCGTACCTGAATCCACTCATTATGCTGCTTCGGGCCTGATGACATAGATTTCATTGCTGAGTGATATTGCATTGTACGTAAGTACCATAACTTCTTTATCCATTTTTCACTTTCTGTGATATTGAACTTGTACCGTAAATGAGGTTCTTGTAAACAGAGCCGTCCCAAACATTTGGGTGGCTGTGTCTTTTTTATTTTAATTTCCCTAAGCTATAGGACCATAAGAGGAAGTGCCCTAGGCTCTGTTGCTTTGTTTTGTAGATGTTTCAGGAAACACCATAAACTTCTCAAGAGTGGCTGTTGGCAATTTTCATCCCACCCTTCAGCATGACAAGTCTCCCAGTTCTCCATGGCCTGTCCTGCCTTTCTGGATTTTACACTTTTTTCAGATGGCATTTTTGACCTGGGGGCAGTGAGACTTCATTGTAATGCAGATTTCCTTTGCAACCTTGCTTGGTTGGTCAAAAAGGGCGTATGCGTTTTTTCCTGAATATATTCAGGAAAAAACGCATACGCCCTTTTTGGCCAAGTGCATCATTGTGGACGTTCTGCCTCTTTTCCTATGCTTTACATGCAATTCCAGTCTACCTTCTGAAATCGGTTTCCTGCAATTCTGCCCCGCATTCAAGTCCTCTTGGCAGCCTTACTTCAATATATTTTTGGACGATAGCTGTCATTTATAACTCTGCAGGTTTTTGAATTACAGTGCCCCTGAGCTCCTTTCTTCAACTCGCTTTCTTGTGAGCTGGCCGCAACACCGCAGGATTGCTTCTGGCCCTAGTGTGGTTCCGGCATGGCATGCTGAGCGTTTGGTTAATTCCTCTTCCTGGTGGGAAATGAGAGTTAAATTTGCCCGTCCAGACACCTCCAGCTAGTCTCTCATTTGTTCTCCCTATTCCTGTTGATTTTCCGAAGAAATTGCAAACTGGGCAAAACAGGAGGTTAAAGGCACTGACTCTCCAAGTGGGGAGAGTGTTAGTAAAACGTCTGGAATGTTGCACCCGAGTACCAGGGGACGAAAACTTATACACATTTGAACACGTTTCCCGAACACACGGTGGATCATACTCTGGGTTTCACATGCATGTTTTAGCTGAAGGACGAATCCCTTAAACCTGGAGAGTTGAGACCCATGGAATGGTACCATGCAATATGACTTCAAAGGGTCTGCATTTGCTCACCGAACCTCACCCATCCTATCACTGCTGCGTTTATGCCGCTGTACACACGCTTGTTTCTCTTTCGGAGACATATAAATCCATAGGTTTTAAGATTGTTACTAGTCAGGTATATTCTTAGGCGTTTAATATGTGGTGTTGAGTCCACTTCGTTGAGCAAGGAGTAGCTCTTGTCTATTACATATTTGGCTTATGGAACGGTATCTGTGCTAATTTCAATCTCTGGTTTTATGCAGCACCCCAACTCTCCTTTCCCCTTAAGCAAGCATAAGTTGGTTTTCTACATTTGAGACCCTGTTCTGTTTTGTAATTCAGTTCCTGTGTAGCCAAGTTTTCATTCAGTGTAGTAGTGATATCTTATGATGTTTCTTTTTCTGTGTGACTTATTTCACTTAGAATCATCGAACCTGAATCCACTCATTATGCTGCTACGGGCCTGATGACATAGATTTCATTGCTGAGTGATATTGCATTGTACGTAAGTACCACAATTTCTTTATCCACTTTTCGCTTTCTGTGATATTGAACTTGTACTGTAAACTAGGTTCTTGTAAACAGAGTCGTCCCAAACTTTGGGGTGGCTGTGTCTTTTTGATTTTAATTTCCCTAAGCTATAGGACCATAAGTGGAAGTGCCCTAGGCTCTGTTGCTTTGTTTTTTGGATGTTTCAGGAAACACCATACACTTTTCCAGAGTGGCTGTTGGCAATTTACATCCCACCCATCAGCATAACAAGGCTCCCAGGTCTCCATGGCCTGTCCTGACATTCTGGATTTTACACTTTTTTCAGATGGCCCTTTTGACCGGGGGGCAGTGAGACTTCATTGTAGTGCAGATTTCCTTTGCAAGCTTGCTTGGTTGGCCAAAAAGGGCTTATGCGGTTTTTCCTGAATATATTCAGGAAAAAACACATACGCCCTTTTTGGCCAAGTGCATCATTGTGGACGTTCTGCCTCTTTTCCTATGCTTTACATGCAATTCCAGTCTACCTCCTGAAATCAGTTTCCTGCAATTCTTCCCTGCTTTCAAGTCATCTTGACAGCCTTACTTCAATATATTTTTGGATGATAGCTGTCATTTATTACTCTGCAGATTTGTGAATGACAGTGCCCCTGAGCTCCTTTCTTCAACTCGCTTTCTTGTGAGCTGGCCGCAACACCGCAGGATTGCTTCAGGCCCTAGTGTGGTTCCGGCACGGCACGCTGAGACTTTGGTTAATTCCTCTTCCTGGTGGGAAATGAGAGTTAAATTTTCCCGTCCAGACACCTCCAGCTAGTCTCTCATTCGTTCTCCCTATTCCTGTTCATTTTCCGCAGAAATTGCAAACTGGGCCAAACAGGAGGTTAAAGGCCCTGACTCTCCAAGTGGGGAGAGTGTTAGTAAAGCGTCTGGAATGTTGCACCCGAGTACCAGGGGACGAAAAGTGAGACATATTTGAATACGTTTCCCGATCACACGGTGGATCATACTCTGGGTTCCCCATGCATGTTTTAGCTGAAGGAAGAATCCCTTAAACCTGGAGAGTTGAGACACTTGGAATGGGTACCGTGCAATATGATTTCAAAGGGTCTGCATTTGCTCACCGAACCTCACCAATCCTATCACTGCTGCGTTTACGCCACTGTACACATGCTTGATTCTCTTTCGGAGACATAGAAATCCATAGGTTTTTAGATTCTTACTAGTCAGGTATATTCTTAGGCGTTTAATATGGGGTGTTGAGTCCCCTTCGTTGAGCAAGGAGTAGCTCTTGTCTATTACATATTTGGCTTATGGAACGGTATCTGTGCTAATTTCAATGTCTGGTTTTATGCAGCACCCCAGCTCACCTTTCCCCTTAAGCAAGAATAAGTTGGTGTTCTACATTTGAGACCCTGTTCTGTTTTGTAATTCAGTTCCTGTGTAGCCAAGTTTACATTCTGTGTATTAGTGATATCTTATGATGTTTCTTTTTCTGTGTGACTTATTTCACTTAGAATCATTGTACCTGAATCCACTCATTATGCTGCTACGGACCTATTGACATAGATTTCATTGCTGAGTGATATTGCATTGTACGTAAGTACCACAACTTCTTTATCCATTTTTCGCTTTCTGTGATATTGAACTTGTACCGTAAACGAGGTTCTTGTAAACAGAGCCGTCCCAAACTTTGGGGTGGCTGTGTCTTTTTTATTTTAATTTCCCTAAGCTATAGGACCATAAGTGGAAGTGCCCTACGCTCTGTTGATTTGTTTTTTGGATGTTTCATGAAACACCATACACTTCTCCAGAGTGGCTGTTGGCAATTTACATCCCGCCCATCAGCATAACAAGGCTCCCAGTTCTCCATGGCCTGTCCTGCCTTTCTGGGTTTTACACTTTTTTCAGATGGCCCTTTTGACCGGGGGGAAGTGAGACTTCATTGTAGTGCAGATTTCCTTTGCAAGCTTGCTTGGTTGGCCAAAAAGGGCGTATGCGTTTTTTCCTGAATATATTCAGGGAAAAACGCATACGCCCTTTTTGGCCAAGTGCATCATTGTGGACGTTCTGCCTCTTTTCCTATGCTTTACATGCAATTCCAGTCTACATCCTGAAATCGGTTTCCTGCAATTCTGCCCCGCTTTCAAGTCCTCTTGGCAGCCTTACTTCAATATATTTTTGGACGATAGCTGTCATTTATAACTCTGCAGGTTTGTGAATGACAGTGCCCCTGAGCTCCTTTCTTCAACTCGCTTTCTTGTGAGCTGGCCGCAACACCGCAGGATTGCTTCAGGCCCTAGTGTGGTTCCAGCATAGCACACTGAGCCTTTGTTTAATTCCTCTTCCTGGTGGGAAATGAGAGTTAAATTTGCCCGTCCAGACACCTCCAGCTGGTCTCTCATGGGTTCTCCCTATTCCTGTTCATTTTCCGCAGAAATTGCAAACTGGGCCAAACAGGAGGTTAAAGGCACTGACTATCCAAGTGGGGAGAGTGTTAGTAAAGCGTCTGGAATGTTGCACCCGAGTACCAGGGGACAAAAACTGAGACACATTTCAACACGTTTCCCGATGACACGGTGGATCATAATCTGGGTTCCACATGCATGTTTTAGCTGAAGGAAGAATCCCTGAAACCTGGAGAGTGGAGACCCATGGAATGGGTACCATGCAATATGACTTCAAAGGGTCTGCATTTGCTCACCAAACCTCACCAATCCTATCACTGCTGCGTTTATGCCGCTGTACACACGCGTGATTCTCTTTCGGAGACATATAAATCCATAGGTTTTAAGATTCTTACTAGTCACGTAGATTCTTAGGCGTTTAATATGCGTTGTTGAGTCCACTTCGAGGAGCAAGGAGTAGCTCTTGTCTATTAACTATTTGGCTTATGGAACGGTATCTGTGCTAATTTCAATCTCTGGTTTTATGCAGCACCCCAACTCACCTTTCCCCTTAAGCAAGCATAAGTTGGTTTTCTACATTTGAGACCCTGTTCTGTTTTGTAATTCAGTTCCTGTGTAGCCAAACTTACATTCCGTGTAGTAGTGATATCTTATGATGTTTCTTTTTCTGTGTGACTTATTTCGCTTAGAATCATCATACCTGAATCCACTCATTATGCTGCTACGGGCCTGATGACATAGATTTCATCGCTGAGTGATATTGCATTGTACGTAAGTACCACAACTTCTTTATCCATTTTTCGCTTTCTGTGATATTGAACTTGTACCGTAAACGAGGTTCTTGTAAACAGAGCCGTCCCAAACTTTGGGGTGGCTGTGTCTTTTTGATTTTAATTTCCCTTAGCTATAGGACCATAAGTGGAAGTGCCCTAGGCTCTGTTGCTTTGTTTTTTAGATGTTTCAGGAAACACCATACACTTCTCCAGAGTGGCTGTTGGCAATTTACATCCCGCCCATCAGCATAACAAGGCTCCCAGTTCTCCATGGCCTGTCCTGTCTTTCTGGATTTTACACTTTTTTCAGATGGCCCTTTTGACCGGGGAGCAGTGAGACTTCATTGTACTGCAGAAATCCTTTGCAAGCTTGCTTGGTTGGCCAAAAAGGGCGTATGCGTTTTTTCCTGAATATATTCAGGAAAAAACGCATACGCCCTTTTTGGCCAAGTGCATCATTGTGGACGTTCTGCCTCTTTTCCTATGCTTTACATGCAATTCCAGTCTACCTCCTGAAATCGGTTTCCTGCAATTCTGCTCCACCTTCAAGTCCTCTTGGCAGCCTTACTTCAATATATTTTTTGACGATAGCTGTCATTTATAACTCTGCAGGTTTGTGAATTACAGTGCCACTGAGTTCCTTTCTTCAACTCGCTTTCTTGTGAGCTGGCCGCAACACCGCAGGATTGCTTCAGGCCCTAGTGTGGTTCCGGCATGGCATGCTGAGCCTTTGGTTAATTCCTCTTCCTGGTGGGAAATGAGAGTTAAATTTGCCCGTCCAGACACCTCCAGCTAGTCCCTCATGGGTTCTCCCTATTCCTGTTCATTTTCCGCAGAAATTGCAAACTGGGCCAAACAGGAGATTAAAGGCACTGACTCTCCAAGTGGGGAGAGTGTTAGTAAAGCGTCTGGAATGTTGCACCCGAGTACCAGGGGACAAAAACTGAGAAACATTTGAACACGTTTCCCGATCACATGGTGGATCATACTCTGGGTTCCACATGCATGTTTTAGCTGAAGGAAGAATCGCTTAAACAAGGAGAGTTGAGACCCATGGAATGGGTAATATGCAATGTGAGTTCAAAGGGTCTGCATTTGCTCACCGAACCTCACCAATCCTATCACTGCTGCGTTTATGCCGTTGTACACACGCTTGATTTTCTTTCGGAGACATATAAATCCATAGGTTTTAAGATTCTTACTAGTCATGTGTATTCTTAGGCCTTTAATATGGGGTGTTCAGTCCACTTCGTTCAGCAAGGAGTAGCTCTTTTCTATTACATATTTGGCTTATGGAATAGTATCTGTGCTAATTTCAATCTCTGGTTTTATGCAGCACCCCAACTCACCTTTCCCCTTTAGCAAGCATAAGTTGGTTTTCTACATTTGAGACCCTGTTCTGTTTTGTAATTCAGTTCCTGTGTAGCCAAGTTTACATTCCGTGTATTAGTGATATCTTTTGATGTTTCTTTTTCTGTGTGACTTATTTCGCTTAGAATCAACGTACCTGAATCCACTCATTACGCTGCCACGTGGCTGATGACATAGATTTCATTGCTGAGTGATATTGCATTGTTCGTAAGTACCACAACTTCTTTATCCATTTTTCGCTTTCTGTGATATTGAACTTGTTCCGTAAACGAGGTTCTTGTAAACAGAGCCGTCCCAAACTTTGGGGTGGCTGTTTCTTTTTGATTTTAATTTCCCTAAGTTATAGGACCATAAGTGGAAGTGCCCTAGGCTCTGTTGCTTTGTTTTTTAGATGTTTCAGGAAACACCATACACTTCTCCAGAGTGGCTGATGGCAATTTACATTCCGCCCATCAGCATAACAAGGCTCCCAGTTCTCCATGGCCTGTCCTGCCTTTCTGGATTTTACACGTTTTTCAGATGGCCCTTTTGACATGGGCGCAGAGAGACTTCATTGTAGTGCAGATTTCTTTGCAAGCTTGCTTGGTTGGCCAAAGAGTGCGTATGCGATTTTTAATGAATATATTCAGGAAAAAACGCATACGCCCTCTTTGGCCAAGTGCATCATTGTGGACTTTCTGCCTCTTTTCCTATGCTTTACATGCAATTCCAGTCTACCTCCTGAAATCGGTTTCCTGTAATTCTGCCCCGCTTTCAAGTCCTCTTGGCAGCCTTACTTCAATATATTTTTGGACGATAGCTGTCATTTATAACTCTGCAGGTTTGTGAATTACAGTGCTCCTTAGCTCCTTTCTTCACCTCGCTTTCTTGTGAGCTGGCCGCAACACTGCAGGATTGCTTAAGGCACTAGTGTGGTTCTGGCACGGCACGCTGAGCCTTTGGTTAATTCCTCTTCCTGGTGGGAAATGAGAGTTAAATTGGCCGTCCAGACACCTCCAGCTAGTCTCTCATGGGTTCTCCCTTTTCCTGTTCATATTCCTCAGAAATTGCAAACTGGGTCAAACAGGAGGTTAAAGGCACTGACTCTCCAAGTGGGGAGAGTGTTAGTAAAGCGTCTGGAATGTTGCACCCGAGTACCAGGGGACGAAAACTGAGACACATTTGAACACATTTCCCGATCACACGGTGGATCATACTCTGGGGTCCACATGCATGTTTTAGCTGAAGGAAGAATCCCTTAAACCTGGAGAGTTGAGACCCATGGAATGGGTACCATGCAATATGACTTCAAAGGGTCTGCATTTGCTCACCGAACCTCACCAATCCTATACCTGCTGCGTTTGTGCCGCTGTACACATGCTTGATTCTCTTTCAGAGACATATCAATCCATAGGTTTTAAGATTGTTACTAGTCAGGTATATTCTTAGGCGTTTAATATGGGGTGTTCAGTCCACTTCGTTGAGCAAGGAGTAGCTCTTTTCTATTACATATTTGGCTTATGATACGGTATCTGTGTTAATTTCAATCTCTGGTTTTATGCAGCACCCCAACTCACCTTTCCCCTGAAGCAAGCATAAGTTGGTTTTCTACATTTGAGACCCTGTTCTGTTTTGTAATTCAGTTCCTGCGTAGCCACGTTTACATTTGTGTATTAGTGATATCTTATGATGTTTCTTTTTCTGTGTGACTTATTTCACTTAGAATCATCGTACCTGAATCCACCCATTATGCTGCTACGGGCCTGATGACATAGATTTCATTGCTGAGTGATATTGCATTGTACGTAAGTTCCACAACTTCTTTATACATTTTTCGCTTTCTGCGATATTGAACTTGTACCGTAAACGAGGTTCCTGTAAACAGAGCCGTCCCAAACTTTGTGGTGGCTGTTTCTTTTTGATTTTAATTTCCGTAAGCTATAGGACCATAAGTGGAAGTGCCCTAGACTCTGTTGCTTTGTTTTTTAGATGTTTCAGGAAACACCATACACTTCTCCAGAGTGGCTGTTGGCAATTTACATCCCACCCATCAGCATAACAAGGCTCCCAGTTCTCCATGGCCTGTCTTGCCTTTCTGGATTTTACACTTTTTTCAGATGGCCCTTTTGACTGGGGGGAAGTGAGACTTCATTGTAGTGCAGATTTCCTTTGCAAGCTTGCTTGGTTGGCAGGAAAGTGCGTATGCATTTCTTCGTGAATATATTCAGGAAAAAACGCGTACGCCGTTTTTGACCAAGTGCGTGATTGTCGATGTTCTGAGTCTTTTCATATGTTTTCAATGCAATTTCAGTCTACCTCCTGAAATCGGTTTCCTGCAATTCTGCCTTGCTGTCAGTGCCTCTTCATAGCCTTACCTCAATATACTTTTGGAAAATAGTTGGCCTTTATAACTCTGCAGGTTTTTGAATTGCAGTTGCCCTTAGTTCCATTTTTCAGCTCTTATTTTTGTGATCTTGCCTCATATCCACAGGATTTCTTCAGGCCCTATTCTTCTTCTGGGGCTCCTTGCTGTGCCTTTGGTTAATTCTTCTTCCTATGTGAAATTAGAGTGACATGTGGCCATTGAAACCGCTACAGCTATTTTCTCACTGGTTCCCCCTATTCCCATTCATCCTCTGCACTAACTGCAGACTGTGCGATACCGGAACTTAAAGGCATTGACTCTCCATGTGGGGATGTTGTTAGTAAAGTGGCTGGAATGTTGATCCGGAGCCCAAGGAGAGGAAAATGAGGTGCGTTTTAGAAACGTTTCCCGATCATATGGTATACCATCCGCTGGATTTCCCATGCATGGTTTAGCTGTAGGAAGATTCCCTTCAACCTGGAGTGTTGGGACCCTTGGAATGAGTAGCATGAAGTATTGCATTAAACTGTCGGCAGTTGCTCACCAAAGCTCACCAATCCTCTCAGCCTCAAGTGTACAGCCTTATGTCTTATCCAGCTGTGGGTTTATATGTGGTCATTCCAGGTTGCATCACAGCCCCTGAGCGAATTTTGTAAGAATTTTTCTCTCTTTCATTGTTTCTGCGTTTTGGTTTTAAAATTTATTTCTATAATGGGGTTTAGCTCATTTTCACTGCTGTGTTTGTGCCGCTCTGCACACACTTGATTCCCTTATGGAGATATATCAATACATGGGTTTTAAGATTCTTATTACTCAGATATATTTCTCTGCGGTGTATAGGGTGTGTTGAGGCCAGTTCATTGAGCAAGGTGTACATCTTGTCTAATAGCTATTTGGTTTATTGAACGGTATCTGTGCTAATTTCAAACTCTGGTTTTATGCATCACCCCACCTCTCCTTTCCCCTTAAGCTGACATAAGTGTGTTTTCTAAATGTGAGACACTGTTCTGTTTTGTAATTCATTTTTTGTGCAGCCATATTTATCCTCCCTCTATAAGTGATATCTTATGATATGTTTCTTTTTCTGTTTGACTTATTTCAAGTAGTATTATCGGACCTAAATCCACTCTTTATCCTTCTACTAGCCTTATTACATTGATTTCATGGTGAAGAGATATTCCATTGTACATAAGTACCACATTTTCTTTATCCATTGTTCTCTTTCCTGGGATATTTAAGGTGTACTGAAGTTGAGGTTCTTGTAAACAGAGTAGCCCTAAACTGTGGTGTGCTTGTGTCTTGTTGATTTTTAGACTTCCCTAGATATACTCCCGTGATTGGAAGTGCCCTATGCTCTGTAGCTCTGTTTTTTAGATGATTTAGGAACCACCATACACTTCTCCGGAGTGGCACTCGGCAGTTCACACACTGTCCATCAGCGTATAAAGGCTCCCTGTTCTCCATGGCCTGTCCTGCATTTCTGGTTTTTACAATTTTTTCGGATGGCCCTTTTGACCGGTGGGAAATGAGACTTCTTTGTTGTGCACATTTGCATTGCTTGCTTGCTTGGTTGCCCATAAAGTGCGTATGCGTTTTTTCCTGGATATATTCAGGAAAAAACGCATACTCCCTTTTGGGCCAACTGCATCATTGTCGAAATTCTGCCGCTTTTCATGTGCTTTAAAGACGAGTCCAATCTATCTCTTGAAATCTGTTTCTTGCAATTCTGTCTTGCATTCAGATCCTCTTCTTTGCCTTACCTCAACATATTTTTGGACGTTAGTTTTCATTTATAACTCTGCAGGTTTGTGAATTGCAGTGACCCTGAGCTCCATTTTTTAAGTTGCTCTTTTGTGAGCTGGCCTCAAAGCCACAGGATTGCTTCAGGCCCTATTTTGGCTCCGGCGAGGCGGGCTGAGCCTTTTTTTAATTCTTATTCTTAATGGGAAATTAGAGTGACATGTGCCCGTCCAAACCCCTACAACTATTCTCTCATTGGTTCCCCCTCTTCCCGTTCATCCTCCTCACAATTTGCAAAATGTGTGAAACAGAAGTTTAAATGTGTTGATTCTCTAAGTGGGGAGATTCTAAGTAACGTGGCTGGAATGATGAACAGGAGCACCAGGAGAGGATAAATGAGGTGCATTTTAGACACATCTCCCGATCACATGGTGTACAGTCCTCTGGGTTTTCCATGCATGTTTTAGCTGTAGGAAGATTCCTTGAACCTGCAGATTTGGGACCCATTGAATGGGTACCAGGTAGTATTACTTTAAAGGGTGTGCATTTCCTCACCCAACCTCACATTTCTCTTAGCGCGAACAGTTTCCAGCCTTATGTCTCATCCTGCTGTGGGTCTAGATGTGTTCAATCCATGTTGCATCACCGTCCCTGAGGAAAAGTTGTAAGAGGTTTTCTCTGTCTCTCTGTCGTTTATTTTTTCCAATTTATTACTATATTGGTTACAGCTGATTTTCAAAGCTCTGTTTCTTGCTGCTGTACATCCACTTGATTCACGTACAGAGAGACATCAATAAATTCTTTTTCAGATTCTTACCAGTCATAGATATTCTTTTCCGGTGACTTGAGTGTGCTGAGTGCAGTTCTTTTAGCTACCGTGTAGGCCTTGTTGATTATCAGTTTGGTATTTGGAATGGTATCTTTGCTAATTTCAACCTCCTGGATGATGCCTCACCCCTCCCCACCTTTCCCGTTTAGCAGCCTTACGCGTGTTTTCTACATATTTGACTATGTTTTTGTTTTGTAATTTATTTCATGTGTAGCCATTTTGGATTCCACCTTTAAGTGATATCTTATGATATGTGTCTTTTTCTTTTTGAATTATGTCACTTAGAATGATCATACGTAACTCCTCCGGAGTTGTTACAACTGGCCATATTTCATTGATTTCCAGGCTGAGTAATATTCCACTCTACATAAGTACCACATCTCTATCCATTTTTTCCCTCCAGAGACATTTAAGTTATATCCTAGTCGAGGATCTTTTAAACAGAGAGGCAGTAAACATTGGGGTGCCTGTGTCCTCTCGATTTTTGTTTTTCCCAAGATATACGCCCATGAGTGCAAGTGCCCTATGCTCTGTAGCTCATTTTTTAGATGCTTTAGTAAACACAATACACTTCTCCAGAATGGCCGTTGGCAATATACATTTCCACTATAAGCCTCACAGGGCTCCCTCTTCTCCTTGCCCTGTCCTGCATTTCTGGTGTTTACACTTTATGAGGATGGTTCTTCTGACTGATGCAAAGTGATATCTTTTGTAGTATTGATTTCCAGTGCCCACCTGTTTGGTTGGCTAAAAAAGTGTATGCCCTTTTCTTGAATATATACAGAAAAAAGCGCATACAGACTTTTCGGCCAACTGCAATGTTGGCAATGTTCAGCCCCTTTTCTTGTGCTTAATGGCGAGTCCTTTCTACCTCCTCAAATCCCTTTCCTGCCATTCTCCCTTGCTTACCAATCCTTTTCTCTGACTTTCCTCAAGACATTTTTCAGTGATAGATATTTTCAACTCTGCAGTTTTGTGAATTTTACTGCCCCTGAGTTCCATTGTTCAACTTGTGTTTATGGGAACTGGCCACAAAGCAGTGGGATTTCCTCAAGCCCTATACTGTTTCCATGGGCAACCCTAGCCTTTGGTCAATTCATCTTCCTGATTGGAAATTAGAGTGACATGTGCCTGTCTGAACACCTAGGACTTGTCTCTCATTGTTCCTCATCCTTCCGCTTCATCCTCTGGACAAATTCCAAACTGTACGCAACAGGATGTTGACAGTGCTGACATCTCCAAGTGGGGAGACTGTTAGTAAAGACGCTGGACGGGTGAACCCGAGCACCAGGAGATGAGGAGATGAGATGCCTTTTCCAAACTCTTCCCGATCAGACGGTATACCATCCTCTGGGTGTGACAGACATGTTTTAGCAGTAGGAAGAGTCCCATTCATGTAAGGAGAACACCAGGACTTTTTCAAAATCAGTGTCTCCCCGAAACCCAAACTGGGGAGTTTTTTAAGCTACGGCTACACATATGTTCATTAAGGGCCTTGGGAAGTAGGCAGAGTCCAAACTTTAGATGATTGAAGTCTTCAGGGTCAGAAGCACTCACCACCGGCTTCCCTTAGGTTACACTTTAACTGTCATTGATAGATGATG
Organism: Orcinus orca; assembly: GCF_937001465.1. Lineage (NCBI taxonomy): Eukaryota > Metazoa > Chordata > Mammalia > Artiodactyla > Delphinidae > Orcinus > Orcinus orca. The sequence continues at coordinate 58,225,442 of NC_064562.1, read as the reverse complement.
TCAATAAAAATATCTATTCTTTTTCCGATTATTTCCCCTTATAGGTTATTGCAAAATATTGAGTGTAGTTCCCTGTGCTATACAGTAGTTCCTTGTTGATGATCTATTTTATACATAGCAGTGTGTATGTGTTAATTCCAAACTGTTAATTTATCCCTCCTCCCACCTTTCCCCTTTGGTAATAATAAATTATAAGATTTTATACTTCTCAGAAATGGGGGAGCTGAAAGAGAGGTATCATTTTCAATGGAAAAGCATTTAAAACAAGATTGAAGCTTTAACCAAGATTATTAGATGTACATCCTTGGAAAGAAATCACTTCATTTCTCTAATATTGACCTGACAAATAAGACAAACCTTTTCACTGAACTTGCTTATAATAAAGTGATGGAAATATCAAATGGAAGTGTTAGAAACATCTTATTTTACCCGAGACTTATAAACTGTTCTATGTTAACTACAGTTTGGCTCACACATCTGTTCATTGAAGTTACAATAGTCTCAATTTCTGTAACTGATCCTCCAGAGTGGACCCCAACAAGTGTCCCCCTGCCCAGTGTCATTGGGGCCAACATATCGAGACTGAGTTTGGTTCACAAGCAAAGGAAACTTTATATTTTGATCAGAGAATGGAGAGGTGAGAGCATGCACTACCCCGTGGGCTGTGGGCTGGGCTGCTGTGTAGAGATCCTGTGAGAGTCAGTGGGAGGGAGGGGGCGGAGCTCTCGAGGGCCGGGTTGGCTGCAGCTCAGGCTCTATATCTCGGAGTCTGCACTGGGCCCCAGGAGCTGAGGTGTCGACCCAGCCATTCTGCACTAGGAAATCTGGTCTGAAGTGCCGGGTGTGGAACCTCTGCATGCGGGACCCTAGGAGCACGTGAAATTAGACAAAGCACAAAGGATAAAAAAGGTCAGACTTGACTTTATTGCCCAGATTCTATTTTTATCTCCCAGGGATTTTTAATGGGCTTTGCTGGGGACAAACCCCTCCTCTGCCTTTTGTCCCGTTCCTCATTCTTGGAGTGCTGAGGGTGCAGACCCTTCTTCTGTAACTGCTGAGTGCTGAGTTGGGAGCCCTCATACCAGGGGACGAGGGTCAGAACTTCTCCCCAGCAGCCTCCAGGTGACGTTGATTGGCCCCAGGACCGCTGCCTCCCTGCTCGTCCGCCTGAGCACCAGCATTTGAAGTGTTATAGATTCTAATGACCTTTAAGGGTCCAGGAAAGAGATGTGCAGCGACGCTGTGGGGGCCAGTTTCACCCTGCCCCACATTTGTTCGGCCACCTTTGGCTGACTGTTTCTGCCAGCCTAGATGCTCTGACCAGTAGTCTGCTCTTTCTTCAATTAGGCCCCTGAATTAACGTAAAAACAGCACCAGGTGTCAGAGCCCTGCCCGCTCAACTCCCAGACAGTCCAGGGTCAGTGGTGATCAAGGACCATGATGGCCACTGAGTCAACAGCCTTTTGAAGTAAACAGGAGTCCAGCCGGTCTTATTGGCCACCATCATCACGGTGTCTGTAGGCTTTTCTATGGTGACAGTGTGATATACGGTTCCCCCGCCAAGATTATTATCTCCCCTCTGGGTGCAGTAAGTCCTGCAAGCAGTAGTCTACTCCTTCGGGACACACTATTGTTGTTTTATGAGAGAAACTCCAGGTCAAGTGATGTTCACACGAGTCGTCATGGTGCCCTGTTGCCCCCGGTTATCTCTCTGGATGTTGGAGTTGGAGGGCCTCCTCACTCGAGGTCGGTGTGCCCACGGAGCGAACCCTGCAACTTCAGGGCATGGTTGGTGATTAGGATCACCACGTGGGGTCCTTTTCCCTTAGGAGGGAGGTGGCCTTTTGGGCTGCTGATTTCCAGGTTTTTAGATACCGCCAGTATCTTGGCCAGATGTGGCAGTGGGCCAAGCCCCTTGGTGACTGTAGTTTATCCTACCTGGATGGCATTCTTGCATTGTTCCATTTCAAGTGGTCCCAGTTTTTGCACTAATTCTCCAATGGCAATTCACCTTTCACTGGGAATGTAAAGGTCAAAGGGTTTAGCTCAATTAGGGAGTTCCAGGGCAAGGGTCTGAATTGACTGCTCTTTCCATTCTTGAAAGGCCACTTCTGGATTCTGTTCAAAAGGATCATCATCTTTTCCTTTCAGTGTTTCATATAGAGGCCCAGCTAATAGACTGTAGTTAGGGATCCAGAAGCAGCAAACCCTGGCCTCCCCAGGAACCCCTAAGCTGTCTTCTAGTTTTAGAAAGGGGTAAGGCTGCAAATGGTTTCTTCCCTTTCCTGGGATGGGCTTCTCTGACCTTGTGTGAGAATGAAGCCCAGGCAGGTCACCGCAGTCTGTGATATTTGAGCTTTTTCTTGGACAACTTCTATCCTTTATTGGCTTGGTAGTTCAGAGGCCTCCTTAGTAGGGCTGGCGATCAGAATGTCATCTGCATATTGAAGGAGGGTTTCCTTTTCCAGAGGTAGAACTTTTCGGTCTTTAGCTAAGCTTTCCCCAAAGATGGTGTGGGAATTTTTGAACCCTTGGGGCAAGACGGCCCGGGGGTATTGTTTTAGTTGTATGTTGAGTCCTGCCACTCACAAGCCAAAATTTCTTGTGACTCTGGGACTAATGGAATACAAAAGAAGGCATCATTGAAGACTAATACAGAATACCATGTCCTGGTGGTTGGTAGAATGACCAGCAGGGTGTAGGAATCAGGAGCAACTGGAGGTATATCCTCAGTGGCTTCACTGACTGTCCTGACATCCTTTACCAGGTCCCCAGCAGCCCATGGGGCTCTCGTGGTCAGGCCAATCCCAGGATATGGAGCTCTCCTGGGCAGGTACCCCACCCCCAACCCAGCCCACAGGGCTCTCATGGTCAGGCCCCTCCCAGGATACAGAGCTACCCTTGCAGGTACCGTGGCAGGGCTGGGCACACAGGAACCGTGCACATAGCCCTCATTGCAGAGCACCCCCAGCTCACCTGTTGCTCAGAGCTGACACAGAGCACCTCAGAGCAGGACTTGAACTAACAAACAGCAGCTCCGACAGGTCTGTGACCCTGGGCATCACTCTGTGTGGCCTCCCTCCACCTGGTCTTCCAGAGACTTCCACTGCACCCAGGGCACCAGGCCTCTGTCTCCAACCACCACCCACCCCCTCCTCTCCCTGACTCCTGGGTTCCTCTCATTAGGAGAGGGTTTTCTTGAAGTTATCTCCCACTCATGGGCCAGATAAAATGATTAGAAAACAAGCCAAAGCTGCAGCCCCTTGTCTATCCTGACTCTCAGGAGCCCACACCTGTTCCTTGGACCTGGCCGGTTCAGCAAGTTCCATTTTCTGCAACTGTGAGCCCCTGAGGGGTGATGATTGGCTGACCTGGGCAGCCTTACCATGCGGCCAGCCCTCCCCAGGTGTGCCTGGGTTGAGATCAATATAAATACCACTCCAGGCAGCAAGAGCCCCTGCAGCTGTGCCTGACGCCATTTTCTCTGCCCTGTCAGCAGTCTCGGGGCTGGGCTGGTGGGAGGGAGTGAGAGGCCACGGCTTTGTGGGTGGCCCAGTGTGAGTGGGGCTCTGCTGGACTTTCTGCAGCAGTTGCCAGGCTGCCACCTGCTAAAGAAGAGGATGTGTCACCCATACCTGCTGCTGGAATTTCTCCCTGGGCAGAGGTGAGGAAGGAAAAAAGCAGTGGGGGCAGGGACAGGACGGGTATCTCAGGCAGGGAAATGGAAATCTTCCAGAAGAGCACCCAGGGCCAGGACCATCCTGGCTGGCCTGCAGGCACCAAGTCAGCTGGCATGCTGTCACTCGTGTGGCTCCATGGCCCTTCCTCTAGGCTTTCAAGTCCTTGTATATATTCAGGTGTTTTACCTGGGAAGGGTGGGAACAGTTCAGCAGCAACTGGCCTGGGGCTCAGCTCACGTTTACTCACAGATGCCTCGGCACGGTGCCCCAGCTTTGCAATGAGGACGCTTGTTGTGTGGGGGCTGCTGGCTGAATGGGAGACGATTCCCCACCACTGACCAACTTCAGAATTGTTTACAACTGGAGCAAGTGCCCTGATACGGTTTTCCTCTGAGTAACTGGTGGGTTCTGTTTTTTTTTTTCTCTTTTTCGTTTTTGGTTCAAGGTAGATTTTATTCCTCTTTTTTGTATTTACAGATATAATCATGGAAATAATTTATTCATATAGATACATGTATGTGAAGGGAATAATTGCTTTTTCTGTTTTATATTTTAAATTTTATTTCTTTTTAATTTTGAATTTTATTTTATATTTTTATACAGCAGGTTCTTATTGGTTATCTATTTTATGCATATAAATGTTTACATGCCAATCCCAATCTCTCAACTCCTCCCACCACCACCCCCCCAAGAGCTTTCTGCCGTTGTTGTCCATACGATTGTTGTCTACATCTGTTGCTCTATTTATGCCTTGCAAAACGGTTAATCTGTACAGTTTTTCTAGGTTCCACATATATGCATGAATATACAAGATTTGTTTTTCTCTTTCTGACTTACTTCACTCTGTATGACAGTCTCTAGATCCATCGACGTCTCTACAAATGACCCAATTTCATTCCTTTCATGGCTTAGTAATATTCCATTTTATATATGTACCACATCTTTATGCATTCGTCTGTCTGTGGGCATTTAGGTTGCTTCCATTACCTCGATATTGTAAATAGTGATGTAATGAACATTGCGGTGAATGTCTCTTTTTGATTTATGGTTTTGTCTGGGTATATGTCCAGTACTGGGATTGCTGTATCATATGGTAATTCTATTATTAGTTTCTTAAGAAACTCCATATTGTTCTCCATAGTGACTGTATCAATTTATATTCCCAAAAATAGTGGAAGAGGCTTCCTTTTCTCCACACCCTTTCCAGCATTTGTTGTTTGTAGATTTTCAGATGATGCCCATTCTAACAGGTGTGAGGTGATACCTCATTGTTGAGTCCATTTCGTTGAGCAAGGGGTAGGTCTTGTCTATTACATATTTGGCTTATGGAACGGTATCTGTGCTAATTTCAAACTCTGGTTTTATGCAGCACCCCAACTCACCTTTCCCCTTAAGCAAGCATAAGTTGGTTTTCTAAACTTGAGACCCTGTTCTGTTTTGTAATTCAGTTCATGTGTAGCCAAGTTTACATTCCATGCATTAGTGATACCTTATGATGTTTCTTTTTCTGTGTGACTTATTTCACTTAGAATCATCGTGCCTCAATCCACTCATTATGCTGGTACAGGCCTGGTGACACAGATTTCATTGCTGAGTGGTATTCTGTTGTACGTAAGTACCGCAACTTCTTTATCAATTATTTGTTCTCTGGGATATTTAACTTGTACTGTAGAAGAGGTTCCTGTAAACAGAGCCGTCCCAAATTTTGGGGTGGCTGTGTCTTTTTGATTTTAATTTCCCTAAGCTATAGGACCATAAGTGGAAATGCCCTAGACTCTGTTGCTTTGTTTTTCAGATGTATCAGGAAACACCATACAGTTCTCCAGAGTGTCTGTTGGCAATTTACATCCCGCCCATCAGCATAACAAGGCTCCTTTTTCCCCATGGCCTGTCTTGCCTTTCTGGATTTTACACTTTTCTCAGATGGCCCTTTACACCGGGGGGAAGTGACACTTCATAGTAGTTCGGATTTCCATTGCAAGCTTGCTTGGTTTGCCAAAAAGGGCGTATGTGTTTTTTCCTGAATATATTCAGGAACAAACTCATACGCCCTTTTTTGCCAAGTGCATCATTGTCGATGTTCTGCCTCTTTTCCTATGCTTTAAATGCAAATCCAGTCTACCTCCTGAAATCGGTTTCCTGCAATTCTGCCCTGCTTTCAAGTCCTCTTCGCAGCCTTACTTCAATATATTTTTGGACAATAGCTGTCATTTATAACTCTGCAGGTTTGTGAATTACAGGGCCCCTGAGCTCCTTTCTTCACCTCGCTTTCTTGTGAGCTGGCCGCAAACGCGCAAGACTGCTTCAGGCCCTAATCTGCTTGTGGCAGGGCATGCTGAGCCTTTGGTTAATTCCTCTTTCTGGTGGGAAATGAGTGTTAAATATGCCCGTCCAGACACCTACCTCACTCTCAACCCCTTGGTGATGTGGGTCCTCTGATTTGTGGCCACTTTTGCTGGGTTCCTCACCTTTCGATGATGTGGCCCCACTAGTGTGAGGACACTCCTGCCTGGTTCTCATCCACGTGGTTATGTGGACCCCCTGGTGAGAGTCTGTTCCTGGCTGTGTTCCTCACCCACCTGTGAGGGAGACCCTCTGCTGATAGGTCACTCCTGCATGGCTGGCACACATTGCCTTGGTGAAGTCAGCCGTGTGGTGGCAGTTGGAGCGTGCTGGGAATCTCCTCCCCCTGGTGATGAGGGCCCTCTTGCGTCAGGCCCTAACTGCTGGGCTCACCAACTTTTCTTAGTGAGCCCAGTGATGCTTTGGCACTCCTCTTAGGATCCCATCTCCATGGGGATGTGGGCCTTCTGCTCTGAGGTCCCAACGGCTGGGTTGTTCACATTTTCATGATGTGGGCTCTCTGGTGTTAGTTCACAGAGGCCTGGATCCCATAGCCTCTGTGCTCTTGGCCGCCTGCTGGGAGGTTCCAACTGCTGGATTCCTCACTTTTTTAATTTTTTGGGCCCTCTGTTGTGAGGATCCTCCTGCCTGACTCACTCCCAGCCCCTTCGTGATGTGTGTCATCTGGTTTGAGGCCACATGTGCTGGGTTCCTCACCTTTCGATGATGTGGGACCAATGGTCTTAGGAGACTCCTGCCTGGTTCACATCCCCTTGGTGATGTGGGCCCTCTGTTGAGAGTCTGATCCTGGCTGGGTTCCTCACCCATCTGTGAGGTGGGCCGTCTGCTCTGAGGTCACTCCTGCCTGGCTTGCTCACCTCGCCTTGTGGACATGAGCCCTCTGGTGGCACTTGGAGCCTGCTGGGAACCTCCTCCCCTCGGTGATGAGGGCCCTCTGGCGTCAGGCCCTAACTGCTGGGCTCCCCACGTTTTGTGATGTGCGCCCAGTGATGCGAGGACACTCCAGCCAGGTTCACATCCCCATTGGGATGTGGGCCTTCTGCTCTGAGGTCCCAATGCCTGGGTTGCTCACAGTTTCATGATGTGGGCTCTCTGCTGTTAGTTCACTCCTGCCTGCATCCCATAGCTTCTGTGCTCTCGGCCGCCTGCTGGGAGGTTCCAACTGCTGGATTCCTCACCTTTCTTATTCTTTGGGCCCTCTATTTTAAGGCTACTCCTGCCTGCCTCACTCCCATTCCCTTTGTGATATGTGTCCTCTGATTTGAGGCCACATGTGTTGGGTTCCGCACCTTTCGATGATGTGGCCCCACTGGAGGGAAGACAGTCCTGACTGGTTCCCATCCCCTTGCTGATGTGGGCCCTCAGGTGAGCGTCTGATCCTGGCTGCGTTCCTCACCCTTCTATGAGGTGGGCCCTCTGCTGTGAGGTCAATCATGCCTGTCTGGCACATGTCACCTTGGCGACGTGGGCCCTCTGGTGGCAGTTGGAGTGTGCTGGGATCCTCCTCCCCTCGGTTATGAGGGCCCTCTTGCCTTAGGCCATAACTGCTGGGCTCCCCACATTTTCTGATGTGCGCCAAGTGAGTGAGGACACTCTTGCCAGGTTCCCATCCCCATGCGGATATGGGCCTTCTGCTCTGAGGTCAAAACGGCTGGCTTGCTCACAGTACCATGATGTGGGCCCTCTGCTGTGAGTTCACTCCGGCAAGGATCCCTTATCATCGGTGCTCTGAGCCACCTGCTGGGAGGTTCCAACTGCTGGATTCCTCAACTTTTTTATTCTATGTGCCCTCTGTTGTGAGGCTCCTCCTGCCTGCCTCACTGCCAGCCCCTTGGTGATGACTGTCCTATGGCTTGAGGCCACATGTGCTGCGTTCCTCACCTTTCGATGATGTGGCCCCACTCGTGTGAGGACACTCCTGCCTGGTTCCCATCCCCTTGGTGAGGTGGGCCCTCTGGCGAGAGTCTAATCCTGGCTGGGTTCCTCAACGTTCTGTGAGGTAGGCCCTCTGCTGTGAGGTCAGTCCTGCCTGGCTGGCACACGTCACTTTGGAGACGTGAGCCCTCTGGTGGCAGTTGGAGTATGCAGGGTGCCTCCTCCTCTCGGTGATGATGGCCCTCTGGCGTCAGGCCCTAAATGGTGGGCTCCCCACATTTTCTGATGTGTGCCCAGTGGTGCGAGGACACTCCAGCCAGGTTCCCATTCCCATGGGGATGTGGGCCTTCTGCGCTGAGGTCCCAACGCCTGGGTTGCTCACAGTTTTATGATGTGGGCCCTCTGCTGTGAGTTCACTGTGGCCTGGATCCCATAGCCTCGGTGTTCTGGGCCGCCTGCTGGAAGGTCTAAATGCTGGAATCCTCACGTTTTTTATATTATGTGCCCTGTGTTGTGAGGCTACTCCTGCCTGCTTCACTCCAAGGCCCTTGGTGATGTGGGTCCTCTGGTTTGAGGACACATGTGCTGGGTTCCTCACCTTAAGATGATGAGGCCCCACTGGTGTGAGGATAATCCTGACTGGTTCCCATCCCCTTTGTGATGTGGGCCCTCTGGTGAGAGTCTGATCCTGGCTGGGTTCCTCACCCTTCTGTGAGGTGGGCCCTCTACTATCAGGTAACTCTTGCCTGGCTTGCTCACCTCGCCTTGTTGACATGAGCCCTCTGGTGGCACTTGGACCCTGCTGGGAGCCTCCTCACCTCTGTGGTGAGGGCCCTCTGACGTCAGGCCCTAACTGCTGGGCTCCCCAACTTTTCTTAGTGAGCCCAGTGATGCTCGGGCACTCCTCTTAGGTTCCCATCTCCATGGGGATGTGGGCCTTCTTCTCTGAGGTTCCAACGGCTGGGTTGATCACAATTTCATGATGTCGGCTCTCTGGTGTTAGTTCACTGTGGCCTGGATCCCATAGCCTCTGTGCTCTTGGCCGCCTGCTGGGAGGTTCCAACTGCTCAATTCCTCAACTTTTGTATTCTATGGGTCCTGTGTTGTGATGCTCCTCCTGCCTGCCTCACTCGCAACCCCTTTGTGATGTGGGTCTTCTGGTTTGAGGCCACATGTGCTGGGTTCCGCAACTTACAATGACGTGACCCCACTGGTGTGAGGACACTCCTGCCTGGTTCCCATCCCCTTGGTGATGTGGGCCTTCTGGTGACAGTCTTATCCTGGCTGGGTTCCTCACTCTTCTGTGAGGTAGGCCCTCTGCTGTGAGGTCAATCCTGCCTGACTTGCACACATCACCTTGGCGATGTGGGCCCTCTGTTGGCACATGGAACCTGCTGGGAGCCTCCTGCCCTCGGTGATGACGGCCCTCTAGCATCAGGCCCTAACTGCTGGGCTCCTAACATTTTCTGATATGTGCTAAGTGGTGCGAAGCCACTCCTGCCAGGTTCCCATCCCAATGGGGATGTGGGCCTTCTGTTCTGAGGTCCCAACGGCTGGGCTGCTCACAGGTTCATGATGTGGGCCCTCTGCTGTGAGTTCACTGCGGCCTGGATCCCATAGCCTCGGTGCTCTGGGCCACTTGCTGGCAGGTTCCAACTGCTGGATTCCTCAACTTTTATATTCTATGGACCCTGTGTTGTGAGGCCGGTCCTGCCAGCCTCATTCTGAACCCCTTGGTGATGTGGTTCCTGTGGTTTGAGGCTACATGTGCTGGGATCCTCACCTTTCGATGATGTTGTCCCACTGGTGTGGGGACACTCCTGCCTGGTTCCCATCCCCTTGGTGATGTGGGCCCTCTGGTGAGAGTCTGATCCTGGCTGTGTTCCTCACCCTTCTGTGAGGTGGGCCCTCTGCTGTGAGGTCACTCCTGCCGGGCTGGCACACATCGCCTTGGCGACGTTGGCCCTCTGGTGGCAGCTGGAGCCTGCTGGGAGCCTCCTCCTCTCGGTGATGAGTGCCCTCTAGCGTCAGGCCCTAACTTCTGAGCACCCCACGTTTTCTGATGTGAGCCCAGTGATGCCAGGACACTCCTGTCATGTTCCCATCACCATGGGGATGTGGGCCTTCTGCTCTGAGGTCCCAATGTCTGGGTTGCTCACAGTTTCATGATGTGTGCTGTCTGGTGTTAGTTCACTCCGGCCTGGATCCCCTAGCCTCTGTGCTCTGGGCCGCCTGCTGGGAGGTTCCAACTGCTGGATTCCTCACCTTTCTTATTTTGGGGCCCTCTGTTATGAGGCTCCTCCTGCCTGCCTCACTCCCAGCCCCTTGGTGATGGGTGTCCTATGGTTTGAAGCCACATGTTCTGGGTTCCTCACCTTTAGATGATGTGGCCCTACTCATGTGAGGACACTCCTGCCTGGTTCCAATCCATTTGGTGATGTGGGCCCTCTGGTGCGAGTCTGATCCTGACTGGGTTCGTCACACTTCTCTGAGGTGGGCCCTCTGCTGTGAGGTCATTCGTGCCTGGTTGGCACACATCGCCTTGGCGACGTCAGCCCTCTGGTGGCAGTTGGAGCCTGCTGGGAGCCTCCTTCCCTTGGTGATGAGGGTCCTCTGGCGTCAGGCCCTAACTGCTGGTCGCCCAAAATTTTCTGATACTTTCTCAGTGGTGCGAGGACACTCCTACCAGATTTCCATCCCCATGGGGATGTGGGCCTCCTGCTCTGAGGTCCCAATGGCTGGGTTGCTCAGTTTCATGACATGGGCCCTCTTCTGTGAGTTCACTGTGGCCTGGATCCCATAGCCTCGGTGCTCTGGGCCGCCTGCTGGGAGGTTCCAACTGCTGGATTCCTCACTTTTTTATTCTATGGGCCCAGTGTTGTGAGGCTACTCCTGCCTGCCTCACTCCGAGGCCCTTGGTGATGTGGGTCCTCTGGTTTGAGAACACATGTGCTGAGTACCTCACCTTTCGATGATGTGGCCCCACTGGTGTGAAGACACTCCTGCCTGGTTCCCATCCCCTTGGTGATGTGGGCCCTCTGGTGAGAGTCTGATGTTGGCTGGGTTTCTCACCCTTCTGTGAGGTGGGACCTCTGCTGTGAGGTAACTCCTTCCTGGCTTGCTCACGTTGCCTTGGCAATGTGAGCCCTCAGGTGGCAGTTGGAGCCTGCTGGGAATCTCCTCCCCTCAGTTATGAGAGCTCTGGATAAAACACATATGCCCTTTTTTGCCAAGTGCATTATTTTCCAAGTTCTGTCTCTTTTCCTATGCTTTAAGAGCGACTCCCGTGTACCTTCTGAAATCGGTTTCCAGCAATTCTGCCCCGCATTCAAGTCGTCTTCGCAGCCTTACTTCAGTATAATTTTAGATGATAGCTGTCATTTATAACTCCGCAGGTTTGTGAACTACAGTGCACCTCAGCTCCTTTCTTCAACTCGCTTTCTTGTGAGCTGGCCACAAAACCGCAGGATTGCTTCAGGCCCTAGTGTGGTTTCGGCATGGCATGCTGAGCCTTGGTTAATTCCTCTTCCTGGTGGGAAATGAAAGTTAAATTTGCCGTCCAGACACCTCCAGCTAGTCTCTCATTGGTTCTCCCTATTCCTGTTCATTTTCTGCAGAAATTGCAAACTGGACCAAACAGGAGGTTAAAGGCACTGATTCTCCAAGTGGGGAGAGTGTTAGTAAAGCGTCTGGAATGTTGCGCCCGAGTACCAGGGGACGAAAACTGAGACACATTTGAACACGTTTCCCGATCACATGGTGGATCATACTCTGCGTACCTCATGCATGTTTTAACTGAAGGAAGAATCCCTTAAACCTGGAGAGTTGAGACCCATGGAATGGGTCCCATGCAATATGACCTCAAAGGGTCTGCATTTGCTCACCGAACCTCACCAATCCTATCACTGCTGCGTTTATGCCGCTGTACACAAGCTTTGTTCTCTTTCGGAGACATATAAATCCATAGGTTTTAAGATTCTTACTAGTCAGGTATATTCTTATGTGTTTAATATGGGGTGTTGAGTCCACTTCGTTGAGCAAGGAGTAGCTCTTCTCTGTTACATATTTGGCTTATGGAACAGTATCTGTGCTAATTTCAATCTCTGGTTTTATGCAGCACCCCAACTCACCTTTCCCCTTAAGGAAGCATAAGTTGGTTCACTACATTTGAGACCCTGTTCTGTTTTGTAATTCAGTTCCTGTGTAGCCAAGTTTACATTCCGTGTAGTAGTGATATCTTATGATGTTTCTTTCTCTGTGTGATTTATTTCACTTATAATCATCGTACCTGAATCCACTCATTATGCTGCTACGGGCCTGATGACATAGATTTCATTGCTGAGTGATATTGCATTGTACGTAAGTACCACAACGTCTGTATCCATTTTTTGCTTTCTGTGATATTGAACTAGTACAGTAAACGTGGTTCTTGTAAACAGAGCCGTCCCAAATTTTGTGGTGGCTGTGTCTTTTTGATTTTAATTTCCCTAAGCTATAGGACCATAAGTGGAAGTGCCCTAGGCTCTGTTGCTTTGTTTTGTAGATGTTTCAGGAAACACCATACACTTCTCCAGAGTGGCTTTTGGCAATTTACATCCCGCCCATCAGCATAACAAGGCTCCCAGTTCTCCATGGCCTGTCCTGCCTTTCTGGATTTTACACTTTTTTCAGATGGCCCTTTTGACCGGCGGGCAGTGAGACTTCATCGAAGTGCAGATTTCCTTTGCAAGCTTGCTTGGTTGGCAGGAAAGTGCGTATGCATTTCTTCGTGAATATATTCAGGAAAAAACACATACGCCCTTTTTGGCCAAGTGCATCATTGTGGACGTTCTGCCTCTTTTCCTATGCTTTACATGCAATTCCAGTCTACCTCCTGAAATCAGTTTCCTGCAATTCTTCCCTGCTTTCAAGTCATCTTGACAGCCTTACTTCAATATATTTTTGGATGATAGCTGTCATTTATTACTCTGCAGATTTGTGAATGACAGTGCCCCTGAGCTCCTTTCTTCAACTCGCTTTCTTGTGAGCTGGCCGCAACACCGCAGGATTGCTTCAGGCCCTAGTGTGGTTCCGGCACGGCACGCTGAGACTTTGGTTAATTCCTCTTCCTGGTGGGAAATGAGAGTTAAATTTGCCCGTCCAGACACCTCCAGCTAGTCTCTCATTCGTTCTCCCTATTCCTGTTCATTTTCCGCAGAAATTGCAAACTGGGACAAACAGGAGGTTAAAGGCACTGACTCTCCAAGTGGGGAGAGTGTTAGTAAAGCGTCTGGAATGCTGCACCCGAGTGCCAGGGGACGAAAACTGAGACATATTTGAATACGTTTCCCGATCACACGGTGGATCATACTCTGGGTTCCCCATGCATGTTTTAGCTGAAGGAAGAATCCCTTAAACCTGGAGAGTTGAGACACTTGGAATGGGTACCGTGCAATATGATTTCAAAGGGTCTGCATTTGCTCACCGAACCTCACCAATCCTATCACTGCTGCGTTTATGCCGTTGTACACACGCTTGATTTTCTTTCGGAGACATATAAATCCATAGGTTTTAAGATTCTTACTAGTCATGTGTATTCTTAGGCCTTTAATATGGGGTGTTCAGTCCACTTCGTTCAGCAAGGAGTAGCTCTTTTCTATTACATATTTGGCTTATGGAATAGTATCTGTGCTAATTTCAATCTCTGGTTTTATGCAGCACCCCAACTCACCTTTCCCCTTTAGCAAGCATAAGTTGGTTTTCTACATTTGAGACCCTGTTCTGTTTTGTAATTCAGTTCCTGTGTAGCCAAGTTTACATTCCGTGTATTAGTGATATCTTTTGATGTTTCTTTTTCTGTGTGACTTATTTCGCTTAGAATCAACGTACCTGAATCCACTCATTACGCTGCCACGTGGCTGATGACATAGATTTCATTGCTGAGTGATATTGCATTGTTCGTAAGTACCACAACTTCTTTATCCATTTTTCGCTTTCTGTGATATTGAACTTGTTCCGTAAACGAGGTTCTTGTAAACAGAGCCGTCCCAAACTTTGGGGTGGCTGTTTCTTTTTGATTTTAATTTCCCTAAGTTATAGGACCATAAGTGGAAGTGCCCTAGGCTCTGTTGCTTTGTTTTTTAGATGTTTCAGGAAACACCATACACTTCTCCAGAGTGGCTGATGGCAATTTACATTCCGCCCATCAGCATAACAAGGCTCCCAGTTCTCCATGGCCTGTCCTGCCTTTCTGGATTTTACACGTTTTTCAGATGGCCCTTTTGACATGGGCGCAGAGAGACTTCATTGTAGTGCAGATTTCTTTGCAAGCTTGCTTGGTTGGCCAAAGAGTGCGTATGCGATTTTTAATGAATATATTCAGGAAAAAACGCATACGCCCTCTTTGGCCAAGTGCATCATTGTGGACTTTCTGCCTCTTTTCCTATGCTTTACATGCAATTCCAGTCTACCTCCTGAAATCGGTTTCCTGTAATTCTGCCCCGCTTTCAAGTCCTCTTGGCAGCCTTACTTCAATATATTTTTGGACGATAGCTGTCATTTATAACTCTGCAGGTTTGTGAATTACAGTGCTCCTTAGCTCCTTTCTTCACCTCGCTTTCTTGTGAGCTGGCCGCAACACTGCAGGATTGCTTAAGGCACTAGTGTGGTTCTGGCACGGCACGCTGAGCCTTTGGTTAATTCCTCTTCCTGGTGGGAAATGAGAGTTAAATTGGCCGTCCAGACACCTCCAGCTAGTCTCTCATGGGTTCTCCCTTTTCCTGTTCATATTCCTCAGAAATTGCAAACTGGGTCAAACAGGAGGTTAAAGGCACTGACTCTCCAAGTGGGGAGAGTGTTAGTAAAGCGTCTGGAATGTTGCACCCGAGTACCAGGGGACGAAAACTGAGACACATTTGAACACATTTCCCGATCACACGGTGGATCATACTCTGGGGTCCACATGCATGTTTTAGCTGAAGGAAGAATCCCTTAAACCTGGAGAGTTGAGACCCATGGAATGGGTACCATGCAATATGACTTCAAAGGGTCTGCATTTGCTCACCGAACCTCACCAATCCTATACCTGCTGCGTTTGTGCCGCTGTACACATGCTTGATTCTCTTTCAGAGACATATCAATCCATAGGTTTTAAGATTGTTACTAGTCAGGTATATTCTTAGGCGTTTAATATGGGGTGTTCAGTCCACTTCGTTGAGCAAGGAGTAGCTCTTTTCTATTACATATTTGGCTTATGATACGGTATCTGTGTTAATTTCAATCTCTGGTTTTATGCAGCACCCCAACTCACCTTTCCCCTGAAGCAAGCATAAGTTGGTTTTCTACATTTGAGACCCTGTTCTGTTTTGTAATTCAGTTCCTGCGTAGCCACGTTTACATTTGTGTATTAGTGATATCTTATGATGTTTCTTTTTCTGTGTGACTTATTTCACTTAGAATCATCGTACCTGAATCCACCCATTATGCTGCTACGGGCCTGATGACATAGATTTCATTGCTGAGTGATATTGCATTGTACGTAAGTTCCACAACTTCTTTATACATTTTTCGCTTTCTGCGATATTGAACTTGTACCGTAAACGAGGTTCCTGTAAACAGAGCCGTCCCAAACTTTGTGGTGGCTGTTTCTTTTTGATTTTAATTTCCGTAAGCTATAGGACCATAAGTGGAAGTGCCCTAGACTCTGTTGCTTTGTTTTTTAGATGTTTCAGGAAACACCATACACTTCTCCAGAGTGGCTGTTGGCAATTTACATCCCACCCATCAGCATAACAAGGCTCCCAGTTCTCCATGGCCTGTCTTGCCTTTCTGGATTTTACACTTTTTTCAGATGGCCCTTTTGACTGGGGGGAAGTGAGACTTCATTGTAGTGCAGATTTCCTTTGCAAGCTTGCTTGGTTGGCAGGAAAGTGCGTATGCATTTCTTCGTGAATATATTCAGGAAAAAACGCGTACGCCGTTTTTGACCAAGTGCGTGATTGTCGATGTTCTGAGTCTTTTCATATGTTTTCAATGCAATTTCAGTCTACCTCCTGAAATCGGTTTCCTGCAATTCTGCCTTGCTGTCAGTGCCTCTTCATAGCCTTACCTCAATATACTTTTGGAAAATAGTTGGCCTTTATAACTCTGCAGGTTTTTGAATTGCAGTTGCCCTTAGTTCCATTTTTCAGCTCTTATTTTTGTGATCTTGCCTCATATCCACAGGATTTCTTCAGGCCCTATTCTTCTTCTGGGGCTCCTTGCTGTGCCTTTGGTTAATTCTTCTTCCTATGTGAAATTAGAGTGACATGTGGCCATTGAAACCGCTACAGCTATTTTCTCACTGGTTCCCCCTATTCCCATTCATCCTCTGCACTAACTGCAGACTGTGCGATACCGGAACTTAAAGGCATTGACTCTCCATGTGGGGATGTTGTTAGTAAAGTGGCTGGAATGTTGATCCGGAGCCCAAGGAGAGGAAAATGAGGTGCGTTTTAGAAACGTTTCCCGATCATATGGTATACCATCCGCTGGATTTCCCATGCATGGTTTAGCTGTAGGAAGATTCCCTTCAACCTGGAGTGTTGGGACCCTTGGAATGAGTAGCATGAAGTATTGCATTAAACTGTCGGCAGTTGCTCACCAAAGCTCACCAATCCTCTCAGCCTCAAGTGTACAGCCTTATGTCTTATCCAGCTGTGGGTTTATATGTGGTCATTTCAGGTTGCATCACAGCCCCTGAGCGAATTTTGTAAGAATTTTTCTCTCTTTCATTGTTTCTGCGTTTTGGTTTTAAAATTTATTTCTATAATGGGGTTTAGCTCATTTTCACTGCTGTGTTTGTGCCGCTCTGCACACACTTGATTCCCTTATGGAGATATATCAATACATGGGTTTTAAGATTCTTATTACTCAGATATATTTCTCTGCGGTGTATAGGGTGTGTTGAGGCCAGTTCATTGAGCAAGGTGTACATCTTGTCTAATAGCTATTTGGTTTATTGAACGGTATCTGTGCTAATTTCAAACTCTGGTTTTATGCATCACCCCACCTCTCCTTTCCCCTTAAGCTGACATAAGTGTGTTTTCTAAATGTGAGACACTGTTCTGTTTTGTAATTCATTTTTTGTGCAGCCATATTTATCCTCCCTCTATAAGTGATATCTTATGATATGTTTCTTTTTCTGTTTGACTTATTTCAAGTAGTATTATCGGACCTAAATCCACTCTTTATCCTTCTACTAGCCTTATTACATTGATTTCATGGTGAAGAGATATTCCATTGTACATAAGTACCACATTTTCTTTATCCATTGTTCTCTTTCCTGGGATATTTAAGGTGTACTGAAGTTGAGGTTCTTGTAAACAGAGTAGCCCTAAACTGTGGTGTGCTTGTGTCTTGTTGATTTTTAGACTTCCCTAGATATACTCCCGTGATTGGAAGTGCCCTATGCTCTGTAGCTCTGTTTTTTAGATGATTTAGGAACCACCATACACTTCTCCGGAGTGGCACTCGGCAGTTCACACACTGTCCATCAGCGTATAAAGGCTCCCTGTTCTCCATGGCCTGTCCTGCATTTCTGGTTTTTACAATTTTTTCGGATGGCCCTTTTGACCGGTGGGAAATGAGACTTCTTTGTTGTGCACATTTGCATTGCTTGCTTGCTTGGTTGCCCATAAAGTGCGTATGCGTTTTTTCCTGGATATATTCAGGAAAAAACGCATACTCCCTTTTGGGCCAACTGCATCATTGTCGAAATTCTGCCGCTTTTCATGTGCTTTAAAGACGAGTCCAATCTATCTCTTGAAATCTGTTTCTTGCAATTCTGTCTTGCATTCAGATCCTCTTCTTTGCCTTACCTCAACATATTTTTGGACGTTAGTTTTCATTTATAACTCTGCAGGTTTGTGAATTGCAGTGACCCTGAGCTCCATTTTTTAAGTTGCTCTTTTGTGAGCTGGCCTCAAAGCCACAGGATTGCTTCAGGCCCTATTTTGGCTCCGGCGAGGCGGGCTGAGCCTTTTTTTAATTCTTATTCTTAATGGGAAATTAGAGTGACATGTGCCCGTCCAAACCCCTACAACTATTCTCTCATTGGTTCCCCCTCTTCCCGTTCATCCTCCTCACAATTTGCAAAATGTGTGAAACAGAAGTTTAAATGTGTTGATTCTCTAAGTGGGGAGATTCTAAGTAACGTGGCTGGAATGATGAACAGGAGCACCAGGAGAGGATAAATGAGGTGCATTTTAGACACATCTCCCGATCACATGGTGTACAGTCCTCTGGGTTTTCCATGCATGTTTTAGCTGTAGGAAGATTCCTTGAACCTGCAGATTTGGGACCCATTGAATGGGTACCAGGTAGTATTACTTTAAAGGGTGTGCATTTCCTCACCCAACCTCACATTTCTCTTAGCGCGAACAGTTTCCAGCCTTATGTCTCATCCTGCTGTGGGTCTAGATGTGTTCAATCCATGTTGCATCACCGTCCCTGAGGAAAAGTTGTAAGAGGTTTTCTCTGTCTCTCTGTCGTTTATTTTTTCCAATTTATTACTATATTGGTTACAGCTGATTTTCAAAGCTCTGTTTCTTGCTGCTGTACATCCACTTGATTCACGTACAGAGAGACATCAATAAATTCTTTTTCAGATTCTTACCAGTCATAGATATTCTTTTCCGGTGACTTGAGTGTGCTGAGTGCAGTTCTTTTAGCTACCGTGTAGGCCTTGTTGATTATCAGTTTGGTATTTGGAATGGTATCTTTGCTAATTTCAACCTCCTGGATGATGCCTCACCCCTCCCCACCTTTCCCGTTTAGCAGCCTTACGCGTGTTTTCTACATATTTGACTATGTTTTTGTTTTGTAATTTATTTCATGTGTAGCCATTTTGGATTCCACCTTTAAGTGATATCTTATGATATGTGTCTTTTTCTTTTTGAATTATGTCACTTAGAATGATCATACGTAACTCCTCCGGAGTTGTTACAACTGGCCATATTTCATTGATTTCCAGGCTGAGTAATATTCCACTCTACATAAGTACCACATCTCTATCCATTTTTTCCATCCAGAGACATTAAAGTTATATCCTAGTCGAGGATCTTTTAAACAGAGAGGCAGTAAACATTGGGGTGCCTGTGTCCTCTCGATTTTTGTTTTTCCCAAGATATACGCCCATGAGTGCAAGTGCCCTATGCTCTGTAGCTCATTTTTTAGATGCTTTAGTAAACACAATACACTTCTCCAGAATGGCCGTTGGCAATATACATTTCCACTATAAGCCTCACAGGTCTCCCTCTTCTCCTTGCCCTGTCCTGCATTTCTGGTGTTTACACTTTATGAGGATGGCTCTTCTGACTGATGCGAAGTGATATCTTTTGTAGTATTGATTTCCAGTGCCCACCTGTTTGGTTGGCTAAAAAAGTGTATGCCCTTTTCTTGAATATATACAGAAAAAAGCGCATACAGACTTTTCGGCCAACTGCAATGTTGGCAATGTTCAGCCCCTTTTCTTGTGCTTAATGGCGAGTCCTTTCTACCTCCTCAAATCCCTTTCCTGCCATTCTCCCTTGCTTACCAATCCTTTTCTCTGACTTTCCTCAAGACATTTTTCAGTGATAGATATTTTCAACTCTGCAGTTTCATGAATTTTACTGCCCCTGAGTTCCATTGTTCAACTTGTGTTTATGGGAACTGGCCACAAAGCAGTGGGATTTCCTCAAGCCCTATACTGTTTCCATGGGCAACCCTAGCCTTTGGTCAATTCATCTTCCTGATTGGAAATTAGAGTGACATGTGCCTGTCTGAACACCTAGGACTTGTCTCTCATTGTTCCTCATCCTTCCGCTTCATCCTCTGGACAAATTCCAAACTGTACGCAACAGGATGTTGACAGTGCTGACATCTCCAAGTGGGGAGACTGTTAGTAAAGACGCTGGACGGGTGAACCCGAGCACCAGGAGATGAGGAGATGAGATGCCTTTTCCAAACTCTTCCCGATCAGACGGTATACCATCCTCTGGGTGTGACAGACATGTTTTAGCAGTAGGAAGAGTCCCATTCATGTAAGGAGAACACCAGGACTTTTTCAAAATCAATGTCTCCCCGAAACCCAAACTGGGGAGTTTTTTAAGCTACGGCTACACATATGTTCATTAAGGGCCTTGGGAAGTAGGCAGAGTCCAAACTTTAGATGATTGAAGTCTTCAGGGTCAGAAGCACTCACCACCGGCTTCCCTTAGGTTACACTTTAACTGTCATTGATAGATGATGTCAATAAAAATATCTATTCTTTTTCCGATTATTTCCCCTTATAGGTTATTGCAAAATATTGAGTGTAGTTCCCTGTGCTATACAGTAGTTCCTTGTTGATGATCTATTTTATACATAGCAGTGTGTATGTGTTAATTCCAAACTGTTAATTTATCCCTCCTCCCACCTTTCCCCTTTGGTAATAATAAATTATAAGATTTTATACTTCTCAGAAATGGGGGAGCTGAAAGAGAGGTATCATTTTCAATGGAAAAGCATTTAAAACAAGATTGAAGCTTTAACCAAGATTATTAGATGTACATCCTTGGAAAGAAATCACTTCATTTCTCTAATATTGACCTGACAAATAAGACAAACCTTTTCACTGAACTTGCTTATAATAAAGTGATGGAAATATCAAATGGAAGTGTTAGAAACATCTTATTTTACCCGAGACTTATAAACTGTTCTATGTTAACTACAGTTTGGCTCACACATCTGTTCATTGAAGTTACAATAGTCTCAATTTCTGTAACTGATCCTCCAGAGTGGACCCCAACAAGTGTCCCCCTGCCCAGTGTCATTGGGGCCAACATATCGAGACTGAGTTTGGTTCACAAGCAAAGGAAACTTTATATTTTGATCAGAGAATGGAGAGGTGAGAGCATGCACTACCCCGTGGGCTGTGGGCTGGGCTGCTGTGTAGAGATCCTGTGAGAGTCAGTGGGAGGGAGGGGGCGGAGCTCTCGAGGGCCAGGTTGGCTGCAGCTCAGGCTCTATATCTCGGAGTCTGCACTGGGCCCCAGGAGCTGAGGTGTCGACCCAGCCATTCTGCACTAGGAAATCTGGTCTGAAGTGCCGGGTGTGGAACCTCTGCATGCGGGACCCTAGGAGCATGTGAAATTAGACAAAGCACAAAGGATAAAAAAGGTCAGACTTGACTTTATTGCCCAGATTCTATTTTTATCTCCCAGGGATTTTTAATGGGCTTTGCTGGGGACAAACCCCTCCTCTGCCTTTTGTCCCGTTCCTCATTCTTGGAGTGCTGAGGGTGCAGACCCTTCTTCTGTAACTGCTGAGTGCTGAGTTGGGAGCCCTCATACCAGGGGACGAGGGTCAGAACTTCTCCCCAGCAGCCTCCAGGTGACGTTGATTGGCCCCAGGACCACTGCCTCCCAGCTCGTCCGCCTGAGCACCAGCATTGGAAGTGTTATAGATTCTAATGACCTTTAAGGGTCCAGGAAAGAGATGTGCAGAGACGCTGTGGGGGCCAGTTTCACCCTGCCCCACATTTGTTCGGCCACCTTTGGCTGACCGTTTCTGCCAGCCTAGATGCTCTGACCAGTAGTCTGCTCTTTCTTCAATTAGGCCCCTGAATTAACGTAAAAACAGCACCAGGTGTCAGAGCCCTGCCCGCTCAACTCCCAGACAGTCCAGGGTCAGTGGTGATCAAGGACCATGATGGCCACTGAGTCAACAGCCTTTTGAAGTAAACAGGAGTCCAGCCGGTCTTATTGGCCACCATCATCACGGTGTCTGTAGGCTTTTCTATGGTGACAGTGTGATATACGGTTCCCCCGCCAAGATTATTAGATCCCCTCCGGGTGCAGTAAGTCCTGCAAGCAGTAGTCTACTCCTTCGGGACACACTATTGTTGTTTTATGAGAGAAACTCCAGGTCAAGTGATGTTCACACGAGTCGTCATGGTGCCCTGTTGCCCCCGGTTATCTCTCTGGATGTTGGAGTTGGAGGGCCTCCTCACTCGAGGTCGGTGTGCCCACGGAGCGAACCCTGCAACTTCAGGGCATGGTTGGTGATTAGGATCACCACGTGGGGTCCTTTTCCCTTAGGAGGGAGGTGGCCTTTTGGGCTGCTGATTTCCAGGTTTTTAGATACCGCCAGTATCTTGGCCAGATGTGGCAGTGGGCCAAGCCCCTTGGTGACTGTAGTTTATCCTACCTGGATGGCATTCTTGCATTGTTCCATTTCAAGTGGTCCCAGTTTTTGCACTAATTCTCCAATGGCAATTCACCTTTCACTGGGAATGTAAAGGTCAAAGGGTTTAGCTCAATTAGGGAGTTCCAGGGCAAGGGTCTGAATTGACTGCTCTTTCCATTCTTGAAAGGCCACTTCTGGATTCTGTTCAAAAGGATCATCATCTTTTCCTTTCAGTGTTTCATATAGAGGCCCAGCTAATAGACTGTAGTTAGGGATCCAGAAGCAGCAAACCCTGGCCTCCCCAGGAACCCCTAAGCTGTCTTCTAGTTTTAGAAAGGGGTAAGGCTGTAAATGGTTCTTCCCTTTCCTGGGATAGGCTTCTCTGACCTTGTGTGAGAATGAAGCCCAGGCAGGTCACCGCAGTCTGTGATATTTGAGCTTTTTCTTGGACAACTTCTATCCTTTATTGGCTTGGTAGTTCAGAGGCCTCCTTAGTAGGGCTGGCGATCAGAATGTCATCTGCATATTGAAGGAGGGTTTCCTTTTCCAGAGGTAGAACTTTTCGGTCTTTAGCTAAGCTTTCCCCAAAGATGGTGTGGGAATTTTTGAACCCTTGGGGCAAGACGGCCCGGAGGTATTGTTTTAGTTGTATGTTGAGTCCTGCCACTCACAAGCCAAAATTTCTTGTGACTCTGGGACTAATGGAATACAAAAGAAGGCATCATTGAAGACTAATACAGAATACCATGTCCTGGTGGTTGGTAGAATGACCAGCAGGGTGTAGGAATCAGGAGCAACTGGAGGTATATCCTCAGTGGCTTCACTGACTGTCCTGACATCCTTTACCAGGTCCCCAGCAGCCCATGGGGCTCTCGTGGTCAGGCCAATCCCAGGATATGGAGCTCTCCTGGGCAGGTACCCCACCCCCAACCCAGCCCTCAGGGCTCTCATGGTCAGGCCCCTCCCAAGATACAGAGCTACCCTTGCAGGTACCGTGGCAGGGCTGGGCACACAGGAACCGTGCACATAGCCCTCATTGAAGAGCACCCCCAGCTCACCTGTTGCTCAGAGCTGACACAGAGCACCTCAGAGCAGGACTTGAACTAACAAACAGCAGCTCCGACAGGTCTGTGACCCTGGGCATCACTGTGTGTGGCCTCCCTCCACCTGGTCTTCCAGAGACTTCCACTGCACCCAGGGCACCAGGCCTCTGTCTCCAACCACCACCCACCCCTCCTCTCCCTGACTCCTGGGTTCCTCTCATTAGGAGAGGGTTTTCTTGAAGTTGTCTCCCACTCATGGGCCAGATAAAATGATTAGAAAACAAGCCAAAGCTGCAGCCCCTTGTCTATCCTGACTCTCAGGAGCCCACACCTGTTCCTTGGACCTGGCCGGTTCAGCAAGTTCCATTTTCTGCAACTGTGAGCCCCTGAGGGGTGATGATTGGCTGACCTGGGCAGCCTTACCATGCGGCCAGCCCTCCCCAGGTGTGCCTGGGTTGAGATCAATATAAATACCACTCCAGGCAGCAAGAGCCCCTGCAGCTGTGCCTGACGCCATTTTCTCTGCCCTGTCAGCAGTCTCGGGGCTGGGCTGGTGGGAGGGAGTGAGAGGCCACGGCTTTGTGGGTGGCCCAGTGTGAGTGGGGCTCTGCTGGACTTTCTGCAGCAGTTGCCAGGCTGCCACCTGCTAAAGAAGAGGATGTGTCACCCATACCTGCTGCTGGAATTTCTCCCTGGGCAGAGGTGAGGAAGGAAAAAAGCAGTGGGGGCAGGGACAGGACGGGTATCTCAGGCAGGGAAATGGAAATCTTCCAGAAGAGCACCCAGGGCCAGGACCATCCTGGCTGGCCTGCAGGCACCAAGTCAGCTGGCATGCTGTCACTCGTGTGGCTCCATGGCCCTTCCTCTAGGCTTTCAAGTCCTTGTATATATTCAGGTGTTTTACCTGGGAAGGGTGGGAACAGTTCAGCAGCAACTGGCCTGGGGCTCAGCTCACGTTTACTCACAGATGCCTCGGCACGGTGCCCCAGCTTTGCAATGAGGACGCTTGTTGTGTGGGGGCTGCTGGCTGAATGGGAGACGATTCCCCACCACTGACCAACTTCAGAATTGTTTACAACTGGAGCAAGTGCCCTGATACGGTTTTCCTCTGAGTAACTGGTGGGTTCTGTTTTTTTTTTTCTCTTTTTCGTTTTTGGTTCAAGGTAGATTTTATTCCTCTTTTTTGTATTTACAGATATAATCATGGAAATAATTTATTCATATAGATACATGTATGTGAAGGGAATAATTGCTTTTTCTGTTTTATATTTTAAATTTTATTTCTTTTTAATTTTGAATTTTATTTTATATTTTTATACAGCAGGTTCTTATTGGTTATCTATTTTATGCATATAAATGTTTACATGCCAATCCCAATCTCTCAACTCCTCCCACCACCACCCCCCCAAGAGCTTTCTGCCGTTGTTGTCCATACGATTGTTGTCTACATCTGTTGCTCTATTTATGCCTTGCAAAACGGTTAATCTGTACAGTTTTTCTAGGTTCCACATATATGCATGAATATACAAGATTTGTTTTTCTCTTTCTGACTTACTTCACTCTGTATGACAGTCTCTAGATCCATCGACGTCTCTACAAATGACCCAATTTCATTCCTTTCATGGCTTAGTAATATTCCATTTTATATATGTACCACATCTTTATGCATTCGTCTGTCTGTGGGCATTTAGGTTGCTTCCATTACCTCGATATTGTAAATAGTGATGTAATGAACATTGCGGTGAATGTCTCTTTTTGATTTATGGTTTTGTCTGGGTATATGTCCAGTACTGGGATTGCTGTATCATATGGTAATTCTATTATTAGTTTCTTAAGAAACTCCATATTGTTCTCCATAGTGACTGTATCAATTTATATTCCCAAAAATAGTGGAAGAGGCTTCCTTTTCTCCACACCCTTTCCAGCATTTGTTGTTTGTAGATTTTCAGATGATGCCCATTCTAACAGGTGTGAGGTGATACCTCATTGTTGAGTCCATTTCGTTGAGCAAGGGGTAGGTCTTGTCTATTACATATTTGGCTTATGGAACGGTATCTGTGCTAATTTCAAACTCTGGTTTTATGCAGCACCCCAACTCACCTTTCCCCTTAAGCAAGCATAAGTTGGTTTTCTAAACTTGAGACCCTGTTCTGTTTTGTAATTCAGTTCATGTGTAGCCAAGTTTACATTCCATGCATTAGTGATACCTTATGATGTTTCTTTTTCTGTGTGACTTATTTCACTTAGAATCATCGTGCCTCAATCCACTCATTATGCTGGTACAGGCCTGGTGACACAGATTTCATTGCTGAGTGGTATTCTGTTGTCCGTAAGTACCGCAACTTCTTTATCAATTATTTGTTCTCTGGGATATTTAACTTGTACTGTAGAAGAGGTTCCTGTAAACAGAGCCGTCCCAAATTTTGGGGTGGCTGTGTCTTTTTGATTTTAATTTCCCTAAGCTATAGGACCATAAGTGGAAATGCCCTAGACTCTGTTGCTTTGTTTTTCAGATGTATCAGGAAACACCATACAGTTCTCCAGAGTGTCTGTTGGCAATTTACATCCCGCCCATCAGCATAACAAGGCTCCTTTTTCCCCATGGCCTGTCTTGCCTTTCTGGATTTTACACTTTTCTCAGATGGCCCTTTAGACCGGGGGGAAGTGACACTTCATAGTAGTTCGGATTTCCATTGCAAGCTTGCTTGGTTTGCCAAAAAGGGCGTATGTGTTTTTTCCTGAATATATTCAGGAACAAACTCATACGCCCTTTTTTGCCAAGTGCATCATTGTCGATGTTCTGCCTCTTTTCCTATGCTTTAAATGCAAATCCAGTCTACCTCCTGAAATCGGTTTCCTGCAATTCTGCCCCGCTTTCAAGTCCTCTTCGCAGCCTTACTTCAATATATTTTTGGACAATAGCTGTCATTTATAACTCTGCAGGTTTGTGAATTACAGGGCCCCTGAGCTCCTTTCTTCACCTCGCTTTCTTGTGAGCTGGCCGCAAACGCGCAAGACTGCTTCAGGCCCTAATCTGCTTGTGGCAGGGCATGCTGAGCCTTTGGTTAATTCCTCTTCCTGGTGGGAAATGAGTGTTAAATATGCCTGTCCAGACACCTACCTCACTCTCAACCCCTTGGTGATGTGGGTCCTCTGATTTGTGGCCACTTTTGCTGGGTTCCTCACCTTTCGATGATGTGGCCCCACTAGTGTGAGGACACTCCTGCCTGGTTCTCATCCACGTGGTTATGTGGACCCCCTGGTGAGAGTCTGTTCCTGGCTGTGTTCCTCACCCACCTGTGAGGGAGACCCTCTGCTGATAGGTCACTCCTGCATGGCTGGCACACATTGCCTTGGTGAAGTCAGCCGTGTGGTGGCAGTTGGAGCGTGCTGGGAATCTCCTCCCCCTGGTGATGAGGGCCCTCTTGCGTCAGGCCCTAACTGCTGGGCTCACCAACTTTTCTTAGTGAGCCCAGTGATGCTTTGGCACTCCTCTTAGGATCCCATCTCCATGGGGATGTGGGCCTTCTGCTCTGAGGTCCCAACGGCTGGGTTGTTCACATTTTCATGATGTGGGCTCTCTGGTGTTAGTTCACAGAGGCCTGGATCCCATAGCCTCTGTGCTCTTGGCCGCCTGCTGGGAGGTTCCAACTGCTGGATTCCTCACTTTTTTAATTTTTTGGGCCCTCTGTTGTGAGGATCCTCCTGCCTGACTCACTCCCAGCCCCTTCGTGATGTGTGTCATCTGGTTTGAGGCCACATGTGCTGGGTTCCTCACCTTTCGATGATGTGGGACCAATGGTCTTAGGAGACTCCTGCCTGGTTCACATCCCCTTGGTGATGTGGGCCCTCTATTGAGAGTCTGATCCTGGCTGGGTTCCTCACCCATCTGTGAGGTGGGCCGTCTGCTCTGAGGTCACTCCTGCCTGGCTTGCTCACCTCGCCTTGTGGACATGAGCCCTCTGGTGGCACTTGGAGCCTGCTGGGAACCTCCTCCCCTCGGTGATGAGGGCCCTCTGGCGTCAGGCCCTAACTGCTGGGCTCCCCACGTTTTGTGATGTGTGCCCAGTGATGCGAGGACACTCCAGCCAGGTTCACATCCCCATTGGGATGTGGGCCTTCTGCTCTGAGGTCCCAATGCCTGGGTTGCTCACAGTTTCATGATGTGGGCTCTCTGCTGTTAGTTCACTCCTGCCTGCATCCCATAGCTTCTGTGCTCTCGGCCGCCTGCTGGGAGGTTCCAACTGCTGGATTCCTCACCTTTCTTATTCTTTGGGCCCTCTATTTTAAGGCTACTCCTGCCTGCCTCACTCCCATTCCCTTTGTGATATGTGTCCTCTGATTTGAGGCCACATGTGTTGGGTTCCGCACCTTTCGATGATGTGGCCCCACTGGAGGGAAGACAGTCCTGACTGGTTCCCATCCCCTTGCTGATGTGGGCCCTCAGGTGAGCGTCTGATCCTGGCTGCGTTCCTCACCCTTCTATGAGGTGGGCTCTCTGCTGTGAGGTCAATCATGCCTGTCTGGCACATGTCACCTTGGCGACGTGGGCCCTCTGGTGGCAGTTGGAGTGTGCTGGGATCCTCCTCCCCTCGGTTATGAGGGCCCTCTTGCCTTAGGCCATAACTGCTGGGCTCCCCACATTTTCTGATGTGCGCCAAGTGAGTGAGGACACTCTTGCCAGGTTCCCATCCCCATGCGGTTATGGGCCTTCTGCTCTGAGGTCAAAACGGCTGGCTTGCTCACAGTACCATGATGTGGGCCCTCTGCTGTGAGTTCACTCCGGCAAGGATCCCTTATCATCGGTGCTCTGAGCCACCTGCTGGGAGGTTCCAACTGCTGGATTCCTCAACTTTTTTATTCTATGTGCCCTCTGTTGTGAGGCTCCTCCTGCCTGCCTCACTGCCAGCCCCTTGGTGATGACTGTCCTATGGCTTGAGGCCACATGTGCTGCGTTCCTCACCTTTCGATGATGTGGCCCCACTCGTGTGAGGACACTCCTGCCTGGTTCCCATCCCCTTGGTGAGGTGGGCCCTCTGGCGAGAGTCTAATCCTGGCTGGGTTCCTCAACGTTCTGTGAGGTAGGCCCTCTGCTGTGAGGTCAGTCCTGCCTGGCTGGCACACGTCACTTTGGAGACGTGAGCCCTCTGGTGGCAGTTGGAGCATGCAGGGTGCCTCCTCCTCTCGGTGATGATGGCCCTCTGGCGTCAGGCCCTAAATGGTGGGCTCCCCACATTTTCTGATGTGCGCCCAGTGGTGCGAGGACACTCCAGCCAGGTTCCCATTCCCATGGGGATGTGGGCCTTCTGCGCTGAGGTCCCAACGCCTGGGTTGCTCACAGTTTTATGATGTGGGCCCTCTGCTGTGAGTTCACTGTGGCCTGGATCCCATAGCCTCGGTGTTCTGGGCCGCCTGCTGGAAGGTCTAAATGCTGGAATCCTCACGTTTTTTATATTATGTGCCCTGTGTTGTGAGGCTACTCCTGCCTGCTTCACTCCAAGGCCCTTGGTGATGTGGGTCCTCTGGTTTGAGGACACATGTGCTGGGTTCCTCACCTTAAGATGATGAGGCCCCACTGGTGTGAGGATAATCCTGACTGGTTCCCATCCCCTTTGTGATGTGGGCCCTCTGGTGAGAGTCTGATCCTGGCTGGGTTCCTCACCCTTCTGTGAGGTGGGCCCTCTACTATCAGGTAACTCTTGCCTGGCTTGCTCACCTCGCCTTGTTGACATGAGCCCTCTGGTGGCACTTGGACCCTGCTGGGAGCCTCCTCACCTCTGTGGTGAGGGCCCTCTGACGTCAGGCCCTAACTGCTGGGCTCCCCAACTTTTCTTAGTGAGCCCAGTGATGCTCGGGCACTCCTCTTAGGTTCCCATCTCCATGGGGATGTGGGCCTTCTTCTCTGAGGTTCCAACGGCTGGGTTGATCACAATTTCATGATGTCGGCTCTCTGGTGTTAGTTCACTGTGGCCTGGATCCCATAGCCTCTGTGCTCTTGGCCGCCTGCTGGGAGGTTCCAACTGCTCAATTCCTCAACTTTTGTATTCTATGGGTCCTGTGTTGTGATGCTCCTCCTGCCTGCCTCACTCGCAACCCCTTTGTGATGTGGGTCTTCTGGTTTGAGGCCACATGTGCTGGGTTCCGCAACTTACAATGACGTGACCCCACTGGTGTGAGGACACTCCTGCCTGGTTCCCATCCCCTTGGTGATGTGGGCCTTCTGGTGACAGTCTTATCCTGGCTGGGTTCCTCACTCTTCTGTGAGGTAGGCCCTCTGCTGTGAGGTCAATCCTGCCTGACTTGCACACATCACCTTGGCGATGTGGGCCCTCTGTTGGCACATGGAACCTGCTGGGAGCCTCCTGCCCTCGGTGATGACGGCCCTCTAGCATCAGGCCCTAACTGCTGGGCTCCTAACATTTTCTGATATGTGCTAAGTGGTGCGAAGCCACTCCTGCCAGGTTCCCATCCCAATGGGGATGTGGGCCTTCTGTTCTGAGGTCCCAACGGCTGGGCTGCTCACAGGTTCATGATGTGGGCCCTCTGCTGTGAGTTCACTGCGGCCTGGATCCCATAGCCTCGGTGCTCTGGGCCACTTGCTGGCAGGTTCCAACTGCTGGATTCCTCAACTTTTATATTCTATGGACCCTGTGTTGTGAGGCCGGTCCTGCCAGCCTCATTCTGAACCCCTTGGTGATGTGGTTCCTGTGGTTTGAGGCTACATGTGCTGGGATCCTCACCTTTCGATGATGTTGTCCCACTGGTGTGGGGACACTCCTGCCTGGTTCCCATCCCCTTGGTGATGTGGGCCCTCTGGTGAGAGTCTGATCCTGGCTGTGTTCCTCACCCTTCTGTGAGGTGGGCCCTCTGCTGTGAGGTCACTCCTGCCGGGCTGGCACACATCGCCTTGGCGACGTTGGCCCTCTGGTGGCAGCTGGAGCCTGCTGGGAGCCTCCTCCTCTCGGTGATGAGTGCCCTCTAGCGTCAGGCCCTAACTTCTGAGCACCCCACGTTTTCTGATGTGAGCCCAGTGATGCCAGGACACTCCTGTCATGTTCCCATCACCATGGGGATGTGGGCCTTCTGCTCTGAGGTCCCAATGTCTGGGTTGCTCACAGTTTCATGATGTGTGCTGTCTGGTGTTAGTTCACTCCGGCCTGGATCCCCTAGCCTCTGTGCTCTGGGCCGCCTGCTGGGAGGTTCCAACTGCTGGATTCCTCACCTTTCTTATTTTTGGGCCCTCTGTTATGAGGCTCCTCCTGCCTGCCTCACTCCCAGCCCCTTGGTGATGGGTGTCCTATGGTTTGAAGCCACATGTTCTGGGTTCCTCACCTTTAGATGATGTGGCCCTACTCATGTGAGGACACTCCTGCCTGGTTCCAATCCATTTGGTGATGTGGGCCCTCTGGTGCGAGTCTGATCCTGACTGGGTTCGTCACACTTCTCTGAGGTGGGCCCTCTGCTGTGAGGTCATTCGTGCCTGGTTGGCACACATCGCCTTGGCGACGTCAGCCCTCTGGTGGCAGTTGGAGCCTGCTGGGAGCCTCCTTCCCTTGGTGATGAGGGTCCTCTGGCGTCAGGCCCTAACTGCTGGTCGCCCAAAATTTTCTGATACTTTCTCAGTGGTGCGAGGACACTCCTACCAGATTTCCATCCCCATGGGGATGTGGGCCTCCTGCTCTGAGGTCCCAATGGCTGGGTTGCTCAGTTTCATGACATGGGCCCTCTTCTGTGAGTTCACTGTGGCCTGGATCCCATAGCCTCAGTGCTCTGGGCCGCCTGCTGGGAGGTTCCAACTGCTGGATTCCTCACTTTTTTATTCTATGGGCCCAGTGTTGTGAGGCTACTCCTGCCTGCCTCACTCCGAGGCCCTTGGTGATGTGGGTCCTCTGGTTTGAGAACACATGTGCTGAGTACCTCACCTTTCGATGATGTGGCCCCACTGGTGTGAAGACACTCCTGCCTGGTTCCCATCCCCTTGGTGATGTGGGCCCTCTGGTGAGAGTCTGATGTTGGCTGGGTTTCTCACCCTTCTGTGAGGTGGGACCTCTGCTGTGAGGTAACTCCTTCCTGGCTTGCTCACGTTGCCTTGGCAATGTGAGCCCTCAGGTGGCAGTTGGAGCCTGCTGGGAATCTCCTCCCCTCAGTTATGAGAGCTCTGGATAAAACACATATGCCCTTTTTTGCCAAGTGCATTATTTTCCAAGTTCTGTCTCTTTTCCTATGCTTTAAGAGCGACTCCCGTGTACCTTCTGAAATCGGTTTCCAGCAATTCTGCCCCGCATTCAAGTCGTCTTCGCAGCCTTACTTCAGTATAATTTTAGATGATAGCTGTCATTTATAACTCCGCAGGTTTGTGAACTACAGTGCACCTCAGCTCCTTTCTTCAACTCGCTTTCTTGTGAGCTGGCCACAAAACCGCAGGATTGCTTCAGGCCCTAGTGTGGTTTCGGCATGGCATGCTGAGCCTTGGTTAATTCCTCTTCCTGGTGGGAAATGAAAGTTAAATTTGCCGTCCAGACACCTCCAGCTAGTCTCTCATTGGTTCTCCCTATTCCTGTTCATTTTCTGCAGAAATTGCAAACTGGACCAAACAGGAGGTTAAAGGCACTGATTCTCCAAGTGGGGAGAGTGTTAGTAAAGCGTCTGGAATGTTGCGCCCGAGTACCAGGGGACGAAAACTGAGACACATTTGAACACGTTTCCCGATCACATGGTGGATCATACTCTGCGTACCTCATGCATGTTTTAACTGAAGGAAGAATCCCTTAAACCTGGAGAGTTGAGACCCATGGAATGGGTCCCATGCAATATGACCTCAAAGGGTCTGCATTTGCTCACCGAACCTCACCAATCCTATCACTGCTGCGTTTATGCCGCTGTACACAAGCTTTGTTCTCTTTCGGAGACATATAAATCCATAGGTTTTAAGATTCTTACTAGTCAGGTATATTCTTATGTGTTTAATATGGGGTGTTGAGTCCACTTCGTTGAGCAAGGAGTAGCTCTTCTCTGTTACATATTTGGCTTATGGAACAGTATCTGTGCTAATTTCAATCTCTGGTTTTATGCAGCACCCCAACTCACCTTTCCCCTTAAGGAAGCATAAGTTGGTTCACTACATTTGAGACCCTGTTCTGTTTTGTAATTCAGTTCCTGTGTAGCCAAGTTTACATTCCGTGTAGTAGTGATATCTTATGATGTTTCTTTCTCTGTGTGATTTATTTCACTTATAATCATCGTACCTGAATCCACTCATTATGCTGCTACGGGCCTGATGACATAGATTTCATTGCTGAGTGATATTGCATTGTACGTAAGTACCACAACGTCTGTATCCATTTTTTGCTTTCTGTGATATTGAACTAGTACCGTAAACGTGGTTCTTGTAAACAGAGCCGTCCCAAATTTTGGGGTGGCTGTGTCTTTTTGATTTTAATTTCCCTAAGCTATAGGACCATAAGTGGAAGTGCCCTAGGCTCTGTTGCTTTGTTTTCTAGATGTTTCAGGAAACACCATACACTTCTCCAGAGTGGCTGTTGGCAATTTACATCCCGCCCATCAGCATAACAAGGCTCCCAGTTCTCCATGGCCTGTCCTGCCTTTCTGGATTTTACACTTTTTTCAGATGGCCCTTTTGACCGGCGGGCAGTGAGACTTCATCGAAGTGCAGATTTCCTTTGCAAGCTTGCTTGGTTGGCCAAAAAGTGCGTATGCGATTTTTCCTGAATTTATTCAGGAAAAAACGCATACGCCCTTTTTCGCCAAGTGCATCATTGTGGACGTTCTGCCTCTTTTCCTATGCTTTACATGCAATTCCAGTCTACCTCCTGAAATCGGTTTCCTGCAATTCTGCCCCGCTTTCAAGTCCTCTTGACAGCCTTACTTCAATATATTTTTGGACGATATCTGTCATTTATAACTCTGCAGGTTTGTGAATTACAGTGCCCCTGAGCTCCTTTCTTCAACTCGCTTTCTTGTGAGCAGGCCGCAACACCGCAGGATTGCTTCAGGCCCTAGTGTGGTTCCGGCATGGCATGCTGAGCCTTTGGTTAATTCCTCTTCCTGGTGGGAAATGAGAGTTAAATTTGCCCGTCCAGACACCTCCAGCTAGTCTCTCATTGGTTCTCCCTATTCCTGTTCATCTTACGCAGAAATTGCAAACTGGGCCAAACAGGAGGTTAAAGGCACTGACTCTCCAAGTGGGGAGAGTGTTAGTAAAGCGTCTGGAATGTTGCACCCGAGTACCAGGGGACGAAAACTGAGACACATTTGAACACGTTTCCCGAACACACAGTGGATCATACTCTGGGTTCCACACGCATGTTTTAGCTGAAAGTAGAATCCCTTAAACCTGGAGAGTTGAGACCCATGGAATGGGTACCATGCAATATGACTTCAAAGGGTCTGCATTTGCTCACCGAACCTCACCAATCCTATCACTGCTGCGTTCATGCCGCTGTACACACGCTTGATTTTCTTTCGGAGACATATAAATCCATAGGTTTTAAGATTCTTATTAGTCAGGTGTATTCTTAGGCCTTTAATATGGGGTGGTCAGTCCACTTCGTTCAGCAAGGAGTAGCTCTTTTCTATTACATATTTGGCTTATGGAATAGTATCTGTGCTAATTTCAATCTCTGGTTTTATGCAGCACCCCAACTCACCTTTCCCCTTCAGCAAGCATAAGTTGGTTTTCTATATTTGAGACCCTGTTCTGTTTTGTAATTCAGTTCCTGTGTAGCCAAGTTTACATTCCGTGTATTAGTGATATCTTATGATGTTTCTTTTTCTGTGTGACTTATTTCGCTTAGAATCAACGTACCTGAATCCACTCATTACGCTGCCACGTGGCTGATGACATAGATTTCATTGCTGAGTGATATTGTATTGTACGTAAGTACCACAACTTCTTTATCCATTTTTCGCTTTCTGTGATATTGAACTTGTACCGTAAACGAGGTTCTTGTAAACAGAGCCGTCCCAAACTTTGGGGTGGCTGTGTCTTTTTGATTTTAATTTCCCTAAGCTATAGGACCATAAGTGGAAGTGCCCTAGGCTCTGTTGCTTTGTTTTTTAGATGTTTCAGGAAACACCATACACTTCTCCAGAGTGGCTGATGGCAATTTACATTCCGCCCATCAGCATAACAAGGCTCCCAGTTCTCCATGGCCTGTCCTGCCTTTCTGGATTTTACACGTTTTTCAGATGGCCCTTTTGACCTGGGCGCAGTGAGACTTCATCGTAGTGCAGATTTCTTTGCAAGCTTGTTTGGTTGGCCAAAGAGTGCGTATGCGATTTTTAATAAATATATTCAGGAAAAAACGCATACGCCCTCTTTGGCCAAGTGCATCATTGTGGACTTTCTGCCTCTTTTCCTATGCTTTACATGCAATTCCAGTCTACCTCCTGAAATCGGTTTCCTGTAATTCTCCCCTGCTTTCAAGTCCTATTGGCAGCCTTACTTCAATATATTTTTGGACGATAGCTGTCATTTATAACTCTGCAGGTTTGTGAATTACAGTGCTCCTTAGCTCCTTTCTTCACCTCGCTTTCTTGTGAGCTGGCAGCAACACTGCAGGATTGCTTAAGGCACTAGTGTGGTTCTGGCACGGCACGCTGAGCCTTTGGTTAATTCCTCTTCCTGGTGGGAAATGAGAGTTAAATTGGCCGTCCAGACACCTCCAGCTAGTCTCTCATGGGTTCTCCCTTTTCCTGTTCATATTCCTCAGAAATTGCAAACTGGGTCAAACAGGAGGTTAAAGGCACTGACTCTCCAAGTGGGGAGAGTGTTAGTAAAGCGTCTGGAATGTTGCACCCGAGTACCAGGGGACGAAAACTGAGACACATTTGAACACGTTTCCCGATCACACGGTGGATCATACTCTGGGGTCCACATGCATGTTTTAGCTGAAGGAAGAATCCCTTAAACCTGGAGAGTTGAGACCCATGGAATGGGTACCATGCAATATAACTTCAAAGGGTCTACATTTGCTCACCGAACCTCACCAATCCTATACCTGCTGCGTTTGTGCCGCTGTACACATGCTTGATTCTCTTTCAGAGACATATCAATCCATAGGTTTTAAGATTGTTACTAGTCAGGTATATTCTTAGGCGTTTAATATGGGGTGTTCAGTCCACTTCGTTGAGCAAGGAGTAGCTCTTTTCTATTACATATTTGGCTTATGATACGGTATCTGTGCTAATTTCAATCTCTGGTTTTATGCAGCACCCCAACTCACCTTTCCCCTGAAGCAAGCATAAGTTGGTTTTCTACATTTGAGACCCTGTTCTGTTTTGTAATTCAGTTCCTGCGTAGCCACGTTTACATTTGTGTATTAGTGATATCTTATGATGTTTCTTTTTCTGTTTGACTTATTTCACTTAGAATCATCGTACCTGAATCCACCCATTATGCTGCTATGGGCCTGATAACATAGATTTCATTGCTGAGTGATATTGCATTGTACGTAAGTTCCACAACTTCTTTATCCATTTTTCGCTTTCTGTGATATTGAACTTGTACCGTAAACGAGGTTCCTGTAAACAGAGCCGTCCCAAACTTTGTGGTGGCTGTTTCTTTTTGATTTTAATTATCCGTAAGCTATAGGACCATAAGTGGAAGTGCCCTAGACTCTGTTGCTTTGTTTTTTAGATGTTTCAGGAAACACCATACACTTCTCCAGAGTGGCTGTTGGCAATTTACATCCCACCCATCAGCATAACAAGGCTCCCAGTTCTCCATGGCCTGTCTTGCCTTTCTGGATTTTACACTTTTTTTAGATGGCCCTTTTGACTGGGGGGAAGTGAGACTTCATTGTAGTGCAGATTTCCTTTGCAAGCTTGCTTGGTTGGCAGGAAAGTGCGTATGCATTTCTTCGTGAATATATTCAGGAAAAAACGCATACGCCGTTTTTGACCAAGTGCGTGATTGTCGATGTTCTGAGTCTTTTCATATGTTTTCAATGCAATTCCAGTCTACCTCCTGAAATTGGTTTCCTGCAATTCTGCCTTGCTGTCAGTGCCTCTTCATAGCCTTACCTCAATATACTTTTGGAAAATAGTTGGCCTTTATAACTCTGCAGGTTTTTGAATTGCAGTTGCCCTTAGTTCCATTTTTCAGCTCTTATTTTTGTGATCTTGCCTCATATCCACAGGATTTCTTCAGGCCCTATTCTTCTTCTGGGGCTCCTTGCTGTGCCTTTGGTTAATTCTTCTTCCTATGTGAAATTAGAGTGACATGTGGCCATTGAAACCGCTACAGCTATTTTCTCACTGGTTCCCCCTATTCCCATTCATCCTCTGCACTAACTGCAGACTGTGCGATACCGGAACTTAAAGGCGTTGACTCTCCATGTGGGGATGTTGTTAGTAAAGTGGCTGGAATGTTGATCCGGAGCCCAAGGAGAGGAAAATGAGGTGCGTTTTAGAAACCTTTCCCGATCATATGGTATACCATCTGCTGGATTTCCCATGCATGGTTTAGCTGTAGGAAGATTCCCTTCAACCTGGAGTGATGGGACCCTTGGAATGAGTAGCATGAAGTATTGCATTAAACTGTCGGCAGTTGCTCACCAAAGCTCACCAATCCTCTCAGCCCCAAGTGTCCAGCCTTATGTCTTATCCAGCTGTGGGTTTATATGTGGTCATTCCAGGTTGCATCACAGCCCCTGAGCGAATTTTGTAAGAATTTTTCTCTCTTTCATTGTTTCTGCGTTTTGGTTTTAAAATTTATTTCTATAATGGGGTTTAGCTCATTTTCACTGCTGTGTTTGTGCCGCTCTGCACACACTTGATTCCCTTATGGAGATATATCAATACATGGGTTTTAAGATTCTTATTACTCAGATATATTTCTCTGCGGTGTATAGGGTGTGTTGAGGCCAGTTCATTGAGCAAGGTGTAGATGTTGTCTAATACCTATTTGGTTTATTGAACGGTATCTGTGCTAATTTCAAACTCTGGTTTTATGCATCACCCCACCTCTCCTTTCCCCTTAAGCTGACATAAGTGTGTTTTCTAAATGTGAGACACTGTTCTGTTTTGTAATTCATTTTTTGTGCAGCCATATTTATCCTCCCTCTATAAGTGATATCTTATGATATGTTTCTTTTTCTGTTTGACTTATTTCAAGTAGTATTATCGGACCTAAATCCACTCTTTATCCTTCTACTAGCCTTATTACATTGATTTCATGGTGAAGAGATATTCCATTGTACATAAGTACCACATTTTCTTTATCCATTGTTCTCTTTCCTGGGATATTTAAGGTGTACTGAAGTTGAGGTTCTTGTAAACAGAGTAGCCCTAAACTGTGGTGTGCTTGTGTCTTGTTGATTTTTAGACTTCCCTAGATATACTCCCGTGATTGGAAGTGCCCTATGCTCTGTAGCTCTGTTTTTTAGATGATTTAGGAACCACCATACACTTCTCCGGAGTGGCACTCGGCAGTTCACACACTGTCCATCAGCGTGTAAAGGCTCCCTGTTCTCCATGGCCTGTCCTGCATTTCTGGTTTTTACAATTTTTTCGGATGGCCCTTTTGACCGGTGGGAAATGAGACTTCTTTGTTGTGCACATTTGCATTGCTTGCTTGCTTGGTTGCCCATAAAGTGCGTATGCGTTTTTTCCTGGATATATTCAGGAAAAAACGCATACTCCCTTTTGGGCCAACTGCATCATTGTCGAAATTCTGCCGCTTTTCATGTGCTTTAAAGACGAGTCCAATCTATCTCTTGAAATCTGTTTCTTGCAATTCTGTCTTGCATTCAGATCCTCTTCTTTGCCTTACCTCAACATATTTTTGGACGTTAGTTTTCATTTATAACTCTGCAGGTTTGTGAATTGCAGTGACCCTGAGCTCCATTTTTTAAGTTGCTCTTTTGTGAGCTGGCCTCAAAGCCACAGGATTGCTTCAGGCCCTATTTTGGCTCCGGCGAGGCGGGCTGAGCCTTTTTTTAATTCTTATTCTTAATGGGAAATTAGAGTGACATGTGCCCGTCCAAACCCCTACAACTATTCTCTCATTGGTTCCCCCTCTTCCCGTTCATCCTCCTCACAATTTGCAAAATGTGTGAAACAGAAGTTTAAATGTGTTGATTCTCTAAGTGGGGAGATTCTAAGTAACGTGGCTGGAATGATGAACAGGAGCACCAGGAGAGGATAAATGAGGTGCATTTTAGACACATCTCCCGATCACATGGTGTACAGTCCTCTGGGTTTTCCATGCATGTTTTAGCTGTAGGAAGATTCCTTGAACCTGCAGATTTGGGACCCATTGAATGGGTACCAGGTAGTATTACTTTAAAGGGTGTGCATTTCCTCACCCAACCTCACATTTCTCTTAGCGCGAACAGTTTCCAGCCTTATGTCTCATCCTGCTGTGGGTCTAGATGTGTTCAATCCATGTTGCATCACCGTCCCTGAGGAAAAGTTGTAAGAGGTTTTCTCTGTCTCTCTGTCGTTTATTTTTTCCAATTTATTACTATATTGGTTACAGCTGATTTTCAAAGCTCTGTTTCTTGCTGCTGTACATCCACTTGATTCACGTACAGAGAGACATCAATAAATTCTTTTTCAGATTCTTACCAGTCATAGATATTCTTTTCCGGTGACTTGAGTGTGCTGAGTGCAGTTCTTTTAGCTACCGTGTAGGCCTTGTTGATTATCAGTTTGGTATTTGGAATGGTATCTTTGCTAATTTCAACCTCCTGGATGATGCCTCACCCCTCCCCACCTTTCCCGTTTAGCAGCCTTACGCGTGTTTTCTACATATTTGACTATGTTTTTGTTTTGTAATTTATTTCATGTGTAGCCATTTTGGATTCCACCTTTAAGTGATATCTTATGATATGTGTCTTTTTCTTTTTGAATTATGTCACTTAGAATGATCATACGTAACTCCTCCGGAGTTGTTACAACTGGCCATATTTCATTGATTTCCAGGCTGAGTAATATTCCACTCTACATAAGTACCACATCTCTATCCATTTTTTCCCTCCAGAGACATTTAAGTTATATCCTAGTCGAGGATCTTTTAAACAGAGAGGCAGTAAACATTGGGGTGCCTGTGTCCTCTCGATTTTTGTTTTTCCCAAGATATACGCCCATGAGTGCAAGTGCCCTATGCTCTGTAGCTCATTTTTTAGATGCTTTAGTAAACACAATACACTTCTCCAGAATGGCCGTTGGCAATATACATTTCCACTATAAGCCTCACAGGGCTCCCTCTTCTCCTTGCCCTGTCCTGCATTTCTGGTGTTTACACTTTATGAGGATGGCTCTTCTGACTGATGCGAAGTGATATCTTTTGTAGTATTGATTTCCAGTGCCCACCTGTTTGGTTGGCTAAAAAAGTGTATGCCCTTTTCTTGAATATATACAGAAAAAAACGCATACAGCCTTTTTGGCCAACTGCAATGTTGGCAATGTTCAGCCCCTTTTCTTGTGCTTAATGGCGAGTCCTTTCTACCTCCTCAAATCCCTTTCCTGCCATTCTCCCTTGCTTACCAATCCTTTTCTCTGACTTTCCTCAAGACATTTTTCAGTGATAGATATTTTCAACTCTGCAGTTTCATGAATTTTACTGCCCCTGAGTTCCATTGTTCAACTTGTGTTTATGGGAACTGGCCACAAAGCAGTGGGATTTCCTCAAGCCCTATACTGTTTCCATGGGCAACCCTAGCCTTTGGTCAATTCATCTTCCTGATTGGAAATTAGAGTGACATGTGCCTGTCTGAACACCTAGGACTTGTCTCTCATTGTTCCTCATCCTTCCGCTTCATCCTCTGGACAAATTCCAAACTGTACGCAACAGGATGTTGACAGTGCTGACATCTCCAAGTGGGGAGACTGTTAGTAAAGACGCTGGACGGGTGAACCCGAGCACCAGGAGATGAGGAGATGAGATGCCTTTTCCAAACTCTTCCCGATCAGACGGTATACCATCCTCTGGGTGTGACAGACATGTTTTAGCAGTAGGAAGAGTCCCATTCATGTAAGGAGAACACCAGGACTTTTTCAAAATCAGTGTCTCCCCGAAACCCAAACTGGGGAGTTTTTTAAGCTACGGCTACACATATGTTCATTAAGGGCCTTGGGAAGTAGGCAGAGTCCAAACTTTAGATGATTGAAGTCTTCAGGGTCAGAAGCACTCACCACCGGCTTCCCTTAGGTTACACTTTAACTGTCATTGATAGATGATGTCAATAAAAATATCTATTCTTTTTCCGATTATTTCCCCTTATAGGTTATTGCAAAATATTGAGTGTAGTTCCCTGTGCTATACAGTAGTTCCTTGTTGATGATCTATTTTATACATAGCAGTGTGTATGTGTTAATTCCAAACTGTTAATTTATCCCTCCTCCCACCTTTCCCCTTTGGTAATAATAAATTATAAGATTTTATACTTCTCAGAAATGGGGGAGCTGAAAGAGAGGTATCATTTTCAATGGAAAAGCATTTAAAACAAGATTGAAGCTTTAACCAAGATTATTAGATGTACATCCTTGGAAAGAAATCACTTCATTTCTCTAATATTGACCTGACAAATAAGACAAACCTTTTCACTGAACTTGCTTATAATAAAGTGATGGAAATATCAAATGGAAGTGTTAGAAACATCTTACTTTACCTGAGACTTATAAACTGTTCTATGTTAACTACAGTTTGGCTCACACATCTGTTCATTGAAGTTACAATAGTCTCAATTTCTGTAACTGATCCTCCAGAGTGGACCCCAACAAGTGTCCCCCTGCCCAGTGTCATTGGGGCCAACATATCGAGACTGAGTTTGGTTCACAAGCAAAGGAAACTTTATATTTTGATCAGAGAATGGAGAGGTGAGAGCATGCACTACCCCGTGGGCTGTGGGCTGGGCTGCTGTGTAGAGATCCTGTGAGAGTCAGTGGGAGGGAGGGGGCGGAGCTCTCGAGGGCCGGGTTGGCTGCAGCTCAGGCTCTATATCTCGGAGTCTGCACTGGGCCCCAGGAGCTGAGGTGTCGACCCAGCCATTCTGCACTAGGAAATCTGGTCTGAAGTGCCGGGTGTGGAACCTCTGCATGCGGGACCCTAGGAGCACGTGAAATTAGACAAAGCACAAAGGATAAAAAAGGTCAGACTTGACTTTATTGCCCAGATTCTATTTTTATCTCCCAGGGATTTTTAATGGGCTTTGCTGGGGACAAACCCCTCCTCTGCCTTTTGTCCCGTTCCTCATTCTTGGAGTGCTGAGGGTGCAGACCCTTCTTCTGTAACTGCTGAGTGCTGAGTTGGGAGCCCTCATACCAGGGGACGAGGGTCAGAACTTCTCCCCAGCAGCCTCCAGGTGACGTTGATTGGCCCCAGGACTGCTGCCTCCCTGCTCGTCCGCCTGAGCACCAGCATTGGAAGTGTTATAGATTCTAATGACCTTTAAGGGTCCAGGAAAGAGATGTGCAGAGACGCTGTGAGGGCCAGTTTTACACTGCCCCACATGTGTTCGGCCACCTTAGGCTGACCGTTTCTGCCAGCCTAGATGCTCTGACCAGTAGTCTGCTCTTTCTTCAATTAGGCCCCTGAATTAATGTAAAAACAGCACCAGGTGTCAGAGCCCTGCCCGCTCAACTCCCAGACAGTCCAGGGTCAGTGGTGATCAAGGACCATGATGGCCACTGAGTCAACAGCCTTTTGAAGTAAACAGGAGTCCAGCCGGTCTTATTGGCCACCATCATCACGGTGACTGTAGGCTTTTCTATGGTGACAGTGTGATATACGGTTCCCCCGCCAAGATTATCATCTCCCCTCTGGGTGCAGTAAGTCCTGCAAGCAGTAGTCTACTCCTTCGGGACACACTATTGTTGTTTTATGAGAGAAACTCCAGGTCAAGTGATGTTCACACGAGTCGTCATGGTGCCCTGTTGCCCCCGGTTATCTCTCTGGATGTTGGAGTTGGAGGGCCTCCTCACTCGAGGTCGGTGTGCCCACGGAGCGAACCCTGCAACTTCAGGGCATGGTTGGTGATTAGGATCACCACGTGGGGTCCTTTTCCCTTAGGAGGGAGGTGGCCTTTTGGGCTGCTGATTTCCAGGTTTTTAGATACCGCCAGTATCTTGGCCAGATGTGGCAGTGGGCCAAGCCCCTTGGTGACTTTAGTTTATCCTACCTGGATGGCATTCTTGCATTGTTCCATTTCAAGTGGTCCCAGTTTTTGCACTAATTCTCCAATGGCAATTCACCTTTCACTGGGAATGTAAAGGTCAAAGGGTTTAGCTCAATTAGGGAGTTCCAGGGCAAGGGTCTGAATTGACTGCTCTTTCCATTCTTGAAAGGCCACTTCTGGATTCTGTTCAAAAGGATCATCATCTTTTCCTTTCAGTGTTTCATATAGAGGCCCAGCTAGTAGACTGTAGTTAGGGATCCAGAAGCAGCAAACCCTGGCCTCCCCAGGAACCCCTAAGCTGTCTTCTAGTTTTAGAAAGGGGTAAGGCTGCAAATGGTTTCTTCCCTTTCCTGGGATGGGCTTCTCTGACCTTGTGTGAGAATGAAGCCCAGGCAGGTCACCGCAGTCTGTGATATTTGAGCTTTCTCTTGGACAACTTCTATCCTTTATTGGCTTGGTAGTTCAGAGGCCTCCTTAGTAGGGCTGGTGATCAGAATGTCATCTGCATATTGAAGGAGGGTTTCCTTTTCCAGAGGTAGAACTTTTCGGTCTTTAGCTAAGCTTTCCCCAAAGATGGTGTGGGAATTTTTGAACCCTTGGGGCAAGACGGCCCGGAGGTATTGTTTTAGTTGTATGTTGAGTCCTGCCACTCACAAGCCAAAATTTCTTGTGACTCTGGGACTAATGGAATACAAAAGAAGGCATCATTGAAGACTAATACAGAATACCATGTCCTGGTGGTTGGTAGAATGACCAGCAGGGTGTAGGAATCAGGAGCAACTGGAGGTATATCCTCAGTGGCTTCACTGACTGTCCTGACATCCTTTACCAGGTCCCCAGCAGCCCATGGGGCTCTCGTGGTCAGGCCAATCCCAGGATATGGAGCTCTCCTGGGCAGGTACCCCACCCCCAACCCAGCCCACGGGGCTCTCATGGTCAGGCCCCTCCCAGGATACAGAGCTACCCTTGCAGGTACCGTGGCAGGGCTGGGCACACAGGAACCGTGCACATAGCCCTCATTGCAGAGCACCCCCAGCTCACCTGTTGCTCAGAGCTGACACAGAGCACCTCAGAGCAGGACTTGAACTAACAAACAGCAGCTCCGACAGGTCTGTGACCCTGGGCATCACTCTGTGTGGCCTCCCTCCACCTGGTCTTCCAGAGACTTCCACTGCACCCAGGGCACCAGGCCTCTGTCTCCAACCACCACCCACCCCCTCCTCTCCCTGACTCCTGGGTTCCTCTCATTAGGAGAGGGTTTTCTTGAAGTTATCTCCCACTCATGGGCCAGATAAAATGATTAGAAAACAAGCCAAAGCTGCAGCCCCTTGTCTATCCTGACTCTCAGGAGCCCACACCTGTTCCTTGGACCTGGCCGGTTCAGCAAGTTCCATTTTCTGCAACTGTGAGCCCCTGAGGGGTGATGATTGGCTGACCTGGGCAGCCTTACCATGCGGCCAGCCCTCCCCAGGTGTGCCTGGGTTGAGATCAATATAAATACCACTCCAGGCAGCAAGAGCCCCTGCAGCTGTGCCTGACGCCATTTTCTCTGCCCTGTCAGCAGTCTCGGGGCTGGGCTGGTGGGAGGGAGTGAGAGGCCACGGCTTTGTGGGTGGCCCAGTGTGAGTGGGGCTCTGCTGGACTTTCTGCAGCAGTTGCCAGGCTGCCACCTGCTAAAGAAGAGGATGTGTCACCCATACCTGCTGCTGGAATTTCTCCCTGGGCAG
Source organism: Orcinus orca (assembly GCF_937001465.1). NCBI lineage: Eukaryota > Metazoa > Chordata > Mammalia > Artiodactyla > Delphinidae > Orcinus > Orcinus orca. Next base: position 58,181,445 of record NC_064562.1, on the reverse strand, counting down.
AGGTGAGGAAGGAAAAAAGCAGTGGGGGCAGGGACAGGACGGGTATCTCAGGCAGGGAAATGGAAATCTTCCAGAAGAGCACCCAGGGCCAGGACCATCCTGGCTGGCCTGCAGGCACCAAGTCAGCTGGCATGCTGTCACTCGTGTGGCTCCATGGCCCTTCCTCTAGGCTTTCAAGTCCTTGTATATATTCAGGTGTTTTACCTGGGAAGGGTGGGAACAGTTCAGCAGCAACTGGCCTGGGGCTCAGCTCACGTTTACTCACAGATGCCTCGGCACGGTGCCCCAGCTTTGCAATGAGGACGCTTGTTGTGTGGGGGCTGCTGGCTGAATGGGAGACGATTCCCCACCACTGACCAACTTCAGAATTGTTTACAACTGGAGCAAGTGCCCTGATACGGTTTTCCTCTGAGTAACTGGTGGGTTCTGTTTTTTTTTTTCTCTTTTTCGTTTTTGGTTCAAGGTAGATTTTATTCCTCTTTTTTGTATTTACAGATATAATCATGGAAATAATTTATTCATATAGATACATGTATGTGAAGGGAATAATTGCTTTTTCTGTTTTATATTTTAAATTTTATTTCTTTTTAATTTTGAATTTTATTTTATATTTTTATACAGCAGGTTCTTATTGGTTATCTATTTTATGCATATAAATGTTTACATGCCAATCCCAATCTCTCAACTCCTCCCACCACCACCCCCCCAAGAGCTTTCCGCCGTTGTTGTCCATACGATTGTTGTCTACATCTGTTGCTCTATTTATGCCTTGCAAAACGGTTAATCTGTACAGTTTTTCTAGGTTCCACATATATGCATGAATATACAAGATTTGTTTTTCTCTTTCTGACTTACTTCACTCTGTATGACAGTCTCTAGATCCATCAACGTCTCTACAAATGACCCAATTTCATTCCTTTCATGGCTTAGTAATATTCCATTTTATATATGTACCACATCTTTATGCATTCGTCTGTCTGTGGGCATTTAGGTTGCTTCCATTACCTCGATATTGTAAATAGTGATGTAATGAACTTTGCGGTGAATGTCTCTTTTTGTTTTATGGTTTTGTCTGGGTATATGTCCAGTACTGGGATTGCTGTATCATATGGTAATTCTATTATTAGTTTCTAAAGAAACTCCATATTGTTCTCCATAGTGACTGTATCAATTTATATTCCCAAAAATAGTGGAAGAGGCTTCCTTTTCTCCACACCCTTTCCAGCATTTGTTGTTTGTAGATTTTCAGATGATGCCCATTCTAACAGGTGTGAGGTGATACCTCATTGTTGAGTCCATTTCGTTGAGCAAGGGGTAGGTCTTGTCTATTACATATTTGGCTTATGGAACGGTATCTGTGCTAATTTCAAACTCTGGTTTTATGCAGCACCCCGACTCACCTTTCCCCTTAAGCAAGCATAAGTTGGTTTTCTAAACTTGAGACCCTGTTCTGTTTTGTAATTCAGTTCCTGTGTAGCCAAGTTTACATTCCATGCATTAGTGATACCTTATGATGTTTCTTTTTCTGTGTGACTTATTTCACTTAGAATCATCGTGCCTCAATCCACTCATTATGCTGGTACAGGCCTGGTGACACAGATTTCATTGCTGAGTGGTATTCTGTTGTCCGTAAGTACCGCAACTTCTTTATCAATTATTTGTTCTCTGGGATATTTAACTTGTACTGTAGAAGAGGTTCCTGTAAACAGAGCCATCCCAAATTTTGGGGTGGCTGTGTCTTTTTGATTTTAATTTCCCTAAGCTATAGGACCATAAGTGGAAATGCCCTAGACTCTGTTGCTTTGTTTTTCAGATGTATCAGGAAACACCATACAGTTCTCCAGAGTGTCTGTTGGCAATTTACATCCCGCCCATCAGCATAACAAGGCTCCTTTTTCCCCATGGCCTGTCTTGCCTTTCTGGATTTTACACTTTTCTCAGATGGCCCTTTAGACCGGGGGGAAGTGACACTTCATAGTAGTTCGGATTTCCATTGCAAGCTTGCTTGGTTTGCCAAAAAGGGCGTATGTGTTTGTTCCTGAATATATTCAGGAACAAACTCATACGCCCTTTTTTGCCAAGTGCATCATTGTCGATGTTCTGCCTCTTTTCCTATGCTTTAAATGCAAATCCAGTCTACCTCCTGAAATCGGTTTCCTGCAATTCTGCCCCGCTTTCAAGTCCTCTTCGCAGCCTTACTTCAATATATTTTTGGACAATAGCTGTCATTTATAACTCTGCAGGTTTGTGAATTACAGGGCCCCTGAGCTCCTTTCTTCACCTCGCTTTCTTGTGAGCTGGCCACAAACGCGCAAGACTGCTTCAGGCCCTAATCTGCTTGTGGCAGGGCATGCTGAGCCTTTGGTTAATTCCTCTTCCTGGTGGGAAATGAGTGTTAAATATGCCCGTCCAGACACCTACCTCACTCTCAACCCCTTGGTGATGTGGGTCCTCTGATTTGTGGCCACTTTTGCTGGGTTCCTCACCTTTCGATGATGTGGCCCCACTAGTGTGAGGACACTCCTGCCTGGTTCTCATCCACGTGGTTATGTGGACCCCCTGGTGAGAGTCTGTTCCTGGCTGTGTTCCTCACCCACCTGTGAGGGAGACCCTCTGCTGATAGGTCACTCCTGCATGGCTGGCACACATTGCCTTGGTGAAGTCAGCCGTGTGGTGGCAGTTGGAGCGTGCTGGGAATCTCCTCCCCCTGGTGATGAGGGCCCTCTTGCGTCAGGCCCTAACTGCTGGGCTCACCAACTTTTCTTAGTGAGCCCAGTGATGCTTTGGCACTCCTCTTAGGATCCCATCTCCATGGGGATGTGGGCCTTCTGCTCTGAGGTCCCAACGGCTGGGTTGTTCACATTTTCATGATGTGGGCTCTCTGGTGTTAGTTCACAGAGGCCTGGATCCCATAGCCTCTGTGCTCTTGGCCGCCTGCTGGGAGGTTCCAACTGCTGGATTCCTCACTTTTTTAATTTTTTGGGCTCTCTGTTGTGAGGATCCTCCTGCCTGACTCACTCCCAGCCCCTTCGTGATGTGTGTCATCTGGTTTGAGGCCACATGTGCTGGGTTCCTCACCTTTCGATGATGTGGGACCAATGGTCTTAGGAGACTCCTGCCTGGTTCACATCCCCTTGGTGATGTGGGCCCTCTGTTGAGAGTCTGATCCTGGCTGGGTTCCTCACCCATCTGTGAGGTGGGCCGTCTGCTCTGAGGTCACTCCTGCCTGGCTTGCTCACCTCGCCTTGTGGACATGAGCCCTCTGGTGGCACTTGGAGCCTGCTGGGAACCTCCTCCCCTCGGTGATGAGGGCCCTCTGGCGTCAGGCCCTAACTGCTGGGCTCCCCACGTTTTGTGATGTGCGCCCAGTGATGCGAGGACACTCCAGCCAGGTTCACATCCCCATTGGGATGTGGGCCTTCTGCTCTGAGGTCCCAATGCCTGGGTTGCTCACAGTTTCATGATGTGGGCTCTCTGCTGTTAGTTCACTCCTGCCTGCATCCCATAGCTTCTGTGCTCTCGGCCGCCTGCTGGGAGGTTCCAACTGCTGGATCCTCACCTTTCTTATTCTTTGGGCCCTCTATTTTAAGGCTACTCCTGCCTGCCTCACTCCCATTCCCTTTGTGATATGTGTCCTCTGATTTGAGGCCACATGTGTTGGGTTCCGCACCTTTCGATGATGTGGCCCCACTGGAGGGAAGACAGTCCTGACTGGTTCCCATCCCCTTGCTGATGTGGGCCCTCAGGTGAGCGTCTGATCCTGGCTGCGTTCCTCACCCTTCTATGAGGTGGGCCCTCTGCTGTGAGGTCAATCATGCCTGTCTGGCACATGTCACCTTGGTGACGTGGGCCCTCTGGTGGCAGTTGGAGTGTGCTGGGATCCTCCTCCCCTCGGTTATGAGGGCCCTCTTGCCTTAGGCCATAACTGCTGGGCTCCCCACATTTTCTGATGTGCGCCAAGTGAGTGAGGACACTCTTGCCAGGTTCCCATCCCCATGCGGATATGGGCCTTCTGCTCTGAGGTCAAAACGGCTGGCTTTCTCACAGTACCATGATGTGGGCCCTCTGCTGTGAGTTCACTCCGGCAAGGATCCCTTATCATCGGTGCTCTGAGCCACCTGCTGGGAGGTTCCAACTGCTGGATTCCTCAACTTTTTTATTCTATGTGCCCTCTGTTGTGAGGCTCCTCCTGCCTGCCTCACTGCCAGCCCCTTGGTGATGACTGTCCTATGGCTTGAGGCCACATGTGCTGCGTTCCTCACCTTTCGATGATGTGGCCCCACTCGTGTGAGGACACTCCTGCCTGGTTCCCATCCCCTTGGTGAGGTGGGCCCTCTGGCGAGAGTCTAATCCTGGCTGGGTTCCTCAACGTTCTGTGAGGTAGGCCCTCTGCTGTGAGGTTAGTCCTGCCTGGCTGGCACACGTCACTTTGGAGACGTGAGCCCTCTGGTGGCAGTTGGAGCATGCAGGGTGCCTCCTCCTCTCGGTGATGATGGCCCTCTGGCGTCAGGCCCTAAATGGTGGGCTCCCCACATTTTCTGATGTGCGCCCAGTGGTGCGAGGACACTCCAGCCAGGTTCCCATTCCCATGGGGATGTGGGCCTTCTGCGCTGAGGTCCCAACGCCTGGGTTGCTCACAGTTTTATGATGTGGGCCCTCTGCTGTGAGTTCACTGTGGCCTGGATCCCATAGCCTCGGTGTTCTGGGCTGCCTGCTGGAAGGTCTAAATGCTGGAATCCTCACGTTTTTTATATTATGTGCCCTGTGTTGTGAGGCTACTCCTGCCTGCTTCACTCCAAGGCCCTTGGTGATGTGGGTCCTCTGGTTTGAGGACACATGTGCTGGGTTCCTCACCTTAAGATGATGAGGCCCCACTGGTGTGAGGATAATCCTGACTGGTTCCCATCCCCTTTGTGATGTGGGCCCTCTGGTGAGAGTCTGATCCTGGCTGGGTTCCTCACCCTTCTGTGAGGTGGGCCCTCTACTATCAGGTAACTCTTGCCTGGCTTGCTCACCTCGCCTTGTTGACATGAGCCCTCTGGTGGCACTTGGACCCTGCTGGGAGCCTCCTCACCTCTGTGGTGAGGGCCCTCTGACGTCAGGCCCTAACTGCTGGGCTCCCCAACTTTTCTTAGTGAGCCCAGTGATGCTCGGGCACTCCTCTTAGGTTCCCATCTCCATGGGGATGTGGGCCTTCTTCTCTGAGGTTCCAACGGCTGGGTTGATCACAATTTCATGGTCGGCTCTCTGGTGTTAGTTCACTGTGGCCTGGATCCCATAGCCTCTGTGCTCTTGGCCGCCTGCTGGGAGGTTCCAACTGCTCAATTCCTCAACTTTTGTATTCTATGGGTCCTGTGTTGTGATGCTCCTCCTGCCTGCCTCACTCGCAACCCCTTTGTGATGTGGGTCTTCTGGTTTGAGGCCACATGTGCTGGGTTCCGCAACTTACGATGATGTGACCCCACTGGTGTGAGGACACTCCTGCCTGGTTCCCATCCCCTTGGTGATGTGGGCCTTCTGGTGACAGTCTTATCCTGGCTGGGTTCCTCACTCTCCTATGAGGTAGGCCCTCTGCTGTGAGGTCAATCCTGCCTGACTTGCACACATCACCTTGGTGATGTGGGCCCTCTGTTGGCACATGGAACCTGCTGGGAGCCTCCTGCCCTCGGTGATGACGGCCCTCTAGCATCAGGCCCTAACTGCTGGGCTCCCCACGTTTTCTGATGTGAGCCCAGTGATGCCAGGACACTCCTGTCAGGTTCCCATCCCCATGGGGATGTGGGCTTTCTGCTCTGAGGTCCCAACGCCTGGGTTGCTCACAGTTTCATGATGTGGGCTCTCTGGTGTTAGTTCACTCCTGCCTGCATCCCATAGCTTCTGTGCTCTCGGCTGCCTGCTGGGAGGTTCCAAATGCTGGATTCCTCACCTTTTTTATTCTTTGGGACCACTGATTTTAGGCTACTCCTACCTGCCTCACTCCCATCCCCTTTGTGATGTATGTCCTCTGATATGAGGCCACATGTGCTGGGTTCCTCACCTTTCAATGATGTGGCCCCACTGGTGGGAGGACAGTCCTGACTGGTTCCCATCCCCTTGGTGTTGTGGGCCCTCTGGCGAGAGTCTCATCCTGCCTCGGTTCCTCACCCTTCTGTGAGATAGGCCCTCTGCTGTGAGGTCACTACTGTCTGGCTGGCGCATGCCACCTTGTAGACGTGGGCCCTCTGTTGGCAGTTGGAACCTGCTGGGAGTCTCCTCCCCTCAGTTATGAGGGCCCCCTTGCATCAGGCCCTAACTGCTGGGCTCCTAACATTTTCTGATATGTGCTAAGTGGTGCGAAGCCTCTCCTGCCAGGTTCCCATCCCAATGGGGATGTGGGCCTTCTGTTCTGAGGTCCCAACGGCTGGGCTGCTCACAGGTTCATGATGTGGGCCCTCTGCTGTGAGTTCACTGCGGCCTGGATCCCATAGCCTCGGTGCTCTGGGCCACTTGCTGGCAGGTTCCAACTGCTGGATTCCTCAACTTTTATATTCTATGGACCCTGTGTTGTGAGGCCGGTCCTGCCAGCCTCATTCCGAACCCCTTGGTGATGTGGTTCCTGTGGTTTGAGGCTACATGTGCTGGGATCCTCACCTTTCGATGATGTTGTCCCACTGGTGTGGGGACACTCCTGCCTGGTTCCCATCCCCTTGGTGATGTGGGCCCTCTGGTGAGAGTCTGATCCTGGCTGTGTTCCTCACCCTTCTGTGAGGTGGGCCCTCTGCTGTGAGGTCACTCCTGCCGGGCTGGCACACATCGCCTTGGCGACGTTGGCCCTCTGGTGGCAGCTGGAGCCTGCTGGGAGCCTCCTCCTCTCGGTGATGAGTGCCCTCTAGCGTCAGGCCCTAACTTCTGAGCACCCCACGTTTTCTGATGTGAGCCCAGTGATGCCAGGACACTCCTGTCATGTTCCCATCACCATGGGGATGTGGGCCTTCTGCTCTGAGGTCCCAATGTCTGGGTTGCTCACAGTTTCATGATGTGTGCTGTCTGGTGTTAGTTCACTCCGGCCTGGATACCCTAGCCTCTGTGCTCTGGGCCGCCTGCTGGGAGGTTCCAACTGCTGGATTCCTCAACTTTCTTATTTTGGGGCCCTCTGTTATGAGGCTCCTCCTGCCTGCCTCACTCCCAGCCCCTTGGTGATGGGTGTCCTATGGTTTGAAGCCACATGTTCTGGGTTCCTCACCTTTAGATGATGTGGCCCTACTCATGTGAGGACACTCCTGCCTGGTTCCAATCCATTTGGTGATGTGGGCCCTCTGGTGCGAGTCTGATCCTGACTGGGTTCGTCACACTTCTCTGAGGTGGGCCCTCTGCTGTGAGGTCATTCGTGCCTGGTTGGCACACATCGCCTTGGCGACATCAGCCCTCTGGTGGCAGTTGGAGCCTGCTGGGAGCCTCCTTCCCTTGGTGATGAGGGTCCTCTGGCGTCAGGCCCTAACTGCTGGTCGCCCAAAATTTTCTGATACGTTCTCAGTGGTGCGAGGACACTCCTACCAGATTTCCATCCCCATGGGGATGTGGGCCTCCTGCTCTGAGGTCCCAATGGCTGGGTTGCTCAGTTTCATGACATGGGCCCTCTTCTGTGAGTTCACTGTGGCCTGGATCCCATAGCCTCAGTGCTCTGGGCCGCCTGCTGGGAGGTTCCAACTGCTGGATTCCTCACTTTTTTATTCTATGGGCCCAGTGTTGTGAGGCTACTCCTGCCTGCCTCACTCCGAGGCCCTTGGTGATGTGGGTCCTCTGGTTTGAGAACACATGTGCTGAGTACCTCACCTTTCGATGATGTGGCCCCACTGGTGTGAAGACACTCCTGCCTGGTTCCCATCCCCTTGGTGATGTGGGCCCTCTGGTGAGAGTCTGATGTTGGCTGGGTTTCTCACCCTTCTGTGAGGTGGGACCTCTGCTGTGAGGTAACTCCTTCCTGGCTTGCTCACGTTGCCTTGGCAATGTGAGCCCTCAGGTGGCAGTTGGAGCCTGCTGGGAATCTCCTCCCCTCAGTTATGAGAGCTCTGGATAAAACACATATGCCCTTTTTTGCCAAGTGCATTATTTTCCAAGTTCTGTCTCTTTTCCTATGCTTTAAGAGCGACTCCCGTGTACCTTCTGAAATCGGTTTCCAGCAATTCTGCCCCGCATTCAAGTCGTCTTCGCAGCCTTACTTCAGTATAATTTTAGATGATAGCTGTCATTTATAACTCCGCAGGTTTGTGAACTACAGTGCACCTCAGCTCCTTTCTTCAACTCGCTTTCTTGTGAGCTGGCCACAAAACCGCAGGATTGCTTCAGGCCCTAGTGTGGTTTCGGCATGGCATGCTGAGCCTTGGTTAATTCCTCTTCCTGGTGGGAAATGAAAGTTAAATTTGCCCGTCCAGACACCTCCAGCTAGTCTCTCATTGGTTCTCCCTATTCCTGTTCATTTTCTGCAGAAATTGCAAACTGGACCAAACAGGAGGTTAAAGGCACTGACTCTCCAAGTGGGGTGAGTGTTAGTAAAGCGTCTCGAATGTTGCACCCGAGTACCAGGGGACGAAAACTGAGACACATTTGAACACGTTTCCCGATCACATGGTGGATCATACTCTGCGTACCTCATGCATGTTTTAACTGAAGGAAGAATCCCTTAAACCTGGAGAGTTGAGACCCATGGAATGGGTCCCATGCAATATGACCTCAAAGGGTCTGCATTTGCTCACCGAACCTCACCAATCCTATCACTGCTGCGTTTATGCCGCTGTACACAAGCTTTGTTCTCTTTCGGAGACATATAAATCCATAGGTTTTAAGATTCTTACTAGTCAGGTATATTCTTATGTGTTTAATATGGGGTGTTGAGTCCACTTCGTTGAGCAAGGAGTAGCTCTTCTCTGTTACATATTTGGCTTATGGAACAGTATCTGTGCTAATTTCAATCTCTGGTTTTATGCAACACCCCAACTCACCTTTCCCCTTAAGGAAGCATAAGTTGGTTCACTACATTTGAGACCCTGTTCTGTTTTGTAATTCAGTTCCTGTGTAGCCAAGTTTACATTCCGTGTAGTAGTGATATCTTATGATGTTTCTTTCTCTGTGTGATTTATTTCACTTATAATCATCGTACCTGAATCCACTCATTATGCTGCTACGGGCCTGATGACATAGATTTCATTGCTGAGTGATATTGCATTGTACGTAAGTACCACAACGTCTGTATCCATTTTTTGCTTTCTGTGATATTGAACTAATACCGTAAACGTGGTTCTTGTAAACAGAGCCGTCCCAAATTTTGGGGTGGCTGTGTCTTTTTCATTTTAATTTCCCTAAGCTATAGGACCATAAGTGGAAGTGCCCTAGGCTCTGTTGCTTTGTTTTCTAGATGTTTCAGGAAACACCATACACTTCTCCAGAGTGGCTGTTGGCAAATTACATCCCGCCCATCAGCATAACAAGGCTCCCAGTTCTCCATGGCCTGTCCTGCCTTTCTGGATTTTACACTTTTTTCAGATGGCCCTTTTGACCGGCGGGCAGTGAGACTTCATCGTAGTGCAGATTTCCTTTGCAAGCTTGCTTGGTTGGCCAAAAAGGGCGTATGCGTTTTTTCCTGAATTTATTCAGGAAAAAACGCATACGCCCTTTTTGGCCAAGTGCATCATTGTGGACGTTCTGCCTCTTTTCCTATGCTTTACATGCAATTCCAGTCTACCTCCTGAAATCGTTTTCCTGCAATTCTGCCCTGTTTTCAAGTCCTCTTGGCAGCCTTACTTCAATATATTTTTGGACGATATCTGTCATTTATAACTCTGCAGGTTTGTGAATTACAGTGCCCCTGAGCTCCTTTCTTCAACTCGCTTTCTTGTGAGCAGGCCGCAACACCACAGGATTGCTTCAGGCCCTAGTGTGGTTCCGGCATGGCATGCTGAGCCTTTGGTTAATTCCTCTTCCTGGTGGGAAATGAGAGTTAAATTTGCCCGTCCAGACAGCTCCAGCTAGTCTCTCATTGGTTCTCCCTATTCCTGTTCATCTTCCGCAGAAATTGCAAACTGGGCCAAACAGGAGGTTAAAGGCACTGACGCTCCAAGTGGGGAGAGTGTTAGTAAAGTGTCTGGAATGTTGCACCCGAGTACCAGGGGACGAAAACTGAGACACATTTGAACACGATTCCCGATCACACGGTGGATCATACTCTGGGTTCCACATGCATGTTTTAGCTGAAGGAAGAATCCCTTAAACCTGGAGAGTTCAGACCCATGGAATGGGTACCATGCAATATGACTTCAAAGGGTCTGCATTTGCTCACCGAACCTCACCAATCCTATCACTGCTGCATTTATGTCGCTGTACAGACGCTTCATTCGCTTTCGGAGACATATAAATCCATAGGTTTTAAGATTCTTACTAGTCAGGTATATACTTAGGCGTTTAATATGGGGTGTTGAGTCCACTTCGTTGAGCAAGGAGTAGCTCTTGTCTATTACATATTTGGTTTATGGAACGGTATGTGTGCTAATTTCAATCTCTGGTTTTATGCAGCATCCAAACTCACCTTTCCCCTTAAGCAAGCATAAGTTGATTTTCTACATTTGAGACCCTGTTCTGTTTTGTAATTCAGTTCCTGTGTAGCCAAGTTTACATTCCGTGTATTAGTGATATCTTTTGATGTTTCTTTTTCTGTGTGACTTATTTCACTTAGAATCATCATACCTGAATCCACTCATTATGCTGCTACGGGCCTGATGACATAGATTTCTTTGCTGAGTGATATTGCATTGTACGTAAGTACCACAACTTCTTTATCCATTTTTCGCTTTCTGTGATATTGAACTTGTACCGTAAACGAGGTTCTTGTAAACAGAGCCGTCCCAAACTTTGGGGTGGCTGTGTCTTTTTGATTTTAATTTCCGTAAGCTATAGGACCATAAGTGGAAGTGCCCTAGGCTCTGTTGCTTTGTTTTTTAGATGTTTCAGGAAACACCATACACTTCTCCAGAGTGGCTGTTGGCAATTTACATCCCGCCCATCAGCATAACAAGGCTCCCATTTCTCCATGGCCTGTCCTGCCTTTCTGGATTTTACACTTTTTTCAGATGGCCCTTTTGACCGGCGGGCAGTGAGACTTCATCGTAGTGCAGATTTCCTTTGCAAGCTTGCTTGGTTGGCCAAAAAGGGCGTATGCGTTTTTTCCTGAATTTATTCAGGAAAAAACGCATACGCCCTTTTTGGACAAGTGCATCATTGTGGACGTTCTGCCTCTTTTCCTATGCTTTACATGCAATTCCAGTCTACCTCCTGATATCGGTTTCCTGCAATTCTGCCCCGCTTTCAAGTCCTCTTGGCAGCCTTACTTCAATATATTTTTGGACGATATCTGTCATTTATAACTCTGCAGGTTTGTGAATTACAGTGGCCCTGAGCTCCTTTCTTCAACTCGCTTTCTTGTGAGCAGGCCGCAACACCGCAGGATTGCTTCAGGCCCTAGTGTGGTTCCAGCTTGGCATGCTGAGCCTTTGGTTAATTCCTCTTCCTGGTGGGAAATGAGAGTTAAATTTGCCCGTCCAGACACCTCCAGCTAGTCTCTCATTGGTTCTCCCTATTCCTGTTCATCTTACGCAGAAATTGCAAACGGGGCCAAACAGGAGGTTAAAGGCACTGACTCTCCAAGTGGGGAGAATGTTAGTGAAGCATCTGGAAAGTTGCACCCGAGAACCAGGGGATGAAAACTGAGACACATTTGAACACATTTCCCGATCACACGGTGGATCATACTCTGGGTTCCACATGCATGTTTTACCTGAAGGAAGAATCCCTTAAACCTGGAGAGTTGAGACCCATGGAATGGGTCCCATGCAATATGACTTCAAAGGGTCTGCATTTGCTCACCGAACCTCACCAATCCTATCACTGCTGCGTTTATGCCGCTGTGCACACGCTTTGTTCTCTTTCGGAGACATATAAATCCATAGGTTTTAAGATTCTTACTACTTAGGTATATTCTTAGGCGTTTAATATGGGGTGTTGAGTCCACTTCGTTGAGCAAGGAGTAGCTCTTGTCTATTACATATTTGGCTTATTGAACAGTATCTGTGCTAATTTCAATCTCTGGTTTTATGCAGCACCCCAACTCACCTTTCCCCTTAAGCAAGCATAAGTTGGTTCACTACATTTGAGACCATGTTCTGTTTTGTAATTCAGTTCCTGTGTAACCAAGTTTACATTCCGTGTAGTAGATATATCTTATGATGTTTCTTTCTCTGTGTGACTTATTTCACTTAGAATCATTGTACCTGAATCGACTCATTATGCTGCTACGCGCCTGATGACATAGATTTCATTGCTGAGTGATATTGCATTGTACGTAAGTACCACAAATTCTTTATCCATTTTTCACTTTTTGCAATATTGAACTTGTACCGTAAACGAGGTTCTTGTAAACAGAGCCGACCCAAACATTGGGGTGGCTGTGTCTTTTTGATTTTAATTTCCCTAAGCTATAGGACCATAAGTGGAAGTGCCCTAGGCTCTGTTGCTTTGTTTTTTGGATATTTCAGGAAACACCATACACTTCTCCAGAGTGGCTGTTGGCAAATTACATTCCGCCCATCAGCATAGTAAGGCTCCCAGTTCTCCATGACCTGTCCTGCCTTTCTGGATTTTAGACTTTTCTCAGATGGCCCTTTTGACCGGGGGGCAGTGAGACTTCATTGTAGTGCAGATTTTCTTTGCAAGTTTGCTTGGTTGGCCAAAAAGTGTGTATGCGTTTTATCCTGAATATATTCAGGAAAGAACCCATACGCACTTTTTGGCCAAGTGCATCATTGTGGACGTTCTGCCTCTTTTCCTATGCTTTACATGCATTTCCAGTCTATCTCCTGAAATCGGTTTCCTGCAATTCTGTCCCGATTTCAAGTCCTCTTGGCAGCCTTACTTCAATATATTTTTGGACGATAGCTGTCATTTATAACTCTGCAGGTTTGTGAATGACAGTGCCCCTGAGCTCCTTTATTCAACTCGCTTTCTTGTGAGCTGGCCGCAACACGGCAGGATTGCTTCAGGCCCTAGTGTGGTTCCGGATCGGCACGCTGAGCCTTTGGTTAATTCCTCTTCCTGGTAGGAAATGAGAGTTAAATTTGCCCGTCCAGACACCTCCAGCTAGTCTCTCATTGGTTCTCCCTATTCCTGTTCATTTTCCGCAGAATTTGCAAACTGGGACAAACAGGAGGTTAAAGGCACTGACTCTCCAAGTGGGGAGAGTGTTAGTAAAGCGTCTGGAACGTTGCACCCGAGTACCAGGGGACGAAAACTGAGACACATTTGAACACGTTTCCCGATCACACGGTGGATCATACTGTGTGTTCCACATGCATGTTTTAGCTGAAGGAAGAATCCCTTAAACCTGTAGAGTTGAGACCCATGGAATGGGTACCATGCAACATGACTTCAAAGGGTCTGCATTTGCTCACCAAACCTCACCAATCCTATCACTGCTGCGTTTATGCTGCTGTACACACGCTTGATTCTCTTTTGGAGACATAGAAATCCATAGGTTTTAAGATTCTTACTAGTCAGGTATATTCTTAGGCGTTTAATATGAGGTGTTGAGTCCACTTCGTTGAGCAAGGAGTAGCTCTTGTCTATTACATATTTGGCTTATGGAACGGTATCTGTACTAATTTCAATCTCTGGTTTTATGCAGCACCCCAACTCACCTTTCCCCTTAAGCAAGCATAAGTTGGTTTTCTACATTTGAGACCCTGTTCTGTTTTGTAATTCAGTTCCTGTGTAGCCAAGTTATATTCCGTGTAGTAGTGATATCTTATGATGTTTCTTTTTCTGTGTGACTTATTTCACTTAGAATCATCGTACCTGAATCCACTCATTATGCTGCTACGGGCCTGATGACATAGATTTCATTGCTGAGTGATATTGCATTGAACGTAAGTACCACAACTTCTTTATCCATTTTTCGCTTTCTGTGATATTGAACTTGTACCGTAAACGAGGTTCTTGTAAACAGAGCCGTCCCAAACTTTGGGGTGGCTGTGTCTTTTTGATTTTAATTTCCGTAAGCTATAGGACCATAAGTGGAAGTGCCCTAGGCTCTGTTGCTTTGTTTTTTAGATGTTTCAGGAAACACCATACACTTCTCCAGAGTGGCTGTTGGCAATTTACATCCCGCCCATCAGCATAACAAGGCTCCCAGTTCTCCATGGCCTGTCCTGCCTTTCTGGATTTTACACTTTTTTCAGATGGCCCTTTTGACCGGCGGGCAGTGAGACTTCATCGTAGTGCAGATTTCCTTTGCAAGCTTGCTTGGTTGGCCAAAAAGGGCGTATGCAATTTTTCCTGAATTTATTCAGGAAAAAACGCATACGCCCTTTTTGGCCAAGTGCATGATTGTGGACGTTCTGCCTCTTTTCCTATGCTTTACATGCAATTCCAGTCTACCTCCTGAAATCGGTTTCCTGCAATTCTGCCCCGCTTTCAAGTCCTCTTGGCAGCCTTACTTCAATATATTTTTGGACGATATCTGTCATTTATAACTCTGCAGGTTTGTGAATTTCAGTGCCCCTGAGCTCCTTTCTTCAACTCGCTTTCTTGTGAGCAGGCCGCAACACCGCAGGATTGCTTCAGGCCCTAGTGTGGTTCCGGCATGGCATGCTGAGCCTTTGGTTAATTCCTCTTCCTGGTGGGAAATGAGAGTTAAATTTGCCCGTCCAGACACCTCCAGCTGGTCTCTCATTGGTTCTCCCTATTCCTGTTCATCTTCCGCAGAAATTGCAAACTGGGCCAAACAGGAGGTTAAAGGCACTGACTCTCCAAGTGGGGAGAATGTTAGTGAAGCATCTGGAATGTTGCACCCGAGAACCAGTGGATGAAAACTGAGACACATTTGAACACATTTCCCGATCACACGGTGGATCATACTCTGGGTTCCACATGCATGTTTTACCTGAAGGAAGAATCCCTTAAACCTGGAGAGTTGAGACCCATGGAATGGGTAATAGGCAATATGACTTCAAAGGGTCTGCATTTGCTCACCGAACCTCACCAATCCTATCACTGCTGCGTTTATGCCGCTGTGCACATGCTTTGTTCTCTTTCGGAGACATATAAATCCATAGGTTTTAAGATTCTTACTAGTCAGGTATATTCTTAGGCGTTTAATATGGGGTGTTGAGTCCACTTCGTTGAGCAAGGAGTAGCTCTTGTGTATTACATATTTGGCTTATGGAACAGTATCTGTGCTAATTTCAATCTCTGGTTTTATGCAGCACCCCTACTCACCTTTGCCCTTAAGCAAGCATACGTTGGTTCACTACATTTGAGACCATGTTCTGTTTTGTAATTCAGTTCCTGTGTAACCAAGTTTACATTCCGTGTAGTAGATATATCTTATGATGTTTCTTTTTCTGTGTGACTTATTTCACTTAGAATCATTGTACCTGAATCGACTCATTATGCTGCTACGCGCCTGATTACATAGATTACATTGCTGAGTGATATTGCATTGTACGTAAGTACCACAACTTCTTTATCCATTTTTCACTTTCTGCGATATTGAACTTGTACCGTAAATGAGGTTCTTGTAAACAGAGCCGACCCAAACATTGGGGTGGCTGTGTCTTTTTGATTTTAATTTCCCTAAGCTATAGGACCATAAGTGGAAGTGCCCTAGTCTCTGTTGCTTTGTTTTTTGGATGTTTCAGGAAACACCATACACTTCTCCAGAGTGGCTGTTTGCATTTTACATCCCGCCCATCAGCATAACAAGGCTCCCAGTTCTCCATGGCCTGTCCTGCCTTTCTGGATTTTACACTTTTTTCATATGGCCCTTTTGACCGGGGGGCAGTGAGACTTCATTGTAGTGCAGATTTCCTTTGCAAGCTTGCTTGGTTGGCCAAAAAGTGTGTTTGCGTTTTTTCCTGAATATATTCAGGAAAAAACGCATATGCCCTTTTTGGCCAAGTGCATCATTGTGGACGTTCTCCCTCTTTTCCTAAGCTTTACATGCAATTCCATTCTACCTCCTGAAATCGGTTTCCTGTAATTCTGCCCCGCTTTCAAGTCCTCTTTGCAGCCTTACTTCAACATATTTTGGGACGATAGCTGTCATTTATAACTCTGCAGGTTTGTGAATGACAGTGGCCCTGAGCTCCTTTCTTCAACTCGCTTTCTTGTGAGCTGGCCGCAACACCGCAGGATTGCTTCAGGCCTTAGTGTGGTTCCGGCACGGCACGCTGAGCCTTTGTTTAATTCCTCTTCCTGGTGGGAAATGAGAGTTAAATTTCCCCGTCCAGACACCTCCAGCTAGTCTCTCATTGGTTCTCCCTATTCCTGTTCATCTTACGCAGAATTTGCAAACTGGGCCAAACAGGAGTTTAAAGGCACTGACTCTCCAAGTGGGGAGAGTGTTAGTAAAGCGTCTGGAATGTTGCACCCGAGTACCTGGGGACGAAAACTGAGACACATTTGAACACATTTCCCGAACACACAGTGGATCATACTCTGGGTTCCACATGCATGTTTTAGCTGAAAGTAGAATCTCTTAAACCTGGAGAGTTGAGACCCATGGAATGGGTACCATGCAATATGACTTCAAAGGGTCTGCATTTGCTCACCGAACCTCACCAATCCTATCACTGCTGTGGTTATGCCGCTGTACACATGCTTGATTCTCTTTCGGAGACATATAAATCCATAGGTTTTAAGATTCTTACTAGTCAGGTATATTCTTAGGCGTTTAATAAGGGGTGTTGAGTCCACTTCGTTGAGCAAGGAGTAGCTCTTGTTTATTACATATTTGGCTTATGGAACGGTATCTGTGCTAATTTCAATTTCTGGTTTTATGCAGCACCCCAACTCACCTTTTGCCTTAAGCAAGCATCAGTTGGTTTTCTACATTTGAGAACCTGTTCTGTTTTGTAATTCAGTTCCTCTGTAGCCAAGTTTACATTCCGAGTAGTAGTGATATCTTATGATGTTTCTTTTTCTGTGTGACTTATTTCACGTAGAATCATCGTACCTGAATCCACTCATTATGCTGCTACAGGCCTGATGACGTAGATTTCATTGCTGAGTGATATTGCATTGTACGTAAGTACCACAACATCTTTATTCATTTTTCGCTTTCTGTGATATTGAACTTGTACCGTAAACGAGGTTCTTGTAAACAGAGCCGTCCCAAACTTTGGGGTGGCTGTGTCTTTTTGATTTTAATTTCCCTAAGCTATAGCACCATAAGTGGAAGTGCCCTAGGCTCTGTTGCTTTGTTTTTTACATGTTTCAGGAAACACCATACACTTCTCCAGAGTGGCTGTTGGCAGTTTACATCCCACGCATCAGCATAACAAGGCTCCCAGTTCTCCATGGCCTGTCCTGCCTTTCTGGATTTTACACTTTTTTCAGATGGCCCTTTTGACGGGGGGGAAGTGAGACTTCATTGTAGTGCAGATTTCCTTTGCAAGCTTGCTTGGTTGGCCAAAAAGGGCGTATGCGTTTTTTCCTGAATATATTCAGGAAAAAACGCATACGCCCTTTTTGGCCAAGTGCATCATTGTCGACCTTCTGCCTCTTTTCCTATGCTTTAAATGCAATTCCAGTCAACCTCCTGAAATCGGTTTCCTGCAATTCTGCCCGGCTTTCAAGTCCTCTTGGCAGCCTTACTTCAGTATATTTTTGGATGATAGCTGTCATTTATAACTCTGCAGGTTTGTGAATTACAGTGCCCCTGAGCTCCTTTCTTCAACTCGCTTTCTTGTGAGCTGGCCGCAACACCGCAGGATTGCTTCAGGCCCTAATCTGGTTCCGGCATGGCACGCTGAGCCTTTGGTTAATTCCTCTTCCTGGTGGGAAATGAGAGTTAAATTTTCCCGTCCAGACACCTCCAGCTAGTCTCTCATTGGTTCTCCCTATTCCTGTTCATCTTCCGCGGAATTTGCAAACTGGGCCAAACAGGAGGTTAAAGGCACTGACTCTCCAAGTGGGGAGAGTGTTAGTAAAGCGTCTGGAATGTTGCACCCGAGTACCAGGGGACGAAAACTGAGACACATTTGAAGACGTTTCCCAGTCACACGGTGGATCATACTCTGGGTTCCACATGCATGTTTTAGCTGAAGGAAGAATCCCTTAAACCTGGAGAGTTGAGACCCATGGAATGTGTGCCATGCAATATGACTTCAAAGGGTCTGCATTTGCTCACCGAACTTCACCAATCGTAACACTGCTGCGCTTATGCCACTGTACACACACGTGATTCTCTTTCGGAGACATATAAATCCATAGGTTTTAAGATTCTTACTAGTCAGGTATAGTCTTAGGCGTTTAATATGGGGTGTTGAGTCCACTTCATTGAGCAAGGAGTAGCTCTTGTCTATTACATATTTGGCTTATGGAACGGTATCTGTGCTAATTTCAATCTCTGGTTTTATGCAGCACCCCAACTCACGTTTCCCCTTAAGCAAGCATAAGTTGGTTTTCTACATTTGAGACCCTGTTCTGTTTTGTAATTCAGTTCCTGTGTAGCCAAGTTTACATTCCGTGTATTAGTGATATCTTATGATGTTTCTTTTTCTGTGTGACTTATTTCACTTAGAATCATCGTACCTCTATCCACTCATTATGCTGCTATGGGCCTGATGATATACATATCATTGCTGAGTGATATTGCATTGTACGTAAGTACCACAACTTCTTTATCCATTTTTCACCTTCTGCGATATTGAATTTGTACCGTAAACGAGGTTCTTGTTAACAGACCCATCCCAAACTTTGGGGTGGCTGTGTCTTTTTGATTTTAATTTCCCTAAGCTATAACACCATAAGTGGAAGTGCCCTAGGCTCTGTTGCTTTGTTTTTTGGATGTTTCAGGAAACACCATACACTTCTCTAGAGTGGCTGTTGGCAGTTTACATCCCGCCCATCAGCATAACAAGGCTCCCAGTTCTCCATGGCCTCTCCTGCCTTTCTGGATTTTACACTTTTTTCAGATGGCCATTTTGACCGGGGGGCAGTGAGACTTCATTGTAGTGCAGATTTCCTTTGCAAGCTTGCTTGGTTGGCCAAAAAGGGCATATGCGTTTTTTCCTGAATACATTCAGGAAAAAACGCATATGCCCTTTTTGGCCAAGTGCATCATTGTGGACGTTCTGCCTCTTTTCCTATGCTTTACATGCAATTCCAGTCTACCTCCTGAAATCGGTTTCCTGCAATTCTGCCCCGCTTTCAAGTCCTCTTGGCAGCCTTACTTCAATATATTTTTGGATGATAGCTGTCATTTATAACTCTGCAGGTTTGTGAATTACAGTGGCCCTGAGCTCCTTTCTTCAACTCGCTTTCTTGTGAGCTGGCCGCAACACTGCAGGATTGCTTCAGGCCCTAGTGTGGTTCCGGCATGGCACACTGGGCCTTTGGTTAATTCCTCTTCCTGGTGGGAAATGAGAGTTAAATTTGCCCGTCCAAACACCTCCAGCTAGTCTCTCATTGGTTTTCCCTATTCCTGTTCATTTTCCGCAGAAATTGCAAACTGGGCCAAACAGGAGGTTAAAGGCACTGACTCTCCAAGTGGGGAGAGTGTTAGAAAAGCGTCTGGAATGTTGCATCCGAGTACCAGGGGACGAAAACTGAGACACATTTGAACACGTTTCCCGATCACACGGTGGATCATACTCTGGGTTCCACATGCATGTTTTAGCTGAAGGAAGAATCCCTTAAACCTGGAGAGTTGAGACCCATGGAATGTGTGCCATGCAATATGACTTCAAAGGGTCTGCATTTGCTCACCGAACTTCACCAATCCTATCACTGCTGCGCTTATGCCACTGTACACACGCGTGATTCTCCTTTGGAGACATATAAATCCATAGGTTTTAAGATTCTTACTAGTCAGGTATAGTCTTAGGCGTTTAATATGGGGTGTTGAGTCCACTTCACTGAGCAAGGAGTAGCTCTTGTCTATTACATATTTGGCTTATGGAACGGTATCTGTGCTAATTTCAATCTCTGGTTTTATGCAGCACCCCAACTCACCTTTCCCCTTAAGCAAGCATAAGTTGGTTTTCTACATTTGAGACCCTGTTCTGTTTTGTAATTCAGTTCCTGTGTAGCCAAGTTTACATTCCGTGTAGTAGTGATATCTTATGATGTTTCTTTTTCTGTGTGACTTATTTCACTTAGAGTCATCGTACCTGAATCCACTCATTATGCTGCTACGGGCCTGATGACATAGATTTCATTGCTGAGTGATATTGCATTGTACGTAAGTACCACAACTTCTTTATCCATTTTTCACTCTCTGCGATATTGAACTTGTACCATAAACGAGGTTCTTGTTAACAGAGCCTTCCCAAACATCAGGGTGGCTGTGTCTTTTTGATTTTAATTTCCCTAAGCTATAGGACCATAAGTGGAAGTGCCCTAGGCTCTGTTGCTTTGTTTTTTAGATGTTTCAGGAAACACAATACACTTCTCCAGAGTGGCTGTTGGCAATTTACATCCCGCCCATCAGCATAACAAGGCTCCCAGTTCTCCATGGCCTGTCCTGCCTTTCTGGATTTTACACTTTTTTCAGATGGCCCTTTTGACCGGGGGGCAGTGAGACTTCATTGTAGTGCAGATTTCCTTTGCAAGCTTGCTTGGTTGGCCAAAAAGGGCGTATGCGTTTTTTCCTGAATATATTCAGGAAAAAACGCATACGCCCTTTTTGGCCAAGTGCATCATTGTGGACGTTCTGCCTCTTTTCCTATGCTTTACATGCAATTCCAGTCCACCTCCTGAAATCGGTTTCCTGCAATTCTGCCCCGCTTTCAAGTCCTCTTGGCAGCCTTACTTCAATATATTTTTGGACGATAGCTGTCATTTATAACTCTGCATGTTTGTGAGTGACAGTGACCCTCAGCTCCTTTCTTCAACTCGCTTTCTTGTGAGCTGGCCGCAACACAGCTGGATTGCTTCAGCCCCTAGTGTGGTTCCGGCATGGCACGCTGAGCCTTTGGTTAATTCCTCTTCCTCGTGGGAAATGAGAGTTAAATTTGCTGGTCCAGACACCTCCAGCTAGTCTCTCATTGGTTCTCCCTATTCCTGTTCATTTTCCGCAGAAATTGCAAACTGGGACAAACAGGAGGTTAAAGGCACTGACTCTCCAGATGGGGAGAGTGTTAGTAAAGTGTGTGGAAAGTTGCACCAGAGTACCAGGGGACGAAGACTGAGACACATTTGAACACATTTCCCGATCACACGGTGGATCATACTCTGGGTTCCACATCCATGTTTTAGCTGAAAGAAGTATCCCTTAAACCTGGAGAGTTGAGACCCATGGAATGGGTACCATGCAATATGACTTCAAAGGGTCTGCATTTGCTCACCGAACCTCACCAATCCTATCACTGCTGCGTTTATGCCGCTTACACACGCTTGATTCTCTTTCGGAGACATATAAATCCATAGGTTTTAAGATTGTTACTAGTCAGGTATATTCTTAGGCGTTTAATATGGGGTGTTGAGTCCACTTCGTTGAACAAGGAGTAGCTCTTGTCTATTACATATTTTGCTTATGGAACGGTATCTGTGCTAATTTCAATCTCTGGTTTTATGCAGCACCCCAATTCACTTTTCCCCTTAAGCAAGCATAAGTTGGTTTTCTACATTTGAGACCCTGTTCTGTTTTGTAATTCAGTTCCTGTGTAGCCAAGTTTACATTCCGTGTATTAGTGATATCTTATGATGTTTCTTTTTCTGTGTGACTTATTTCACTTAGAATCATCGTACCTGAGTCCACTCATTATGCTGCTACGGGCCTGATGACATAGATTTCATTGCTGAGTGATATTGCATTGTACGTAAGTACCACAACTTCGTTATCCATTTTTCGCTTTCTGTGATATTGAAGTTGTACCGTAAATGAGGTTCTTGTAAACAGAGCCGTCCCAAACTTGGGGTGGCTGTGTCTTTTTGATTTCAATTTCCCTAAGCTATAGGACCATAAGTGGAAGTGCCCTAGGCTCTGTTGCTTTGTTTTTTGGATGTTTCAGGAAACACCATACACTTCTCTAGAGTGGCTGTTGGCAGTTTACATCCCGCCCATCAGCATAACAAGGCTCCCAGTTCTCCATGGCCTCTCCTGCCTTTCTGGATTTTACACTTTTTTCAGATGGCCATTTTGACCGGGGGGCAGTGAGACTTCATTGTAGTGCAGATTTCCTTTGCAAGCTTGCTTGGTTGGCCAAAAAGGGCATATGCGTTTTTTCCTGAATACATTCAGGAAAAAACGCATATGCCCTTTTTGGCCAAGTGCATCATTGTGGACGTTCTGCCTCTTTTCCTATGCTTTACATGCAATTCCAGTCTACCTCCTGAAATCGGTTTCCTGCAATTCTGCCCCGCTTTCAAGTCCTCTTGGCAGCCTTACTTCAATATATTTTTGGATGATAGCTGTCATTTATAACTCTGCAGGTTTGTGAATTACAGTGGCCCTGAGCTCCTTTCTTCAACTCGCTTTCTTGTGAGCTGGCCGCAACACTGCAGGATTGCTTCAGGCCCTAGTGTGGTTCCGGCATGGCACACTGGGCCTTTGGTTAATTCCTCTTCCTGGTGGGAAATGAGAGTTAAATTTGCCCGTCCAAACACCTCCAGCTAGTCTCTCATTGGTTTTCCCTATTCCTGTTCATTTTCCGCAGAAATTGCAAACTGGGCCAAACAGGAGGTTAAAGGCACTGACTCTCCAAGTGGGGAGAGTGTTAGAAAAGCGTCTGGAATGTTGCATCCGAGTACCAGGGGACGAAAACTGAGACACATTTGAACACGTTTCCCGATCACACGGTGGATCATACTCTGGGTTCCACATGCATGTTTTAGCTGAAGGAAGAATCCCTTAAACCTGGAGAGTTGAGACCCATGGAATGTGTGCCATGCAATATGACTTCAAAGGGTCTGCATTTGCTCACCGAACTTCACCAATCCTATCACTGCTGCGCTTATGCCACTGTACACACGCGTGATTCTCCTTTGGAGACATATAAATCCATAGGTTTTAAGATTCTTACTAGTCAGGTATAGTCTTAGGCGTTTAATATGGGGTGTTGAGTCCACTTCACTGAGCAAGGAGTAGCTCTTGTCTATTACATATTTGGCTTATGGAACGGTATCTGTGCTAATTTCAATCTCTGGTTTTATGCAGCACCCCAACTCACCTTTCCCCTTAAGCAAGCATAAGTTGGTTTTCTACATTTGAGACCCTGTTCTGTTTTGTAATTCAGTTCCTGTGTAGCCAAGTTTACATTCCGTGTAGTAGTGATATCTTATGATGTTTCTTTTTCTGTGTGACTTATTTCACTTAGAGTCATCGTACCTGAATCCACTCATTATGCTGCTACGGGCCTGATGACATAGATTTCATTGCTGAGTGATATTGCATTGTACGTAAGTACCACAACTTCTTTATCCATTTTTCACTCTCTGCGATATTGAACTTGTACCATAAACGAGGTTCTTGTTAACAGAGCCTTCCCAAACATCAGGGTGGCTGTGTCTTTTTGATTTTAATTTCCCTAAGCTATAGGACCATAAGTGGAAGTGCCCTAGGCTCTGTTGCTTTGTTTTTTAGATGTTTCAGGAAACACAATACACTTCTCCAGAGTGGCTGTTGGCAATTTACATCCCGCCCATCAGCATAACAAGGCTCCCAGTTCTCCATGGCCTGTCCTGCCTTTCTGGATTTTACACTTTTTTCAGATGGCCCTTTTGACCGGGGGGCAGTGAGACTTCATTGTAGTGCAGATTTCCTTTGCAAGCTTGCTTGGTTGGCCAAAAAGGGCGTATGCGTTTTTTCCTGAATATATTCAGGAAAAAACGCATACGCCCTTTTTGGCCAAGTGCATCATTGTGGACGTTCTGCCTCTTTTCCTATGCTTTACATGCAATTCCAGTCCACCTCCTGAAATCGGTTTCCTGCAATTCTGCCCCGCTTTCAAGTCCTCTTGGCAGCCTTACTTCAATATATTTTTGGACGATAGCTGTCATTTATAACTCTGCATGTTTGTGAGTGACAGTGACCCTCAGCTCCTTTCTTCAACTCGCTTTCTTGTGAGCTGGCCGCAACACAGCTGGATTGCTTCAGCCCCTAGTGTGGTTCCGGCATGGCACGCTGAGCCTTTGGTTAATTCCTCTTCCTCGTGGGAAATGAGAGTTAAATTTGCTGGTCCAGACACCTCCAGCTAGTCTCTCATTGGTTCTCCCTATTCCTGTTCATTTTCCGCAGAAATTGCAAACTGGGACAAACAGGAGGTTAAAGGCACTGACTCTCCAGATGGGGAGAGTGTTAGTAAAGTGTGTGGAAAGTTGCACCAGAGTACCAGGGGACGAAGACTGAGACACATTTGAACACATTTCCCGATCACACGGTGGATCATACTCTGGGTTCCACATCCATGTTTTAGCTGAAAGAAGTATCCCTTAAACCTGGAGAGTTGAGACCCATGGAATGGGTACCATGCAATATGACTTCAAAGGGTCTGCATTTGCTCACCGAACCTCACCAATCCTATCACTGCTGCGTTTATGCCGCTTACACACGCTTGATTCTCTTTCGGAGACATATAAATCCATAGGTTTTAAGATTGTTACTAGTCAGGTATATTCTTAGGCGTTTAATATGGGGTGTTGAGTCCACTTCGTTGAACAAGGAGTAGCTCTTGTCTATTACATATTTTGCTTATGGAACGGTATCTGTGCTAATTTCAATCTCTGGTTTTATGCAGCACCCCAATTCACTTTTCCCCTTAAGCAAGCATAAGTTGGTTTTCTACATTTGAGACCCTGTTCTGTTTTGTAATTCAGTTCCTGTGTAGCCAAGTTTACATTCCGTGTATTAGTGATATCTTATGATGTTTCTTTTTCTGTGTGACTTATTTCACTTAGAATCATCGTACCTGAGTCCACTCATTATGCTGCTACGGGCCTGATGACATAGATTTCATTGCTGAGTGATATTGCATTGTACGTAAGTACCACAACTTCGTTATCCATTTTTCGCTTTCTGTGATATTGAAGTTGTACCGTAAATGAGGTTCTTGTAAACAGAGCCGTCCCAAACTTGGGGTGGCTGTGTCTTTTTGATTTCAATTTCCCTAAGCTATAGGACCATAAGTGGAAGTGCCCTAGGCTCTGTTGCTTTGTTTTTTGGATGTTTCAGGAAACACCATACACTTCTCCAGAGTGGCTGTTGGCAATTTACATCCCGCCCATCAGCATAACAAGGCTCCCAGTTCTCCATGACCTGTCCTGCCTTTCTGGATTTTACACTTTTTTCAGATAGCCCTTTTGACCGGGTGGCAGTGAGACTTCATTGTAGTGCAGATTTCCTTTGCAAGCTTGCTTGGTTGGACAAAAAGGGCGTATGCGTTTTTTCCTGAATACATTCAGGAAAAAACGCATACGCCCTTTTTGGCCAAGTGCATCATTGTGGACGTTCTGCCTCTTTTCCTATGCTTTACATGCAATTCCAGTCTACCTCCTGAAATCGGTTTCCTGCAATTCTGCCCCGCTTTCAAGTCCTCTTGGCAGCCTTACTTCAATATATTTTTGGACGATAGCTGTCATTTATAACTCTGCAGGTTTGTGAATGACAGTGCCCCTGAGCTCCTTTCTTCAACTCGCTTTCTTGTGAGCTGGCCGCAACACTGCAGGATTGCTTCAGGCCCTAGTGTGGTTCCGGCACGGCACGCTGAGCCTTTGTTTAATTCCTCTTCCTGGTGGGAAATGAGAGTTAAATTTCCTCCTCCCACACCTCCAGCTAGTCTCTCATTGGTTCTCCCTATTCCTGTTCATTTTCCGCAGAAATTGCAAACTGGGCCAAACAGGAGGTTAAAGGCACTGACTCTCCAAGTGGGGAGAGTGTTAGTAAAGCGTCTGGAATGTTGCACCCGAGTTCCAGGGGAAGAAAACTGAGACACATTTGAACACGTTTCCCGATCACATGGTGGATCATACTCTGGGTTCCACATGCAAGTGTTAGCTGAAGGAGGAATCCCTTAAACATGGAGAGTTGAGACCCATGGAATGGGTACCATGCAATATGACTTCAAAGGGTCTGCATTTGCTCACCGAACCTCAACAAGCCTATCACTGCTGCGTTTATGCCGCTGTACACACGCTTGATTCTCTTTCGGAGACATATAAATCCATAGGTTTTAAGATTCTTACTAGTCAGGTATATTCTTAGGCGTTTAATATGTGGTGTTGAGTCCACTTCGTTGAGCAAGGAGTAGCTCTTGTCTATTACATATTTGGCTTATGGAACGGTATCTGTGCTAATTTCAATCTCTGGTTTTATGCAGCACCCCAACTCACCTTTCCCCTTAAGTAAGCATAAGTTGGTTTTCTACATTTGAGACCCAGTTCTGTTTTGTAATTCAGTTCCTGTGTAGCCAAGTTTACATTCCATGTAGTAGATATATCTTATGATGTTTCTTTTTCTGTGTGACTTATCACACTTAGAATCATCGTACCTGAATCCACTCATTATGCTGCTACGTGCCTGATGACATGGATTTCATTGCTGAGTGATATTGCATTGTACGTAAGTACCACAACGTCTGTATCCATTTTTCGCTTTCTGTGATATTGAACTTGTACTCTAAACGAGGTTCTTGTAAACAGAGCCGTCCCAAACTTTGGGGTGGCTGTGTCTTTTTGATTTTAATTTCCCTAAGCTATAGGACCATAAGTGGAAGTGCCCTAGGCTCTGTTGCTTTGTTTTTTGGATGTTTCAGAAAACACCATACACTTCTCCAGAGTGGCTGTTGGCAATTTACATCCCGCCCATCAGCATAACAAGGCTCCCAGTTCTCCATGGCCTGTCCTCCCTTTCTGGATTTTACACTATTTTCAGATGGCCCTTTTGACCGGGGGGCAGTGAGACTTCATTGTAGTGCAGATCTCCTTTGCAAGCTTGCTTGTTTGGCCAAAAAGGGCATATGCGTTTTTTCCTGAATATATTCAGGAAAAAACGCATACGGAATTTCCGGCAAAGTGCATCACTGTGGACGTTCTGCCTCTTTTCCTATGCTTTACATGCAATTCCCTTCTACCTCCTGAAATCGGTTTCCTGCAATTCTGCCCCGCTTTCAAGTTCTCTTGGCAGCCTTACTTCAATATATTTTTGGACGATAGCTGTCATTTATAACTCTGCAGGTTTGTGAATTACAGTGCCCCTGAGCTCCTATCTTCAACTCGCTTTCTTGTGAGCTGGCCGCAACACCGCAGGATTGCTTCAGGCCCTAGAGTGCTTCCGGCACGGCACGCTGAGCCTTGGGTTAATTCCTCTTCCTGGTGGGAAATGAGAGTTAAATTTACCCGTCCAGACACCTCCAGCTAGTCTCTCATTGGTTCTGCCTGTTCCTGTTCATCTTCCGTAGAAATTGCAAACTGGGCCAAACAGGAGGTTAAAGGCACTGACTCTCCAAGTGGGGAGAGTGTTAGTAAAGCGTCTGAAATGTTGCACCTGAGTACCAGGGGACGAAAACTGAGACACATTTGAACACGTTTCCCGATCAAACGGTGGATCATACTCTGGGTTCCACATGCATGTTTTAGCTGAAGGAAGAATCCCTTAAACCTGGAGAGTTGAGACCCATGGAATGGGTACCATGCAATATGACTTCAAAGGGTCTGCATTTGCTCACCGAACCTCTCCAATCCTATCACTGCTGCGTTTATGCTGCTGTACACACGCTTGATTCTCTTTCAGAGACATATAAATCCATAGGTTTTAAGATTCTTACTAGTCAGGTATATTCTTAGGCGTTTAATATGGGGTGTTGAGTCCACTTCGTTGAGCAAGGAGTAGCTCTTGTCTATTACATATTTGGCTTATGGAACGGTATCTGTGCTAATTTCAATCTCTGGTTTTATGCAGCACCCCAACTCACCTTTCCCCTTAAGCAAGCATAAGTTGGTTTTCTACATTTGAGACCCTGTTCTGTTTTGTAATTCAGTTCCTGTGTAGCCAAGTTTATATTCCGTGTAGTAGTGATATCTTATGATGTTTCTTTTTCTGTGTGACTTATTTCACTTAGAATCATCGTACCTGAATCCACTCATTATGCTGCTATGGGCCTGATGACATAGATTTCATTGCTGAGTGATATTGCATTGTACGTAAGTACCACAACTTCTTTATCCATTTTTTGCTTTCTGTGATATTGAACTTGTACCGTAAACGAGGTTCTGGTAAACAGAGCCGTCCCAAACTTTGGGGTGGCTGTGTCTTTTTTATTTTAATTTCCCTAAACTATAGGACCATATTTGGAAGTGCCCTAGGCTCTGTTGCTTTGTTTTTTGGATGTTTCAGGAAACAATATACACTTCTCCAGAGTGGCTGTTGGCAGTTTACATCCCGCCCATCAGCATAAGAAGGCTCCCAGTTCTCCATGGCCTGTCCTGCCTTTCTGGATTTTACACCTTTTTCAGATGGCCCTTTTGACCGGGGGGCAGTGAGACTTCATTGTAGTGCAGATTTCCTTTGCAAGCTTGCTTGGTTGGCCAAAAAGGGCGTATGCGTTTTTTCCTGAATATATTCAGGAAAAAATGCATACGCCCTTTTTGGCCAAGTGCATCATTGTGGACGTTCTGCCTCTTTTCCTATGCTTTACATGCAATTCCAGTCAACCTCCTGAAATCGGTTTCCGGCAATTCTGCCCCGCTTTCAAGTCCTCTTGGCAGCCTTACTTCAATATATTTTTGGATGATAGCTGTCATTTATAACTCTGCAGGTTTGTGAATGACAGTTCCCCTGAGCTCCTTTCTTCAACTCGCTTTCTTGTGAGCTGGCCGCAACACCGCAGGATTGCTTCAGACCGTAATGTGGTTCCGGCATGGCACGCTGAGCCTTTGGTTAATTCCTCTTCCTGGTGGGAAAGTAGAGTTAAATTTGCCCGTCCAGACACCTCCAGCTAGTCTCTCATGGGTTCTCCCTATTCCTGTTCATTTTCCGCAGAAATTGCAAACTGGGCCAAACAGGAGGTTAAAGGCACTGACTCTCCAAGTGGGGAGAGTGTTAGTAAAGCGTCCGGAATGTTGCACCCGAGTACCAGGGGATGAAAACTGAGACACATTTGAACACGTTTCCCGATCACATGGTGGATCATACTCTGGGTTCCACAGGCATGTTTTATCTGAAAGAAGAATCCCTTAAACCTGGAGAGTTGAGACCCATGGAATGGGTACCATGCAATATGACTTCAAAGGGTCTGCATTTGCTCACCGAACCTCACCAATCCTATCACTGCTGCGTTTATGCCGCTGTACACATGCTTGATTCTCTTTCGGAGACATATAAATCCATAGGTTTTAAGATTCTTACTAGTCAGGTATATTCTTAGGCGTTTAATAAGGGGTGTTGAGTCCACTTCGTTGAGCAAGGAGTAGCTCTTGTTTATTACATATTTGGCTTATGGAACGGTATCTGTGCTAATTTCAATTTCTGGTTTTATGCAGCACCCCAACTCACCTTTTGCATTAAGCAAGCATCAGTTGGTTTTCTACATTTGAGACCCTGTTCTGTTTTGTAATTCAGTTCCTCTGTAGCCAAGTTTACATTCCGAGTAGTAGTGATATCTTATGATGTTTCTTTTTCTGTGTGACTTATTTCACGTAGAATCATCGTACCTGAATCCACTCATTATGCTGCTACAGGCCTGATGACGTAGATTTCATTGCTGAGTGATATTGCATTGTACGTAAGTACCACAACATCTTTATTCATTTTTCGCTTTCTGTGATATTGAACTTGTACCGTAAACGAGGTTCTTGTAAACAGAGCCGTCCCAAACTTTGGGGTGGCTGTGTCTTTTTGATTTTAATTTCCCTAAGCTATAGCACCATAAGTGGAAGTGCCCTAGGCTCTGTTGCTTTGTTTTTTACATGTTTCAGGAAACACCATACACTTCTCCAGAGTGGCTGTTGGCAGTTTACATCCCACGCATCAGCATAACTAGGCTCCCAGTTCTCCATGGCCTGTCCTGCCTTTCTGGATTTTACACTTTTATCAGATGGCCCTTTTGACCAGGGGAGCAGTGAGACTTCATTGTAGTGCAGATTTCCTTTGCAAGCTTGCTTGGTTGGCCAAAAAGTGTGTATGCGTTTTTCCCTGAATATTCAGGAAAAAACGCATATGCCCTTTTGGCCAAGTGCATCATTGTGGACGTTCTGCCTCTTTTCCTATGCTTTACATGCAGTTCCAGTCTACCTCCTGAAATCGGTTTCGTGCAATTCTGCCCCGCTTTCAAGTCCTCTTGGCAGCCTTACTTCAATATATTTTTGGACGACAGTTGTCATTTATAACTCTGCAGGTTTGTGAATGACAGTGCCCCTGAGCTCCTTTCTTCACCTCGCTTTCTTGTGAGCTGGCCGCAACAGCACATGATTGCTTCAGGCCCTAGTGTGGTTCCGGCATGGCACGCTGAGCCTTTGGTTAATTCCTCTTCCTGGTGGGAAATGAGAGTTAAATTTGCCCATCCAGACACCTCCAGCTAGTCTCTCAAGGGTTCTCCCTATTCCTGTTCATTTTCCGCAGGAATTGCAAAC
Organism: Orcinus orca; assembly: GCF_937001465.1. NCBI lineage: Eukaryota > Metazoa > Chordata > Mammalia > Artiodactyla > Delphinidae > Orcinus > Orcinus orca. The sequence goes on along the minus strand of NC_064562.1, from coordinate 58,150,857 downwards.
TGGGCCAAACAGGAGGTTAAAGGCACTGACTCTCCAAGTGGGGAGAGTGTTAGTAAAGCGTCTGGAATGTTGCACCCGAGTACCAGGGGACGAAAACTGAGACACATTTGAAGACGTTTCCCGGTCACACGGTGGATCATACTCTGGGTTCCACATGCATGTTTTAGCTGAAGGAAGAATCCCTTAAACCTGGAGAGTTGAGACCCATGGAATGTGTGCCATGCAATATGACTTCAAAGGGTCTGCATTTGCTCACCGAACTTCACCAATCCTAACACTGCTGCGCTTATGCCACTGTACACACGGGTGATTCTCCTTCGGAGACATATAAATCCATAGGTTTTAAGATTCTTACTAGTCAGGTATAGTCTTATGCGTTTAATATGTGGTGTTGAGTCCACTTCATTGAGCAAGGAGTAGCTCTTGTCTATTACATATTTGGCTTATGGAACGGTATCTGTGCTAATTTCAATCTCTGTTTTTATGCAGCACCCCAACTCACCTTTCCCCTTAAGCAAGCATAAGTTGTTTTTCTACATTTGAGACCCTGTTCTGGTTTGTAATTCAGTTCCTGTGTAGCCAAGTTTACATTCCGTGTATTAGTGATATCTTATGATGTTTCTTTTTCTGTGTGACTTATTTCACTTAGAATCATCGTACCTCTATCCACTCATTATGCTGCTATGGGCCTGATGATATACATATCATTGCTGAGTGATATTGCATTGTACGTAAGTACCACAACTTCTTTATCCATTTTTCACCTTCTGCGATATTGAATTTGTACCGTAAACGAGGTTCTTGTTAACAGACCCATCCCAATCTTTGGGGTGGCTGTGTCTTTTTGATTTTAATTTCCCTAAGCTATAACACCATAAGTGGAAGTGCCCTAGGCTCTGTTGCTTTGTTTTTTGGATGTTTCAGGAAACACCATACACTTCTCTAGAGTGGCTGTTGGCAGTCTACATCCCGCCCATCAGCATAACAAGGCTCCCAGTTCTCCATGGCCTCTCCTGCCTTTCTGGATTTTACACTTTTTTCAGATGGCCATTTTGACCGGGGGGCAGTGAGACTTCATTGTAGTACAGATTTCCTTTGCAAGCTTGCTTGGTTGGCCAAAAAGGGCATATGCGTTTTTTTCCTGAATACATTCAGGAAAAAACGCATATGCCCTTTTTGGCCAAGTGCATCATTGTGGACGTTCTGCCTCTTTTCCTATGCTTTACATGCAATTCCACTCCACCTCCTGAAATCGGTTTCCTGCAATTCTTCCCTGCTTTCAAGTCCTCTTGGCAGCCTTACTTCAATATATTTTTGGACGATAGCTGTCATTTATTACTCTGCAGGTTTGTGAATGACAGTGCCCCTGAGCTCCTTTCTTCAACTCGCTTTCTTTTGAGCTGGCCGCAACACCGCAGGATTGCTTCAGGCCCTAGTGTGGTTCCGGCATGGCACGCTGAGCCTTTGGTTAATTCCTCTTCCTGGTGGGAAATGAGAGTTAAATTTGCCCGTCCAGACACCTCCAGCTAGTCTCTCATTGGTTCTCCCTATTCCTGTTCATTTTCCGCAGAAATTGCAAACTGGGCCAAACAGGAGGTTAAAGGCACTGACTCTCCAAGTGGGGAGAGTGTTAGTAAAGCGTCTGGAATGTTGCACCCGAGTACCAGGGGACGAAAACTGAGACACATTTGAACACGTTTCCCGATCACACGGTGGATCATACTCTGGGTTCCACATGCATGTTTTAGATGAAGGAAGAATCCCTTAAACCTGGAGAGTTGAGACCCATGGAATGTGTGCCATGCAATATGACTTCAAAGGGTCTGCATTTGCTCACCGAACCTCACCAATCCTATCACTGCTGCACTTATGCCACTGTACACACGCGTGATTCTCCTTCGGAGACATATAAATCGTTAGGTTTTAAGATTCTTACTAGTCAGGTATAGTCTTAGGTGTTTAATATGGGGTGTTGAGTCCACTTCATTGAGCAAGGAGTAGCTCTTGTCTATTACATATTTGGCTTATGGAACGGTATCTGTGCTAATTTCAATCTCTGGTTTTATGCAGCACCCCAACTCACCTTTCCCCTTAAGCAAGCATAAGTTGGTTTTCTACATTTGAGACCCTGTTCTGTTTTGTAATTCAGTTCCTGTGTAGCCAAGTTTACATTCCGTGTAGTAGTGATATCTTATGATGTTTCTTTTTCTGTGTGACTTATTTCACTTAGAGTCATCGTACCTGAATCCACTCATTATGCTGCTACGGGCCTGATGACATAGATTTCATTGCTGAGTGATATTGCATTGTACGTAAGTACCACAACTTCGTTATCCATTTTTCGCTTTCTGTGATATTGAAGTTGTACCGTAAATGAGGTTCTTGTAAACAGAGCCGTCCCAAACTTGGGGTGGCTGTGTCTTTTTGATTTCAATTTCCCTAAGCTATAGGACCATAAGTGGAAGTGCCCTAGGCTCTGTTGCTTTGTTTTTTGGATGTTTCAGGAAACACCATACACTTCTCCAGAGTGGCTGTTGGCAATTCACATCCCGCCCATCAGCATAACAAGGCTCCCAGTTCTCCATGGCCTGTCCTGCCTTTCTGGATTTTACACTTTTTTCAGATAGCCCTTTTGACCGGGTGGCAGTGAGACTTCATTGTAGTGCAGATTTCCTTTGCAAGCTTGCTTGGTTGGCCAAAAAGGGCGTATGCGTTTTTTCCTGAATACATTCAGGAAAAAACGCATACGCCCTTTTTGGCCAAGTGCATCATTGTGGACGTTCTGCCTCTTTTCCTATGCTTTACATGCAATTCCAGTCTACCTCCTGAAATCGGTTTCCTGCAATTCTGCCCCGCTTTCAAGTCCTCTTGGCAGCCTTACTTCAATATATTTTTGGACGATAGCTGTCATTTATAACTCTGCAGGTTTGTGAATGACAGTGCCCCTGAGCTCCTTTCTTCAACTCGCTTTCTTGTGAGCTGGCCGCAACACTGCAGGATTGCTTCAGGCCCTAGTGTGGTTCCGGCACGGCACGCTGAGCCTTTGTTTAATTCCTCTTCCTGGTGGGAAATGAGAGTTAAATTTCCTCCTCCAACACCTCCAGCTAGTCTCTCATTGGTTCTCCCTATTTCTGTTCATTTTCCGCAGAAATTGCAAACTGGGCCAAACAGGAGGTTAAAGGCACTGACTATCCAAGTGGGGAGAGTGTTAGTAAAGCGTCTGGAATGTTGCACCCGAGTTCCAGGGGAAGAAAACTGAGACACATTTGAACACGTTTCCCGATCACATGGTGGATCATACTCTGGGTTCCACATGCAAGTGTTAGCTGAAGGAGGAATCCCTTAAACATGGAGAGTTGAGACCCATGGAATGGGTACCATGCAATATGACTTCAAAGGGTCTGCATTTGCTCACCGAACCTCAACAAGCCTATCACTGCTGCGTTTATGCCGCTGTACACACGCTTGATTCTCTTTCGGAGACATATAAATCCATAGGTTTTAAGATTCTTACTAGTCAGGTATATTCTTAGGCGTTTAATATGGGGTGTTGAGTCCACTTCGTTGAGCAAGGAGTAGCTCTTGTCTATTACATATTTGGCTTATGGAACGGTATCTGTGCTAATTTCAATCTCTGGTTTTATGCAGCACCCCAACTCACCTTTCCCCTTAAGTAAGCATAAGTTGGTTTTCTACATTTGAGACCCAGTTCTGTTTTGTAATTCAGTTCCTGTGTAGCCAAGTTTACATTCCATGTAGTAGATATATCTTATGATGTTTCTTTTTCTGTGTGACTTATCACACTTAGAATCATCGTACCTGAATCCACTCATTATGCTGCTACGGGGCTGATGACATGGATTTCATTGCTGAGTGATATTGCATTGTACGTAAGTACCACAACGTCTGTATCCTTTTTTCGCTTTCTGTGATATTGAACTTGTACTCTAAACGAGGTTTTTGTAAACAGAGCCGTCCCAAACTTTGGGGTGGCTGTGTCTTTTTGATTTTAATTTCCCTAAGCTATAGGACCATAAGTGGAAGTGCCCTAGGCTCTGTTGCTTTGTTTTTTGGATGTTTCAGAAAACACCATACACTTCTCCAGAGTGGCTGTTGGCAATTTACATCCCGCCCATCAGCATAACAAGGCTCCCAGTTCTCCATGGCCTGTCCTCCCTTTCTGGATTTTACACTATTTTCAGATGGCCCTTTTGACCGGGGGGCAGTGAGACTTCATTGTAGTGCAGATCTCCTTTGCAAGCTTGCTTGTTTGGCCAAAAAGGGCATATGCGTTTTTTCCTGAATATATTCAGGAAAAAACGCATACGGAATTTCCGGCAAAGTGCATCACTGTGGACGTTCTGCCTCTTTTCCTATGCTTTACATGCAATTCCCTTCTACCTCCTGAAATCGGTTTCCTGCAATTCTGCCCCGCTTTCAAGTTCTCTTGGCAGCCTTACTTCAATATATTTTTGGACGATAGCTGTCATTTATAACTCTGCAGGTTTGTGAATTACAGTGCCCCTGAGCTCCTATCTTCAACTCGCTTTCTTGTGAGCTGGCCGCAACACCGCAGGATTGCTTCAGGCCCTAGAGTGCTTCCGGCACGGCACGCTGAGCCTTGGGTTAATTCCTCTTCCTGGTGGGAAATGAGAGTTAAATTTACCCGTCCAGACACCTCCAGCTAGTCTCTCATTGGTTCTGCCTGTTCCTGTTCATCTTCCGTAGAAATTGCAAACTGGGCCAAACAGGAGGTTAAAGGCACTGACTCTCCAAGTGGGGAGAGTGTTAGTAAAGCGTCTGAAATGTTGCACCTGAGTACCAGGGGACGAAAACTGAGACACATTTGAACACGTTTCCCGATCAAACAGTGGATCATACTCTGGGTTCCACATGCATGTTTTAGCTGAAGGAAGAATCCCTTAAACCTGGAGAGTTGAGACCCATGGAATGGGTACCATGCAATATGACTTCAAAGGGTCTGCATTTGCTCACCGAACCTCTCCAATCCTATCACTGCTGCGTTTATGCTGCTGTACACACGCTTGATTCTCTTTCAGAGACATATAAATCCATAGGTTTTAAGATTCTTACTAGTCAGGTATATTCTTAGGCGTTTAATATGGGGTGTTGAGTCCACTTCGTTGAGCAAGGAGTAGCTCTTGTCTATTACATATTTGGCTTATGGAACGGTATCTGTGCTAATTTCAATCTCTGGTTTTATGCAGCACCCCAACTCACCTTTCCCCTTAAGCAAGCATAAGTTGGTTTTCTACATTTGAGACCCTGTTCTGTTTTGTAATTCAGTTCCTCTGTAGCCAAGTTTACATTCCGTGTATTAGTGATATCTTATGATGTTTCTTTTTCTGTGTGACTTATTTCATTTAGAGTCATCGTACCTGATTCCACTCATTATGCTGCTACGGGCCTGATGACATAGATTTCATTGCTGAGTGATATTGCATTGTACGTAAGTATCACAACTTCTTTATCCATTTTTCAGTTTCTGCGATATTGAACTTGTACCGTAAACGAGGTTCCTGTAAACAGAGCTGGCCCAAACTTTGGGGTGGCTGTGTCTTTTTGATTTTAATATCCCTAAGCTATAGGACCATAAGTGGAAGTTCCCTAGGCTCTGTTGCTTTGTTTTTTAGATGTTTCAGGAAACACCATACACTTCTCCAGAGTGGCTGTTGGCAATTTACATCCCGCCCATCAGCATAAGAAGGCTCCCAGTTCTCCATGGCCTGTCCTGCCTTTCTGGATTTTACACTTTTTCCAGATGGCCCTTTTGACCGGGGGGCTGTGAGACTTCATTGTAGTGCAGATTTCCTTTGCAAGCTTGCTTGGTTGGCCAAAAAGAGCGTATGCGTTTTTTCGTGAATATATTCAGGAAAAAACGCATACGCCCTTTTTGGCCAAGTGCATCATTGTGGACGTTCTGCCTCTTTTCCTGTCCTTTCCCCTTAAGCAAGCATAAGTTGGTTTTCTACATTTGAGACCCTGTTCTGTTTTGTAATTCAGTTCCTGTGTAGCCAAGTTTATATTCCGTGTAGTAGTGATATCTTATGATGTTTCTTTTTCTGTGTGACTTATTTCACTTAGAATCATCGTACCTGAATCCACTCATTATGCTGCTATGGGCCTGATGACATAGATTTCATTGCTGAGTGATATTGCATTGTACGTAAGTACCACAACTTCTTTATCCATTTTTTGCTTTCTGTGATATTGAACTTGTACCGTAAACGAGGTTCTGGTAAACAGAGCTGTCCCAAACTTTGGGGTGGCTGTGTCTTTTTTATTTTAATTTCCCTAAACTATAGGACCATATTTGGAAGTGCCCTAGGCTCTGTTGCTTTGTTTTTTGGATGTTTCAGGAAACAATATACACTTCTCCAGAGTGGCTGTTGGCAGTTTACATCCCGCCCATCAGCATAAGAAGGCTCCCAGTTCTCCATGGCCTGTCCTGCCTTTCTGGATTTTACACCTTTTTCAGATGGCCCTTTTGACCGGGGGGCAGTGAGACTTCATTGTAGTGCAGATTTCCTTTGCAAGCTTGCTTGGTTGGCCAAAAAGGGCGTATGCGTTTTTTCCTGAATATATTCAGGAAAAAATGCATACGCCCTTTTTGGCCAAGTGCATCATTGTGGACGTTCTGCCTCTTTTCCTATGCTTTACATGCAATTCCAGTCTACCTCCTGAAATCGGTTTCCGGCAATTCTGCCCCGCTTTCAAGTCCTCTTGGCAGCCTTACTTCAATATATTTTTGGATGATAGCTGTCATTTATAACTCTGCAGGTTTGTGAATGACAGTTCCCCTGAGCTCCTTTCTTCAACTCGCTTTCTTGTGAGCTGGCCGCAACACCGCAGGATTGCTTCAGACCGTAGTGTGGTTCCGGCATGGCACGCTGAGCCTTTGGTTAATTCCTCTTCCTGGTGGGAAAGTAGAGTTAAATTTGCCCGTCCAGACACCTCCAGCTAGTCTCTCATGGGTTCTCCCTATTCCTGTTCATTTTCCGCAGAAATTGCAAACTGGGCCAAACAGGAGGTTAAAGGCACTGACTCTCCAAGTGGGGAGAGTGTTAGTAAAGCGTCCGGAATGTTGCACCCGAGTACCAGGGGATGAAAACTGAGACACATTTGAACACGTTTCCCGATCACATGGTGGATCATACTCTGGGTTCCACAGGCATGTTTTATCTGAAAGAAGAATCCCTTAAACCTGGAGAGTTGAGACCCATGGAATGGGTACCATGCAATATGACTTCAAAGGGTCTGCATTTGCTCACCGAACCTCACCAATCCTATCACTGCTGCGTTTATGCCGCTGTACACATGCTTGATTCTCTTTCGGAGACATATAAATCCATAGGTTTTAAGATTCTTACTAGTCAGGTATATTCTTAGGCGTTTAATAAGGGGTGTTGAGTCCACTTCGTTGAGCAAGGAGTAGCTCTTGTTTATTACATATTTGGCTTATGGAACGGTATCTGTGCTAATTTCAATTTCTGGTTTTATGCAGCACCCCAACTCACCTTTTGCCTTAAGCAAGCATCAGTTGGTTTTCTACATTTGAGACCCTGTTCTGTTTTGTAATTCAGTTCCTCTGTAGCCAAGTTTACATTCCGAGTAGTAGTGATATCTTATGATGTTTCTTTTTCTGTGTGACTTATTTCACGTAGAATCATCGTACCTGAATCCACTCATTATGCTGCTACAGGCCTGATGACGTAGATTTCATTGCTGAGTGATATTGCATTGTACGTAAGTACCACAACATCTTTATTCATTTTTCGCTTTCTGTGATATTGAACTTGTACCGTAAACGAGGTTCTTGTAAACAGAGCCGTCCCAAACTTTGGGGTGGCTGTGTCTTTTTGATTTTAATTTCCCTAAGCTATAGCACCATAAGTGGAAGTGCCCTAGGCTCTGTTGCTTTGTTTTTTACATGTTTCAGGAAACACCATACACTTCTCCAGAGTGGCTGTTGGCAGTTTACATCCCACGCATCAGCATAACAAGGCTCCCAGTTCTCCATGGCCTGTCCTGCCTTTCTGGATTTTACACTTTTATCAGATGGCCCTTTTGACCAGGGGAGCAGTGAGACTTCATTGTAGTGCAGATTTCCTTTGCAAGCTTGCTTGGTTGGCCAAAAAGTGTGTATGCGTTTTTCCCTGAATATTCAGGAAAAAACGCATATGCCCTTTTGGCCAAGTGCATCATTGTGGACGTTCTGCCTCTTTTCCTATGCTTTACATGCAGTTCCAGTCTACCTCCTGAAATCGGTTTCGTGCAATTCTGCCCCGCTTTCAAGTCCTCTTGGCAGCCTTACTTCAATATATTTTTGGACGACAGTTGTCATTTATAACTCTGCAGGTTTGTGAATGACAGTGCCCCTGAGCTCCTTTCTTCACCTCGCTTTCTTGTGAGCTGGCCGCAACAGCGCATGATTGCTTCAGGCCCTAGTGTGGTTCCGGCATGGCACGCTGAGCCTTTGGTTAATTCCTCTTCCTGGTGGGAAATGAGAGTTAAATTTGCCCATCCAGACACCTCCAGCTAGTCTCTCAAGGGTTCTCCCTATTCCTGTTCATTTTCCGCAGGAATTGCAAACTGGGCCAAACAGGAGGTTAAAGGCACTGACTCTCCAAGTGGGGAGAGTGTTAGTAAAGCGTCTGGAATGTTGCACCCGAGTACCAGGGGACGAAAACTGAGACACATTTGAAGACGTTTCCCGGTCACACGGTGGATCATACTCTGGGTTCCACATGCATGTTTTAGCTGAAGGAAGAATCCCTTAAACCTGGAGAGTTGAGACCCATGGAATGTGTGCCATGCAATATGACTTCAAAGGGTCTGCATTTGCTCACCGAACTTCACCAATCCTAACACTGCTGCGCTTATGCCACTGTACACACGGGTGATTCTCCTTCGGAGACATATAAATCCATAGGTTTTAAGATTCTTACTAGTCAGGTATAGTCTTAGGCGTTTAATATGTGGTGTTGAGTCCACTTCATTGAGCAAGGAGTAGCTCTTGTCTATTACATATTTGGCTTATGGAACGGTATCTGTGCTAATTTCAATCTCTGGTTTTATGCAGCACCCCAACTCACCTTTCCCCTTAAGCAAGCATAAGTTGGTTTTCTACATTTGAGACCCTGTTCTGTTTTGTAATTCAGTTCCTGTGTAGCCAAGTTTACATTCCGTGTATTAGTGATATCTTATGATGTTTCTTTTTCTGTGTGACTTATTTCACTTAGAATCATCGTACCTCTATCCACTCATTATGCTGCTATGGGCCTGATGATATACATATCATTGCTGAGTGATATTGCATTGTACGTAAGTACCACAACTTCTTTATCCATTTTTCACCTTCTGCGATATTGAATTTGTACCGTAAACGAGGTTCTTGTTAACAGACCCATCCCAATCTTTGGGGTGGCTGTGTCTTTTTGATTTTAATTTCCCTAAGCTATAACACCATAAGTGGAAGTGCCCTAGGCTCTGTTGCTTTGTTTTTTGGATGTTTCAGGAAACACCATACACTTCTCTAGAGTGGCTGTTGGCAGTTTACATCCCGCCCATCAGCATAACAAGGCTCCCAGTTCTCCATGGCCTCTCCTGCCTTTCTGGATTTTACACTTTTTTCAGATGGCCATTTTGACCGGGGGGCAGTGAGACTTCATTGTAGTGCAGATTTCCTTTGCAAGCTTGCTTGGTTGGCCAAAAAGGGCATATGCGTTTTTTCCTGAATACATTCAGGAAAAAACGCATACGCCCTTTTTGGCCAAGTGCATCATTGTGGACGTTCTGCCTCTTTTCCTATGCTTTACATGCAATTCCACTCCACCTCCTGAAATCGGTTTCCTGCAATTCTTCCCTGCTTTCAAGTCCTCTTGGCAGCCTTACTTCAATATATTTTTGGACGATAGCTGTCATTTATTACTCTGCAGGTTTGTGAATGACAGTGCCCCTGAGCTCCTTTCTTCAACTCGCTTTCTTTTGAGCTGGCCGCAACACCGCAGGATTGCTTCAGGCCCTAGTGTGGTTCCGGCATGGCATGCTGAGCCTTTGGTTAATTCCTCTTCCTGGTGGGAAATGAGAGTTAAATTTGCCCGTCCAGACACCTCCAGCTAGTCTCTCATGGGTTCTCCCTATTCCTGTTCATTTTCCGCAGAAATTGCAAACTGGGCCAAACAGGAGGTTAAAGGCACTGACTCTCCAAGTGGGGAGAGTGTTAGTAAAGCGTCCGGAATGTTGCACCCGAGTACCAGGGGATGAAAACTGAGACACATTTGAACACGTTTCCCGATCACATGGTGGATCATACTCTGGGTTCCACAGGCATGTTTTATCTGAAAGAAGAATCCCTTAAACCTGGAGAGTTGAGACCCATGGAATGGGTACCATGCAATATGACTTCAAAGGGTCTGCATTTGCTCACCGAACCTCACCAATCCTATCACTGCTGCGTTTATGCCGCTGTACACATGCTTGATTCTCTTTCGGAGACATATAAATCCATAGGTTTTAAGATTCTTACTAGTCAGGTATATTCTTAGGCGTTTAATAAGGGGTGTTGAGTCCACTTCGTTGAGCAAGGAGTAGCTCTTGTTTATTACATATTTGGCTTATGGAACGGTATCTGTGCTAATTTCAATTTCTGGTTTTATGCAGCACCCCAACTCACCTTTTGCCTTAAGCAAGCATCAGTTGGTTTTCTACATTTGAGACCCTGTTCTGTTTTGTAATTCAGTTCCTCTGTAGCCAAGTTTACATTCCGAGTAGTAGTGATATCTTATGATGTTTCTTTTTCTGTGTGACTTATTTCACGTAGAATCATCGTACCTGAATCCACTCATTATGCTGCTACAGGCCTGATGACGTAGATTTCATTGCTGAGTGATATTGCATTGTACGTAAGTACCACAACATCTTTATTCATTTTTCGCTTTCTGTGATATTGAACTTGTACCGTAAACGAGGTTCTTGTAAACAGAGCCGTCCCAAACTTTGGGGTGGCTGTGTCTTTTTGATTTTAATTTCCCTAAGCTATAGCACCATAAGTGGAAGTGCCCTAGGCTCTGTTGCTTTGTTTTTTACATGTTTCAGGAAACACCATACACTTCTCCAGAGTGGCTGTTGGCAGTTTACATCCCACGCATCAGCATAACAAGGCTCCCAGTTCTCCATGGCCTGTCCTGCCTTTCTGGATTTTACACTTTTATCAGATGGCCCTTTTGACCAGGGGAGCAGTGAGACTTCATTGTAGTGCAGATTTCCTTTGCAAGCTTGCTTGGTTGGCCAAAAAGTGTGTATGCGTTTTTCCCTGAATATTCAGGAAAAAACGCATATGCCCTTTTGGCCAAGTGCATCATTGTGGACGTTCTGCCTCTTTTCCTATGCTTTACATGCAGTTCCAGTCTACCTCCTGAAATCGGTTTCGTGCAATTCTGCCCCGCTTTCAAGTCCTCTTGGCAGCCTTACTTCAATATATTTTTGGACGACAGTTGTCATTTATAACTCTGCAGGTTTGTGAATGACAGTGCCCCTGAGCTCCTTTCTTCACCTCGCTTTCTTGTGAGCTGGCCGCAACAGCGCATGATTGCTTCAGGCCCTAGTGTGGTTCCGGCATGGCACGCTGAGCCTTTGGTTAATTCCTCTTCCTGGTGGGAAATGAGAGTTAAATTTGCCCATCCAGACACCTCCAGCTAGTCTCTCAAGGGTTCTCCCTATTCCTGTTCATTTTCCGCAGGAATTGCAAACTGGGCCAAACAGGAGGTTAAAGGCACTGACTCTCCAAGTGGGGAGAGTGTTAGTAAAGCGTCTGGAATGTTGCACCCGAGTACCAGGGGACGAAAACTGAGACACATTTGAAGACGTTTCCCGGTCACACGGTGGATCATACTCTGGGTTCCACATGCATGTTTTAGCTGAAGGAAGAATCCCTTAAACCTGGAGAGTTGAGACCCATGGAATGTGTGCCATGCAATATGACTTCAAAGGGTCTGCATTTGCTCACCGAACTTCACCAATCCTAACACTGCTGCGCTTATGCCACTGTACACACGGGTGATTCTCCTTCGGAGACATATAAATCCATAGGTTTTAAGATTCTTACTAGTCAGGTATAGTCTTAGGCGTTTAATATGTGGTGTTGAGTCCACTTCATTGAGCAAGGAGTAGCTCTTGTCTATTACATATTTGGCTTATGGAACGGTATCTGTGCTAATTTCAATCTCTGGTTTTATGCAGCACCCCAACTCACCTTTCCCCTTAAGCAAGCATAAGTTGGTTTTCTACATTTGAGACCCTGTTCTGTTTTGTAATTCAGTTCCTGTGTAGCCAAGTTTACATTCCGTGTATTAGTGATATCTTATGATGTTTCTTTTTCTGTGTGACTTATTTCACTTAGAATCATCGTACCTCTATCCACTCATTATGCTGCTATGGGCCTGATGATATACATATCATTGCTGAGTGATATTGCATTGTACGTAAGTACCACAACTTCTTTATCCATTTTTCACCTTCTGCGATATTGAATTTGTACCGTAAACGAGGTTCTTGTTAACAGACCCATCCCAATCTTTGGGGTGGCTGTGTCTTTTTGATTTTAATTTCCCTAAGCTATAACACCATAAGTGGAAGTGCCCTAGGCTCTGTTGCTTTGTTTTTTGGATGTTTCAGGAAACACCATACACTTCTCTAGAGTGGCTGTTGGCAGTTTACATCCCGCCCATCAGCATAACAAGGCTCCCAGTTCTCCATGGCCTCTCCTGCCTTTCTGGATTTTACACTTTTTTCAGATGGCCATTTTGACCGGGGGGCAGTGAGACTTCATTGTAGTGCAGATTTCCTTTGCAAGCTTGCTTGGTTGGCCAAAAAGGGCATATGCGTTTTTTCCTGAATACATTCAGGAAAAAACGCATACGCCCTTTTTGGCCAAGTGCATCATTGTGGACGTTCTGCCTCTTTTCCTATGCTTTACATGCAATTCCACTCCACCTCCTGAAATCGGTTTCCTGCAATTCTTCCCTGCTTTCAAGTCCTCTTGGCAGCCTTACTTCAATATATTTTTGGACGATAGCTGTCATTTATTACTCTGCAGGTTTGTGAATGACAGTGCCCCTGAGCTCCTTTCTTCAACTCGCTTTCTTTTGAGCTGGCCGCAACACCGCAGGATTGCTTCAGGCCCTAGTGTGGTTCCGGCATGGCATGCTGAGCCTTTGGTTAATTCCTCTTCCTGGTGGGAAATGAGAGTTAAATTTGCCCGTCCAGACACCTCCAGCTAGTCTCTCATGGGTTCTCCCTATTCCTGTTCATTTTCCGCAGAAATTGCAAACTGGGCCAAACAGGAGGTTAAAGGCACTGACTCTCCAAGTGGGGAGAGTGTTAGTAAAGCGTCCGGAATGTTGCACCCGAGTACCAGGGGATGAAAACTGAGACACATTTGAACACGTTTCCCGATCACATGGTGGATCATACTCTGGGTTCCACAGGCATGTTTTATCTGAAAGAAGAATCCCTTAAACCTGGAGAGTTGAGACCCATGGAATGGGTACCATGCAATATGACTTCAAAGGGTCTGCATTTGCTCACCGAACCTCACCAATCCTATCACTGCTGCGTTTATGCCGCTGTACACATGCTTGATTCTCTTTCGGAGACATATAAATCCATAGGTTTTAAGATTCTTACTAGTCAGGTATATTCTTAGGCGTTTAATAAGGGGTGTTGAGTCCACTTCGTTGAGCAAGGAGTAGCTCTTGTTTATTACATATTTGGCTTATGGAACGGTATCTGTGCTAATTTCAATTTCTGGTTTTATGCAGCACCCCAACTCACCTTTTGCCTTAAGCAAGCATCAGTTGGTTTTCTACATTTGAGACCCTGTTCTGTTTTGTAATTCAGTTCCTCTGTAGCCAAGTTTACATTCCGAGTAGTAGTGATATCTTATGATGTTTCTTTTTCTGTGTGACTTATTTCACGTAGAATCATCGTACCTGAATCCACTCATTATGCTGCTACAGGCCTGATGACGTAGATTTCATTGCTGAGTGATATTGCATTGTACGTAAGTACCACAACATCTTTATTCATTTTTCGCTTTCTGTGATATTGAACTTGTACCGTAAACGAGGTTCTTGTAAACAGAGCCGTCCCAAACTTTGGGGTGGCTGTGTCTTTTTGATTTTAATTTCCCTAAGCTATAGCACCATAAGTGGAAGTGCCCTAGGCTCTGTTGCTTTGTTTTTTACATGTTTCAGGAAACACCATACACTTCTCCAGAGTGGCTGTTGGCAGTTTACATCCCACGCATCAGCATAACAAGGCTCCCAGTTCTCCATGGCCTGTCCTGCCTTTCTGGATTTTACACTTTTATCAGATGGCCCTTTTGACCAGGGGAGCAGTGAGACTTCATTGTAGTGCAGATTTCCTTTGCAAGCTTGCTTGGTTGGCCAAAAAGTGTGTATGCGTTTTTCCCTGAATATTCAGGAAAAAACGCATATGCCCTTTTGGCCAAGTGCATCATTGTGGACGTTCTGCCTCTTTTCCTATGCTTTACATGCAGTTCCAGTCTACCTCCTGAAATCGGTTTCGTGCAATTCTGCCCCGCTTTCAAGTCCTCTTGGCAGCCTTACTTCAATATATTTTTGGACGACAGTTGTCATTTATAACTCTGCAGGTTTGTGAATGACAGTGCCCCTGAGCTCCTTTCTTCACCTCGCTTTCTTGTGAGCTGGCCACAACAGCGCATGATTGCTTCAGGCCCTAGTGTGGTTCCGGCATGGCACGCTGAGCCTTTGGTTAATTCCTCTTCCTGGTGGGAAATGAGAGTTAAATTTGCCCATCCAGACACCTCCAGCTAGTCTCTCAAGGGTTCTCCCTATTCCTGTTCATTTTCCGCAGGAATTGCAAACTGGGCCAAACAGGAGGTTAAAGGCACTGACTCTCCAAGTGGGGAGAGTGTTAGTAAAGCGTCTGGAATGTTGCACCCGAGTACCAGGGGACGAAAACTGAGACACATTTGAACACGTTTCCCGAACGCACGGTGGATCATACTCTGGGTTCCACATGCATGTTTTAGCTGAAGGAAGAATCCCTTAAACCTGGAGAGTTGAGACCCATGGAATGTGTGCCATGCAATATGACTTCAAAGGGTCTGCATTTGCTCACCGAACTTCACCAATCCTAACACTGCTGCGCTTATGCCACTGTACACACGGGTGATTCTCCTTCGGAGACATATAAATCCATAGGTTTTAAGATTCTTACTAGTCAGGTATAGTCTTAGGCGTTTAATATGTGGTGTTGAGTCCACTTCATTGAGCAAGGAGTAGCTCTTGTCTATTACATATTTGGCTTATGGAACGGTATCTGTGCTAATTTCAATCTCTGGTTTTATGCAGCACCCCAACTCACCTTTCCCCTTAAGCAAGCATAAGTTGGTTTTCTACATTTGAGACCCTGTTCTGTTTTGTAATTCAGTTCCTGTGTAGCCAAGTTTACATTCCGTGTATTAGTGATATCTTATGATGTTTCTTTTTCTGTGTGACTTATTTCACTTAGAATCATCGTACCTCTATCCACTCATTATGCTGCTATGGGCCTGATGATATACATATCATTGCTGAGTGATATTGCATTGTACGTAAGTACCACAACTTCTTTATCCATTTTTCACCTTCTGCGATATTGAATTTGTACCGTAAACGAGGTTCTTGTTAACAGACCCATCCCAATCTTTGGGGTGGCTGTGTCTTTTTGATTTTAATTTCCCTAAGCTATAACACCATAAGTGGAAGTGCCCTAGGCTCTGTTGCTTTGTTTTTTGGATGTTTCAGGAAACACCATACACTTCTCTAGAGTGGCTGTTGGCAGTTTACATCCCGCCCATCAGCATAACAAGGCTCCCAGTTCTCCATGGCCTCTCCTGCCTTTCTGGATTTTACACTTTTTTCAGATGGCCATTTTGACCGGGGGGCAGTGAGACTTCATTGTAGTGCAGATTTCCTTTGCAAGCTTGCTTGGTTGGCCAAAAAGGGCATATGCGTTTTTTCCTGAATACATTCAGGAAAAAACGCATACGCCCTTTTTGGCCAAGTGCATCATTGTGGACGTTCTGCCTCTTTTCCTATGCTTTACATGCAATTCCACTCCACCTCCTGAAATCGGTTTCCTGCAATTCTTCCCTGCTTTCAAGTCCTCTTGGCAGCCTTACTTCAATATATTTTTGGACGATAGCTGTCATTTATTACTCTGCAGGTTTGTGAATGACAGTGCCCCTGAGCTCCTTTCTTCAACTCGCTTTCTTTTGAGCTGGCCGCAACACCGCAGGATTGCTTCAGGCCCTAGTGTGGTTCCGGCATGGCATGCTGAGCCTTTGGTTAATTCCTCTTCCTGGTGGGAAATGAGAGTTAAATTTGCCCGTCCAGACACCTCCAGCTAGTCTCTCATTGGTTCTCCCTATTCCTGTTCATTTTCCGCAGAAATTGCAAACTGGGCCAAACAGGAGGTTAAAGGCACTGACTCTCCAAGTGGGGAGAGTGTTAGTAAAGCGTCTGGAATGTTGCACCCGAGTACCAGGGGACGAAAACTGAGACACATTTGAACACGTTTCCCGATCACACGGTGGATCATACTCTGGGTTCCACATGCATGTTTTAGATGAAGGAAGAATCCCTTAAACCTGGAGAGTTGAGACCCATGGAATGTGTGCCATGCAATATGACTTCAAAGGGTCTGCATTTGCTCACCGAACCTCACCAATCCTATCACTGCTGCACTTATGCCACTGTACACACGCGTGATTCTCCTTCGGAGACATATAAATCGTTAGGTTTTAAGATTCTTACTAGTCAGGTATAGTCTTAGGTGTTTAATATGGGGTGTTGAGTCCACTTCATTGAGCAAGGAGTAGCTCTTGTCTATTACATATTTGGCTTATGGAATGGTATCTGTGCTAATTTCAATCTCTGGTTTTATGCAGCACCCCAACTCACCTTTCCCCTTAAGCAAGCATAAGTTGGTTTTCTACATTTGAGACCCTGTTCTGTTTTGTAATTCAGTTCCTGTGTAGCCAAGTTTACATTCCGTGTAGTAGTGATATCTTATGATGTTTCTTTTTCTGTGTGACTTATTTCACTTAGAGTCATCGTACCTGAATCCACTCATTATGCTGCTACGGGCCTGATGACATAGATTTCATTGCTGAGTGATATTGCATTGTACGTAAGTACCACAACTTCGTTATCCATTTTTCGCTTTCTGTGATATTGAAGTTGTACCGTAAATGAGGTTCTTGTAAACAGAGCCGTCCCAAACTTGGGGTGGCTGTGTCTTTTTGATTTCAATTTCCCTAAGCTATAGGACCATAAGTGGAAGTGCCCTAGGCTCTGTTGCTTTGTTTTTTGGATGTTTCAGGAAACACCATACACTTCTCCAGAGTGGCTGTTGGCAATTTACATCCCGCCCATCAGCATAACAAGGCTCCCAGTTCTCCATGGCCTGTCCTGCCTTTCTGGATTTTACACTTTTTTCAGATAGCCCTTTTGACCGGGTGGCAGTGAGACTTCATTGTAGTGCAGATTTCCTTTGCAAGCTTGCTTGGTTGGCCAAAAAGGGCGTATGCGTTTTTTCCTGAATACATTCAGGAAAAAACGCATACGCCCTTTTTGGCCAAGTGCATCATTGTGGACGTTCTGCCTCTTTTCCTATGCTTTACATGCAATTCCAGTCTACCTCCTGAAATCGGTTTCCTGCAATTCTGCCCCCCTTTCAAGTCCTCTTGGCAGCCTTACTTCAATATATTTTTGGACGATAGCTGTCATTTATAACTCTGCAGGTTTGTGAATGACAGTGCCCCTGAGCTCCTTTCTTCAACTCGCTTTCTTGTGAGCTGGCCGCAACACTGCAGGATTGCTTCAGGCCCTAGTGTGGTTCCGGCACGGCACGCTGAGCCTTTGTTTAATTCCTCTTCCTGGTGGGAAATGAGAGTTAAATTTCCTCCTCCAACACCTCCAGCTAGTCTCTCATTGGTTCTCCCTATTCCTGTTCATTTTCCGCAGAAATTGCAAACTGGGCCAAACAGGAGGTTAAAGGCACTGACTCTCCAAGTGGGGAGAGTGTTAGTAAAGCGTCTGGAATGTTGCACCTGAGTTCCAGGGGAAGAAAACTGAGACACATTTGAACACGTTTCCCGATCACATGGTGGATCATACTCTGGGTTCCACATGCAAGTGTTAGCTAAAGGAGGAATCCCTTAAACATGGAGAGTTGAGACCCATGGAATGGGTACCATGCAATATGACTTCAAAGGGTCTGCATTTGCTCACCGAACCTCAACAAGCCTATCACTGCTGCGTTTATGCCGCTGTACACACGCTTGATTCTCTTTCGGAGACATATAAATCCATAGGTTTTAAGATTCTTACTAGTCAGGTATATTCTTAGGCGTTTAATATGGGGTGTTGAGTCCACTTCGTTGAGCAAGGAGTAGCTCTTGTCTATTACATATTTGGCTTATGGAACGGTATCTGTGCTAATTTCAATCTCTGGTTTTATGCAGCACCCCAACTCACCTTTCCCCTTAAGTAAGCATAAGTTGGTTTTCTACATTTGAGACCCAGTTCTGTTTTGTAATTCAGTTCCTGTGTAGCCAAGTTTACATTCCATGTAGTAGATATATCTTATGATGTTTCTTTTTCTGTGTGACTTATCACACTTAGAATCATCGTACCTGAATCCACTCATTATGCTGCTACGGGGCTGATGACATGGATTTCATTGCTGAGTGATATTGCATTGTACGTAAGTACCACAACGTCTGTATCCATTTTTCGCTTTCTGTGATATTG
The DNA here is from genome assembly GCF_937001465.1 of Orcinus orca. Classification (NCBI taxonomy): domain Eukaryota; kingdom Metazoa; phylum Chordata; class Mammalia; order Artiodactyla; family Delphinidae; genus Orcinus; species Orcinus orca. The sequence continues at coordinate 58,131,991 of NC_064562.1, read as the reverse complement.
AACTTGTACTCTAAACGAGGTTTTTGTAAACAGAGCCGTCCCAAACTTTGGGGTGGCTGTGTCTTTTTGATTTTAATTTCCCTAAGCTATAGGACCATAAGTGGAAGTGCCCTAGGCTCTGTTGCTTTGTTTTTTGGATGTTTCAGAAAACACCATACACTTCTCCAGAGTGGCTGTTGGCAATTTACATCCCGCCCATCAGCATAACAAGGCTCCCAGTTCTCCATGGCCTGTCCTCCCTTTCTGGATTTTACACTATTTTCAGATGGCCCTTTTGACCGGGGGGCAGTGAGACTTCATTGTAGTGCAGATCTCCTTTGCAAGCTTGCTTGTTTGGCCAAAAAGGGCATATGCGTTTTTTCCTGAATATATTCAGGAAAAAACGCATACGGAATTTCCGGCAAAGTGCATCACTGTGGACGTTCTGCCTCTTTTCCTATGCTTTACATGCAATTCCCTTCTACCTCCTGAAATCGGTTTCCTGCAATTCTGCCCCGCTTTCAAGTTCTCTTGGCAGCCTTACTTCAATATATTTTTGGACGATAGCTGTCATTTATAACTCTGCAGGTTTGTGAATTACAGTGCCCCTGAGCTCCTATCTTCAACTCGCTTTCTTGTGAGCTGGCCGCAACACCGCAGGATTGCTTCAGGCCCTAGAGTGCTTCCGGCACGGCACGCTGAGCCTTGGGTTAATTCCTCTTCCTGGTGGGAAATGAGAGTTAAATTTACCCGTCCAGACACCTCCAGCTAGTCTCTCATTGGTTCTGCCTGTTCCTGTTCATCTTCCGTAGAAATTGCAAACTGGGCCAAACAGGAGGTTAAAGGCACTGACTCTCCAAGTGGGGAGAGTGTTAGTAAAGCGTCTGAAATGTTGCACCTGAGTACCAGGGGACGAAAACTGAGACACATTTGAACACGTTTCCCGATCAAACGGTGGATCATACTCTGGGTTCCACATGCATGTTTTAGCTGAAGGAAGAATCCCTTAAACCTGGAGAGTTGAGACCCATGGAATGGGTACCATGCAATATGACTTCAAAGGGTCTGCATTTGCTCACCGAACCTCTCCAATCCTATCACTGCTGCGTTTATGCTGCTGTACACACGCTTGATTCTCTTTCAGAGACATATAAATCCATAGGTTTTAAGATTCTTACTAGTCAGGTATATTCTTAGGCGTTTAATATGGGGTGTTGAGTCCACTTCGTTGAGCAAGGAGTAGCTCTTGTCTATTACATATTTGGCTTATGGAACGGTATCTGTGCTAATTTCAATCTCTGGTTTTATGCAGCACCCCAACTCACCTTTCCCCTTAAGCAAGCATAAGTTGGTTTTCTACATTTGAGACCCTGTTCTGTTTTGTAATTCAGTTCCTCTGTAGCCAAGTTTACATTCCGTGTATTAGTGATATCTTATGATGTTTCTTTTTCTGTGTGACTTATTTCATTTAGAGTCATCGTACCTGATTCCACTCATTATGCTGCTACGGGCCTGATGACATAGATTTCATTGCTGAGTGATATTGCATTGTACGTAATTATCACAACTTCTTTATCCATTTTTCAGTTTCTGCGATATTGAACTTGTACCGTAAACGAGGTTCCTGTAAACAGAGCTGGCCCAAACTTTGGGGTGGCTGTGTCTTTTTGATTTTAATATCCCTAAGCTATAGGACCATAAGTGGAAGTTCCCTAGGCTCTGTTGCTTTGTTTTTTAGATGTTTCAGGAAACACCATACACTTCTCCAGAGTGGCTGTTGGCAATTTACATCCCGCCCATCAGCATAACAAGGCTCCCAGTTCTCCATGGCCTGTCCTGCCTTTCTGGATTTTACACTTTTTCCAGATGGCCCTTTTGACCGGGGGGCTGTGAGACTTCATTGTAGTGCAGATTTCCTTTGCAAGCTTGCTTGGTTGGCCAAAAAGAGCGTATGCGTTTTTTCGTGAATATATTCAGGAAAAAACGCATACGCCCTTTTTGGCCAAGTGCATCATTGTGGACGTTCTGCCTCTTTTCCTGTCCTTTCCCCTTAAGCAAGCATAAGTTGGTTTTCTACATTTGAGACCCTGTTCTGTTTTGTAATTCAGTTCCTGTGTAGCCAAGTTTATATTCCGTGTAGTAGTGATATCTTATGATGTTTCTTTTTCTGTGTGACTTATTTCACTTAGAATCATCGTACCTGAATCCACTCATTATGCTGCTATGGGCCTGATGACATAGATTTCATTGCTGAGTGATATTGCATTGTACGTAAGTACCACAACTTCTTTATCCATTTTTTGCTTTCTGTGATATTGAACTTGTACCGTAAACGAGGTTCTGGTAAACAGAGCCGTCCCAAACTTTGGGGTGGCTGTGTCTTTTTTATTTTAATTTCCCTAAACTATAGAACCATATTTGGAAGTGCCCTAGGCTCTGTTGCTTTGTTTTTTGGATGTTTCAGGAAACAATATACACTTCTCCAGAGTGGCTGTTGGCAGTTTACATCCCGCCCATCAGCATAAGAAGGCTCCCAGTTCTCCATGGCCTGTCCTGCCTTTCTGGATTTTACACCTTTTTCAGATGGCCCTTTTGACCGGGGGGCAGTGAGACTTCATTGTAGTGCAGATTTCCTTTGCAAGCTTGCTTGGTTGGCCAAAAAGGGCGTATGCGTTTTTTCCTGAATATATTCAGGAAAAAATGCATACGCCCTTTTTGGCCAAGTGCATCATTGTGGACGTTCTGCCTCTTTTCCTATGCTTTACATGCAATTCCAGTCTACCTCCTGAAATCGGTTTCCGGCAATTCTGCCCCGCTTTCAAGTCCTCTTGGCAGCCTTACTTCAATATATTTTTGGATGATAGCTGTCATTTATAACTCTGCAGGTTTGTGAATGACAGTTCCCCTGAGCTCCTTTCTTCAACTCGCTTTCTTGTGAGCTGGCCGCAACACCGCAGGATTGCTTCAGACCGTAGTGTGGTTCCGGCATGGCACGCTGAGCCTTTGGTTAATTCCTCTTCCTGGTGGGAAAGTAGAGTTAAATTTGCCCGTCCAGACACCTCCAGCTAGTCTCTCATGGGTTCTCCCTATTCCTGTTCATTTTCCGCAGAAATTGCAAACTGGGCCAAACAGGAGGTTAAAGGCACTGACTCTCCAAGTGGGGAGAGTGTTAGTAAAGCGTCCGGAATGTTGCACCCGAGTACCAGGGGATGAAAACTGAGACACATTTGAACACGTTTCCCGATCACATGGTGGATCATACTCTGGGTTCCACAGGCATGTTTTATCTGAAAGAAGAATCCCTTAAACCTGGAGAGTTGAGACCCATGGAATGGGTACCATGCAATATGACTTCAAAGAGTCTGCATTTGCTCACCGAACCTCACCAATCCTATCACTGCTTCGTTTATGCCGCTGTACACACGCTTGATTCTCTTTCGGAGACATATAAATCCATAGGTTTTAAGATTCTTACTAGTCAGGTATATTCTTAGGCGTTTAATAAGGGGTGTTGAGTCCACTTCGTTGAGCAAGGAGTAGCTCTTGTCTATTACATATTTGGCTTATGGAACGGTATCTGTGCTAATTTCAATCTCTGGTTTTATGCAGCACCCCAACTCACCTTTCCCCTTAAGCAAGCATAAGTTGGTGTTCTACATTTGAGACCCTGTTCTGTTTTGTAATTCAGTTCCTGTGTAGCCAAGTTTACATTCCGTGTAGTAGTGATATCTTATGATGTTTCTTTTTCTGTGTGACTTATTTCACTTAGAATCATCGTACCTGAATCCACTCATTATGCTGCTATGGGCCTGATGACATAGATTTCATTGCTGAGTGATATTGCATTGTACGTAAGTACCACAACTTCTTTATCCATTTTTCGCTTTCTGTGATGTTGAACTTGTACCGTAAACGAGTTTCTTGTAAACAGAGCCGTCCCAAACTTTGGGGTGGCTGTGTCTTTTTGATTTTAATTTCCCTAAGCTATAGGACCATAAGTGGAAGTGCCCTAGGCTCTGTTGCTTTGTTTTTTAGATGTTTCAGGAAACACCATACACTTCTCCAGAGTGGCTGTTGGCAATTTACATCCCGCCCATCAGCATAATAAGCTCCCAGTTCTCCATGGCCTGTCCTGCCTTTCTGGATTTTACACCTTTTTCAGATGGCCCTTTTGACTGAGGGGCAGTGAGACTTCATTGTAGTTCAGATTTCCTTTGCAAGCTTGCTTTGTTGGCCAGAAAGTGTATATGCGTTTCTTCCTGAATATATTCAGGAAGAAACGCATACGCCCTTTTTGGCCAAGTGCATGATTGTCGATGTTCTGAGTCTTTTCGTATGGTTTCGATGCAATCCAGTCTACTTCCTGAAATCGGTTTCCTGCAATTCTGCCTTGCTGTCAGCGCCTCTTCATAGCCTTACCTCAATATACTTTTTGAAAATAGTTGGCCTGTATAACTCTGCAGGTTTTTGAATTGCAATTGCCGTTAGTTCCATTTTTCAGCTCTTATTTTTGTGATCTTGCCTCATATCCACAGGATTTCTTCAGGCCCTATTCTTCTTCTGGGGCTCCTTGCTGTGCCTTTGGTTAATTCTTCTTCCTATGTGAAATTAGAGTGACATGTGGCCATTGAAACCGCTACAGCTATTTTCTCACTGGTTCCCCCTATTACCATTCATCCTCCGCACTAACTGCAGACTGTGCGATACCGGAACTTAAAGGCATTGACTCTCCATGTGGGGATGTTGTTAGTAAAGTGGCTGGAATGTTGATCCGGAGCCGCAGGAGAGGAAAATGAGGTGCGTTTTAGAAACCTTTCCCGATCATATGGTATACCATCTGCTGGATTTCCCATGCATGGTTTAGCTGTAGGAAGATTCCCTTCAACCTGGAGTGTTGGGACCCTTGGAATGAGTAGCATGAAGTATTGCATTAAACTTTCGGCAGTTGCTCACCAAAGCTCACCAATCCTCTCAGCCCCAAGTGTCCAGCCTTATGTCTTATGCAGCTGTGGGTTTATATGTGGTCATTCCAGGTTGTATCACAGCCCCTGAGCGAATTTTGTAAGAATTTTTCTCTCTTTCATTGTTTCTGCGTTTTGGTTTTAAAATTTATTTCTATAATGGGGTTTAGCTCATTTTCACTGCTGTGTTTGTGCCGCTCTGCACACACTTGATTCCCTTATGGAGATATATCAATACATGTGTTTTAAGATTCTTATTACTCAGATATATTTCTCTGCGGTGTATAGGGTGTGTTGAGGCCAGTTCATTGAGCAAGGTGTAGATCTTGTCTAATACCTATTTGGTTTATTGAACGGTATCTGTGCTAATTTCAAACTCTGGTTTTATGCATCACCCCACCTCTCCTTTCCCTTTAAGCTGACATAAGTGTGTTTTCTAAATGTGAGACACTGTTCTGTTTTGTAATTCATTTTTTGTGCAGCCATATTTATCCTCCCTCTATAAGTGATATCTTATGATATGTTTCTTTTTCTGTTTGACTTATTTCAAGTAGTATTATCGGACCTAAATCCACTCTTTATCCTTCTACTAGCCTTATTACATTGATTTCATGGTGAAGAGATATTCCATTGTACATAAGTACCACATTTTCTTTATCCATTGTTCTCTTTCCTGGGATATTTAAGGTGTACTGAAGTTGAGGTTCTTGTAAACAGAGTAGCCCTAAACTGTGGTGTGCTTGTGTCTTGTTGATTTTTAGACTTCCCTAGATATACTCCCGTGATTGGAAGTGCCCTATGCTCTGTAGCTCTGTTTTTTAGATGATTTAGGAACCACCATACACTTCTCCGGAGTGGCTCTCGGCAGTTCACACACTGTCCATCAGCGTCTAAAGGCTCCCTGTTCTCCATGGCCTGTCCTACATTTCTGGTTTTTACAATTTTATCGGATGGCCCTTTTGACTGGTGGGAAATGAGACTTCTTTGTTGTGCACATTTGCATTGCTTGCTTGCTTGGTTGCCCATAAAGTGCGTATGCGTTTTTTCCTGGATATATTCAGGAAAAAACGCATACTCCCTTTTGGGCCAACTGCATCATTGTCGAAATTCTGCCGCTTTTCATGTGCTTTAAAGACGAGTCCAATCTATCTCTTGAAATCTGTTTCTTGCAATTCTGTCTTGCATTCAGATCCTCTTCTTTGCCTTACCTCAACATATTTTTGGACGTTAGTTTTCATTTATAACTCTGCAGGTTTGTGAATTGCAGTGACCCTGAGCTCCATTTTTTAAGTTGCTCTTTTGTGAGCTGGCCTCAAAGCCACAGGATTGCTTCAGGCCCTATTTTGGCTCCGGCGAGGCGGGCTGAGCCTTTTTTAATTCTTATTCTTAATGGGAAATTAGAGTGACATGTGCCCGTCCAAACCCCTACAACTATTCTCTCATTGGTTCCCCCTCTTCCCGTTCATCCTCCTCACAATTTGCAAAATGTGTGAAACAGAAGTTTAAATGTGTTGATTCTCTAAGTGGGGAGATTCTAAGTAACGTGGCTGGAATGATGAACAGGAGCACCAGGAGAGGATAAATGAGGTGCATTTTAGACACATCTCCCGATCACATGGTGTACAGTCCTCTGGGTTTTCCATGCATGTTTTAGCTGTAGGAAGATTCCTTGAACCTGCAGATTTGGGACCCATTGAATGGGTACCAGGTAGTATTACTTTAAAGGGTGTGCATTTCCTCACCCAACCTCACATTTCTCTTAGCGCGAACAGTTTCCAGCCTTATGTCTCATCCTGCTGTGGGTCTAGATGTGTTCAATCCATGTTGCATCACCGTCCCTGAGGAAAAGTTGTAAGAGGTTTTCTCTGTCTCTCTGTCGTTTATTTTTTCCAATTTATTACTATATTGGTTACAGCTGATTTTCAAAGCTCTGTTTCTTGCTGCTGTACATCCACTTGATTCACGTACAGAGAGACATCAATAAATTCTTTTTCAGATTCTTACCAGTCATAGATATTCTTTTCCGGTGACTTGAGTGTGCTGAGTGCAGTTCTTTTAGCTACCGTGTAGGCCTTGTTGATTATCAGTTTGGTATTTGGAATGGTATCTTTGCTAATTTCAACCTCCTGGATGATGCCTCACCCCTCCCCACCTTTCCCGTTTAGCAGCCTTACGCGTGTTTTCTACATATTTGACTATGTTTTTGTTTTGTAATTTATTTCATGTGTAGCCATTTTGGATTCCACCTTTAAGTGATATCTTATGATATGTGTCTTTTTCTTTTTGAATTATGTCACTTAGAATGATCATACGTAACTCCTCCGGAGTTGTTACAACTGGCCATATTTCATTGATTTCCAGGCTGAGTAATATTCCACTCTACATAAGTACCACATCTCTATCCATTTTTTCCCTCCAGAGACATTTAAGTTATATCCTAGTCGAGGATCTTTTAAACAGAGAGGCAGTAAACATTGGGGTGCCTGTGTCCTCTCGATTTTTGTTTTTCCCAAGATATACGCCCATGAGTGCAAGTGCCCTATGCTCTATAGCTCATTTTTTAGATGCTTTAGTAAACACAATACACTTCTCCAGAATGGCCGTTGGCAATATACATTTCCACTATAAGCCTCACAGGGCTCCCTCTTCTCCTTGCCCTGTCCTGCATTTCTGGTGTTTACACTTTATGAGGATGGCTCTTCTGACTGATGCGAAGTGATATCTTTTGTAGTATTGATTTCCAGTGCCCACCTGTTTGGTTGGCTAAAAAAGTGTATGCCCTTTTCTTGAATATATACAGAAAAAAACGCATACAGCCTTTTTGGCCAACTGCAATGTTGGCAATGTTCAGCCCCTTTTCTTGTGCTTAATGGCGAGTCCTTTCTACCTCCTCAAATCCCTTTCCTGCCATTCTCCCTTGCTTACCAATCCTTTTCTCTGACTTTCCTCAAGACATTTTTCAGTGATAGATATTTTCAACTCTGCAGTTTCGTGAATTTTACTGCCCCTGAGTTCCATTGTTCAACTTGTGTTTATGGGAACTGGCCACAAAGCAGTGGGATTTCCTCAAGCCCTATACTGTTTCCATGGGCAACCCTAGCCTTTGGTCAATTCATCTTCCTGATTGGAAATTAGAGTGACATGTGCCTGTCTGAACATCTAGGACTTGTCTCTCATTGTTCCTCATTCTTCCGCTTCATCCTCTGGACAAATTGCAAACTGTACGCAACAGGATGTTGACAGTGCTGACATCTCCAAGTGGGGAGACTGTTAGTAAAGACGCTGGACGGGTGAACCCGAGCACCAGGAGATGAGGAGATGAGATGCCTTTTCCAAACTCTTCCCGATCAGACGGTATACCATCCTCTGGGTGTGACAGACATGTTTTAGCAGTAGGAAGAGTCCCATTCATGTAAGGAGAACACCAGGGCTTTTTCAAAATCAGTGTCTCCCCGAAACCCAAACTGGGGAGTTTTTTAAGCTATGGCTACTCATATGTTCATTAAGGGCCTTGGGAAGTAGGCAGAGTCCAAACTTTAGATGATTGAAGTCTTCAGGGTCAGAAGCACTCACCACCGGCTTCCCTTAGATTACACTTTAACTGTCATTGATAGATGATGTCAATAAAAATATCTATTCTTTTTCCGATTATTTCCCCTTATAGGTTATTGCAAAATATTGAGTGTAGTTCCCTGTGCTATACAGTAGTTCCTTGTTGATGATCTATTTTATACATAGCAGTGTGTATGTGTTAATTCCAAACTGTTAATTTATCCCTCCTCCCACCTTTCCCCTTTGGTAATAATAAATTATAAGATTTTTTACTTCTCAGAAATGGGGGAGCTGAAAGAGAGGTATCATTTTCAATGGAAAAGCATTTAAAACAAGATTGAAGCTTTAACCAGGATTATTAGATGTACATCCTTGGAAAGAAATCACTTCATTTCTGTAATATTGACCTGACAAATAAGACAAACCTTTTCACTGAACTTGCTTATAATAAAGTGATGGAAATATCAAATGGAAGTGTTAGAAACATCTTATTTTACCCGAGCCTTATAAACTGTTCTATGCTAACTACAGTTTGGCTCACACATCTGTTCATTGAAGTTACAATAGTCTCAATTTCTGTAACTAATCCTTCAGAGTGGACCCCAACAAGTGTCCCCCTGCCCAGTGTCATTGAGGCCAACAGATCGAGACTGAGTTTGGTTCACAAGCAAAGGAAACTTTATATTTTGATCAGAGAATGGAGAGGTGAGAGCATGCACTACCCCGTGGGCTGTGGGCTGGGCTGCTGTGTAGAGATCCTGTGAGAGTCAGTGGGAGGGAGGGAGCGGAGCTCTCGAGGGCCGGGTTGGCTGCAGCTCAGGCTCTATATCTCAGAGTCTGCACTGGGCCCCAGGAGCTGAGGTGTCGACCCAGCCATTCTGCACTAGGAAATCTGGTCTGAAGTGCCGGGTGTGGAACCTCTGCATGCGGGACCCTAGGAGCACGTGAAATTAGACAAAGCACAAAGGATAAAAAAGGTCAGACTTGACTTTATTGCCCAGATTCTATTTTTATCTCCCAGGGATTTTTAATGGGCTTTGCTGGGGACAAATACCTCCTCTGCCTTTTGTCCCGTTCCTCATTCTTGGAGTGCTGAGGGTGCAGACCCTTCTACTGTAACTGCTGAGTGCTGAGTTGGGAGCCCTCATACCAGGGGACGAGGGTCAGAACTTCTCCCCAGCAGCCTCCAGGTGACGTTGATGGGCCCCAGGACCCCTGCCTCCCTGCTCGTCCGCCTGAGCACCAGCATTGGAAGTGTTATAGATTCTAATGACCTTTAAGGGTCCAGGAAAGAGATGTGCAGAGATGCTGTGGGGGCCGGTTTCACCCCGCCCCACATTTGTTCGGCCACCTTAGGCTGACCGTTTCTGCCAGCCTAGATGCTCTGACCAGTAGTCTGCTCTTTCTTCAATTAGGCCCCTGAATTAACGTAAAAACAGCACCAGGTGTCAGAGGCCTGCCCACTCAACTCCCAGACAGTCCAGGGTCAGTGGTGATCAAGGACCATGATGGCCACTGAGTCAACAGCCTTTTGAAGTAAACAGGAGTCCAGCCGGTCTTATTGGCCACCATCATCACGGTGTCTGTAGGCTTTTCTATGGTGACAGTGTGATATACGGTTCCCCCGCCAAGATTATTAGCTCCCCTCTGGGTGCAGTAAGTCCTGCAAGCAGTAGTCTACTCCTTTGGGACACACTATTGTTGTTTTATGAGAGAAACTCCAGGTCAAGTGATGTTCACACGAGTCGTCATGGTGCCCTGTTGCCCCCGGTTATCTCTCTGGATGTTGGAGTTGGAGGGCCTCCTCACTCGAGGTCGGTGTGCCCACGGAGCGAACCCTGCAACTTCAGGGCATGGCTGGTGATTAGGATCACCACGTGGGGTCCTTTTCCCTTAGGAGGGAGGTGGCCTTTTGGGCTGCTGATTTCCAGGTTTTTAGATACCGCCAGTATCTTGGCCAGATGTGGCAGTGGGCCAAGCCCCTTGGTGACTGTAGTTTATCCTACCTGGATGGCATTCTTGCGTTGTTCCATTTCAAGTGGTCCCAGTTTTTGCACTAATTCTCCAATGGCGATTCACCTTTCACCGGGAATGGAAAGGTCAAAGGGTTTAGCTCAATTAGGGAGGTCCAGGGCAGGTGTCTGAATTGACTGCTGTTTCCATTCTTGAAAGGCCACTTCTGGATTCTGTTCAAAAGGATCATCATCTTTTCCTTTCAGTGTTTCATATAGAGGCCCAGCTAGTAGACTGTAGTTAGGGATCCAGAAGCAGCAAACCCTGGCCTCCCCAGGAACCCCTAAGCTGTCTTCTAGTTTTAGAAAGGGGTAAGGCTGCAAATGGTTTCTTCCCTTTCCTGGGATGGGCTTCTCTGACCTTGTGTGAGAATGAAGCCCAGGCAGGTCACCGCAGTCTGTGATATTTGAGCTTTTTCTTGGACAACTTCTATCCTTTATTGACTTGGTAGTTCAGAGGTCTCCTTAGTAGGGCTGGCAATCAGAATGTCATCTGCATATTGAAGGAGGGTTTCCTTTTCCAGAGGTAGAACTTTTCGGTCTTTAGCTAAGCTTTCCCCAAGGATGGTGTGGGAATTTTTGAACCCTTGGGGCAAGACGGCCCGGAAGTATTGTTTTAGTTATATGTTGAGTCCTGCCACTCACAAGCCAAAATTTCTTGTGACTCTGGGACTAATGGAATACAAAAGAAGGCATCATTGAAGACTAATACAGAATACCATGTCCTGGTGGTTGGTAGAATGACCAGCAGGGTATAGGAATTAGGAGCAACTGGAGGTATATCCTCGGTGGCTTCACTGACTGTCCTGACATCCTTTACCAGGTCCCCAGCAGCCCATGGGGCTCTCGTGGTCAGGCCAATCCCAGGATATGGAGCTCTCCTGGGCAGGTACCCCACCCCCAACCCAGCCCACGGGGCTCTCATGGTCAGGCCCCTCCCAGGATACAGAGCTACCCTTGCAGGTACCGTGGCAGGGCTGGGCACACAGGAACCGTGCACATAGCCCTCATTGCAGAGCACCCCCAGCTCACCTGTTGCTCAGAGCTGACACAGAGCACCTCAGAGCAGGACTTGAACTAACAAACAGCAGCTCCGACAGGTCTGTGACCCTGGGCATCACTGTGTGTGGCCTCCCTCCACCTGGTCTTCCAGAGACTTCCACTGCACCCAGGGCACCAGGCCTCTGTCTCCAACCACCACCCACCCCTCCTCTCCCTGACTCCTGGGTTCCTCTCATTAGGAGAGGGTTTTCTTGAAGTTGTCTCCCACTCATGGGCCAGATAAAATGATTAGAAAACAAGCCAAAGCTGCAGCCCCTTGTCTATCCTGACTCTCAGGAGCCCACACCTGTTCCTTGGACCTGGCTGGTTCAGCAAGTTCCCTTTTCTGCAACTGTGAGCCCCTGAGGGGTGATGATTGGCTGACCTGGGCAGCCTTACCGTGCCGGCCAGCCCTCCCCAGGTGTGCCTGGGTTGAGATCAATATAAATACCACTCCAGGAAGCAAGAGCCCCTGCAGCTGTGCCTGACGCCATTTTCTCTGCCCTGTCAGCAGTCTCGGGGCTGGGCTGGTGGGAGGGAGTGAGAGGCCACGGCTTTGTGGGTGGCCCAGTGTGAGTGGGGCTCTGCTGGACTTTCTGCAGCAGTTGCCAGGCTGCCACCTGCTAAAGAAGAGGATGTGTCACCCATACCTGCTGCTGGAATTTCTCCCTGGGCAGAGGTGAGGAAGGAAAAAAGCAGTGGGGACAGGGACAGGACGGGTATCTCAGGCAGGGAAATGGAAATCTTCCAGAAGAGCACCCAGGGCCAGGACCATCCTGGCTGGCCTGCAGGCACCAAGTCAGCTGGCATGCTGTCACTTGTGTGGCTCCATGGCCCTTCCTCTAGGCTTTCAAGTCCTTGTATATATTCAGGTGTTTTACCTGGGAAGGGTGGGAACAGTTCAGCAGCAACTGGCCTGGGGCTCAGCTCACGTTTACTCACAGATGCCTCGGCACGGTGCCCCAGCTTTGCAATGAGGACGCTTGTTGTGTGGGGGCTGCTGGCTGAATGGGAGACGATTCCCCACCACTGACCAACTTCAGAATTGTTTACAACTGGAGCAAGTGCCCTGATACGGTTTTCCTCTGAGGACCTGGTGGGTTCTGTTTTTTTTTTTTCTCTTTTTCGTTTTTGGTTCAAGGTAGATTTTATTCCTCTTTTTTGTATTTACAGATATAAGCATGGAAATAATTTATTCATATAAATACATGTATGTGAAGGGAATAATTGTTTTTTCTGTTTTATTTTTTAAATTTTATTTCTTTTTAATTTTGAATTTTATTTTATATTTTTATACAGCAGGTTCTTATTGGTTATCTATTTTATACATATAAATGTTTACATGCCAATCCCAATCTCTCAACTCCTCCCACCACCAACCCCCAAGAGCTTTCCCCCCTTGTTGTCCATACGATTGTTGTCTGCATCTGTTGCTCTATTTATGCCTTGCAAAACGGTTAATCTGTACAGTTTTTCTAGGTTCCACATATATGCATGAATATACAAGATTTGTTTTTCTCTTTCTGACTTACTTCACTCTGTATGACAGTCTCTAGATCCATCGACGTCTCTACAAATGACCCAATTTCATTCCTTTCATGGCTTAGTAATATTCCATTTTATATATGTACCACATCTTTATGCATTCGTCTGTCTGTGGGCATTTAGGTTGCTTCCATTACCTCGATATTGTAAATAGTGATGCAATGAACATTGCGGTGAATGTCTCTTTTTGATTTATGGTTTTGTCTGGGTATATGTCCAGTACTGGGATTGCTGTATCATATGGTAATTCTATTATTAGTTTCTTAAGAAACTCCATATTGTTCTCCATAGTGACTGTATCAATTTATATTCCCAACAATAGTGGAAGAGGCTTCCTTTTCTCCACACCCTTTCCAGCATTTGTTGTTTGTAGATTTTCAGATGTTGCCCATTCTAACAGGTGTGAGGTGATACCTCATTGTTGAGTCCATTTCGTTTAACAAGGGGTAGGTCTTGTCTATTACATATTTGGCTTATGGAACTGTATCTGTGCTAATTTCAAACTCTGGTTTTATGCAGCACCCCAACTCACCTTTCCCCTTAAGCAAGCATAAGTTGGTTTTCTAAACTTGAGACCCTGTTCTGTTTTGTAATTCAGTTCATGTGTAGCCAAGTTTACATTCTGTACATTAGTGATACCTTATGATGTTTCTTTTTCTGTGTGACTTATTTCACTTAGAATCATCGTGCCTCAATCCACTCATTATGCTGGTACAGGCCTGGTGACACAGATTTCATTGCTGAGTGGTATTCTGTTGTCCGTAAGTACCGCAACTTCTTTATCAATTATTTGTTCTCTGGGATATTTAACTTGTACTGTAGAAGAGGTTCCTGTAAACAGAGCCGTCCCAAATTTTGGGGTGGCTGTGTCTTTTTGATTTTAATTTCCCTAAGCTATAGGACCATAAGTGGAAATGCCCTAGACTCTGTTGCTTTGTTTTTCAGATGTATCAGGAAACACCATACACTTCTCCAGAGTGGCTGTTGGCAATTTACATCCCGCCCATCAGCATAACAAGGCTCCTTTTTCCCCATGGCCTGTCTTGCCTTTCTGGATTTTACACTTTTCTCAGATGGCCCTTTAGACCAGGGGGAAGTGACACTTCATAGTAGTTCGGATTTCCATTGCAAGCTTGCTTGGTTTGCCAAAAAGGGCGTATGTGTTTTTTCCTGAATATATTCAGGAACAAACTCATACGCCCTTTTTTGCCAAGTGCATCATTGTCGATGTTCTGCCTCTTTTCCTATGCTTTAAATGCAAATCCAGTCTACCTCCTGAAATCGGTTTCCTGAAATTCTGCCCCGCTTTCAAGTCCTCTTCACAGCTTTACTTCAATATATTTTTGAACGTTATCTGTCATTTATAACTCTGCACGTTTGTGAATTACAGGGCCCCTGAGCTCCTTTCTTCAACTCGCTTTCTTGTGAGCTCTCCGCAAACCCGCAAGACTACTCCAAGGCCCTAATCTGCTTCTGGCAGGGCACGCTGAGCCTTTGGTTAATTCCTCTTCCTGGTGGGAAATGAGTGTTAAATATGCCCGTCCAGACACCTACCTCACTCTCAACCCCTTGGTGATGTGGGTCCTCTGGTTTGTGGCCACCTTTGCTGGGTTCCTCACCTTTCGATGATGTGGCCCCACTAGTGTGAGGACACTCCTGCTTGGTTCCCATCCACGTGGTTATGTGGACCCCCTGGTGAGAGTCTGTTCCTGGCTGTGTTCCTCACCCACCTGTGAGGGAGACCCTCTGCTGATAGGTCACTCCTGCATGGCTGGAACACATTGCCTTGGTGAAGTCAGCCATGTGGTGGCAGTTGGAGCATGCTGGGAATCTCCTCCCCCCGGTGATGAGGGCCCTCTTGGGTCAGGCCCTAACTGCTGGGCTCACCAACTTTTCTTAGTGAGCCCAGTGATGCTTTGGCACTCCTCTTAGGATCCCATCTCCATGGGGATGTGGGCCTTCTGCTCTGAGGTCCCAACGGCTGGGTTGTTCACATTTTCATGATGTGGGCTCTCTCGTGTTAGTTCACAGAGGCCTGGATCCCATAGCCTCTGTGCTCTTGGCCGCCTGCTGGGAGGTTCCAACTGCTGGATTCCTCACTTTTTTAATTTTTTGGGCCCTCTGTTGTGAGGATCCTCCTGCCTGCCTCACTCCCAGCCCCTTCGTGATGTGTGTCGTCTGGTTTGAGGCCACATGTGCTGGGTGCCTCACCTTTCGATGATGTGGGACCAATGGTCTTAGGAGACTCCTGCCTGGTTCACATCCCCTTGGTGATGTGGGCCCTCTGTTGAGAGTCTGATCCTGGCTGGGTTCCTCACCCATCTGTGAGGTGGGCCGTCTGCTGTGAGGTCACTCCTGCCTGGCTTGCTCACCTCGCCTTGTGAACATGAGCCCTCTGGTGGCACTTGGAGCCTGCTAGGAGCCTCCTCCCCTCAGTTATGAGGGCCCTCTGGTGTCAGGCCCTAACTGCTGGGCTCCCCACATTTTGTGATGTGCGCCCAGTGGTGCGAGGACACTCCAGCCAGGTTCACATCCCCATTGGGATGTGGGCCTTCTGCTCTGAGGTCCCAACGCCTGGGTTGCTCACAGTTTCATGATGTGGGCTCTCTGCTGTTAGTTCACTCCTGCCTGCATCCCATAGCTTCTGTGCTCTCGGCCGCCTGCTGGGAGGTTCCAACTGCTAGATTCCTCACCTTTCTTATTCTTTGGGCCCTCTGTTTTTAGGCTACTCCAACCTGCCTCACTCCCATCCCCTTTGTGATGTATGTCCTCTGATATGAGGCCGCATGTGCTGGGTTCCTCACCTTTCGATGATGTGGCCCCACTGGTGGGAGGACAGTCCTGACTGGTTCCCATCCCCTTGGTGTTGTGGGCCCTCTGGCGAGAGTCTCATCCTGCCTCGGTTCCTCACCCTTCTGTTAGATAGGCCCTCTGCTGTGAGGTCACTACTGCCTGGCTGGCGCATGCCACCTTGTAGACGTGGGCCCTCTGTTGGCAGTTGGAACCTGCTGGGAGTCTCCTCCCCTCAGTTATTAGGGCCCCCTGGCGTCAGGCCCTAAGTGCTGGGCTCCTAACATTTTCTGATATGTGCTAAGTGGTGCGAGGCCACTCCTGCCAGGTTCCCATCCCAATGGGGATGTGGGCCTTCTGTTCTGAGGTCCCAACGGCTGGGCTGCTCACAGGTTCATGATGTGGGCCCTCTGCTGTGAATTCACTGCGGCCTGGATCCCATAGCCTCGGTGCTCTGGGCCGCTTGCTGGGAGGTTCCAACTGCTGGATTCCTCAACTTTTATATTCTATGGACCCTGTGTTGTGAGGCCGGTCCTGCCAGCCTAATTCTGAACCCCTTGGTGATGTGGTTCCTCTGGTTTGAGGCTACATGTGCTGGGATCCTCACCTTTCGATGATGTTGTCCCACTGGTGTGGGGACACTCTTGCCTGGTTCCCATCCCCTTGGTGAAGTGGGCCCTCTGGTGTGAGGCTGATCCTGACTGGGTTCGTCACACTTCTCTGAGGTGGGCCCTCTGCTGTGAGGTCATTCGTGCCTGGTTGGCACACATCGCCTTGGCGACGTCAGCCCTCTGGTGGCAGTTGGAGGCTGCTGGGAGTCTCATTCCCTTGGTGATGAGGGCCCTCTGGCGTCAGGCCCTAAGTGCTGGTCTCCCAAAATTTTCTGATAGGTTCTCAGTGGTGCGAGGACACTCCTACCAGATTTCCATCCCCATGGTTATGTGGGCCTCCTGCTCTGAGGTCCCAATGGCTGGGTTGCTCAGTTTCATGACATGAGCCCTCTTCTGTGAGTTCACTGTGGGCTGGATCCCATAGCCTCGGTGCTCTGGGCCGCCTGCTGGGAGGTTCCAACTGCTGGATTCCTCACTTTATTATTCTATGTGCCCAGTGTTGTGAGGCTACTCCTGCCTGCCTCACTCCGAGGCCCTTGGTGATGTGGGTCCTCTGGTTTGAGGACACATGTGCTGAGTACCTCACCTTTCAATGATGTGGCCCCACTGGTGTGAAGACACTCCTGCCTGGTTCCCATCCCCTTGGTGATGTGGGCCCTCTGGTGAGAGTCTGATGTTGGCTGGGGTTCTCACCCTTCTGTGAGGTGGGACCTCTGCTGTGAGGTAACTCCTGCCTGGCTTGCTCACGTTGCCTTGGCAACGTGAGCCCTCAGGTGGCAGTTGGAGCCTGCTGGGAATCTCCTCCCCTCAGTTATGAGAGCTCTGGATAAAATACATATGCACTTTTTTGCCAAGTACATTATTTTCCATGTTCTGTCTCTTTTCCTATGCTTTAAGAGCGACTCCCCTGTACCTTCTGAAATCGGTTTCCTGCAATTCTGCCCCGCTTTCAAGTCCTCTTGGCAGCCTTACTTCAATACATTTTTGGACCATAGCTGTCATTTATAACTCTGCAGGTTTGTGAATGACAGTGCCCCTGAGCTCCTTTCTTCAACTCGCTTTCTTGTGAGCTCTCCGCAACACCGCAGGATTGCTTCAGGCCCGAGTGTAGTTCCAGAACGGCACGCTGAGCCTTCGGTTAATTCCTCTTCCTGGTGGGAACTGAGAGTTAAATTTGCCCGTCCTGACTCCTGCAGCTAGTCTCTCATTGGTTCTCCCGATTCCTGTTAATCTTATGCAGAAATTGCAAACTGGGCCAAACAGGAGGTTAAAGGCACTGACTCTCCAAGTGAGGAGAGTGTTAGTAAAGCGTCTGGAATGTTGAACCCAAGTACCAGGGGACGAAAACTGAGACACATTTGAACATGTTTCCCGATCACATGGTGGATCATACTCTGGGTTCCACATGCATGTTTTAGATGAAGGAAGAATCCCTTCAACCTGGAGAGTTGAGACCCATGGAATGGGTAATATGCAATATGATTTCAAAGGGTCTGCATTTGCTCACCAAACCTCACCAATCCTATCACTGCTGAGTTTATGTCACTGTACACACGCTTGATTCTCTTTCAGAGACATATATATCCATAGGTTTCAAGATTCTTACTAGTCAGGTATATTCTTAGGCGTTTAATATGGGGTGTTGAGTCCACTTCGTTGAGCAATGAGTAGCTCTTGTCTATTACATATTTGGCTTATGGAATGGTATCTGTGCTAATTTCAATCTCTGGATTTACGTAGCACCCCAACTCACCTTTCCCCTTAAGCAAGCATAAGTTGGTTTTCTACATTTGAGACCCTGTTCTGTTTTGTAATTCAGTTCCTGTGTAGCCAAGTTTACATTCCGTGTAGTAGTGATATCTTATAATGTTTCTTTTTCTGTGTGACTTATTTAACTGAGAATCATCGTACCTGAATCCACTCATTATGCTGCTACGGGCCTGATGACCTAGATTTCATTGCTGAGTGATATTGCATAATACGTATGTACCACAACTTCTTTATCTATTTTTCGCTTTCTGCGATATTGAACTTGTACCGTAAACGAGGTTCTCGTAAACCGAGCCATCCCAAACTTTGGGGTGGCCGTGTCTTTTTGATTTTAATGTCCCTAAACTATAGGACCATAAGTGGAAGTGCCCTAGGCTCTGTTGCTCTGTTTTTTAGATGTTTCAGAAAACACCATACACTTCTCCAGAGTGGCTGTTGGCAATTTACATCCCGCCCATCAGCATAGCAAGGCTCCCAGTTCTCCATGGCCTGTCCTGCCTTTCTGGATTTTACACTTTTTTCAGATGTCCGTTTTGACCGGGGGGCAGTGAGACTTCATTGTAGTGCAGATTTCCTTTGCAAGCTTGCTTAGTTGGCCAAAAGGGGCGTATGCGTTTTTTCCTGAATATATTCAGGAAAAAACGCATACGCCCCTTTTGGCCAAGTGCATCATTGTGGACGTTCTGCCTCTTTTCCTATGCTTTACATGCAATTCCAGTCTACCTCCTGAAATCGGTTTCCTGCAATTCTGCCCCGCTTTCAAGTCCTCTTGGCAGCCTTACTTCAATATATTTTTGGACGATAGGTGTCATTTATAACTCTGCAGGTTTGTGAATGACAGTGTCCCTGAGCTCCTTTCTTCAACTCGCTTTCTTGTGAGCTGGCCGCAAGACCGCAGGATTGCTTCAGGCCCTAGTATGGTTCCGGCATGGCACGCTGGGCCTTTGGTTAATTCCTCTTCCTGGTGGGAAATGAGAGTTAAATTTGCCCGTCCAGACACCTCCTGCTAGTCTCTCATTGCTTCTCCCAATTCCTGTTCATCTTCCGCAGAAATTGCAAACTGGGCCAAACAGGAGTTTAAAGGCACTGACTCTCCAAGTGGGGAGAGTGTTAGTAAAGCATCTGGAATGTTGCACCCGAGTACCAGGGGACGAAAACTGAGACACATTTGAACACGTTTCCCGATCACACGGTGGATCATACTCTGGGTTCCACATGCATGTTTTAGCTGAAGGAAGAATCCCTTAAACTTGGAGAGTTGAGACCCATAGAATGGGTACCATGCAATATGACTTCAAAGTGTCTGCATTTGCTCACCGATCCTCACCAATCCTATCACTGCTGCGTTTATGCCGCTATAAACACGCTTGATTCTCTTTCGGAGACATATCAAACCATAGGTTTTAAGATTCTTACTAGTCAGGTATATTCTTAAGCGTTTAATATGGGGTGTTGAGTCCACTTCGTTGAGCAAGGAGTAGCTCTTGTCTATTACATATTTGGCTTATGGAACGGAATCTGTGCTAATTTCAATCTCTGGTTTTATGCAGCACCCCAACTCACCTTTCCCCTTAAGCAAGCATAAGTTGGTGTGCTACATTTGAGACCCTGTTTTATTTTGTAATTCAGTTCCTGTGTAGCCAAGTTTACATTCCGTGTAGTAGTGATATCTTATGATGTTTCTTTTTCTCTGTGACTTTTTTCACTTAGAATCATCATACCTGAATCCACTCGTTATGTTGCTATGGGCCTGATAACATAGATTTCATTGCTGAATGATATTGCATTGTACGTAAGTTCCACAACTTCTTTATCCATTTTTCGCTTTCTGTGATATTGAACTTGTACCGTAAACGAGGTTCTTGTAAACAGAGCCGTCCGAAACTTTGGGGTGGCTGTGTGTTTTTGATTTTAATTTCCCTAAGCTATAGGACCATAAGTGGAAGTGCCCTAGGCTCTGTTGCTTTGTTTTTGGATGTTTCAGGAAACACCATACACTTCTCCAGAGTGGCTGTTGGCAATTGACATCCGGCCCATCAGCAAAACAAGGCTCCCAGTTCTCCATGGCCTGTCCTGCCTTTCTGGATTTTACACTTTTTTCGGATGGTCCTTTGACCGGGGGGCAGTGAGAATTCATTGTAGTGCAGATTTCCTTTGCAAGCTTGCTTGGTTGGCCAAAAAGTGCGTATGCGTTTCTTCCTGAATATATTGAGGAAAAAACGCATACGCACTTTTTGGCCAAGTGCATCATTGTGGACGTTCTGCCTCTTTTCCTATGCTTTACATGCAATTCCAGTCTACCTCCTCAAATCGGTTTCCTGCAATTCTGACACGCATTCAAGTCCTCTTGGCAGCCTTACTTCAATATATTTTTGGACGATAGGTGTCATTTATAACTCTGCAGGTTTGTGAATTACAGTGCTCCTCAGCTCCTTTCTGCAACTCGCTTTCTTGTGAGCTGGCGGCAACACCGCAGGATTGCTTCAGGCCCTATTGTGGTTTGGACACGGCACGCTGAGCCTTTGGTTAATTCCTCTTCCTGGTGGGAAATGAGAGTTAAATTTGCCCGTCCAGGCACCTCCAGCAAGTCTCTCGTGGGTTCTCCCTATTCCTGTTCATTTTCCGCAGAATTTGCAAACTGGGGCAAACAGGAGGTTAAAGGCACTGACTCTCCAAGTGGGGAGAGTGTTAGTAAAGCGTCTGGAATGTTGCACCGAAGTACCAGGGGACGAAAACTGAGACACATTTGAACACATTTTCCGATCACATGGTGGATCATACTCTGGGTTCCACATGTATGTTTTAGCTGAAGGAAGAATCCCTTAAACCTGGAGAGATGAGACACATGGAATGGGTACCATGCAATATGACTTCAAAGGGTCTGTATTTGCTCACCGAACCTCACCCATCCTATCACTGCTGGGTTTATGCCGCTGTATACATGCTTTATTCTCTTTCGGAGACATATAAATCCATAGGTTTTAAGATTCTTACTAGTCAGGTATATTCTTAGGCGTTTAATATGGGGTGTTGAGTCCACTTCGTTGAGCAAGGAGTAGCTCTTGTCGATTACATATTTGGCTTATGGAACGGTATCTGTGCTAGTTTCAATCTCTGGTTTTATGCAGCACCCCAACTCACCTTTCCCCTTAAGGAAACATAGGTTGATTTTCTACATTTGAGACCCTGTTGTGTTTTGTAATTCAGTTCCTGTGTAGCCAAGTTTACATTCCGTTTATTAGTGATATCTTATGATGTTTCTTTTTCTGTGTGACTTATTTCACTTAGAATCATCGTACCTGAATCCACTCATTATGCTTCTACGGGCCTGATGACATAGATTTCATTGCTGAGTGATATTGCATTGTACGTAAGTACCACAACTTCTTTATCCATTTTTCGCTTTCTTTGATATTGAACTTGTACCGTAAACGAGGTTCTTGTAAACAGAGCCGTCCCAAACTTTGGGGTGGCTGTGTCTTTTTGATTTTAATTTCCCTAATCTATAGGAGCATAAGTGGAAGTGCCCTAGGCTCTGTTGCTTTGTTTTTTAGATGTTTCAGGAAACACCATAAACTTCTCCAGAGTGGCTGTTGACAATTGTCATCCTGCCCTTCAGCATAACAAGGCTCCCAGTTCTCCACGGCCTGTCCTGCCTTTCTGGATTTTACACTTTTTTCAGATGTCCGTTTTGACCGGGGGGCAGTGAGACTTCATTGTAGTGCAGATTTCCTTTGCAAGCTTGCTTGGTTGACCAAAAAGTGCGTATGCGTTTTTTCCTGAATATATTCAGGAAAAAACGCATACGCCCTTTTTGGCCAAGTGCTTCATTGTGGACGTTCTGCCTCTTTTACTATGGTTTACATGCAATTCCAGTCTACCTCC
The DNA here is from genome assembly GCF_937001465.1 of Orcinus orca. Classification (NCBI taxonomy): domain Eukaryota; kingdom Metazoa; phylum Chordata; class Mammalia; order Artiodactyla; family Delphinidae; genus Orcinus; species Orcinus orca. The sequence goes on along the minus strand of NC_064562.1, from coordinate 58,109,845 downwards.
TGAAATCGGTTTCCTGCAATTCTGCCCCGCATTCAAGTCATCTTGGCAGCCTTACTTCAGTATATTTTTGGATGATAGCTGTCATTTATAACTCTGCAGGTTTGTGAATGACATTGCCCCTGAGCTCCTTTCTTCAACTCGCTTTCTTGTGAGCTGGCCGCAACACCGCAGGATTGCTTCAGGCCCTAGTGTGGTTCTGGCACGGCACCCTGAGCCTTTGGTTAATTCCTCTACCTGGTGGGAAATGAGAGTTAAATTGGCCCTTCCAGACACCTCCAGCTAGTCTCTCATTGGTTCTCCCTATTCCTGTTCATTTTCCGAAGACATTGCATACTCGGCCAAACAGGAGTTTAAAGGCACTGACTCTCCAAGTGGGGAGAGTGTCATTAAAGCGTCCGGAATGTTGCACCCGAGTACCAGTGGACGAAAACTGAGACACATTTGAACACGTTTCCCGAACGCAAGGTGGATCATACTCTGGGTTCCACATGCATGTTTTAGCTGAAGGAAGAATCCCTTAAACCTGGAGAGTTGAGACCCATGGAATGGGTACAATGCAATATGACTTCAAAGGGTCTGCATTTGCTCACCGAACCTCACCATCCTATCACTGCTGCGTGTATGCCACTGTACGCACGCTTGATTCTCTTTTGGAGACATATAAATCCATAGGTTTTAAGATTCTTACTAGTCAGGTATATTCCTAGGAATTTAATATGTTGTGTTGAGTCCACTTCGTTGATCAAGGAGAAGCTCTTGTCTATTACATATTTGGCTTATGGAACGGTATCTGTGCTAATTTCAATCTCTGGTTTTATGCAGCACCCCAACTCACCTTTCCCCTTAAGCAAGCATAAGTTGGTTTTCTACATTTGAGACCCTGTTCTGTTTTGTAATTCAGTTCCTGTGTAGCCAAGTTTACATTCCGTGTAGTAGTGATATCTTATGATGTTTCTTTTTCTGTGTGACTTATTTCACTTAGAATCATCGTACCTGAATCCACTCATTATGCTGCTACGGGCCTGATGACATAGATTTCATTGCTGAGTGATATTGCATTGTACGTAAGTACCACAACTTCTTTACCCATTTTTCGCTTTCTGTGATATTGAACTTGTACTGTAAACGAGGTTCTTGTAAACAGAGCCGTCCCAAACTTTGGGGTGGCTGTGTCTTTTTGATTTTAATTTCCCTAAGCTATAGGACCATAAGTGGAAGTGCCCTAGGCTCTGTTGCTTTGTTTTGTAGATGTTTCAGGAAACACCATACAGTTCTCCAGAGTGGCTGTTGGCAATTTTCATCCTGCCCTTCAGCATGACAAGGCTCCCAGTTCTCCACGGCCTGTCCTGCCTTTCTGGATTTTACACTTTTTTCAGATGGCCCTTTTGACTGGGGGGCAGTGAGACTTCATTGTAGTGCAGATTTCCTTTGCAAGCTTGCTTGGTTGGCCAAAAAGGGCGTATGCGTTTTTTCCTGAATATATTCAGGAAAAAACTCATACGCCCTCTTTGGCCAAGTGCATCATTGTGGACGTTCTGCCTCTTTTCCTATGCTTTACATGCAATTCCAGTCTACCTCCTGGAATCGGTTTCCTGCAATTGTGCCCCGCATTCACGTCCTCTTGGCAGCCTTACTTCAGTATATTTTTGGATGATAGCTGTCACTTATAACTCTGCAGGTTTGTGAATGACAGTGCCCGTGAGCTCCTTTCTTCAACTCGCTTTCTTGTGAGCTGGCCGCAACACCGCAGGATTGCTTCAGGCCCTAGTGTGGTTCTGGCATGGCACGCTGAGCCTTTGGTTAATTCCTCTTCCTGGTGGGAAATGAGAGTTAAATTTGCCCGTCCAGACACCTCCAGCTAGTCTCTCATTGGTTCTCCCTATTCTTGTTCATTTTCCGCAGACATTGCATACTCGGCCAAACAGGAGGTTAAAGGCACTGACTCTCCAAGTGGGGAGAGTGTTAGTAAAGCGTGTGGAATGTTGCACCTGAGTACAAGGGGACGAAAACTGAGACACATTTGAACACGTTTCCCGATCACAAAGTGGATCATACTCTGGGTTCCACATGCATGTTTTAGCTGAAGGAAGAATCCCTTAAACCTGGAGAGTTGAGACCCATGGAATGGGTAATAGGCAATATGACTTCAAAGGGTCTGCATTTGCTCACCGAACCTCACCAATCCTATCACTGCTGCGTTTATGCCGCTGTACACACACTTGATTCTCTTTTGGAGACATATAAATCCATAGGTTTTAAGATTCTTACTAGTCAGGTATATTCTTAGGCGTTTAATATGGGGTGTTGAGTCCACTTCGTGAGCAAGGAGTAGCTCTTGTCTATTACATATTTGGCTTATGGAACGGTATCTGTGCTAATTTCAATCTCTGGTTTTATGCAGCACCCCAACTCACCTTTCCCCTTCAGCAAGCAGAAGTTGGTTTTCTATATTTGAGACGCTGTTCTGTTTCGTAATTCAGTTCCTGTGTAGCCACGTTTACATTGCGTCTAGTGGTGATATCTTATGATGTTTCTTTTTCTGTGTGACTTATTTCACTTAGAATCATCGTACCTGAATCCACTCATTATGCTGCTACGGGCCTGATGACATAGATTTCATTGCTGAGTGATATTGCATTGTACGTAAGTTCCACAAGTTCTTTATCCATTTTTCGCTTTCTGCGATATTGAACTTGTACCGTAAACGAGGTTCCTGTAAACAGAGCCGTCCCAAATTTTGGGGTGGCTGTGTCTTTTTGATTTTAATCTCCGTAAGCTATAGGACCATAAGTGGAAGTGCCCTAGACTCTGTTGCTTTGTTTTTTAGATGTTTCAGGAAACACCATACACTGCTCCAGAGTGGCTGTTGGCAATTTACATCCCACCCATCAGCATAACAAACCTCCCAGTTCTCCGTCGCCTGTCCTGCCTTTCTAGATTTTACACTTTTTTCAGATGACCCTTTTGACCAAGGGGCAGTGAGACTTCATTGCAGTGCAGATTTCATTTGCAAGCTTGCTTGGTTGGCCAAAAAGGGCGTATGCGTTTTTTCCTGAATATATTCAGGAAAAAATGCATACGCCCTTTTTGGCCCAGTGCATCATTGTGGACGTTCTGCCTCTTTTCCTATGCTTTACATGCAATTCCTGTCTACCTCCTGAAATCGGTTTCCTGCAATTCTGCCCAACATTCAAGTCCTCTTGGCTGCCTTACTTCAATATATTTTTGGACGATTGCTGTCATTTATAACTCTGCAAGTTTGTGAATGACAGTGCCCCTGAGCTCCTTTCTTCAACTCGCTTTCTTGTGAGCTGGCCGCAACACGGCAGGTTTGCTTCAGGCCATAGTGTGGTTCCGGCACAGCATGCTGAGCCTTTGGTTAAATCCTCTTCCTGGTGGGAAATGAGAGTTAAATTTGCCCGTCCAGACACCTCCAGCTAGTCTCTCATTGTTTCTCCCTATTCTGTTCATTTTCTGCAGAAATTTCAAACTGGGCAAAACAGGAGGTTAAAGGCACTGACTCTCCAAGTGGGGAGAGTGTTAGTAAAGCGTCTGGAAAGTTGCACCTGAGTACCAGGGAACGAAAACTGAGACACATTTGAACATGTTTCCCGATCACACGGTGGATCATACTCTGGGTTCCACATGCATGTTTTAGCTGAAGGAAGAATCCCTTAAACCTGGAGAGTTGAGACCCATGGAATGGGTACCATGCAATATGACTTCAAAGGGTCTGCATTTGCTCACCGAACCTCACCAATCATATCACTGCTGCGTTTATGCCACTGTACACACGCTTGATTCTCTTTTGGAGACATATAAATCCATAGGTTTTAAGATTCTTACTAGTCAGGTATATTCTTAGGCGTTTAATATGGGGTGTTGAGTCCACTTCGTTGAGCAAGGAGTAGCTCTTGTCTATTACATATTTGGCTTATGGAACGGTATCTGTGCTAATTTCAATCTCTGGTTTTATGCAGCACCCCAACTCACCTTTCCCCTTAAGCAAGCATAAGTTGGTTTTCTACATTTGAGACCCTGTTCTGTTTTGTAATTAAGTTCCTGTGTAACCAAGTTTACATTGCGTCTAGTAGTGATATCTTATGATGTTTCTTTTTCTGTGTGACTTATTTCACTTAGAAACATCGTACCTGAATCCACTCATTATGCTGCTACGGGCCTGATGACAAAGATTTCATTGCTGAGTGATATTGCATTGTACGTAAGTACCACAACTTCTTTATCCATTTTTCACTTTCTGCGATATTGAACTTGTACCGTAAACGAGGTTCTTCTAATCAGAGCCGTCCCAAACTTTGGGGTGGCTGTGTCTTTTTGATTTTAATTTCCCTAAGCTATAGGACCATAAGTGGAAGTGCCATAGGCTCTGTTGCTTTGTTTTTTAGATGTTTCAGGAAACACCATACACTTCCTCAGAGTGGCTGTTGGCAATTTACATCCCGCCCATCAGCATAACAAGGCTCCCAGTTCTCCATGGCCTGTCCTGCCTTTCTGGATTTTACACTTTTTTCAGATGGCCCTTTTGACCGGGGGGCAGTGAGACTTCATTGTAGTGCAGATTTCCTTTGCAAGCTTGCTTAGTTGGCCAAAAAGGGCGTATGCGTTTTTTCCTATATATATTCTGGAAAAAAGGCATATGGACTTTTTGGCCAAGTGCATCATTGTGGACGTTCTGCCTCTTTTCCTATGCTTTACATGCAATTCCAGTCTACCTCCTGAAATCGGTTTCCTGCAATTCTGCCCCGCTTTCAAGTCCTCTTGGCAGCCTTACTTCAATATATTTTTGGACGATAGCTGTCATTTATAACTCTGCAGGTTTGTGAATGACATTGCCCCTGAGCTCCTTTCTTCAACTCGCTTTCTTGTGAGCTGGCCGCAACACCGCAGGATTGCTTCAGGCCCTAGTGTGGTTCCGGCATGGCACGCTGAGCCTTTGGTTAATTCCTCTTCCTGGTGGGAAATGAGAGTTAAATTTGCCCGCCCAGACACCTCCAGCTACTCTCTCATTGGTTCTCCCTATTCCTGTTCATTTTCCGCAGAAATTGCAAACTGGGCCAAACAGGAGGTTAAAGGCACTGACTCTCCAAGTGGGGAGACTGTTAGTAAAGCGTCTGGAATGTTGCACCCGAGTACCAAGGGACGAAAACTTAGACACATTTGAACACGTTTACCGATCACACGGTGGATCATACTCTGGGTTCCACATGCATGCTTTAGCTGAAGGAAGAATCCCTTAAACCTGGAGAGTTGAGACCCATGGAATGGGTACCATGCAATATGACTTCAAAGGGTCTGCATTTGCTCACCGAACCTCACCAATCCTATCAGTGCTGCGTTTATGCCGCTGTACACATGCTTGATTCTCTTTCGGAGACATATACATCCATAGGTTTTAAGATTCTTACTAGTCAGGTATATTTTTAGGCGTTTAATATGGGGTGTTGAGTCAACTTCGTTGAACAAGGTGTAGCTCTAGTCTATTATATATTTGGCTTATGGAACGGTATCTGTGCTACTTTCAATCTCTGGTTTTATGCAGAACCCAACTCACCTTTACCCTTAAGCAAGCATAAGTTGGTTTTCTGCATTTGAGACCCTGTTCTGTTTTGTAATTCAGTTCCTTTGTAGCCAAGATTACATTCCGTGTATTAGTGATATCTTATGATGTTTCTTTTTCTGTGTGACTTATTTCACTTAGAATCATCGTACTTTTATCCACTCATTATGCTGCTACGGGCCTGATGACATAGATTTCATTGCTGAGTGATATTGCATTGTTCGTAAGTACCACAACTTCTTTATCCATTTTTCACTTTCTGCGATATTGAACTTGTACCATAAACGAGGTTCTTCTAATCAGAGCCGGCCCAAACTTTGGGGTGGCTGTGTCTTTTTGATTTTAATTTCCCTAAGCTATAGGACCATAAGTGGAAGTGCCCTAGGCTCTGTTGCTTTGTTTTTTAGACGTATCAGGAAACACCATACACTTCCTCAGAGTGGCTGTTGGCAATTTACATCCCACCCATCAGCATAACAAGGCTCCCAGTTGTCCATGGCCTGTCCTGCCTTTCTGGATTTTACACTTTTTTCAGATGGCCCTTTTGACCAGGGGGCAGTGAGACTGCATTGTAGTGCAGATTTCCTTTGCAAGCTTGCTTAGTTGGCGAAAAAGGGCGTATGCGTTTTTTCCTATATATATTCTGGAAAAAAGGCATATGCCCTTTTTGGCCAAGTGCATCATTGTGGACGTTCTGCCTCTTTTACTATGCTTTACATGCAATTCCAGTCTACCTCCTGAAATCGGTTTCCTGCAATTCTGCCCCGCTTTCAAGTCCTCTTGGCAGCCTTACTTCAATATATTTTTGGACGATAGCTGTCATTTATAACTCTGCAGGTTTGTGAATGACATTGCCCCTGAGCTCCTTTCTTCAACTCGCTTTCTTGTGAGCTGGCCGCAACACCGCAGGATTGCTTCAGGCCCTAGTGTGGTTCCGGCATGGCACACTGAGCCTTTGGTTAATTCCTCTTCCTGGTGGGAAATGAGAGTTAAATTTGCCCGTCCAGACACCTCCAGCTAGTCTCTCATTGGTTCTCCCTATTCCTGTTCATTTTCCGCAGAAATTGCAAACTGGGCCAAACAGGAGGTTAAAGGCACTGACTCTCCAAGTGGGGAGAGTGTTAGTAAAGCGTCTGGAATGTTGCACCCGAGTACCAGGGGACGAAAAGTGAGACACATTTGAACACGTTTCCCGATCACACGGTGGATCATACTCTGGGTTCCACATGCATGTTTTAGCTGAAAGAAGAATCCCTTAAACCTGGAGAGTTGAGACCCATGGAATGGGTACCATGCAATATGACTTCAAAGGGTCTGCATTTGCTCACCGAACCTCACCAATCCTATCACTGCTGCGTTTATGCCACTGTACACATGCTTGATTCTCTTTCGGAGACATATAAATCCATAGGTTTTAAGATTCTTACTAGTCAGGTATATTTTTAGGCGTATAATATGGGGTGTTGAGTCGACTTCGTTGAGCAAGGTGTAGCTCTAGGCTATTATATATTTGGCTTATGGAACGGTATCGGTGCTACTTTCAATCTCTGGTTTTATGCAGCACACCAACTCACCTTTCCCCTTAAGCAAGCATAAGTTGGTTTTCTGCATTTGAGACCCTGTTCTGTTTTGTAATTTAGTTCCTTTGTAGCCAAGTTTACATTCCGTGTATTAGTGATATCTTATGATGTTTCTTTTTCTGTGTGACTTATGTCACTTAGAATCATCGTAACTTAATCCACTCATTATGCTGCTACGGGCCTGATGACATAGATTTCATTGCTGAGTGATATTGCATTGTTTGTAAGTACCACAACTTCTTTATCCATTTTTCGCTTTCTGTGTTATTGAACTTGTCCCGTAAACGAGGTTCTTCTAATCAGAGCCGTCCCAAACTTTGGGGTGGCTGTGTCTTTTTGATTTTAATTTCCCTAAGCTATAGGACCATAAGTGGAAGTGCCCTAGGCTCTGTTGCTTTGTTTTTTAGATGTTTCAGGAAACACCATACACTTCCTCAGAGTGGCTGTTGGCAATTTACATCCCGCCCATCAGCATAAAAAGGCTACCAGTTCTCCATGGCCTGTCCTGCCTTTCTGGATTTTACACTTTTTTCAGATGGCCCTTTTGACCAGGGGGCAGTGAGACTTCATTGTAGTGCAGATTTCCTTTGCAAGCTTGCTTGGTTGGCCAAAAAGGGCGTATGCGTTTTTTCCTATATATATTCTGGAAAAAAGGCATACGCCCTTTTTGGCCAAGTGCATCATTGTGGACGTTCTGCCTCTTTTACTATGCTTTACATGCAATTCCAGTCTACCTCCTGAAATCGGTTTCCTGCAATTCTGCCCCGCTTTCAAGTCCTCTTGGCAGCCTTACTTCAATATATTTTTGGACGATAGCTGTCATTTATAACTCTGCAGGTTTGTGAATGACATTGCCCCTGAGCTCCTTTCTTCAACTCGCTTTCTTGTGAGCTGGCCGCAACACCACAGGATTGCTTCAGGCCCTAGTGTGGTTCCGGCATGGCACGCTGAGCCTTTGGTTAATTCCTCTTCCTGGTGTGAAATGAGAGTTAAATTTGCCCGTGGAGACACCTCCAGCTAGTCTCTCATTGGTTCTCCCTATTCCTGTTCATTTTCCGCAGAAATTGCAAACTGGGCCAAACAGGAGGTTAAAGGCACTGACTCTCCAAGTGGGGAGAGTGTTAGTAAAGCGTCTGGAATGTTGCACCCGAGTACCAGGGGACGAAAACTGAGACACATTTGAACACGTTTCCCGATCACACGGTGGATCATACTCTGGGTTCCACATGCATGTTTTAGCTGAAGGAAGAATCCCTTAAACCTGGAGAGTTGAGACCCATGGAATGGGTACCATGCAATATGACTTCAAAGGGTCTGCATTTGCTCACCGAACCTCACCAATCCTATCACTGCTGCGTTTATGCTGCTGTACACATGCTTGATTCTCTTTCGGAGACATATAAATCCATAGGTTTTAAGATTCTTACTAGTCAGGTATATTTTTAGGCGTTTAATATGGGGTGTTGAGTCGACTTCGTTGAGCAAGGTGTAGCTCTAGGCTATTATATATTTGGTTTATGGAACGGTATATGTGCTACTTTCAATCTCTGGTTTTATGCAGCACCCCAACTCACCTTTACCCTTTAAGAAAGCATAAGTTGGTTTTCTGCATTTGAGACCCTGTTCTGTTTTGTAATTCAGTTCCTTTGTAGCCAAGTTTACATTCCGTGTATTAGTGATATCTTATGATGTTTCTTTTTCTGTGTGACTTATTTCACTTAGAATCATCGTACCTAAATCCACTCATTATGCTGCTACGGGCCTGATGACATAGATTTCATTGCTGAGTGATATTGCATTGTACGTAAGTACCACAACTTCTTTATCCATTTTTCGCTTTCTGTGTTATTGAACTTGTACCGTAAACGAGGTTCTTTTAAACAGAGCCATCCCAAACTTTGGGGTGGCTGTGTCTTTTTGATTTTAGTTTCCCGAAGCTATAGGACCATAAGTGGAAGTTCCCTAGGCTCTGTTTCTTTGTCTTTTAGATGTTTCAAGAAACACCTTACACTTCTCCAGAGTGGCTGTTGGCAATTTACATCCCACCCATCAGCATAACAAGGCTCCCAGTTCTCCATGGCCTGTCCTGCCTTTCTGGATTTTACACTTTTTTCAGATGGCCCTTTTGACCGGGGGGCAGTTAGACTTCAATGTAGTGCAGATTTCCTTTGCAAGCTTGCTTGGTTGGCCAAAAAGGGCGTATGCGTTTTTTCCTGAATATATTCAGGAAAAAACCCATGCGCCATTTTTGGCCAAGTGCATCATTGTGGACGTTCTGCCTGTTTTCCTATGCTTTACATGCAATTCCAGTCTACCTCCTGAAATCGGTTTCCTGCAATTCTGCCCCGCTTTCAAGTCCTCTTGGCAGCCTTACTTCAATATATTTTTGGACGATAGCTGTCATTTATAACTCTGCAGGTTTGTGAATGACATTGCCCCTGAGCTCCTTTCTTCAACTAGCTTTCTTGTGAGCTGGCCGCAACACCACAGGATTGCTTCAGGCCCTAGTGTGGTGCCGGCATGGCACGCTGAGCCTTTGGTTAATTCCTCTTCCTGGTGGGAAATGAGAGTTAAATTTGCCCGTCCAGACACCTCCAGCTAGTCTCTCATTGGTTCTCCCTATTCCTGTTCATTTTCCGCAGAAATTGCAAACTGGGCCAAACAGGAGGTTAAAGGCACTGACTCTCCAAGTGGGGAGAGTGTAAGTAAAGCGTCTGGAATGTTGCACCCGAGTACCAGGGGACGAAACCTGAGACACATTTGAACACGTTTCCCGATCACACGGTGGATCATACTCTGGGTTCCACATGCATGTTTTAGCTGAAGGAAGAATCCCTTAAACCTGGAGAGTTGAGACCCATGGAATGGGTACCATGCAATATGACTTCAAAGGGTCTGAATTTGCTCACCGAACCTCACCAATCCTATCACTGCTGCGTTTATGCTGCTGTACACATGCTTGATTCTCTTTTGGAGACATATAAATCCATAGGTTTTAAGATTCTTACTAGTCAGGTATATTTTTAGGCGTTTAATATGGGGTGTTGAGTCGACTTCGTTGAGCAAGGTGTAGCTCTAGGCTATTATATATTTGGCTTATGGAACGGTATTTGTGCTACTTTCAATCTCTGGTTTTATGCAGCACCCCAACTCACCTTTACCCTTTAAGAAAGCATAAGTTGGTTTTCTGCATTTGAGACCCTGTTCTGTTTTGTAATTCAGTTCCTTTGTAGCCAAGTTTACATTCCGTGTATTAGTGATATCTTATGATGTTTCTTTTTCTGTGTGACTTATTTCACTTAGAATCATCGTACCTGAATCCACTCATTATGCTGCTACGGGCCTGATGACATAGATTTCATTGCTGAGTGATATTGCATTGTACGTAAGTACCACAACTTCTTTATCCATTTTTCGCTTTCTGTGTTATTGAACTTGTACCGTAAACGAGGTTCTTTTAAACAGAGCCATCCCAAACTTTGGGGTGGCTGTGTCTTTTTGATTTTAGTTTCCCGAAGCTATAGGACCATAAGTGGAAGTTCCCTAGGCTCTGTTTCTTTGTCTTTTAGATGTTTCAAGAAGCACCATACACTTCTCCAGAGTGGCTGTTGGCAATTTACATCCCACCCATCAGCATAACAAGGCTCCCAGTTCTCCATGGCCTGTCCTGCCTTTCTGGATTTTACACTTTTTTCAGATGGCCCTTTTGACCGGGGGGCAGTGAGACTTCAATGTAGTGCAGATTTCCTTTGCAAGCTTGCTTGGTTGGCCAAAAAGTGCGTATGCGTTTTTTCCTGAATATATTCAGGAAAAAACCCATGCGCCATTTTTGGCCAAGTGCATCATTGTGGACGTTCTGCCTCTTTTCCTATGCTTTACATGCAATTCCAGTCTACCTCCTGAAATCGGTTTCCTGCAATTCTGCCCCGCTTTCAAGTCCTCTTGGCAGCCTTACTTCAATATATTTTTGGACGATAGCTGTCATTTATAACTCTGCAAGTTTGTGAATGACATTGCCCCTGAGCTCCTTTCTTCAACTCACTTTCTTGTGAGCTGGCCGCAACACCGCAGGATTGCTTCAGGCCCTAGTGTGGTTCCGGCATGGCACGCTGAGCCTTTGGTTAATTCCTCTTCCTGGTGTGAAATGAGAGTTAAATTTGCCCGTCCAGACACCTCCAGCTAGTCTCTCATTGGTTCTCCCTATTCCTGTTCATTTTCCGCAGAAATTGCAAACTGGGCCAAACAGGAGGTTAAAGGCACTGACTCTCCAAGTGGGGAGAGTGTTAGTAAAGCGTCTGGAATGTTGCACCCGAGTACCAGGGGACGAAAACTGAGACACATTTGAACACGTTTCCCGATCACACGGTGGATCATACTCTGGGTTCCACATGCATGTTTTAGCTGAAGGAAGAATCCCTTAAACCTGGAGAGTTGAGACCCATGGAATGGGTACCATGCAATATGACTTCAAAGGGTCTGCATTTGCTCACCGAACCTAACCAGTCTTATCACTGCTGCGTTTATTCCGCTGTACACATGTTGATTCTCTTTCGGAGACATATAAATCCATAGGTTTTAAGATTTTTACTAGTCAGGTATATTCTTAGGCGTTTAATATGTGGTGTTGAGTCCACTTCGTTGAGCAAGGAGTAGCTCTTGTCTATTACATATTTGGCTTATGGAATGGTATCTGTGCTAATTTCAATCTCTGGTTTTATGCAGCACCCCAACTCACCTTTCCCCTTAAGGAAGCATAAGTTGGTGTTCTACATTTGAGACCCTGTTCTGTTTTGTAATTCAGTTGATGTGTAGCCAAGTTTACATTCCATGTAGTAGTGATATCTTATCATGTTTCTTTTTCTGTGTGACTTATTTCACTTAGAATCATCATACCTGAATCCACTCATTATGCTTCTACGGGCCTGATGACATAGATTTCATTGCTGAGTGATATTGCATTGTACGTATGTACCACAACTTCTTTATCCATTTTTCGCTTTCTGTGATATTGAACATATACCGTAAACGAGGTTCTTGTAAACAGAGCCATCCCAAACTTTGGGGTGGCTGTGTCTTTTTTATTTTAATTTCCCTAAGCTATAGGACCATAAGTAGATGTGCCCTAGGCTCTGTTGCTTTGTTTTGTAGATGTTTCAGGAAACACCATACACTTCTCCAGAGTGGCTGTTGGCAATTTACATCCCGCCCATCAGCATAACAAGGCTCCCAGTTCTCCATGGCCTGTCCTGCCTTTCTGGATTTTACACTTTTTTCATATGGCCCTTTTGACCGGGGGGCAGTGAGACTTCATTGTAGTGCAGATTTCCTTTGCAAGCTTGCTTGGTTGGCCAAAAAGGGCGTATGCGTTTTTTCCTGCATACATTCAGGAAAAAACGCATACGCACTTTTTGGCCAAGTGCATCATTGTGGACGTTCTGCCTCTTTTCCTATGCTTTACATGCAATTCCAGTCTACCTCCTGAACTCGGTTTCCTGCAATTCTGCCCCGCTTTCAAGTCCTCTTGGAAGCCTTACTTCAATATATTTTTGGACGATAGCTGTCATTTATAAGTCTGCAGGTTTGTGAATGACAGTGCCCCTGAGCTCCTTTCTTCAACTCGCTTTCTTGTGAGCCTGCCGCAACACTGCAGGATTGCTTCAGGACCTAGTGTGGTTCCGGGACGGCACGCTGAGCCTTTGTTTAATTCCTCTTCCTGGTGGGAAATGAGAGTTAAATTTGCCCGTCCAGACACCTCCAGCTACTCTCTCATTGGTTCTCCCTATTCCTGTTCATTTTCCGCAGAAATTGCAAACTGGGCCATACAAGAGGTTAAAGGCACTGACTCTCCAAGTGGGGAGAGTGGTAGTAAAGCGTCTGGAATGTTGCACCCGAGTACCAGGGGATGAAAACTGAGACACATTTGAACACGTTTCCCGATCACACGGTGGATCATACTCTGGGATCCACATGCATGTTTTAGCTGAAGGAAGAATCCCTTAAAGCTGGAGAGTTGAGACCCATGGAATGGGTACCATGCAATATGACTTCAAAGGGTCTGCATTTGCTGACTGAATCTCAACAATCCTATCACTGCTGCGTTTATGCCACTGTACACACGCTTGATTCTCTTTCGGAGACATATAAATCCATAGGTTTTAAGATTCTTACTAGTCCGGTATTTTCTTAGGCGTTTACTATGGGGTTTTGAGTCCACTTCGTTGAGCAAGGAGTAGCTCTTGTCTATTACATATTTGGCTTATGGAACGGTATCTGTGCTAATTTCAATCTCTGGTTTTATGCAGCTCCCCAACTCACCTTTCTCCATAAGCAAGCATAAGTTGGTTTTCTACATTTGAGACCCTGTTCTGTTTTGTAATTCAGTTCCTGTGTAGCCAAGATTACATTCTGTGTATTAGTGATATCTTATAATGTTTCATTTTCGGTGTGACTTATTTCACTTAGAATCATCGTACCTGAATCCACTCATTATGCTGCTACGGGCCTGATGACATAGATTTCATTGCTGAGTGATACTGCATTGTACGTAAGTACCACAACTTCTTTATCCATTTTTCACTTTCTGTGATATTGAACTTGTACCGTAAACGAGGTTCTTGTAAACAGAGCCGGCCCAAATTTTGGGGTGGCTGTGTCTTTTTGATTTTAATTTCCCTAAGCTATAGGACCATAATTGGAAGTGCCCTAGGCTCTGTTGCTTTGTTTCTTAGATGTTTCAGGAAACACCATACACTTCTTCAGAGTGGCTGTTGGCAATTTCCATCGTGCCCATCAGCATAACAAGGCTCCCAGTTCTCCATGGCCTGTCCTGCTTCTCTGGATTTTACACTTTTTTCAGATTGCCCTTTAGACCGGGGGGCAGTGAGACTTCATTTTAGTGCAGATTTCCTTTGCAAGCTTGCTTGGTTGGCCGAAAAGTGCGTATGCGTTTTTTCCTGAATATATTCAGGAAAAAATGCATACGCACTTTTTGGCCAAGTGCATCATGGTGGACGTTCTGCCTCTTTTCCTGTGCTTTACCTGCAATTCCAGTCTACCTTCTGAAATCGGTTTCCTGCAATTCTGCCCCGCTATCAAGTCCTCTTGGCAGGCTTACTTCAATATATTTTTGGATGATAGCAGTCATTTATAACTCTGCAGTTTTGTGAATGATAGTTCCCCTGAGCTCCTTTCTTCAACTCGCTTTCTTGTGAGCTGGCCACAACACCGCAGGATTGCTTCAGGCCCTAGTGTAGTTCTGGCACGGCACGCTGAGCCTTTGGTTAATTCCTCTTCCTGGTGGGAAATGAGACTTAAATTTGCCCGTCCAGACACCTTCAGCTTGTCTCTCATTGGTTCTCCCTATTCCTGTTCATTTTCCGCAGAAATTGCAAACTGAGCCAAACAAGAGGTTAAAGGCACTGACTCTCCAAGTGGGGAGAGTTTTAGTAAAGCGTCTGGAATGTTGCACCTGAGTACCAGGGAACGAAAACTGAGACACCTTTGCACACATTTCCCGATCACACGGTGTATCATACTCTGGGTTCCACATGCATGTTTTAGCTGAAGGAAGAATCCTTTAACCTGGAGAGTTGAGACCCATGGAATGGGTGCCATGCAATATGACTTCAAGGGTCTGCATTTGCTCACCGAACCTCACCAATCCTATCACTGCTGCGTTTATGCCGCTGTACACATGCTTGATTCTCTTTCGGAGACATATAAATCCATAGGTTTTAAGAATCTTACTAGTCAGGTATATTCTTAGGCGTTTAATATGGGGTGTTGAGTCCACTTCGTTGAGCAAGGAGTAGCTCTTGTCTATTACATATTTGGCTTATGGAACGGTATCTGTGCTAATTTCAATCTCTGGTTTTATGCAGCACCCCAACTCACCTTTCCCCTTAAGCAAGCATAAGTTGGTTTTCTACATTTGAGACCCTGTTCTGTTTTGTAATTCAGTTCCTGTGTAGCCAAGTTTACATTCCGTGTAGTAGTGATATCTTATGATGTTTCTTTTTCTGTGTGACTTATTTCACTTAGAATCATCGTACCTGAATCCACTCATTATGCTGCTACGGGCCTGATGACATAGATTTCATTGCTGAGTGATATTGCATTGTACGTAAGTACCACAACTTCTTTACCCATTTTTCGCTTTCTGTGATATTGAACTTGTACTGTAAACGAGGTTCTTGTAAACAGAGCCGTCCCAAACTTTGGGGTGGCTGTGTCTTTTTGATTTTAATTTCCCTAAGCTATAGGACCATAAGTGGAAGTGCCCTAGGCTCTGTTGCTTTGTTTTTTAGATGTTTCAGGAAACACCATACAGTTCTCCAGAGTGGCTGTTGGCAATTTTCATCCTGCCCTTCAGCATGACAAGGCTCCCAGTTCTCCACGGCCTGTCCTGCCTTTCTGGATTTTACACTTTTTTCAGATGGCCCTTTTGACTGGGGGGCAGTGAGACTTCATTGTAGTGCAGATTTCCTTTGCAAGCTTGCTTGGTTGGCCAAAAAGGGCGTATGCGTTTTTTCCTGAATATATTCAGGAAAAAACTCATACGCCCTCTTTGGCCAAGTGCATCATTGTGGACGTTCTGCCTCTTTTCCTATGCTTTACATGCAATTCCAGTCTACCTCCTGGAATCGGTTTCCTGCAATTGTGTCCCGCATTCACGTCCTCTTGGCAGCCTTACTTCAGTATATTTTTGGATGATAACTGTCACTTATAACTCTGCAGGTTTGTGAATGACAGTGCCCGTGAGCTCCTTTCTTCAACTCGCTTTCTTGTGAGCTGGCCGCAACACCGCAGGATTGCTTCAGGCCCTAGTGTGGTTCTGGCATGGCACGCTGAGCCTTTGGTTAATTCCTCTTCCTGGTGGGAAATGAGAGTTAAATTTGCCCGTCCAGACACCTCCAGCTAGTCTCTCATTGGTTCTCCCTATTCTTGTTCATTTTCCGCAGACATTGCATACTCGGCCAAACAGGAGGTTAAAGGCACTGACTCTCCAAGTGGGGAGAGTGTTAGTAAAGCGTGTGGAATGTTGCACCTGAGTACAAGGGGACGAAAACTGAGACACATTTGAACAGGTTTCCCGATCACAAAGTGGATCATACTCTGGGTTCCACATGCATGTTTTAGCTGAAGGAAGAATCCCTTAAACCTGGAGAGTTGAGACCCATGGAATGGGTAATAGGCAATATGACTTCAAAGGGTCTGCATTTGCTCACCGAACCTCACCAATCCTATCACTGCTGCGTTTATGCCGCTGTACACACACTTGATTCTCTTTTGGAGACATATAAATCCATAGGTTTTAAGATTCTTACTAGTCAGGTATATTCTTAGGCGTTTAATATGGGGTGTTGAGTCCACTTCGTGAGCAAGGAGTAGCTCTTGTCTATTACATATTTGGCTTATGGAACGGTATCTGTGCTAATTTCAATCTCTGGTTTTATGCAGCACCCCAACTCACCTTTCCCCTTCAGCAAGCAGAAGTTGGTTTTCTATATTTGAGACGCTGTTCTGTTTCGTAATTCAGTTCCTGTGTAGCCACGTTTACATTGCGTCTAGTAGTGATATCTTATGATGTTTCTTTTTCTGTGTGACTTATTTCACTTAGAATCATCGTACCTGAATCCACTCATTATGCTGCTACGGGCCTGATGACATAGATTTCATTGCTGAGTGATATTGCATTGTACGTAAGTTCCACAAGTTCTTTATCCATTTTTCGCTTTCTGCGATATTGAACTTGTACTGTAAACGAGGTTCCTGTATACAGAGCCGTCCCAAATTTTGGGGTGGCTGTGTCTTTTTGATTTTAATCTCCGTAAGCTATAGGACCATAAGTGGAAGTGCCCTAGACTCTGTTGCTTTGTTTTTTAGATGTTTCAGGAAACACCATACACTGCTCCAGAGTGGCTGTTTGCAATTTACATCCCACCCATCAGCATAACAAACCTCCCAGTTCTCCGTCGCCTGTCCTGCCTTTCTAGATTTTACACTTTTTTCAGATGACCCTTTTGACCAAGGGGCAGTGAGACTTCATTGCAGTGCAGATTTCATTTGCAAGCTTGCTTGGTTGGCCAAAAAGGGCGTATGCGTTTTTTCCTGAATATATTCAGGAAAAAATGCATACGCCCTTTTTGGCCCAGTGCATCATTGTGGACGTTCTGCCTCTTTTCCTATGCTTTACATGCAATTCCTGTCTACCTCCTGAAATCGGTTTCCTGCAATTCTGCCCAACATTCAAGTCCTCTTGGCTGCCTTACTTCAATATATTTTTGGACGATTGCTGTCATTTATAACTCTGCAAGTTTGTGAATGACAGTGCCCCTGAGCTCCTTTCTTCAACTCGCTTTCTTGTGAGCTGGCCGCAACACGGCAGGATTGCTTCAGGCCATAGTGTGGTTCCGGCACAGCATGCTGAGCCTTTGGTTAAATCCTCTTCCTGGTGGGAAATGAGAGTTAAATTTGCCCGTCCAGACACCTCCAGCTAGTCTCTCATTGTTTCTCCCTATTCTGTTCATTTTCTGCAGAAATTTCAAACTGGGCCAAACAGGAGGTTAAAGGCAATGACTCTCCAAGTGGGGAGAGTGTTAGTAAAGCGTGTGGAAAGTTGCACCTGAGTACCAGGGAACGAAAACTGAGACACATTTGAACATGTTTCCCGATCACACGGTGGATCATACTCTGGGTTCCACATGCATGTTTTAGCTGAAGGAAGAATCCCTTAAACCTGGAGAGTTCAGACCCATGGAATGGGTAATAGGCAATATGACTTCAAAGGGTCTGCATTTGCTCACCGAACCTCACCAATCATATCACTGCTGCGTTTATGCCACTGTACACACGCTTGATTCTCTTTTGGAGACATATAAATCCATAGGTTTTAAGATTCTTACTAGTCAGGTATATTCTTAGGCGTTTAATATGGGGTGTTGAGTCCACTTCGTTGAGCAAGGAGTAGCTCTTGTCTATTACATATTTGGCTTATGGAACGGTATCTGTGCTAATTTCAATCTCTGGTTTTATGCAGCACCCCAACTCACCTTTCCCCTTAAGCAAGCATAAGTTGGTTTTCTACATTTGAGACCCTGTTCTGTTTTGTAATTAAGTTCCTGTGTAACCAAGTTTACATTGCGTCTAGTAGTGATATCTTATGATGTTTCTTTTTCTGTGTGACTTATTTCACTTAGAAACATCGTACCTGAATCCACTCATTATGCTGCTACGGGCCTGATGACAAAGATTTCATTGCTGAGTGATATTGCATTGTACGTAAGTACCACAACTTCTTTATCCATTTTTCACTTTCTGCGATATTGAACTTGTACCGTAAACGAGGTTCTTCTAATCAGAGCCGTCCCAAACTTTAGGGTGGCTGTGTCTTTTTGATTTTAATTTCCCTAAGCTATAGGACCATAAGTGGAAGTGCCCTAGGCTCTGTTGCTTTGTTTTTTAGATGTTTCAGGAAACACCATACACTTCCTCAGAGTGGCTGTTGGCAATTTACATCCCGCCCATCAGCATAACAAGGCTCCCAGTTCTCCATGGCCTGTCCTGCCTTTCTGGATTTTACACTTTTTTCAGATGGCCCTTTTGACCGGGGGGCAGTGAGACTTCATTGTAGTGCAGATTTCCTTTGCAAGCTTGCTTAGTTGGCCAAAAAGGGCGTATGCGTTTTTTCCTATATATATTCTGGAAAAAAGGCATATGGACTTTTTGGCCAAGTGCATCATTGTGGACGTTCTGCCTCTTTTCCTATGCTTTACATGCAATTCCAGTCTACCTCCTGAAATCGGTTTCCTGCAATTCTGCCCCGCTTTCAAGTCCTCTTGGCAGCCTTACTTCAATATATTTTTGGACGATAGCTGTCATTTATAACTCTGCAGGTTTGTGAATGACATTGCCCCTGAGCTCCTTTCTTCAACTCGCTTTCTTGTGAGCTGGCCGCAACACCGCAGGATTGCTTCAGGCCCTAGTGTGGTTCCGGCATGGCACGCTGAGCCTTTGGTTAATTCCTCTTCCTGGTGGGAAATGAGAGTTAAATTTGCCCGCCCAGACACCTCCAGCTACTCTCTTATTGGTTCTCCCTATTCCTGTTCATTTTCCGCAGAAATTGCAAACTGGGCCAAACAGGAGGTTAAAGGCACTGACTCTCCAAGTGGGGAGACTGTTAGTAAAGCGTCTGGAATGTTGCACCCGAGTACCAAGGGACGAAAACTTAGACACATTTGAACACGTTTACCGATCACACGGTGGATCATACTCTGGGTTCCACATGCATGCTTTAGCTGAAGGAAGAATCCCTTAAACCTGGAGAGTTGAGACCCATGGAATGGGTACCATGCAATATGACTTCAAAGGGTCTGCATTTGCTCACCGAACCTCACCAATCCTATCAGTGCTGCGTTTATGCCGCTGTACACATGCTTGATTCTCTTTCGGAGACATATACATCCATAGGTTTTAAGATTCTTACTAGTCAGGTATATTTTTAGGCGTTTAATATGGGGTGTTGAGTCAACTTCGTTGAACAAGGTGTAGCTCTAGTCTATTATATATTTGACTTATGGAACGGTATCTGTGCTACTTTCAATCTCTGGTTTTATGCAGAACCCAACTCACCTTTACCCTTAAGCAAGCATAAGTTGGTTTTCTGCATTTGAGACCCTGTTCTGTTTTGTAATTCAGTTCCTTTGTAGCCAAGATTACATTCCGTGTATTAGTGATATCTTATGATGTTTCTTTTTCTGTGTGACTTATTTCACTTAGAATCATCGTACTTTTATCCACTCATTATGCTGCTACGGGCCTGATGACATAGATTTCATTGCTGAGTGATATTGCATTGTTCGTAAGTACCACAACTTCTTTATCCATTTTTCACTTTCTGCGATATTGAACTTGTACCATAAACGAGGTTCTTCTAATCAGAGCCGGCCCAAACTTTGGGGTGGCTGTGTCTTTTTGATTTTAATTTCCCTAAGCTATAGGACCATAAGTGGAAGTGCCCTAGGCTCTGTTGCTTTGTTTTTTAGACGTATCAGGAAACACCATACACTTCCTCAGAGTGGCTGTTGGCAATTTACATCCCACCCATCAGCATAACAAGGCTCCCAGTTGTCCATGGCCTGTCCTGCCTTTCTGGATTTTACACTTTTTTCAGATGGCCCTTTTGACCAGGGGGCAGTGAGACTGCATTGTAGTGCAGATTTCCTTTGCAAGCTTGCTTAGTTGGCGAAAAAGGGCGTATGCGTTTTTTCCTATATATATTCTGGAAAAAAGGCATACGCCCTTTTTGGCCAAGTGCATCATTGTGGACGTTCTGCCTCTTTTACTATGCTTTACATGCAATTCCAGTCTACCTCCTGAAATCGGTTTCCTGCAATTCTGCCCCGCTTTCAAGTCCTCTTGGCAGCCTTACTTCAATACATTTTTGGACGATAGCTGTCATTTATAACTCTGCAGGTTTGTGAATGACATTGCCCCTGAGCTCCTTTCTTCAACTCGCTTTCTTGTGAGCTGGCCGCAACACCGCAGGATTGCTTCAGGCCCTAGTGTGGTTCCGGCACGGCACGCTGAGCCTTTGTTTAATTCCTCTTCCTGGTGGGAAATGAGAGTTAAATTTGCCCGTCCAGACACCTCCAGCTAGTCTCTCATTGGTTCTCCCTATTCCTGTTCATTTTCCGCAGAAATTGCAAACTGGGCCAAACAGGAGGTTAAAGGCACTGACTCTCCAAGTGGGGAGAGTGTTAGTAAAGCGTCTGGAATGTTGCACCCGAGTACCAGGGGAAGAAAAGTGAGACACATTTGAACACGTTTCCCGATCACACGGTGGATCATACTCTGGGTTCCACATGCATGTTTTAGCTGAAAGAAGAATCCCTTAAACCTGGAGAGTTGAGACCCATGGAATGGGTACCATGCAATATGACTTCAAAGGGTCTGCATTTGCTCACCGAACCTCACCAATCCTATCACTGCTGCGTTTATGCCACTGTACACATGCTTGATTCTCTTTCGGAGACATATAAATCCATAGGTTTTAAGATTCTTACTAGTCAGGTATATTTTTAGGCGTTTAATATGGGGTGTTGAGTCGACTTCGTTGAGCAAGGTGTAGCTCTAGGCTATTATATATTTGGCTTATGGAACGGTATCTGTGCTAATTTCAATCTCTGGTTTTATGCAGCACACCAACTCACCTTTCCCCTTAAGCAAGCATAAGTTGGTTTTCTGCATTTGAGACCCTGTTCTGTTTTGTAATTCAGTTCCTTTGTAGCCAAGTTTACATTACGTGTATTAGTGATATCTTATGATGTTTCTTTTTCTGTGTGACTTATTTCACTTAGAATCATCGTACCTGAATCCACTCATTATGCTGCTACGGGCCTGATGACATAGATTTCATTGCTGAGTGATATTGCATTGTACGTAAGTACCACAACTTCTTTATCCATTTTTCGCTTTCTGTGTTATTGAACTTGTCCCGTAAACGAGGTTCTTCTAATCAGAGCCGTCCCAAACTTTGGGGTGGCTGTGTCTTTTTGATTTTAATTTCCCTAAGCTATAGGACCATAAGTGGAAGTGCCCTAGGCTCTGTTGCTTTGTTTTTTAGATGTTTCAGGAAACACCATACACTTCCTCAGAGTGGCTGTTGGCAATTTACATCCCGCCCATCAGCATAAAAAGGCTACCAGTTCTCCATGGCCTGTCCTGCCTTTCTGGATTTTACACTTTTTTCAGATGGCCCTTTTGACCAGGGGGCAGTGAGACTGCATTGTAGTGCAGATTTCCTTTGCAAGCTTGCTTAGTTGGCCAAAAAGGGCGTATGCGTTTTTTCCTATATATATTCTGGAAAAAAGGCATACGCCCTTTTTGGCCAAGTGCATCATTGTGGACGTTCTCACTGTTTTCCTATGCTTTACATGCAATTCCAGTCTACCTCCTGAAATCGGTTTCCTGCAATTCTGCCCCGCTTTCAAGTCCTCTTGGCAGCCTTACTTCAATATATTTTTGGACGATAGCTGTCATTTATAACTCTGCAGGTTTGTGAATGACATTGCCCCTGAGCTCCTTTCTTCAACTCGCTTTCTTGTGAGCTGGCCGCAACACCACAGGATTGCTTCAGGCCCTAGTGTGGTTCCGGCATGGCACGCTGAGCCTTTGGTTAATTCCTCTTCCTGGTGTGAAATGAGAGTTAAATTTGCCCGTCCAGACACCTCCAGCTAGTCTCTCATTGGTTCTCCCTATTCCTGTTCATTTTCCGCAGAAATTGCAAACTGGGCCAAACAGGAGGTTAAAGGCACTGACTCTCCAAGTGGGGAGAGTGTTAGTAAAGCGTCTGGAATGTTGCACCCGAGTACCAGGGGACGAAAACTGAGACACATTTGAACACGTTTCCCGATCACACGGTGGATCATACTCTGGGTTCCACATGCATGTTTTAGCTGAAGGAAGAATCCCTTAAACCTGGAGAGTTGAGACCCATGGAATGGGTACCATGCAATATGACTTCAAAGGGTCTGCATTTGCTCACCGAACCTCACCAATCCTATCACTGCTGCGTTTATGCTGCTGTACACATGCTTGATTCTCTTTCGGAGACATATAAATCCATAGGTTTTAAGATTCTTACTAGTCAGGTATATTTTTAGGCGTTTAATATGGGGTGTTGAGTCGACTTCGTTGAGCAAGGTGTAGCTCTAGGCTATTATATATTTGGTTTATGGAACGGTATATGTGCTACTTTCAATCTCTGGTTTTATGCAGCACCCCAACTCACCTTTACCCTTTAAGAAAGCATAAGTTGGTTTTCTGCATTTGAGACCCTGTTCTGTTTTGTAATTCAGTTCCTTTGTAGCCAAGTTTACATTCCGTGTATTAGTGATATCTTATGATGTTTCTTTTTCTGTGTGACTTATTTCACTTAGAATCATCGTACCTAAATCCACTCATTATGCTGCTACGGGCCTGATGACATAGATTTCATTGCTGAGTGATATTGCATTGTACGTAAGTACCACAACTTCTTTATCCATTTTTCGCTTTCTGTGTTATTGAACTTGTACCGTAAACGAGGTTCTTTTAAACAGAGCCATCCCAAACTTTGGGGTGGCTGTGTCTTTTTGATTTTAGTTTCCCGAAGCTATAGGACCATAAGTGGAAGTTCCCTAGGCTCTGTTTCTTTGTCTTTTAGATGTTTCAAGAAACACCTTACACTTCTCCAGAGTGGCTGTTGGCAATTTACATCCCACCCATCAGCATAACAAGGCTCCCAGTTCTCCATGGCCTGTCCTGCCTTTCTGGATTTTACACTTTTTTCAGATGGCCCTTTTGACCGGGGGGCAGTTAGACTTCAATGTAGTGCAGATTTCCTTTGCAAGCTTGCTTGGTTGGCCAAAAAGGGCGTATGCGTTTTTTCCTGAATATATTCAGGAAAAAACCCATGCGCCATTTTTGGCCAAGTGCATCATTGTGGACGTTCTGCCTGTTTTCCTATGCTTTACATGCAATTCCAGTCTACCTCCTGAAATCGGTTTCCTGCAATTCTGCCCCGCTTTCAAGTCCTCTTGGCAGCCTTACTTCAATATATTTTTGGACGATAGCTGTCATTTATAACTCTGCAGGTTTGTGAATGACATTGCCCCTGAGCTCCTTTCTTCAACTCGCTTTCTTGTGAGCTGGCCGCAACACCACAGGATTGCTTCAGGCCCTAGTGTGGTGCCGGCATGGCACGCTGAGCTTTGGTTAATTCCTCTTCCTGGTGGGAAATGAGAGTTAAATTTGCCCGTCCAGACACCTCCAGCTAGTCTCTCATTGGTTCTCCCTATTCCTGTTCATTTTCCGCAGAAATTGCAAACTGGGCCAAACAGGAGGTTAAAGGCACTGACTCTCCAAGTGGGGAGAGTGTAAGTAAAGCGTCTGGAATGTTGCACCCGAGTACCAGGGGACGAAACCTGAGACACATTTGAACACGTTTCCCGATCACACGGTGGATCATACTCTGGGTTCCACATGCATGTTTTAGCTGAAGGAAGAATCCCTTAAACCTGGAGAGTTGAGACCCATGGAATGGGTACCATGCAATATGACTTCAAAGGGTCTGAATTTGCTCACCGAACCTCACCAATCCTATCACTGCTGCATTTATGCTGCTGTACACATGCTTGATTCTCTTTTGGAGACATATAAATCCATAGGTTTTAAGATTCTTACTAGTCAGGTATATTTTTAGGCGTTTAATATGGGGTGTTGAGTCGACTTCGTTGAGCAAGGTGTAGCTCTAGGCTATTATATATTTGGCTTATGGAACGGTATTTGTGCTACTTTCAATCTCTGGTTTTATGCAGCACCCCAACTCACCTTTACCCTTTAAGAAAGCATAAGTTGGTTTTCTGCATTTGAGACCCTGTTCTGTTTTGTAATTCAGTTCCTTTGTAGCCAAGTTTACATTCCGTGTATTAGTGATATCTTATGATGTTTCTTTTTCTGTGTGACTTATTTCACTTAGAATCATCGTACCTGAATCCACTCATTATGCTGCTACGGGCCTGATGACATAGATTTCATTGCTGAGTGATATTGCATTGTACGTAAGTACCACAACTTCTTTATCCATTTTTCGCTTTCTGTGTTATTGAACTTGTACCGTAAACGAGGTTCTTTTAAACAGAGCCATCCCAAACTTTGGGGTGGCTGTGTCTTTTTGATTTTAGTTTCCCGAAGCTATAGGACCATAAGTGGAAGTTCCCTAGGCTCTGTTTCTTTGTCTTTTAGATGTTTCAAGAAGCACCATACACTTCTCCAGAGTGGCTGTTGGCAATTTACATCCCACCCATCAGCATAACAAGGCTCCCAGTTCTCCATGGCCTGTCCTGCCTTTCTGGATTTTACACTTTTTTCAGATGGCCCTTTTGACCGGGGGGCAGTGAGACTTCAATGTAGTGCAGATTTCCTTTGCAAGCTTGCTTGGTTGGCCAAAAAGGGCGTATGCATTTTTTCCTGAATATATTCAGGAAAAAACCCATGCGCCATTTTTGGCCAAGTGCATCATTGTGGACGTTCTGCCTCTTTTCCTATGCTTTACATGCAATTCCAGTCTACCTCCTGAAATCGGTTTCCTGCAATTCTGCCCCGCTTTCAAGTCCTCTTGGCAGCCTTACTTCAATATATTTTTGGACGATAGCTGTCATTTATAACTCTGCAAGTTTGTGAATGACATTGCCCCTGAGCTCCTTTCTTCAACTCACTTTCTTGTGAGCTGGCCGCAACACCGCAGGATTGCTTCAGGCCCTAGTGTGGTTCCGGCATGGCACGCTGAGCCTTTGGTTAATTCCTCTTCCTGGTGTGAAATGAGAGTTAAATTTGCCCGTCCAGACACCTCCAGCTAGTCTCTCATTGGTTCTCCCTATTCCTGTTCATTTTCCGCAGAAATTGCAAACTGGGCCAAACAGGAGGTTAAAGGCACTGACTCTCCAAGTGGGGAGAGTGTTAGTAAAGCGTCTGGAATGTTGCACCCGAGTACCAGGGGACGAAAACTGAGACACATTTGAACACGTTTCCCGATCACACGGTGGATCATACTCTGGGTTCCACATGCATGTTTTAGCTGAAGGAAGAATCCCTTAAACCTGGAGAGTTGAGACCCATGGAATGGGTAATAGGCAATATGACTTCAAAGGGTCTGCATTTGCTCACCGAACCTAACCAGTCTTATCACTGCTGCGTTTATGCCACTGTACACATGTTGATTCTCTTTCGGAGACATATAAATCCATAGGTTTTAAGATTCTTACTAGTCAGGTATATTCTTAGGCGTTTAATATGTGGTGTTGAGTCCACTTCGTTGAGCAAGGAGTAGCTCTTGTCTATTACATATTTGGCTTATGGAATGGTATCTGTGCTAATTTCAATCTCTGGTTTTATGCAGCACCCCAACTCACCTTTCCCCTTAAGGAAGCATAAGTTGGTGTTCTACATTTGAGACCCTGTTCTGTTTTGTAATTCAGTTGATGTGTAGCCAAGTTTACATTCCATGTAGTAGTGATATCTTATCATGTTTCTTTTTCTGTGTGACTTATTTCACTTAGAATCATCGTACCTGAATCCACTCATTATGCTTCTATGGGCCTGATGACATAGATTTCATTGCTGAGTGATATTGCATTGTACGTATGTACCACAACTTCTTTATCCATTTTTCGCTTTCTGTGATATTGAACATATACCGTAAACGAGGTTCTTGTAAACAGAGCCGTCCCAAACTTTGGGGTGGCTGTGTCTTTTTTATTTTAATTTCCCTAAGCTATAGGACCATAAGTAGATGTGCCCTAGGCTCTGTTGCTTTGTTTTGTAGATGTTTCAGGAAACACCATACACTTCTCCAGAGTGGCTGTTGGCAATTTACATCCCGCCCATCAGCATAACAAGGCTCCCAGTTCTCCATGGCCTGTCCTGCCTTTCTGGATTTTACACTTTTTTCATATGGCCCTTTTGACCGGGGGGCAGTGAGACTTCATTGTAGTGCAGATTTCCTTTGCAAGCTTGCTTGGTTGGCCAAAAAGGGCGTATGCGTTTTTTCCTGCATACATTCAGGAAAAAACGCATACGCACTTTTTGGCCAAGTGCATCATTGTGGACGTTCTGCCTCTTTTCCTATGCTTTACATGCAATTCCAGTCTACCTCCTGAACTCGGTTTCCTGCAATTCTGCCCCTCTTTCAAGTCCTCTTGGAAGCCTTACTTCAATATATTTTTGGACGATAGCTGTCATTTATAAGTCTGCAGGTTTGTGAATGACAGTGCCCCTGAGCTCCTTTCTTCAACTCGCTTTCTTGTGAGCCTGCCGCAACACTGCAGGATTGCTTCAGGACCTAGTGTGGTTCCGGGACGGCACGCTGAGCCTTTGTTTAATTCCTCTTCCTGGTGGGAAATGAGAGTTAAATTTGCCCGTCCAGACACCTCCAGCTAGTCTCTCATTGGTTCTCCCTATTCCTGTTCATTTTCCGCAGAAATTGCAAACTGGGCCATACAAGAGGTTAAAGGCACTGACTCTCCAAGTGGGGAGAGTGGTAGTAAAGCGTCTGGAATGTTGCACCCGAGTACCAGGGGATGAAAACTGAGACACATTTGAACACGTTTCCCGATCACACGGTGGATCATACTCTGGGATCCACATGCATGTTTTAGCTGAAGGAAGAATCCCTTAAAGCTGGAGAGTTGAGACCCATGGAATGGGTACCATGCAATATGACTTCAAAGGGTCTGCATTTGCTGACTGAATCTCAACAATCCTATCACTGCTGCGTTTATGCCACTGTACACACGCTTGATTCTCTTTCGGAGACATATAAATCCATAGGTTTTAAGATTCTTACTAGTCCGGTATTTTCTTAGGCGTTTACTATGGGGTTTTGAGTCCACTTCGTTGAGCAAGGAGTAGCTCTTGTCTATTACATATTTGGCTTATGGAACGGTATCTGTGCTAATTTCAATCTCTGGTTTTATGCAGCTCCCCAACTCACCTTTCTCCATAAGCAAGCATAAGTTGGTTTTCTACATTTGAGACCCTGTTCTGTTTTGTAATTCAGTTCCTGTGTAGCCAAGATTACATTCTGTGTATTAGTGATATCTTATAATGTTTCATTTTCGGTGTGACTTATTTCACTTAGAATCATCGTACCTGAATCCACTCATTATGCTGCTACGGGCCTGATGACATAGATTTCATTGCTGAGTGATACTGCATTGTACGTAAGTACCACAACTTCTTTATCCATTTTTCACTTTCTGTGATATTGAACTTGTACCATAAACGAGGTTCTTGTAAACAGAGCCGGCCCAAATTTTGGGGTGGCTGTGTCTTTTTGATTTTAATTTCCCTAAGCTATAGGACCATAATTGGAAGTGCCCTAGGCTCTGTTGCTTTGTTTCTTAGATGTTTCAGGAAACACCATACACTTCTTCAGAGTGGCTGTTGGCAATTTCCATCGTGCCCATCAGCATAACAAGGCTCCCAGTTCTCCATGGCCTGTCCTGCTTCTCTGGATTTTACACTTTTTTCAGATTGCCCTTTAGACCGGGGGGCAGTGAGACTTCATTTTAGTGCAGATTTCCTTTGCAAGCTTGCTTGGTTGGCCGAAAAGTGCGTATGCGTTTTTTCCTGAATATATTCAGGAAAAAATGCATACGCACTTTTTGGCCAAGTGCATCATGGTGGACGTTCTGCCTCTTTTCCTGTGCTTTACCTGCAATTCCAGTCTACCTTCTGAAATCGGTTTCCTGCAATTCTGCCCCGCTATCAAGTCCTCTTGGCAGGCTTACTTCAATATATTTTTGGATGATAGCAGTCATTTATAACTCTGCAGTTTTGTGAATGATAGTTCCCCTGAGCTCCTTTCTTCAACTCGCTTTCTTGTGAGCTGGCCACAACACCGCAGGATTGCTTCAGGCCCTAGTGTAGTTCTGGCACGGCACGCTGAGCCTTTGGTTAATTCCTCTTCCTGGTGGGAAATGAGACTTAAATTTGCCCGTCCAGACACCTTCAGCTTGTCTCTCATTGGTTCTCCCTATTCCTGTTCATTTTCCGCAGAAATTGCAAACTGAGCCAAACAAGAGGTTAAAGGCACTGACTCTCCAAGTGGGGAGAGTTTTAGTAAAGCGTCTGGAATGTTGCACCTGAGTACCAGGGAACGAAAACTGAGACACCTTTGCACACATTTCCCGATCACACAGTGTATCATACTCTGGGTTCCACATGCATGTTTTAGCTGAAGGAAGAATCCCTTAACCTGGAGAGTTGAGACCCATGGAATGGGTGCCATGCAATATGACTTCAAGGGTCTGCATTTGCTCACCGAACCTCACCAATCCTATCACTGCTGCGTTTATGCCGCTGTACACATGCTTGATTCTCTTTCGGAGACATATAAATCCATAGGTTTTAAGAATCTTACTAGTCAGGTATATTCTTAGGCGTTTAATATGGGGTGTTGAGTCCACTTCGTTGAGCAAGGAGTAGCTCTTGTCTATTACATATTTGGCTTATGGAACGGTATCTGTGCTAATTTCAATCTCTGGTTTTATGCAGCACCCCAACTCACCTTTCCCCTTAAGCAAGCATAAGTTGGTGTTCTACATTTGAGACCCTGTTCTGTTTTGTAATTCAGTTGCTGTGTAGCCAAGTTTACGTTCCATGTAGTAGTGATATCTTATCATGTTTCTTTTTCTGTGTGACTTATTTCACTTAGAATCATCGTACCTGAATCCACTCATTATGCTGCTACGGGCCTGATGACATAGATTTCATTGCTGAGTGATATTGCATTGTACGTAAGTACCACAACTTCTTTATCCATTTTTCGCTTTCTGTGATATTGAACATATACCATAAACGAGGTTCTTGTAAACAGAGCCGTCCCAAACTTTGGGGTGGCTGTGTCTTTTTGATTTTAATTCCCCTAAGCTATAGGACCATAAGTGGAAGTGCCCTAGGCTCTGTTGCTTTGTTTTGTAGATGTTTCAGGAAACACCTTACACTTCTCCAGAGTGGCTGTTGGCAATTTACATCCCGCCCATCAGCATAACAAGGCTCCCAGTTCTCCATGGCCTGTCCTGCCTTTCTGGATTTTACACTTTTTTCAGATGGCCCTTTTGACCGGCGGGCAGTGAGACTTCATCGTAGTGCAGATTTCCTTTGCAAGCTTGCTTGGTTGGCCAAAAAGGGCGTATGCGTTTTTTCCTGCATACATTCAGGAAAAAACGCATACGCCCTTTTTGGCCAAGTGCATCATTGTGGACGTTCTGCCTCTTTTCCTATGCTTTACATGCAATTCCAGTCTACCTCCTGAAATCGGTGTCATGCAATTCTGCCCCGCTTTCAAGTCCTCTTGGCAGCCTTACTTCAATATATTTTTGGACGATAGCTGTCATTTATAACTCTGCAGGTTTGTGAATGACAGTGCCCCTGAGCTCCTTTCTTCAACTCGCTTTCTTGTGAGCTGGCCGCAACACAGCTGGATTGTTTCAGGCCCTAGTGTGGTTTCGGCATGGCACGCTGAGCCTTTGGTTAATTCCTCTTCCTGGTGGGAAATGAGAGTTAAATTTGCCCGTCCAGACACCTCCAGCTAGTCTCTCATTGGTTCTCCCTATTCCTGTTCATTTTCCGCAGAAATTGCAAAATTGGCCAAACAGGAGGTTAAAGGCACTGACTCTCCAAGTGGGGAGGGTGTTAGTAAAGCGTCTGGAATGTTGCACCCGAGTACCAGGGGACGAAAACTGAGACACATTTGAACACATTTCCCGATCACACGGTGGATCATACTCTGGGTTCCACATGCATGTTTTAGCTGAAGGAAGAATCCCTTAAACCTGGAGAGTTGAGACCCATGGAATGGGTGCCATGCAATATGACTTCAAAGGGTCTGCATTTGCTCACCGAACCTCACCAATCCTATCACTGCTGCGTTTATGCTGCTGCACACATGCTTGATTCTCCTTCGGAGACATATAAATCCATAGGTTTTAAGATTCTTACTAGTCAGGTATATTCTTAGGCGTTTAATATGGGGTGTTGAGCCCACTTTGTTGAGCAAGGAGTAGCTCTTGTCTATTACATATTTGGCTTATGGAACGGTATCTGTGCTAATTTCAATCTCTGGTTTTATGCAGCACCCCAACTCACCTTTCCCCTTAAGCAAGCATAAGTTGGTTTTCTACATTTGAGACCCTGTTCTGTTTTGTAATTCAGTTCCTGTGTAGCCAAGTTTACATTCCGTGTAGTAGTGATATCTTATGATGTTTCTTTTTCTGTGTGACTTATTTCACTTAGAATCATCGTACCTGAATCCACTCATTATGCTGCTACGGGACTGAAAACATAGATTTCATTGCTGAGTGATATTGCATTGTACGTAAGTACCACAACTTCTTTATCCATTTTTCGATTTCTGTGATATTGAACTTGTACCGTAAACGAGGTTCTTGTTAACAGAGCCATCCCAAACTTTGGGGTGGCTGTGTGTTTTTTAATTTCCCTAAGCTATAAGACCATAAGTGGAAGTGCCCTAGGCTCTGTTGCTTTGTTTTTTTGATGTTTCAAGAAACACCATACACTTCTCCAGAGTGGCTGTTGGCAATTTACATCCCTCCCATCGGTATAACAAGGCTCCCAGTTCTCCATGGCCTGTCCTGCCTTTCTGGATTTTACACTTTTTTCATATGGCCCTTTTGACCGGGGGGCAGTGAGACTTCATTGTAGTGCAGATTTCCTTTGCAAGCTTGCTTGGTTGGCCAAAAAGGGCGTATGCGTTTTTTCCTGAATATATTCAGGAAAAAACGCATACGCACTTTTTGGCCAAGTGCATCATTGTGGACGTTCTGCCACTTTTCCTATGCTTTACATGCAATTCCAGTCTACCTCCTGAAATCGGTGTCATGCAATTCTGCCCCGCTTTCAAGTCCTCTTGGCAGCCTTACTTCAATATATTTTTGCACGATTGCTGTCATTTATAACTCTGCAGGTTTGTGAATGACAGTGTCCCTGAGCTCCTTTCTTCAACTCGCTTTCTTGTGAGCTGGCCGCAACACCGCAGGATTGTTTCAGGCCCTAGTGTCGTTCCGACACGGCACGCTGAGCCTTTGGTTAATTCCTCTTCCTGGTGGGAAATGAGAGTTAAATTTGCCCGTCCAGACACCTCCAGCTAGTCTCTCATTGGTTCTCCCTATTCCTGTTCATTTTCCGCAGAAATTGCAAACTGGGCCAAAGAGGAGGTTAAAGGCACTGACTCTCCAAGTTTGGAGAGTGTTAGTAAAGCGTCTGGAATGTTGCACCCGAGTACCAGGGGACGAAAACTGAGACACATTTGAACACGTTTCCCGATCACACAGTGGATCATACTCTGGGTTCCACATGCATGTTTTAGCTGAAGGAAGAATCCCTTAAACCTGGAGAGTTGAGACCCATGGAATGGGTGCCATGCAATATGACTTCAAAGGGTCTGCATTTGCTCCCCGAACGTCACCAATCCTATCACTGCTGCGTTTATGCCACTGTACACACGCTTGATTCTCCTTCGGAGACATATAAATCCATAGGTTTTAAGATTCTTACTAGTCAGGTATATTCTTAGGCGTTTAATACAGGGTGTTGAGTCCACTTTGTTGAGCAAGGAGTAGCTCTTGTCTATTACATATTTGGCTTATGGAACGGTATCTGTGCTAACTTAAATCTCTGGTTTTATGCAGCACCCCAACTCACCTTTCCCCTTAAGCAAGCATAAGTTGGTTTTCTACATTTGAGACGCTGTTCTGTTTTGTAATTCAGTTCCTGTGTACCCAAGTTTACATTCCGTGTATTAGTGATATCTTATGATGTTTCTTTTTCTCTGTGACTTATTTCACTTAGAATCATCGTACCTGAATCCACTCATTATGCTGCTACGGGCCTGATGACATAGATTTCATTGCTGAGTGATATTGCATTGGACGTAAGTACCACAACTTCTTTATCCATTTTTCACTTTCTGTGATATTGAACTTGTACCGTAAACGAGGTTCTTGTAAACAGAGCCGTCCCATACTTTGGGGTGGCTGTATATTTTTGATTTTAATTTCCCTAAGCTATAGAACCATTAGTGGAAGTGCCCTAGGCTCTCTTGCTTTGTTTTTTAGATGTTTCAGGAAACACCATACACTTCTCCAGAGTGGCTGTTGGCAATTTACATCCCGCCCATCAGCATAACAAGGCTCCCAGTTCTCCATGGCCTTTCCTGCCTTTCTGGATTTTACACTTTTTTCAGATGGCCCTTTTTACCCGGGGTCAGTGAGACTTCATTGTAGTGCAGATTTCCTTTGCAAGCTTGCTTGCTTGGCCAAAAAGGGCGTATGCGTTTTTTCCTGAATATATTCAGGAAAAAACACGTACGCCCTTTTTGGCCAAATACATCATTTTGGACGTTCTGCCTCTTTTCCTATGCTTTACATGCAATTCCAGTCTACCTCCTGAAATCGGTTTCCTGCAATTCTGCCCCGCTTTCAAGTCCTCTTGGCAGCCTTACTTCAATATATTTTTGGACGATAGCTGTCATTTATAACTCTGCAGGTTTGTGAATTACAGTGCCCCTGAGTTCCTTTCTTCAACTCGCTTTCTTGTGAGCTGGCCGCAACACCGCAGGATTGCTTCAGGCCCTAGTGTGGTTCCGGCATGGCATGCTGAGCCTTTGGTTAATTCCTCTTCCTGGTGGGAAATGAGAGTTAAATTTGCCCGTCCAGACACCTACAGCTAGTCTCTCATGGGTTCTCCCTATTCCTTTTCATTTTCCGCAGAAATTGCAAACTGGGCCAAACAGGAGGTTAAAGCCACTGACTCTCCAAGTGGGGAGAGTGTTGGTAAAGAATCTGGAATGTTGCACCCGAGTACCAGGGGATGAAAACTGAGACACATTTGAACACTTTTCCCGATCACATGGTGGATCATACTCTGGGTTCCACATGCATGTTTTAGCTGAAGGAAGAATCCCTTAAACCTGGAGAGTTGAGACCCATGTAATGGGTACCATGCAATATGACTTCAAAGGGTCTGCATTTGCTCACCAAACCTCACCAATCCTATCACTGCTGCGTTTATTCCGCTGTACACACGCTTGATTCTCTTTCGGAGACATATAAATCCATAGGTTTTAAGATTCCTACTAGTCAGGTATATTCTTAGGCATTTAATATGGGGTGTTGAGTCCACTTCATTGAGCAAGGAGTAGCTCTTGTCTATTACATATTTGGCTTATGGAACGGAATCTGTGCTAATTTCAATCTCTGGTTTTATGCAGCACCCCAACTCACCTTTCCCCTTAAGCAAGCATAAGTTGGTTTTCTACATTTGAGACCCTGTTCTGTTTTGTAATTCAGTTCCTGTGTAGCCAAGTTTACATTCCGTGTATTAGTGATATCTTATGATGTTTTTTTCTGTGTGACTTATTTCACTTAGAATCATCGAACCTGAATCCACTCATTATGCTGCTACGGGCCTGATGACATAGATTTCATTGCTGAGTGATATTGCATTGTACGTAGGTACCACAACGTCTTTATCCATTTTTCGCTTTCTGTGATATTGAACTTGTACCGTAAACGAGGTTCTTGTAAACAGAGCTGTCCCAAACTTTGGGGTGGCTGTGTCTTTTTGATTTTAATTTCCCTAAGCTATAGGACCATAAGTGGAAGTGCCATAAGCTCTGTTGCTTTGTTTTTTAGATGTTTCAGGAAACACCATACACTTCTCCAGAGTGGCTGTTGGCAATTTACATCCAGCCCATCAGCATAACAAGGCTCCCAGTTCTCCATGGCCTGTCCTGCCTTTCTGGATTTTACACTTTTTTCTGATGGCACTTTTGACGGGGGGGCAGTGAGACTTCATTGTAGTGCAGATTTCTTTGCAAGCTTGCTTGGTTGGCCAAAAAGTGCGTATGAGTTTTTTACCGAATACATTCAGGAAAAAACGCATACGCCCTTTTTGGCCAAGTGCATCATTGTGGACATTCTGCCTCTTTTCCTATGCTTTACATGCAATTCCAGTCTACCTCCTGAAATCGGTTTCCTGCAACTCTGCCCCGCTTTCAACACCTCTTGGCAGCCTTTCTTCCATGTATTTTTGGACGATAGCTGTCATTTATAACTCTGCAGGTTTGTGAATGACAGTGCCCCTGAGCTCCTTTCTTCAACTCGATTTTTTGTGAGCTGGCCGCAACACCGCAGGATTGCTTCAGGCCCTATTGTGGTTCTGGCATGGCATGCTGAGCCTTTGGTTAATTCCTCTTCCAGGTGGGAAATGAGAGTTAAATTTGCCTGTCCAGACACCTCCAGCTAGTCTCTCATTGGTTCTCCCTATTCCTGTTCATTTTCCGCAGAAATTGCAAACTGGGCGAAACAGGACGTTAAAGGCACTGACTCTCCAAGTGGGGAGAGTTAGTAAAGCGTCTGGAATGTTGCACCCGAGTACCAGGGGACGAAAACTGAGACACATTTGAACACGTTTCCCGATCACACAGTGGATCATACTCTGGGTTCCACATGCATGTTTTAGCTGAAGGAAGAATCACTTAAACCTCTAGAGTTGAGACCCATGGAATGGATACCATGCGATAGGACTTCAAAGGGTCTGCATTTGCTCACCGAACCTCACCACTCCTATCACTGCTGCGTTTATGCCGCTGTACACACCCTTGATTCTCTTTCGGAGATATATCAATCCATAGGTTTTAAGATTCTTACTAGTCAGGTATATTCTTAGGCATTTAATATGGGGTGTTGAGTCCACTTCATTGA
Source organism: Orcinus orca (assembly GCF_937001465.1). Lineage (NCBI taxonomy): Eukaryota > Metazoa > Chordata > Mammalia > Artiodactyla > Delphinidae > Orcinus > Orcinus orca. The sequence goes on along the minus strand of NC_064562.1, from coordinate 58,074,362 downwards.
GCAAGGAGTAGCTCTTGTCTATTACATATTTGGCTTATGGAACGGTATCTGTGCTAATTTCAATCTCTGGTGTTATGCAGCACCCCAACTCACCTTTCCCCTTAAGCAAGCATAAGTTGGTTTTCTACATTTGAGACCCTGTTCTGTTTTGTAATTCAGTTCCTGTGTAGCCAAGTTTACATTCCGTGTATTAGTGATATCTTATGATGTTTTTTTCTGTGTGACTTATTTCACTTAGAATCATTGTACCTGAATCCACTCATTATGCTGCTACGGGCCTGATGACATAGATTTCATTGCTGAGTGGTATTGCATTGTACGTAAGTACCACAACTTCTTTATCCATTTTTTGCTTTCTGCGATATTGAACTTGTACTGTAAACGAGCTTTTTGTAAACAGAGACGTCCCAAACTTTGGGGTGGCTGTGTCTTTTTGATTTTAATTTCCCTAAGCTATAGGACCATAAGAGGAAGTGCCCTAGGCTCTGTTGCTTTGTTTTTTACATGTTTCAGGAAACACCATACACTTCTCCAGAGTGGCTGTTGGCAATTTACGTCCTGCCCATCAGCATAAGAAGGCTCCCAGTTCTCCATGGCCTGTCCTGCCTTTCTGGATTTTACATTTTTTTCAGATGGCTCTTTTGACCCGGGGGCAGTGAGACTTCATTGTAGTGCAGATTTCCTTTGCAAGCTTGCTTGGTTGGCCAAAAAGGGCGTATGCGTTTTTTCCTGCATACATTCAGGAAAAAACGCATACGCACTTTTTGGCCAAGTGCATCATTGTGGACGTTCTGCCTCTTTTCCTATGCTTTACATGCAATTCCAGTCTACCTCCTGAACTCGGTTTCCTGCAATTCTGCCCCGCTTTCAAGTCCTCTTGGAAGCCTTACTTCAATATATTTTTGGACGATAGCTGTCATTTATAAGTCTGCAGGTTTGTGAATGACAGTGCCCCTGAGCTCCTTTCTTCAACTCGCTTTCTTGTGAGCCTGCCGCAACACTGCAGGATTGCTTCAGGACCTAGTGTGGTTCCGGGACGGCACGCTGAGCCTTTGTTTAATTCCTCTTCCTGGTGGGAAATGAGAGTTAAATTTGCCCGTCCAGACACCTCCAGCTAGTCTCTCATTGGTTCTCCCTATTCCTGTTCATTTTCCGCAGAAATTGCAAACTGGGCCATACAAGAGGTTAAAGGCACTGACTCTCCAAGTGGGGAGAGTGGTAGTAAAGCGTCTGGAATGTTGCACCCGAGTACCAGGGGATGAAAACTGAGACACATTTGAACACGTTTCCCGATCACACGGTGGATCATACTCTGGGATCCACATGCATGTTTTAGCTGAAGGAAGAATCCCTTAAAGCTGGAGAGTTGAGACCCATGGAATGGGTACCATGCAATATGACTTCAAAGGGTCTGCATTTGCTGACTGAATCTCAACAATCCTATCACTGCTGCGTTTATGCCACTGTACACACGCTTGATTCTCTTTCGGAGACATATAAATCCATAGGTTTTAAGATTCTTACTAGTCCGGTATTTTCCTAGGCGTTTACTATGGGGTTTTGAGTCCACTTCGTTGAGCAAGGAGTAGCTCTTGTCTATTACATATTTGGCTTCTGGAACGGTATCTGTGCTAATTTCAATCTCTGGTTTTATGCAGCTCCCCAACTCACCTTTCTCCATAAGCAAGCATAAGTTGGTTTTCTACATTTGAGACCCTGTTCTGTTTTGTAATTCAGTTCCTGTGTAGCCAAGATTACATTCTGTGTATTAGTGATATCTTATAATGTTTCATTTTCGGTGTGACTTATTTCACTTAGAATCATTGTACCTGAATCCACTCATTATGCTGCTACGGGCCTGATGACATAGATTTCATTGCTGAGTGATACTGCATTGTACGTAAGTACCACAACTTCTTTATCCATTTTTCACTTTCTGTGATATTGAACTTGTACCATAAACGAGGTTCTTGTAAACAGAGCCGGCCCAAATTTTGGGGTGGCTGTGTCTTTTTGATTTTAATTTCCCTAAGCTATAGGACCATAATTGGAAGTGCCCTAGGCTCTGTTGCTTTGTTTCTTAGATGTTTCAGGAAACACCATACACTTCTTCAGAGTGGCTGTTGGCAATTTCCATCGTGCCCATCAGCATAACAAGGCTCCCAGTTCTCCATGGCCTGTCCTGCTTCTCTGGATTTTACACTTTTTTCAGATTGCCCTTTAGACCGGGGGGCAGTGAGACTTCATTTTAGTGCAGATTTCCTTTGCAAGCTTGCTTGGTTGGCCGAAAAGTGCGTATGCGTTTTTTCCTGAATATATTCAGGAAAAAATGCATACGCACTTTTTGGCCAAGTGCATCATGGTGGACGTTCTGCCTCTTTTCCTGTGCTTTACCTGCAATTCCAGTCTACCTTCTGAAATCGGTTTCCTGCAATTCTGCCCCGCTATCAAGTCCTCTTGGCAGGCTTACTTCAATATATTTTTGGATGATAGCAGTCATTTATAACTCTGCAGTTTTGTGAATGATAGTTCCCCTGAGCTCCTTTCTTCAACTCGCTTTCTTGTGAGCTGGCCACAACACCGCAGGATTGCTTCAGGCCCTAGTGTAGTTCTGGCACGGCACGCTGAGCCTTTGGTTAATTCCTCTTCCTGGTGGGAAATGAGACTTAAATTTGCCCGTCCAGACACCTTCAGCTTGTCTCTCATTGGTTCTCCCTATTCCTGTTCATTTTCCGCAGAAATTGCAAACTGAGCCAAACAAGAGGTTAAAGGCACTGACTCTCCAAGTGGGGAGAGTTTTAGTAAAGCGTCTGGAATGTTGCACCTGAGTACCAGGGAACGAAAACTGAGACACCTTTGCACACATTTCCCGATCACACAGTGTATCATACTCTGGGTTCCACATGCATGTTTTAGCTGAAGGAAGAATCCCTTAACCTGGAGAGTTGAGACCCATGGAATGGGTGCCATGCAATATGACTTCAAGGGTCTGCATTTGCTCACCGAACCTCACCAATCCTATCACTGCTGCGTTTATGCCGCTGTACACATGCTTGATTCTCTTTCGGAGACATATAAATCCATAGGTTTTAAGAATCTTACTAGTCAGGTATATTCTTAGGCGTTTAATATGGGGTGTTGAGTCCACTTCGTTGAGCAAGGAGTAGCTCTTGTCTATTACATATTTGGCTTATGGAACGGTATCTGTGCTAATTTCAATCTCTGGTTTTATGCAGCACCCCAACTCACCTTTCCCCTTAAGCAAGCATAAGTTGGTGTTCTACATTTGAGACCCTGTTCTGTTTTGTAATTCAGTTGCTGTGTAGCCAAGTTTACGTTCCATGTAGTAGTGATATCTTATCATGTTTCTTTTTCTGTGTGACTTATTTCACTTAGAATCATCGTACCTGAATCCACTCATTATGCTGCTACGGGCCTGATGACATAGATTTCATTGCTGAGTGATATTGCATTGTACGTAAGTACCACAACTTCTTTATCCATTTTTCGCTTTCTGTGATATTGAACATATACCATAAACGAGGTTCTTGTAAACAGAGCCGTCCCAAACTTTGGGGTGGCTGTGTCTTTTTGATTTTAATTCCCCTAAGCTATAGGACCATAAGTGGAAGTGCCCTAGGCTCTATTGCTTTGTTTTGTAGATGTTTCAGGAAACACCTTACACTTCTCCAGAGTGGCTGTTGGCAATTTACATCCCGCCCATCAGCATAACAAGGCTCCCAGTTCTCCATGGCCTGTCCTGCCTTTCTGGATTTTACACTTTTTTCAGATGGCCCTTTTGACCGGCGGGCAGTGAGACTTCATCGTAGTGCAGATTTCCTTTGCAAGCTTGCTTGGTTGGCCAAAAAGGGCGTATGCGTTTTTTCCTGCATACATTCAGGAAAAAACGCATACGCCCTTTTTGGCCAAGTGCATCATTGTGGACGTTCTGCCTCTTTTCCTATGCTTTACATGCAATTCCAGTCTACCTCCTGAAATCGGTGTCATGCAATTCTGCCCCGCTTTCAAGTCCTCTTGGCAGCCTTACTTCAATATATTTTTGGACGATAGCTGTCATTTATAACTCTGCAGGTTTGTGAATGACAGTGCCCCTGAGCTCCTTTCTTCAACTCGCTTTCTTGTGAGCTGGCCGCAACACAGCTGGATTGTTTCAGGCCCTAGTGTGGTTTCGGCATGGCACGCTGAGCCTTTGGTTAATTCCTATTCCTGGTGGGAAATGAGAGTTAAATTTGCCCGTCCAGACACCTCCAGCTAGTCTCTCATTGGTTCTCCCTATTCCTGTTCATTTTCCGCAGAAATTGCAAAATTGGCCAAACAGGAGGTTAAAGGCACTGACTCTCCAAGTGGGGAGGGTGTTAGTAAAGCGTCTGGAATGTTGCACCCGAGTACCAGGGGACGAAAACTGAGACACATTTGAACACATTTCCCGATCACACGGTGGATCATACTCTGGGTTCCACATGCATGTTTTAGCTGAAGGAAGAATCCCTTAAACCTGGAGAGTTGAGACCCATGGAATGGGTGCCATGCAATATGACTTCAAAGGGTCTGCATTTGCTCACCGAACCTCACCAATCCTATCACTGCTGCGTTTATGCTGCTGTACACATGCTTGATTCTCCTTCGGAGACATATAAATCCATAGGTTTTAAGATTCTTACTAGTCAGGTATATTCTTAGGCGTTTAATATGGGGTGTTGAGCCCACTTTGTTGAGCAAGGAGTAGCTCTTGTCTATTACATATTTGGCTTATGGAACGGTATCTGTGCTAATTTCAATCTCTGGTTTTATGCAGCACCCCAACTCACCTTTCCCCTTAAGCAAGCATAAGTTGGTTTTCTACATTTGAGACCCTGTTCTGTTTTGTAATTCAGTTCCTGTGTAGCCAAGTTTACATTCCGTGTAGTAGTGATATCTTATGATGTTTCTTTTTCTGTGTGACTTATTTCACTTAGAATCATCGTACCTGAATCCACTCATTATGCTGCTACGGGACTGAAAACATAGATTTCATTGCTGAGTGATATTGCATTGTACGTAAGTACCACAACTTCTTTATCCATTTTTCGATTTCTGTGATATTGAACTTGTACCGTAAACGAGGTTCTTGTTAACAGAGCCATCCCAAACTTTGGGGTGGCTGTGTGTTTTTTAATTTCCCTAAGCTATAAGACCATAAGTGGAAGTGCCCTAGGCTCTGTTGCTTTGTTTTTTTGATGTTTCAAGAAACACCATACACTTCTCCAGAGTGGCTGTTGGCAATTAACATCCCTCCCATCGGTATAACAAGGCTCCCAGTTCTCCATGGCCTGTCCTGCCTTTCTGGATTTTACACTTTTTTCATATGGCCCTTTTGACCGGGGGGCAGTGAGACTTCATTGTAGTGCAGATTTCCTTTGCAAGCTTGCTTGGTTGGCCAAAAAGGGCGTATGCGTTTTTTCCTGAATATATTCAGGAAAAAACGCATACGCCCTTTTTGGCCAAGTGCATCATTGTGGACGTTCTGCCTCTTTTCCTATGCTTTACATGCAATTCCAGTCTACCTCCTGAAATCGGTGTCATGCAATTCTGCCCCGCTTTCAAGTCCTCTTGGCAGCCTTACTTCAATATATTTTTGCACGATTGCTGTCATTTATAACTCTGCAGGTTTGTGAATGACAGTGTCCCTGAGCTCCTTTCTTCAACTCGCTTTCTTGTGAGCTGGCCGCAACACCGCAGGATTGTTTCAGGCCCTAGTGTCGTTCCGACACGGCACGCTGAGCCTTTGGTTAATTCCTCTTCCTGGTGGGAAATGAGAGTTAAATTTGCCCGTCCAGACACCTCCAGCTAGTCTCTCATTGGTTCTCCCTATTCCTGTTCATTTTCCGCAGAAATTGCAAACTGGGCCAAAGAGGAGGTTAAAGGCACTGACTCTCCAAGTTTGGAGAGTGTTAGTAAAGCGTCTGGAATGTTGCACCCGAGTACCAGGGGACGAAAACTGAGACACATTTGAACACGTTTCCCGATCACACAGTGGATCATACTCTGGGTTCCACATGCATGTTTTAGCTGAAGGAAGAATCCCTTAAACCTGGAGAGTTGAGACCCATGGAATGGGTGCCATGTAATATGACTTCAAAGGGTCTACATTTGCTCCCCGAACGTCACCAATCCTATCACTGCTGCGTTTATGCCACTGTACACACGCTTGATTCTCCTTCGGAGACATATAAATCCATAGGTTTTAAGATTCTTACTAGTCAGGTATATTCTTAGGTGTTTAATACAGGGTGTTGAGTCCACTTTGTTGAGCAAGGAGTAGCTCTTGTCTATTACATATTTGGCTTATGGAACGGTATCTGTGCTAACTTAAATCTCTGGTTTTATGCAGCACCCCAACTCACCTTTCCCCTTAAGCAAGCATAAGTTGGTTTTCTACATTTGAGACGCTGTTCTGTTTTGTAATTCAGTTCCTGTGTACCCAAGTTTACATTCCGTGTATTAGTGATATTTTATGATGTTTCTTTTTCTCTGTGACTTATTTCACTTAGAATCATCGTACCTGAATCCACTCATTATGCTGCTACGGGCCTGATGACATAGATTTCATTGCTGAGTGATATTGCATTGGACGTAAGTACCACAACTTCTTTATCCATTTTTCACTTTCTGTGATATTGAACTTGTACCGTAAACGAGGTTCTTGTAAACAGAGCCGTCCCATACTTTGGGGTGGCTGTATATTTTTGATTTTAATTTCCCTAAGCTATAGAACCATTAGTGGAAGTGCCCTAGGCTCTCTTGCTTTGTTTTTTAGATGTTTCAGGAAACACCATACACTTCTCCAGAGTGGCTGTTGGCAATTTACATCCCGCCCATCAGCATAACAAGGCTCCCAGTTCTCCATGGCCTTTCCTGCCTTTCTGGATTTTACACTTTTTTCAGATGGCCCTTTTTACCCGGGGTCAGTGAGACTTCATTGTAGTGCAGATTTCCTTTGCAAGCTTGCTTGCTTGGCCAAAAAGGGCGTATGCGTTTTTTCCTGAATATATTCAGGAAAAAACACGTACGCCCTTTTTGGCCAAATACATCATTTTGGACGTTCTGCCTCTTTTCCTATGCTTTACATGCAATTCCAGTCTACCTCCTGAAATCGGTTTCCTGCAATTCTGCCCCGCTTTCAAGTCCTCTTGGCAGCCTTACTTCAATATATTTTTGGACGATAGCTGTCATTTATAACTCTGCAGGTTTGTGAATTACAGTGCCCCTGAGTTCCTTTCTTCAACTCGCTTTCTTGTGAGCTGGCCGCAACACCGCAGGATTGCTTCAGGCCCTAGTGTGGTTCCGGCATGGCATGCTGAGCCTTTGGTTAATTCCTCTTCCTGGTGGGAAATGAGAGTTAAATTTGCCCGTCCAGACACCTACAGCTAGTCTCTCATGGGTTCTCCCTATTCCTTTTCATTTTCCGCAGAAATTGCAAACTGGGCCAAACAGGAGGTTAAAGCCACTGACTCTCCAAGTGGGGAGAGTGTTGGTAAAGAATCTGGAATGTTGCACCCGAGTACCAGGGGATGAAAACTGAGACACATTTGAACACTTTTCCCGATCACATGGTGGATCATACTCTGGGTTCCACATGCATGTTTTAGCTGAAGGAAGAATCCCTTAAACCTGGAGAGTTGAGACCCATGTAATGGGTACCATGCAATATGACTTCAAAGGGTCTGCATTTGCTCACCAAACCTCACCAATCCTATCACTGCTGCGTTTATTCCGCTGTACACACGCTTGATTCTCTTTCGGAGACATATAAATCCATAGGTTTTAAGATTCCTACTAGTCAGGTATATTCTTAGGCATTTAATATGGGGTGTTGAGTCCACTTCATTGAGCAAGGAGTAGCTCTTGTCTATTACATATTTGGCTTATGGAACGGAATCTGTGCTAATTTCAATCTCTGGTTTTATGCAGCACCCCAACTCACCTTTCCCCTTAAGCAAGCATAAGTTGGTTTTCTACATTTGAGACCCTGTTCTGTTTTGTAATTCAGTTCCTGTGTAGCCAAGTTTACATTCCGTGTATTAGTGATATCTTATGATGTTTTTTTCTGTGTGACTTATTTCACTTAGAATCATCGAACCTGAATCCACTCATTATGCTGCTACGGGCCTGATGACATAGATTTCATTGCTGAGTGATATTGCATTGTACGTAGGTACCACAACGTCTTTATCCATTTTTCGCTTTCTGTGATATTGAACTTGTACCGTAAACGAGGTTCTTGTAAACAGAGCTGTCCCAAACTTTGGGGTGGCTGTGTCTTTTTGATTTTAATTTCCCTAAGCTATAGGACCATAAGTAGAAGTGCCATAAGCTCTGTTGCTTTGTTTTTTAGATGTTTCAGGAAACACCATACACTTCTCCAGAGTGGCTGTTGGCAATTTACATCCAGCCCATCAGCATAACAAGGCTCCCAGTTCTCCATGGCCTGTCCTGCCTTTCTGGATTTTACACTTTTTTCTGATGGCACTTTTGACGGGGGGGCAGTGAGACTTCATTGTAGTGCAGATTTCTTTGCAAGCTTGCTTGGTTGGCCAAAAAGTGCGTATGAGTTTTTTACCGAATACATTCAGGAAAAAACGCATACGCCCTTTTTGGCCAAGTGCATCATTGTGGACATTCTGCCTCTTTTCCTATGCTTTACATGCAATTCCAGTCTACCTCCTGAAATCGGTTTCCTGCAACTCTGCCCCGCTTTCAACTCCTCTTGGCAGCCTTTCTTCCATGTATTTTTGGACGATAGCTGTCATTTATAACTCTGCAGGTTTGTGAATGACAGTGCCCCTGAGCTCCTTTCTTCAACTCGATTTTTTGTGAGCTGGCCGCAACACCGCAGGATTGCTTCAGGCCCTATTGTGGTTCTGGCATGGCATGCTGAGCCTTTGGTTAATTCCTCTTCCAGGTGGGAAATGAGAGTTAAATTTGCCTGTCCAGACACCTCCAGCTAGTCTCTCATTGGTTCTCCCTATTCCTGTTCATTTTCCGCAGAAATTGCAAACTGGGCGAAACAGGACGTTAAAGGCACTGACTCTCCAAGTGGGGAGAGTTAGTAAAGCGTCTGGAATGTTGCACCCGAGTACCAGGGGACGAAAACTGAGACACATTTGAACACGTTTCCCGATCACACAGTGGATCATACTCTGGGTTCCACATGCATGTTTTAGCTGAAGGAAGAATCACTTAAACCTCTAGAGTTGAGACCCATGGAATGGATACCATGCGATAGGACTTCAAAGGGTCTGCATTTGCTCACCGAACCTCACCACTCCTATCACTGCTGCGTTTATGCCGCTGTACACACCCTTGATTCTCTTTCGGAGATATATCAATCCATAGGTTTTAAGATTCTTACTAGTCAGGTATATTCTTAGGCGTTTAATATGGGGTGTTGAGTCCACTTCATTGAGCAAGGAGTAGCTCTTGTCTATTACATATTTGGCTTATGGAACGGTATCTGTGCTAATTTCAATCTCTGGTGTTATGCAGCACCCCAACTCACCTTTCCCCTTAAGCAAGCATAAGTTGGTTTTCTACATTTGAGACCCTGTTCTGTTTTGTAATTCAGTTCCTGTGTAGCCAAGTTTACATTCCGTGTATTAGTGATATCTTATGATGTTTTTTTCTGTGTGACTTATTTCACTTAGAATCATTGTACCTGAATCCACTCATTATGCTGCTACGGGCCTGATGACATAGATTTCATTGCTGAGTGGTATTGCATTGTACGTAAGTACCACAACTTCTTTATCCATTTTTTGCTTTCTGCGATATTGAACTTGTACTGTAAACGAGCTTTTTGTAAACAGAGACGTCCCAAACTTTGGGGTGGCTGTGTCTTTTTGATTTTAATTTCCCTAAGCTATAGGACCATAAGAGGAAGTGCCCTAGGCTCTGTTGCTTTGTTTTTTACATGTTTCAGGAAACACCATACACTTCTCCAGAGTGGCTGTTGGCAATTTACGTCCTGCCCATCAGCATAAGAAGGCTCCCAGTTCTCCATGGCCTGTCCTGCCTTTCTGGATTTTACATTTTTTTCAGATGGCTCTTTTGACCCGGGGGCAGTGAGACTTCATTGTAGTGCAGATTTCCTTTGCAAGCTTGCTTGGTTGGCCAAAAAGTGCGTATGCCTTTTTTCCTGAATATATTCAGGAAAAAACGCATACGCACTTTTTGACCAAGTGCATCATTGTGGACGTTCTGCCTGTTTTCCTATGCTTTACATGCAATTCCTGTCTACCTTCTGAAATCATTTTCCTGCAATTCTGCCCCGCTTTCAAGTCCCCTTGGCAGCCTTACTTCAATATATTTTTCGACTATAGCTGTCATTTATAACTCTGCAGGTTTGTGAATGACAGTGCCCCTGAGCTCCTTTCTTCAACTCGCTTTCTTGTGAGCTGGCCGCAACACCGCAGGATTGCTTCAGGCCCTAGTGTGGTTCCGGCATGGCATGCTGAGCCTTTGGTTAATTCCTCTTCCTGGTGGGAAATGAGAGTTAAATTTGCCCGTCCAGACACCTCCAGCTAGTCTCTCATGTTTTCTCCCTATTCCTGTTCATTTTCCGCAGAAATTGCAAACTGGGCAAACAGGAGGTTTAAGGCACTGACTCTCCAAGTGGGGAGTGTGTTAGTAAAGCCTCTGGAATGTTGCACCCGAGTACCAGGGGACGAAAACTGAGACACATTTGAACACGGTTCCCGATCACACGGTGGATCATACTCTGGTTTCCACATGCATGTTTTAGCTGAAGGAAGAATCCCTTAAACATGGAGAGTTGAGACCCATGGAATGGGTACCATACAATATGAATTCTAAGTGTCTGCATTTGCTCACCGAACCTCACCAATTCTATCACTGCTGCGTTTATGCCGCTGTACAGACGCTTGTTTCTCTTTCGGAGACATGTAAATCCATAGGTTTTAAGATTCTTACTAGTCAGGTATATTGTTAGGCGGTTAATATGGGGTGTTGAGTCCACTTCGTTGAGCAAGGAGTAGCTCTTGTCTATTACATATTTGGCTTATGGAAAGGTATCTGTGCTAATTTCAATCTCTGGTTTTATGCAGCACCCCAACTCACCTTTCCCCTTAAGCAAGCATAAGTTGGTTTTCTACATTTGAGACTCTGTTCTGTTTTGTAATTCTGTTCCTGTGTAGCCAATTTTACATTCCGTGTAGTAGTGATATCTTATGATGTTTCTTTTTCTGTGTGAGTTATTTCACTTAGAATCATCGTACCTGAATCCACTAATTATGCTGCTATGGGCCTGATGACATAGATTTCATTGCTGAGTGATATTGCATTGTACGTAAGTATCACAACGTCTTTATCTATTTTTCGCTTTCTGTGATATTGAACTTGTACCCTAAACGAGGTTCTTGTAAACAGAGCCATCCCAAACTTTGGGGTGGCTGTGTCTATTTGATTTTAATTTCCCTAAGCTATAGGACCATAAGTGGAAGTGCCCTAGGCTCTGTTGCTTTGTATTTTAGATGTTTCAGGATACACCATACACTTCTCCAGAGTGGCTGTTGGCAATTTACATCCCACCCATCAGCATAACAAGGCTCCCAGTTCTCCATGGCCTTTCCTGCCTTTCTGGATTTTGTACTTTTTTCAGATGGCATTTTTGACCTGGGGGCAGTGAGACTTCATTGTAATGCAGATTTCCTTTGCAACCATGCTTGGTTGGCCAAAAAGGGCGTATGCGGTTTTTCCTGAATATATTCAGGAAAAAACGCACACGCCCTTTTTGGCCAAGTGCATCATTGTGGACCTTCTGCCTCTTTTCCTATGCTTTACATGCAATTCCAGTCTACCTCCTGAAATCGGTTTCCTGCAATTCTGCTCCACTTTCAAGTCCTCTTGGCAGCCTTACTTCAACATATTTTTGGACGATAGGTGTCATTTATAACTCTGCAGGTTTGTGAATGACAGTGCCCCTGAGCTCCTTTCTTCAATTTGCTTTCTTGTGAGCTGGCCGCAACAACGCAGGATTGCTTCAGGCCCTAGTGTGGTTCTGGCATGGCACGCTGAGCCTTTGGTTAATTCCTCTTCCTGGTGGCAAATGAGAGTTAAATTTGCCCGTCCAGACAGCTCCAGCTAGTCTCTCATTGGTTCTCCCTATTCCTGTTCATTTTCCGAAGGAATTGCAAACTGGGCCAAACAGGAGGTTAAAGGCACTGACTCTCCAAGTGGGGAGAGTGTTAATAAAGCGTCTGGAATGTTGCACCCGAGTACCAGTGGACGAAAACTGAGACACATTTGAACACGTTTCCCGAACGCACGGTGGATCATACTCTGGGTTCCACATGCATGTTTTAGCTGAAGGAAGAATCCCTTAAACCTGGAGAGTTGAGACCCATGGAATGGGTACAATGCAATATGACTTCAAAGGGTCTGCATTTGCTCACCGAACCTCACCATCCTATCACTGCTGCGTGTATGCCACTGTACGCACGCTTGATTCTCTTTTGGAGACATATAAATCCATAGGTTTTAAGATTCTTACTAGTCAGGTATATTCCTAGGAATTTAATATGTGGTGTTGAGTCCACTTCGTTGATCAAGGAGAAGCTCTTGTCTATTACATATTTGGCTTATGGAACGGTATCTGTGCTAATTTCAATCTCTGGTTTTATGCAGCACCCCAACTCACCTTTCCCCTTAAGCAAGCATAAGTTGGTTTTCTACATTTGAGACCCTGTTCTGTTTTGTAATTCAGTTCCTGTGTAGCCAAGTTTACATTCCGTGTAGTAGTGATATCTTATGATGTTTCTTTTTCTCTGTGACTTATTTCACTTAGAATCATCGTACCTGAATCCACTCATTATGCTGCTACGGGCCTGATGACATAGATTTCATTGTTGAGTGATATTGCATTGTACGTAAGTACCACAATTTCTTTATCCATTTTTCGCTTTCTGTGATATTGAACTTGTACTGTAAACGAGGTTCTTGTAAACAGAGCCGTCCCAAACTTTGGGGTGGCTGTGTCTTTTTGATTTTAATTTCCCTACGCTATAGGAGCATAAGTGGAAGTGCCCTGGGCTCTGTTGCTTTGTTTTGTAGATGTTTCAGGAAACACCATACACTTCTCCAGAGTGGCTGTTGGCAATTTTCATCCTGCCCTTCAGCATGACAAGGCTCCCAGTTCTCCACGGCCTGTCCTGCCTTTCTGGATTTTACACTTTTTTCAGATGGCCCTTTTGACCGGGGGGCAGTGAGACTTCATTGTAGTGCAGATTTCCTTTGCAAGCTTGCTTGGTTGGCCAAAAGGGGTGTATGCGTTTTTTCCTGAATATATTCAGGAAAAAACGCATATGCCCCTTTTGGCCAAGTTCATCATTGTGGACGTTCTGCCTCTTTTCCTATGCTTTACATGCAATTCCAGTCTACCTCCTGAAATCGGTTTCCTGCAATTCTGCCCCACTTTCAAGTCCTCTTGGCAGCCTTACTTCAATATATTTTTGGACGATAGCTGTCATTTATAACTCTGCAGGTTTGTGAATGACAGTGTCCCTGAGCTCCTTTCTTCAACTCGCTTTCTTGTGAGCTGGCCGCAAGACCGCAGGATTGCTTCAGGCCCTAGTATGGTTCCGGCATGGCACGCTGGGACTTTGGTTAATTCCTCTTCCTGGTGGGAAATGAGAGTTAAATTTGCCCGTCCAGACACCTCTTGCTAGTCTCTCATTGGTTCTCCCAATTCCTGTTCATCTTCCGCAGAAATTGCAAACTGGGCCAAACAGGAGTTTAAAGGCACTGACTCTCCAAGTGGGGAGAGTGTTAGTAAAGCATCTGGAATGTTGCACCCGAGTACCAGGGGACGAAAACTGAGACACATTTGAACACGTTTCCCGATCACACGGTGGATCATACTCTGGGTTCCACATGCATGTTTTAGCTGAAGGAAGAATCCCTTAAACTTGGAGAGTTGAGACCCATAGAATGGGTACCATGTAATATGACTTCAAAGTGTCTGCATTTGCTCACCGATCCTCACCAATCCTATCACTGCTGCGTTTATGCCGCTGTACACACGCTTGATTCTCTTTCGGAGACATATCAATCCATAGGTTTTAAGATTCTTACTAGTCAGGTATATTCTTAAGCGTTTAATATGGGGTGTTGAGTCCACTTCGTTGAGCAAGGAGTAGCTCTTGTCTATTACATATTTGGCTTATGGAACGATATCTGTGCTAATTTCAATCTCTGGTTTTATGCAGCACCCCAACTCACCTTTCCCCTTAAGCAAGCATAAGTTGGTGTGCTACATTTGAGACCCTGTTTTGTTTTGTAATTCAGTTCCTGTGTAGCCAAGTTTTCATTCCGTGTAGTAGTGATATCTTATGATGTTTCTTTTTCTCTGTGACTTTTTTCACTTAGAATCATCATACCTGAATCCACTCGTTATGTTGCTATGGGCCTGATGACATAGATTTCATTGCTGAATGATATTGCATTGTACGTAAGTTCCACAACTTCTTTATCCATTTTTCGCTTTCTGTGATATTGAACTTGTACCGTAAACGAGGTTCTTGTAAACAGAGCCATCCCAAACTTTGGGGTGGCTGTGTCTTTTTGATTTTAATTTCCCTAAACTATAGGACCATAAGTGGAAGTGCCCTAGGCTCTGTTGCTTTGTTTTTTGGATGTTTCAGGAAACACCATACACTTCTCCAGAGTGGCTGTTGGCAATTGACATCCGGCCCATCAGCAAAACAAGGCTCCCAGTTCTCCATGGCCTGTCCTGCCTTTCTGGATTTTACACTTTTTTCGGATGGTCCTTTGACCGGGGGGCAGTGAGAATTCATTGTAGTGCAGATTTCCTTTGCAAGCTTGCTTGGTTGGCCAAAAAGGGCGTATGCGTTTTTTCCTGAATATATTCAGGAAAAAACGCATACGCCCTCTTTGGCCAAGTGCATCATTGTGGACGTTCTGCCTCTTTTCCTATGCTTTACATGCATTTCCAGTCTACCTCCTGGAATCGGTTTCCTGCAATTCTGCCCCGCATTCACGTTCTCTTGGCAGCCTTACTTCAGTATATTTTTGGATGATAGCTGTCATTTATAACTCTGCAGGTTTGTGAATGACAGTGCCCGTGAGCTCCTTTCTTCAACTCGCTTTCTTGTGAGCTGGCCGCAACACCGCAGGAGTGCTTCAGGCCCTAGTGTGGTTCTGGCACGGCACGCTGAGCCTTTGGTTAATTCCTCTTCCTGGTGGGAAATGAGAGTTAAATTTGCCCGTCCAGACACCTCCAGCTAGTCTCTCATTGGTTCTCCCTATTCTTGTTCATTTTCCGCAGACATTGCATACTCGGCCAAACAGGAGGTTAAAGGCACTGACTCTCCAAGTGGGGAGAGTGTTATTAAAGCGTCTGGAATGTTGCACCCGAGTACAAGGGGACGAAAACTGAGACACATTTGAACACGTTTCCCGATCACAAAGTGGATCATACTCTGGGTTCCACATGCATGTATTAGCTGAAGGAAGAATCCCTTAAACCTGGAGAGTTGAGACCCATGGAATGGGTAATAGGCAATATGACTTCAAAGGGTCTGCATTTGCTCACCGAACCTCACCAATCCTATCACTGCTGCGTTTATGCCGCTGTACACACGCTTGATTCTGTTTTGGAGACATATAAATCCATAGGTTTTAAGATTCTTACTAGTCAGGTATATTCTTAGGCTTTTAATATGGGATGTTGAGTCCACTTCGTTGAGCAAGGAGTAGCTCTTGTCTATTACATATTTGGCTTATGGAACGGTATCTGTGCTAATTTCAATCTCTGGTTTTATGCAGCACCCCAACTCACCTTTCCCCTTAAGCAAGCATAAGTTGGTTTTCTACATTTGAGACCCTGTTCTGTTTTGTAATTCAGTTCCTGTGTAACCAAGTTTACATTGCGTCTAGTAGTGATATCTTATGATGTTTCTTTTTCTGTGTGACTTATTTCACTTAGAAACATCGTACCTGAATCCACTCATTATGCTGCTACGGTCCTGATGACAAAGATTTCATTGCTGAGTGATATTGCATTGTACGTAAGTACCACAACTTCTTTATCCATTTTTCACTTTCTGCGATATTGAACTTGTACCGTAAACGAGGTTCTTCTAATCAGAGCCGTCCCAAACTTTGGGGTGGCTGTGTCTTTTTTATTTTAATTTCCCTAAGCTATAGGACCATAAGTGGAAGTGCCCTAGGCTCTGTTGCTTTGTTTTTTAGATGTTTCAGGAAACACCATACACTTCTCCAGAGTGGCTGTTGGCAATTTACATCGTGCCCATCAGCATAACAAGGCTCCCTGTTCTCCATGGCCTGTCCTGCCTTTCTGGATTTTACACTTTTTTCAGATGGCCCTTTGACCGGGGGGCAGTGAGACTTCATTGTAGTGCAGATTTCCTTTGCAAGCTTGCTTGGTTGGCCAAATAGGGCGTATGCGTTTTTTCCTGAATATATTCAGGAAAAAACGCATACGCCCTATTTGGCCAAGTGCATCATTGTGGACCTTCTGCCTCTTTTCCTATGCTTTACATGCAATTCCAGTCTACCTGCTGAAATCCGTTTCCTGCAATTCTGCCCCACATTCAAGTCCTCTTCGCTGCCTTACTTCAATATATTTTTGGACGATAGCTGTCATTTATAACTCTGCAGGTTTGTGAATGACAGTGCCCCTGAGCTCCTTTCTTCAACTCGCTTTCTTGTGAGCTGGCCGCAACACCGCAGGATTGCTTCAAGCCCTAGTGTGGTTCTGGCACGGCACGCTGAGCCTTTGTTTAATTCCTCTTCCTGGTGGGAAATGAGAGTTAAATTTGCCCGTCCAGACACCTCCAGCTAGTCTCTCATTTGTTCTCCCTATTCCTGTTCATTTTCCGCAGAAATTGCAAACTGGGCCAAACAGGAGGTTAAAGGCACTGACTCTCCAAGTGGGGAGAGTGTTAGTAAAGCGTCTGGAATGTTGCACCCGAGTACCAGGGGACGAAAACTGAGACACATTTGAACACGTTTCCCGATCACACGGTGGATCATACTCTGGGTTCCACATGCATGTTTTAGCTGAAGGAAGAATCCCTTAAACCTGGAGAGTTGAGACCCATGGAATGGGTACCATGCAATATGACTTCAAAGGGTCTGCATTTGCTCACCGAACCTCACCAATCCTATCACTGCTGCGTTTATGCTGCTGTACACATGCTTGATTCTCTTTCGGAGACATATAAATCCATAGGTTTTAAGATTCTTACTAGTCAGGTATATTTTTAGGCGTTTAATATGGGGTGTTGAGTCGACTTCGTTGAGCAAGGTGTAGCTCTAGGCTATTATATATTTGGCTTATGGAACGGTATTTGTGCTACTTTCAATCTCTGGTTTTATGCAGCACCCCAACTCACCTTTACCCTTTAAGAAAGCATAAGTTGGTTTTCTGCATTTGAGACCCTGTTCTGTTTTGTAATTCAGTTCCTTTGTAGCCAAGTTTACATTCCGTGTATTAGTGATATCTTATGATGTTTTTTTCTGTGTGACTTATTTCACTTAGAATCATTGTACCTGAATCCACTCATTATGCTGCTACGGGCCTGATGACATAGATTTCATTGCTGAGTGGTATTGCATTGTACGTAAGTACCACAACTTCTTTATCCATTTTTTGCTTTCTGCGATATTGAACTTGTACTGTAAACGAGCTTTTTGTAAACAGAGACGTCCCAAACTTTGGGGTGGCTGTGTCTTTTTGATTTTAATTTCCCTAAGCTATAGGACCATAAGAGGAAGTGCCCTAGGCTCTGTTGCTTTGTTTTTTACATGTTTCAGGAAACACCATACACTTCTCCAGAGTGGCTGTTGGCAATTTACGTCCTGCCCATCAGCATAAGAAGGCTCCCAGTTCTCCATGGCCTGTCCTGCCTTTCTGGATTTTACATTTTTTTCAGATGGCTCTTTTGACCCGGGGGCAGTGAGACTTCATTGTAGTGCAGATTTCCTTTGCAAGCTTGCTTGGTTGGCCAAAAAGTGCGTATGCCTTTTTTCCTGAATATATTCAGGAAAAAACGCATACGCACTTTTTGACCAAGTGCATCATTGTGGACGTTCTGCCTGTTTTCCTATGCTTTACATGCAATTCCTGTCTACCTTCTGAAATCATTTTCCTGCAATTCTGCCCCGCTTTCAAGTCCCCTTGGCAGCCTTACTTCAATATATTTTTCGACTATAGCTGTCATTTATAACTCTGCAGGTTTGTGAATGACAGTGCCCCTGAGCTCCTTTCTTCAACTCGCTTTCTTGTGAGCTGGCCGCAACACCGCAGGATTGCTTCAGGCCCTAGTGTGGTTCCGGCATGGCATGCTGAGCCTTTGGTTAATTCCTCTTCCTGGTGGGAAATGAGAGTTAAATTTGCCCGTCCAGACACCTCCAGCTAGTCTCTCATGTTTTCTCCCTATTCCTGTTCATTTTCCGCAGAAATTGCAAACTGGGC
Organism: Orcinus orca; assembly: GCF_937001465.1. Lineage (NCBI taxonomy): Eukaryota > Metazoa > Chordata > Mammalia > Artiodactyla > Delphinidae > Orcinus > Orcinus orca. The sequence continues at coordinate 58,055,827 of NC_064562.1, read as the reverse complement.
AAACAGGAGGTTTAAGGCACTGACTCTCCAAGTGGGGAGTGTGTTAGTAAAGCCTCTGGAATGTTGCACCCGAGTACCAGGGGACGAAAACTGAGACACATTTGAACACGGTTCCCGATCACACGGTGGATCATACTCTGGTTTCCACATGCATGTTTTAGCTGAAGGAAGAATCCCTTAAACATGGAGAGTTGAGACCCATGGAATGGGTACCATACAATATGAATTCTAAGTGTCTGCATTTGCTCACCGAACCTCACCAATTCTATCACTGCTGCGTTTATGCCGCTGTACAGACGCTTGTTTCTCTTTCGGAGACATGTAAATCCATAGGTTTTAAGATTCTTACTAGTCAGGTATATTGTTAGGCGGTTAATATGGGGTGTTGAGTCCACTTCGTTGAGCAAGGAGTAGCTCTTGTCTATTACATATTTGGCTTATGGAAAGGTATCTGTGCTAATTTCAATCTCTGGTTTTATGCAGCACCCCAACTCACCTTTCCCCTTAAGCAAGCATAAGTTGGTTTTCTACATTTGAGACTCTGTTCTGTTTTGTAATTCTGTTCCTGTGTAGCCAATTTTACATTCCGTGTAGTAGTGATATCTTATGATGTTTCTTTTTCTGTGTGAGTTATTTCACTTAGAATCATCGTACCTGAATCCACTAATTATGCTGCTATGGGCCTGATGACATAGATTTCATTGCTGAGTGATATTGCATTGTACGTAAGTATCACAACGTCTTTATCTATTTTTCGCTTTCTGTGATATTGAACTTGTACCCTAAACGAGGTTCTTGTAAACAGAGCCATCCCAAACTTTGGGGTGGCTGTGTCTATTTGATTTTAATTTCCCTAAGCTATAGGACCATAAGTGGAAGTGCCCTAGGCTCTGTTGCTTTGTATTTTAGATGTTTCAGGATACACCATACACTTCTCCAGAGTGGCTGTTGGCAATTTACATCCCACCCATCAGCATAACAAGGCTCCCAGTTCTCCATGGCCTTTCCTGCCTTTCTGGATTTTGTACTTTTTTCAGATGGCATTTTTGACCTGGGGGCAGTGAGACTTCATTGTAATGCAGATTTCCTTTGCAACCATGCTTGGTTGGCCAAAAAGGGCGTATGCGGTTTTTCCTGAATATATTCAGGAAAAAACGCACACGCCCTTTTTGGCCAAGTGCATCATTGTGGACCTTCTGCCTCTTTTCCTATGCTTTACATGCAATTCCAGTCTACCTCCTGAAATCGGTTTCCTGCAATTCTGCTCCACTTTCAAGTCCTCTTGGCAGCCTTACTTCAACATATTTTTGGACGATAGGTGTCATTTATAACTCTGCAGGTTTGTGAATGACAGTGCCCCTGAGCTCCTTTCTTCAATTTGCTTTCTTGTGAGCTGGCCGCAACAACGCAGGATTGCTTCAGGCCCTAGTGTGGTTCTGGCATGGCACGCTGAGCCTTTGGTTAATTCCTCTTCCTGGTGGCAAATGAGAGTTAAATTTGCCCGTCCAGACAGCTCCAGCTAGTCTCTCATTGGTTCTCCCTATTCCTGTTCATTTTCCGAAGGAATTGCAAACTGGGCCAAACAGGAGGTTAAAGGCACTGACTCTCCAAGTGGGGAGAGTGTTAATAAAGCGTCTGGAATGTTGCACCCGAGTACCAGTGGACGAAAACTGAGACACATTTGAACACGTTTCCCGAACGCACGGTGGATCATACTCTGGGTTCCACATGCATGTTTTAGCTGAAGGAAGAATCCCTTAAACCTGGAGAGTTGAGACCCATGGAATGGGTACAATGCAATATGACTTCAAAGGGTCTGCATTTGCTCACCGAACCTCACCATCCTATCACTGCTGCGTGTATGCCACTGTACGCACGCTTGATTCTCTTTTGGAGACATATAAATCCATAGGTTTTAAGATTCTTACTAGTCAGGTATATTCCTAGGAATTTAATATGTGGTGTTGAGTCCACTTCGTTGATCAAGGAGAAGCTCTTGTCTATTACATATTTGGCTTATGGAACGGTATCTGTGCTAATTTCAATCTCTGGTTTTATGCAGCACCCCAACTCACCTTTCCCCTTAAGCAAGCATAAGTTGGTTTTCTACATTTGAGACCCTGTTCTGTTTTGTAATTCAGTTCCTGTGTAGCCAAGTTTACATTCCGTGTAGTAGTGATATCTTATGATGTTTCTTTTTCTCTGTGACTTATTTCACTTAGAATCATCGTACCTGAATCCACTCATTATGCTGCTACGGGCCTGATGACATAGATTTCATTGTTGAGTGATATTGCATTGTACGTAAGTACCACAATTTCTTTATCCATTTTTCGCTTTCTGTGATATTGAACTTGTACTGTAAACGAGGTTCTTGTAAACAGAGCCGTCCCAAACTTTGGGGTGGCTGTGTCTTTTTGATTTTAATTTCCCTACGCTATAGGACCATAAGTGGAAGTGCCCTGGGCTCTGTTGCTTTGTTTTGTAGATGTTTCAGGAAACACCATACACTTCTCCAGAGTGGCTGTTGGCAATTTTCATCCTGCCCTTCAGCATGACAAGGCTCCCAGTTCTCCACGGCCTGTCCTGCCTTTCTGGATTTTACACTTTTTTCAGATGGCCCTTTTGACCGGGGGGCAGTGAGACTTCATTGTAGTGCAGATTTCCTTTGCAAGCTTGCTTGGTTGGCCAAAAGGGGTGTATGCGTTTTTTCCTGAATATATTCAGGAAAAAACGCATATGCCCCTTTTGGCCAAGTTCATCATTGTGGACGTTCTGCCTCTTTTCCTATGCTTTACATGCAATTCCAGTCTACCTCCTGAAATCGGTTTCCTGCAATTCTGCCCCACTTTCAAGTCCTCTTGGCAGCCTTACTTCAATATATTTTTGGACGATAGCTGTCATTTATAACTCTGCAGGTTTGTGAATGACAGTGTCCCTGAGCTCCTTTCTTCAACTCGCTTTCTTGTGAGCTGGCCGCAAGACCGCAGGATTGCTTCAGGCCCTAGTATGGTTCCGGCATGGCACGCTGGGACTTTGGTTAATTCCTCTTCCTGGTGGGAAATGAGAGTTAAATTTGCCCGTCCAGACACCTCTTGCTAGTCTCTCATTGGTTCTCCCAATTCCTGTTCATCTTCCGCAGAAATTGCAAACTGGGCCAAACAGGAGTTTAAAGGCACTGACTCTCCAAGTGGGGAGAGTGTTAGTAAAGCATCTGGAATGTTGCACCCGAGTACCAGGGGACGAAAACTGAGACACATTTGAACACGTTTCCCGATCACACGGTGGATCATACTCTGGGTTCCACATGCATGTTTTAGCTGAAGGAAGAATCCCTTAAACTTGGAGAGTTGAGACCCATAGAATGGGTACCATGTAATATGACTTCAAAGTGTCTGCATTTGCTCACCGATCCTCACCAATCCTATCACTGCTGCGTTTATGCCGCTGTACACACGCTTGATTCTCTTTCGGAGACATATCAATCCATAGGTTTTAAGATTCTTACTAGTCAGGTATATTCTTAAGCGTTTAATATGGGGTGTTGAGTCCACTTCGTTGAGCAAGGAGTAGCTCTTGTCTATTACATATTTGGCTTATGGAACGATATCTGTGCTAATTTCAACCTCTGGTTTTATGCAGCACCCCAACTCACCTTTCCCCTTAAGCAAGCATAAGTTGGTGTGCTACATTTGAGACCCTGTTTTGTTTTGTAATTCAGTTCCTGTGTAGCCAAGTTTTCATTCCGTGTAGTAGTGATATCTTATGATGTTTCTTTTTCTCTGTGACTTTTTTCACTTAGAATCATCATACCTGAATCCACTCGTTATGTTGCTATGGGCCTGATGACATAGATTTCATTGCTGAATGATATTGCATTGTACGTAAGTTCCACAACTTCTTTATCCATTTTTCGCTTTCTGTGATATTGAACTTGTACCGTAAACGAGGTTCTTGTAAACAGAGCCATCCCAAACTTTGGGGTGGCTGTGTCTTTTTGATTTTAATTTCCCTAAACTATAGGACCATAAGTGGAAGTGCCCTAGGCTCTGTTGCTTTGTTTTTTGGATGTTTCAGGAAACACCATACACTTCTCCAGAGTGGCTGTTGGCAATTGACATCCGGCCCATCAGCAAAACAAGGCTCCCAGTTCTCCATGGCCTGTCCTGCCTTTCTGGATTTTACACTTTTTTCGGATGGTCCTTTGACCGGGGGGCAGTGAGAATTCATTGTAGTGCAGATTTCCTTTGCAAGCTTGCTTGGTTGGCCAAAAAGGGCGTATGCGTTTTTTCCTGAATATATTCAGGAAAAAACGCATACGCCCTCTTTGGCCAAGTGCATCATTGTGGACGTTCTGCCTCTTTTCCTATGCTTTACATGCATTTCCAGTCTACCTCCTGGAATCGGTTTCCTGCAATTCTGCCCCGCATTCACGTTCTCTTGGCAGCCTTACTTCAGTATATTTTTGGATGATAGCTGTCATTTATAACTCTGCAGGTTTGTGAATGACAGTGCCCGTGAGCTCCTTTCTTCAACTCGCTTTCTTGTGAGCTGGCCGCAACACCGCAGGAGTGCTTCAGGCCCTAGTGTGGTTCTGGCACGGCACGCTGAGCCTTTGGTTAATTCCTCTTCCTGGTGGGAAATGAGAGTTAAATTTGCCCGTCCAGACACCTCCAGCTAGTCTCTCATTGGTTCTCCCTATTCTTGTTCATTTTCCGCAGACATTGCATACTCGGCCAAACAGGAGGTTAAAGGCACTGACTCTCCAAGTGGGGAGAGTGTTATTAAAGCGTCTGGAATGTTGCACCCGAGTACAAGGGGACGAAAACTGAGACACATTTGAACACGTTTCCCGATCACAAAGTGGATCATACTCTGGGTTCCACATGCATGTATTAGCTGAAGGAAGAATCCCTTAAACCTGGAGAGTTGAGACCCATGGAATGGGTAATAGGCAATATGACTTCAAAGGGTCTGCATTTGCTCACCGAACCTCACCAATCCTATCACTGCTGCGTTTATGCCGCTGTACACACGCTTGATTCTGTTTTGGAGACATATAAATCCATAGGTTTTAAGATTCTTACTAGTCAGGTATATTCTTAGGCTTTTAATATGGGATGTTGAGTCCACTTCGTTGAGCAAGGAGTAGCTCTTGTCTATTACATATTTGGCTTATGGAACGGTATCTGTGCTAATTTCAATCTCTGGTTTTATGCAGCACCCCAACTCACCTTTCCCCTTAAGCAAGCATAAGTTGGTTTTCTACATTTGAGACCCTGTTCTGTTTTGTAATTCAGTTCCTGTGTAACCAAGTTTACATTGCGTCTAGTAGTGATATCTTATGATGTTTCTTTTTCTGTGTGACTTATTTCACTTAGAAACATCGTACCTGAATCCACTCATTATGCTGCTACGGTCCTGATGACAAAGATTTCATTGCTGAGTGATATTGCATTGTACGTAAGTACCACAACTTCTTTATCCATTTTTCACTTTCTGTGATATTGAACTTGTACCGTAAACGAGGTTCTTCTAATCAGAGCCATCCCAAACTTTGGGGTGGCTGTGTCTTTTTTATTTTAATTTCCCTAAGCTATAGGACCATAAGTGGAAGTGCCCTAGGCTCTGTTGCTTTGTTTTTTAGATGTTTCAGGAAACACCATACACTTCTCCAGAGTGGCTGTTGGCAATTTACATCGTGCCCATCAGCATAACAAGGCTCCCTGTTCTCCATGGCCTGTCCTGCCTTTCTGGATTTTACACTTTTTTCAGATGGCCCTTTGACCGGGGGGCAGTGAGACTTCATTGTAGTGCAGATTTCCTTTGCAAGCTTGCTTGGTTGGCCAAATAGGGCGTATGCGTTTTTTCCTGAATATATTCAGGAAAAAACGCATACGCCCTATTTGGCCAAGTGCATCATTGTGGACCTTCTGCCTCTTTTCCTATGCTTTACATGCAATTCCAGTCTACCTGCTGAAATCCGTTTCCTGCAATTCTGCCCCACATTCAAGTCCTCTTCGCTGCCTTACTTCAATATATTTTTGGACGATAGCTGTCATTTATAACTCTGCAGGTTTGTGAATGACAGTGCCCCTGAGCTCCTTTCTTCAACTCGCTTTCTTGTGAGCTGGCCGCAACACCGCAGGATTGCTTCAAGCCCTAGTGTGGTTCTGGCACGGCACGCTGAGCCTTTGTTTAATTCCTCTTCCTGGTGGGAAATGAGAGTTAAATTTGCCCGTCCAGACACCTCCAGCTAGTCTCTCATTTGTTCTCCCTATTCCTGTTCATTTTCCGCAGAAATTGCAAACTGGGCCAAACAGGAGGTTAAAGGCACTGACTCTCCAAGTGGGGAGAGTGTTAGTAAAGCGTCTGGAATGTTGCACCCGAGTACCAGGGGACGAAAACTGAGACACATTTGAACACGTTTCCCGATCACACGGTGGATCATACTCTGGGTTCCACATGCATGTTTTAGCTGAAGGAAGAATCCCTTAAACCTGGAGAGTTGAGACCCATGGAATGGGTACCATGCAATATGACTTCAAAGGGTCTGCATTTGCTCACCGAACCTCACCAATCCTATCACTGCTGCGTTTATGCTGCTGTACACATGCTTGATTCTCTTTCGGAGACATATAAATCCATAGGTTTTAAGATTCTTACTAGTCAGGTATATTTTTAGGCGTTTAATATGGGGTGTTGAGTCGACTTCGTTGAGCAAGGTGTAGCTCTAGGCTATTATATATTTGGCTTATGGAACGGTATTTGTGCTACTTTCAATCTCTGGTTTTATGCAGCACCCCAACTCACCTTTACCCTTTAAGAAAGCATAAGTTGGTTTTCTGCATTTGAGACCCTGTTCTGTTTTGTAATTCAGTTCCTTTGTAGCCAAGTTTACATTCCGTGTATTAGTGATATCTTATGATGTTTCTTTTTCTGTGTGACTTATTTCACTTAGAATCATCGTACCTAAATCCACTCATTATGCTGCTACGGGCCTGATGACATAGATTTCATTGCTGAGTGATATTGCATTGTACGTAAGTACCACAACTTCTTTATCCATTTTTCGCTTTCTGTGTTATTGAACTTGTACCGAAAACGAGGTTCTTTTAAACAGAGCCATCCCAAATTTTGGGGTGGCTGTGTCTTTTTGATTTTAGTTTCCCGAAGCTATAGGACCATAAGTGGAAGTTCCCTAGGCTCTGTTTCTTTGTCTTTTAGATGTTTCAAGAAACACCATACACTTCTCCAGAGTGGCTGTTGGCAATTCACATCCCGCCCGTCAGCATAACAAGGCTCCCAGTTCTCCATGGGCTGTCCTGCCTTTCTGGATTTTGGACTTTTCTCAGATGGCCCTTTTGACCGGGGGGCAGTGAGACTTCATTGTAGTGCAGATTTCCTTTGCAAGCTTGCTTGGTTGGCCAAAAAGTGCCTATGCGTTTTTTCCTTAATATATTCAGGAAAAAACGCATATGCCCTTTTTGGTCAAGTGCATCAGTGTGGACGTTCTGCCTCTTTTCCTACGCTTTACATGCAATTCCAGTCTACCTCCTGAAATCGGTTTCCTGCAATTCTGCCCCGCTTTCAGCTCCTCTTGGCAGCCTTACTTCAATATATTTTTGGATGATAGCTGTCATTTATAACTCTGCAGGTTTGTGAATGATAGTGCCCTTGAGCTCCTTTTTTCAACTCGATTTGTTGTGAGCTGGCCGCAACACCGCAGGATTGCTTCAGATCCTAGTGTGGTTCCAGCATGGCACGCTGAGCCTTTGGTTAATTCCTCTTCCTGGTGGGAAATGAGAGTTAAATTTGCCCGTCCAGGCACCTCCAGCTAGTCTCTCATTGGTTCTCCCTATTCCTGTTCATCTTACGCAGAAATTGCAAACTGGGCCAAAGAGGAGGTTAAAGGCACTGACTCTCCAAGTGGTGAGAGTGTTAGTAAAGCGTCTGGAATGTTGCACCCAAGTACCAGGGGACGAAAACTGAGACACATTTGAACACGTTTCCCGATCACTTGGTGGATCATACTCTGGGTTCCACATGCATGTTTTAGCTGAAGGAAGAATCCGTTAAACCTGGAGAGTTGATACCCATGGAATGGGTACCATGCAATATGACTTCAAAGGGTCTGCATTTGCTCACCGAACCTCACCAATCCTATCACTGCTGCGTTTATGCCGCTGTACACACGCTTGATTCTCTTTCGGAGACATATAAATCCATAGGTTTTAAGATTCTTACTAGTCAGGTATATTCTTAGGCGTTTAATATGGGGTGTTGAGTCCACTTCTTTGAGCAAGGAGTAGCTCTTGTTATTACATATTTGGCTTATGGAACGGTATCTGTGCTAATTTCAATCTCTGGTTTTATGCAGCACCCCAACTCACCTTTCCCCTTAAGCAAGCATAAGTTGGTGTTCTACATTTGAGACCCTGTTCTGTTTTGTAATTCAGTTGCCGTGTAGCCAAGTTTACATTCCGTGTAGTAGTGATATCTTATGATGTTTCTTTTTCTGTGTGACTTATTTCACTTAGAATCATCGTAACTGAATCCACTCATTATGCTGCTACGGGCCTGATGACATAGATTTCATTGCTGAGTTATATTGCATTGTACGTAAGTACCACAAATTCTTTATCCATTTTTCGCTTTCTGTGACATTGAACTTCTACCGTAAATGAGGTTCTTGTAAACAGAGCCGTCCCAAACTTTGGGGCGGCTGTGTCTTTTTGATTTTAATTTCCCTAAGCTATAGCACCATAAGTGGAAGTGCCCTAGGCTCTGTTGCTTTGTTTTGTAGATGTTTCAGGAAACACCATACACTTCTCCAGAGTGGCTGTTGGCAATTAACATCCCGCCCATCAGCATAACAAGGCTCCCAGTTCTCCATGGCCTGTCCTGATTTCTGGATTTTACACTTTTTTCACATGGCCCTTTTGACCGGGGGGCAGTGAGACTTCATTGTAGTGCAGATTTCCTTTGCAAGCTTGCTTGGTTGGCCAAAAAGGGCGTATGCGGTTTTTCCTGAATATATTCAGGAAAAAACGCATACGCCCTTTTTGGCCAAGTGCTTCATTGTGGACGTTCTGCCTCTTTTCCTATGCTTTACATGCAATTCCAGTCTACCTCCTGAAATCGGTTTTCTGCAATTCTGCCCCGCATTCAAGTCCTCTTGGCAGCCTTACTTCACTATATTTTTTGATGATAGCTGTCATTTATAACTCTGCAGGTTTGAGAATGACAGTGTCCCTGAGCTCCTTTCTTCAACTTGCTTTCTTGTGAGCCTGCCGCAACACTGCAGGATTGCTTCAGGACCTAGTGTGGTTACGGGACGGCACGCTGAGCCTTTGTTTAATTCCTCTTCCTGGTGGGAAATGAGAGTTAAATATGCCCGTCCAGACACCTCCAGCTAGTCTCTCATTGGTTCTCCCTATTCCTGTTCATTTTCTGCAGAAATTGCAAACTGGGCCATACAGGAGGTTAAAGGCACTGACTCTCCAAGTGGGGAGAGTGGTAGTAAAGCGTCTGGAATGTTGCACCCGAGTACCAGGGGATGAAAACTGAGACACGTTTGAACACGTTTCCCGATCACACGGTGGATCATACTCGGATCCACATGCATGTTTTAGCTGAAGGAAGAATCCCTTAAAGCTGGAGAGTTGAGACCCATGGAATGGGTAATATGCAGTATGACTTCAAAGGGTCTGCATTTGCTCACCGAACCTCACCAATCCTATCACTTCTGCGTTTATGCCACTGTACACATGCTTGATTCTCTTTCGGAGACATATAAATCCATAGGTTTTAAGATTCTTACCAGTCAGGTATATTCTTAGGCGTTTAATATGGGGTGTTGAGTCCACTTCGTTGAGCAAGGTGTAGCTCTTGTCTATTACATATTTGGCTTATGGAACGGTATCTGTGCTAATTTCAATCTCTGGTTTTATGCAGCACCCCAACTCACCTTTCCCCTTAAGCAAGCATAAGTTGGTTTTCTACATTTGAGACCCTGTTCTGTTTTGTAATTCAGTTCCTCTGTAGCCAAGTTTACATTCCGTGTAGTAGTGATATCTTATGATGTTTCTTTTTCTGTGTGACTTATTTCACTTAGAATCATCGTACCTGAATCCACTCACTATACTGCTACGGGCCTGATGACATAGATTTCATTGCTGAGTGATATTGCATTGTACGTAAGTACCACAACTTCTTTATCCATTTTTCGCTTTCTGTGATATTGAACTTGTACCGTAAACGAGGTTCTTGTAAACAGAGCCATCCCAAACTTTGGGGTGGCTGTGTCTTTTTGATTTTAATTTCCCTAAGCTATAGGACCATAAGTGGAAGTGCCCTAGGCTCTGTTGCTTTGTTTTTTAGATGTCTCAGGAAACACCATACACTTCTCCAGAGTGGCTGTTGGCAATTTACATCCCGCCCATCAGCATAACAAGGCTCCCAGTTCTCCATGGCCTGTCCTGCCTTTCTGGATTTTACACTTTTTTCAGATGGCCCTCTTGACCGGGGGGCAGTGAGACTTCATTGTAGTGCAGATTTCCTTTGCAAGCTTGCTTGGTTGGCCAAAAAGGGCGTATGCGTTTTTTCCTGAATATATTCAGGAAAAAACGCATACGCACTTTTTGGCCAAGTGCATCATTGTGGACGTTCTGCCTCTTTTCCTATGCTTTACATGCAATTCCAGTCTACCTCCTGAAATCGGTTTCCTGCAATTCTGCCCGGCATTCAAGTCCTCTTGGCAGCCTTACTTCAATATATTTTTGGACGATAGCTGTCATTTATAACTCTGCAGGTTTGTGAATGACAGTGCCCCTGAGCTCCTTTCTTCAACTCACTTTCTTGTGAGCTGGCCGCAATACCGCAGGATTGCTTCAGACCCTAGAGTGGTTCCGGCATGGCACACTGAGCCTTTGGTTAATTCCTCTTCCTGGTGGGAAATGAGAGTTAAATTTGCCCGTCCAGACACCTCCAGCTAGTCTCTCATTGGTTCTCCCTATTCCTGTTCATCTTCTGCAGAAACTGCAAACTGGGCCAACAGGAATTTAAAGGTCCTGACTGTCCAATTGGGGAGAGTGTTAGTAAAGCTTCTGGAATGTTGCACCCGAGTACCAGGGGACGAAAACTGAGACACATTTGAACACATTTCCCGATCACACGGTGGATCATACTCTGGGTTCCACATGCATGTTGTAGCTGAAGGAAGAATCCCTTAAACCTGGAGAGTTGAGACCCATGGATAGGGTACCATGCAATATGACCTCAAAGGGTCTGCATTTGCTCACCGAACCTCACCAATCCTATCACTACTGCGCTTATGCCGCTGTACACACGCTTGATTCTCTTTCGGAGACATATAAATACATAGGTTTTAAGATTCTTACTAGTCAGGTATATTCTTAGGCTTTTAATATGGGGTGTTGTGTCCTCTTCTTTGAGCAAGGAGTAGCTCTTGTCTATTACATATTTGGCTTATGGAACGGTATGTGTGCTAATTTCAATCTCTGGTTTTATGCAGCACCCCAACTCACCTTTCCCCTTAAGCAAGCATAAGTTGGTTTTCTACATTTGAGACCCTGTTCTGTTTTGTAATTCAGTTCCTGTGTAGCCAAGTTTACATTCCGTGTAGTAGTGATATCTTATAATGTTTCTTTTTCTGTGTGACTTATTTCACTTAGAATCATCGTACCTGAATCCACTCATTATGCTGCTATGGGCCTGATGACATAGATTTCATTGCTGAGTGATATTGCATTGTACGTAAGTACCACAACTTCTTTATCCATTTTTCGCTTTCTGTGATATTGAACTTGTACCGTAAACGAGGTTCTTGTAAACAGAGCCGTCCCAAACTTTGGGGTGGCTGTGTCTTTTTAATTTTAATTTCCCTAAGCTATAGGACCATAAGTGGAAGTGCCCTAGGCTCTGTTGCTTTGTTTTTTAGATGTTTCAGGAAACACCATACACTTCTCCAGAGTGGCTGTTGGCAATTTACATCCCGCCCATCAGCATAACAAGGCTCCCAGTTCTCCATGGCCTGTCCTGCCTTTCTGGATTTCACACTTTTTTCAGATGGCCCTTTTGACCGGGGGGCAGTGAGACTTCATTGTAGTGCAGATTTCCTTTGCAAGCTTGCTTGGTTGGCCAAAAAGTGCATATGCGTTTTTTTATTGAATATAGTCAGGAAAAAACCCATGCGCCCTTTTTGGCCAAATGCATCATTGTGGACGTTCTGCCTCTTTTCCTATGCTTTACATGCAATTCCAGTCTACCTCCTGAAATCGGTTTCCTGCAATTCTGCCCCGCTTTCAAGTCCTCTTGGCAGCCTTACTTCAATATATTTTTGGACGATAGCTGTCATTTATAACTCTGCAGGTTTGTGAATGACAGTGCCCCTGAGCTCCTTTCCTCAACTCGCTTTCTTGTGAGCTGCCCACAACACTGCAGGATTGCTTCAGGCCCTAGTGTGGTTCCGGAACGGCATGCTGAGCCTTTGGTTAATTCCTCTTCCTGGTGGGAAATGAGAGTTAAATTTGCCCGTCCAGACACTTCCAGCTAGTCTCTCATTGGTTCTCCCTATTCCTGTTCATTTTCCGCAGAAATTGCAAACTGGGCCAAACAGGAGGTTAAAGGCACTGACTCTCCAAGTGGGGAGAGTTTTAGTAAAGCGTCTGGAATGTTGCACCTGAGTACCAGGGAACGAAAACTGAGACACCTTTGCACACATTTCCCGATCACACGGTGGATCATACTCTTGGTTCCACATGCATGTTTTAGCTGAAGGAAGAATCCCTTAACCTGGAGAGTTGAGACCCATGGAATGGGTGCCATGCAATATGACTTCAAGGGTCTGCATTTGCTCACCGAACCTCACCAATCCTATCACTGCTGCGTTTATGCCGCTGTACACACGCTTGATTCTCTTTCAGGAGACATATAAATCCATAGGTTTTAAGTTTCTTACTAGTCAGGTATATTCTTAGGCGTTTAATATGGGGTGTTGAGTCCACTTCGTTGAGCAAGGAGTAGCTCTTGCCTATTACATATTTGGCTTATGGAACTGTATCTGTGCTAATTTCAATCTCTGGTTTTATGCAGCACCCCAACTCACCTTTCCCCTTAAGCAAGCATAAGTTGGTTTTCTACATTTGAGACCCTGTTCTGTTTTGTAATTCAGTTCCTGTGTAGCCAAGTTTACATTCCGTGTATTAGTGATATCTTATGATGTTTCTTTTTCTGTGTGCCTTATTTCACTTAGAATCATCGTACCTGAATCCACTCATTATGCTGCTACGGGCCTGATGACATAGATTTCATTGCTGAGTGATATTGCATTGTATATAAGTACCACAACTTGTTTATCCATTTTTCGCTTTCTGTGATATTGAACTTGTACCGTAAACGAGGTTCTTGTAAACAGAGCCGTCCCAAACTTTGGGGTGGCTGTGTCTTTTTGATTTTAATTTCCCTAAGCTATAGGACCATAAGTGGAAGTGCCCTAGGCTCTGTTGCTTTGTTTCTTAGATGTTTCAGGAAACACCATACACTTCTCCAGAGTGGCTGTTGGCAATTTACATCCCACCCATCAGCATAAGAAGGCTCCCTGTTCTCCATGGCCTGTCCTGCCTTTCTGGATTTTACACTTTTTTCAGATGGCCCTTTTGACCTGGAGGCAGTGAGACTTCATTGTAGTGCAGATTTCCTTTGCAAGCTTGCTTGGTTGGCCAAAAAGGGCGTATGCGTTTTTTCTTGAATATATTCAGGAAAAAACGCATACGCCCTTTTTGGCCACGTGCATCATGGTGGACGTTCTGCCTCATTTCCTATGCTTTACATGCAATTCCAGTCTACCTCCTGAAATCGGTTTCCTCCAATTCTGCTCCGCTTTCAAGTCCTCTTGGCAGCCTTACTTCAATATATTTTTGGACGATAGCTGTCATTTATAACTCTGCAGGTTTGTGAATTACAGTGCCCCTGAGCGCCTTTCTTCAACTCGATTTCTTGTGCGCTGGCCGCAACACCGCAGGATTGCTTCAGGCCCCATTGCGGTTCTGGCATGACAAGCTGAGCCTTTGGTTAATTCCTCTTCCTGGTGGGAAATGAGAGTTAAATTTGCCCGTCCAGACACCTCTAGCTAGTCTCTAATTGGTTCTCCCTATTCCTGTTCATTTTCCGCAGAAATTGCAAACTGGGCCAAACAGAAGTTTAAAGGCACTGACTCTCCAAGTGGGGAGAGTGTTAGTAACGTGTCTGGAATGTTGCACCCGAGTACCAGGGGACGAAAACTGAGACACATTTGAACACGTTTCCCGATCACACGGTGGATCATACTCTGGGTTCCACATGCATGTTTTAGCTGAAGGAAGAATCCCTTAAACCTGGAGAGTTCAGACCCATGGAATGGGTACCATGCAATATGACTTCAAAGGGTCTGCATTTGCTCACCGAACCTCACCAATCCTATCACTGCTGCGTTTATGCCGCTGTACAGACGCTTGATTCTCTTTCAGAGACATATAAATCCATAGGTTTTAAGATTCTTACTAGTCAGGTATATTCTAAGGCGTTTAATATGGGGTGTTGAGTCCACTTCGTTGAGCAAGGAGTAGCTCTTGTCTATTACGTATTTGGCTTATGGAACGGTATCTGTGCTAATTTCAATCTCTGGTTTTATGCAGCACAGCAAATCACCTTTCCGCTTAAGCAAGCAGAAGTTGGTTTTCTACATTTCAGACCCTGTTCTGTTTTGTAATTCAGTTCCTGTGTAGCCAAGTTTACATTCCGTGTATTAGTGATATCTTATGATGTTTCTTTTTCTTTGTGACTTATTTCACTTAGAATCATCTTACCTGAATCCACTCATTATGCTGCTACGGCCTGATGACATAGATTTCATTGCTGAGTGATATTGCATTGTACGTAAGTACCACAACTTCTTTATCCATTTTTCACTCTCTGCGATATTGAACTTCTACCGTAAAGGAGGTTCTTGTTAACAGAGCCTTCCCAAACATCAGGGTGGTTGTGTCTTTTTTATTTTAATTTCCCTAAGCTATAGGACCATAAGTGGAAGTGCCCTAGGCTCTGTTGCTTTCTTTTTTAGATGTTTCAGGAAACACCATACACTTCTCCAGAGTGGCTGTTGGCAATTTACATCCCGCCCATCAGCATAACAAGGCTCCCAGTTCTCCATGGCCTGTCCTGCCTTTCTGGATTTTACACATTTTTCAGATGGCCCTTTTGACCGGGGGGCAGTGAGACTTCATTGAAGTGCAGATTTGCTTTGCAAGCTTGCTTGTTTGGCCAAAAAGGGCGTATGCGTTTTTTCCTGAATATATTCAGGAAAAAACGCATACACCCTTTTTGGCCAAGTGCATCATTGTGGACGTTCTGCCTCTTTTCCTATGCTTTACATGCAATTCCAGTCTACCTCCTGAAATCAGTTTCCTGCAATTCTGCCCTGCATTCAAGTCCTCTTGGCAGCCTTACTTCAATATATTTTTGGATGATCGCTGTCATTTATAACTCTGCAGGTTTGTGAATTACAGTGCCCCTGAGCTCCGTTCTTCAACTCGCTTTCTTGTGAGCTGGCCGCAGCACCGCAGGATTGCTTCAGGCCCTAGTGTGGTTCTGCATGGCATGCTGAGCCTTTGGTTAATTCCTCTTCCTGGTGGGAAAGTAGAGTTAAATTTGCCCGTCCAGACACCTCCAGCTAGTCTCTCATGGGTTCTCCCTATTCCTGTGCATTTTCCGCAGAAATTGAAAACTGGGCCAAACAGGAGGTTAAAGGCACTGACTCTCCAAGTCGGGAGAGTTTTAGTAAAGCATATGGAATGTTGCACCCGAGTACCAGGGGACGAAAACTGAGACACATTTGAACACGTTTCCCGATCACACAGTGGATCATACTCTGGGTTCCACATGCATGTTTTAGCTGAAGGAAGAATCCCTTAAACCTGGAGAGTTGCGACCCATGGAATCGGTACCATGCAATATGACTTCAAAGGGTCTGCATTTGCTCACCGAACCTCTCCAATCCTATCACTTCTGCGTTTATGCTGCTCTACACACGCTTGATTCTCTTTCGGAGACATAAATCCATAGGTTTTAAGATTCTTACTAGTCAGGTATATTCTTCGGCGTTTAATATGGGTTGTTGAGTCCAATTCATTGAGCAAGGAGTAGGTCTTGTCTATTACATATTTGGCTTATGGAACGGTATCTGTGCTAATTTCAATCTCTGGTTTTATGCAGCACCCCAACTCACCTTTCCCCTTAAGCAAGCATAAGTTGGTGTTCTACATTTGAGACCCTGTTCTGTTTTGTAATTCAGTTACTGTGTAGCCAAGTTTACATTCCGTGTAGTAGTGATATCTTATGATGTTTCTTTTTCTGTGTGACTTATTTCACTTAGAATCATCGTACCTGAATCCACTCATTATGCTGCTACGGGCCTGATGACATAGATTTCATTGCTGAGTGATATTGCATTGTACGTAAGTACCACAACTTCTTTATCCATTTTTTCCTTTCTGTGATATTGAACTTGTACCGTAAACGAGGTTCTTGTAAACAGAGCCGACCCAAACTTTGGGGTGGCTGTGTCTTTTTGATTTTAATTTCCCTAAGCTATAGGACCATAAGTGGAAGTGCCCTAGGCTCTGTTGCTTTGTTTTTTAGATGTTTCAGGAAACACCATACACTTCTCCAGAGTGGCTGTTGGCAATTTACATCCCGCCCATCAGCGTAACAAGGCTCCCAGTTCTCCATGGCCTGTCCTGCCTTTCTGGATTTTACACTTTTTTCAGATGGCCCTATTGACTGGGGGGCAGTGAGACTTCATTGTAGTGCAGATTTCCTTTGCAAGCTTGCTTGGTTGGCCAAAAAGTGTGTATGAGTTTTTTACCGAATGCATTCAGGAAAAAACGCATACACCCTTTTTGGCCAAGTGCATCATTGTGGACGTATTGCCTCTTTTCCTATGCTTTACATGCAATTCCAGTCTACCTCCTGAAAACGGTTTCCTGCAATTCTGCCCCGCTTTCAAGTCCTCTTGGCAGCCGTACTTCAATATATTTTTGGACGATAGCTGTCATTTATTACTCTGCAGTTTTGTGAATGACAGTGCCCCTGAGCTCCTTTCTTCAAATCGCTTTCTTGTGAGCTGGCCGCAACACGGCAGGATTGCTTCAGGCCCTAGTGTGGTTCCGGCATGGCACGCTGAGCCTTTGCTTAATTCCTCTTCCTGGTGGGAAATGAGAGTTAAATTTGCCCGTCCAGACACCTCCAGCTAGTCTCTCATTGGTTCTCCCTATTCCTGTTCATTTTCCGCAGAAATTGCAAACTGGGCCAAACAGGAGGTTAAAGGCACTGACTCTCCATGTCGGGAGAGTGTTAGTAAAGCGTCTGGAATGTTGCACCCGAGTACGAGGGGACGAAAACTGAGACACATTTGAACACGTTTCCCGATCACATGGTGGATCATACTCTGGGTTCCACATGCATGTTTTAGATGAAGGAAGAATCCCTTAAACCTGGAGAGTTGAGACCCATGGAATGTGTGCCATGCAATATGACTTCAAAGGGTCTGCATTTGCTCACCGAAACTCACCAATCCTATCACTGCTGCGCTTATGCCACTGTACACACGCGTGATTCTCCTTCGGAGACATATAAATCCATAGGTTTTAAGATTCTTACTAGTCAGGTATAGTCTTAGGCGTTTAATATGGGGTGTTGAGTCCACTTCATTGAGCAAGGAGTAGTTCTTGTCTATTACATATTTGGCTTATGGAACGGTATCTGTGCTAATTTCAATCTCTGGTTTTATGCAGCACCCCAACTCACCTTTCCCCTTAAGCAAGCGTAAGTTGGTTTTCTACATTTGAGACCCTGTTCTGTTTTGTAATTCAGTTCCTGTGTAGCCAAGTTTACATTCCGTGTATTACTGATATCTTATGAGGTTTCTTTTTCTGTGTGACTTATTTCACTTAGAATCATCATACCTGAATCCACTCATTATGCTGCTACGGGCCTGATGATATAGATTTCATTGCTGAGTGATATTGCATTGTACGTAAGTACCACAGCTTCTTTATCCATTTTTCACTTTCTGCGATATTGAACTTGTACCATAAACGAGGTTCTTGTAAACAGAGCCGTCCCAAACTTTGGGGTGGCTGTGTCTTTTTGATTTTAATTTCCCTAAGCTATAGGACCATAAGTGGAAGTGCCCTAGGCTCTGTTGCTTTGTTTTTTAGATGTTTCAGGAAACACCACACACTTCTCCAGAGTGGCTGTTGGCAATTTACATCCCACCCATCAGCATAACAAGGCTCCCAGTTCTCCATGGCCTGTCCTGCCTTTCTGGATTTTACACTTTTTTCAGATGGCCCTTTCGACCGGGGGGCAGTGAGACTTCATTGTAGTGCAGATTTCCTTTGCAAGCTTGCTTGGTTGGCCAAAAAGAGCGTATGCATTTTTTCCTGAATATATTCAGGAAAAAACGCATACGCCCTTTTTGGCCAAGTGCATCATTGTGGACGTTCTGCCTCTTTTCCTATGCTTTACATGCAATTCCAGTCTACCTCCTGAAATCGGTTTCCTTCAATTCTGCCCCGCTTTCAAGTCCTCTTGGCAGCCTTACTTCAATATATTTTTGGACGATAGCTGTGATTTATAACTCTGCAAGTTTGTGAATTACAGTGCCTCTGAGCTCCTTTTTTCAACTCGCTTTCTTGTGAGCTGGCCGCAACACCGCAGGATTGCTTCAGGCCCTAGTGTGGTTCCGGCCTGGCACGCTAAGCCTCTGGTTAATTCCTCTTCCTGGTGGGAAAGTAGAGTTAAATTTGCCCGTCCAGACACCTCCAGCTAGTCTCTCATGGGTTCTCCCTATTCCTGTTCATTTTCCGCAGAAATTGCAAACTGGGCCAAACAGGAGGTTAAAGGCACTGACTCTCCAATTGGGGAGAGTGTTAGTAAAGCGTCTGGAATGTTGCACCCCAGTACCAGGGGACGAAAACTGAGACACATTTGAACACATTTCCCGATCACATGGTGGATCATACTCTGGGTTCCACATGCATTTATTATCTGAAAGAAGAATCCCTTAAACCTGGAGAGTTGAGACCCATGGAATGGGTACCATGCAATATGACTTCAAAGGGTCTGCATTTGCTCACCGAACCTCACCAATCCTATCACTGCTGCGCTTATGCCACTGTACACACGCTTTATTCTCCTTCGGAGACATATAAATCCATAGGTTTTAAGATTCTTACTAGTCAGGTATAGTCTTAGGCGTTTAATATGGGGTGTTGAGTCCACTTCATTGAGCAAGGAGTAGTTCTTGTCTATTACATATTTGGCTTATGGAACGGTATCTGTGCTAATTTCAATCTCTGGTTTTATGCAGCACCCCAACTCACCTTTCCCCTTAAACAAGCATAAGTTGTTTTTCTATATTTGAGACCGTGTTCTGTTTTGTAATTCAGTTCCTGTGTAGCCAAGTTTACATTCCGTGTATTAGTGATATCTTATGAGGTTTCTTTTTCTGTGTGACTTATTTCAGTTAGAATCATCATACCTGAATCCACTTATTATGCTGCTATGTCCCTGATGATATAGATTTCATTGCTGAGTGATATTGCATTGTACATAAGTACCACAACTTCTTTATCCATTTTTCACTTTCTGCGATATTGAACTTGTACCATAAACGAGGTTCTTGTTAACAGAGCCATCCCAAACTTTGGGGTGGCTGTGTCTTTTTGATTTTAATTTCCCTAAGCTATAGGACCATAACTGGAAGTGCCCTAGGCTCTGTTGCTTTGTTTTTTAGATGTTTCAGGAAACACGATACACTTCTCCAGAGTGGCGGTTGGCAATTTACATCTCACCCATCAGCATAACAAGGCTCTCAGTTCTCCATGGCCTGTCCTGCCTTTCTGGATTTTACACTTTTTTCAGATGGTCCTTTTCACCGGGGGGCAGTGAGACTTCATTGTAGTGCAGATTTCCTTTGCAAGCTTGCTTGGTTGGCCAAAAAGGGCGTATGCGTTTTTTCCTGAATATATTCAGGAAAAAACGCATACGCCCTTTTTGGCCAAGTGCATCATTGTGGACGTTCTGCCTCTTTTCCTATGCTTTACATGCAATTCCAGTCTACCTCCTGAAATCGGTTTCCTGCAATTCTGCCCCACTTTCAAGTCCTCTTGGCAAACTTACTTCAATATATTTTTGGACGATAGCTGTCATTTATAACTCTGCAGGTTTGTGAATGACAGTGCCCCTGAGCTCCTTTCTTCAACTCGCTTTCTTGTGAGCTGGCCGCAACACCACAGGATTGCTTCAGGCCCTAGTGTGGTTCTGGCATGGCACGCTGAGCCTTTGGTTAATTCCTCTTCCAGGTGGGAAATGAGAGTTAAATTTGCCCGTCCAGACACCTCCAGCTAGTCTCTCATTGGTTCTCCCTATTCCTGTTCATTTTCCGCAGAAATTGAAAACTGGGCCAAACAGGAGGTTAAAGGCACTGACTCTCCAAGTGGGGAGAGTGTTAGTAAAGCATATGGAATGTTGCACCCGAGTACCAGGGGACGAAAACTGAGACACACTTGAACACATTTCCCGATCACACTGTGGATCATACTCTGGGTTCCACATACATGTTTTAGCTGAAGGAAGAATCCCTTAAACCTGGAGAGTTGAGACCCATGGAATGGGTACCATGCAATATGACTTCAAAGGGTCTGCATTTGCTCACCGAACATCACCAATCCTATCACTGCTGCGTTTATGCCGCTGTACACACGCTTGATTATCTTTCGGAGACATATAAATCCATAGGTTTTAAGATTCTTACTAGTCAGGTATATTCTTAGACGTTTAATATGGGGTGTTGAGTCCACTTCGTTGAACAAGGAGTAGCTCTTGTCTATTACATATATGGCTTATGGAACGGTATCTGTGCTAATTTCAATCTCTGGTTTTATGCAGCACCCCAACTCACCTTTCCCCTTAAGCAAACATAAGTTGGTTTTCTACATTTGAGACAATGTTCTGTTTTGTAATTCAGTTCCTGTGTAGCCAAGTTTACATTCCGTGTAGTAGTGATATCTTATGATGTTTCTTTTTCTGTGTGACTTATTTCACTTAGAATCATCGTACCTGAATCCACTCATTATGCTGCTATGGGCCTGATGACATAGATTTCATTGCTGAGTGATATTGCATTGTACTTAATACCACAACTTCTTTATCCATTTTTCGCTTTCTGTGATATTGAACTTGTACTGTAAACGAGGTCTTGTAAACAGAGCCGTCCCAAACTTTGGGGTGGCTGTGTCTTTTTGATTTTAATTTCCCTAAGCTATAGGAACATAAGTGGAAGTGCCCTAGGCTCTGTTGCTTTGTTTTTTAGATGATTCAGGAAACACCATACACTTCTCCAGAGTGGCTGTTGGCAATTTACATCCCACCCATCAGCATAACAAGGCTCCCAGTTCTCCATGGCCTGTCCTGCCTTTCTGGATTTTACACTTTTTTCAGATGGCCCTTTTGACCGGTGGGCAGTGAGACTTCATTGTAGTGCAGATTTCCTTTGCAAGCTTGCTTGGTTGGCTAAAAAGTGTGTATGAGTTTTTTACCGAATACATTCAGGAAAAAAAGCATACGCCCTTTTTGGCCAAGTGCATCATTGTGGACGTTCTGCCTCTTTTCCTATGCTTTACATGCAATTCCAGTCTACCTCCTGAAATCGGTTTCCTGCAATTCTGCCCCGCTTTCAAGTCCTCTTGGCAGCCTTACTTCAATATATTTTTGGACGAGAGCTGTCATTTATAACTCTGCAAGTTTGTGAATGACAGTGCCCCTGAGCTCCTTTCTTCAACTCGCTTTCTTGTGAGCTGGCCGCAACACCGCAGGATTGCTTCAGGCCCTAGTGTGGTTCTGGCATGGCACGCTGAGCCTTTGGTTAATTCCTCTTCCTGGTGGGAAATGAGAGTTAAATTTGCCCGTCCAGACACCTCCAGCTAGTCTATCATAGGTTCTCCCTATTCCTGTTCATTTTCCACAGAAATTGCAAACTGGGCCAAACAGGAGGTTAAAGGCACTGACTCTCCAAGTGGGGAGAGTTAGTAAAGCATCCGGAACGTTGCACCCGAGTACCAGGGGATGAAAACTGAGACACATTTGAACACGTTTCCTGATCACACGGTGGATCATACTCTGGGTTCCACATGCATGTTTTAGCTGAAGGAAGAATCCCTTAAACCTGGAGAGTTGAGACCCATGGAATGGGTACCATGCAATATGACTTCAAAGGGTCTGCATTTGCTCACCGAACCTCACCAATCCTATCACTGCTGCGTTTATGCCGCTGTACACATGCTTGATTCTCTTTTGGATACATATAAATCCATAGGTTTTAAGATTCTTACTAGTCAGGTATATTCTTAGGCGTTTAATATGGGGTGTTGAGTCCACTTCGTTGAGCAAGGAGTAGCTCTTGACTAGTACATATTTGGCTTATGGAACGGTATCTGTGCTAATTTCAATCTCTGGTTTTATGCAGCACCCCAACTCACCTTTCCACTTAAGCAAGCATAAGTTGGTTTTCTACATTTGAGACCCTGTTCTGTTTTGTAATTCAGTTCCTGTGTAGCCAAGTTTACATTCCGTGTAGTAGTGATATCTTATGATGTTTCTTTTTCTGTGTGACTTATTTCACTTAGAATCATCGTACCTGAATCCACTCATTATGCTGCTACGGGCCTGATGACATAGATTTCATTGCTGAGTGATATTGCATTGTACGTAAGTACCACAACTTCTTTATCCATTTTTCGCTTTTTGTGATATTGAACTTGTAACGTAAACGAGGTTCTTGTAAACAGAGCCGTCCCAAACTTTGGGGTGGCTGTGTCTTTTTGATTTTAATTTCCCTAAGCTATAGGACCATAAGTTGAAGTGCCCTAGGCTCTGTTGCTTTGTTTTTTAGATGTTTCAGGAAACACCATACACTTCTCCAGAGTGGCTGTTGGCAATTTATATCCCGCCCATCAGCATAACAAGGCTCCCAGTTCTCCATGGCCTGTCCTGCCTTTCTGGATTTTACACGTTTTTCAGATGGCCCTTTTGACCGGGGGCAGTGACACTTCATTGTTATGCAGATATCCTTTGCAAGCTTGCTTGGTTGGCCAAAAAGGGCGTATGCGTTTTTTTCTGAATATATTCAGGAAAAAACACGTACGCCCTTTTTGGCCAAGTGCATCATTGTGGACGTTCTGCCTCTTTTCCTATGCTTTACATGCAATTCCAGTCTACCTCCTGAAATCGGTTTCCTGCAATTCTGCCCCGCTTTCGAGTCCTCTTGGCAGCCTTACTTCAATATATTTTTGGACGATAGCTGTCATTTATAACTCTGCAGGTTTGTGAATTACAGTGCCCCTGATCTCCTTTCTTCAACTCGCTTTCTTGTGAGCTGGCCGCATCACCGCAGGATTGCTTCAGACCCTAGTGTGGTTCCGGCATGGCATGCTGAGCCTTTGGTTAATTACTCTTCCTGCTGGGAAATGAGAGTTAAATTTGCCCGTCCAGGCACCTCCAGCAAGTCTCTCGTGGGTTCTCCCTATTCCTGTTCATTTTCCGCAGAAATTGCATACTGGGCCAAACAGGAGGTTAAAGGCACTGACTCTCCAAGTGGGGAGAGTGTTAGTGAAGCATCTGGAATGTTGCACCCGAGTACCAGGGGATAAAAACTGAGACACATTTGAACACGTTTCCCGATCACACGGTGGATCATACTCTGGGTTCCACATGCATGTTTTAGCTGAAGGAAGAATCCATTAAACCTGCAGAGTTGAGAACCATGGAATGGGTACCATGCAATATGACTTCAAAGGGTCTGCATTTGCTCACCGAACCTCACCAATCCTATCACTGCTGCATTTATGCCGTTGTACACACGCTTGATTCTCTTTCGGAGACATATAAATCCATAGGTTTTAAGATTCTTACTAGTCAGGTATATTCTTAGGCGTTTAATATGGGGTGTTGAGTCCACTTCGTTGAGCAAGGAGTAGCTCTTGTCTATTACATATTTGGCTTATGGAACGGTATCTGTGCTAATTTCAATCTCTGGTTTTATGCAGCACCCCAACTCACCTTTCCCCTTAAGCAAGCATAAGTTGGTTTTCTACATTTGAGACCCTGTTCTGTTTTGTAATTCAGTTCCTGTGTAGCCAAGTTTACATTCCGTGTATTAGTGATATCTTATGATGTTTCTTTTTCTGTGTGACTTATTTCACTTAGAATCATCGAACCTGAATCCACTCATTATGCTGCTATGGGCCTGATGACATAGATTTCATTGCTGAGTGATATTGCATTGTACGTAAGTACCACAACTTCTTTATCCATTTTTTCCTTTCTGTGATATTGAACTTGTACCGTAAACGAGGTTCTTGTAAACCGAGCCATCCCCAACTTTGGGGTGGCTGTGTCTTTTTGATTTTAATTTCCCTCAGCTATAGGACCATAAGTGGAAGTGCCCTAGGCTCTGTTGCTTTGTTTTTTAGATGTTTCAGGAAACACCATACACTTCTCCAGAGTGGCTGTTGGCAATTTATATCCCGCCCATCAGCATAACAAGGCTCCCAGTTCTCCATGGCCTGTCCTGCCTTTCTGGATTTTACACGTTTTTCAGATGGCCCTTTTGACCGGGGGCAGTGACACTTCATTGTTATGCAGATATCCTTTGCAAGCTTGCTTGGTTGGCCAAAAAGGGCGTATGCGTTTTTTTCTGAATATATTCAGGAAAAAACACGTACGCCCTTTTTGGCCAAGTGCATCATTGTGGACGTTCTGCCTCTTTTCCTATGCTTTACATGCAATTCCAGTCTACCTCCTGAAATCGGTTTCCTGCAATTCTGCCCCGCTTTCGAGTCCTCTTGGCAGCCTTACTTCAATATATTTTTGGACGATAGCTGTCATTTATAACTCTGCAGGTTTGTGAATTACAGTGCCCCTGATCTCCTTTCTTCAACTCGCTTTCTTGTGAGCTGGCCGCATCACTGCAGGATTGCTTCAGACCCTAGTGTGGTTCCGGCATGGCATGCTGAGCCTTTGGTTAATTACTCTTCCTGCTGGGAAATGAGAGTTAAATTTGCCCGTCCAGGCACCTCCAGCAAGTCTCTCGTGGGTTCTCCCTATTCCTGTTCATTTTCCGCAGAAATTGCATACTGGGCCAAACAGGAGGTTAAAGGCACTGACTCTCCAAGTGGGGAGAGTGTTAGTGAAGCATCTGGAATGTTGCACCCGAGTACCAGGGGATGAAAACTGAGACACATTTGAACACGTTTCCCGATCACACGGTGGATCATACTCTGGGTTCCACATGCATGTTTTAGCTGAAGGAAGAATCCATTAAACCTGCAGAGTTGAGAACCATGGAATGGGTACCATGCAATATGACTTCAAAGGGTCTGCATTTGCTCACCGAACCTCACCAATCCTATCACTGCTGCATTTATGCCGTTGTACACACGCTTGATTCTCTTTCGGAGACATATAAATCCATAGGTTTTAAGATTCTTACTAGTCAGGTATATTCTTAGGCGTTTAATATGGGGTGTTGAGTCCACTTCGTTGAGCAAGGAGTAGCTCTTGTCTATTACATATTTGGCTTATGGAACGGTATCTGTGCTAATTTCAATCTCTGGTTTTATGCAGCACCCCAACTCACCTTTCCCCTTAAGCAAGCATAAGTTGGTTTTCTACATTTGAGACCCTGTTCTGTTTTGTAATTCAGTTCCTGTGTAGCCAAGTTTACATTCCGTGTATTAGTGATATCTTATGATGTTTCTTTTTCTGTGTGACTTATTTCACTTAGAATCATCGAACCTGAATCCACTCATTATGCTGCTACGGGCCTGATGACATAGATTTCATTGCTGAGTGATATTGCATTGTACGTAAGTACCACAACTTCTTTATCCATTTTTTCCTTTCTGTGATATTGAACTTGTACCGTAAACGAGGTTCTTGTAAACCGAGCCATCCCCAACTTTGGGGTGGCTGTGTCTTTTTGATTTTAATTTCCCTCAGCTATAGGACCATAAGTGGAAGTGCCCTAGGCTCTGTTGCTTTGTTTTTAGATGTTTCAGGAAACACCATACACTTCTCCAGAGTGGCTGTTGGCAATTTATATCCCGCCCATCAGCATAACAAGGCTCCCAGTTCTCCATGGTCTGTCCTGCCTTTCTGGATTTTACACTTTTTTCAGATGGCCCTTTTGACCAGGGGGAAGTGAGACTTCATTGTAGTGCAGATTTCCTTTGCAAGCTTGCTTCGTTGGCCAAAAAGTGCGTATGCGTTTTTTCCTGAATATATTCAGGAAAAAACGCATACGCACTTTTTGGCCAAGTGCATCATTGTGGACGTTCTTCCTCTTTTCCTATGCTTTACATGCAATTCCTGTCTACCTCCTGAAATCGGTTTCCTGCAATTCTGCCCCGCATTCAAGTCCTCTTGGCAGCCCTACTTCAATATATTTTTGGATGATAGCTGTCATTTCTAACTCTGCAGGTTTGTGAATGACAGTGCCCCTGAGCTCCTTTCTTCAACTCGCTTTCTTGTGAGCTGGCCGCAACACCGCAGGATTGCTTCAGGCCCTAGTGTGGTTCCGGCATGGCACGCGGAACCTATGGTTAATTCCTCTTCCTGCTGGGAAATGAGAGTTAAATTTGCCCGTCCAGACACCTCCAGCTAGTCTCTCATTGGTTCTCCCTATTCCTGTTCATTTTCCGCAGAAATTGCAAACTGGGCCAAACAGGAGGTTAAAGGCACTGACTCTCCAAGTGGGGAGAGTGTTAGTAAAGTGTCTGGAATGTTGCACCGGAGTACCAGGGGACGAAAACTGAGACACATTTGAACACGTTTCCCGATCACACGGTGGATCATACTCTGGGTTCCACATGCATGTTTTAGCTGAAGGAAGAATCCCTTAAACCTGGAGAGTTGAGACCCATGGAATGGGTGCCATGCAATATGACTTCAAAGGGTCTGCATTTGCTCACCGAACCTCACCAATCCTATCACTGCTGCATTTATGCCGCTGTACACACGCTTGATACTCCTTCGGAGACATATCAAGCCTAGATTTTAAGATTTTTACTAGTCACGTATATTCTTAGGCGTTTAATATGGGGTGTTGAGTCCACTTCGTTGAGCAAGGATTAGCTCTTGTCTATTACATATTTGGCTTATGGAACTGTATCTGTGCTAATTTCAATCTCTGCTTTCATGCAGCACCCCAAATCACCTTTCCCCTTAAGCAAGCATAAGTTGGTTTTCTACATTTGAGACCCTGTTCTGTTTTGTAATTCAGTTCCTGTGTAGCCAAGTTTACATTCCGTGTAGTAGTGATATCTTATGATGTTTCTTTTTCTGTGTGACTTATTTCACTTAGAATCATCGTACCTGAATCCACTCATTATGCTGCTACGGGCCTGATGACATAGATTTCATTGCTGAGTGATATTGCATTGTACGTAAGTACCACAACTTATTATCCATTTTTCCCTTTCTGCGATATTGAACTTGTACCCTAAATGAGGTTCTTGTTAACAGAGCCTTCCCAAACATCAGGGTGGCTGTGTCTTTTTGATTTTAATTTCCCTAAGCTATAGGACCATAAGTGGAAGTGCCCTAGGCTCTGTTGCTTTGTTTTTTAGATGTTTCAGGAAACACCATACACTTCTCCAGAGTGGCTGTTGGCAATTTACATCCTGCCCATCAGCATAACAAGGCTCCCAGTTCTCCATGGCCTGTCCTGTCTTTCTGGATTTTACACTTTTATCAGATGGCCCTTTTGACCAGGGGCAGTGAGACTTCATTGTAGTGCAGATTTCCTTTGCAAGCTTCCTTGGTTGGCCAAAAAGGGCTTATGCGTTTTTTCCTGAATATATTCAGGAAAAAACGCATAAGCCCTTTTTGGCCAAGTGCATCATTGTGGACGTTCTGCCTCTTTTCCTATGCTTTACATGCAATTCCAGTCCACCTCCTGAAATCAGTTTCTTGCAATTCTGCCTCGCTTTCAAGTCCTCTTGGCAGCCTTACTTCAATATATTTTTGGACGATAGCTGTCATTTATAACTCTGCAGGTTTGTGAATTACAGTGCCCCTGAGTTCCTTTCTTCAACTCGCTTTCTTGTGAGCTGGCCGCAACACTGCAGGATTGCTTCAGGCCCTAGTGTGGTTCCGGCATGGCACGCTGAGCCTTTGGTTAATTCCTCTTCCTGGTGGGAAATGAGAGTTAAATTTGCCCGTGAAGACACCTCCAGCTAGTCTCTCATTGGTTCTCCCTATTCCTGTTCATTTTCCACAGAAATTGCAAACTGGGCCAAACAGGAGGTTAAAGGCACTGACTCTCCAAGTGGGGAGAGTTAGTAAAGCGTCTGGAATGTTGCACCCGAGTACCAGGGGACGAAAACTGAGACACATTTGAACACGTTTCCCGATCACACGGTGGATCATACTCTGGGTTCCACATGCATGTTTTAGCTGAAGGAAGAATCCCTTAAACCTGGAGAGTTGAGACCCATGGAATGGGTGCCATGCAATATGACTTCAAAGGGTCTGCATTTGCTCACCGAACCTCACCAATCCTATCACTGCTGCGCTTATGCCACTGTACACACGCTTGATTCTCCTTCGGAGACATATAAATCCATAGGTTTTAAGATTCTTACTAGTCAGGTATAGTCTTAGGCGTTTAATATGGGGTGTTGAGTCCACTTCATTGAGCAAGGAGTAGTTCTTGTCTATTACATATTTGGCTTATGGAACGGTATCTGTGCTAATTTCAATCTCTGGTTTTATGCAGCACCCCAACTCACCTTTCCCCTTAAACAAGCATAAGTTGTTTTTCTATATTTGAGACCGTGTTCTGTTTTGTAATTCAGTTCCTGTGTAGCCAAGTTTACATTCCGTGTAGGACTGATATCTTATGAGGTTTCTTTTTCTGTGTGACTTATTTCAGTTAGAATCATCATACCTGAATCCACTTATTATGCTGCTACGTCCCTGATGATATAGATTTCATTGCTGAGTGATATTGCATTGTATATAAGTACCACAACTTCTTTATCCATTTTTCACTTTCTGCGATATTGAACTTGTACCATAAACGAGGTTCTTGTTAACAGAGCCATCCCAAACATTGGGGTGGCTGTGTCTTTTTGATTTTAATTTCCCTAAGCTACAGGACCATAACTGGAAGTGCCCTAGGCTCTGTTGCTTTGTTTTTTAGATGTTTCAGGAAACACGATACACTTCTCCAGAGTGGCGGTTGGCAATTTACATCTCACCCATCAGCATAACAAGGCTCCCAGTTCTCCATGGCCTGTCCTGCCTTTCTGGATTTTACACTTTTTTCAGATTGTCCTTTTCACCGGGGGGCAGTGAGACTTCATTGTAGTGCAGATTTCCTTTGCAAGCTTGCTTGGTTGGCCAAAAAGTGCGTATGCGTTTTTTCCTGAATATATTCAGGAAAAAACGCATACGCCCTTTTTGGCCAAGTGCATCATTGTGGACGTTCTGCCTCTTTTCCTATGCTTTACATGCAATTCCAGTCTACCTCCTGAAATCGGTTTCCTGCAATTCTGCCCCACTTTCAAGTCCTCTTGGCAAACTTACTTCAATATATTTTTGGACGATAGCTGTCATTTATAACTCTGCAGGTTTGTGAATGACAGTGCCCCTGAGCTCCTTTCTTCAACTCGCTTTCTTGTGAGCTGGCCGCAACACCACAGGATTGCTTCAGGCCCTAGTGTGGTTCCGGCATGGCACGCTGAGCCTTTGGTTAATTCCTCTTCCAGGTGGGAAATGAGAGTTAAATTTGCCCATCCAGACACCTCCAGCTAGTCTCTCATTGGTTCTCCCTATTCCTGTTCATTTTCCGCAGAAATTGAAAACTGGGCCAAACAGGAGGTTAAAGGCACTGACTCTCCAAGTGGGGAGAGTGTTAGTAAAGCATATGGAATGTTGCACCCGAGTACCAGGGGACGAAAACTGAGACACATTTGAACACGTTTCCTGATCACACGGTGGATCATACTCTGGGTTCCACATACATGTTTTAGCTGAAGGAAGAATCCCTTAAACCTGGAGAGTTGAGACCCATGGAATGGGTACCATGCAATATGACTTCAAAGGGTCTGCATTTGCTCACCGAACCTCACCAATCCTATCACTGCTGCGTTTATGCCGCTGTACACACGGTTGATTCTCTTTCGGAGACATATAAATCCATAGGTTTTAAGATTCTTACTAGTCAGGTATATTCTTAGACGTTTAATATGGGGTGTTGAGTCCACTTCGTTGAACAAGGAGTAGCTCTTGTCTATTACATATATGGCTTATGGAATGGTATCTGTGCTAATTTCAATCTCTGGTTTTATGCAGCACCCCAACTCACCTTTCCCCTTAAGCAAACATAAGTTGGTTTTCTACATTTGAGACAATGTTCTGTTTTGTAATTCAGTTCCTGTGTAGCCAAGTTTACATTCCGTGTAGTAGTGATATCTCATGATGTTTCTTTTTCTGTGTGACTTATTTCACTTAGAATCATCGTACCTGAATCCACTCATTATGCTGCTATGGGCCTGATGACATAGATTTCATTGCTGAGTGATATTGCATTGTACTTAATACCACAACTTCTTTATCCATTTTTCGCTTTCTGTGATATTGAACTTGTACTGTAAACGAGGTCTTGTAAACAGAGCCGTCCCAAACTTTGGGGTGGCTGTGTCTTTTTGATTTTAATTTCCCTAAGCTATAGGAACATAAGTGGAAGTGCCCTAGGCTCTGTTGCTTTGTTTTTTAGATGATTCAGGAAACACCATACACTTCTCCAGAGTGGCTGTTGGCAATTTACATCCCACCCATCAGCAAAACAAGGCTCCCAGTTCTCCATGGCCTGTCCTGCCTTTCTGGATTTTACACTTTTTTCAGATGGCCCTTTTGACCGGGGGGCAGTGAGACTTCATTGTAGTGCAGATTTCCTTTGCAAGCTTGCTTGGTTGGCTAAAAAGTGTGTATGAGTTTTTTACCGAATACATTCAGGAAAAAAAGCATACGCCCTTTTTGGCCAAGTGCATCATTGTGGACGTTCTGCCTCTTTTCCTATGCTTTACATGCAATTCCAGTCTACCTCCTGAAATCGGTTTCCTGCAATTCTGCCCCGCTTTCAAGTCCTCTTGGCAGCCTTACTTCAATATAATTTTGGACGAGAGCTGTCATTTATAACTCTGCAAGTTTGTGAATGACAGTGCCCCTGAGCTCCTTTCTTCAACTCGCTTTCTTGTGAGCTGGCCGCAACACCGCAGGATTGCTTCAGGCCCTAGTGTGGTTCTGGCATGGCACGCTGAGCCTTTGGTTAATTCCTCTTCCTGGTGGGAAATGAGAGTTAAATTTGCCCGTCCAGACACCTCCAGCTAGTCTATCATAGGTTCTCCCTATTCCTGTTCATTTTCCGCAGAAATTGCAAACTGGGCCAAACAGGAGGTTAAAGGCACTGACTCTCCAAGTGGGGAGAGTTAGTAAAGCATCCGGAACGTTGCACCCGAGTACCAGGGGACGAAAACTGAGACACATTTGAACACGTTTCCTGATCACACGGTGGATCATACTCTGGGTTCCACATGCATGTTTTAGCTGAAGGAAGAATCCCTTAAACCTGGAGAGTTGAGACCCATGGAATGGGTACCATGCAATATGACTTCAAAGGGTCTGCATTTGCTCACCGAACCTCACCAATCCTATCACTGCTGCGTTTATGCCGCTGTACACATGCTTGATTCTCTTTTGGATACATATAAATCCATAGGTTTTAAGATTCTTACTAGTCAGGTATATTCTTAGGCGTTTAATATGGGGTGTTGAGTCCACTTCGTTGAGCAAGGAGTAGTTCTTGTCTATTACATATTTGGCTTATGGAACGGTATCTGTGCTAATTTCAATCTCTGGTTTTATGCAGCACCCCAACTCACCTTTCCCCTTAAGCAAGCATAAGTTGGTTTTCTACATTTGAGACCCTGTTCTGTTTTGTAATTCAGTTCCTGTGTAGCCAAGTTTACATTCCGTGTAGTAGTGATATCTTATGAAGTTTCTTTTTCTGTGTGACTTATTTCACTTAGAATCATCGTACCTGAATCCACTCATTATGCTGCTATGGGCCTGATGACATAGATTTCATTGCTGAGTGATATTGCATTGTACGTAAGTACCACAACTTCTTTATCCATTTTTCGTTTTTTGTGATATTGAACTTGTAACGTAAACGAGGTTCTTGTAAACAGAGCCGTCCCAAACTTTGGGGTGGCTGTGTCTTTTTGATTTTAATTTCCCTAAGCTATAGGACCATAAGTTGAAGTGCCCTAGGCTCTGTTGCTTTGTTTTTTAGATGTTTCAGGAAACACCATACACTTCTCCAGAGTGGCTGTTGGCAATTTATATCCCGCCCATCAGCATAACAAGGCTCCCAGTTCTCCATGGCCTGTCCTGCCTTTCTGGATTTTACACGTTTTTCAGATGGCCCTTTTGACCGGGGGCAGTGACACTTCATTGTTATGCAGATATCCTTTGCAAGCTTGCTTGGTTGGCCAAAAAGGGCGTATGCGTTTTTTTCTGAATATATTCAGGAAAAAACACGTACGCCCTTTTTGGCCAAGTGCATCATTGTGGACGTTCTGCCTCTTTTCCTATGCTTTACATGCAATTCCAGTCTACCTCCTGAAATCGGTTTCCCGCAATTCTGCCCCGCTTTCAAGTCCTCTTGGCAGCCTTACTTCAATATATTTTTGGACGATAGCTGTCATTTATAACTCTGCAGGTTTGTGAATTACAGTGCCCCTGATCTCCTTTCTTCAACTCGCTTTCTTGTGAGCTGGCCGCATCACCGCAGGATTGCTTCAGACCCTAGTGTGGTTCCGGCATGGCATGCTGAGCCTTTGGTTAATTACTCTTCCTGCTGGGAAATGAGAGTTAAATTTGCCCGTCCAGGCACCTCCAGCAAGTCTCTCGTGGGTTCTCCCTATTCCTGTTCATTTTCCGCAGAAATTGCATACTGGGCCAAACAGGAGGTTAAAGGCACTGACTCTCCAAGTGGGGAGAGTGTTAGTAAAGCATCTGGAATGTTGCACCCGAGTACCAGGGGATGAAAACTGAGACACATTTGAACACGTTTCCCGATCACACGGTGGATCATACTGTGGGTTCCACATGCATGTTTTAGCTGAAGGAAGAATCCCTTAAACCTGGAGAGTTGAGACCCATGGAATGGGTACCATGCAATATGACATCAAAGTGTCTGCATTTGCTCACCGAACCTCACCAATCCTATCACTGCTGCATTTATGCCGTTGTACACACGCTTGATTCTCTTTCGGAGACATATAAATCCATAGGTTGTAAGATTCTTACTAGTCAGGTATATTCTTAGGCGTTTAATATGGGGTGTTGAGTCCACTTCGTTGAGCAAGGAGTAGCTCTTGTCTATTACATATTTGGCTTCTGGAACGGTATCTGTGCTAATTTCAATCTCTGGTTTTATGCAGCACCCCAACTCACCTTTCCCCTTAAGCAAGCATAAGTTGGTTTTCTACATTTGAGACCCTGTTCTGTTTTGTAATTCAGTTCCTGTGTAGCCAAGTTTACATTCCGTGTATTAGTGATATCTTATGATGTTTCTTTTTCTGTGTGACTTATTTCACTTAGAATCATCGAACCTGAATCCACTCATTATGCTGCTACGGGCCTGATGACATAGATTTCATTGCTGAGTGATATTGCATTGTACGTAAGTACCACAACTTCTTTATCCATTTTTTCCTTTCTGTGATATTGAACTTGTACCGTAAACGAGGTTCTTGTAAACCGAGCCATCCCCAACTTTGGGGTGGCTGTGTCTTTTTGATTTTAATTTCCCTCAGCTATAGGACCATAAGTGGAAGTGCCCTAGGCTCTGTTGCTTTGTTTTTAGATGTTTCAGGAAACACCATACACTTCTCCAGAGTGGCTGTTGGCAATTTATATCCCGCCCATCAGCATAACAAGGCTCCCAGTTCTCCATGGTCTGTCCTGCCTTTCTGGATTTTACACTTTTTTCAGATGGCCCTTTTGACCAGGGGGAAGTGAGACTTCATTGTAGTGCAGATTTCCTTTGCAAGCTTGCTTGGTTGGCCAAAAAGTGCGTATGCGTTTTTTCCTGAATATATTCAGGAAAAAACGCATACGCACTTTTTGGCCAAGTGCATCATTGTGGACGTTCTTCCTCTTTTCCTATGCTTTACATGCAATTCCTGTCTACCTCCTGAAATCGGTTTCCTGCAATTCTGCCCCGCATTCAAGTCCTCTTGGCAGCCCTACTTCAATATATTTTTGGATGATAGCTGTCATTTCTAACTCTGCAGGTTTGTGAATGACAGTGCCCCTGAGCTCCTTTCTTCAACTCGCTTTCTTGTGAGCTGGCCGCAACACCGCAGGATTGCTTCAGGCCCTAGTGTGGTTCCGGCATGGCACGCGGAACCTATGGTTAATTCCTCTTCCTGCTGGGAAATGAGAGTTAAATTTGCCCGTCCAGACACCTCCAGCTAGTCTCTCATTGGTTCTCCCTATTCCTGTTCATTTTCCGCAGAAATTGCAAACTGGGCCAAACAGGAGGTTAAAGGCACTGACTCTCCAAGTGGGGAGAGTGTTAGTAAAGTGTCTGGAATGTTGCACCGGAGTACCAGGGGACGAAAACTGAGACACATTTGAACACGTTTCCCGATCACACGGTGGATCATACTCTGGGTTCCACATGCATGTTTTAGCTGAAGGAAGAATCCCTTAAACCTGGAGAGTTGAGACCCATGGAATGGGTGCCATGCAATATGACTTCAAAGGGTCTGCATTTGCTCACCGAACCTCACCAATCCTATCACTGCTGCATTTATGCCGCTGTACACACGCTTGATACTCCTTCGGAGACATATCAAGCCTAGATTTTTAGATTTTTACTAGTCACGTATATTCTTAGGCGTTTAATATGGGGTGTTGAGTCCACTTCGTTGAGCAAGGAGTAGCTCTTGCCTATTACATATTTGGCTTATGGAACTGTATCTGTGCTAATTTCAATCTCTGCTTTCATGCAGCACCCCAAATCACCTTTCCCCTTAAGCAAGCATAAGTTGGTTTTCTACATTTGAGACCCTGTTCTGTTTTGTAATTCAGTTCCTGTGTAGCCAAGTTTACATTCCGTGTAGTAGTGATATCTTATGATGTTTCTTTTTCTGTGTGACTTATTTCACTTAGAATCATCGTACCTGAATCCACTCATTATGCTGCTACGGGCCTGATGACATAGATTTCATTGCTGAGTGATATTGCATTGTACGTAAGTACCACAACTTATTATCCATTTTTCCCTTTCTGCGATATTGAATTTGTACCCTAAATGAGGTTCTTGTTAACAGAGCCTTCCCAAACATCAGGGTGGCTGTGTCTTTTTGATTTTAATTTCCCTAAGCTATAGGACCATAAGTGGAAGTGCCCTAGGCTCTGTTGCTTTGTTTTTTAGATGTTTCAGGAAACACCATACACTTCTCCAGAGTGGCTGTTGGCAATTTACATCCTGCCCATCAGCATAACAAGGCTCCCAGTTCTCCATGGCCTGTCCTGTCTTTCTGGATTTTACACTTTTATCAGATGGCCCTTTTGACCAGGGGCAGTGAGACTTCATTGTAGTGCAGATTTCCTTTGCAAGCTTCCTTGGTTGGCCAAAAAGGGCTTATGCGTTTTTTCCTGAATATATTCAGGAAAAAACGCATACGCCCTTTTTGGCCAAGTGCATCATTGTGGACGTTCTGCCTCTTTTCCTATGCTTTACATGCAATTCCAGTCTACCTCCTGAAAACGGTTTCCTGCAATTCTGCCCCGCTTTCAAGTCCTCTTGGTAGCCGTACTTCAATATATTTTTGGACGATAGCTGTCATTTATAACTCTGCAGGTTTGTGAATTACAGTGCCTCTGAGCTCCTTTCTTCAACTCGCTTTCTTGTGAGCTGGCCACCACACCGCAGGATTGCTTCAGGCCCTAGGGTGGTTCCGGCATGGCACGCTGAGCCTTTGGTTAATTCCTCTTCCTGGTGGGAAAGTAGAGTTAAATTTGTCCGTCCAGACACCTCCAGCTAGTCTCTCATGGGTTCTCCCTATTCCTGTTCATTTTCCTCAGAAATTGCAAACTGGGCCAAACAAGAGTTTAAAGGCACTGACTCTCCAAGTGGGGAGAGTGTTAGTAAAGCATCTGGAATGTTGCACCCCAGTACCAGGAGACGAAAACAGAGACACATTTGAACACATTTCCCGATCACATGGTGGATCATACTCTGGGTTCCACATGCATGTTTTAGATGAAGGAAGAATCCTTTAAAACTGGAGAGTTGAGACCCATGGAATGGGTACCATGCAATATGACTTCAAAGGGTCTGCATTTGCTCACCGACCCTCACCAATCCTATCACTGCTGCGCTTATGCCACTGTACACACGCGTGATTCTCCTTCG
Organism: Orcinus orca; assembly: GCF_937001465.1. Classification (NCBI taxonomy): domain Eukaryota; kingdom Metazoa; phylum Chordata; class Mammalia; order Artiodactyla; family Delphinidae; genus Orcinus; species Orcinus orca. The sequence continues at coordinate 58,019,205 of NC_064562.1, read as the reverse complement.
GAGAGATATAAATCCATAGGTTTTAAGATTCTTGCTAGTCAGGTATAGTCTTAGGCGTTTAATATGGGGTGTTGAGTCCACTTCATTGAGCAAGGAGTAGTTCTTGTCTATTACATATTTGGCTTATGGAACGGTATCTGTGCTAATTTCAATCTCTGGTTTTATGCAGCACCCCAACTCACCTTTCCCCTTAAGCAAGCATAAGTTGGTGTTCTACATTTGAGACCCTGTTCTGTTTTGTAATTCAGTTCCTGTGTAGCCAAGTTTACATTCCGTGTATTAGTGATATCTTATGAGGTTTCTTTTTCTGTGTGACTTATTTCACTTAGTATCATCATACCTGAATCCACTCATTATGCTGCTACGGGCCTGATGATATAGATTTCATTGCTGAGTGATATTGCATTGTACGTAAGTACCACAACTTCTTTATCCATTTTTCACTTTCTGCGATATTGAACTTGTACCATAAACGAGGTTCTTGTAAACAGAGCCGTCCCAAACTTTGGGGTGGCTGTGTCTTTTTTATTTTAATTTCCCTAAGCTATAGGACCATAAGTGGAAATGCCCTAGGCTCTGTTGCTTTGTTTTTTAGATGTTTCAGGAAACACCATACACTTCTCCAGAGTGGCTGTTGGCAATTTACATCCGGCCCATCAGCATAACAAGGCTCCCAGTTCTCCATGGCCTGTCCTGCCTTTCTGGATTTTACACTTTTTTCAGATGGCCCTTTTGACCAGGGGCAGTGAGACTTCATTGTAGTGCAGATTTCCTTTGCCAGCTTGCTTGGTTGGCCAAAAAGGGCATATGCGTTTTTTCCTGAATATATTCAGGAAAAAACGCCTACGCCCTTTTTGGCCAAGTGCATCATTGTGGACGTTCTGCCTCTTTTCCTATACTTTACATGCAATTCCCGTCTACCTCCTGAAATCGGTTTCCTGCAATTCTGTCCGGCTTTCAAATCCTCTTGGCAGCCTTACTTCAATATAATTTTGGACGATAGCTGTCATTTATAACTCTGCAGGTTTGTGAATGACAGTGCCCCTGAGCTCTTTTCTTCAACTCGCTTTCTTATGAGCTGGCCGCAACACCGCAGGATTGCATCAGTCCCTAGTGTGGTTCCGGCACGGCACGCTGAGCCTTTGGTTAATTCCTCTCCCTGGTGGGAAATGAGAGTTAAATTTGCCCGTCCAGACACCTCCAGCTAGTCTCTCATTGGTTCTCCCTATTCCTGTTCATTTTCCGCAGAATTTGCAAACTGGGCCAAACAGGAGGTTAAAGGCACTGACTCTACAAGTGGGGAGAGTGTTAGTAAAGCGTCTGGAATGTTGCACCCGAGTACCAGGGGACGAAAACTGAGACACTTTTGAACTCGTTTCCCGAACGCACAGTGGATCATACTCTGGGTTCCACATGCATGTTTTAGCTGAAGGAAGAATCCCTTAAACATGGAGAGTTGAGACCCATGGAATGTGTACCATGCAATATGACTTCAAAAGGTCTGCATTTGCTCACCGAACCTCACCAATCCTATCACTGCTGCGTTTATGCCGCTGTACACACGCTTGATTCTCTTTCGGAGACATACAAATCCATAGGTTTTAAGATTCTTACTAGTCAGGTATATTCTTAGGCGTTAAATATGGTGTCTTGAGCCCACTTCGTTGAGCAAGGAGTAGCTCTTGTCTATTACATATTTGGCTTATGGAACGGTATCTGTGCTAATTTCAATCTCTGGTTTTATGCAGCTCCCCAACTCACCTTTCTCCATAAGCAAGCATAAGTTGGTTTTCTACATTTGAGACCTTGTTCTGTTTTGTAATTCAGTTCCTGTGTAGCCAAGTTTACATTCTGTGTACTAGTGATATAGTATGATGTTTCTTTTTCTGTGTGACTTATTTCGCTTAGAATCATCGAACCTGAATCCACTCATTTTGCTGCCTCGGGACTGATGACATACATTTCATTGCTGAGTGATATTGCATTGTACGTAAGTACCACAACTTCTTTATCCATTTTTTGCTTTCTGTGATATTGAAATTGAACCATAAATGAGGTTCTTGTAAACAGAGCCATCCCAAATTTTGGGGTGGCTGTGTCTTTTTGATTTTAATTTCCCTAAGCTATAGGATCATAAGTGGAAGTGCCCTAGGCTCTGTTGCTTTGTTTTTTAGATGTTTCAGGAAACACCATACACTTCTCCAGAGTGGCTGTTGGCAATTTACATCCCGCCCATCAGCATAAGAAGGCTCCCAGTTCTCCATGGCCTGTCCTGCCTTTCTGGATTTTACACTTTTTTCAGATGGCCCTTTTGACCGGGGGGAAGTGAGACTTCATTGTAGTGTAGATTTCCTTTGCAAGCTCGCTTGGTTGGCCAAAAAGGGCGTATGCGTTTTTTCCTGAATATATTCAGGAAAAAACGCATATGTCCTTTTTGACCAAGTGCATCATTGTGGACGGTCTGCCTCTTTTCCTATGCTTTACATGCAATTCCAGTCTACCTACTGAAATCGGTTTCCTGCAATTCTGCTCCGCTTTCAAGTCCTCTTGGCAGCCTTACTTCAATATATTTTTGGACGATAGCTGTCATTTATAACTCTGCAGGTTTGTGAATTACAGTGCCCCTGAGCTCCTTTCTTCAACTCGCTTTCTTGTGAGCTGGCCACAACACCGCAGAATTGCTTCAGGCCCTAGAGTGGTTCCAGCATGGCACGCTGAGCCTTTGGTTAATTCCTCTTCCTGGTGGGAAATGAGAGTTAAATTTGCCCGTCCAGACACCTCCAGCTAGTCTCTCATTGGTTCTCCCTATTCCTGTTCATTTTCCGCAGAAATTGCAAACTGGGCCAATAAAGAGGTTAAAGGCACTGACTCTCCAAGTGGGGAGAGTGTTAGTAAAGCGTCTGGAATGTTGCACCCGAGTACCAGGGGATGATAACTGAGACACATTTGAACACGTTTCCCGATCACACGGTGGATCATACTCTGGGTTCCACATACATGTTTTAGCTGAAGGAAGAATCCCTTAAACATGGAGAGTTGAGACCCATGGAATGGGTACCATGCAATATGAATTCAAAGGGTCTGCATTTGCTCACCGAACCTCACCAATCCTATCACTGCTGCGTTTATGCCGCTGGACACACGCTTGATTCTCTTTTGGAGACATATAAATCCATAGGTTTTAAGATTCTTACTAGTCAGGTATATTCTTAGGCGATTAATATGAGGTGTTGAGTCCACTTCGTTGAGCAAGGAGTAGCTCTTGTTTATTACATATTAGGCTTATGGAACGGTATCTGTGCTAATTTCAATCTCTGGTTTTATGCAGCACCCCAACTCACCTTTCCCCTTGAGCAAGCGTAAGTTGGTTTTCTACTTTTGAGACCCTGTTCTGTTTTGTAATTCAATTCCTGTGTAGCCAAGTTTACATTCCGTGTATTAGTGATATCTTATGATGTTTCCTTTTCTGTGTGACTTATTTCACTTAGAATCATTGTACCTGAATCCACTCATTATGCTGCTACGGGCCTGATGATATAGATTTCATTGCTGAGTGATATTGCATTGTACATAAGTACCACAACTTCTTTATCCATTTTTTGCTTTCTCTGATATGAACTTGTACCGTAAACGAGGTTATTGTAAACAGAGCCGTCCCAAACTTTGGGGTGGCTGTGTCTTTTTGATTTTAATTTCCCTAAGCTATAGGACCATAAGTGGAAGTGCCCTAGGCTCTGTTGCTTTGTTTTTTAGATGTTTCAGGAAACACCATACACTTCTCCAGTGTGGCTGTTGACAATTTACATCCCCCCATCAGCATAACAAGGCTACCAGTTCTCCGTGGCCTGTCCTGCCTTTCTGGATTTTACACTTCTTTCAGATGGCCCTTTTGACCGGGGGGCAGTGAGACTTCATTGTAGTGCAGATTTCCTTTGCAAGCTTGCTTGGTTGGCCAAAAAGAGTGTATGCGATTTTTCCTGAATATATTCAGGAAGAAACGCATACGCCCTTCTTGTCCAAGTGCATCATTGTGGACGTTCTGCCTCTTTTCCTATGCTTTACATGCAATTCCAGTCTACCTCCTGAAATCGGTTTCCTGCAATTCTGCCCCGCTTTCAAGTCCTCTTGGCAGCCTTACTTCAATATATTTTTGACGATAGCTGTCATTTATAACTCTGCAGGTTTGTGAATTAAGGTGCCCCTGAGCTCCTTTCTTCAACTCGCTTTCTTGTGAGCTGGCCGCAACACCACAGGATTGCTTCAGGCCCTAGTGTGGTTCCGGCATGGCCTGCTGAGCCTTTGGTTAATTCCTCTTTCTGGTGGGAAATGAGAGTTAAGTTTGCCCGTCCAGACACCTCCAGCTAGTCTCTCATTGGTTCTCCCTATTCCTGTTCATTATCCGCAGAAATTGCAAACTGGGCCTAACAGGAGGTTAAAGGCACTGACTATCCAAGTGGGGAGAGTGTTAGTAAAGCGTCTGGAATGTTGCACCCGAGTACCAGGGGACGAAAACTGAGACACATTTGAACACGTTTCCCGATCACACGGTGGATCATACTCTGGGTTCCACATGCATGTTTTAGCTGAAGGAAGAATCCCTTAAACCTGGAGAGTTGAGACCCATGGAATGGGTACCATGCAATATGACTTCAAAGGGTCTGCATTTGCTCACCGAACCTCACCAATCCTATCACTGTTGCGTTTTTGCCACTGTACACATGCTTGATTCTCTTTCGGAGACATATAAATCCATAGGTTTTAAGATTCTTACTAGTCAGGTATATCCTTAGGCGTTTAATATGGGGTGTTGAGTCCACTTCGTTGAGCAAGAGGTAGCTCTTGTCTATTAAATATTTGGCTTATGGAACGGTATCTGTGCTAATTTCAATCTCTGGTTTTATGCAGCACCCCAACTCACCTTTCCCCTTAAGCAAGCATAAGTTGGTTTTCTACATTTGAGACCCTGTTCTGTTTTGTAATTCAGTTCCTGTGTAGCCAAGTTTACATTCCGTGTATTAGTGATATCTTATGATGTTTCTTTTTCTGTGTGCCTTATTTCACTTAGAATCATCGTACCTGAATCCACTCATTATGCTGCTACGGGCCTAATGACATAGATTTCATTGCTGAGTGGTATTGCATTGTACGTAAGTACCACAACTTCTTTATCCATTTTTCGCTTTCTGCGATATTGAACTTGTACCGTAAACGAGGTTCTTGTAAACAGAGCCGTCCCAAATTTTGGGGTGGCTGTGTCTTTTTGATTTTAATTTCCCTAAGCTATAGGACCATAAGTGGAAGTGCCCTATGCTCTGTTGCTTGTTTTTTACATGTTTCAGGAAACACCATACACTTCTCCAGAGTCGCTGTTGGCAATTTACATCCCACCCATCAGCATAACAAGGCTCCCAGTTCTCCATGGCCTCTCCTGCCTTTCTGGATTTTACACTTTTTTCAGATGGCCCTTTTGACTGGGCGGAAGTGAGACTTCATTGTAATGCAGATTTCCTTTGCAAGCTTGCTTGGTTGGCCAGAACGTGCATATGCGTTTCTTCCTGAATATATTCAGGAAAAAACGCATACGCCCTTTTTGGCCAAGTGCATGATTGTCGATGTTCTGAGTCTTTTCATATGTTTTCAATGCAATTCCAGTCTACCTCCTGAAATCAGTTTCCTGATATTCTGCCTTGCTGTCAGTGCCTCTTCATAGCCTTACCTCCATATACTTTTGAAAAATAATTGGCCTTAATAACTCTGCAGGTTTTTGAATTGCAGTGGCCCTTAGCTCCATTTTTCAGCTCTTATTTTTGTGATCTTGCCTCATATCCGCAGGATTTCTTCAGGCCGTATTCTTCTTCTGGGGCGCCATTGCTGTGCCTTTGGTTTATTCTTCTTCCTATGTGAAATTAGAGTGACATGTGGCCATTGAAACCGCTACAGCTATTTTCTCACTGGTTCCTCCTATTCTCATTCATCCTCCGCACTAACTGCAGACTGTGCGATACCGGAACTTAAAGGCATTGACTCTCCATGTGGGGATGTTGTTAGTAAAGTGGCTGGAATGTTGATCCGGAGCCCCAGGAGAGGAAAATGAGGTGTGTTTTAGAAACCTTTCCCGATCATATGGTATACCATCTGCTGGATTTCCCATGCATGGTTTAGCTGTAGGAAGATTCCCTTCAACCTGAAGTGTTGGGACCCTTGGAATGAGTAGCATGAAGTATTGCATTAAACTTTCAGCAGTTGCTCACCAAAGCTCACCAATCCTCTCAGCCCCAAGTGTCCAGCCTTATGTCTTATCCAGCTGTGGGTTTATATGTGGTCATTCCAGGTTGCATCACAGCCCCTGAGCGAATTTTGTAAGAATTTTTCTCTCTTTCATTGTTTCTGCGTTTTGGTTTTAAAATTTATTTCTATAATGGGGTTTAGCTCATTTTCACTGCTGTGTTTGTGCCGCTCTGCACACACTTGATTCCCTTATGGAGATATATCAATACATGGGTTTTAAGATTCTTATTACTCAGATATATTTCTCTGCGGTGTATAGGGTGTGTTGAGGCCAGTTCATTGAGCAAGGTGTAGATCTTGTCTAATACCTATTTGGTTTATTGATCGGTATCTGTGCTAATTTCAAACTCTGGTTTTATGCATCACCCCACCTCTCCTTTCCCCTTAAGCTGACATAAGTGTGTTTTCTAAATGTGAGACACTGTTCTGTTCTGTAATTCATTTCTTGTGCAGCCATATTTATCCTCCCTCTATAAGTGATATCTTATGATATGTTTCTTTTTCTGTTTGACTTATTTCAAGTAGTATTATCGGACCTAAATCCACTCTTTATCCTTCTACTAGCCTTATTACATTGATTTCATGATGAAGAGATATTCCATTGTACATAAGTACCACATTTTCTTTATCCATTGTTCTCTTTCCTGGGATATTTATGGTGTACTTTATCCATTGTTCTCTTTCCTGGGATATTTAACCTCAACTGAAGTTGAGGTTCTTGTAAACAGAGTAGCCCTAAACTGTGGTGTGCTTGTGTCTTGTTGATTTTTAGACTTCCCTAGATATACTCCCGTGATTGGAAGTGCCCTATGCTCTGTAGCTCTGTTTTTTAGATGATTTAGGAACCACCATACACTTCTCCGGAGTGGCTCTCGGCAGTTCACACACTGTCCATCAGCGTATAAAAGCTCCCTGTTCTCCATGGCCTGTCCTGCATTTCTGGTTTTTACAATTTTTTCGGATGGCCCTTTTGACCGGTGGGAAATGAGACTTCTTTGTTGTGCACATTTGCATTGCTTGCTTGCTTGGTTGCCCATAAAGTGCGTATGCGTTTTTTCCTGGATATATTCAGGAAAAAACGCATACTCCCTTTTGGGCCAACTGCATCATTGTCGAAATTCTGCCGCTTTTCATGTGCTTTAAAGACGAGTCCAATCTATCTCTTGAAATCTGTTTCTTGCAATTCTGTCTTGCATTCAGATCCTCTTCTTTGCCTTACCTCAACATATTTTTGGACGTTAGTTTTCATTTATAACTCTGCAGGTTTGTGAATTGCAGTGACCCTGAGCTCCATTTTTTAAGTTGCTCTTTTGTGAGCTGGCCTCAAAGCCACAGGATTGCTTCAGGCCCTATTTTGGCTCCGGCGAGGCAGGCTGAGCCTTTTTTTAATTCTTATTCTTAATGGGAAATTAGAGTGACATGTGCCCGTCCAAACCCCTACAACTATTCTCTCATTGGTTCCCCCTCTTCCCGTTCATCCTCCTCACAATTTGCAAAATGTGTGAAACAGAAGTTTAAATGTGCTGATTCTCTAAGTGGGGAGATTCTAAGTAACGTGGCTGGAATGATGAACAGGAGCACCAGGAGAGGATAAATGAGGTGCATTTTAGACACATCTCCCGATCACATGGTGTACAGTCCTCTGGGTTTTCCATGCATGTTTTAGCTGTAGGAAGATTCCTTGAACCTGCAGATTTGGGACCCATTGAATGGGTACCAGGTAGTATTACTTTAAAGGGTGTGCATTTCCTCACCCAACCTCACATTTCTCTTACGCGAACAGTTTCCAGCCTTATGTCTCATCCTGCTGTGGGTCTAGATGTGTTCAATCCATGTTGCATCACCGTCCCTGAGGAAAAGTTGTAAGAGGTTTTCTCTGTCTCTCTGTCGTTTATTTTTTTCAATTTATTACTATATTGGTTACAGCTGATTTTCAAAGCTCTGTTTCTTGCTGCTGTACATCCACTTGATTCACGTACAGAGAGACATCAATAAATTCTTTTTCAGATTCTTACCAGTCATAGATATTCTTTTCCGGTGACTTGAGTGTGCTGAGTGCAGTTCTTTTAGCTACCGTGTAGGCCTTGTTGATTATCAGTTTGGTATTTGGAATGGTATCTTTGCTAATTTCAACCTCCTGGATGATGCCTCACCCCTCCCCACCTTTCCCGTTTAGCAGCCTTACGCATGTTTTCTACATAGTTGACTATGTTTTTGTTTTGTAATTTATTTCATGTGTAGCCATTTTGGATTCCACCTTTAAGTGATATCTTATGATATGTGTCTTTTTCTTTTTGAATTATGTCACTTAGAATGATCATACGTAACTCCTCCGGAGTTGTTACAACTGGCCATATTTCATTGATTTCCAGGCTGAGTAATATTCCACTCTACATAAGTACCACATCTCTATCCATTTTTTCCCTCCAGAGACATTTAAGTTATATCCTAGTCGAGGATCTTTTAAACAGAGAGGCAGTAAACATTAGGGTGCCTGTGTCCTCTCGATTTTTGTTTTTCCCAAGATATACGCCCATGAGTGCAAGTGCCCTATGCTCTGTAGCTCATTTTTTAGATGCTTTAGTAAACACAATACACTTCTCCAGAATGGCCGTTGGCAATATACATTTCCACTATAAGCCTCACAGGGCTCCCTCTTCTCCTTGTCCTGTCCTGCATTTCTGGTGTTTACACTTTATGAGGATGGCTCTTCTGACTGATGCGAAGTGATATCTTTTGTAGTATTGATTTCCAGTGCCCACCTGTTTGGTTGGCTAAAAAAGTGTATGCCCTTTTCTTGAATATATAGAGAAAAAAACGCATACAGCCTTTTTGGCCAACTGCAATGTTGGCAATGTTCAGCCCCTTTTCTTGTGCTTAATGGCGAGTCCTTTCTACCTCTTCAAATCCCTTTCCTGCCATTCTCCCTTGCTTACCAATCCTTTTCTCTGACTTTCCTCAAGACATTTTTCAGTGATAGATATTTTCAACTCTGCAGTTTCGTGAATTTTACTGCCTCTGAGTTCCATTGTTTAACTTGTGTTTATGGGAACTGGCCACAAAGCAGTGGGATTTCCTCAAGCCCTATACTGTTTCCATGGGCAACCCTAGCCTTTGGTCAATTCATCTTCCTGATTGGAAATTCGAGTGACATGTGCCTGTCTGAACACCTAGGACTTGTCTCTCATTGTTCCTCATCCTTCTGCTTCATCCTCTGGACAAATTCCAAACTGTACGCAACAGGATGTTGACAGTGCTGACATCTCCAAGTGGGGAGACTGTTAGTAAAGACGCTGGAGGGGTGAACCCGAGCACCAGGAGATGAGGAGATGAGATGCCTTTTCCAAACTCTTCCCGATCAGACGGTATACCATCCTCTGGGTGTGACAGACATGTTTTAGCAGTAGGAAGAGTCCCATTCATGTAAGGAGAACACCAGGGCTTTTTCAAAATAAGTGTCTTCCCGAAACCCAAACTGGGGAGTTATTTAAGCTACGGCTACACATATGTTCATTAAGGGCCTTGGGAAGTAGGCAGAGTCCAAACTTTAGATGATTGAAGTCTTCAGGGTCAGAAGCACTCACCACCGGCTTCCCTTAGGTTACACTTTAACTGTCATTGATAGATGATGTCAATAAAAATATCTATTCTTTTTCCGATTATTTCCCCTTATAGGTTATTGCAAAATATTGAGTGTAGTTCCCTGTGCTATACAGTAGTTCCCTGTTGATGATCTATTTTATACATAGCAGTGTGTATGTGTTAATTCCAAACTGTTAATTTATCCCTCCTCCCACCTTTCCCCTTTGGTAATAATAAATTATAAGATTTTATACTTCTCAGAAATGGGGGAGCTGAAAGAGAGGTATCATTTTCAATGGAAAAGCATTTAAAACAAGATTGAAGCTTTAACCAAGATTATTAGATGTACATCCTTGGAAAGAAATCACTTCATTTCTCTAATATTGACCTGACAAATAAGACAAACCTTTTCACTGAACTTGCTTATAATAAAGTGATGGAAATATCAAATGGAAGTGTTAGAAACATCTTATTTTACCCGAGCCTTATAAACTGTTCTATGTTAACTACAGTTTGGCTCACACATCTGTTCATTGAAGTTACAATAGTCTCAATTTCTGTAACTGATCCTCCAGAGTGGACCCCAACAAGTGTCCTCCTGCCCAGTGTCATTGGGGCCAACAGATCGAGACTGAGTTTGGTTCACAAGCAAAGGAAACTTTATATTTTGATCAGAGAATGGAGAGGTGAGAGCATGCACTACCCCGTGGGCTGTGGGCTCTGCTGCTGTGTAGAGATCCTGTGAGAGTCAGTGGGAGGGAGGGGGCGGAGCTCTCGAGGGCCGGGTTGGCTGCAGCTCAGGCTCTATATCTCGGAGTCTGCACTGGGCCCCAGGAGCTGAGGTGTCGACCCAGCCATTCTGCACTAGGAAATCTGGTCTGAAGTGCCGGGTGTGGAACCTCTGCATGCGGGACCCTAGGAGCACGTGAAATTAGACAAAGCACAAAGGATAAAAAAGGTCAGACTTGACTTTATTGCCCGGATTCTATTTTTATCTCCCAGGGATTTTTAATGGGCTTTGCTGGGGACAAACCCCTCCTCTGCCTTTTGTCCCGTTCCTCATTCTTGGAGTGCTGAGGGTGCAGACCCTTCTTCTGTAACTGCTGAGTGCTGAGTTGGGAGCCCTCATACCAGGGGACGAGGGTCAGAACTTCTCCCCAGCAGCCTCCAGGTGACGTTGATTGGCCCCAGGACCCCTGCCTCCCTGCTCGTCCGCCTGAGCACCAGCATTGGAAGTGTTATAGATTCTAATGACCTTTAAGGGTCCAGGAAAGAGATGTGCAGAGACGCTGTGGGGGCCGGTTTCAACCCGCCCCACATTTGTTCGGCCACCTTAGGCTGACCGTTTCTGCCAGCCTAGATGCTCTGACCAGTAGTCTGCTCTTTCTTCAATTAGGCCCCTGAATTAACGTAAAAACAGCACCAGGTGTCAGAGGCCTGCCCGCTCAACTCCCAGACAGTCCAGGGTCAGTGGTGATCAAGGACCATGATGGCCACTGAGTCAACAGCCTTTTGAAGTAAACAGGAGTCCAGCCGGTCTTATTGGCCACCATCATCACGGTGTCTGTAGGCTTTTCTATGGTGACAGTGTGATATACGGTTCCCCCGCCAAGATTATTAGCTCCCCTCCGGGTGCAGTAAGTCCTGCAAGCAGTAGTCTACTCCTTCGGGACACACTATTGTTGTTTTATGAGAGAAACTCCAGGTCAAGTGATGTTCACACGAGTCGTCATGGTGCCCTGTTGCCCCCGGTTATCTCTCTGGATGTTGGAGTTGGAGGGCCTCCTCACTCGAGGTCGGTGTGCCCACGGAGCGAACCCTGCAACTTCAGGGCATGGCTGGTGATTAGGATCACCACGTGGGGTCATTTTCCCTTAGGAGGGAGGTGGCCTTTTGGGCTGCTGATTTCCAGGTTTTTAGATACCGCCAGTATCTTGGCCAGATGTGGCAGTGGGCCAAGCCCCTTGGTGACTGTAGTTTATCCTACCTGGATGGCATTCTTGCATTGTTCCATTTCAAGTGGTCCCAGTTTTTGCACTAATTCTCCAATGGCGATTCACCTTTCACCGGGAATGGAAAGGTCAAAGGGTTTAGCTCAATTAGGGAGTTCCAGGACAAGGGTCTGAATTGACTGCTCTTTCCATTCTTGAAAGGCCACTTCTGGATTCTGTTCAAAAGGATCATCATCTTTTCCTTTCAGTGTTTCATATAGAGGCCCAGCTAGTAGACTGTAGTTAGGGATCCAGAAGCAGCAAACCCTGGCCTCCCCAGGAACCCCTAAGCTGTCTTCTAGTTTTAGAAAGGGGCAAGGCTGCAAATGGTTTCTTCCCTTTCCTGGAATGGGCTTCTCTGACCTTGTGTGAGAATGAAGCCCAGGCAGGTCACCGCAGTCTGTGATATTTGAGCTTTTTCTTGGACAACTTCTATCCTTTATTGGCTTGGTAGTTCAGAGGCCTCCTTAGTAGGGCTGGCGATCAGAATGTCATCTGCATATTGAAGGAGGGTTTCCTTTTCCAGAGGTAGAACTTTTCAGTCTTTAGCTAAGCTTTCCCCAAAGATGGTGTGGGAATTTTTGAACCATTGGGGCAAGACGGCCCGGAAGTATTGTTTTAGTTGTATGTTGAGTCCTGCCACTCACAAGCCAAAATTTCTTGTGACTCTGGGATTAATGGAATACAAAAGAAGGCATCATTGAAGACTAATACAGAATACCATGTCCTGGTGGTTGGTAGAATGACCAGCAGGGTGTAGGAATCAGGAGCAACTGGAGGTATGTCCTCGGTCGCTTCACTGACTGTCCTGACATCTTTTTCCAGGTCCCCAGCAGCCCATGGGGCTCTCGTGGTCAGGCCAATCCCAGGATATGGAGCTCTCCTGGGCAGGTACCCCACCCCCAACCCAGCCCACGGGGCTCTCATGGTCAGGCCCCTCCCGGGATACAGAGCTACCCTTGCAGGTACCGTGGCAGGGCTGGGCACACAGGAACCGTGCACATAGCCCTCATTGAAGAGCACCCCCAGCTCACCTGTCGCTCAGAGCTGACACAGAGCACCTCAGAGCAGGACTTGAACTAACAAACAGCAGCTCCGACAGGTCTGTGACCCTGGGCATCACTCTGTGTGGCCTCCCTCCACCTGGTCTTCCAGAGACTTCCACTGCACCCAGGGCACCAGGCCTCTGTCTCCAACCACCACCCACCCCTCCTCTCCCTGACTCCTGGGTTCCTCTCATTAGGAGAGGGTTTTCTTGAAGTTGTCTCCCACTCATGGGCCAGATAAAATGATTAGAAAACAAGCCAAAGCTGCAGCCCCTTGTCTATCCTGACTCTCAGGAGCCCACACCTGTTCCTTGGACCTGGCCGGTTCAGCAAGTTCCATTTTCTGCAACTGTGAGCCCCTGAGGGGTGATGATTGGCTGACCTGGGCAGCCTTACCATGCCGGCCAGCCCTCCCCAGGTGTGCCTGGGTTGAGATCAATATAAATACCACTCCAGGCAGCAAGAGCCCCTGCAGCTGTGCCTGACGCCATTTTCTCTGCCCTGTCAGCAGTCTCGGGGCTGGGCTGGTGGGAGGGAGTGAGAGGCCACGGCTTTGTGGGTGGCCCAGTGTGAGTGGAGCTCTGCTGGACTTTCTGCAGCAGTTGCCAGGCTGCCACCTGCTAAAGAAGAGGATGTGTCACCTATACCTGCTGCTGGAATTTCTCCCTGGGCAGAGGTGAGGAAGGAAAAAAACAGTGGGGGCAGGGACAGGACGGGTATCTCAGGCAGGGAAATGGAAATCTTCCAGAAGAGCACCCAGGGCCAGGACCATCCTGGCTGGCCTGCAGGCACCAAGTCAGCTGGCATGCTGTCACTCGTGTGGCTCCATGGCCCTTCCTCTAGGCTTTCAAGTCCTTGTATATATTCAGGTGTTTTACCTGGGAAGGGTGGGAACAGTTCAGCAGCAACTGGCCTGGGGCTCAGCTCACGTTTACTCACAGATGCCTCGGCACGGTGCCCCAGCTTTGCAATGAGGACGCTTGTTGTGTGGGGGCTGCTGGCTGAATGGGAGACGATTCCCCACCACTGACCAACTTCAGAATTGTTTACAACTGGAGCAAGTGCCCTGATACAGTTTTCCTCTGAGGAACTGGTGGGTTCTGTTTTTTTTTTTTTCTCTTTTTCGTTTTTGGTTCAAGGTAGATTTTATTCCTCTTTTTTGTATTTACAGATACAAGCATGGAAATAATTTATTCATATAAATACATGTATGTGAAGGGAATAATTGTTTTTTCTGTTTTATTTTTTAAATTTTATTTCTTTTTAATTTTGAATTTTATTTTATATTTTTATACAGCAGGTTCTTATTGGTTATCTATTTTATACATATAAATGTTTACATGCCAATCCCAATCTCTCAACTCCTCCCACCACCACCCCCCCAAGAGCTTTCCCCCCTTGTTGTCCATACGATTGTTGTCTACATCTGTTGCTCTATTTATGCCTTGCAAAACGGTTAATCTGTACAGTTTTTCTAGGTTCCACATATATGCATGAATATACAAGATTTGTTTTTCTCTTTCTGACTTACTTCACTCTGTATGACAGTCCTTAGATCCATCAACGTCTCTACAAATGACCCAATTTCATTCCTTTCATGGCTTAGTAATATTCCATTTTATATATGTACCACATCTTTATGCATTCGTCTGTCTGTGGGCATTTAGGTTGCTTCCATTACCTCGATATTGTAAATAGTGATGCAATGAACATTGCAGTGAATGTCTCTTTTTGATTTATGGTTTTGTCTGGGTATATGTCCAGTACTGGGATTGCTGTATCATATGGTAATTCTATTATTAGTTTCTTAAGAAACTCCATATTGTTCTCCATAGTGACTGTATCAATTTATATTCCCAACAATAGTGGAAGAGGCTTCCTTTTCTCCACACCCTTTCCAGCATTTGTTGTTTGTAGATTTTCAGATGATGCCCATTCTAACAGGTGTGAGGTGATACCTCATTGTTGAGTCCATTTCGTTGAGCAAGGGGTAGGTCTTGTCTATTACATATTTGGCTTATGGAACGGTATCTGTGCTAATTTCAAACTCTGGTTTTATGCAGCACCCCAACTCACCTTTCCCCTTAAGCAAGCATAAGTTGGTTTTCTAAACTTGAGACCCTGTTCTGTTTTGTAATTCAGTTCATGTGTAGCCAAGTTTACATTCCGTGCATTAGTGATACCTTATGATGTTTCTTTTTCTGTGTGACTTATTTCACTTAGAATCATCGTGCCTCAATCCACTCATTATGCTGGTACAGGCCTGGTGACACAGATTTCATTGCTGAGTGGTATTCTTTTGTACATAAGTACCACAACTTCTTTATCAATTATTTGTTCTCTGGGATATTTAACTTGTACTGTAGAAGAGGTTCCTGTAAACAGAGCCGTCCCAAATTTTGGGGTGGCTGTGTCTTTTTGATTTTAATTTCCCTAAGCTATAGGACCATAAGTGGAAATGCCCTAGACTCTGTTGCTTTGTTTTTCAGATGTATCAGGAAACACCATACACTTCTCCAGAGTGGCTGTTGGCAATTTACATCCCGCCCATCAGCATAACAAGGCTCCTTTTTCCCCATGGCCTGTCTTGCCTTTCTGGATTTTACACTTTTCTCAGATGACCCTTTAGACCAGGGGGAAGTGACACTTCATAGTAGTTCGGATTTCCATTGCAAGCTTGCTTGGTTTGCCAAAAAGGGCGTATGTGTTTTTTCCTGAATATATTCAGGAACAAACTCATACGCCCTTTTTTGCCAAGTGCATCATTGTCGATGTTCTGCCTCTTTTCCTATGCTTTAAATGCAAATCCAGTCTACCTCCTGAAATCGGTTTCCTGAAATTCTGCCCCGCTTTCAAGTCCTCTTTGCAGCCTTACTTCAATATATTTTTGGACGATAGCTGTCATTTATAACTCTGCAGGATTGTGAATTACAGGGCCCCTGAGCTCCTTTCTTCAACTCGCTTTCTTGTGAGCTGGCCGCAAACCCGCAAGACTGCTTCAGGCCCTAATCTGCTTCTGGCAGGGCATGCTGAGCCTTTGGTTAATTCCTCTTCCTGGTGGGAAATGAGTGTTAAATATGCCCGTCCAGACACCTACCTCACTCTCAACCCCTTGGTGATGTGGGTCCTCTGGTTTGTGGCCACCTTTGCTGGGCTCCTCACCTTTCGATGATGTGGCCCCACTAGTGTGAGGACACTCCTGCCTGGTTCTCATCCACGTGGTTATGTGGACCCCCTGGTGAGAGTCTGTTCCTGGCTGTGTTCCTCACCCTTCTGTGAGGGAGACCCTCTGCTGATAGGTCACTCCTGCATGGCTGGCACACATTGCCTTGGTGAAGTCAGCCGTGTGGTGGCAGTTGGAGCGTGCTGGGAATCTCCTCCCCCCAGCGATGAGGGCCCTCTTGGGTCAGGCCCTAACTGCTGGGCTCACCAACTTTTCTTAGTGAGCCCAGTGATGCTTTGGCACTCCTCTTAGGATCCCATCTCCATGGGGATGTGGGCCTTCTGCTCTGAGGTCCCAACGTCTGGGTTGTTCACATTTTCATGATGTGGGCTCTCTGGTGTTAGTTCACAGAGGCCTGGATCCCATAGCCTCTGTGCTCTTGGCCGCCTGCTGGGAGGTTCCAACTGCTGGATTCCTCACTTTTTTAATTTTTTTGGCCCTCTGTTGTGAGGATCCTCCTGCCTGACTCACTCCCAGCCCCTTCGTGATGTGTGTCGTCTGGTTTGAGGCCACATGTGCTGGGTTCCTCACCTTTCAATGATGTGGGACCAATGGTCTTAGGAGACTCCTGCCTGGTTCACATCCCCTTGGTGATGTGGGCCCTCTGTTGAGAGTCTGATCCTGGCTGGGTTCCTCACCCATCTGTGAGGTGGGCCGTCTGCTGTGAGGTCACTCCTGCCTGGCTTGCTCACCTCGCTTGTGGACATGAGCCCTCTGGTGGCACTTGGAGCCTGCTGGGAGCCTCCTCCCCTCAGTGATGAGGGCCCTCTGGCGTCAGGCCCTAACTGCTGGGCTCCCCACATTTTGTGATGTGCGCCCAGTGGTGCGAGGACACTCCAGCCAGGTTCACATCCCCATTGGGATGTGGGCCTTCTGCTCTGAGGTCCCAACGCCTGGGTTGCTCACAGTTTCATGATGTGGGCTCTCTGCTGTTAGTTCACTCCTGCCTGCATCCCATAGCTTCTGTGCTCTCGGCCGCCTGCTGGGAGGTTCCAACTGCTGGATTCCTCACCTTTCTTATTCTTTGGGCCCTCTGTTTTTAGGCTACTCCTGCCTGCCTCACTCCCATTCCCTTTGTGATATGTGTCCTCTGATTTGAGGCCACATGTGCTGGGTTCCGCACCTTTCGATGATGTGGCCCCACTGGAGGGAAGACAGTCCTGACTGGTTCCCATCCCCTTGCTGATATGGGCCCTCAGGTGAGCGTCTGATCCTGGCTGCGTTCCTCACCCTTCTGTGAGGTGGGCCCTCTGCTGTGAGGTCAATCATGCCTGTCTGGCACATGTCACCTTGGCGACGTGGGCCCTCTGGTGGCAGTTGGAGTGTGCTGGGATCCTCCTCCCCTCGGTGATGAGGGCCCTCTTGCCTTAGGCCATAACTGCTGGCCTCCCCACATTTTCTGATGTGTGCCAAGTGAGTGAGGACACTCTTGCCAGGTTCCCATCCCCATGCGGATATGGGCCTTCTGCTCTGAGGTCAAAACGGCTGGCTTGCTCACAGTACCATGATGTGGGCCCTCTGCTGTGAGTTCACTCCGGCAAGGATCCCTTATCATTGGTGCTCTGAGCCGCCTGCTGGGAGGTTCCAACTGCTGGATTCCTCAACTTTTTTATTCTATGTGCCCTCTGTTGTGAGGCTCCTCCTGCCTTCCTCACTGCCAGCCCCTTGGTGATGACTGTCGTATGGCTTGAGGCCACATGTGCTGCGTTCCTCAACTTTCAATGATGTGGCCCCACTGGTGTGAGGACACTCCTGCCTGGTTCCCATCCCCTTGGTGATGTGGGCCTTCTGGTGACAGTCTTATCCTGGCTGGGTTCCTCACTCTTCTGTGAGGTAGGCCCTCTGCTGTGTGGTCAATCCTGCCTGACTTGCACACATCACCTTAGCGACGTGGGCCCTCTGTTGGCACATGAAACCTGCTGGGAGCCTCTTGCCCTCGGTGATGATGGCCCTCTAGCATCAGGCCCTAACTGCTGGGCTCCCCACGTTTTCTGATGTGAGCCCAGTGATGCCAGGACACTCCTGTCAGGTTCCCATCCCCATGGGGATGTGGGCTTTCTGCTCTGAGGTCCCAACGCCTGGGTTGCTCACAGTTTCATGATGTGGGCTCTCTGCTGTTAGTTCACTCCTGCCTGCATCCCATAGCTTCTGTGCTCTCGGCCGCCTGCTGGGAGGTTCCAACTGCTGGATTCCTCACCTTTTTTATTCTTTGGGCCCTCTGTTTTTAGGCTACTCCTACCTGCCTCACTCCCATCCCCTTTGTGATGTATGTCCTCTGATATGAGGCCACATGTGCTGGGTTCCTCACCTTTCGATGATGTGGCCTCACTGGTGGGAGGACAGTCCTGACTGGTTCCCATCCCCTTGGTGTTGTGGCCGTCTGGCGAGAGTCTCATCCTGTCTCGGTTCCTCACCCTTCTGTGAGATAGGCCCTCTGCTGTGATGTCACTACTGCCTGGCTGGCGCATGCCACCTTGTAGACGTCGGCCCTCTGTTGACAGTTGGAACCTGCTGGGAGCCTCCTCCCCTCAGTTATGAGGGCCCCCTGGCGTCAGGCCCTAACTGCTGGGCTCCTAACATTTTCTGATATGTGCTAAGTGGTGCGAAGCCACTCCTGCCAGGTTCCCATCCCAATGGGGATGTGGGCCTTCTGTTCTGAGGTCCCAACGGCTGGGCTGCTCACAGGTTCATGATGTGGGCCCTCTGCTGTGAGTTCACTGCGGCCTGGATCCCATAGCCTCGGTGCTCTGGGCCACTTTCTGGGAGGTTCCAACTGCTGGATTCCTCAACTTTTATATTCTATGGGCCCTGTGTTGTGAGGCCAGTCCTGCCAGCCTCATTCTGAACCCCTTAGTGATGTGGTTCCTGTGGTTTGAGGCTACATGTGCTGGGATCCTCACCTTTCGATGATGTTGTCCCACTGGTGTGGGGACACTCCTGCCTGGTTCCCATCCCCTTGGTGATGTGGGCCCTCTGGTGAGAGTCTGATCCTGGCTGTGTTCCTCACCCTTCTGTGAGGTGGGCCCTCTGCTGTGAGGTCACTCCTGCCGGGCTGGCACACATCGCCTTGGCGACGTTGGCCCTCTGGTGGCAGCTGGAGCCTGCTGGGAGCCTCCTCCTCTCGGTGATGAGTGCCCTCTAGCGTCAGGCCCTAACTTCTGAGCACCCCACGGTTTCTGATGTGAGCCCAGTGATGCCAGGACACTCCTGTCATGTTCCCAACACCATGGGGATGTGGGCCTTCTGCTCTGAGGTCCCAATGCCTGGGTTGCTCACAGTTTCATGATGTGGGCTGTCTGGTGTTAGTTCACTCCGGCCTGGATCCCCTAGCCTCTGTGCTCTGGGCTGCCTGCTGGGAGGTTCCAACTGCTGGATTCCTCACCTTTCTTATTTTTGGGCCCTCTGTTATGAGGCTCCTCCTTCCTGCCTCACTCCCAGCCCCTTGCTGATGGGTGTCCTATGGTTTGAAGCCACATGTTCTGGGTTCCTCACCTTTAGATGATGTGGCCCTACTCATGTGAGGACACTCCTGCCTGGTTCCAATCCATTTGGTGATGTGGGCCCTCTGGTGCAAGTCTGATCCTGACTGGGTTCGTCACACTTCTCTGAGGTGGGCCCTCTGCTGTGAGGTCATTCGTGCCTGGTTGGCACACATCGCCTTGGCGACGTCAGCCCTCTGGTGGCAGTTGGAGCCTGCTGGGAGCCTCCTTCCCTTGGTGATGAGGGTCCTCTGGCGTCAGGCCCTAACTGCTGGTCACCCAAAATTTTCTGATATGTTCTCAGTGGTGCGAGGACACTCCTACCAGATTTCCATCCCCATGGGGATGTGGGCCTCCTGCTCTGAGGTCCCAATGGCTGGGTTGCTCAGTTTCATGACATGGGCCCTCTTCTGTGAGTTCACTGTGGCCTGGATCCCATAGCCTCAGTGCTCTGGGCCGCCTGCTGGGAGGTTCCAACTGCTGGATTCCTCACTTTTTTATTCTATGGGCCCAGTGTTGTGAGGCTACTCCTGCCTGCTTCACCCCGAGGCCCTTGGTGATGTGGGTCCTCTGGTTTGAGGACACATGTGCTGAGTACCTCACCTTTCAATGATGTGATCCCACTGGTGTGAAGACACTCCTGCCTGGTTCCCATCCCCTTGGTGATGTGGGCCCTCTGGTGAGAGTCTGATGTTGGCTGGGTTTCTCACCCTTCTGTGAGGTGGGACCTCTGCTGTGAGGTAACTGCTGCCTGGCTTGCTCACGTTGCCTTGGCAATGTGAGCCCTCAGGTGGCAGTTGGAGCCTGCTGGGAATCTCCTCCCCTCAGTTATGAGAGCTCTGGATAAAACACATATGCCCTTTTTGTCAAGAGCATTATTTTCAAAGTTCTGTCTCATTTCCTATGCTTTAAGAGTGACTCCCGTGTACCTTCTGTAATCGGTTTCCAGCAATTCTGCCCCACATTCAAGTCCTCTTCGCAGCCTTCCTTCAGTATAATTTTGGATGATAGCTGTCATTTATAACTCCACAGGTTTGTGAATTACAGTGCCCCTGAGCTCCTTTCTTCAACTCGATTTCTTGTGAGCTGGCCGCAAAACCGCAGGATCTCTACAGGCCCTAATCTAGTCCCAGCATGGCACACGGAGCCTTTGGTTCATTCGTCTTCCTGGTGAGAAATGAGAGTTAAATTTGCCCGTCCAGACACCTACAGATAGTCTCCCATTGCTTCTCCTTATTCCTGTTCATTTTCCGCAGAAATTGCAAACTGGAACAAACAGGAGGTTAAAGGCACTGACTCTCCAAGTGGGGAGAGTGTTAGTAAAGCGTCTGGAATGTTGCACCCGAGTACCAGGGGACGAAAACTGAGACACATTTGAACACGATTCCTGATCACACAGTGGATCATACTCTGGGTTCCACATGCATGTTTTAGCTGAAGGAAGAATCCCTTAAACCTGGAGAGTTGAGACCCGTGGAATGGGTACCATGCAATATGACTTCAAAGGGTCTGCATTTGCTCACCGAACCTCACCAATCCTATCACTGCTGTGTTTATGCCGCTGTACACACGCTTGATTCTCTTTCGGAGACATATAAATCCATAGGTTTTAAGATTCTTACTAGTCAGGTATATTCTTAGGCGTTTAATATGGGGTGTTGAGTCCACTTCGTTGAGCAAGGAGTAGCTCTTGTCTATTACATATTTGGCTTATGGAACACTATCTGTGCTAATTTCAATCTCTGGTTTTATGCAGCACCCCAACTCACCTTTCCCCTTAAGCAAGCATAAGTTGGTTTTCTACATTTGAGACCCTGTTCTGTTTTGTAATTCAGTTCCTGTGTAGCCAAGTTTACATTCCGTGTATTAGTGATATCTTATGATGTTTCTTTTTCTGTGTGACTTATTTCACTTAGAATCAGCGTACCTGAGTCCACTCATTATGCTGCTACGGGCCTGATGACATAGATTTCATTGCTGAGTGATATTGCATTGTACGTAAGTACCACAACTTCTTTATCCATTTTTCACTTTCTGCGATATTGAACTTGTACCGTAAAGGAGGTTCTTGTAAACAGAGCCGTCCCAAACTTTGGGGTGGTTGTGTCTTTTTGATTTTAATTTCCCTAAGCTATAGGACCATAAGTGGAATTGCCCTAGGCTCTGTTGCTTTGTTTTTTAGATGTTTCAGGAAACACCATACACTTCTCCAGAGTGGCTGTTGGCAATTTACATCCCGCCCATCAGCATAACAAGGCTCCCAGTTCTCCATGGCCTGTCCTGCCTTTCTGGATTTTAGACTTTTCTCAGATGGTCGTTTTGACTGGGGGGAAGTGAGACTTCATTGTAGTGCAGATTTCCTTTGCAAGCTTGCTTGGTTGGCCAAAAAGGGCATGTGCGTTTTCTACTGAATATATTCAGGAAAAAACGAATATGCCCTTTTTGGCCAAGTGCATCATTGTGGACGTTCTGCCTCTTTTCCTATGCTTTACATGCAATTCCAGTCTACCTCCTGAAATCGGTTTCCTGCAATTCTGCCCCTCTTTCAAGTCCTCTTGGCAGCCTTACATCAGTAAATTTTTGGATGATAGCTGTCATTTATAACTCTGCAGGTTTGTGAATTACAGTGCCCCTGAGCTCCTTTCTTCAACTCGCTTTCTTGTGAGCTGGCCGCAACACCGCAGGATTGCTTCAGGCCCTAGTGTGGTTCTGGCATGGGACGCTGAGCCTTTGGTTCATTCCTCTTCCTGGTGGGAAATGAGAGTTAAATTTACCCTTCCAGACACCTCCAGCTAGTCTCTCATTGTTTCTCCCTATTCCTGTTCATTTTCCGCAGAAATTGGAAACTGGGCTAAACAGGAGGTTAAAGGCCCTGACTCTCCAAGTGGGGAGAGTGTTAGTAAAGCGTCTGGAATGTTGCACCCGAGTACCAGGGGACGAAAACTGAGACACATTTGAACACGTTTCCCGAACGCACGGTGGATCATACTTTGGGTTCCACATGCATGTTTTAGCTGAAAGAAGAATCCCTTAAACCTGGAGAGTTGAAACCCATGGTATGGGTACCATGCAATATGACTTCAAAGGGTCTGCATTTGCTCACCGAACATCACCAATCTTATCACTGCTGCGTTTATGCTGCTGTACACACGCTTGATACTCTTTCGGAGACATATAAATCCATAGGTTTTAAGATTCTTACTAGTCAGGTATATTCTTAGGCATTTAATATGGGGTGTTGAGTCCACTTCGTTGAGCAAGGAGTAGCTCTTGTCTATTACATATTTGGCTTATGGAACGGTATCTGTGCTAATTTCAATCTCTGGTTTTATGCAGCACCCCAACTCACCTTTCCCCTTAAGCAAGCATAAGTTGGTTTTCTACATTTGAGACCCTGTTCTGTTTTGTAATTCAGTTCCTGTGTAGCCAAGTTTACATTCCGTGTATTAGTGATATCTTATGATGTGTCTTTTTCTCTGTGACTTATTTCACTTAGAATCATCGTACCTGAATCCACTCATTATGCTGCTACGGGCCTGATGACATAGATTTCATTGCTGAGTGATATTGCATTGTATGTAAGTGCCACAACTTCTTTATCCATTTCTCGCTTTCTGTGATATTGAACTTGTACCTTAAACGAGGTTCTTGTAAACAGAGCCATCGCAAACTTTGGGGTGGCTGTGTCTTTTTGATTTTAATTTCCCTAAGCTATAGGACCATAAGTGGAAGTGCCCTAGGCTCTGTTGCTTTGTTTTTTAGATGTTTCAGGAAACACCATACACTTCTCCAGAGTGGCTGTTGGCAATTTACATCCCGCCCATCAGCATAACAAGGCTCCCAGTTCTCCATGGCCTGTCCTGCCTTTCTGGATTTTAGACTTTTCTCAGATGGTCGTTTTGACTGGGGGGAAGTGAGACTTCATTGTAGTGCAGATTTCCTTTGCAAGCTTGCTTGGTTGGCCAAAAAGGGCATGTGCGTTTTCTACTGAATATATTCAGGAAAAAACGAATATGCCCTTTTTGGCCAAGTGCATCATTGTGGACGTTCTGCCTCTTTTCCTATGCTTTACATGCAATTCCAGTCTACCTCCTGAAATCGGTTTCCTGCAATTCTGCCCCTCTTTCAAGTCCTCTTGGCAGCCTTACATCAGTAAATTTTTGGATGATAGCTGTCATTTATAACTCTGCAGGTTTGTGAATTACAGTGCCCCTGAGCTCCTTTCTTCAACTCGCTTTCTTGTGAGCTGGCCGCAACACCGCAGGATTGCTTCAGGCCCTAGTGTGGTTCTGGCATGGGACGCTGAGCCTTTGGTTCATTCCTCTTCCTGGTGGGAAATGAGAGTTAAATTTACCCTTCCAGACACCTCCAGCTAGTCTCTCATTGTTTCTCCCTATTCCTGTTCATTTTCCGCAGAAATTGGAAACTGGGCTAAACAGGAGGTTAAAGGCCCTGACTCTCCAAGTGGGGAGAGTGTTAGTAAAGCGTCTGGAATGTTGCACCCGAGTACCAGGGGACGAAAACTGAGACACATTTGAACACGTTTCCCGAACGCACGGTGGATCATACTTTGGGTTCCACATGCATGTTTTAGCTGAAAGAAGAATCCCTTAAACCTGGAGAGTTGAAACCCATGGTATGGGTACCATGCAATATGACTTCAAAGGGTCTGCATTTGCTCACCGAACCTCACCAATCTTATCACTGCTGCGTTTATGCTGCTGTACACACGCTTGATACTCTTTCGGAGACATATAAATCCATAGGTTTTAAGATTCTTACTAGTCAGGTATATTCTTAGGCATTTAATATGGGGTGTTGAGTCCACTTCGTTGAGCAAGGAGTAGCTCTTGTCTATTACATATTTGGCTTATGGAACGGTATCTGTGCTAATTTCAATCTCTGGTTTTATGCAGCACCCCAACTCACCTTTCCCCTTAAGCAAGCATAAGTTGGTTTTCTACATTTGAGACCCTGTTCTGTTTTGTAATTCAGTTCCTGTGTAGCCAAGTTTACATTCCGTGTATTAGTGATATCTTATGATGTGTCTTTTTCTCTGTGACTTATTTCACTTAGAATCATCGTACCTGAATCCACTCATTATGCTGCTACGGGCCTGATGACATAGATTTCATTGCTGAGTGATATTGCATTGTATGTAAGTGCCACAAATTCTTTATCCATTTCTCGCTTTCTGTGATATTGAACTTGTACCTTAAACGAGGTTCTTGTAAACAGAGCCATCCCAAACTTTGGGGTGGCTGTGTCTGTTTGATTTTAATTTCCCTAAGCTATAGGACCATAAGTGGAAGTGCCCTAGGCTCTGTTGCTTTGTTTTTTAGATGTTTCAGAAAACACCATACACTTCTCCAGAGTGGCTGTTGGCAATTTACATCCCGCCCATCAGCATAACAAGGCTCCCAGTTCTCCATGGCCTGTCCTGCCTTTCTGGATTTTATACTTTTCTCAGATGGTCGTTTTGACTGGGGGGAAGTGAGACTTCATTGTAGTGCAGATTTCCTTTGCAAGCTTGCTTGGTTGGCCAAAAAGGGCATGTGCGTTTTCTACTGAATATATTCAGGAAAAAACGAATATGCCCTTTTTGGCCAAGTGCATCATTGTGGACGTTCTGCCTCTTTTCCTATGCTTTACATGCAATTCCAGTCTACCTCCTGAAATCGGTTTCCTGCAATTCTGCCCCTCTTTCAAGTCCTCTTGGCAGCCTTACATCAGTAAATTTTTGGATGATAGCTGTCATTTATAACTCTGCAGGTTTGTGAATTACAGTGCCCCTGAGCTCCTTTCTTCAACTCGCTTTCTTGTGAGCTTGCCGCAACACCGCAGGATTGCTTCAGGCCCTAGTGTGGTTCTGGCATGGGACGCTGAGCCTTTGGTTCATTCCTCTTCCTGGTGGGAAATGAGAGTTAAATTTACCCTTCCAGACACCTCCAGCTAGTCTCTCATTGTTTCTCCCTTTTCCTGTTCATTTTCCGCAGAAATTGGAAACTGGGCTAAACAGGAGGTTAAAGGCCCTGACTCTCCAAGTGGGGAGAGTGTTAGTAAAGCGTCTGGAATGTTGCACCCGAGTACCAGGGGACGAAAACTGAGACACATTTGAACACGTTTCCCGAACGCACGGTGGATCATACTTTGGGTTCCACATGCATGTTTTAGCTGAAAGAAGAATCCCTTAAACCTGGAGAGTTGAAACCCATGGTATGGGTACCATGCAATATGACTTCAAAGGGTCTGCATTTGCTCACCGAACCTCACCAATCTTATCACTGCTGCGTTTATGCTGCTGTACACACGCTTGATACTCTTTCGGAGACATATAAATCCATAGGTTTTAAGATTCTTACTAGTCAGGTATATTCTTAGGCATTTAATATGGGGTGTTGAGTCCACTTCGTTGAGCAAGGAGTAGCTCTTGTCTATTACATATTTGGCTTATGGAACGGTATCTGTGCTAATTTCAATCTCTGGTTTTATGCAGCACCCCAACTCACCTTTCCCCTTAAGCAAGCATAAGTTGGTTTTCTACATTTGAGACCCTGTTCTGTTTTGTAATTCAGTTCCTGTGTAGCCAAGTTTACATTCCGTGTATTAGTGATATCTTATGATGTGTCTTTTTCTCTGTGACTTATTTCACTTAGAATCATCGTACCTGAATCCACTCATTATGCTGCTACGGGCCTGATGACATAGATTTCATTGCTGAGTGATATTGCATTGTATGTAAGTGCCACAACTTCTTTATCCATTTCTCGCTTTCTGTGATATTGAACTTGTACCTTAAACGAGGTTCTTGTAAACAGAGCCATCCCAAACTTTGGGGTGGCTGTGTCTTTTTTATTTTAATTTCCCTAAGCTATAGGACCATAAGTGGAAGTGCCCTAGGCTCTGTTGCTTTGTTTTTTAGATGTTTCAGGAAACACCATACACTTCTCCAGAGTGGCTGTTGGCAATTTACATCCCGCCCATCAGCATAACAAGGCTACCAGTTCTCCATGGCCTGTCCTGCCTTTCTGGATTTTACACTTTTTTCAGATGGCCCTTTTGACCGGGGGCCAGTGAGACTTCATTGTAGTGCAGATTTATTTGCAAGCTTGCTTGGTTGGCCAAAAAGCGCGTATGCGTTTTTTCCTGAATATATTCAGGAAAAAATGCATATGCCCTTTTTGGCCAAGTGCATCATTGTGGACCTTCTACCTCTTTTCCTATGCTTTACATGCAATTCCAGTCTACCTCCTGAAATCGGGTCCTGCAATTCTGCCCCACTTTCAAGTCCTCTTGGCAGCGTTACTTCAACATATTTTTGGACGATAGCTGTCATTTTTAACTCTGCAGGTTTGTGAATGACAGTGCCCCTGAGCTCCTTTCTTCAACTCGCTTTCTTGAGAGCTGGCCGCAACACCGCAGGATTGCTTCAGGCCCTAGTGTGGTTCTGGCACGGCACGCTGAGACTTTGCTTAATTCCTCTTCCTGGTGGGAAATGAGAGTTAAATTTGCCCGTCCAGACACCTCCAGCTAGTCTCTCATTGGTTCTCCCCATTCCTGTTCATTTTCCGCAGAAATTGCAAACTGGGCCAAACAGGAGTTTAAAGGCAGTGACTCTCCAAGTGGGGAGAGTGTTAGTAAAGAGTCTGGAATGTTGCACCCGAGTACCAGGGGACAAAAACTGAGACACATTTGAACACGTTTCCCGATCACACGGTGGATCATACTCTGGGTTCCACATGCATGTTTTAGCTGAAGGAAGAATCCCTTAAACATGGAGAGTTGAGACCCATGGAATGGGTACCATGCAATATGACTTTGAAGGGTCTGCATTTGCTCACCGAACCTCACCAATCCTATCACTGCTGCGTTTATGCCGCTGTACACACGCTTGATTCTCTTTCGGAGACATAGAAATCCATAGGTTTTAAGATTCTTACTAGTCAGGTATATTCTTAGGCGTTTAATATGGGGTGTTGAGTCCACTTCGTTGAGCAAGGAGTAGCTCTTGTCTATTACATATTTGGCTTATGGAATGGTATCTGTGTTTATTTCAATCTCTGGTTTTATGCAGCACCCCAACTCACCTTTCCCCTTAAGCAACCATAAGTTGGTTTTCTGCATTTGAGACCCTGTTCCTTTTTGTAATTCAGTTCCTGTGTAGCCAAGATTACATTCCGTGTATTAGTGATATCTTATAATGTTTCTTTTTCTGTGTGACTTATTTCACTTAGAATCATCGTACCTGAATCCACTCACTATGCTGCTACGGGCCTGATGACATAGATTTCATTGCTGAGTGATATTGCATTGTACGTAAGTACCACAACGTCTTTATCCATTTTTCGCTTTCTGCGATATTGAACTTGTACTGTAAACGAGGTTCTTGTAAACAGAGCCGTCCCAAACTTTGGGGTGGCTGTGTCTTTTTGATTTTAATTTCCCTAAGCTATAGGACCATAAGTGGAAGTGCCCTAGGCTCTGTTGCTTTGTTATTTAGATGTTTCAGGAAACACCATACACTTCTCCACAGTGGCTGTTGGCAATTTACATCCCGCCCATCATTATAACAAGGCTCCCAGTTCTCCATGGCCTGTCCTGCCTTTCTGGATTTTACACTTTTTTCAGATGGCCCTTTTGACCGGGGGGCAGTGAGACTTCATTGTAGTGCAGATCTCCTTTGCAAGCTTGCTTGGTTGGCCAAAAAGGGCATATGCGTTTTTTCCTGAATATATTCAGGAATAAACGCATATGCCCTTTTTGGCCAAGTGCATCATTGTGGACGTTCTGCCTCTTTTCCTATGCTTTACATGCAATTCCAGTCTACCTCCTGAAATCGGTTTCCTGCAATTCTGCCCCTCTTTCAAGTCCTCTTGGCAGCCTTACTTCAATATATTTTTGGACGATAGCTGTCATTTATAATTCTGCAGGTTTGTGAATTACAGTGCCCCTGAGCTCCTTTCTTCAACTGCCTTTCTTGTGAGCTGGCCACAATACCGCAGAATTGCTTCAGGCCCTAGTGTGGTTCCGGCATGGCACGCTGAGTATTTGGTTAATTCCTCTTCCTGGTGCGAAATGAGAGTTAAATTTGCCCGTCCAGACACCTCCAGCTAGTCTCTCATTGGTTCTCCCTATTCCTGTTCATTTTCCACAGAAATTGCAAACTGGGCCAAACAGGAGTTTAAATGCACTGACTCTCCAAGTGGGGAGAGTGTTCGTAAAGCGTCTGGAATGTTGCACCCGAGTACCAGGGGACGAAAACTGAGACACATTTGAACACATTTTCCGATCACACCTTGGATCATACTCTGGGTTCCACATGCATGTTTTAGCTGAAAGAAGAATCCCTTAAACCTGGAGAGTTGAAACCCATGGAATGGGTACCATGCAATATGACTTCAAAGGGTCTGCATTTGCTCACCGAACCTCACCAATCTTATCACTGCTGCGTTTATGCCGCTGTACACACGCTTGATACTCTTTCGGAGACATATAAATCCATAGGTTTTAAGACTCTTACTAGTCAGGTATATTCTTAGGCATTTAATATGGGGTGTTGAGTCCACTTCGTTGAGCAAGGAGTAGCTCTTGTCTATTATATATTTGGCTTATGGAACGGTATCTGTGCTAATTTCAATCTCTGGTTTTATGCAGCACCCCAACTCACCTTTCCCCTTAAGCAAGCATAAGTTGGTTTTCTACATTTGAGACCCTGTTCTGTTTTGTAATTCAGCTCCTGTGTAGCCAAGTTTACATTCCGTGTATTAGTGATATCTTATGATGTTTCTTTTTCTGAGTGACTTATTTCACTTAGAATCATCGTACCTGAGTCCACTCATTATGCTGCTACGGGTCTGATGACATAGATTTCATTGCTGAGTGATATTGCATTGTACGTAAGTACCACAACTTCGTTATCCATTTTTTGCTTTCTGTGATATTGAACTTCTACCGTAAACGAGGTTCTTGTAAACAAACCGTCCCAAACTTTGGGGTGGCTGTGTCTTTTTGATTTTAATTTCCCTAAGCTATAGGACCATAAGTGGAAGTGCCCTAGGCTCTGTTGCTTTGTTTTTTAGATGTTTCAGGAAACACCATACACTTCTCAAGAGTGGCTGTTGGCAATTTACATCCCGCCCATCAGCATAACAAGGCTCCCAGTTCTCCATGGCCTGTCCTGCCTTTCTGGATTTTACACTTTTTTCAGATGGCCCTTTTGACCTGGAGGCAGTGAGACTTCATTGTAGTGCAGATTTCCTTTGCAAGCTTGCTTGGTTGGCCAAAAAGGCCGTATGCGTTTTTTCCTGAATATATTCAGGAAAAAACGCATATGCCCTTCTTGTCCAAGTGCATCATTGTGGACGTTCTGCCTCTTTTCCTATGCTTTACATGCAATTCCAGTCTACCTCCTGAAATCGGTTTCCTGCAATTCTGCCCCTCTTTCAAGTCCTCTTGGCAGCCTTACTTCAACATATTTTTGGATGATAGCTGTCATTTATAACTCTGCACGTTTGTGAATTACAGTGCCCCTGAGCTCCGTTCTTCAACTCGCTTTCTTGTGAGCTTGCCGCAACACCGCAGGATTGCTTCAGGCCCTAGTGTGGTTCTGGCATGAGACGCTGAGCCTTTGGTTCATTCCTCTTCCTGGTGGGAAATGAGAGTTAAATTTACCCTTCCAGACACCTCCAGCTAGTCTCTCATTGTTTCTCCCTATTCCTGTTCATTTTCCGCAGAAATTGCAAACTGGGCCAAACAGGAGGTTAAAGGCCCTGACTCTCCAAGTGGGGAGAGTGTTAGTAAAGCGTCTGGAATGTTGCACCCGAGTACCAGGGGACGAAAACTGAGACACATTTGAACACGTTTCCCGAACGCACGGTGGATCATACTCTGGGTTCCACATGCATGTTTTAGCTGAAAGAAGAATCCCTTAAACCTGGAGAGTTGAAACCCATGGAATGGGTACCATGCAATATGACTTCAAAGGGTCTGCATTTGCTCACCGAACCTCACCAATCTTATCACTGCTGCGTTTATGCCGCTGTACACACGCTTGATACTCTTTCGGAGACATATAAATCCATAGGTTTTAAGACTCTTACTAGTCAGGTATATTCTTAGGCATTTAATATGGGGTGTTGAGTCCACTTCGTTGAGCAAGGAGTAGCTCTTGTCTATTACATATTTGGCTTATGGAACGGTATCTGTGCTAATTTCAATCTCTGGTTTTATGCAGCACCCCAACTCACCTTTCCCCTTAAGCAAGCATAAGTTGGTTTTCTACATTTGAGACCCTGTTCTGTTTTGTAATTCAGATCCTGTGTAGCCAAGTTTACATTCCGTGTATTAGTGATATCTTATGATGTTTCTTTTTCTGTGTGACTTATTTCACTTAGAATCATCGTACCTGAATCCACTCATTATGCTGCTACAGGCCTGATGACATAGATTTCATTGCTGAGTGATATTGCATTGTACGTAAGTACCACAACTTCTTTATCCATTTTTCGCTTTCTGTGATATTGAACTTGTACCGTAAACGAGGTTCTTGTAAACAGAGCCATCCCAAATTTTGGGGTGGCTGTGTCTTTTTGATTTTAATTTCCCTAAGCTATAGGACCATAAGTGGAAGTGCCCTAGGCTCTGTTGCTTTGTTTTTTAGATGTTTCAGGAAACACCATACACTTCTCCAGAGTGGCTGTTGGCAATTTACATCCCGCCCATAGCATAACAAGGCTCCCAGTTCTCCATGGCCTGTCCTGCCTTTCTGGATTTTACACTTCTTTCAGATGGCCCTTTTGACCGGGGGGCAGTGAGACTTCATTGTAGTGTAGATTTCCTTTGCAAGCTCGCTTGGTTGGCCAAAAAGGGCGTATGCGTTTTTTCCTGAATATATTCAGGAAAAAACGCATATGTCCTTTTTGACCAAGTGCATCATTGTGGACGGTCTGCCTCTTTTCCTATGCTTTACATGCAATTCCAGTCTACCTACTGAAATCGGTTTCCTGCAATTCTGCTCTGCTTTCAAGTGCTCTTGGCAGCCTTACTTCAATATATTTTTGGACGATAGCTGTCATTTATAACTCTGCAGGTTTGTGAATTACAGTGCCCCTGAGCTCCTTTCTTCAACTCACTTTCTTGTGAGCTGGCCGCAACACCGCAGGATTGCTTCAGGCCCTAGTGTGGTTCTGGCATGTCACGCTGAGCCTTTGGTTAATTCCTCTTCCTGGTGGGAAATGAGAGTTAAATTTGCCCGTCCAGACACCTCCAGCTAGTCTCTCATTGGTTCTCCCTATTCCTGTTCATTTTCCGCAGAAATTGCAAACTGGGCCAATCAAGAGGTTAAAGGCACTGACTCTCCAAGTGGGGAGAGTGTTAGTAAAGCGTCTGGAATGTTGCACCCGAGTACCAGGGGATGATAACTGAGACACATTTGAACACGTTTCCCGATCACACGGTGGATCATACTCTGGGTTCCACATGCATGTTTTAGCTGAAGGAAGAATCCCTTAAACCTGGAGAGTTGAGACCCATGGAATGGATACCATGCAATATGACTTCAAAGGGTCTGCATTTGCTCACCGAACCTCACCAATCCTATCACTGCTGCGTTTATGCCGCTGGACACACGCTTGATTCTCCTTTGGAGACATATAAATCCATAGGTTTTAAGATTCTTACTAGTCAGGTATATTCTTAGGCGATTATTATGAGGTGTTGAGTCCACTTCGTTGAGCAAGGAGTAGCTCTTGTCTATTACATATTTGGCTTATGGAACGGTATCTGTGCTAATTTCAAATTCTGGTTTTATGCAGCACCCCAACTCACCTTTCCCCTTGAGCAAGCGTAAGTTGGTTTTCTACTTTTGAGACCCTGTTCTGTTTTGTAATTCAATTCCTGTGTAGCCAAATTTACATTCCGTGTATTAGTGATATCTTATGATGTTTCCTTTTCTGTGTTTCTTATTTCACTTAGAATCATTGTACCTGAATCCACTCATTATGCTGCTACGGGCCTGATGATATGGATTTCATTGCTGAGTGATATTGCATTGTACGTAAGTACCACAACTTCTTTATCCATTTTTTGCTTTCTCTGATATGAACTTGTACCGTAAACGAGGTTCTTGTAAACAGAGCCATCCCAAACTTTGGGGTGGCTGTGTCTTTTTGATTTTAATTTCCCTAAGCTATAGGACCATAAGTGGAAGTGCCCTAGGCTCTGTTGCTTTGTTTTTTAGATGTTTCAGGAAACACCATACACTTCTCCAGTGTGGCTGTTGACAATTTACATCCCCCCCATCAGCATAACAAGGCTCCCAGTTCTCCGTGGCCTGTCCTGCCTTTCTGGATTTTACACTTCTTTCAGATGGCCCTTTTGACCGGGGGGCAGTGAGACTGCATTGTAGTGCAGATTTCCTTTGCAAGCTTGCTTGGTTGGCCAAAAAGAGCGTATGCGTTTTTTCCTGAATATATTCAGGAAAAAACGCATATGCCCTTCTTGTCCAAGTGCATCATTGTGGACGTTCTGCCTCTTTTCCTATGCTTTACATGCAATTCCAGTCTACCTCCTGAAATCGGTTTCATGCAATTCTGCCCCGCTTTCAAGTCCTCTTGTCAGCCTTACTTCAATATATTTTTGGACGATAGCTGTCATTTATAACTCTGCAGGTTTGTGAATTAAGCTGCCCCTGAGCTCCTTTCTTCAACTCGCTTTCTTGTGAGCTGGCCGCAACACCACAGGATTGCTTCAGGCCCTAGTGTGGTTCCGGCATGGCCTGCTGAGCCTTTGGTTAATTCCTCTTTCTGGTGGGAAATGAGAGTTAAATGTGCCCGTCCAGACACCTCCAGCTAGTCTCTCATTGGTTCTCCCTATTCCTGTTCATTTTCCGCAGAAATTGCAAACTGGGCCAAACAGGAGTTTAAAGGCACTGACTCTCCAAGTGGGGAGAGTGTTAGTAAAGCGTCTGGAATGTTGCACCCGAGTACCAGGGGACGAAAACTGAGACACATTTGAACACGTTTCCCGATCACACGGTGGATCATAGTCTGGGTTCCACATGCATGTTTTAGCTGAAGGAAGAATCCCTTAAACCTGGAGAGTTGAGACCCATGGAATGGGTACCATGCAATATGACTTCAAAGGGTCTGCATTTGCTCACCGAACCTCACCAATCCTATCACTGTTGCGTTTATGCCGCTGTACACATGCTTGATTCTCTTTTGGAGACATATAAATCCATAGGTTTTAAGATTCTTACTAGTCAGGTATATCCTTAGGCGTTTAATATGGGGTGTTGAGTCCACTTCGTTGAGCAAGAGGTAGCTCTTGTCTATTACATATTTGGCTTATGGAATGGTATCTGTGCTAATTTCAATCTCTGGTTTTATGCAGCACCCCAACTCACCTTTCCCCTTAAGCAAGCATAAGTTGGTTTTCTACATTTGAGACCCTGGTCTGTTTTGTAATTCAGTTCCTGTGTAGCCAAGTTTACATTCTGTGTACTAGTGATATAGTATGATGTTTCTTTTTCTGTGTGACTTATTTCGCTTAGAATCATCGAACCTGAATCCACTCATTTTGCTGCCTCGGGACTGATGACATAGATTTCATTGCTGAGTGATATTGCATTGTACGTAAGTACCACAACTTCTTTATCCATTTTTTGCTTTCTGTGATATTGAAATTGAACCATAAATGAGGTTCTTGTAAACAGAGCCATCCCAAATTTTGGGGTGACTGTGTCTTTTTGATTTTAATTTCCCTAAGCTATAGGATCATAAGTGGAAGTGCCCTAGGCTCTGTTGCTTTGTTTTTTAGATGTTTCAGGAAACACCATACACTTCTCCAGAGTGGCTGTTGGCAATTTACATCCCGCCCATCAGCATAAGAAGGCTCCCAGTTCTCCATGGCCTGTCCTGCCTTTCTGGATTTTACACTTTTTTCAGATGGCCCTTTTGACCGGGGGGCAGTGAGACTTCATTGTAGTGTAGATTTCTTTGCAAGCTCGCTTGGTTGGCCAAAAAGGGCGTATGCGTTTTTTCCTGAATATATTCAGGAAAAAACGCATATGTCCTTTTTGACCAAGTGCATCATTGTGGACGGTCTGCCTCTTTTCCTATGCTTTACATGCAATTCCAGTCTACCTACTGAAATCGGTTTCCTGCAATTCTGCTCCGCTTTCAAGTGCTCTTGGCAGCCTTACTTCAATATATTTTTGGACGATAGCTGTCATTTATAACTCTGCAGGTTTGTGAATTACAGTGCCCCTGAGCTCCTTTCTTCAACTCGCTTTCTTGTGAGCTGGCCGCAACACCGCAGGATTGCTTCAGGCCCTAGTGTGGTTCTGGCATGTCACGCTGAGCCTTTGGTTAATTCCTCTTCCTGGTGGGAAATGAGAGTTAAATTTGCCCGTCCAGACACCTCCAGCTAGTCTCTCATTGGTTCTCCCTATTCCTGTTCATTTTCCGCAGAAATTGCAAACTGGGCCAATCAAGAGGTTAAAGGCACTGACTCTCCAAGTGGGGAGAGTGTTAGTAAAGCGTCTGGAATGTTGCACCCGAGTACCAGGGGACGAAAACTGAGACACATTTGAACACGTTTCCTGAACGCACGGTGGATCATACTCTGGGTTCCACATGCATGTTTTAGCTGAAGGAAGAATCCCTTAAACCTGGAGAGTTGAGACCCATGGAATGGGTACCATGCAATATGACTTCAAAGGGTCTGCATTTGCTCACCGAACCTCACCAATCCTATCACTGTTGCGTTTATGCCGCTGTACACATGCTTGATTCTCTTTCAGAGACATATAAATCCATAGGTTTTAAGATTCTTACTAGGCAGGTATATCCTTAGGCGTTTAATATGGGGTGTTGAGTCCACTTCGTTGAGCAAGAGGTAGCTCTTGTCTATTAAATATTTGGCTTATGGAACGGTATCTGTGCTAATTTCAATCTCTGGTTTTATGCAGCACCCCAAGTCACCTTTCCCCTTGAGCAAGCGTAAGTTGGTTTTCTACTTTTGAGACCCTGTTCTGTTTTGTAATTCAATTCCTGTGTAGCCAAATTTACATTCCGTGTATTAGTGATATCTTATGATGTTTCCTTTTCTGTGTTTCTTATTTCACTTAGAATCATTGTACCTGAATCCACTCATTATGCTGCTACGGGCCTGATGATATAGATTTCATTGCTGAGTGATATTGCATTGTACGTAAGTACCACAACTTCTTTATCCATTTTTTGCTTTCTCTGATATGAACTTGTACCGTAAACGAGGTTCTTGTAAACAGAGCCATCCCAAACTTTGGGGTGGCTGTGTCTTTTTGATTTTAATTTCCCTAAGCTATAGGACCATAAGTGGAAGTGCCCTAGGCTCTGTTGCTTTGTTTTTTAGATGTTTCAGGAAACACCATACACTTCTCCAGTGTGGCTGTTGACAATTTACATCCCCCCCATCAGCATAACAAGGCTCCCAGTTCTCCGTGGCCTGTCCTGCCTTTCTGGATTTTACACTTCTTTCAGATGGCCCTTTTGACCGGGGGGCAGTGAGACTGCATTGTAGTGCAGATTTCCTTTGCAAGCTTGCTTGGTTGGCCAAAAAGAGCGTATGCGTTTTTTCCTGAATATATTCAGGAAAAAACGCATATGCCCTTCTTGTCCAAGTGCATCATTGTGGACGTTCTGCCTCTTTTCCTATGCTTTACATGCAATTCCAGTCTACCTCCTGAAATCGGTTTCATGCAATTCTGCCCCGCTTTCAAGTCCTCTTGTCAGCCTTACTTCAATATATTTTTGACGATAGCTGTCATTTATAACTCTGTAGGTTTGTGAATTAAGCTGCCCCTGAGCTCCTTTCTTCAACTCGCTTTCTTGTGAGCTGGCCGCAACACCACAGGATTGCTTCAGGCCCTAGTGTGGTTCCGGCATGGCCTGCTGAGCCTTTGGTTAATTCCTCTTTCTGGTGGGAAATGAGAGTTAAATGTGCCCGTCCAGACACCTCCAGCTAGTCTCTCATTGGTTCTCCCTATTCCTGTTCATTTTCCGCAGAAATTGCAAACTGGGCCAAACAGGAGTTTAAAGGCACTGACTCTCCAAGTGGGGAGAGTGTTAGTAAAGCGTCTGGAATGTTGCACCCGAGTACCAGGGGACGAAAACTGAGACACATTTGAACACGTTTCCCGATCACACGGTGGATCATAGTCTGGGTTCCACATGCATGTTTTAGCTGAAGGAAGAATCCCTTAAACCTGGAGAGTTGAGACCCATGGAATGGGTACCATGCAATATGACTTCAAAGGGTCTGCATTTGCTCACCGAACCTCACCAATCCTATCACTGTTGCGTTTATGCCGCTGTACACATGCTTGATTCTCTTTCGGAGACATATAAATCCATAGGTTTTAAGATTCTTACTAGTCAGGTATATCCTTAGGCGTTTAATATGGGGTGTTGAGTCCACTTCGTTGAGCAAGAGGTAGCTCTTGTCTATTACATATTTGGCTTATGGAATGGTATCTGTGCTAATTTCAATCTCTGGTTTTATGCAGCACCCCAACTCACCTTTCCCCTTAAGCAAGCATAAGTTGGTTTTCTACATTTGAGACCCTGGTCTGTTTTGTAATTCAGTTCCTGTGTAGCCAAGTTTACATTCTGTGTACTAGTGATATAGTATGATGTTTCTTTTTCTGTGTGACTTATTTCGCTTAGAATCATCGAACCTGAATCCACTCATTTTGCTGCCTCGGGACTGATGACATAGATTTCATTGCTGAGTGATATTGCATTGTACGTAAGTACCACAACTTCTTTATCCATTTTTTGCTTTCTGTGATATTGAAATTGAACCATAAATGAGGTTCTTGTAAACAGAGCCATCCCAAATTTTGGGGTGACTGTGTCTTTTTGATTTTAATTTCCCTAAGCTATAGGATCATAAGTGGAAGTGCCCTAGGCTCTGTTGCTTTGTTTTTTAGATGTTTCAGGAAACACCATACACTTCTCCAGAGTGGCTGTTGGCAATTTACATCCCGCCCATCAGCATAAGAAGGCTCCCAGTTCTCCATGGCCTGTCCTGCCTTTCTGGATTTTACACTTTTTTCAGATGGCCCTTTTGACCGGGGGGCAGTGAGACTTCATTGTAGTGTAGATTTCTTTGCAAGCTCGCTTGGTTGGCCAAAAAGGGCGTATGCGTTTTTTCCTGAATATATTCAGGAAAAAACGCATATGTCCTTTTTGACCAAGTGCATCATTGTGGACGGTCTGCCTCTTTTCCTATGCTTCACATGCAATTCCAGTCTACCTACTGAAATCGGTTTCCTGCAATTCTGCTCCGCTTTCAAGTGCTCTTGGCAGCCTTACTTCAATATATTTTTGGACGATAGCTGTCATTTATAACTCTGCAGGTTTGTGAATTACAGTGCCCCTGAGCTCCTTTCTTCAACTCGCTTTCTTGTGAGCTGGCCGCAACACCGCAGGATTGCTTCAGGCCCTAGTGTGGTTCTGGCATGTCACGCTGAGCCTTTGGTTAATTCCTCTTCCTGGTGGGAAATGAGAGTTAAATTTGCCCGTCCAGACACCTCCAGCTAGTCTCTCATTGGTTCTCCCTATTCCTGTTCATTTTCCGCAGAAATTGCAAACTGGGCCAATCAAGAGGTTAAAGGCACTGACTCTCCAAGTGGGGAGAGTGTTAGTAAAGCGTCTGGAATGTTGCACCCGAGTACCAGGGGACGAAAACTGAGACACATTTGAACACGTTTCCTGAACGCACGGTGGATCATACTCTGGGTTCCACATGCATGTTTTAGCTGAAGGAAGAATCCCTTAAACCTGGAGAGTTGAGACCCATGGAATGGGTACCATGCAATATGACTTCAAAGGGTCTGCATTTGCTCACCGAACCTCACCAATCCTATCACTGTTGCGTTTATGCCGCTGTACACATGCTTGATTCTCTTTCAGAGACATATAAATCCATAGGTTTTAAGATTCTTACTAGGCAGGTATATCCTTAGGCGTTTAATATGGGGTGTTGAGTCCACTTCGTTGAGCAAGAGGTAGCTCTTGTCTATTAAATATTTGGCTTATGGAACGGTATCTGTGCTAATTTCAATCTCTGGTTTTATGCAGCACCCCAACTCACCTTTTCCCTTAAGCAAGCATAAGTTGGTTCACTACATTTGAGACCCTGTTCTGTTTTGTAATTCAGTTCCTGTGTAGCCAAGTTTACATTCCGTGTATTAGTGATATCTTATGATGTTTCTTTTTCTGTGTGCCTTATTTCACTTAGAATCATCGTACCTGAATCCACTCATTATGCTGATACGGGCCTAATGACATAGATTTCATTGCTGAGTGATATTGCATTGTACGTAAGTACCACAACTTCTTTATCCATTTTTCGCTTTCTGTGATATTGAACTTGTACCGTAAACGAGGTTCTTGTAAACAGAGCCGTCCCAAATTTTGGGGTGGCTGTGTCTTTTTGATTTTAATTTCCCTAAGCTATAGGACCATAAGTGGAAGTGCCCTATGCTCTGTTGCTTGTTTTTTACATGTTTCAGGAAACACCATACACTTCTCCAGAGTGGCTGTTGGCAATTTACATCCCGCCCATCAGCATAACAAGGCTCCCAGTTCTCCATGGCCTCTCCTGCCTTTCTGGATTTTACACTTTTTTCAGATGGCCCTTTTGACTGGGTGGAAGTGAGACTTTATTGTAATGCAGATTTCCTTTGCAAGCTTGCTTGGTTGGCCAGAACGTGCATATGCGTTTCTTCCTGAATATATTCAGGAAAAAACGCATACGCCCTTTTTGGCCAAGTGCATGATTGTCGATGTTCTGAGTCTTTTCATATGTTTTCAATGCAATTCCAGTCTACCTCCTGAAATCAGTTTCCTGAAATTCTGCCTTGCTGTCAGTGCCTCTTCATAGCCTTACCTCAATATACTTTTGAAAAATAATTGACCTTTATAACTCTGCAGGTTTTTGAATTGCAGTGGCCCTTAGCTCCATTTTTCAGCTCTTATTTTTGTG
This sequence comes from Orcinus orca, assembly GCF_937001465.1. Taxonomy (NCBI): domain Eukaryota; kingdom Metazoa; phylum Chordata; class Mammalia; order Artiodactyla; family Delphinidae; genus Orcinus; species Orcinus orca. The sequence continues at coordinate 57,979,562 of NC_064562.1, read as the reverse complement.
ATCTTGCCTCATATCCGCAGGATTTCTTCAGGCCGTATTCTTCTTCTGGGGTGCCTTGCTGTGCCTTTGGTTTATTCTTCTTCCTATGTGAAATTAGAGTGACATGTGGCCATTGAAACCGCTACAGCTATTTTCTCACTGGTTCCTCCTATTCTCATTCATCCTCCGCACTAACTGCAGACTGTGCGATACCGGAACTTAAAGGCATTGACTCTCCATGTGGGGATGTTGTTAGTAAAGTGGCTGGAATGTTGATCCGGAGCCCCAGGAGAAGAAAATGAGGTGCGTTTTAGAAACCTTTCCCGATCATATGGTATACCATCCGCTGGATTTCCCATGCATGGTTTAGCTGTAGGAAGATTCCCTTCAACCTGGAGTGTTGGGACCCTTGGAATGAGTAGCATGAAGTATTGCATTAAACTGTCGGCAGTTGCTCACCAAAGCTCACCAATCCTCTCAGCCCCAAGTGTCCAGCCTTATGTCTTATCCAGCTGTGGGTTTATATGTGGTCATTCCAGGTTGCATCACAGCCCCTGAGCGAATTTTGTAAGAATTTTTCTCTCTTTCATTGTTTCTGCGTTTTGGTTTTAAAATTTATTTCTATAATGGGGTTTAGCTCATTTTCACTGCTGTGTTTGTGCCGCTCTGCACACACTTGATTCCCTTATGGAGATATATCAATACATGGGTTTTAAGATTCTTATTACTCAGATATATTTCTCTGCGGTGTATAGGGTGTGTTGAGGCCAGTTCATTGAGCAAGGTGTAGATCTTGTCTAATACCTATTTGGTTTATTGAACGGTATCTGTGCTAATTTCAAACTCTGGTTTTATGCATCACCCCACCTCTCCTTTCCCCTTAAGCTGACATAAGTGTGTTTTCTAAATGTGAGACACTGTTCTGTTTTGTAATTCATTTTTTGTGCAGCCATATTTATCCTCCCTCTATAAGTGATATCTTATGATATGTTTCTTTTTCTGTTTGACTTATTTCAAGTAGTATTATCGGACCTAAATCCACTCTTTATCCTTCTACTAGCCTTATTACATTGATTTCATGGTGAAGAGATATTCCATTGTACATAAGTACCACATTTTCTTTATCCATTGTTCTCTTTCCTGGGATATTTAAGGTGTACTGAAGTTGAGGTTCTTGTAAACAGAGTAGCCCTAAACTGTGGTGTGCTTGTGTCTTGTTGATTTTTAGACTTCCCTAGATATACTCCCGTGATTGGAAGTGCCCTATGCTCTGTAGCTCTGTTTTTTAGATGATTTAGGAACCACCATACACTTCTCCGGAGTGGCTCTCGGCAGTTCACACACTGTCCATCAGCGTCTAAAGGCTCCCTGTTCTCCATGGCCTGTCCTGCATTTCTGGTTTTTACAATTTTTTCGGATGGCCCTTTTGACCGGTGGGAAATGAGACTTCTTTGTTGTGCACATTTGCATTGCTTGCTTGCTTGGTTGCCCATAAAGTGCGTATGCGTTTTTTCCTGGATATATTCAGGAAAAAACGCATACTCCCTTTTGGGCCTACTGCATCATTGTCGAAATTCTGCCGCTTTTCATGTGCTTTAAAGACGAGTCCAATCTATCTCTTGAAATCTGTTTCTTGCAATTTTGTCTTGCATTCAGATCCTCTTCTTTGCCTTACCTCAACATATTTTTGGACGTTAGTTTTCATTTATAACTCTGCAGGTTTGTGAATTGCAGTGACCCTGAGCTCCATTTTTTAAGTTGCTCTTTTGTGAGCTGGCCTCAAAGCCACAGGATTGCTTCAGGCCCTATTTTGGCTCCGGCGAGGCGGGCTGAGCCTTTTTTTAATTCTTATTCTTAATGGGAAATTAGAGTGACATGTGCCCGTCCAAACCCCTACAACTATTCTCTCATTGGTTCCCCCTCTTCCCGTTCATCCTCCTCACAATTTGCAAAATGTGTGAAACAGAAGTTTAAATGTGCTGATTCTCTAAGTGGGGAGATTCTAAGTAACGTGGCTGGAATGATGAACAGGAGCACCAGGAGAGGATAAATGAGGTGCATTTTAGACACATCTCCCGATCACATGGTGTACAGTCCTCTGGGTTTTCCATGCATGTTTTAGCTGTAGGAAGATTCCTTGAACCTGCAGATTTGGGACCCATTGAATGGGTACCAGGTAGTATTACTTTAAAGGGTGTGCATTTCCTCACCCAACCTCACATTTCTCTTAGCACGAACAGTTTCCAGCCTTATGTCTCATCCTGCTGTGGGTCTAGATGTGTTCAATCCATGTTGCATCACCGTCCCTGAGGAAAGGTTGTAAGAGGTTTTCTCTGTCTCTCTGTCATTTATTTTTTTCAATTTATTACTATATTGGTTACAGCTGATTTTCAAAGCTCTGTTTCTTGCTGCTGTACATCCACTTGATTCACGTACAGAGAGACATCAATAAATTCTTTTTCAGATTCTTACCAGTCATAGATATTCTTTTCCGGTGACTTGAGTGTGCTGAGTGCAGTTCTTTTAGCTACCGTGTAGGCCTTGTTGATTATCAGTTTGGTATTTGGAATGGTATCTTTGCTAATTTCAACCTCCTGGATGATGCCTCACCCCTCCCCACCTTTCCCGTTTAGCAGCCTTACGCGTGTTTTCTACATATTTGACTATGTTTTTGTTTTGTAATTTATTTCATGTGTAGCCATTTTGGATTCCACCTTTAAGTGATATCTTATGATATGTGTCTTTTTCTTTTTGAATTATGTCACTTAGAATGATCATACGTAACTCCTCCGGAGTTGTTACAACTGGCCATATTTCATTGATTTCCAGGCTGAGTAATATTCCACTCTACCTAAGTACCACATCTCTATCCATTTTTTCCCTCCAGAGACATTTAAGTTATATCCTAGTCGAGGATCTTTTAAACAGAGAGGCAGTAAACATTAGGGTGCCTGTGTCCTCTCGATTTTTGTTTTTCCCAAGATATACGCCCATGAGTGCAAGTGCCCTATGCTCTGTAGCTCATTTTTTAGATGCTTTAGTAAACACAATACACTTCTCCAGAATGGCCGTTGGCAATATACATTTCCACTATAAGCCTCACAGGGCTCCCTCTTCTCCTTGCCCTGTCCTGCATTTCTGGTGTTTACACTTTATGAGGATGGCTCTTCTGACTGATGCGAAGTGATATCTTTTGTAGTATTGATTTCCAGTGCCCACCTGTTTGGTTGGCTAAAAAAGTGTATGCCCTTTTCTTGAATATATAGAGAAAAAAACGCATACAGCCTTTTTGGCCAACTGCAATGTTGGCAATGTTCAGCCCCTTTTCTTGTGCTTAATGGCGAGTCCTTTCTACCTCCTCAAATCCCTTTCCTGCCATTCTCCCTTGCTTACCAATCCTTTTCTCTGACTTTCCTCAAGACATTTTTCAGTGATAGATATTTTCAACTCTGCAGTTTCATGAATTTTACTGCCCCTGAGTTCCATTGTTCAACTTGTGTTTATGGGAACTGGCCACAAAGCAGTGGGATTTCCTCAAGCCCTATACTGTTTCCATGGGCAACCCTAGCCTTTGGTCAATTCATCTTCCTGATTGGAAATTCGAGTGACATGTGCCTGTCTGAACACCTAGGACTTGTCTCTCATTGTTCCTCATCCTTCCGCTTCATCCTCTGGACAAATTCCAAACTGTACGCAACAGGATGTTGACAGTGCTGACATCTCCAAGTGGGGAGACTGTTAGTAAAGACGCTGGACGGGTGAACCCGAGCACCAGGAGATGAGGAGATGAGATGCCTTTTCCAAACTCTTCCCGATCAGACGGTATACCATCCTCTGGCTGGGACAGACATGTTTTAGCAGTAGGAAGAGTCCCATTCATGTAAGGAGAACACCAGGGCTTTTTCAAAATCAGTGTCTCCCCGAAACCCAAACTGGGGAATTTTTTTAAGCTACGGCTACACATATGTTCATTAAGGGCCTTGGGAAGTAGGCAGAGTCCAAACTTTAGATGATTGAAGTCTTCAGGGTCAGAAGCACTCACCACCGGCTTCCCTTAGGTTACACTTTAACTGTCATTGATAGATGATGTCAATAAAAATAGCTATTCTTTTTCCGATTATTTCCCCTTATAGGTTATTGCAAAATATTGAGTGTAGTTCCCTGTGCTATACAGTAGTTCCCTGTTGATGATCTATTTTATACATAGCAGTGTGTATGTGTTAATTCCAAACTGTTAATTTATCCCTCCTCCCACCTTTCCCCTTTGGTAATAATAAATTATAAGATTTTATACTTCTCAGAAATGGGGAAGCTGAAAGAGAGGTATCATTTTCAATGGAAAAGCATTTAAAACAAGATTGAAGCTTTAACCAAGATTATTAGATGTACATCCTTGGAAAGAAATCACTTCATTTCTCTAATATTGACCTGACAAATAAGACAAACCTTTTCACTGAACTTGCTTATAATAAAGTGATGGAAATATCAAATGGAAGTGTTAGAAACATCTTATTTTACCCGAGCCTTATAAACTGTTCTATGTTAACTACAGTTTGGCTCACACATCTGTTCACTGAAGTTACAATAGTCTCAATTTCTGTAACTGATCCTCCAGAGTGGACCCCAACAAGTGTCCCCCTGCCCAGTGTCATTGGGGCCAACAGATCGAGACTGAGTTTGGTTCACAAGCAAAGGAAACTTTATATTTTGATCAGAGAATGGAGAGGTGAGAGCATGCACTACCCCGTGGGCTGTGGGCTGGGCTGCTGTGTAGAGATCCTGTGAGAGTCAGTGGGAGGGAGGGGGCGGAGCTCTCGAGGGCCGGGTTGGCTGCAGCTCAGGCTCTATATCTCGGAGTCTGCACTGGGCCCCAGGAGCTGAGGTGTCGACCCAGCCATTCTGCACTAGGAAATCTGGTCTGAAGTGCCGGGTGTGGAACCTCTGCATGCGGGACCCTAGGAGCACGTGAAATTAGACAAAGCACAAAGGATAAAAAAGGTCAGACTTGACTTTATTGCCCAGATTCTATTTTTATCTCCCAGGGATTTTTAATGGGCTTTGCTGGGGACAAACCCCTCCTCTGCCTTTTGTCCCGTTCCTCATTCTTGGAGTGCTGAGGGTGCAGACCCTTCTTCTGTAACTGCTGAGTGCTGAGTTGGGAGCCCTCATACCAGGGGACGAGGGTAAGAACTTCTCCCCAGCAGCTTCCAGGTGACGTTGATTGGCCCCAGGACCCCTGCCTCCCTGCTCGTCCGCCTGAGCACCAGCATTGGAAGTGTTATAGATTCTAATGACCTTTAAGGGTCCAGGAAAGAGATGTGCAGAGACGCTGTGGGGGCCGATTTCACCCCGCCCCACATTTGTTCGGCCACCTTTGGCTGACCGTTTCTGCCAGCCTAGATGCTCTGACCAGTAGTCTGCTCTTTCTTCAATTAGGCCCCTGAATTAACGTAAAAACAGCACCAGGTGTCAGAGCCTTGCCCGCTCAACTCCCAGACAGTCCAGGGTCAGTGGTGATCAAGGACCATGATGGCCACTGAGTCAACAGCCTTTTGAAGTAAACAGGAGTCCAGCTGGTCTTATTGGCCACCATCATCACGGTGTCTGTAGGCTTTTCTATGGTGACAGTGTGATATACGGTTCCCCCGCCAAGATTATTAGCTCCCCTCCGGGTGCAGTAAGTCCTGCAAGCAGTAGTCTACTCCTTCGGGACACACTATTGTTGTTTTATGAGAGAAACTCCAGGTAAGTGATGTTCACATGAGTCGTCATGGTGCCCTGTTGCCCCCGGTTATCTCTCTGGATGTTGGAGTTGGAGGGCCTCCTCACTCGAGGTCGGTGTGCCCACGGAGCGAACCCTGCAACTTCAGGGCATGGCTGGTGATTAGGATCACCTCGTGATCCTAGGAGGGAGGTGGCCTTTTGGGCTGCTGATTTCCAGGTTTTTAGATACCGCCAGTATCTTGGCCAGATGTGGCAGTGGGCCAAGCCCCTTGGTGACTGTAGTTTATCCTACCTGGATGGCATTCTTGCATTGTTCCATTTCAAGTGGTCCCAGTTTTTGCACTAATTATCCAATGGCAATTCATCTTTCACTGGGAATGTAAAGGTCAAAGGGTTTAGCTCAATTAGGGAGTTCCAGGGCAAGGGTCTGAATTGACTGCTGTTTCCATTCTTGAAAGGCCACTTCTGGATTCTGTTCAAAAGGATCATCATCTTTTCCTTTCAGTGTTTCATATAGAGGCCCAGCTAGTAGACTGTAGTTAGGGATCCAGAAGCAGCAAACCCTGGCCTCCCCAGGAACCCCTAAGCTGTCTTCTAGTTTTAGAAAGGGGTAAGGCTGCAAATGGTTTCTTCCCTTTCCTGGGATGGGCTTCTCTGACCTTGTGTGAGAATGAAGCCCAGGCAGGTCACCGCAGTCTGTGATATTTGAGCTTTTTCTTGGACAACTTCTATCCTTTATTGGCTTGGTAGTTCAGAGGCCTCCTTAGTAGGGCTGGCGATCAGAATGTCATCTGCATATTGAAGGAGGGTTTCCTTTTCCAGAGGTAGAACTTTTCGGTCTTTAGCTAAGCTTTCCCCAAAGATGGTGTGGGAATTTTTGAACCCTTGGGGCAAGACGGCCCGGAAGTATTGTTTTAGTTGTATGTTGAGTCCTGCCACTCACAAGCCAAAATTTCTTGTGACTCTGGGACTAATGGAATACAAAAGAAGGCATCATTGAAGACTAATACAGAATACCATGTCCTGGTGGTTGGTAGAATGACCAGCAGGGTGTAGGAATCAGGAGCAACTGGAGGTATATCCTCGGTGGCTTCACTGACTGTCCTGACATCCTTTACCAGGTCCCCAGCAGCCCATGGGCCTCTCGTGGTCAGGCCAATCCCAGGATATGGAGCTCTCCTGGGCAGGTACCCCACACCCAACCCAGCCCACAGGGCTCTCATGGTCAGGCCCCTCCCAGGATACAGAGCTACCCTTGCAGGTACCGTGGCAGGGCTGGGCACACAGGAACCGTGCACATAGCCCTCATTGCAGAGCACCCCCAGCTCACCTGTCGCTCAGAGCTGACACAGAGCACCTCAGAGCAAGACTTGAACTAACAAACAGCAGCTCCGACAGGTCTGTGACCCTGGGCATCACTCTGTGTGGCCTCCCTCCACCTGGTCTTCCAGAGACTTCCACTGCACCCAGGGCACCAGGCCTCTGTCTCCAACCACCACCCACCCCCTCCTCTCCCTGACTCCTGGGTTCCTCTCATTAGGAGAGGGTTTTCTTGAAGTTATCTCCCACTCATGGGCCAGATAAAATGATTAGAAAACAAGCCAAAGCTGCAGCCCCTTGTCTATCCTGACTCTCAGGAGCCCACACCTGTTCCTTGGACCTGGCCGGTTCAGCAAGTTCCATTTTCTGCAACTGTGAGCCCCTGAGGGGTGATGATTGGCTGACCTGGGCAGCCTTACCTTTCCGGCCAGCCCTCCGCCGGTGTGCCTGGGTTGAGATCAATATAAATACCACTCCAGGCAGCAAGAGCCCCTGCAGCTGTGCCTGACGCCATTTTCTCTGCCCTGTCAGCAGTCTCGGGGCTGGGCTGGTGGGAGGGAGTGAGAGGCCACGGCTTTGTGGGTGGCCCAGTGTGAGTGGGGCTCTGCTGGACTTTCTGCAGCAGTTGCCAGGCTGCCACCTGCTAAAGAAGAGGATGTGTCACCCATACCTGCTGCTGGAATTTCTCCCTGGGCAGAGGTGAGGAAGGAAAAAAGCAGTGGGGGCAGGGACAGGACGGGTATCTCAGGCAGGGAAATGGAAATCTTCCAGAAGAGCACCCAGGGCCAGGACCATCCTGGCTGGCCTGCAGGCACCAAGTCAGCTGGCATGCTGTCACTCGTGTGGCTCCATGGCCCTTCCTCTAGGCTTTCAAGTCCTTGTATATATTCAGGTGTTTTACCTGGGAAGGGTGGGAACAGTTCAGCAGCAACTGGCCTGGGGCTCAGCTCACGTTTACTCACAGATGCCTCGGCACGGTGCCCCAGCTTTGCAATGAGGACGCTTGTTGTGTGGGGGCTGCTGGCTGAATGGGAGACGATTCCCCACCACTGACCAACTTCAGAATTGTTTACAACTGGAACAAGTGCCCTGATATGGTTTTCCTCTGAGTAACTGGTGGGTTCTGTGTTTTTTTTCTCTTTTTCGTTTTTGGTTCAAGGTAGATTTTATTCCTCTTTTTTGTATTTACAGATACAAGCATGGAAATAATTTATTCATATAGATACATGTATGTGAAGGGAATAATTGCTTTTTCTGTTTTATATTTTAAATTTTATTTCTTTTTAATTTTGAATTTTATTTTATATTTTTATACAGCAGGTTCTTATTGGTTATCTATTTTATGCATATAAATGTTTACATGCCAATCCCAATCTCTCAACTCCTCCCACCACCACCCCCCCAAGAGCTTTCCGCCGTTGTTGTCCATACGATTGTTGTCTACATCTGTTGCTCTATTTATGCCTTGCAAAACGGTTAATCTGTACAGTTTTTCTAGGTTCCACATATATGCATGAATATACAAGATTTGTTTTTCTCTTTCTGACTTACTTCACTCTGTATGACACTCTCTAGATCCATCGACGTCTCTACAAATGACCCAATTTCATTCCTTTCATGGCTTAGTAATATTCCATTTTATATATGTACCACATCTTTATGCATTCGTCTGTCTGTGGGCATTTAGGTTGCTTCCATTACCTCGATATTGTAAATAGTGATGCAATGAACATTGCGGTGAATGTCTCTTTTTGATTTATGGTTTTGTCTGGGTATATGTCCAGTACTGGGATTGCTGTATCATATGGTAATTCTATTATTAGTTTCTTAAGAAACTCCATATTGTTCTCCATAGTGACTGTATCAATTTATATTCCCAACAATAGTGGAAGAGGCTTCCTTTTCTCCACACCCTTTCCAGCATTTGTTGTTTGTAGATTTTCAGATGATGCCCATTCTAACAGGTGTGAGGTGATACCTCATTGTTGAGTCCATTTCATTGAGCAAGGGGTAGGTCTTGTCTATTACATATTTGGCTTATGGAATGGTATCTGTGCTAATTTCAAACTCTGGTTTTATGCAGCACCCTAACTCACCTTTCCCCTTAAGCAAGCATAAGTTGGTTTTCTAAACTTGAGACCCTGTTCTGTTTTGTAATTCAGTTCATGTGTAGCCAAGTTTACATTCCATGCATTAGTGATACCTTATGATGTTTCTTTTTCTGTGTGACTTATTTCACTTAGAATCATCGTGCCTCAATCCACTCATTATGCTGGTACAGGCCTGGTGACACAGATTTCATTGCTGAGTGGTATTCTGTTGTCCGTAAGTACCGCAACTTCTTTATCAATTATTTGTTCTCTGGGATATTTAACTTGTACTGTAGAAGAGGTTCCTGTAAACAGAGCCGTCCCAAAATTTGGGGTGGCTGTGTCTTTTTGATTTTAATTTCCCTAAGCTATAGGACCATAAGTGGAAATGCCCTAGACTCTGTTGCTTTGTTTTTCAGATGTATCAGGAAACACCATACACTTCTCCAGAGTGGCTGTTGGCAATTAACATCCCAACCATCAGCATAACAAGGCTCCCAGTTCTCCATGGCCTGTCCTGCCTTTCTGGATTTTACACTTTTCTCAGATGGCCCTTTAGACCGGGGGGAAGTGACACTTCATAGTAGTTCGGATTTCCATTGCAAGCTTGCTTGGTTTGCCAAAAAGGGCGTATGTGTTTTTTCCTGAATATATTCAGGAACAAACTCATACGCCCTTTTTTGCCAAGTGCATCATTGTCGATGTTCTGCCTCTTTTCCTATGCTTTAAATGCAAATCCGGTCTACCTCCTGAAATCGGTTTCCTGAAATTCTGCCCCGCTTTCAAGTCCTCTTCGCAGCCTTACTTCAATATATTTTTGGACGATAGCTGTCATTTATAACTCTGCAGGTTTGTGAATTACAGGGCCCCTGAGCTCCTTTCTTCAACTCGCTTTCTTGTGAGCTGGCCGCAAACCCGCAAGACTGCTTCAGGCCCTAATCTGCTTGTGGCAGGGCATGCTGAGCCTTTGGTTAATTCCTCTTCCTGGTGGGAAATGAGTGTTAAATATGCCCGTCCAGACACCTACCTCACTCTCAACCCCTTGGTGATGTGGGTCCTCTGATTTGTGGCCACCTTTGCTGGGTTCCTCACCTTTCGATGATGTGGCCCCACTAGTGTGAGGACACTCCTGCCTGGTTCTCATCCACGTGGTTATGTGGACCCCCTGGTGAGAGTCTGTTCCTGGCTGTGTTCCTCACCCACCTGTGAGGGAGACCCTCTGCTGATAGGTCACTCCTGCATGGCTGGCACACATTGCCTTGGTGAAGTCAGCCGTGTGGTGGCAGTTGGAGCGTGCTGGGAATCTGCTCCCCCCGGTGATGAGGGCCCTCTTGGGTCAGGCCCTAACTGCTGGGCTCACCAACTTTTCTTAGTGAGCCCAGTGATGCTTTGGCACTCCTCTTAGGATCCCATCTCCATGGGGATGTGGGCCTTCTGCTCTGAGGTCCCAACGGCTGGGTTGTTCACATTTTCATGATGTGGGCTCTCTGGTGTTAGTTCACAGAGGCCTGGATCCCATAGCCTCTGTGCTCTTGGCCACCTGCTGGGAGGTTCCAACTGCTGGATTACTCACTTTCTTAATTTTTTGGGCCCTCTGTTGTGAGGATCCTCCTGCCTGCCTCACTCCCAGCCCCTTCGTGATGTGTGTCGTCTGGTTTGAGGTCACATGTGCTGGGTTCCTCACCTTTCGATGATGTGGGACCAATGGTCTTAGGAGACTCCTGCCTGGTTCACATCCCCTTGGTGATGTGGGCCCTCTGTTGAGAGTCTGATCCTGGCTGGGTTCCTCACCCATCTGTGAGGTGGGCCGTCTGCTGTGAGGTCACTCCTGCCTGGCTTGCTCACCTCGCCTTGTGGACATGAGCCCTCTGGTGGCACTTGGAGCCTGCTGGGAGCCTCCTCCCCTCGGTGATGAGGGCCCTCTGGCGTCAGGCCCTAACTGCTGGGCTCCCCACGTTTTGTGATGTGCGCCCAGTGATGCGAGGACACTCCAGCCAGGTTCACATCCCCATTGGGATGTGGGCCTTCTGCTCTGAGGTCCCAACGCCTGGGTTGCTCACAGTTTCATGATGTGGGCTCTCTGCTGTTAGTTCACTCCTGCCTGCATCCCATAGCTTCTGTGCTCTCGGCCGCCTGCTGGGAGGTTCCAACTGCTGGATTCCTCACCTTTCTTATTCTTTGGGCCCTCTGTTTTTAGGCTACTCCTGCCTGCCTCACTCCCATTCCCTTTGTGATATGTGTCCTCTGATTTGAGGCCACATGTGCTGGGTTCCGCACCTTTCGATGATGTGGCCCCACTGGAGGGAAGACAGTCCTGACTGGTTCCCATCCCCTTGCTGATGTGGGCCCTCAGGTGAGCGTCTGATCCTGGCTGCGTTCCTCACCCTTCTGTGAGGTGGGCCCTCTGCTGTGAGGTCAATCATGCCTGTCTGGCACATGTCACCTTGGCGACGTGGGCCCTGTGGTGGCAGTTGGTGTGTGCTGGGATCCTCCTCCCCTCGGTTATGAGGGCCCTCTTGCCTTAGGCCATAACTGCTGGGCTCCCCACATTTTCTGATGTGCGCCAAGTGAGTGAGGACACTCTTGCCAGGTTCCCATCCCCATGCGGATATGGGCCTTCTGCTCTGAGGTCAAAACGGCTGGCTTGCTCACAGTACCATGATGTGGGCCCTCTGCTGTGAGTTCACTCCGGCAAGGATCCCTTATCATCGGTGCTCTGAGCCACCTGCTGGGAGGTTCCAACTGCTGGATTCCTCAACTTTTTTATTCTATGTGCCCTCTGTTGTGAGGCTCCTCCTGCCTGCCTCACTGCCAGCCCCTTGGTGATGACTGTCCTATGGCTTGAGGCCACATGTGCTGCGTTCCTCACCTTTCGATGATGTGGCCCCACTCGTGTGAGGACACTCCTGCCTGGTTCCCATCCCCTTGGTGAGGTGGGCCCTCTGGCGAGAGTCTAATCCTGGCTGGGTTCCTCAACGTTCTGTGAGGTAGGCCCTCTGCTGTGAGGTCACTCCTGCCTGGCTGGCACACGTCACCTTGGAGACGTGAGCCCTCTGGTGGCAGTTGGAGCATGCAGGGTGTCTCCTCCTCTCGGTGATGATGGCCCTCTGGCGTCAGGCCCTAAATGGTGGGCTCCCCACATTTTCTGATGTGCGCCCAGTGGTGCGAGGACACTCCAGCCAGGTTCCCATTCCCATGGGGATGTGGGCCTTCTGCGCTGAGGTCCCAACGCCTGGGTTGCTCACAGTTTTATGATGTGGGCCCTCTGCTGTGAGTTCACTGTGGCCTGGATCCCATAGCCTCGGTGTTCTGGGCCGCCTGCTGGAAGCTCTAAATGCTGGAATCCTCACGTTTTTTATATTATGTGCCCTGTGTTGTGAGGCTACTCCTGCCTGCTTCACTCCAAGGCCCTTGGTGATGTGGGTCCTCTGGTTTGAGGACACATGTGCTGGGTTCCTCACCTTAAGATGATGAGGCCCCACTGGTGTGAGGATAATCCTGACTGGTTCCCATCCCCTTTGTGATGTGGGCCCTCTGGTGAGAGTCTGATCCTGGCTGGGTTCCTCACCCATCTGTGAGGTGGGCCCTCTACTATCAGGTGACTCTTGCCTGGCTTGCTCACCTCGCCTTGTTGACATGAGCCCTCTGGTGGCACTTGGACCCTGCTGGGAGCCTCCTCACCTCTCTGGTGAGGGCCCTCTGACGTCAGGCCCTAACTGCTGGGCTCCCCAACTTTTCTTAGTGAGCCCAGTGATGCTCGGGCACTCTTCTTAGGTTCCCATCTCCATGGGGATGTGGGCCTTCTTCTCTGAGGTTCCAACGGCTGGGTTGATCACAATTTCATGATGTCGGCTCTCTGGTGTTAGTTCACTGTAGCCTGGATCCCATAGCCTCTGTGCTCTTGGCCGCCTGCTGGGAGGTTCCAACTGCTCGATTCCTCAACTTTTGTATTCTATGGGTCCTGTGTTGTGATGCTCCTCCTGCCTGCCTCACTCGCAACCCTTTCGTGATGTGGGTCTTCTGGTTTGAGGCCACATGTGCTGGGTTCCGCAACTTACAATGATGTGGCCCCACTGGTGTGAGGACACTCCTGCCTGGTTCCCATCCCCTTGGTGATGTGGGCCTTCTGGTGACAGTCTTATCCTGGCTGGGTTCCTCACTCTTCTGTGAGGTAGGCCCTCTGCTGTGAGGTCAATCCTGCCTGACTTGCACACATCACCTTGGCGATGTGGGCCCTCTGTTGGCACATGGAACCTGCTGGGAGCCTCCTGCCCTCGGTGATGATGGCCCTCTAGCATCAGGCCCTAACTGCTGGGCTCCCCACGTTTTCTGATGTGAGCCCAGTGATGCCAGGACACTCCTGTCAGGTTCCCATCCCCATGGGGATGTGGGCTTTCTGCTCTGAGGTCCCAACGCCTGGGTTGCTCACAGTTTCATGATGTGGGCTCTCTGCTCTTAGTTCACTCCTGCCTGCATCCCATAGCTTCTGTGCTCTCGGCCGCCTGCTGGGAGGTTCCAAATGCTGGATTCCTCACCTTTTTTATTCTTTGGGCCCTCTGTTTTTAGGCTACTCCTACCTGCCTCACTCCCATCCCCTTTGTGATGTATGTCCTCTGATATGAGGCCACATGTGCTGAGTTCCTCACCTTTCAATGATGTGGCCCCACTGGTGGGAGGACAGTCCTGACTGGTTCCCATCCCCTTGGTGTTGTGGGCCCTCTGGCGAGAGTCTCATCCTGCCTCGGTTCCTCACCCTTCTGTGAGATAGGCCCTCTGCTGTGAGGTCACTACTGCCTGGCTGGCGCATGCCACCTTGTAGACGTGGGCCCTCTGTTGGCAGTTGAAACCTGCTGGGAGTCTCCTCCCCTCAGTTATGAGGGCCCCCTTGCGTCAGGCCCTAACTGCTGGGCTCCTAACATTTTCTGATATGTGCTAAGTGGTGCGAAGCCACTCCTGCCAGGTTCCCATCCCAATGGGGATGTGGGCCTTCTGTTCTGAGGTCCCAACGGCTGGGCTGCTCACAGGTTCATGATGTGGGCCCTCTGCTGTGAGTTCACTGTGGCCTGGATCCCATAGCCTTGGTGCTCTGGGCCACTTTCTGGGAGGTTCCAACTGCTGGATTCCTCAACTTTTATATTCTATGGACCCTGTGTTGTGAGGCCGGTCCTGCCAGCCTAATTCTGAACCCCTTGGTGATGTGGTTCCTGTGGTTTGAGGCTACATGTGCTGGGATCCTCACCTTTCGATGATGTTGTCCCACTGGTGTGGGGACACTCCTGCCTGGTTCCCATCCCCTTGGTGATGTGGGCCCTCTGGTGAGAGTCTGATCCTGGCTGTGTTCCTCACCCTTCTGTGAGGTGGGCCCTCTGCTGTGAGGTCACTCCTGCCGGGCTGGCACACATCGCCTTGGCGACGTTGGCCCTCTGGTGGCAGCTGGAGCCTGCTGGGAGCCTCCTCCTCTCAGTGATGAGTGCCCTCTAGCGTCAGGCCCTAACTTCTGAGCACCCCACGGTTTCTGATGTGAGCCCAGTGATGCCAGGACACTCCTGTCATGTTCCCATCACCATGGGGATGTGGGCCTTCTGCTCTGAGGTCCCAATGTCTGGGTTGCTCACAGTTTCATGATGTGCGCTGTCTGGTGTTAGTTCACTCCGGCCTGGATCCCCTAGCCTCTGTGCTCTGGGCCGCCTGCTGGGAGGTACCACCTGCTGGATTCCTCACCTTTCTTATTTTTGGGCCCTCTGTTATGAGGCTCCTCCTTCCTGCCTCACTCCCAGCCCCTTGCTGATGGGTGTCCTATGGTTTGAAGCCACATGTTCTGGGTTCCTCACCTTTAGATGATGTGGCCCTACTCATGTGAGGACACTCCTGCCTGGTTCCAATCCATTTGGTGATGTGGGCCCTCTGGTGCAAGTCTGATCCTGACTGGGTTCGTCACACTTCTCTGAGGTGGGCCCTCTGCTGTGAGGTCATTCGTGCCTGGTTGGCACACATCGCCTTGGCGACGTCAGCCCTCTGGTGGCAGTTGGAGCCTGCTGGGAGCCTCCTTCCCTTGGTGATGAGGGTTCTCTGGCGTCAGGCCCTAACTGCTGGTCACCCAAAATTTTCTGATACATTCTCAGTGGTGCGAGGACACTCCTACCAGATTTCCATCCCCATGGGGATGTGGGCCTCCTGCTCTGAGGTCCCAATGGCTGGGTTGCTCAGTTTCATGACATGGGCCCTCTTCTGTGAGTTCACTGTGGCCTGGATCCCATAGCCTCAGTGCTCTGGGCCGCCTGCTGGGAGGTTCCAACTGCTGGATTCCTCACTTTTTTATTCTATGGGCCCAGTGTTGTGAGGCTACTCCTGCCTGCCTCACTCCGAGGCACTTGGTGATGTGGGTCCTCTGGTTTGAGGACACATGTGCTGAGTACCTCACCTTTCGATGATGTGGCCCCACTGGTGTGAAGACACTCCTGCCTGGTTCCCATCCCCTTGGTGATTTGGGCCCTCTGGTGAGAGTCTGATGTTGGCTGGTTTTCTCACCCTTCTGTGAGGTGGGACCTCTGCTGTGAGGTAACTCCTGCCTGGCTTGCTCACGTTGGCTTGGCAATGTGAGCCCTCAGGTGGCAGTTGGAGCCTGCTGGGAATCTCCTCTCCTCAGTTATGAGAGCTCTGGATAAAACACATATGCCCTTTTTTGCCAAGTGCATTATTTTCCAAGTTCTGTCTCTTTTCCCGTGTACCTTCTGAAATCGGTTTCCAGCAATTCTGCCCCGCATTCAAGTCGTCTTCGCAGCCTTACTTCAGTATAATTTTGGATGATAGCTGTCATTTATAACTCCGCAGGTTTGTGAACTACAGTGCACCTCAGCTCCTTTCTTCAACTCGCTTTCTTGTGAGCTGGCCACAAAACTGCAGGACCTCTTCAGGCCCTAATCTAGTTCGAGCACGGCACGCGGAACCATTGGTTCATTCGTCTTCCTGGTGGGAAATGAGAGTTAAATTTGCCCGTACAGACACCTCCAGCTAGTCTCTCATTGGTTCTCCCTATTCCTGTACATTTTCCGCAGAAATTGCAAACTGGGCCAAACAGGAGGTTAAAGGCCCTGACTCTCCAAGTGGGGAGAGTGTTAGTAAAGCGTCTGGAATGTTGCACCCGAGTACCAGGGGACGAAAACTGAGACACATTTGAACACGTTTCCTGATCACACGGTGGATCATACTCTGGGTTCCACATGCATGTTTTAGCTGAAGGAAGAATCCCTTAAACATGGAGAGTTGAGACCCATGGAATGGGTACCATGCAAAATGATTTCAAAGGGTCTGCATTTGCTCACCGAACCTCACCAATCCTATCACTGCTATGTTTATGCCCCTGTACACACGCTTGATTCTCTTTCAGAGACATAGCAATCCCTAGGTTTTAAGATACTTACTAGTCAGGTACATTCTTAGGCGTTTAATATGGGATGTTGACTCCATTTCGTTGAGCAAGGAGTAGCTCTTGTCTATTCCATATTTGGCTTAAGGAACTTCATCTGTGCTCATTTCAATCTCTGGGTTTATGCAGCACCCCAACTCACCTTTCCCCTTAAGCAAGCGTAAGTTGGTTTTCAAAATTTGAGACCCTGTTCTGTTTTGTAATTCAGTTCCTGTGTAGCCAAGTTTACATTCCGTCTATTAGTTCTATCTTATGATGTTTCTTTTTCTGTGTGACTTATTTCACTTAGAATCATCATACCTGAATCCACTCTTTATGCTGCTACAGGCCTGATGACATAGATTTCATTGCTGAGTGATATTGCATTGTACGTAAGTACCACAACTTCTTTATCCATTTTTCACTTTCTGCGATATTGAACTTGTAGTGTACACGAGGTTCTTGTAAACAGAGCCGTCCCAAACATTGGGGTGCCTGTGTCTTTTTGATTTTAATTTCCCTAAACTATAGGACCATAAGTGGAAGTGCCCTAGGCTCTGTTGCTTTGTTTTTTAGATGTTTCAGGAAACACCATACACTTCTCCAGAGTGGCTGTTGGCAATTTACATCCCGCCCATCAGCATAACAAGGCTCCCAGTTCTCCATGGCCTGTCCTGCCTTTCTGGATTTTACACTTTTTTCAGATGGCCCTTTTGACCAGAGGGCAGTGAGACTTCACTGTAGTTCAGATTTTACTTTGAAGCTTGCTTGGTTGGCCAAAAAGGGCGTATGCGTTTTTTCCAGAATATATTCAGGAAAAAAGCATATGCCCTTTTTGGCCAAGTGCATCATTGTGGACGTTCTGCCTCTTTTCCTATGCTTTACATTCAGTTCCAGTCTACGTCGTGAAATCGGTTTCCTGCAATTCTACCCCGCTTTCAAGTCTTCTTGGCAGACTACTTCAATATATTTTTGGAGGATAGCTGTCATTTATAACTCTGCAGGTTTGTGAATTACAGTGCCCCTGAGCTCCTTTCTTCAACTCGCTTTTTTGTGAGCTGGCCGCAACACCGCACGATTGCTTCAGGCCCTAGTGTGGTTCCATCACGGCACGCTGAGCCTTTGGTTAATTCCTCTTCCTGGTGGGAAATGAGAGTTAAATTTGCCCGTCCAGACACCTCCAGCTAGTCTCTCATTGTTTCTCCCTATTGCTGTTCATCTTCTGCATAAATTGCAAACTGGGCCAACAGAAGGTTAAAGGCACTGAGTCTCCAAGTGGGGAGAGTGTTAGTAAAGCGTCTGGAACGTTGCATCCGACTACCAGGGGATGAAACCTGAGACACATTTGAACACGTTTCCCGATCACACGGTGGATCATCCTCTGGGTTCCACATGCATGTTTTAGCTGAAGGAAGAATCCCTTAAACCTGGAGAGTTGAGACCAATGGAATGGGTACCATGCAGCATGACTTCAGAGGGTCTGCATATGCTCACCGAACCACACCAATCCTATCACTGCTGCACTTATGCCGCTGTACACACGCTTGATTCTCTTTCGGAGATATATAAATCCATAGGTTTTCAGATTCTTACTAGTCAGGTATATTCTTAGGCGTTTAATATGTGGTGTTGTGTCCACTTCATTGAGCAAGGAGTAGCTCTTGTCTATTATATATTTGGCTTATGGAATGGTACCTGTGCTAATTTCAATCTCTGGTTTTATGCAGCACCCCAACTCACATTTCCCCTTAAGCAAGCATAAGTTGGTGTTCTACATTTGAGACCCTGTTCTGTTTTGTAATTCAGTTCCTGTGTAGCCAAGTTTACATTCGGTGTATTAGTGATATCTTATAATGTTTCTTTTTCTGTGTGACTTATTTCACATAGCATCATCGAACCAGAATACACTCATTATGCTGCTACGGGCCTGATGACATAGATTTCATTGCTGAGTGATATTGCATTGTACGTAAGTACCACAACTTCTTTATCCATTTTTCACTTTCTACGATATTGAACTTGTACTGTAAGCGAGGTTTTTATAAACAGAGCTGGCCCAAACTTTGGGGTGCCTGTGTCTTTTTGATTTTAATTTCCCTAATCTATAGGACCATAAGTGGAAGTGCCCAAGGCTCTGTTGCTTTGTTTTTTGGATATTTCTGGAAACACCATACACTTCTCCAGAGTGGCTGTTGGCAATTTACATCCCACCCATCAGCATATCAAGGCTCCCAGTTCTCCATAGCCTGTCCTGCCTTTCTGGATTTTACACTTTTTTCAGATGGCCCTTTTGACCGGGGGTCAGTGAGACTTCATTGTAGTGCAGATTTCCTTTGCAAGCTTCCTTGGTTGGCCAAAAAGGGCGTATGCGTTTTTTCCTGACGAAAAAACGCATACGCCCGTTTTGTCCAAGTGCATCATTGTGGACGTTCTGCCTCTTTTCCTATGCTTTACGTGCAACTCCAGTCTACCTCCTGAAATCGGTTTCCTGCAATTCTGCGCCGCTTTCAAGTGTTCTTGGCAGCCTTACTTCAATATATTTTTGGACGATAGCTGTCATTTATAACTCTGCAGGTTTGTGAATTACAGTGCCCTTGAGCTCCTTTCTTCAACTCGCTTAATTGTGAGCTGGCCGCCACACCGCAGGATTGCTTCAGGCCCTAGTGTGGTTCCGGCATGGCACGCTGAGCCTTTGGTTAATTCCTCTTCCTGGTGGGAAATGAGAGTTTAATTTGCCCGTCCAGACACCTCCAGCTAGTCTCTCATTGGTTCTCCCTATTCCTGTTCATTTTCCGCAGAAATTGCAAACTGGGTCAAACAGGAATTTAAAGGCACTGACTCTCCAAGTGGGGAGAGTGTTAGTAAAGCATCTGGAATGTTGCACCCGAGTACCAGGGGACGAAAACTGAGACACATTTGAACACGTTTCCGGATCACACGGTGGATCATACTCTGGGTTACACATGCATGTTTTAGCTGAAGGAAGAATCCCTTAAACCTGGAGAGTTGAGACCCTTGGAATGGGTTATACGCAATATGACTTCAAAGGGTCTGCATTTGCTCACCGAACCTCACCACTCCTATCACTGCTGCGTTTATGCCGCTGTACACACGCTTGATTCTCTTTCAGATACATATAAATCCATAGGTTTTAAGATTCTTACTAGTCAGGTATATTCTTAGGCGTTTAATATGGGGTGTTGTGTCCTCTTCGTTGAGCAAGGAGTAGCTCTTGTCTGTTACATATTTGGCTTATGGAACGGAATCTGTGCTAATTTCAATCTCTGGTTTTATGCAGCACACCAACTCACCTTTACCCTTAAGCAAGCATAAGTTGGTTTTCTACATTTGAGACTCTGTTCTGTTTTGTAATTCAGTTCCTGTGTAGCCAAGTTTTCATTCCGTGTAGTAGTGATATCTTATGATGTTTCTTTTTCTGTGTGATTTATTTCACTTAGAATCATCGAACCTGAATCCACTCATTATGCTGCTATGGGCCTGATGACATAGATTTCATTGCTGAGTGATATTGCATTGTACGTAAGTACCACATCTTCTTTATCCACTTTTCGCTTTCTGTGATATTGAACTTGTACTGTAAACGAGGTTCTTGTAAACAGAGCCGTCCCAAACTTAGGGGTGGCTGTGTCTTTTGGATTTTAATTTCCCTAAGCTATAGGACCATAACTGGAAGTGACCTAGGCTCTGTTGCTTTGTTTTCTAGATGTTTCAGGAAGCACCATACACTTCTCCAGAGTGGCTGTTGGCAATTTACATCCCGCCCATCAGCATAACAAGGCTCCCAGTTCTCCATGGCCTGTCCTGCCTTTCTGGATTTTACACTTTTTTCAGATGGCCCTTTTGACCGGGGGAAGTGAGACTTCATTGTAGTGCAGAGTTCCTTTGCAAGCTTGCTTGGTTGGCCAAAAAGGGCGTATGCGTTTTTTTCTGAATATATTCAGGAAAAAACGCATACGCCCTTTTTGGCCAAGTGCATCATTGTGGACGTTCTGCCTCTTTTCCTATGCTTTACATGCAATTCCAGTCTACCTCTTGAAATCGGTTTCCTGCAATTCTGCCCTGTTTTCAAGTCCTCTTGGCAGCCTTACTTCAATATATTTTTGGACGATAGCTGTCATTTATAACTCTGCAGGTTTGTGAATTACAGTGCCCCTGAGCTCCTTTCTTCAACTCGCTTTCTTGTGAGCTGGCCGCAACACCGCAGGATTGCTTCAGGCCCTAGTGTGGTTCCGGCATGGCACGCTGAGCCTTTGGTTAATTCCTCTTCCTGGTGGGAAATGAGAGTTAAATTTGCCCGTCCAGACACCTCCAGCTAGTCTTTCATTGGTTCTCCCTATTCCTGTTCATTTTTCTCAGAAATTGCAAACTGGGCCAAACAGGAGGTTAAAGGCACTGTCTCTCCAAGTGGGGAGAGTGTTAGTAAAGCATCTGGAATGTTGCACCCGAGTACCAGGGGACAAAAACTGAGACACATTTGAACACGTTTCCCGATCACACGGTGGATCATACTCTGGGTTCCACATGCATGTTTTAGCTGAAGGAAGAATCCCTTAAACCTGGAGAGTTGAGACCCATGGAATGGGTACCATGCAATATAACTTCAAAGGGTCTGCATTTGCTCACCGAACCTCACCAATCCTATCACTGCTGCGTTTATGTCGCTGTACACACACTTGATTCTCTTTCGGTGACATATAAATCCATAGGTTTTAAGATTCTTACTAGTCAGGTATATTCATAGGGGTTTAATATGGGGTGTTGAGTCCACTTCGTTGAGCAAGCAGTAGCTCTTGTGTATTACATAGTTGGCTTATTGAATGGTATCTGTGCTAATTTCAATCTCTGGTTTTATGCAGCACCCCAACTCACCTTTCCCCTTAATCAAGCATAAGCTGGTTTTCTTCATTTGAGACCCTGTTCTGTTTTGTAATTCAGTTCCTGTGTAGCCAAGTTTACATTCCGTGTATTAGTGATATCTTATGATGTTTCTTTTTCTGTGTGACTTATTTCTCTTAGAATCATCGTACCTGAATCCACACATTATGCTGCTACGGGCCTGATGACATAGATTTCATTGCTGAGTGATATTGCATTGTTCGTAAGTACCACAACTTCTTTATCCATTTTTCGCTTTCTGCGATATTGAACTTGTACCGTAAATGAGGTTCTTGTAAACAGAGCCATCCCAAATTTTGGGGTGGCTGTGTCTTTTTGATTTTAAATTCCCTAAGCTATAGGACCATAAGTTGAAGTGCCCTAGGATCTGTTCCTTTGTTTTTTGGATCTTTCAGGAAACACCATACACTTCTCCAGAGTGGCTGTTGGCAATTTACATCCCAACCATCAGCATAACAAGGCTCCCAGTTCTCCATGGCCTGTCCTGCATTTCTGGATTTTACACTTTTTTCAGACGGCCCTTTTGACCGGGGGGAAGTGAGACTTCATTGTAGTGCAGATTTCCTTTGCAAGCTTGCTTGGTTGGCCAAAAAGTGCGTATGCATATTTTTCTGAATATATTCAGGAATAAACGCATACGCCCTTTTTGGCCAAGTGCATCATTTTGGACGTTCTGCCTCTTTTCCTATGCTTTAAATGCATTTCCAGTCTACCTCCTGAAATCGGTTTCCTGAAATTCTGCCCCACTTTCAAGTCCTCTTGGCAGCCTTACTTCAATATATTTTTGGACGATAGCTGTCATTTATAACTCTGCAGGTTTGTCAATTACAGTGCCCCTGAGCTCCTTTCTTCAAGTCGCTTTCTTGTGAGCTGGCCGCAACACCACAGGATTGCTTCAGGCCCTAGTGTGGTTCAGGCACGGCACACTGAGCCTTTGGTTAATTCCTCTCCCTGGTGGGAAATGAGAGTTAAATTTGCCAGTCCAGACACCTCCAGCTAGTCTCTCATTGGTTCTCCCTATTCCTGTTCATTTTTCTCAGAAATTGCAAACTGGGCCAAACAGGAGGTTAAAGGCACTGACTCTCCAAGTGGGGAGAGTGTTAGTAAAGCGTCTGGAATGTTGCACCCGAGTACCAGGGGACGAAAACTGAGACACATTTGAACACGTTTCCCGATCACACGGTGGATCATACTCTGGGTTCCACATGCATGTTTTAGCTGAAGGAAGAATCCCTTAAACCTGGAGAGTTGAGACCCATGGAATGGGTGCCATGCAATATGACTTCAAAGGGTGTGCTTTTGCTCACCAAACCTCACCAATCCTATCACTGCTGCCTTTATGCCGCTGTACACACGCTTGATTCTCTTTCAGAGACATATAAATCCAAAGGTTTTAAGATTCTTACTAGTCAGGTATATTATTAGGCGTTTAATATGGGGTGTTGTGTCCTCTTCTTTGAGCAAGGAGTAGCTCTTGTCTATTACATATTTGGCTTATGGAACGGTATCTGTGCTAATTTCAATCTCTGGTTTTATGCAGCACCCCAACTCACCTTTCCACTTAAGCAAGCAGAAGTTGGTTTTCTACATTGGAGACCCTGTTCTGTTTTGTAATTCAGTTCCTGTGTAGCCAAGTTTACATTCCGTGTAGTAGTGATATCTTATGATGTTTCTTTTTCTGTGTGACTTATTTCACTTAGAATCATCATACCTGAATCCACTCATTATGTTGCTACGGGCCTGATGACATAGATTTCATTGCTGAGTGATATTGCATTGTACGTAAGTACCACAACTTCTTTATCCATTTTTCGCTTTCTGTGATATTGAACTTGTACCATAAACGAGGTTCTGGTAAACAGAGCCATCCCAAATTTTGGGGTGGCTGTGTCTTTTTGATTTTAAATTCCCTAAGCTATAGGACCATAAGTGGAAGTGCCCCAGGCTCCGTTCCTTTGTTTTTTGGAGGTTTCAGGAAACACCATACACTTCTCCAGAGTGGCTGTTGGCAATTTACATCCCGCCCATCAGCATAACAAGGCTCCCAGTTCTCCATGGACTGTCTTGCCTTTCTGGATTTTACACTTTTTTCAGATGGCCCTTTTGACCGGGGGCCGTGAGACTTCATTGTAGTGCAGATTTCCTTTGCAAGCTTGCTTGGTTGGCCAAAAAGGGCGTATGTCTTTTTTCCTGAATATATTCAGGAAAAAACGCATACGCCCTTTTTGCCCAAGTGCATTATTGTGGACGTTCTGCCTCTTTTCCTATGCTTTACATGAAATTTCAGCCTACCTCCTGAAATCGGTTTCCTGAAAATCTGCTCCAATTTCAAGTCCTCTTGGCAGCCTTACTTCAATATATTTTTGGACGATAGCTGTCATTTATAACTCTGCAGGTCTGTGAATTACAGTGCCCCTGAGCTCCTTTCTTCATCTCGCTTTCTTGTGAGGTGGCCGCAACACTGCAGGATTGCTTCAGGCCCTAGTGCGGTTCCGGTATGACACGCTGAGCCTTTGGTTAATTCCTCTTCCTGGTGGGAAATGAGAGTTAAATTTGCCCGTCCAGACACCTCCAGCTAGTCTCTAATTGGTTCTCCCTATTCGTGTTCATTTTCCACAGAAATTGCAAACTGGGCCAAACAGGAGGTTAAAGGCACTGACTCTCCAAGTGGGGAGAGTGTTAGTAAAGCGTCTGGAATGTTGCACCCGAGTACCAGGGGACGAAAACTGAGACACATTTGAACACGTTTCCCGATCACATGGTGGATCATACTCTGTGTTCCACATGCATGTTTTAGCTGAACGAAGAATCACTTAAACCTGGAGAGTTCAGACCCATGGAATGGGTACCATGCAATATGACTTCAAAGGGTCTGCCTTTGCTCACCGAACCTCACCAATCCTATCACTGCTGCGTTTATGCCGCTGTACACACGCTTGATTCTCTTTCGGAGACATAGAAATCCATAGGTTTTAAGATTCTTACTAGTCAGGTATATTCTTAGGCGTTTAATATGGGGTGTTGAGTCCACTTCGTTGAGCAAGGAGTAGCTCTTGTCTATTACATATTTGGCTTATGGAACGGTATCTGTGCTAATTTCAATCTCTGGTTTTATGCAGCACCCCAACTCACCTTTCCCCTTAAGCAAGCATAAGTTGGTTTTCTGCATTTGAGACCCTGTTCTGGTTTGTAATTCAGTTCCTGTGTAGCCAAGTTTACATTCCGTGTATTAGTGATATCTTATGATGTTTCTTTTTCTGTGTGACTTATTTCACTTAGAATCATCGTACCTGAATCCACTCATTATGCTGCTACGGGCCTGATGACATAGATTTCATTGCTGAGTGATATTGCATGGTACGTAAGTACCACAACTTCTTTATCCATTTTTCGCTTTCTGCGATATTGAACTTGTACCGTAAACGAGGTTCTTGTAAACAAAGCCGTCCCAAACTTTGGGGTGGCTGTGTCTTTTTGATTTTAATTTCCCAAAGCTATAGGACCATAAGTGGAAGTGCCCTAGGCTCTGTTGCTTTGTTTTTTAGATGTTTCAGGAAACACCATACACTTCTCCAGAGTGGCTGTTGGCAATTTTCATCCCGTCCTTCAGCATAACAAGGCTCACAGTTCTCCATGGCCTGTCCTGCCTTTCTGGATTTTACACTTTTTTCAGATGGCCCTTTTGACCGGGGGGCAGTGAGACTTCATTGTAGTGCAGATTTCCTTTGCAAGCTTGCTTGGCTGGCCAAAAAGTTCGTATGCGTTTTTTCCTGAATATATTCAGGAAAAAACGCATACGCCCTTTTTGGCCAAGTGCATCATTGTGGATGTTCTGCCTCTTTTCCTATGCTTTACATGCAATTCCAGTCTACCTCTTGAAATGGTTTCCTGCAATTCTGCCCCACTTTCAAGTCCTTTGGCAGCCTTACTTCAATATATTTTTGGACGATAGCTGTCATTTATAACTCTGCAGGTTTGTGAATTACAGTGAACCTGAGCTCCTTTCTTCAAGTCGCTTTCTTGTGAGCTGGCCGCAACAACGCAGGATTGCTTCAGGCCCTAGTGTGGTTCCGGCATGGCACGCTGAGCCTTTGGTTAATTCCTCTTCCTGGTGGGAAATGAGAGTTAAATTTGCCCGTCCAGACACCTCCAGCTAGTCTCTCATTGGTTCTCCCTATTCCTGTTCATTTTCCGCAGAAATTGCAAACTGAGCCAAACAGGAGGTTAAAGGCAACGACTCTCCAAGTGGGGAGAGTGTTAGTAAAGTGTCTGGAATGTTGCACCCGAGTACCAGGGGACGAAAACTGAGACATATTTGAACACGTTTCCCGATCACACGGTGGATCATACTCTGGGTTCCACATGCACATTTTAGCTGAAGGAAGAATACCTTAAACCTGGAGAGTTGAGACCCGTGGAATGGGTAGCATGCAATATAACTTCAAAGGGTCTGCATTTGCTCACCGAACCTCTCCAGTCCTATCACTGCTATGTTTATGCCCCTGTACACACGCTTGATTCTCTTTCGGAGACATAGCAATCCCTAGGTTTTAAGATACTTACTAGTCAGGTACATTATTAGGCATTTAATATGGGATGTTGAGTCCATTTCGTTGAGCAAGGAGTAGCTCTTGTCTATTCCATATTTGGCTTAAGGAACTTCATCTGTGCTCATTTCAATCTCTGGGTTTATGCAGCACCCCAACTCACCTTTCCCCTTAAGCAAGCGTAAGTTGGTTTTCAAAATTTGAGACCCTGTTCTGTTTTGTAATTCAGTTCCTGTGTAGCCAAGTTTACATTCCGTCTATTAGTTCTATCTTATGATGTTTCTTTTTCTGTGTGACTTATTTCACTTAGAATCATCATATCTGAATCCACTCTTTATGCTGCTACAGGCCTGATGACATAGATTTCATTGCTGAGTGATATTGCATTGTACGTAAGTACCACAACTTCTTTATCCATTTTTCACTTTCTGCGATATTGAACTTGTAGTGTACACGAGGTTCTTGTAAACAGACCCGTCCCAAACATTGGGGTGCCTGTGTCTTTTTGATTTTAATTTCCCTAAACTATAGGACCATAAGTGGAAGTGCCCTAGGCTCTGTTGCTTTGTTTTTTAGATGTTTCAGGAAACACCATACACTTCTCCAGAGTGGCTGTTGGCAATTTACATCCCGCCCATCAGCATAACAAGGCTCCCAGTTCTCAATGGCCTGTCATGCATTTCTGGATTTTACACTTTTTTCAGATGGCCCTTTTGACCGGAGGGCAGTGAGACTTCACTGTAGTTCAGATTTACTTTGAAGCTTGCTTGGTTGGCCAAAAAGGGCGTATGCGTTTTTTCCAGAATATATTCAGGAAAAAAGCATATGCCCTTTTTGGCCAAGTGCATCATTGTGGACGTTCTGCCTCTTTTCCTATGCTTTACATTCAGTTCCAGTCTACGTCCTGAAATCGGTTTCCTGCAATTCTACCCCGCTTTCAAGTCCTCTTGGCAGACTACTTCAATATATTTTTGGAGGATAGCTGTCATTTATAACTCTGCAGGTTTGTGAATTACAGTGCCCCTGAGCTCCTTTCTTCAACTCGCTTTTTTGTGAGCTGGCCGCAACACCGCACGATTGCTTCAGGCCCTAGTGTGGTTCCATCACGGCACGCTGAGCCTTTGGTTAATTCCTCTTCCTGGTGGGAAATGAGAGTTAAATTTGCCCGTCCAGACACCTCCAGCTAGTCTCTCATTGTTTCTCCCTATTGCTGTTCATCTTCTGCATAAATTGCAAACTGGGCCAACAGGAGGTTAAAGGCACTGAGTCTCCAAGTGGGGAGAGTGTTAGTAAAGCGTCTGGAACGTTGAATCCGACTACCAGGGGATGAAACCTGAGACACATTTGAACACGTTTCCCGATCACACGGTGGATCATCCTCTGGGTTCCACATGCATGTTTTAGCTGAAGGAAGAATCCCTTAAACCTGGAGAGTTGAGACCAATGGAATGGGTACCATGCAGCATGACTTCAGAGGGTCTGCATATGCTCACCGAACCTCACCAATCCTATCACTGCTGCACTTATGCCGCTGTACACACGCTTGATTCTCTTTCGGAGACATATAAATCCATAGGTTTTCAGATTCTTACTAGTCAGGTATATTCTTAGGCGTTTAATATGGGGTGTTGTGTCCACTTCATTGAGCAAGGAGTAGCTCTTGTCTATTATATATTTCGCTTATGGAATGGTACCTGTGCTAATTTCAATCTCTGGTTTTATGCAGCACCCCAACTCACATTTCCCCTTAAGCAAGCATAAGTTGGTGTTCTACATTTGAGACCCTGTTCTGTTTTGTAATTCAGTTCCTGTGTAGCCAAGTTTACATTCGGTGTATTAGTGATATCTTATGATGTTTCTTTTTCTGTGTGACTTATTTCACATAGCATCATCGAACCAGAATACACTCATTATGCTGCTACAGGCCTGATGACATAGATTTCATTGCTGAGTGATATTGCATTGTATGTAAGTACCACAACTTCTTTATCCACTTTTCGCTTTCTGTGATATTGAACTTGTACCGTAAACGAGGTTCTTGTAAACAGAGCCGTCCCAAACCTTGGGGTGGCTGTGTCTTTTTGATTTTAATTTCCCTAAGTTATAGGACCATAAGTGGAAGTGCCCTAGGCTCTGTTGCTTTGTTTTTTGGATGTTTCAGGAAACACCATACACTTCTCCAGAGTGGCTGTTGGCAATTTACATCCCGCCCATCAGTATAACAAGGCTCCCTGTTCTCCATGGCCTGTCCTGCCTTTCTGGATTTTACACTTTTTTCAGATGGCCCTTTTGACCGGGGGTCAGTGAGACTTCATTGTAGTGCAGATTTCCTTTGCAAGCTTGCTTGGTTGGCCAAAAAGGGCGTAAGCGTTTTTTCCTGAATATATTCAGGAAAAAACGCATACGCCCTTTTTGGCCAAGTGCATCATTGTGGACGTTCTGTCTGTTTTCCTATGCTTTACATGCAATTCCAGTCTACCTCCTGAAATTGGTTTCCTGCAATTCTGCCCCGCTTTCAAGTCCTCTTGGCAGCCTTACTTCAATATATTTTTGGACGATAGCTGTCATTTATAACTCTGCAGGTTTGTGAATTACAGTACCCCTGAGCTCCTTTCTTCAACTCACTTTCTTGTGAGCTGGCCGCAACACCGAAGGATTGCTTCAGGCCCTAGTGTCGTTCCCTCATGGCACGCTGAGCCTTTGGTTAATTCCTCTTCCTGGTGGGGAATGAGAGTTAAATTTGCCCGTCCAGACACTTCTAGCTAGTCTCTCAATGGATCTCCCTATTCCTCTTTATCTTACGCAGAAATTCCAAGCTGGGCCAAACAGGAGGTTAAAGGCACTGACTCTCTAAGTGTGGAGAGTGTTAGTAAAGCATCTGGAATGTTGCACCCGAGTAACAGGGGATGAAAACTGAGACACATTTGAACACGTTTCCCGATCACATGGTGTATCATACTCTGGTTTCCACATGCATGTTTTAGCTGAAGGAAGAATCCCTTAAACCTGGAGAGTTGAGACCCATGGAATGGGTACCATGCAATATGACTTCAAAGGGTCTGCATTTGCTCACCGAACCTCACCAATCCTATCACTGCTGCGTTTATGCCGCTGTACACACGCTTGATTCTCTTTCAGAGACATAGAAATCCATAGGTTTTAAGATTCTTACTAGTCAGGTATATTCTTAGGCGTTTAATATGGGGTGTTGAGTCCACTTCGTTGAGCAAGGAGTAGCTCTTGTCTATTACATATTTGGCTTATGGAACGGTATCTGTGCTAATTTCAATCTCTGGTTTTATGCAGCACCCCAACTCACCTTTCCCCTTAAGCAAGCATAAGTTGGTGTTCTACATTTGAGACCCTGTTCTGTTTTGTAATTCAGTTCCTGTGTAGCCAAGTTTACATTCGGTGTATTAGTGATATCTTATAATGTTTCTTTTTCTGTGTGACTTATTTCACATAGCATCATCGAACCAGAATACACTCATTATGCTGCTACGGGCCTGATGACATAGATTTCATTGCTGAGTGATATTGCATTGTACGTAAGTACCAAAACTTCTTTATCCATTTTTCACTTTCTACGATATTGAACTTGTACTGTAAGCGAGGTTTTTATAAACAGAGCTGGCCCAAACTTTGGGGTGCCTGTGTCTTTTTGATTTTAATTTCCCTAAGCTATAGGACCATAAGTGGAAGTGCCCAAGGCTCTGTTGCTTTGTTTTTTGGATATTTCTGGAAACACCATACACTTCTCCAGAGTGGCTGTTGGCAATTTACATCCCACCCATCAGCATATCAAGGCTCCCAGTTCTCCATAGCCTGTCCTGCCTTTCTGGATTTTACACTTTTTTCAGATGGCCCTTTTGACCGGGGGTCAGTGAGACTTCATTGTAGTGCAGATTTCCTTTGCAAGCTTCCTTCGTTGGCCAAAAAGGGCGCATGCGTTTTTTCCTGACGAAAAAACGCATACGCCCTTTTTGGCCAAGTGCATCATTGTGGACGTTCTGCCTCTTTTCCTATGCTTTACGTGCAACTCCAGTCTACCTCCTGAAATCGGTTTCCTGCAATTCTGCGCCACTTTCAAGTGTTCTTGGCAGCCTTACTTCAATATATTTTTGGACGATAGCTGTCATTTATAACTCTGCAGGTTTGTGAATTACAGTGCCCTTGAGCTCCTTTCTTCAACTCGCTTAATTGTGAGCTGGCCGCAACACCGCAGGATTGCTTCAGGCCCTAGTGTGGTTCCGGCATGGCACGCTGAGCCTTTGGTTAATTCCTCTTCCTGGTGGGAAATGAGAGTTTAATTTGCCCGTCCAGACACCTCCAGCTAGTCTCTCATTGGTTCTCCCTATTCCTGTTCATTTTCCGCAGAAATTGCAAACTGGGTCAAACAGGAATTTAAAGGCACTGACTCTCCAAGTGGGGAGAGTGTTAGTAAAGCATCTGGAATGTTGCACCCGAGTACCAGGGGACGAAAACTGAGACACATTTGAACACGTTTCCGGATCACACGGTGGATCATACTCTGGGTTACACATGCATGTTTTAGCTGAAGGAAGAATCCCTTAAACCTGGAGAGTTGAGACCCTTGGAATGGGTTATACGCAATATGACTTCAAAGGGTCTGCATTTGCTCACCGAACCTCACCACTCCTATCACTGCTGCGTTTATGCCGCTGTACACACGCTTGATTCTCTTTCAGATACATATAAATCCATAGGTTTTAAGATTCTTACTAGTCAAGTATATTCTTAGGCGTTTAATATGGGGTGTTGTGTCCTCTTCGTTGAGCAAGGAGTAGCTCTTGTCTGTTAAATATTTGGCTTATGGAACGGTATCTGTGCTAATTTCAATCTCTGGTTTTATGCAGCACACCAACTCACCTTTACCCTTAAGCAAGCATAAGTTGGTTTTCTACATTTGAGACTCTGTTCTGTTTTGTAATTCAGTTCCTGTGTAGCCAAGTTTTCATTCCGTGTAGTAGTGATATCTTATGATGTTTCTTTTTCTGTGTGATTTATTTCACTTAGAATCATCGAACCTGAATCCATTCATTATGCTGCTATGGGCCTGATGACATAGATTTCATTGCTGAGTGATATTGCATTGTACGTAAGTACCACATCTTCTTTATCCACTTTTCGCTTTCTGTGATATTGAACTTGTACTGTAAACGAGGTTCTTGTAAACAGAGCCGTCCCAAACTTAGGGGTGGCTGTGTCTTTTGGATTTTAATTTCCCTAAGCTATAGGACCATAAGTGGAAGTGCCCTAGGCTCTGTTGCTTTGTTTTTTAGATGTTTCAGGAAGCACCATACACTTCTCCAGAGTGGCTGTTGGCAATTTACATCCCGCCCATCAGCATAACAAGGCTCCCAGTTCTCCACGGCCTGTCCTGCCTTTCTGGATTTTACACTTTTTTCAGATGGTCCTTTTGACCGGGGGAAGTGAGACTTCATTGTAGTGCAGAGTTCCTTTGCAAGCTTGCTTGGTTGGCCAAAAAGGGCGTATGCGTTTTTTCCTGAATATATTCAGGAAAAAACGCATACGCCCTTTTTGGCCAAGTGCATCATTGTGGACGTTCTGCCTCTTTTCCTATGCTTTACATGCAATTCCAGTCTACCTCTTGAAATCGGTTTCCTGCAATTCTGCCCCGCTTTCAAGTCCTCTTGGCAGCCTTACTTCAATATATTTTTGGACGATAGCTGTCATTTATAACTCTGCAGGTTTGTGAATTACAGTGCCCCTGAGCTCCTTTCTTCAACTCGCTTTCTTGTGAGCTGGCCGCAACACCGCAGGATTGCTTCAGGCCCTAGTGTGGTTCCGGCATGGCACGCTGAGCCTTTGGTTAATTCCTCTTCCTGGTGGGAAATGAGAGTTAAATTTGCCCGTCCAGACACCTCCAGCTAGTCTTTCATTGGTTCTCCCTATTCCTGTTCATTTTTCTCAGAAATTGCAAACTGGGCCAAACAGGAGGTTAAAGGCACTGTCTCTCCAAGTGGGGAGAGTGTTAGTAAAGCATCTGGAATGTTGCACCCGAGTACCAGGGGACGAAAACTGAGACACATTTGAACACGTTTCCCGATCACACGGTGGATCATACTCTGGGTTCCACATGCATGTTTTAGCTGAAGGAAGAATCCCTTAAACCTGGAGAGTTGAGACCCATGGAATGGGTACCATGCAATATGACTTCAAAGGGTCTGCATTTCCTCACCGAACCTCACCAATCCTATCACTGCTGCGTTTATGTCGCTGTACACACACTTGATTCTCTTTCGGAGACATATAAATCCATAGGTTTTAAGATTCTTACTAGTCATGTATATTCATAGGGGTTTAATATGGGGTGTTGAGTCCACTTCGTTGAGCAAGCAGTAGCTCTTGTGTATTACATAGTTCGCTTATTGAATGGTATCTGTGCTAATTTCAATCTCTGGTTTTATGCAGCACCCCAACTCACCTTTCCCCTTAATCAAGCATAAGCTGGTTTTCTTCATTTGAGACCCTGTTCTGTTTTGTAATTCAGTTCCTGTGTAGCCAAGTTTACATTCCGTGTATTAGTGATATCTTATGATGTTTCTTTTTCTGTGTGACTTATTTCTCTTAGAATCATCGTACCTGAATCCACACATTATGCTGCTACGGGCCTGATGACATAGATTTCATTGCTGAGTGATATTGCATTGTTCGTAAGTACCACAACTTCTTTATCCATTTTTCGCTTTCTGCGATATTGAACTTGTACCGTAAATGAGGTTCTTGTAAACAGAGCCATCCCAAATTTTGGGGTGGCTGTGTCTTTTTGATTTTAAATTCCCTAAGCTATAGGACCATAAGTTGAAGTGCCCTAGGATCTGTTCCTTTGTTTTTTGGATCTTTCAGGAAACACCATACACTTCTCCAGAGTGGCTGTTGGCAATTTACATCCCAACCATCAGCATAACAAGGCTCCCAGTTCTCCATGGCCTGTCCTGCATTTCTGGATTTTACACTTTTTTCAGACGGCCCTTTTGACCGGGGGGAAGTGAGATTTCATTGTAGTGCAGATTTCCTTTGCAAGCTTGCTTGGTTGGCCAAAAAGTGCGTATGCATATTTTTCTGAATATATTCAGGAATAAACGCATACGCCCTTTTTGGCCAAGTGCATCATTTTGGACGTTCTGCCTCTTTTCCTATGCTTTAAATGCATTTCCAGTCTACCTCCTGAAATCGGTTTCCTGAAATTCTGCCCCACTTTCAAGTCCTCTTGGCAGCCTTACTTCAATATATTTTTGGACGATAGCTGTCATTTATAACTCTGCAGGTTTGTCAATTACAGTGCCCCTGAGCTCCTTTCTTCAAGTCGCTTTCTTGTGAGCTGGCCGCAACACCACAGGATTGCTTCAGGCCCTAGTGTGGTTCAGGCACGGCACACTGAGCCTTTGGTTAATTCCTCTCCCTGGTGGGAAATGAGAGTTAAATTTGCCAGTCCAGACACCTCCAGCTAGTCTCTCATTGGTTCTCCCTATTCCTGTTCATTTTTCTCAGAAATTGCAAACTGGGCCAAACAGGAGATTAAAGGCACTGACTCTCCAAGTTGGGAGAGTGTTAGTAAAGCGTCTGGAATGTTGCACCCGAGTACCAGGGGACGAAAACTGAGACACATTTGAACACGTTTCCCGATCACACGGTGGATCATACTCTGGGTTCCACATGCATGTTTTAGCTGAAGGAAGAATCCCTTAAACCTGGAGAGTTGAGACCCATGGAATGGGTGCCATGCAATATGACTTCAAAGGGTGTGCTTTTGCTCACCGAACCTCACCAATCCTATCACTGCTGCCTTTATGCCGCTGTACACATGCTTGATTCTCTTTCGGAGACATATAAATCCAAAGGTTTTAAGATTCTTACTAATCAGATATATTATTAGGCGTTTAATATGGGGTGTTGTGTCCTCTTCTTTGAGCAAGGAGTAGCTCTTGTCTATTACATATTTGGCTTATGGAACGGTATCTGTGCTAATTTCAATCTCTGGTTT
Organism: Orcinus orca; assembly: GCF_937001465.1. Lineage (NCBI taxonomy): Eukaryota > Metazoa > Chordata > Mammalia > Artiodactyla > Delphinidae > Orcinus > Orcinus orca. Next base: position 57,945,551 of record NC_064562.1, on the reverse strand, counting down.
TATGCAGCACCCCAACTCACCTTTCCACTTAAGCAAGCAGAAGTTGGTTTTCTACATTGGAGACCCTGTTCTGTTTTGTAATTCAGTTCTTGTGTAGCCAAGTTTACATTCCGTGTAGTAGTGATATCTTATGATGTTTCTTTTTCTGTGTGACTTATTTCACTTAGAATCATCATACCTGAATCCACTCATTATGTTGCTACGGGCCTGATGACATAGATTTCATTGCTGAGTTATATTGCATTGTACGTAAGTACCACAACTTCTTTATCCATTTTTCGCTTTCTGTGATATTGAACTTGTACCATAAACGAGGTTCTGGTAAACAGAGCCATCCCAAATTTTGGGGTGGCTGTGTCTTTTTGATTTTAAATTCCCTAAGCTATAGGACCATAAGTGGAAGTGCCCTAGGCTCCGTTCCTTTGTTTTTTGGAGGTTTCAGGAAACACCATACACTTCTCCAGAGTGGCTGCTGGCAATTTACATCCCGCCCATCAGCATAACAAGGCTCCCAGTTCTCCATGGCCTGTCCTGCATTTCTGGATTTTACACTTTTCTCAGATGTCCCTTTTGAGCGGGGGTCAGTGAGACTTCATTGTAGTGCAGATTTCCTTTGCAAGCTTGCTTGGTTGGCCAAAAAGGGCGTATGCGTTTTTTCCTGAATATATTCAGGAAAAAACGCAAACGCCCTTTTTAGCCAAGTGCATCATTGTGGACGTTCTGCCTCTTTTCCTATGCTTTACATGCAATTCCAGTCTACCTCCTGAAATCGGTTTCCTGCAATTCTGCCCCGCTTTCCAGTTCTCTTGGCAGCCTTACTTCAATATATTTTTGGACCATAGCTGTTATTTATAACTCTGCAGGTTTGTGAATGACAGTGCCCCTGAGCTCCTTTCTTCAACTCGTGTTCTTGTTAGCTGGCCGCAACACTGCAGGATTGCTTCAGGCCCTAGTGTGGTTCCGGCACGGAACGCTGAGCCTTTGGTTAATTCCTCTTCCTGGTGGGAAATGAGAGTTAAATTTGCCCGTCCAGACACCTCCAGCTAGTCTCTCATGGGTTCTCCCTATTCCTGTTCATTTTTCTCAGAAATTGCAAACTGGGCCAAACAGGAGGTTAAAGGCACTGACTCTCCAAGTGGGGAGAGTGTTAGTAAAGCGTCTGGAATGTTGCAACCGAGTACCAGGGGACGAAAACTGAGACACATTTGAACACATTTCCCGATCACACAGTGGATCATACTCTCGGTTCCACATGAAAGTTTTAGCTGAAGGAAGAATCCCTTAAACCTAGAGAGTTGAGACCCATGGAATGGGTAATATGCAATATGACTTCAAAGTGTCTGCATTTGCTCACCGAACCTCACCCATCCTATCACTGCTGCGTTTATGCCATTGTACACACGCTTGATTCTCTTTCGGAGACATATAAATCCATAGGTTGTAAGATTCTTACTAGTCAGGTATATTCTTAGGCGTTTAATATGGGGTGTTGAGTCCACCTCGTTGAGCAAGGAGTAGCTCTTGTCTATTACATATTTGGCTTATGGAACGGTATCTGTGCTACTTTCAATCTCTGGTTCTATGCAGCACCCCAACTCACCTTTCCGTTTAAGCATGCATAAGTTGGTGTTCTACATTTGAGAACCTGTTCTGTTTTGTAATTCGTTCCTGTGTAGCCAAGTTTACATTCCATGTAGTAATGATATCTTATGATGTTTATTTTTCTGTGTGAGTTATTTCACTTAGAATCATCGTACCTGAATCCACTCATTATGCTGCGTTGGGCCTGATGACATAGATTTCATTGCTGAGTGATATTGCATTGTACGTAAGTACCACGATTTCTTTATCCATTTTTCGCTTTCTGTGATATTGAACTTGTACCGTAAACGAGGTTCTTGTAAACAGAGCCGTCCCAAACTTTGGGGTGGCTGTGTCTTTTTGATTTTAATTTCCCTAAGCTATAGGACCATAAGTGGAAGTGCCCTAGGCTCTGTTGCTTTGTTTTTTGGATATTTCTGGAAACACCATACACTTCTCCAGAGTGGCTGTTGGCAATTTACATCCCACCCATCAGCATAAAAAGGCTCCCAGTTCTCCATGGCCTGTCCTGCCTTTCTGGATTTTACACTTTTTTCAGATGGCCCTTTTGACCGGGGGTCAGTGAGACTTCATTGTAGTGCAGATTTCCTTTGCAAGCTTCCTTCGTTGGCCAAAAAGGGCGTATGCGTTTTTTCCTGACGAAAAAACACATACGCGCTTTTTGGCCAAGTGCATCATTGTGGACGTTCTGCCTCTTTTCCTATGCTTTACATGCAACTCCAGTCTACCTCCTGAAATCGGTTTCCTGCAATTCTGCACCACTTTCAAGTGTTCTTGGCAGCCTTACTTCAATATATTTTTGGACGATAGCTGTCATTTATAACTCTGCAGGTTTGTGAATTACAGTGCCCTTGAGCTCCTTTCTTCAACTCGCTTAATTGTGAGCTGGCCGCAACACCGCAGGATTGCTTCAGGCCCTAGTGTGGTTCCGGCATGGCACGCTGAGCCTTTGGTTAATTCCTCTTCCTGGTGGGAAATGAGAGTTAAATTTGCCCGTCCAGACACCTCCAGCTAGTCTGTCATTGGTTCTCCCTATTCCTGTTCATTTTCCGCAGAAATTGCAAACTGGGCCAAATAGGAATTTAAAGGCACTGACTCTCCAAGTGGGGAGAGTGTTAGTAAAGCATCTGGAATGTTGCACCCGACTACCAGGGGACGAAAACTGAGACACATTTGAACACGTTTCCCGATCACACGGTGGATCATACTCTGGGTTCCACATGCATGTTTTATCTGAAGGAAGAATCCCTTAAACCTGGAGAGTTGAGACCCATGGAATGGGTACCATGCAATATGACTTCAGAGGGTCTGCATTTGCTCACCGAACCTCACCAACACTATCACTGCTGCGTTTATGTCGCTGTACACACGCTTGATTCTCTTTCAGTGACATATAAATCCATAGGTTTTAAGATTCTTACTAGTCAGGTATATTCTTAGGAGTTTAATATGGGGTGTTTAGTCCACTTCGTTGAGCAAGCAGTAGCTCTTGTGTATTACATATTTGGCTTATTGAACGGTATCTGTGCAAATTTCAATCTCTGGTTTTATGCAGCACCCCAACTCACCTTTCCCCTTAAGCAAGCATAAGTTGGTTTTCTACATTGGAGACCCTGTTCTGTTTTGTAATTCAGTTCCTGTGTAGCCAAGTTTACATTCCGTGTATTAGTGATATCTTATGATGTTTCTTTTTCTGTGTGACTTATTTCAGTTAGGATCATCGTACCTGAATCCACTCATTATGCTGTTACAGGCCTGATTACATAGATTTCATTGCTGAGTGATATTGCATTGTTCGTAAGTACAACAACTTCTTTATCCATTTTTCACTTTCTGTGATATTGAACTTGTCCCGTAAACGAGGTTCTTGTAAACAGAGCCGTCCCAAACTTTGGGGTGGCTGTGTCTTTTTTATTTTAATTTCCCTAAGCTATAGGACCATAAGTGGAAGTGCCCTAGGCTCTGTTGCTTTGTTTTTTAGATGTTTCAGGAAACACCATACACTTCTCCAGAGTGGCTGCTGGCAATTTACACCCTACCCATCAGCATAACAAGGATCCCAGTTCTCCATGGCCTGTGCTACCTTTCTGGATTTTACACTTTTTCAGATGGCCCTTTTGACCCGGGGGGGATGTGAGACTTCATTGTAGTGCAGATTTCCTTTGCAAGCAAGCTTGGTTGGCCAAAAAGTGCGTATGCATTTTTTTCTGAATATATTCAGGAATAAACGCATATGCCCTTTTTGGCCAAGTGCATCATTGTCGACGTTCTGCCGCTTTTCCTATGCTTTAAATGCATTTCCAGTCTACCTCCTGAAATCGGTTTCCTGCAATTGTGCCTTGCTTTCAATGCCTCTTCATAGCCTTATCTCAATATATTTTTTGAAAATAGTTGGCCTTTATAACTCTGCAGGTTTTTGAATTGCAGTGGCCCTTAGCTCCATTTTTCAGCTCTTATTTTTGTGATCTTGCCTCATAACCACAGGATTCCTTCAGGCCCTATTCTTCTTCTGGGGCACCTTGCTGTGCCTTTGGTTTATTCTTCTTACTGATATGAAATTAGAGTGACATGTGCCCATTGAAACTGCTACAGCTAGTTTCTCACTGGTTCCCCCTTTTCCCATTCATCCTCCGCACTAACTGCAGACTGTGCGATACCAGAACTTAAAGGCATTGACTCTCCATGTGGGGATATTGTTAGTAAAGGTGCTGGAATGTCGATCTGGAGCCCCAGGAGAGTAAAAATGAGGTGTGTTTTAGAAACCTTTCCCGATCATATGGTATACCAGTCGCTGGGTTTCCCAAGCATGGTTTAGCTGTAGGAAGATTCCCTTCAACCTGGAGTTTTGGGACCCTTGGAATGAGTAGCATGAAGTATTGCATTAAACTTTCGGCAGTTGCTCACCAAAGCTCACCAATCCTCTCAGCCCCAAGTGTCCAGCCTTATGTCTTATCCAGCTGTGGGTTTATATGTGGTCATTCCAGGTTGCATCACAGCCCCTGAGCGAATTTTGTAAGAATTTTTCTCTCTTTCATTGTTTCTGCGTTTTGGTTTTAAAATTTATTTCTATAATGGGGTTTAGCTCATTTTCACTGCTGTGTTTGTGCCGCTCTGCACACACTTGATTCCCTTATGGAGATATATCAATACATGGGTTTTAAGATTCTTATTACTCAGATATATTTCTCTGCGGTGTATAGGGTGTGTTGAGGCCAGTTCATTGAGCAAGGTGTAGATCTTGTCTAATATCTATTTGGTTTATTGAATGGTATCTGTGCTAATTTCAAACTCTGGTTTTATGCATCACCCCACCTCTCCTTTCCCCTTAAGCTGACATAAGTGTGTTTTCTAAATGTGAGACACTGTTCTGTTCTGTAATTCATTTCTTGTGCAGCCATATTTACCCTCCCTCTATAAGTGATATCTTATGATATGTTTCTTTTTCTGTTTGACTTATTTCAAGTAGTATTATCGGACCTAAATCCACTCTTTATCCTTCTACTAGCCTTATTACATTGATTTCATGGTGAAGAGATATTCCATTGTACATAAGTACCACATCTTCTTTATCCATTGTTCTCTTTCCTGGGATATTTAAGGTGTACTGAAGTTGAGGTTCTTGTAAACAGAGTAGCCCTAAACTGTGGTGTGCTTGTGTCTTGTTGATTTTTAGACTTCGCTAGATATACTCCCATGATTGGAAGTGTCCTATGCTCTGTAGCTCTGTTTTTTAGATGATTTAGGAACCACCATACACTTCTCCGGAGTGGCTCTCGGCAGTTCACACACTGCCCATCAGCGTATAAAGGCTCCCTGTTCTCCATGGCCTGTCCTGCATTTCTGGTTTTTACAATTTTTTAGGATGGCCCTTTTGACCGGTGGGAAATGAGACTTCTTTGTTGTGCACATTTGCATTGCTTGCTTGCTTCGTTGCCCATAAAGTGCGTATGCGTTTTTTCCTGGATATAATCAGGAAAAAACGCATACGCCCTTTTGGGCCAACTGCATCATTGTCGAAATTCTGCCGCTTTTCATGTGCTTTAAAGACGAGTCCAATCTATCTCTTGAAATCTGTTTCTTGCAATTCTGTCTTGCATTCAGATCCTCTTCTTTGCCTTACCTCAACATATTTTTGGACGTTAGTTTTCATTTATAACTCTGCAGGTTTGTGAATTGCAGTGACCCTGAGCTCCATTTTTTAAGTTGCTCTTTTGTGAGCTGGCCTCAAAGCCACAGGATTGCTTCAGGCCCTATTTTGGCTCCGGCGAGGTGGGCTGAGCCTTTATTCAATTCTTATTCTTAATGGGAAATTAGAGTGATATGTGCCCGTCCAAACCCCTACAACTATTCTCTCATTGGTTCCCCCTCTTCCCGTTCATCCTCCTCACAATTTGCAAAATGTGTGAAACAGAAGTTGAAATGTGCTGATTCTCCAAGTGGGGAGATTCTAAGTAACGTGGCTGGAATGATGAACAGGAGTACCATGAGAGGATAAATGAGCTGCATTTTAGACACATCTCCCGATCACATGGTGTACAGTCCTCTGGGTTTTCCATGCATGTTTTAGCTGTAGGAAGATTCCTTGAACCTGCAGATTTGGGACCCATTGAATGGGTACCAGGTAGTATTACTTTAAAGGGTGTGCATTTCCTCACCCAACCTCACATTTCTCTTAGTGCAAACAGTTTCCAGCCTTATGTCTCATCCTGCTGTGGGTCTAGATGTGTTCAATCCATGTTGCATCACCGTCCATGAGGAAAAGTTGTAAGAGGTTTTCTCTGTCTCTCTGTCGTTTATTTTTTTCAATTTATTACTATATTGGTTACAGCTGATTTTCAAAGCTCTGTTTCTTGCTGCTGTACATCCACTTGATTCACGTACAGAGAGACATCAGTAAATTCTTTTTCAGATTCTTACCGGTCGTATATATTCTTTTCCGGTGACTTGAGTGTGCTGAGTGCAGTTCTTTTAGCTACCGTGTAGGCCTTGTTGATTATCAGTTTGGTATTTGGAATGGTATCTTTGCTAATTTCAACCTCCTGGATGATGCCTCACCCCTCCCCACCTTTCCCGTTTAGCAGCCTTACGCGTGTTTTCTACATATTTGACTATGTTTTTGTTTTGTAATTTATTTCATGTGTAGCCATTTTGGATTCCACCTTTAAGTGATATCTTATGATATGTGTCTTTTTCTTTTTGAATTATGTCACTTAGAAAGATCATACGTAACTCCTCCGGAGTTGTTACAACTGGCCATATTTCATTGATTTCCAGGCTGAATAATATTCCACTCTACCTAAGTACCACATCTCTATCCATTTTTTCCCTCCAGAGACATTTAAGTTATATCCTAGTCGAGGATCTTTTAAACAGAGAGGGGGTAAACATTGGGGTGCCTGTGTTCTCTCCATTTTTGTTTTTCCCAAGATATACGCCCATGAGTGCAAGTGCTCTATGCTCTATAGCTCATTTTTTAGATGCTTTAGTAAACACAATACACTTCTCCAGAATGGCCGTTGGCAATATACATTTCCACTATAAGTCTCACAGGGCTCCCTCTTCTCCTTGCCCTGTCCTGCATTTCTGTTGTTTACGCTTTATGAGGATGGCTCTTCTGACTGATGCGAAGTGATATCTTTTGTAGTATTGATTTCCAGTGCCCACCTGTTTGGTTGGCTAAAAAATGTATGCCCTTTTCTTGAATATATACAGAAAAAAACGCATACACCCTTTTTGGCCAACTGCAATGTTGGCAATGTTCAGCTCCTTTTCTTGTGCTTAATGGCGAGTCCTTTCTACCTCCTCAAATCCCTTTCCTGCCATTCTCCCTTGCTTACAAGTCCTTTTCTCTGACTTTCCTCAAGACATTTTTCAGTGATGGATATTTTCAACTCTGCAGTTTCGTGAATTTTACTGCCCCTGAGTTCCATTGTTCAACTTGTGTTTATGGGAACTGGCCACAAAGCAGCGGGATTTCCTCAAGCCCTATACTGTTTCCATGGGCAACCCTAGCCTTAGGTCAATTCGTCTTCCTGATTGGAAATTAGAGTGACATGTGCCTGTCTGAACACCTAGGACTTGTCTCTCATTGTTCCTCATCCTTCTGCTTCATCCTCTGGACAAATTCCAAACTGTATGCAACAGGATGTTGACAGTGCTGACATCTCCAAGTGGGGAGACTGTTAGTAAAGACGCTGGATGGGTGAACCTGAGCACCAGGAGATGAGGAGATGAGATGCCTTTTCCAAACTCTTCCCGATCAGACGGTATACCATCCTCTGGGTGTGACAGACATGTTTTAGCAGTAGGAAGAGTCCCATTCATGTAAGGAGAACACCAGGGCTTTTTCAAAATCAGTGTCTCCCCGAAACCCAAACTGGGGAATTTTTTAAGCTACGGCTACACATATGTTCATTAAGGGCCTTGGGAAGTAGGCAGAGTCCAAACTTTAGATGATTGAAGTCTTCAGGGTCAGAAGCACTCACCACCAGCTTCCCTAAGGTTACACTTTAACTGTCATTGATAGATGATGTCAATAAAAATATCTATTCTTTTTCAGATTATTTCCCCTTATAGCTTATTGCAAAATGTTGAGTGTAGTTCCCTGTGCTATACAGTAGTTCCTTGTTGATGATCTATTTTATACATAGCAGTGTGTATGTGTTAATTCCAAACTGTTAATTTATCCCTCCTCCCACCTTTCCCCTTTGGTAATAATAAATTATAAGATTTTATACTTCTCAGAAATGGGGGAGCTGAAAGAGAGGTATCATTTTCAATGGAAAAGCATTTAAAACAAGATTGAAGCTTTAACCAAGATTATTAGATGTACATCCTTGGAAAGAAATCACTTTGTTTCTCTAATATTGACCTGACAAATAAGACAAACCTTTTCACTGAACTTGCTTATAATAAAGTGATGGAAATATCAAATGGAAGTGTTAGAAACATCTTATTTTACCCGAGCCTTATACACTGTTCTATGTTAACTACAGTTTGGCTCACACATCTGTTCATTGAGGTTACAATAGTCTCAATTTCTGTTACTGATCCTCCAGAGTGGACCCCAACAAGTGTCCCCCTGCCCAGTGTCATTGGGGCCAACAGATCGAGACTGAGTTTGGTTCACAAGCAAAGGAAACTTTATATTTTGATCAGAGAATGGAGAGGTGAGAGCATGCACTACCCCGTGGGCTGTGGGCTGGGCTGCTGTGTAGAGATCCTGTGAGAGTCAGTGGGAGGGAGGGGGCGGAGCTCTCGAGGGCCGGGTTGGCTGCAGCTCAGGCTCTATATCTCGGAGTCTGCACTGGGCCCCAGGAGCTGAGGTGTCGACCCAGCCATTCTGCACTAGGAAATCTGGTCTGAAGTGCTGGGTGTGGAACCTCTGCATGCGGGACCCTAGGAGCACATGAAATTAGACAAAGCACAAAGGATAAAAACGGTTAGACTTGACTTTATTGCCCAGATTCTATTTTTATCTCCCAGGGATTTTTAATGGGCTTTGCTGGGGACAAACCCCTCCTCTGCCTTTTGTCCCGTTCCTCATTCTTGGAGTGCTGAGGGTGCAGACCCTTCTTCTGTAACTGCTGAGTGCTGAGTTGGGAGCCCTCATACCCGGGGTCGAGGGTCAGAGCTTCTCCCCAGCAGCCTCCAGGTGACGTTGATTGTCCCCAGGCCCCCTGCCTCCCTGCTCGTCCGCCTGAGCACCAGCATTGGAAGTGTTATAGATTCTAATGACCTTTAAGGGTCCAGGAAAGAGATGTGCAGAGACGCTGTGGGGGCCGGTTTCACCCCGCCCCACATTTGTTCGGCCACCTTAGGCTGACCGTTTCTGCCAGCCTAGATGCTCTGACCAGTAGTCTGCGCTTTCTTCAATGAGGCCCCTGAATTAACGTACAAAGAGCACCAGGTGTCAGAGCCCTGCCCGCTCAACTCCCAGACAGTCCAGGGTCAGTGGTGATCAAGGACCATGATGGCCACTGAGTCAACAGCCTTTTGATGTAAACAGGAGTCCAGCCAGTCTTATTGGCCACCATCATCACGGTGTCTGTAGGCTTTTCTATGGTGACAGTGTGATATACGGTGCCCCCGCCAAGATTATTAGCTCCCCTCTGGGTGCAGTAAGTCCTGCAAGCAGTAGTCTAATCTTTTGGGACACACTCTTGTTGTTTTATGAGAGATACTCCAGGTCAAGTGATGTTCACATGAGTCGTCATGGTGCCCTGTTGCCCCCGGTTATCTCTCTGGATGTTGGAGTTGGAAGGCCTCCTCACTCGAGGTTGGTGTGCCCACAGAGCGAACCCTGCAACTTCAGGGCATGGTTGGTGGTTAGGATCACCACGTGGGGTCCTTTTCCCTTAGGAGGGAGGTGGCCTTTGGGGCTGCTGATTTCCAGGTTTTTAGATACCGCCAGTATCTTGGCCAGATGTGGCAGTGGGCCAAGCCCCTTGGTGACCGTAGTTTATCCTACCTGGATGGCATTCTTGCATTGTTCCATTTCAAGTGGTCCCAGTTTTTGCACTAATTCTCCAATGGTGATTCACCTTTCACCGGGAATGTAAAGGTCAAAGGGTTTAGCTAAATTAGGGAGTTCCAGGGCAAGGGTCTGAATTGACTGCTCTTTCCATTCTTGAAAGGCCACTTCTGGATTCTATTCAAAAGGATCATCATCTTTTCTTTTCAGTGTTTCATATAGAGGCCCAGCTAGTAGACTGTAGTTAGGGATCCAGAAGCAGCAAACCCTGGCCTCCCCAGGAACCCCTAAGCTGTCTTCTAGTTTTAGAAAGGGGTAAGGCTGAAAATGTTTTCTTTCCTTTCCTGGGATGGGCTTCTCCGACCTTCTGTGAGAATGAAGCCCAGGCAGGTCACCGCAGTCTGTGATATTTGAGCTTTTTCTTGGACAACTTCTATCCTTTATTGGCTTGGTAGTTCAGAGGCCTCCTTAGTAGGGCTGGCGATCAGAATGTCGTCTGTGTACTGAAGGAGGGTTTCCTTTTCCAGAGGTAGAACTTTTTGGTCTTTAGCTAAGCTTTCCCCAAAGATGGTGTGGGAATTTTTGCACCCTTGGGGCAAGACGGCCCGGAAGTATTGTTTTAGTTGTATGTTGAGTCCTGCCACTCACAAGCCAAAATTTCTTGTGACTCTGGGACTAATGGAATACAAAAGAAGGCATCATTGAAGACTAATACAGAATACCATGTCCTGGTGGTTGGTAGAATGACCAGCAGGGTGTAGGAATTAGGAGCAGCTGGAGGTATATCCTCGGTGGCTTCACTGACTGTCCTGACATCCTTTACCAGGTCCCCAGCAGCCCATGGGGCTCTCGTGGTCAGACCAATCCCAGAATATGGAGCTCACCTGGGCAGGTACCCCACCCCCACCCCAGTCCACGGGGCTCTCGTGGTCAGGCCCCTCCCAGGATACAGAGCTACCCTTGCAGGTACCGTGGCAGGGCAGGGCACACATGAACTGTGCACATAGCCCTCATTGCAGAGCACCCCCAGCTCACCTGTCACTCAGAGCTGACACAGAGCACCTCAGAGCAGGACTTGAACTAACAAACAGCAGCTGCGATAGGTCTGTCACCCTGGGCATCACTCTGTGCAGCCTCCCTCCACCTGGTCTTCCAGAGACTTCCACTGCACCCGGGGAACCAGGCCTCTGTCTCCAACCACCACCCACCCCTCCTCTCCCTGACTCCTGGGTTCCTCTCATTAGGAGAGGGTTTTCTTGAAGTTGTCTCCCACTCATGGGCCAGATAAAATGATTAGAAAACAAGCCAAAGCTGCAGCCCCTTGTCTATCCTGACTCTCAGGAGCCCACACCTGTTCCTTGGACCTGGCCGGTTCAGCAAGTTCCATTTTCTGCAACTGTGAGCCCCTGAGGGGTGATGATTGGCTGACCTGGCAGCCTTACCGTGCCGGCCAGCCCTCCCCAGGTGTGCCTGGGTTGAGATCAATATAAATACCACTCCAGGCAGCAAGAGCCCCTGCAGCCGTGCCTGACGCCATTTTCTCTGCCCTGTCAGCAGTCTCGGGGCTGGGCTGGTGGGAGGGAGTGAGAGGCCATGGCTTTGTGGGTGGCCCAGTGTGAGTGGGGCTCTGCTGGACTTTCTGCAGCAGTTGCCAGGCTGCCACCTGCTAAAGAAGAGGATGTGTCACCTATACCTGCTGCTGGAATTTCTCCCTGGGCAGAGGTGAGGAAGGAAAAAAGCAGTGGGGGCAGGGACAGGACGGGTATCTCAGGCAGGGAAATGGAAATCTTCCAGAAGAGCACCCAGGGCCAGGACCATCCTGGCTGGCCTGCAGGCACCAAGTCATCCGGCATGCTGTCACTCGTGTGGCTCTATGGCTCTTCCTCTAGGCTTTCAAGTCCTTGTATATATTCAGGTGTTTTACCTGGGACGGGTGGGAATAGTTCAGCAGCAACTGGCCTGGGGCTCAGCTCACGTTTACTCACAGATGCCTCGGCACGGTGCCCCAGCTTTGCAATGAGGACGCTTGTTGTGTGGGGGCTGCTGGCTGAATGGGAGACGATTCCCCACCACTGACCAACTTCAGAATTGTTTACAACTGGAGCAAGTGCCCTGATACGGTTTTCCTCTGTGTAACTGGTGGGTTCTGTGTTTTTTTTCTCTTTTTCGTTTTTGGTTCAAGGTAGATTTTATTCCTCTTTTTTGTATTTACAGATATAAGCATGGAAATAATTTATTCATATAAATACATGTATGTGAAGGGAATAATTGTTTTTTCTGTTTTATTTTTTAAATTTTATTTCTTTTTAATTTTGAATTTTATTTTATATTTTTATACAGCAGGTTCTTATTGGTTATCTATTTTATACATATAAATGTATACATGCCAATCCCAGTCTCTCAACTCCTCCCACCACCAACCTCCAACAGCTTTCCCCCCTTGTTGTCCATACGTTTGTTGTCTACATCTGTTGCTCTATTTATGCCTTGCAAAATGGTTAATCTGTACAGTTTTTCTAGGTTCCACATATATGCATGAATATACAAGATTTGTTTTTCTCTTTCTGACTTACTTCACTCTGTATGACACTCTCTAGATCCATCGACGTCTCTACAAATGACCCAATTTCATTCCTTTTCATGGCTTAGTAATATTCCATTTTATATATGTACCACAGCTTTATGCATTCGTCTGTCTGTGGGCATTTAGGTTGCTTCCATTACCTCGATATCGTAAAGAGTGAGGCAATGAACATTGCGGTGAATGTCTCTTTTTGATTTATGGTTTTGTCTGGGTATATGTCCAGAACTGGGATTGCTGTATCATATGGTAATTCTACTGTTAGTTTCTTAAGAAACTCCATATTGTTCTCCATAGTGACTGTATCAATTTATATTCCCAACAATACTGGAAGAGGGTTCCTTTTCTCCACACCCTTTCCAGCATTTTTTGTTTGTAGATTTTCTGATGATGCCCATTCTACCAGGTGTGAGGTGATACCTCATTGTTGAGTCCATTTCCTTGAGCAAGGGGTAGGTCTTGTCTATTACATATTTGGCTTATGGAACGGTATCTGTGCTAATTTCAAACTCTGGTTTTATGCAGCACCCCAACTCACCTTCGCCCTTAAGCAAGCATAAGTTGGTTTTTTAAACATGAGACCCTGTTCTGTTTTGTAATTCAGTTCATGTGTAGCCAAGTTTTCATTCCATGTATTAGTGATACCTTATGATGTTTCTTTTTCTGTGTGACTTTTTTCACTTAGAATCACCGTGCCTCAATCCACTCATTATGCTGGTACGGGCCTGGTGACATAGTTTTCATTGCTGAGAGGTATTCTGTTGTACATAAGTACCGCAACTTCTTTATCCATTATTTGCTCTCTGGCATATTTAACTTGTGCTGCAGAAGAGGTTCCTGTAAACAGAGCCGTCCCAAATGTTGGGGTGGCTGTGTCTTTTTGATTTTAATTTCCCTAAGCTATAGGACCATAAGTGGAAGTGCCCTAGGCTCTGTTGCTTTGTTTTTTAGATGTATCAGGAAACACCATACACTTCTCCCAAATGGCTGTTGGCAATTTACATCCCGCCCATCAGCATAACAAGGCTCCCAGTTCTCCATGGCCTGTCCTGCCTTTCTGGATTTTACACTTTTTTCAGATGGCCCTTTTGACCGGGGGGAAGTGAGACTTCATTGTAGTGCAGATTTCCTTTGCAAGCTTGCTTGGTTGGCCAAAAAGTGCGTATGCGTTTTTTCCTGAATATATTCAGGAAAACACGCATACGCCCTTTTTGGCCAAGTGCATCATTGTGGACGTTCTGCCTCTTTTCCTATGCTTTACATGCAATTCCAGTCTACCTCCTGAAATCGGTTTCCTGCAATTCTGCCCCACTTTCATATCCTCTTGGCAGCCTTACTTCAATATATATTTGGACCATAGCTGTCATTTATAACTCTGCAGGTTTGTGAATTACAGTGCCCCTGAGCTCCTTTCTTCTACTCGCTTTCCTGTGAGCTGGCCGCAACATCGCAGATTAGCCCGTCCAGACACCTCCAGCTAGTCTCTCATTGGCTCTCCCTATTGCTGTTCATCTTCTGCAGAAATTGCAAACTGCGCCAAACAGGAGGTTAAAGGCACTGACTCTCTAAGTGGGGAGAGTGTTAGTAAAGCGTCTGGAATGTTGCACCCGAGTACCAGGGGACGAAAACTGAGACACATTTGAACACGTTTCCCAATCACACGGTGGATCATACTCTGGATTCCACATGCATGTTTTAGCTGAAGGAAGAATCCCTTAAACCTGGAGAGTTGAGACCCATGGAATGGGTACCATGCAGTATGACTTCAGAGGGTCTGCATTTGCTCACCGAACCTCACCAATCCTATCACTGCTGCATTTATGCCGCTGTACACATGCTTGATTCTCTTTCGGAGACATATAAATCCATAGGTTTTAAGATTCTTACTAGTCAGGTATATTCTTAGGCGTTTAATATGGGGGGTTGTGTCCATTTCGTTGAGCAAGGAGTAGCTCTTTTCTATTACATATTTGGCTTATGGAACGGTATCTGTGCTAATTTCAATCTCTGCCTTTATGCAGCACCCCAACTCACCTTTCCCCTTAAGCAAGCATAAGTTGGTTTTCTACATTTGAGACCCTGTTCTGTTTTGTAATTCAGTTCCTGTGTAGCCAAGTTTACATTCCGTGTAGTAGTGATATATTATGATGTTTCTTTTTCTGTGTGACATATTTCAATTAGAATCATCCTATCTGAATCCACTCATTATGCTGGTACGGGTCTGATGTCATAGATATCATTGCTGAGTGATATTGCATTGTACATAAGTACCACAACTTCTTTACCCATTTATCGCTTCTTGCGATATTGAACTTGTACCGTAAACAAGGTTCTTGTAAACAGAGCCATCCCAAACTTTGGGGTGGCTGTGTCTTTTTGATTTTAATTTCCCTAAGCTATAGGACCATAAGTGGAAGTGCCCTAGGCTCTGTTGCTTTGTTTTTTGATATTTCAGGAAACACCATACACTTCTCCAGAGTGGCTGTTGGCAATTTACATCCCACCCATCAGCATAACAAGGCTCCCAATTCTCCATGGCCTGTCCTGCCTTTCTGGATTTTACACTTTTTTCAGATGGCCCTTTTGCCCGGGGGGCAGTTAGACTTCATTGTAGTGCAGATTTCCTTTGCAAGCTTGCTTGGTTGGCCTAAAAGGGCGTTTGCGTTTTTTCCTGACGAAAAAACGCATACGCCCTTTTTGGCCAAGTGCATCATTGTGGACGTTCTGCCTCTTTTCCTATGCTTTACATGCAACTCCAGTCTACCTTCTGAAATCGGTTTCCTGCAATTCTGCCCCTCTTTCAAGTGTTCTTGGCAACCTTACTTCAATATATTTTTGGAGAATAGCTGTCATTTATAACTCTGCAGGTTTGTGAATTACAGTGTCCTTGAGCTCCTTTCTTCAACTCGCTTTCTTGTGCGCTGGCCGCAACACCACAGGATTGCTTCAGGCCCTAGTGTGGTTCCGACACGGCATGCTGAGCCTTTGGTTAATTCCTCTTTCTGGTGGGAAATGAGAGTTAAATTTGCCCGTCCACAAACCTCCAGCTAGTCTCTCATTGGTTCTCCCTATTCCTGTTCATCTTCCACAGAAATTGCAAACTGGGCCAAACAGGAGGTTAAAGGCACTGGCTCTCCAAGTGGGGAGAGTGTTAGTAAAGCGTCTGGAATATTGCACCCGAGTACCAGGGGATGAAAACTGAGACACATTTGAACCCATTTCCCAATCACACGGTGGATCATACTCTGGGTTCCACATGCATGTTTTAGCTGAAGGAAGTATCTCTTAAACCTGGAGAGTTGAGACCCATGGAATGGGTACCATGCAATATGACTTCAAAGGGTCTTCATTTGCTCAGCGAACCTCACCAGTCCTATCACTGCTGCGTTTTTGCCACTGTACAAATGCTTGATTCTCTTTCGGAGACATATAAATCCATAGGTTTTAAGATTCTTACTAGTCAGGTATATTCTTAGGCATTTAATATGGGGTGTTGTGTCCACTTCGTTGAGCAAGGAGTAGCTCTTGTCTATTACATATTTGGCTTATGGAATGGTACCTGTGCTAATTTCAATCTCTGGTTTTATGCAGCACCCCAACTCACCTTTCCCCATAAGCAAGCATAAGTTGGTTTTCTACATTTGAGACCCTGTTCTGTTTTGTAATTCATTTCCTGTGTAGCCAAGTTTACATTCCGTGTGGTAGTGACATCTTATGATGTTTCTTTTTCTCTTTGATTTATTTCACTTAGAATCATCGTACCTGAATCCACTCATTATGCTGCTATGGGCCTGATGACATAGATTTCATTGCTGAGTGATACTGTATTGTATGTAAGTACCACAACTTCTTTATCCATTTTTCACTTTCCGTGATATTGAACTTGTACCGTAAACGAGGTTCTTGTAAACAGAGCCGTCCCGAACTTTTGGGTGGCTGTGTCTTTTTGATTTTAATTTCCCTAAGCTAAAGGACCATAAGTGGAAGTGCCCTAGGCTCTGTTGCTTTGTTTTTTAGATGTTTCAGGAAACACCAACCACTTGTCCAGAGTGGCTATTGGCAATTACATCCCGCCCATCAGCATAACAAGGCTCCCAGTTCTCCATGGCCTGTCCTGCCTTTCTGGATTTTACACTTTTTTCAGATGGCCCTTTTGCCCAGGGGGCAGTTAGACTTCATTGTAGTGCAGATTTCCTTTGCAAGCTTGCTTTGTTGGCCTAAAAGGGCGTTTGCGTTTTTTCCTGACGAAAAAACGCATACGCCCTTTTTGGCCAAGTGCATCATTGTGGACGTTCTGCCTCTTTTCCTATGCTTTACATGCAACTCCAGTCTACCTCCTGAAATTGGTTTCCTGCAATTCTGCCCCGCTTTCAAGTGTTCTTGGCAGCCTTACTTCATTATATTTTTGGACGATAGCTGTCATTTATAACTCTGCAGGTTTGTGAATTACAGTGCCCTTGAGCTCCTTTCTTCAACTCGCTTTCTTTTGAGCTGGCCGCAACACCGCAGGATTGCTTCAGGCCCTAGTGTAATTCCGGTATGGCATGCTGAACTTTTGGTTAATTCCCCTTCCTGGTGGGAAATGAGAGTTAAATTTGCCCGTCTATACACCACCAGCTACTCTCTCATTGGTTCGCCCTATTCCTGTTCATCTTCCGCAGAAATTGCAAACTGGGCCAAACAGGAGCTTAAAGGCACTGACTCTCCAAGTGGGGAGAGTGTTAGTAAAGCGTCTGGAATGTTGCACCCGAGTACCAGGGGACGAAAACTGACACACATTTGAACACGTTTCCCCATCACACGGTGGATCATACTCTGGGTTCCACATGCATGTTTTAGCTGAAGGAAGAATCCCTTAAACCTGGAGAATTGAGACCCATGGAATGGGTACCATGCAATATGACTTCAAAGGGTCTGCATTTGCTCACCAAACCTCACCAATCCTATCACTGCTGCGTTTATTCTGCTGTACACACGCTTGATTCTCTTTCGAGACATATAAATCCATAGGTTTTAAGATTCTTACTAGTCAGGTATATTCTTAGGCGTTTAATATGGGGTGTTGAGTCCACTTCGTTGAGCAAGGAGTAGCTCTTGTCTATTACATATTTGGCTTATGGAACGGTATCTGTGCTAATTTCAATCTCTGGTTTTATGCAGCACCCCAACTCACCTTTCCCCTTAAGCAAGCATAAGTTGGTTTTCTACATTTGAGACCCTGTTCTGTTTGTAATTCAGTTCCTGTGTAGCCAAGTTTACATTCCGTGTATTAGTGATATCTTATGACGTTTCTTTTTCTGTGTGACTTATTTCACTTAGAATCATCGTACGTGAATCCACTCATTATGCTGTTACAGACCTGATGACATAGATTTCATTGCTGAGTGATATTGCATTGTACGTAAGTACCACATCTTCTTTATCCATTTTTCGCTTTCTGTGATATTGAACTTGTACCGTAAACGATGTTTTTGTAAACAGAGCCATCCTAAACTTTGGGGTGGCTGTGTCTTTTTGATTTTAATTTCCCTAAACTATAGGACGATAAGTGGAAGTGCCCTAGGCTCTGTTGCTTTGTTTTTTAGATGTTTCAGGAAACACCATACACTTTTCCAGAGTGGCTGTTGGCAATTTACATCCCGCCCATCAGCATAACAAGGCTCCCAGTTCTCCATGGCCTGTCCTGCCTTTCTGGATTTTACACTTTTTTCAGATGCCCCTTTTGACAGGGGGGAAGTGAGACTTCATTGTAGTGCAGATTTCCTTTGCAAGTTTGCTTGGTTGGCCAGATAGGGCATATGCGTTTTTTCCTGAATATATTCAGGAAAAAAGCATACGTACTTTTTGGCCAGGTGCATCATTGTGGACGTTCTGCCTCTTTTCCTATGCTTTACATTCAGTTCCAGTCTATGTCCTGAAATTGGTTTCCTGCAATTCTGCCCCTCTTTCAATTCCTCTTGGCAGCCTTACTTCAATATATTTTTGGAGAATAGCTGTCATTTATAACTCTGCAGGTTTGTGAATTACAGTGCCCATGAGCTCCTTTCTTCAACTCGCTTTCTT
The DNA here is from genome assembly GCF_937001465.1 of Orcinus orca. Taxonomy (NCBI): domain Eukaryota; kingdom Metazoa; phylum Chordata; class Mammalia; order Artiodactyla; family Delphinidae; genus Orcinus; species Orcinus orca. The sequence continues at coordinate 57,926,832 of NC_064562.1, read as the reverse complement.
GTGAGCTGGCCGCAACACCGCAGGATTTCTTCAGGCCCTAGTGTGGTTTCGGCACGGCACGCTGAGCCTTTAGTTAATTCCTCTTCCTGGTGGGAAATGAGAGTTAAATTTGCCCGTCCAGACACCTCCAGCTAGTCTCTCATTGGCTCTCCCTATTGCTGTTCATCTTCTGCAGAAATTGCAAACTGGGCCAAACAGGAGGTTAAAGGCACTGACTCTCTAAGTGGGGAGAGTGTTAGTAAAGCGTCTGGAATGTTGCACCCGAGTACCAGGGGACGAAAACTGAGACACATTTGAACACGTTTCCCGAACGCACGGTGGATCATACTCTGGGTTCTACATGCATGTTTCAGCTGAAGGAAGAATCCCTTAAACCTGGAGAATTGAGACCCATGGAATGGGTACCATACAATATGACTTCAAAGGGTCTGCATTTGCTCACCGAACCTCACCATCCTATCACTGCTGCGTTTATGCCACTGTACACACGCTTGATTCTCTTTCGGAGACATATAAATCCATAGGTTTTAAGATTCTTACTAGTCAGGTATATTCTTAGGTGTTTAATATGTGGTGTTGAGTCCACTTCGTTGAGCAAGGAGTAGCTCTTGTCTATTACATATTTGGCTTATGGAACGGTATCTGTGCTAATTTCAATCTCTGGTTTTATGCAGCACCCCAACTCTCCTTTCCCCTTAAGCAAGCATAAGTTGGTTTTCTACATATGAGACCCTGTTCTGTTCTGTAATTCAGTTCCTGTGTAGCCAAGTTTACATTCCGTGTATTAGTGATACCTTATGATATTTCATTTTCTGTGTGACTTATTTCACTTAGAATCATCGTACCTGAATCCACTCATTATGCTGCTTTCGGCCTGATGACATAGATTCCATTGCTGTGTGATATTGCATTGTACGTAAGTACCACAACTTCTTTATCCATTTTTCGCTTTCTGCGATATTGAACTTGTACCATAAATGAGGTTCTTGTAAACAGAGCCGTCCCAAACTTTGGGGTGGCCGTGTCTTTTTTATTTTAATTTCCCTAAGCTATAGGACCATAAGTGGAAGTGCCGTAGGCTCTCTTGCTTTGTTTTGTAGGTGTTTCAGGAAACACCATACACTTCTCCACAGTGGCTGTTGGCAATTTTCATCCCGCCCTTCAGCATGACAAGGCTCCCAGTTCTCCACGGCCTGTCCTGCCTTTCTGGATTTTACACTTTTTTCAGATGGCCCTTTTGACCGGGGGGCAGTGAGACTTCATTGTAGTGCAGATTTCCTTTGCAAGCTTGCTTGGTTGGCCAAAAAGGGCGTATGCGTTTTTTCCTGAATATATTCAGGAAAAAACGCATACGCCCTTTTTGGCCAAGTGCATCATTGTGGACGTTCTGCCTCTTTTCCTATGCTTCACATGCAATTCCAGTCTACCTCTTGAAATCGGTTTCCTGCAATTCTGCCCCGCTTTCAACTCCTCTTGGCGGCCTTACTTCAATATATTTTTGGACGATAGCTGTCATTTATAACTCTGCAGGTTTGTGAATGATAGTGCCCCTGAGCTCCTTTCTTCAACTCGCTTTCTTGTGAGCTGGCTGCAACACCGCAGGATTGCTTCAGGCCCTAGTGTGGTTCCGGCACGGAATGCTGAGCCTTTGGTTAAATTCTCTTCCTCGTGGGTAATGAGAGTTAAATTTTCCCGTCCAGACACCTCCAGCTAGTCTCTCATTGGTTCTCCCTATTCCTGTTGATTTTCCAAAGGAATTGCAAACTGGGCCAAACAGGAGGTTAAAGGCACTGACTCTCCAAGTGGGGAGAGTGTTAGTAAAGCGTCTGGAATGTTGCACCCGAGTACCAGGGGACGAAAACTGAGACACATTTGAACACGTTTCCCGAACGCACGGTGGATCATACTCTGGGTTCCACATGCATGTTTTAGCTGAAGGAAGAATCCCTTAAACCTGGAGAATTGAGACCCATGGAATGGGTACCATGCAATATGACTTCAAAGGGTCTGCATTTGCTCACCAAACCTCACCATCCTATCACTGCTGCGTTTATGCCACTGTACACACGCTTGATTCTCTTTTGGAGACATATAAATCCATAGGTTTTAACATTCTTACTAGTCAGGTATATTCTTAGGCGTTTAATATGTGGTGTTGAGTCCACTTCGTTGAGCAAGGAGTAGCTCTTGTCTATTACATATTTGGCTTATGGAACGGTATCTGTGTTTATTTCAATCTCTGGTTTTATGCAGCACCCCAACTCACCTTTCCCCTTAAGCAAGCATAAGTTGGTTTTCTACATTTGAGACCCTGTTCTGTTTTGTAATTCAGTTCCTGTGTAGCCAAGGTTACACCCGGTGTAGTAGTGATATCTTATGATGTTTCTTTTTCTGTGTGACTTATTTCACTTAGAATCATCGTACCTGAATCCACTCATTATGCTGCTACGGGCCTGATGACATAGATTTCATTGCTGAGTGATATTGCATTGTACGTAAGTACAACAACGTCTTTATCCATTTTTCGCTTTCTGCGATATTGAACTTGTACCGTAAAGGAGGTTCTTGTAAACAGAGCCGTCCCAAACTTTGGGGTGGCTGTGTCTTTTTGATTTTAATTTCCCTAAGCTATAGGACCATAAGTGGAAGTGCCCTAGGCTCTGTTGCTTTGTTTTTTAGATGTTTCAGGAAACACCATACACTTCTCCACAGTGGCTGTTGGCAATTTACATCCCGCCCATCAGCATAACAAGGCTCCCAGTTCTCCATGGCCTGTCCTGACTTTCTGGATTTTACACTTCTTTCAGATGGCCCTTTTGACCGGGGGGCAGTGAGACTTCATTGTAGTGCAGATATCCTTTGCAAGCTTGCTTGGTTGGCCAAAAAGGGCATATGCGTTTTTTCCTGAATATATTCAGGAATAAACGCATATGCCCTTTTTGGCCAAGTGCATCATTGTGGACGTTCTGCCTCTTTTCCTATGCTTTACATGCAATTCCAGTCTACCTCCTGAGATCGGTTTCCTGCAATTGTGCCCCGCTTTCAAGTCCTCTTGGCAGCCTTACATCAGTATATTTTTGGACGATAGCTGTCATTTATAACTCTGCAGGTTTGTGAATTACAGTGCCCCTGAGCTCCTTTCTTCAACTCGCTTTCTTGAGAGCTGGCCGCAACACCGCAGAATTGCTTCAGTCCCTAGTGTAGTTCCGGCACGGCACACTGAGCCTTTGGTTATTCCTCTTCCTGGTGGGAAATGAGAGTTAAATTTGCCCATCCAGACACCTCCAGCTAGTCTCTCATTTGTTCTCCCTATTCCTGTTCATCTTACGCAGAAATTACTATCTGGGCCAAACAGGAGTTTAAAGGCACTGACTCTCCAAGTGGGGACAGTGTTAGTAAAGCGTCGGAAATGTTGCACCCGAGTACCAGGGGACGAAAACTGAGACACATTTGAACACGTTTCCCGATCACACGGTGGATCATACTCTGGGTTCCACATGCATGTTTTAGCTGAAAGAATAATCCCTTAAACCTGGAGAGTTGAGACCCATGGAATGGGTACCATGAAATATGACTTCAAAGGGTCTGCATTTGCTCACCAAACCTCACCAATCCTATCACTGTTGCGTTTATGCCGCTGTACAGACGCTTGATTCTCTTTCGGAGACATATAAATCCATAGGTTTTAAGATTCTTACTAGTCAGGTATATTCTTAGGCGTTTAATATGGGGTGTTGAGTCCACTTCGTTGAGCAAGGAGTAGCTCTTGTCTATTACATATTTGGCTTATGGAACGGTATCTGTGTTTATTTCAATCTCTGGTTTTATGCAGCACCCCAACTCACCTTTCCCCTTAAGCAAGCATAAGTTGGTTTTCTGCATTTGAGACCCTGTTCTGTTTTGTAATTCAGTTCCTGTGTAGCCAAGGTTACACCCGGTGTAGTAGTGATATCTTATGATGTTTCTTTTTCTGTGTGACTTATTTCACTTAGAATCATCGTACCTGAATCCACTCATTATGCTGCTACGGGCCTGATGACATAGATTTCATTGCTGAGTGATATTGCATTGTACGTAAGTATCACAACGTCTTTATCCATTTTTTGCTTTCTGCGATATTGAATATGTACCGTAAACGAGGTTCTTGTAAACAGAGCCGTCCCAAACTTTGGGGTGGCTGTGTCTTTTTGATTTTAATATCCCTAAGCTATAGTACCATAAGTGGGAGTGCCCTAGGCTCTGTTGCTTTGTTTTTTAGATGTTTCAGGAAACACCATACACTTCTCCAAAGTGGCTGTTGGCAATTTACATCCTGCCCAGCAGCATAACAATGCTCCCAGTTCTCCATGGCCTCACTTGCCTTTCTGGATTTTACACTTTTTTCAGATGGCCATTTTGACCGGGGGGCAGTGAGACTTCATTTTAGTGCAGATTTCTTTGCAAGCTTGCTTGGTTGGCCAAAAAGGGCGTATGCGTTTTTTCCTGAATATATTCAGGAAAAAACTCATACGCCCTTTTTGGCCAAGTGCATCATTGGGGACGTTCCGCCTCTTTTCCTATGCTTTACATGCAATTCCAGTCTACCTCCTGAAATCGGTTTCCTGCAATTCTGCCCCACTTTCAAGTCCTCTTGGCAGCGTTACTTCAACATATTTTTGGACGAAGGTGTCATTTTTAACTCGGCAGGTTTGTGAATAACAGTGCCCCTGAGCTCCTTTCTTAAACTCGCTATCTTGAGAGCTGGCCGCAACACAGCAGGATTACTTCAGGCCCTAGTGTCGTTCTGGCACGGCACGTTGAGACTTTGGTTAATTCCTCTTCCTGGTGGGAAATGAGAGTTAAATTTGCCCGTCCAGACACCTCCAGCTAGTCTCTCATTGGTTCTCCCTATTCCTGTTCATTTTCCGCAGAAATTGCAAACTGGGCCAAACAGGAGTTTAAAGGCAGTGACTCTCCAAGTGGGGAGAGTGTTAGTAAAGCGTCTGGAATGTTGCACCCGAGTACCAGGGGACGAAAACTGAGACACATTTGAACACGTTTCCCGATCACACGGTGGATCATACTCTGGGTTCCACATGCATGTTTTAGCTGAAGGAAGAATCCCTTAAACCTGGAGAGTTGAGACCCATGGAATGGGTGCCATGCAATATGACTTCAAAGGGTGTGCATTTGCTCACCGAACCTCACCAATTCTATCACTGCTGCGTTTATGCCGCTGTACACATGCTTGATTCTCTTTCGGAGACATATAAATCCATAGGTTTTCAGATTCTTACTAGTCAGGTATATTCTTAGGCGTTTAAAATGGGGTTTTGAGTCCACTTCGTTGAGCAAGGAGTAGCTCTTGTCTATTACATATTTGGCTTATGGAACGGTATCTGTGTTTATTTCAATCTCTGGTTTTATGCAGCACCCCAACTCACCTTTCCCCTTAAGCAAGCATAAGTTGGTTTTCTGCATTTGAGACCCTGTTCTGTTTTGTAATTCAGTTCCTGTGTAGCCAAGGTTACACCCCTTGTAGTAGTGATATCTTATGATGTTTCTTTTTCTGTGTGACTTATTTCACTTAGAATCATCGTACCTGAATCCACTCATTATGCTGCTACGGGCCTGATGACATAGATTTCATTGCTGAGTGATATTGCATTGTACGTAAGTACCACAACGTCTTTATCCATTTTTCGCTTTCTGCGATATTGAACTTGTACCGTAAAGGAGGTTCTTGTAAACAGAGCCGTCCCAAACTTTGGGGTGGCTGTGTCTTTTTGATTTTAATTTCCCTAAGCTATAGGACCATAAGTTGAAGTGCCCTCGGCTCTGTTGCTTTGTTTTTTAGATGTTTCAGGAAACACCATACACTTCTCCACAGTGGCTGTTGGCAATTTACATCCCGCCCATCAGCATAACAAGGCTCCCAGTTCTCCATGGCCTGTCCTGCCTTTCTGGATTTTACACTTTTTTCAGATGGCCCTTTTGACCTGGGGGCAGTGAGACTTCATTGTAGTGCAGATATCTTTGCAAGCTTGCTTGTTTGGCCAAAAAGGGCATATGCGTTTTTTCCTGAATATATTCAGCAATAAACACATATGCCCTTTTTGGCCAAGTGCATCATTGTGGACGTTCTGCCTCTTTTCCTATGCTTTACATGCAATTCCAGTCTACCTCCTGAAATCGGTTTCCTGCAATTCTGCCCCGCTTTCAAGTCCTCTTGGCAGCCTTACATCAGTATATTTTTGGACGATAGCTGTCATTTATAACTCTGCAGGTTTGTGAATTACAGTGCCCCTGAGCTCCTTTCTTCAACTCGCTTTCTTGTGAGCTGTCCGCAACACCGCAGGATTGCTTCAGGCCCTAGTGTAGTTCCGGCACGGCACACTGAGCCTTTGGTTATTCCTCTTCCTGGTGGGAAATGAGAGTTAAATTTGCCCATCCAGACACCTCCAGCTAGTCTCTCATTTGTTCTCCCTATTCCTGTTCATCTTACGCAGAAATTACTAACTGGGCCAAACAGGAGTTTAAAGGCACTGACTCTCCAAGTGGGGACAGTGTTAGTAAAGCGTCGGAAATGTTGCACCCGAGTACCAGGGGACGAAAACTGAGACACATTTGAACACGTTTCCCGATCACACGGTGGATCATACTCTGGGTTCCACATGCATGTTTTAGCTGAAAGAATAATCCCTTAAACCTGGAGAGTTGAGACCCATGGAATGGGTACCATGAAATATGACTTCAAAGGGTCTGCATTTGCTCACCAAACCTCACCAATCCTATCACTGTTGCGTTTATGCCGCTGTACAGACGCTTGATTCTCTTTCGGAGACATATAAATCCATAGGTTTTAAGATTCTTACTAGTCAGGTATATTCTTAGGCGTTTAATATGGGGTGTTGAGTCCACTTCGTTGAGCAAGGAGTAGCTCTTGTCTATTACATATTTGGCTTATGGAAGGGTATCTGTGTTTATTTCAATCTCTGGTTTTATGCAGCACCCCAACTCACCTTTCCCCTTAAGCAAGCATAAGTTGGTTTTCTGCATTTGAGACCCTGTTCTGTTTTGTAATTCAGTTCCTGTGTAGCCAAGGTTACACCCGGTGTAGTAGTGATATCTTATGATGTTTCTTTTTCTGTGTGACTTATTTCACTTAGAATCATCGTACCTGAATCCACTCATTATGCTGCTATGGGCCTGATGACATAGATTTCATTGCTGAGTGATATTGCATTGTACGTAAGTACCACAACGTCTTTATCCATTTTTTGCTTTCTGCGATATTGAATTTGTACCGTAAACGAGGTTCTTGTAAACAGAGCCGTCCCAAACTTTGGGGTGGCTGTGTCTTTTTGATTTTAATATCCCTAAGCTATAGTACCATAAGTGGGAGTGCCCTAGGCTCTGTTGCTTTGTTTTTTAGATGTTTCAGGAAACACCATACACTTCTCCAAAGTGGCTGTTGGCAATTTACATCCTGCCCAGCAGCATAACAATGCTCCCAGTTCTCCATGGCCTCTCTTGCCTTTCTGGATTTTACACTTTTTTCAGATGGCCATTTTGACCGGGAGGCAGTGAGACTTCATTTTAGTGCAGATTTATTTGCAAGCTTGCTTGGTTGGCCAAAAAGGGCGTATGCGTTTTTTCCTGAATATATTCAGGAAAAACCTCATACGCCCTTTTTGGTCAAGTGCATCATTGGGGACGTTCCGCCTCTTTTCCTATGCTTTACATGCAATTCCAGTCTACCTCCTGAAATCGGTTTCCTGCAATTCTGCCCCACTTTCAAGTCCTCTTGGCAGCGTTACTTCAACATATTTTTGGACGAAGGTGTCATTTTTAACTCGGCAGGTTTGTGAATAACAGTGCCCCTGAGCTCCTTTCTTCAACTCGCTTTCTTGAGAGCTGGCCGCAACACGGCAGGATTGCTTCAGGCCCTAGTGTCGTTCCGGCAAGGCACGTTGAGACTTTGGTTAATTCCTCTTCCTGGTGGGAAATGAGAGTTAAATTTGCCCGTCCAGACACCTCCAGCTAGTCTCTCATTGGTTCTCCCTATTCCTGTTCATTTTCCGCAGAAATTGCAAACTGGGCCAAACAGGAGTTTAAAGGCAGTGACTCTCCAAGTGGGGAGAGTGTTAGTAAAGCGTCTGGAATGTTGCACCCGAGTACCAGGGGACGAAAACTGAGACACATTTGAACACGTTTCCCGATCACACGGTGGATCATACTCTGGGTTCCACATGCATGTTTTAGCTGAAGGAAGAATCCCTTAAACCTGGAGAGTTGAGACCCATGGAATGGGTGCCATGCAATATGAATTCAAAGGGTGTGCATTTGCTCACCGAACCTCACCAATTCTATCACTGCTGCGTTTATGCCGCTGTACACATGCTTGATTCTCTTTCGGAGACATATAAATCCATAGGTTTTCAGATTCTTACTAGTCAGGTATATTCTTAGGCGTTTAATATGGGGTTTTGAGTCCACTTCGTTGAGCAAGGAGTAGCTCTTGTCTATTACATATTTGGCTTATGGAACGGTATCTGTGTTTATTTCAATCTCTGGTTTTATGCAGCACCCCAACTCACCTTTTCCCTTAAGCAAGCATAAGTTGGTTTTCTGCATTTGAGACCCTGTTCTGTTTTGTAATTCAGTTCCTGTGTAGCCAAGGTTACACCCCTTGTAGTAGTGATATCTTATGATGTTTCTTTTTCTGTGTGACTTATTTCACTTAGAATCATCGTACCTGAATCCACTCATTATGCTGCTATGGGCCTGATGACATAGATTTCATTGCTGAGTGATATTGCATTGTACGTAAGTACCACAACGTCTTTATCCATTTTTCGCTTTCTGCGATATTGAACTTGTACCGTAAAGGAGGTTCTTGTAAACAGAGCCGTCCCAAACTTTGGGGTGGCTGTGTCTTTTTGATTTTAATTTCCCTAAGCTATAGGACCATAAGTGGAAGTGCCCTAGGCTCTGTTGCTTTGTTTTTTAGATGTTTCAGGAAACACCATACACTTCTCCACAGTGGCTGTTGGCAATTTACATCCCGCCCATCAGCATAACAAGGCTCCCAGTTCTCCATGGCCTGTCCTGCCTTTCTGGATTTTACACTTTTTTCAGATGGCCCTTTTGACCGGGGGGCAGTGAGACTTCATTGTAGTGCAGATATCCTTTGCAAGCTTGCTTGGTTGGCCAAAAAGGGCATATGCGTTTTTTCCTGAATATATTCAGGAATAAACGCATATGCCCTTTTTGGCCAAGTGCATCATTGTGGACGTTCTGCCTCTTTTCCTATGCTTTACATGCAATTCCAGTCTACCTCCTGAAATCGGTTTCCTGCAATTCTGCCCCGCTTTCAAGTCCTCTTGGCAGCCTTACATCAGTATATTTTTGGACGATAGCTGTCATTTATAACTCTGCAGGTTTGTGAATTACAGTGCCCCTGAGCTCCTTTCTTCAACTCGCTTTCTTGTGAGCTGTCCGCAACACCGCAGGATTGCTTCAGGCCCTAGTGTAGTTCCGGCATTGCACACTGAGCCTTTGGTTAATTCCTCTTCCTGGTGGGAAATGAGAGTTAAATTTGCCCATCCAGACACCTCCAGCTAGTCTCTCATTTGTTCTCCCTATTCCTGTTCATCTTACGCAGAAATTACTAACTGTGCCAAACAGGAGTTTAAAGGCACTGACTCTCCAAGTGGGGTCAGTGTTAGTAAAGCGTCGGAAATGTTGCACCCGAGTACCAGGGGACGAAAACTGACACACATTTGAACACGTTTCCCGATCACACGGTGGATCATACTCTGGGTTCCACATGCATGTTTTAGCTGAAAGAATAATCCCTTAAACCTGGAGAGTTGAGACCCATGGAATGGGTACCATGCAATATGACTTCAAAGGGTCTGCATTTGCTCACCAAACCTCACCAATCCTATCCCTGTTGCGTTTATGCCGCTGTACAGACGCTTGATTCTCTTTCGGAGACATATAAATCCATAGGTTTTAAGATTCTTACTAGTCAGGTATATTCTTAGGCGTTTAATATGGGGTGTTGAGTCCACTTCGTTGAGCAAGGAGTAGCCATTGTCTGTTACATATTTGGCTTATGGAACGGTAACTGTGCTAATTTCAATCTCTGGTTTTATGCAGCACCCCAACTCACCTTTCCCCTTAAGCAAGCATAAGTTGGTTTTCTACATTTGAGACCGTGTTCTGTTTTGTAATTCAGTTCCTGTGTAGCCAAGTTTACATTCCGTGTAGTAGAGATATCTTATGATGTTTCTTTTTCTGTGTGACTTATTTCACTTAGAATCATCGTACCTGAATGCACTTATTATGCTGCTACGGGCCTGATGACATAGATTTCATTGCTGAGTGATATTGCATTGTACGTAAGTACCACAACTTCTTTATCCGTTTTTTGCTTTCTGTGATATTGAACTTGTACCGTAAACGAGGTTCTTGTAAACAGAGCCATCCCAAACTTTTGGGTGGCTGTGTCTTTTTGATTTTAATTTCCCTAAGCTATAGGACCATAAGTGGGAGTGCCCTAGGCTCTGTTGCTTTGTTTTTTAGATGTTTCAGGAAACACCATACACTTCTCCAGAGTGGCTGTTGGCAATTTACATTCCGCCCATCAGCATAACAAGGCTCCCATTTCTCCATGGCCTGTCCTGCCTTTCTGGATTTTACACTTTTTTCAGATGGCCCTTTTGACCTGGGGGCAGTGAGACTTCATTGTAGTGCAGATTTCCTTTGCAAGCTTGCTTGGTTGGCCAAAAAGGGCATGTGCGTTTTGTCCTGAATATTCATTAAAAAACGCATACTCCCTTTTTGGCCAAGTGCATCATTGTGGACGTTCTGCCTCTTTTCCTATGCTTTACATGCAATTCCAGTCTACCTCCTGAAATTGGTTTCCTGCAATTCTGCCCTGTTTTCAAGTCCTCTTGGCAGCCTTACTTCAATATATTTTTGGACGATAGCTGTCATTTATAACTCTGCAGGTTTGTGAATGACAGTGCCCCTGAGCTCCTTTCTTCAACTCGCTTTCTTGTGATCTGGCCGCAACACCGCTGGATTGCTTCAGGCCCTAGTGTGGTTCCGGCATGGCACGCTGAGCCTTTGGTTAATTCCTCTTCCTGGTTGGAAATGAGAGTGAAATTTGCCCATCCAGACACCTCCAGCTAGTCTCTCATTGGTTCTCCCTATTCCTGTTCATTTTCCGCAGAAATTACAAACTGGGCCAAACAGGAGGTTAAAGGCCCTGACTCTCCAAGTGGGGAGAGTGTTTGTAAAGCGTCTGGAATGTTGCACCCGAGTACCAGGGGACGAAAACTGAGACACATTTGAACACGTTTCCCGAACGCACGGTGGATCATACTCTGGGTTCCACATGCATGTTTTAGCTGAAAGAAGAATCCCTTAAACCTGGAGAGTTGAGACCCATGGAATGGGTACCATGCAATATGACTTCAAAGGGTCTGCATTTGCTCACCGAACCTCACCAATCCTATCACTGCTGCGTTTATGCCGCTGTACACACGCTTGATTCTCTTTCAGAGACATATAAATCCATAGGTTTTCAGATTCTTACTAGTCAGGTATATTCTTAGGCGTTTAATATGGGGTGTTGAGTCCACTTCGTTGAGCAAGGAGTAGCTCTTGTCTATTACATATTTGGCTTATGGAACGGTATCTGTGTTTATTTCAATCTCTGGTTTTATGCAGCACCCCAACTCACCTTTCCCCTTAAGCAAGCATAAGTTGGTTTTCTGCATTTGAGACCCTGTTCTGTTTTGTAATTCAGTTCCTGTGTAGCCAAGGTTACACCCGGTGTAGTAGTGATATCTTATGATGTTTCTTTTTCTGTGTGACTTATTTCACTTAGAATCATCGTACCTGAATCCACTCATTATGCTGCTACGGGCCTGATGACATAGATTTCATTGCTGAGTGATATTGCATTGTACGTAAGTACCACAACGTCTTTATCCATTTTTCGCTTTCTGCGGTATTGAATTTGTACCGTAAATGAGGTTCTTGTAAACAGAGCCGTCCAAACTTTGGGGTGGCTGTTTCTTTTTGATTTTAATTTCCCTAAGCTATAGGACCATAAGTGGAAGTGCCCTAGGCTGTGTTGCTTTGTATTTTAGATGTTTCAGGAAACACCATACACTTCTCCAAAGTGGCTGTTGGCAATTTACATCCTGCCCAGCAGCATAACAATGCTCCCAGTTCTCCATGGCCTCTCCTGCCTTTCTGGATTTTACACTTTTTTCAGATGGCCATTTTGACGGGGGGGCAGTGAGACATCATTTTAGTGCAGATTTCTTTGCAAGCTTGCTTGGTTGGCCAAAAAGGGCGTATGCGTTTTTTCCTGAATATATTCAGGAAAAAACGCATACGCCCTTTTTGGCCAAGTGCATCATTGTGGACGTTCTGCCTCTTTTCCTATGCTTTACATGCAATTCCAGTCTACCTCCTGAAATCGGTTTCCTGCAATTCTGCCCCAGTTTCAAGTCCTCTTGGCAGCCTTACTTCAATATATTTTTGGACGATTGCTGTCATTTATAACTCTGCATGTTTGTGAATGATAGTGCCCCTGAGCTCCTTTCTTCAACTCGCTTTCTTGTGAGCTGGCCACAACACCGCAGGATTGCTTCAGGCCCTACTGTGGTTCCGGCATGGCACGCTGAGCCTTTGGTTAATTCCTCTTCCTGGTTGGAAATGAGAGTTAAATTTGCCCGTCCAGACACCTCCAGCTAGTCTCTCATTGGTTCTCTCTATTCCTGTTCATTTTCCGCAGAAATTGCAAACTCGGCCAAACAGGAGTTTAAAGGCACTGACTCTCCAAGTGGTGAGAGTGTTAGTAAAGCGTCTGGAATGTTGCACCCGAGTACCAGGGGATGAAAACTCAGACACATTTGAACACGTTTCCCGATCGCACAGTGGATCATACTCTGGGTTCCACATGCATGTTTTAGCTGAAGGAAGAATCCCTTAAACCTGGAGAGTTGAGACCCATGGAATGGGTACCATGCAATATGACTTCAAAGGGTCTGCATTTGCTCACCGAACCTCACCAGTCCTTTCACTGCTGCATTTATGCTGCTGTACACATGCTTGATTCTCTTTCTGAGATATATAAATCCATAGGTTTTAATATTCTTACTAGTCAGGTATATTCTTAGGCGTTTAATATGGGGTGTTGAGTCCACTTCTTTGAGCAAGGAGTAGCTCTTGTCTATTACATATTTGGCTTATGGAACGGTATCTTTGCTAATTTCAATCTCTGGTTTTATGCAGCACCCCAACTCACCTTTCCCCTTAAGCACGCATAAGTTGGTGTTCTACATTTGAGACCCTGTTCTGTTTTGTAATTCATTCCTGTGTAGCCAAGTTTACATTCCGTTTAGTAGTGATATCTTATGATGTTTCTTTTTCTGTGTGACTTATTTCACTTAGAATCATTGTACCTGAATCCACTCATTATGCTGCTACAGGCATGATAACATAGATTTCATTGCTGAGTGATATTGCATTGTACATAAGTACCACAACTTCTTTATCCATTTTTCGCTTTCTGTGATATTGAACTTGTACCGTAAACGAGGTTCTTGTAAACAGAACCATCCCAAATTTTGGGGTGGCTGTGCCTTTTTGATTTTAATTTCCCTAAGCTATAGGACCATAAGTGGAAGTGCCCTAGGGTCTGTTGCTTTGTTTTTTGGATGTTTCAGGAAACACCATACACTTCTCCAGAGTGGCTGTTGGCAGTTTACATCCCGCCCATCAGCATAACAAGGCTCCCATTTCTCCATGGCCTGTCTTGCCTTTCTGGATTTTACACTTTTTTCAGATGGCCCTTTTGACCGGGGGGCAGTGAGACTTCATTGTAGTGCAGATTTCCTTTGCAAGCTTGCTTGGTTGGCCAAAAAGGGCATATGCGTTTTATCCTGAATATATTCAGGAAAAAACGCATACGCCCTTTTTGGCCAAGTGCATCATTGTGGACGTTCTGCCTCTTTTCCTATGCTTTACATGCAATTCCAGTCTACCTCCTGAAATCGGTTTCCTGCAATTCTGCTCCACTTTCAAGTCCTCTTGGCACCTTACTTCAACATATTTTTGAACGATAGCTGTCATTTATAACTCTGCAGGTTTGTGAATTACAGTGCCCCTGAGCTCCTTTCTTCAACTTGCTTTCTTGTGAGCTGGCCGCAACACCGCAGGATTGCTTCAGGCCCTAGTGTGGTTCTGGCATGGCACGCTGAGCCTTTGGTTAATTCCTCTTCCTGGTGAGAAATGAGAGTTAAATTTGCCCGTCCAGAAACCTCCAGCTAGTCTCTCATTGGTTCTCCCTATTCCTGTTGAATTTCCGAAGGAATTGCAAACTGGGCCGAACAGGAGGTTAAAGGCACTGACTCTACAAGTGGGGAGAGTGTTACTAAAGCGTCTGGAATGTTGCAGCCGAGTACCAGGGGACGAAAACTGAGACACATTTGAACATGTTTCCCGAATGCACGGTGGATCATACTCTGGGTTCCACATGCATGTTTTAGCTGAAGGAAGAATCCCTTAAACCTGGAGAGTTGAGACCCATGGAATGGGTACCATGTAATATGACTTCAAAGGTTCTGCATTTGCTCACCGAACCTCACCAATCCTATCACTGCTGCGTTTATGCCGCTGTACACACACTTGATTCTCTTTCGGAGACATATAAATCCATAGGTTTTAAGATTCTTACTAGTCAGGTATATTCTTAGGCGTTTAATATGGGGTGTTGAGTCCACTTCGTTGAGCAAGGAGTAGCTCTTGTTATTACATATTTGGCTTATGGAATGGTATCTGTGCTAATTTGAATCTCTGGTTTTATGCAGCACCCCAACTCACCTTTCCCCTTCAGCAAGCATAAGCTGGTTTTCTACATTTGAGACCCTGTTCTGATTTGTAATTCAGTTCCTCTGTAGTCAAGTTTACATTCCGTGTACTAGTGATATCTTCTGATGTTTCTTTTTCTGTGTGACTTATTTCACTTAGAATCATCGTACCTGAATCCACTCATTATGCTGCTACGGGCCTGATGACATAGATTTCATTGCTGAGTGATATTGCATTGTACGTAAGTACCACAACTTCTTTATCCATTTTTCGCTTTCTGTGATATTGAACTTGTACCGTAAACGAGGTTCTTGTAAACAGAGCCTTCCCAAACTTTGGGGTGGCTGTGTCTTTTTGATTTTAATTTCCCTAAGCTATAGGACCATAAGTGGAAGTGCCCCAGGCTCTGTTGCTTTGTTTTTTAGATGTTTCAGGAAACACCATACACTTCTCCAGAGTGGCTGTTGGCAATTAACATCCCAACCATCAGCATAACAAGGCTCCCAGTTCTCCATGGCCTGTCCTGCCTTTCTGGATTTTACACTTTTTTCAGGTGGCCCTTTTGAGCGTGGGTCAGTGAGACTTCAATGTAGTGCAGACTTCCTTTGCAATCTTGCTTGGTTGGCCAAAAATGGCGTATGCGTTTTTTCCTGAATATATTCAGGAAAAAACGCATACGCCCTTTTTCGCCAAGTGCATCATTGTGGATGTTCTGCCTCTTTTCCTATGGTTTACATGCAATTCCAGTCTACCTCCTGAAATCGGTTTCCTGCAATTCTGCCCCGCTTTCAAGTCCTCTTGGCAGCCTTACTTCAATATATTTTTGGACGATAGCTGTCATGTATAACTTTGCAGATTTTGGAATTACAGTGCCCCTGAGTTCCTTTCTTCAACTCGTTTTCTTGTGAGCTGGCCGCAACACCACATGATTGCTTCAGGCCCTAGTGTGGTTCCGGCATGGCACGCTGAGCCTTTGGTTAATTCCTCTTCCTCGTGGGAAATGAGAGTTAAATTTGCCCGTCCAGACACCTCCAGCTAGTCTCTCATTGGTTCTCCCTATTCCTGTTGATTTTCCGAAGAAATTGCAAACTGGGCCAAACAGGACGTTAAAGGCACTGTCTCTCCAAGTGGGGAGAGTGTTAGTAAAGCGTCTGGAATGTTGCACCCGAGTACCAGGGGACGAAAACTGAGACACATTTGAACACGTTTCCCGAACACACGGTGGATCATACTCTGGGTTCCACATGCATGTTTTAGCTGAAGGACGAATCCCTTAAACCTGGAGAGTTGAAACCCATGGAATGGGTACCATGCAATATGACTTCAAAGGGTTTGCATTTGCTCACCGAACCTCACCAATCCTATTACTGCTGCGTTTATGCCACTGTACACACGCTTGATTCTCTTTCGGAGACATATAAATCCATAGGTTTTCAGATTCTTACTAGTCAGGTATATTCTTAGGCGTTTAATATGGGGTGTTGAGTCCACTTCGTTGAGCAAGGAGTAGCTCTTGTCTATTACATATTTGGCTTATGGAACGGTATCTGTGTTTATTTCAATCTCTGGTTTTATGCAGCACCCCAACTCACCTTTCCCCTTAAGCAAGCATAAGTTGGTTTTCTACATTTGAGACCCTGTTTTGTTTTGTAATTCAGTTCCTGTGTAGCCAAGGTAACACCCCATGTAGTAGTCATATCTTATGATGTTTCTTTTTCTGTGTGACTTATTTCACTTAGAATCATCGTACCTGAATCCACTCATTATGCTGCTACGGGCCTGATGACATAGATTTCATTGCTGAGTGATATTGCATTGTACGTAAGTACCACAACGTCTTTATCCATTTTTCGCTTTCTGCGATATTGAACTTGTACCGTAAACGAGGTTCTTGTAAACAGAGCTGTCGAAAACTTTGGGGTGGCTGTGTCTTTTTGATTTTAATTTCCCTAAGCTATAGGACCATAAGTGGAAGTGCCCTAGGCTCTGTTGCTTTGTTTTTTAGATGTTTCAGGAAACACCATACACTTCTCCAGAGTGGCTGTTGGCAATATACATCCCGCCCATCAGCATAACAAGGCTCCCAGTTCTCCATGGCCTGTCCTGACTTTCTGGATTTTACACTTTTTTCCGAAGGCCCTTTTGACCAGGGGGCAGTGAGACTTCATTGTAGTGCAGATTTCCTTTGCAAGCTTGCTTGGTTGGCGAAAAAGGGCGTATGCGTTTTTTCCTGCAGAAAAAAACGCATACGCCCTTTTTGGCCAAGTGCATCATTGTGGACGTTCTGCCTCTTTTCCTATTCTTTACATGCAATTCCAGTCTACCTCCTGAAATCGGTTTCCTGCAATTCTGCCCCGCTTTCAAGTCCTCTTGGCAGCCTTAATTCAATATATTTTTGGATGATAGCTGTCATTTATAACTCTGCAGGTTTGTGAATTACAGTGCCCCTGAGCTCCTTTCTTCAACTCGCTTTCTTGTGAGCTGGCCGGAACACCGCAGGATTGCTTCATGCCCTAGAGTGGTTCCGGCATGGCACGCTGACCCTTTGGTTAATTCCTCTTCCTGGTGGGAAATGAGAGTTAAATTTGCCCGTCCAGACACCTCCAGCTAGTCTCTCATTGGTTCTCCCTATTCCTGTTCATTTTCCGCAGAAATTGCAAACTGGGCCAAACAGGAGTTTAAATGCACTGACTCTCCAAGTGGGGAGAGTGTTAGTAAAGCGTCTGGAATGTTGCACCCGAGTACCAGGGGATGAAAACTGAGACACATTTGAACACATTTCCCGATCACACAGTGGATCATACTCTGGGTTCCACATGCATGTTTTAGCTGAAGGAAGAATCCCTTAAACCTGGAGAGTTGAGACCCATGGAATGGGTATCATGCAATATGACTTCAAAGGGTCTGCATTTGCTCACCGAACCTCACCATCCTATCACTGCTGCGTTTATGCCACTGTACACACGCTTGATTCTCTTTCGGAGACATATAAATCCATAGGTTTTAAGATTCTTATTAGTCAGGTATATTTTTAGGCGTTTAATATGGGGTGTTGAGTCCACTCCGTTGAGCAAGGAGTAGCTCTTGTCTATTACATATTTGGCTTATGGAACGGTATCTGTGCTACTTTCAATCTCTGGTTTTATGCAGCACCCCAACTCACCTTTCCCCTTAAGCAAGCAAAAGTTGGTTTTCTACATTTGAGACCCTGTTCTGTTTTGTAATTCAGTTCCTGTGTAGCCAACTTTACATTCCGTGTAGTAGTGTTATCTTATGATGTTTCTTTTTCTGTGTGACTTATTTCACTTAGAATCATCATACCTGAATCCACTCATTATGCTGCTACGGGCCTGATGACATAGATTTCATTGCTGAGTGATATTGTATTGTACATACGTACCACAACGTCTTTGTCCATTTTTCGCTTTCTGTGATATTGAACTTGTACCGTAATCGAGGTTCTTGTAAACAGAGCCGTCCCAACCTTTGGGGTGGCTGTGTCTTTTTGATTTTAATTTCCCTAAGCTATAGGACCATAAGTGGAAGTGCCCTAGGCTCTGTTGCTTTGTTTTTTAGATGTGTCAGGAAACACCATACACTTCTCCACAGTGGCTGTTGGCAATTTCCATCCCGCGCATCAACATAACAAGGCTCCCAGTTCTCCATGGCCTCTCCTGCCTTTCTGGATTTTACACTTTTTTCAGATGGCCCTTTTGACCTGGGGGCAGTGAGACTTCATTGTAGTGCAGATTTCCTTTGCAAGCTTGCTTGGTTGGCCAAAAAGGGCGTATGCGTTTTTTCCTGCAAGAAAAAACGCATATGCCCTTTTTGGCCAAGTTCATCATTGAGGACGTTCTGCCTCTTTTCCTATGCTTTACATGCAATTCCAGTCTACATCCTGAAATCAGTTTCCTGCAATTTTGCTCCGCTTTCAAGTCCTCTTGGCGGCCTTACTTCAATATATTTTTGGACGATAGCTGTCATTTATAACTCTGCAGGTTTGTGAATGATAGTGCCCCTGAGCTCCTTTCTTCAACTCGCTTTCTTGTGAGCTGGCCGCAACACGGCAGGATTGCTTCAGGCCCTAGTGTGGTTCCGGCACGGCACTCTGAGTCTTTGGTTAATTCCTCTTCCTGCTGGGAAATGAGAGTTAAATTTGCCCGTCCAGACACCTCCAGCTAGTCTCTCATTGGTTCTCCCTATTCCAGTTCATTTTCCACGGAAATGGCAAACTGGACCAAACAGGAGGTTAAAGGCACTGACTCTCCAAGTGGGGAGAGTGTTAGTAAAGCGTCTGGAATGTTGCACCCGAGTACCAGGGGTCGAAAACTGAGACACATTTGAACACGTTTCCTGATCACACGGTGGATCATACTCTGGGTTCCACATGCATGTTTTAGCTGAAGGAAGAATCCATTAAACCTGCAGAGTTGAGAACCATGGAATGGGTACCATGCAATATGACTTCAAAGGGTCTGCATTTGCTCACCGAACCTCACCAATCCTATCACAGCTGCGATTATGCCGCTGTACACACGCTTGATTGTGTTTCGGAGACATATCAATCCATAGGTTTTAAGATTCTTACTAGTCAGGTATATTCTTAGGCGTTTAATATGGGGTGTTGAGTCCACTTCGTTGAGCAAGGAGTAGCTCTTGTCTATTACTTATTTGGCTTATGGAACGGTATCTGTGCTAATTTCAATCTCTGGTTTTATGCAGCACCCCAACTCACCTTTCCCCTTAAGCAAGCATAAGTTGGTTGTCTACATTTGAGACCCTGTTCTGTTTTGTAATTCAGATCCTGTGTAGCCAAGTCTACATTCCGTGTATTAGTGATATCTTATGATGTTTCTTTTTCTGTGTGACTTATTTCACTTAGAATCATCGTACCTGAATCCACTCATTATGCTGCTTCGGGCCTGATGACATAGATTTCATTGCTGAGTGATATTGCATTGTACGTAAGTACCACAACTTCTTTATCCATTTTTCGCTTTCTGTGATATTGAACTTGTACCGTAAACGAGGTTCTTGTAAACCGAGCCATCCCAAACTTTGCGGTGGCTGTGTCTTTTTGATTTTAATTTCCCTAAGCTATAGGACCATAAGTGGAAGTGCCCTAGGCTCTGTTGCTTTGTTTTGTAGATGTTTCAGGAAACACCATACACTTCTCAAGAGTGGCTGTTGGCAATTTTCATCCCGCCCTTCAGCATGACAAGGCTCCCAGTTCTCCATGGCCTGTCCTGCCTTTCTGGATTTTACACTTTTTTCAGATGTCATTTTTGACTTGGGGGCAGTGAGACTTCATTGTAATGCAGATTTCCTTTGCAAGCTTGCTTGGTTGGCCAAAAAGGGCATATGCGTTTTTTCCTGCAGGAAAAAACGCATACGCCCTTTTTGGCCAAGTGCATCATTGTGGACGTTCTGCCTCTTTTCCTATGCTTTACATGCAATTCCAGTCTACCTCCTGAAATCGGTTTCCTGCAATTCTGCCCCGGTTTCAAGTCCTCTTGGCAGCCTTACTTCAATATATTTTTGGACGATAGCTGTCATTTATAACTCTGCAGGTTTGTGAATTACAGTGCCCCTGAGCTCCTTTCTTCAACTCGCTTTCTTGTGAGCTGGCCGGAACACCGCAGGATTGCTTCATGCCCTAGAGTGGTTCCGGCATGGCACGCTGACCCTTTGGTTAATTCCTCTTCCTTGTGGGAAATGAGAGTTAAATTTGCCCGTCCAGACACCTCCAGCTAGTCTCTCATTGGTTCTCCCAATTCCTGTTCATTTTCCGCAGAAATTGCAAACTGGGCCAAACAGGAGTTTAAATGCACTGACTCTCCAAGTGGGGAGAGTGTTAGTAAAGCGTCTGGAATGTTGCACCCGAGTACCAGGAGATGAAAACTGAGACACATTTGAACACATTTCCCGATCACACAGTGGATCATACTCTGGGTTCCACATGCATGTTTTAGCTGAAGGAAGAATCCCTTAAACCTGGAGAGTTGAGACCCATGGAATGGGTACCATGCAATATGACTTCAAAGGGTCTGCATTTGCTCACCGAACCTCACCATCCTATCACTGCTGCGTTTATGCCACTGTACACACGCTTGATTCTCTTTTGGAGACATATAAATCCATAGGTTTTAAGATTCTTACTAGTCAGGTATATTCTTAGGCGTTTAATATGGGGTGTTGAGTCCACTCCGTTGAGCAAGGAGCAGCTCTTGTCTATTACATATTTGGCTTATGGAACGGTATCTGTGCTACTTTCAATCTCTGGTTTTATGCAGCACCCCAACTCACCTTTCCCCTTCAGCAAGCAAAAGTTGGTTTTCTACATTTGAGATCCTGTTCTATTTTGTAATTTAGTTCCTGGGTAGCCAAGTTTACATTCCGTGTAGTAGTGTTATCTTATGATGTTTCTTTTTCTGTGTGACTTATTTCACTTAGAATCATCATACCTGAATCCACTCATTATGCTGCTACGGGCCTGATGACATAGATTTCATTGCTGAGTGATATTGCATTGTACGTACGTACCACAACGTCTTTGTCCATTTTTCGCTTTCTGTGATATTGAACTTGTACCGTAAACGAGGTTCTTGTAATCAGAGCCGTCCCAACTTTTGGGGTGGCTGTGTCTTTTTGATTTTAATTTCCCTAAGCTATAGGACAATAAGTGGAAGTGCCCTAGGCTCTGTTGCTTTGTTTTTTAGATGTTTCAGGAAACACCATACACTTCTCCAGAGTGGCTGTTGGCAATTTCCATCCCGCGCATCAACATAACAAGTCTCCCAGTTCTCCATGGCCTCTCCTGCCTTTCTGGATTTTACACTTTTTTCAGATGGCCCTTTTGACCAGGGGGCAGTGAGACTTCATTGTAGTGCAGATTTCCTTTGCAAGCTTGCTTGGTTGGCCAAAAAGGGCGTATGCGTTTTTTCCTGCAGGAAAAAACGCATACGCCCTTTTTGGCCAAGTGCATCATTGTGGACGTTCTGCCTCTTTTCCTATGCTTTACATGCAATTCCAGTCTACCTCCTGAAATCGGTTTCCTGCAATTCTGCTCCACTTTCAAGTCCTCTTGGCAGCCTTACTTCAACATATTTTTGAACGATAGCTGTCATTTATAACTCTGCAGTTTTGTGAATTACAGTACCCCTGAGCTCCTTTCTTCAACTTGCTTTCTTGTGAGCTGGCCGCAACACCGCAGGATTGCTTCAGGCCCTAGTGTGGTTCTGGCATGGCACGCTGAGCCTTTGGTTAATTCCTCTTCCTGGTGGGAAATGAGAGTTAAATTTGCCCGTCCAGACACCTCCAGCTAGTCTCTCATTGGTTCTCCCTATTCCTGTTGATTTTCCGAAGGAATTGCAAACTGGGCCAAACAGGAGGTTAAAGGCACTGACTCTCCAAGTGGGGAGAGTGTTAGTAAAGCGTCTGGAATGTTGCACCCGAGTACCAGGGGACGAAAACTGAGACACATTTGAACAAGTTTCCCGAACGCACAGTGGATCATACTCTGGGTTCCACATGCATGCTTTAGCTGAAGGAAGAATCCCTTAAACCTGGAGAATTGAGACCCATGGAATGGATACCATGTAATATGACTTCAAAGGCTCTGCATTTGCTCACCGAACTTCACCAATCCTATCACTGCTGCGTTTATGCCGCTGTACACACACTTGATTCTCTTTCGGAGACATATAAATCCATAGGTTTTAAGATTCTTACTAGTCAGGTATATTCTTAGGCGTTTAATATGGGGTGTTGAGTCCACTTCGTTGAGCAAGGAGTAGCTCTTGTTATTACATATTTGGCTTATGGAACGGTATCTGTGCTAATTTGAATCTCTGGTTTTATGCAGCACCCCAACTCACCTTTCCCCTTCAGCAACCATAAGCTGGTTTTCTACATTTGAGACCCTGTTCTGATTTGTAATTCAGTTCCTCTGTAGCCAAGTTTACATTCCGTGTACTAGTGATATCTTCTGATGTTTCTATTTCTGTGTGACTTATTTCACTTAGAATCATCGTACCTGAATCCACTCATTATGCTGCTACGGGCCTGATGACATAGATTTCATTGCTGAGTGATATTGCATTGTACGTAAGTACCACAACTTCTTTATCCATTTTTCGCTTTCTGTGATATTGAACTTGTACCGTAAACGAGGTTCTTGTAAACCGAGCCATCCCAAACTTTGCGGTGGCTGTGTCTTTTGGATTTTAATTTCCCTAAGCTATAGGACCATAAGTGGAAGTGCCCTAGGCTCTGTTGCTTTGTTTTGTAGATGTTTCAGGAAACACCATACACTTCTCAAGAGTGGCTGTTGGCAATTTTCATCCCGCCCTTCAGCATGACAAGGCTCCCAGTTCTCCATGGCCTGTCCTGCCTTTCTGGATTTTACACTTTTTTCAGATGTCATTTTTGACTTGGGGGCAGTGAGACTTCATTGTAATGCAGATTTCCTTTGCAAGCTTGCTTGGTTGGCCAAAAAGGGCATATGCGTTTTTTCCTGCAGGAAAAAACGCATACGCCCTTTTTGGCCAAGTGCATCATTGTGGACGTTCTGCCTCTTTTCCTATGCTTTACATGCAATTCCAGTCTACCTCCTGAAATCGGTTTCCTGCAATTCTGCCCCGGTTTCAAGTCCTCTTGGCAGCCTTACTTCAATATATTTTTGGACGATAGCTGTCATTTATAACTCTGCAGGTTTGTGAATTACAGTGCCCCTGAGCTCCTTTCTTCAACTCGCTTAATTGTGAGCTGGCCGGAACACCGCAGGATTGCTTCATGCCCTAGAGTGGTTCCGGCATGGCACGCTGACCCTTTGGTTAATTCCTCTTCCTTGTGGGAAATGAGAGTTAAATTTGCCCGTCCAGACACCTCCAGCTAGTCTCTCATTGGTTCTCCCAATTCCTGTTCATTTTCCGCAGAAATTGCAAACTGGGCCAAACAGGAGTTTAAATGCACTGACTCTTCAAGTGGGGAGAGTGTTAGTAAAGCGTCTGGAATGTTGCACCCGAGTACCAGGAGATGAAAACTGAGACACATTTGAACACATTTCCCGATCACACAGTGGATCATACTCTGGGTTCCACATGCATGTTTTAGCTGAAGGAAGAATCCCTTAAACCTGGAGAGTTGAGACCCATGGAATGGGTACCATGCAATATGACTTCAAAGGGTCTGCATTTGCTCACCGAACCTCACCATCCTATCACTGCTGCGTTTATGCCACTGTACACACGCTTGATTCTCTTTTGGAGACATATAAATCCATAGGTTTTAAGATTCTTACTAGTCAGGTATATTCTTAGGCGTTTAATATGGGGTGTTGAGTCCACTCCGTTGAGCAAGGAGCAGCTCTTGTCTATTACATATTTGGCTTATGGAACGGTATCTGTGCTACTTTCAATCTCTGGTTTTATGCAGCACCCCAACTCACCTTTCCCCTTCAGCAAGCAAAAGTTGGTTTTCTACATTTGAGACCCTGTTCTATTTTGTAATTTAGTTCCTGTGTAGCCAAGTTTACATTCCGTGTAGTAGTGTTATCTTATGATGTTTCTTTTTCTGTGTGACTTATTTCACTTAGAATCATCATACCTGAATCCACTCATTATGCTGCTACGGGCCTGATGACATAGATTTCATTGCTGAGTGATATTGCATTGTACGTACGTACCACAACGTCTTTGTCCATTTTTCGCTTTCTGTGATATTGAACTTGTACCGTAAACGAGGTTCTTGTAATCAGAGCCGTCCCAACTTTTGGGGTGGCTGTGTCTTTTTGATTTTAATTTCCCTAAGCTATAGGACCATAAGTGGAAGTGCCCTAGGCTCTGTTGCTTTGTTTTTTAGATGTTTCAGGAAACACCATACACTTCTCCAGAGTGGCTGTTGGCAATTTCCATCCCGCGCATCAACATAACAAGTCTCCCAGTTCTCCATGGCCTCTCCTGCCTTTCTGGATTTTACACTTTTTTCAGATGGCCCTTTTGACCAGGGGGCAGTGAGACTTCATTGTAGTGCAGATTTCCTTTGCAAGCTTGCTTGGTTGGCCAAAAAGGGCGTATGCGTTTTTTCCTGCAGGAAAAAACGCATACGCCCTTTTTAGCCAAGTTCATCATTGTGGACGTTCTGCCTCTTTTCCTATGCTTTACATGCAATTCCAGTCTACCTCCTGAAATCGGTTTCCTGCAATTCTGCTCCACTTTCAAGTCCTCTTGGCAGCCTTACTTCAACATATTTTTGAACGATAGCTGTCATTTATAACTCTGCAGTTTTGTGAATTACAGTGCCCCTGAGCTCCTTTCTTCAACTTGCTTTCTTGTGAGCTGGCCGCAACACCGCAGGATTGCTTCAGGCCCTAGTGTGGTTCTGGCATGGCACGCTGAGCCTTTGGTTAATTCCTCTTCCTGGTGGGAAATGAGAGTTAAATTTGCCCGTCCAGACACCTCCAGCTAGTCTCTCATTGGTTCTCCCTATTCCTGTTGATTTTCCGAAGGAATTGCAAACTGGGCCAAACAGGAGGTTAAAGGCACTGACTCTCCAAGTGGGGAGAGTGTTAGTAAAGCGTCTGGAATGTTGCACCCGAGTACCAGGGGACGAAAACTGAGACACATTTGAACAAGTTTCCCGAACGCACAGTGGATCATACTCTGGGTTCCACATGCATGCTTTAGCTGAAGGAAGAATCCCTTAAACTTGGAGAATTGAGACCCATGGAATGGATACCATGTAATATGACTTCAAAGGCTCTGCATTTGCTCACCGAACCTCACCAATCCTATCACTGCTGCGTTTATGCCGCTGTACACACACTTGATTCTCTTTCGGAGACATATAAATCCATAGGTTTTAAGATTCTTACTAGTCAGGTATATTCTTAGGCATTTAATATGGGGTGTTGAGTCCACTTCGTTGAGCAAGGAGTAGCTCTTGTTATTACATATTTGGCTTATGGAACGGTATCTGTGCTAATTTGAATCTCTGGTTTTATGCAGCACCCCAACTCACCTTTCCCCTTTAGCAACCATAAGCTGGTTTTCTACATTTGAGACCCTGTTCTGATTTGTAATTCAGTTCCTCTGTAGCCAAGTTTACATTCCGTGTACTAGTGATATCTTCTGATGTTTCTATTTCTGTGTGACTTATTTCACTTAGAATCATCGTACCTGAATCCACTCATTATGCTGCTACGGGCCTGATGACATAGATTTCATTGCTGAGTGATATTGCATTGTACGTAAGTACCACAACTTCTTTATCCATTTTTCGCTTTCTGTGATATTGAACTTGTACCGTAAACGAGGTTGTTGTAAACCGAGCCATCCCAAACTTTGCGGTGGCTGTGTCTTTTGGATTTTAATTTCCCTAAGCTATAGGACCATAAGTGGAAGTGCCCTAGGCTCTGTTGCTTTGTTTTGTAGATGTTTCAGGAAACACCATACACTTCTCAAGAGTGGCTGTTGGCAATTTTCATCCCGCCCTTCAGCATGACAAGGCTCCCAGTTCTCCATGGCCTTTCCTGCCTTTCTGGATTTTACACTTTTTTCCGATGGCCCTTTTGACCGGAGGGCAGTGAGACTTCATTGTAGTGCAGACTTCCTTTGCAATCTTGCTTGGTTGGCCAAAAAGGGCGTATGCGTTTTTTCCTGAATATATTCAGGAAAAAACGCATACGCCCTTTTTGGCCAAGTGCATCATTGTGGACGTTCTGCCTCTTTTCCTATGCTTTACATGCAATTCCAGTCTACCTCCTGAAATCGGTTTCCTGCAATTCTGCCCCGCTTTCAAGTCCTCTTGGCAGCCTTACTTCAATATATTTTTGGACGATAGCTGTCATTTATAACTTTGCAGATTTTGGAATTACAGTGCCCCTGAGATCCTTTCTTCAACTCGTTTTCTTGTGAGCTGGCCGCAACACCACATGATTGCTTCAGGCCCTAGTGTGGTTCCGGCATGGCACGCTGAGCCTTTGGTTAATTCCTCTTCCTGGTGGGAAATGAGAGTTAAATTTGCCCGTCCAGACACCTCCAGCTAGTCTCTCATTGGTTCTCCCTATTCCTGTTGATTTTCCGCAGAAATTGCAAACTGGGCCAAACAGGACGTTAAAGGCACTGTCTCTCCAAGTGGGGAGAGTGTTAGTAAAGCGTCTGGAATGTTGCACCCGAGTACCAGGGGTCGAAAACTGAGACACATTTGAACACGTTTCCCGAACACACGGTGGATCATACTCTGGGTTCCACATGCATGTTTTAGCTGAAGGGCGAATCCCTTAAACCTGGAGAGTTGAAACCCATGGAATGGGTACCATGCAATATGACTTCAAAGGGTTTGCATTTGCTCACCGAACCTCACCAATCCTATTACTGCTGCGTTTATGCCACTGTACACACGCTTGATTCTCTTTCGGAGACATATAAATCCATAGGTTTTCAGATTCTTACTAGTCAGGTATATTCTTAGGCGTTTAATATGGGGTGTTGAGTCCACTTCTTTGAGAAAGGAGTAGCTCTTGTCTATTACATATTTGGCTTATGGAACGGTATCTGTGTTTATTTCAATCTCTGGTTTTATGCAGCACCCCAACTCACCTTTCCCCTTAAGCAAGCATAAGTTGGTTTTCTACATTTGAGACCCTGTTTTGTTTTGTAATTCAGTTCCTGTGTAGCCAAGGTAACACCCCGTGTAGTAGTCATATCTTATGATGTTTCTTTTTCTGTGTGACTTATTTCACTTAGAATCATCGTACCTGAATCCACTCATTATGCTGCTACGGGCCTGATGACATAGATTTCATTGCTGAGTGATATTGCATTGTACGTAAGTACCACAACGTCTTTATCCATTTTTCACTTTCTGCGATATTGAACTTGTACCGTAAACGAGGTTCTTGTAAACAGAGCTGTCGAAAACTTTGGGGTGGCTGTGTCTTTTTTATTTTAATTTCCCTAAGCTATAGGACCATAAGTGGAAGTGCCCTAGGCTCTGTTGCTTTGTTTTTTAGATGTTTCAGGAAACACCATACACTTCTCCAGAGTGGCTGTTGGCAATATACATCCCGCCCATCAGCATAACAAGGCTCCCAGTTCTCCATGGCCTGTCCTGCCTTTCTGGATTTTACACTTTTTTCCGAAGGCCCTTTTGACCAGGGGGCAGTGAGACTTCATTGTAGTGCATATTTCCTTTGCAAGCTTGCTTGGTTGGCCAAAAAGGGCGTATGCGTTTTTTCCTGCAGGAAAAAATGCATACGCCCTTTTTGGCCAAGTGCATCATTGTGGACGTTCTGCCTCTTTTCCTATTCTTTACATGCAATTCCAGTCTACCTCCTGAAATCGGTTTCCTGCAATTCTGCCCCGCTTTCAAGTCCTCTTGGCAGCGTTAATTCAATATATTTTTGGATGATAGCTGTCATTTATAACTCTGCAAGTTTGTGAATTACAGTGCCCCTGAGCTCCTTTCTTCAACTCGCTTTCTTGTGAGCTGGCCGGAACACCGCAGGATTGCTTCATGCCCTAGAGTGGTTCCGGCATGGCACGCTGACCCTTTGGTTAATTCCTCTTCCTGGTGGGAAATGAGAGTTAAATTTGCCCGTCCAGACACCTCCAGCTAGTCTCTCATTGGTTCTCCCTATTCCTGTTCATTTTCCGCAGAAATTGCAAACTGGGCCAAACAGGAGTTTAAATGCACTGACTCTCCAAGTGGGGAGAGTGTTAGTAAAGCGTCTGGAATGTTGCACCCGAGTACCAGGGGATGAAAACTGAGACACATTTGAACACATTTCCCGATCACACAGTGGATCATACTCTGGGTTCCACATGCATGTTTTAGCTGAAGGAAGAATCCCTTAAACCTGGAGAGTTGAGACCCATGGAATGGGTACCATGCAATATGACTTCAAAGCGTCTGCATTTGCTCACCGAACCTCACCAATCTTATCACTGCTGCATTTATGCCGTTGTACACACGCTTGATTCTCTTTCGGAGACAAAAAATCCATAGGTTTTCAGATTCTTACTAGTCAGGTATATTCTTAGGCGTTTAATATGGGGTTTTGAGTCCACTTCGATGAGCAAGGAGTAGCTCTTGTCTATTACATATTTGGCTTATGGAATGGTATCTGTGCTAATTTCAATCTCTGGTTTTATGCAGCACCCCAACTCACCTTTCCCCTTAAGCAAGCATAAGTTGGTTTTCTACATTTGGGACCCTGTTCTGTTTTGTAATTCAGTTCCTGTGCAGCCAAGTTTACATTCCGTGTAGTAGTGATATCTTATGATGTTTCTTTTTCTGTGTGACTTATTTCACTTAGAATCATCGTACCTGAATCCACTCATTATGCTGCTTCGGGCCTGATGACATAGATTTCAATGCTGAGTGATATTGCATGGTACGTAAGTACCACAACTTCTTTATCCATTTTTCGCTTTCTGTGATATTGAACTTGTACCGTAAATGAGGTTCTTGTAAACAGAGCCGTCCCAAACTTTGGGGTGGCTGTGTCTTTTTGATTTTAATTTCCCTAATCTATAGGACCATAAGTGGAAGTGCCCTAAGCTCTGTTGCTTTGTTTTGTAGATGTTTCAGGAAACACCATACACTTCTCCAGAGTGGCTGCTGGCAATTTTCATCCTACCCTTCAGCATGACAAGGCTCCCAGTTCTCCACGGCCTGTCCTGACTTTCTGGATTTTACACTTTTTTCCGATGGCCCTTTTGACCAGAGGGCAGTGAGACTTCATTGTAGTGCAGACTTCCTTTGCAATCTTGCTTGGTTGGCCAAAAAGGGCGTATGCGTTTTTTCCTGAATATATTCAGGAAAAAACGCATACGCCCTTTTTGGCCAAGTGCATCATTGTGGACGTTCTGCCTCTTTTCCTATGCTTTACATGCAATTCCAGTCTACCTCCTGAAATCGGTTTCCTGCAATTCTGCCCCGCTTTCAAGTCCTCTTGGCAGCCTTACTTCAATATATTTTTGGACGATAGCTGTCATTTATAACTTTGCAGATTTTGGAATTACAGTGCCCCTGAGATCCTTTCTTCAACTCGTTTTCTTGTGAGCTGGCCGCAACACCACATGATTGCTTCAGGCCCTAGTGTGGTTCCGGCATGGCACGCTGAGCCTTTGGTTAATTCCTCTTCCTCGTGGGAAATGAGAGTTAAATTTGCCCGTCCAGACACCTCCAGCTAGTCTCTCATTGGTTCTCCCTATTCCTGTTGATTTTCCGAAGAAATTGCAAACTGGGCCAAACAGGACGTTAAAGGCACTGACTCTCCAAGTGGGGAGAGTGTTAGTAAAGCGTCTGGAATGTTGCACCCGAGTACCAGGGGACGAAAACTGAGACACATTTGAACACGTTTCCCGAACACACGGTGGATCATACTCTGGGTTCCACATGCATGTTTTAGCTGAAGGGCGAATCCCTTAAACCTGGAGAGTTGAAACCCATGGAATGGGTACCATGCAATATGACTTCAAAGGGTTTGCATTTGCTCACCGAACCTCACCAATCCTATTACTGCTGCGTTTATGCCACTGTACACACGCTTGATTCTCTTTCGGAGACATATAAATCCATAGGTTTTCAGATTCTTACTAGTCAGGTATATTCTTAGGCGTTAAATATGGGGTGTTGAGTCCACTTCGTTGAGCAAGGAGTAGCTCTTGTCTATTACATATTTGGCTTATGGAACGGTATCTGTGTTTATTTCAATCTCTGGTTTTATGCAGCACCCCAACTCACCTTTCCCCTTAAGCAAGCATAAGTTGGTTTTCTACATTTGAGACCCTGTTTTGTTTTGTAATTCAGTTCCTGTGTAGCCAAGGTAACACCCCGTGTAGTAGTCATATCTTATGATGTTTCTTTTTCTGTGTGACTTATTTCACTTAGAATCATCGTACCTGAATCCACTCATTATGCTGCTACGGGCCTGATGACATAGATTTCATTGCTGAGTGATATTGCATTGTACGTAAGTACCACAACGTCTTTATCCATTTTTCGCTTTCTGCGATATTGAACTTGTACCGTAAACGAGGTTCTTGTAAACAGAGCTGTCGAAAACTTTGGGGTGGCTGTGTCTTTTTGATTTTAATTTCCCTAAGCTATAGGACCATAAGTGGAAGTGCCCTAGGCTCTGTTGCTTTGTTTTTTAGATGTTTCAGGAAACACCATACACTTCTCCAGAGTGGCTGTTGGCAATATACATCCCGCCCATCAGCATAACAAGGCTCCCAGTTCTCCATGGCCTGTCCTGCCTTTCTGGATTTTACACTTTTTTCCGAAGGCCCTTTTGACCAGGGGGCAGTGAGACTTCATTGTAGTGCAGATTTCCTTTGCAAGCTTGCTTGGTTTGCCAAAAAGTTCGTTTGCGTTTTTTCCTGCAGGAAAAAACGCATATGCCCTTTTTGGCCAAGTTCATCATTGAGGACGTTCTGCCTCTTTTCCTATGCTTTACATGCAATTCCAGTCTACATCCTGAAATCAGTTTCCTGCAATTCTGCTCCGCTTTCAAGTCCTCTTGGCGGCCTTACTTCAATATATTTTTGGACGATAGCTGTCATTTATAACTCTGCAGGTTTGTGAATGATAGTGCCCCTGAGCTCCTTTCTTCAACTCACTTTCTTGTGAGCTGGCCGCAACACGGCAGGATTGCTTCAGGCCCTAGTGTGGTTCCGGCACGGCACTCTGAGTCTTTGGTTAATTCCTCTTCCTGCTGGGAAATGAGAGTTAAATTTGCCCGTCCAGACACCTCCAGCTAGTCTCTCATTGGTTCTCCCTATTCCAGTTCATTTTCCACGGAAATGGCAAACTGGACCAAACAGGAGATTAAAGGCACTGACTCTCCAAGTGGGGAGAGTGTTAGTAAAGCGTCTGGAATGTTGCACCCGAGTACCAGGGGACGAAAACTGAGACACATTTGAACACGTTTCCCGATCACACGGTGGATCATACTCTGGGTTCCACATGCATGTTTTAGCTGAAGGAAGAATCCATTAAACCTGCAGAGTTGAGAACCATGGAATGGGTACCATGCAATATGACTTCAAAGGGTCTGCATTTGCTCACCGAACCTCACCAATCCTATCACAGCTGCGATTATGTCGCTGTACACACGCTTGATTGTGTTTCGGAGACATATCAATCCATAGGTTTTAAGATTCTTACTAGTCAGGTATATTCTTAGGCGTTTAATATGGGGTGTTGAGTCCACTTCGTTGAGCAAGGAGTAGCTCTTGTCTATTACTTATTTGGCTTATGGAACGGTATCTGTGCTAATTTCAATCTCTGGTTTTATGCAGCACCCCAACTCACCTTTCCCCTTAAGCAAGCATAAGTTGGTTGTCTACATTTGAGACCCTGTTCTGTTTTGTAATTCAGATCCTGTGTAGCCAAGTCTACATTCCGTGTATTAGTGATATCTTATGATGTTTCTTTTTCTGTGTGACTTATTTCACTTAGAATCATCGTACCTGAATCCACTCATTATGCTGCTTCGGGCCTGATGACATAGATTTCATTGCTGAGTGATATTGCATTGTACGTAAGTACCACAACTTCTTTATCCATTTTTCGCTTTCTGTGATATTGAACTTGTACCGTAAACGAGGTTCTTGTAAACCGAGCCATCCCAAACTTTGCGGTGGCTGTGTCTTTTTGATTTTAATTTCCCTAAGCTGTAGGACCATAAGTGGAAGTGCCCTAGGCTCTGTTGCTTTGTTTTGTAGATGTTTCAGGAAACACCATACACTTCTCAAGTGTGGCTGTTGGCAATTTACATCCCGCCCTTCAGCATGACAAGGCTCCCAGTTCTCCATGGCCTGTCCTGCCTTTCTGGATTTTACACTTTTTTCAGATGTCATTTTTGACTTGGGGGCAGTGAGACTTCATTGTAATGCAGATTTCCTTTGCAAGCTTGCTTCGTTGGCCAAAAAGGGCGTATGCGTTTTTTCCTGCAGGAAAAAACGCATACGCCCTTTTTGGCCAAGTGCATCATTGTGGACGTTCTGCCTCTTTTCCTATGCTTTACATGCAATTCCAGTCTACCTCCTGAAATCGGTTTCCTGCAATTCTGCCCCGGTTTCAAGTCCTCTTGGCAGCCTTACTTCAATATATTTTTGGACGATAGCTGTCATTTATAACTCTGCAGGTTTGTGAATTACAGTGCCCCTGAGCTCCTTTCTTCAACTCGCTTTCTTGTGAGCTGGCCGGAACACCGCAGGATTGCTTCATGCCCTAGAGTGGTTCTGGCATGGCACGCTGACCCTTTGGTTAATTCCTCTTCCTTGTGGGAAATGAGAGTTAAATTTGCCCGTCCAGACACCTCCAGCTAGTCTCTCATTGGTTCTCCCAATTCCTGTTCATTTTCCGCAGAAATTGCAAACTGGGCCAAACAGGAGTTTAAATGCACTGACTCTCCAAGTGGGGAGAGTGTTAGTAAAGCGTCTGGAATGTTGCACCCGAGTACCAGGAGATGAAAACTGAGACACATTTGAACACATTTCCCGATCACACAGTGGATCATACTCTGGGTTCCACATGCATGTTTTAGCTGAAGGAAGAATCCCTTAAACCTGGAGAGTTGAGACCCATGGAATGGGTACCATGCAATATGACTTCAAAGGGTCTGCATTTGCTCACCGAACCTCACCATCCTATCACTGCTGCGTTTATGCCACTGTACACACGCTTGATTCTCTTTTGGAGACATATAAATCCATAGGTTTTAAGATTCTTACTAGTCAGGTATATTCTTAGGCGTTTAATATGGGGTGTTGAGTCCACTCCGTTGAGCAAGGAGCAGCTCTTGTCTATTACATATTTGGCTTATGGAACGGTATCTGTGCTACTTTCAATCTCTGGTTTTATGCAGCACCCCAACTCACCTTTCCCCTTTAGCAAGCAAAAGTTGGTTTTCTACATTTGAGACCCTGTTCTGTTTTGTAATTCAGTTCCTGTGTAGCCAACTTTACATTCCGTGTAGTAGTGTTATCTTATGATGTTTCTTTTTCTGTGTGACTTATTTCACTTAGAATCATCATACCTGAATCCACTCATTATGCTGCTACGGGCCTGATGACATAGATTTCATTGCTGAGCGATATTGCATTGTACGTACGTACCACAACGTCTTTGTCCATTTTTCGCTTTCTGTGATATTGAACTTGTACCGTAAACGAGGTTCTTGTAATCAGAGCCGTCCCAACCTTTGGGGTGGCTGTGTCTTTTTGATTTTAATTTCCCTAAGCTATAGGACCATAAGTGGAAGTGCCCTAGGCTCTGTTGCTTTGTTTTTTAGATGTTTCAGGAAACACCATACACTTCTCCAGAGTGGCTGTTGGCAATTTCCATCCCGCGCATCAACATAACAAGTCTCCCAGTTCTCCATGGCCTCTCCTGCCTTTCTGGATTTTACACTTTTTTCAGATGGCCCTTTTGACCAGGGGGCAGTGAGACTTCATTGTAGTGCAGATTTCCTTTGCAAGCTTGCTTGGTTGGCCAAAAAGGGCGTATGCGTTTTTTCCTGCAGGAAAAAACGCATACGCCCTTTTTAGCCAAGTTCATCATTGTGGACGTTCTGCCTCTTTTCCTATGCTTTACATGCAATTCCAGTCTACCTCCTGAAATAGGTTTCCTGCAATTCTGCCCCGCTTTCAAGTCCTCTTGGCAGCCTTACTTCAATATATTTTTGGACGATAGCTGTCATTTATAACTTTGCAGATTTTGGAATTACAGTGCCCCTGAGATCGTTTCTTCAACTCGTTTTCTTGTGAGCTGGCCGCAACACCACAGGACTGCTTCAGGCCCTAGTGTGGTTCCGGCATGGCACGCTGAGCCTTTGGTTAATTCCTCTTCCTCGTGGGAAATGAGAGTTAAATTTGCCCGTCCAGACACCTCCAGCTAGTCTCTCATTGGTTCTCCCTATTCCTGTTGATTTTCCGAAGAAATTGCAAACTGGGCCAAACAGGACGTTAAAGGCACTGACTCTCCAAGTGGGGAGAGTGATAGTAAAGCATCTGGAATGTTGCACCCGAGTACCAGGGGACGAAAACTGAGACACATTTGAACACGTTTCCCGAACACACGGTGGATCATACTCTGGGTTCCACGTGCATGTTTTAGCTGAAGGGCGAATCCCTGAAACCTGGAGAGTTGAAACCCATGGAATGGGTACCATGCAATATGACTTCAAAGGGTCTGCATTTGCTCACCGAACCTCACCAATCCTATCACCACTGCGTTTATGCCTCTGTACACACGCTTGATTCTCTTTCGGAGACATATAAATCCATAGGTTTTAAGATTCTTACTGGTCTCGTATATTCTTAGGCGTTTAATATGGGGTGTTGAGTCCACTTCGTTGAGCAAGGAGTAGCTCTTGTCTATTACATATTTGGCTTATGGAACGGTATCTGTGCTAATTTCAATCTCTGGTTTTATGAAGCACCCCAACTCACCTTTCACCTTAAGCAAGCATAAGTTGCTTTTCTACATTTGAGACCCTGTTCTGTTTTGTAATTCAGTTCCTGTGTAGCCAAGTTTACATTCCGTGTAGTAGTGATATCTTATGATCTTTCTTTTTCTGTATGACATATTTCACTTAGAATCATCGTACATGAATCCACTCATTATGCTGCTACGGGCCTGATGACATAGATTTCATTGCTGAGTGATATTGCATTGTACATAAGTACCACAACTTCTTTATCCTTTTTCCGCTTTCTGTGATATTGACCTTGTCCCGTAAACGAGGTTCTTGTAAACAGAGCCGTCCCAAACTTTGGGGTGGCTGTGTCTTTTTGATTTTCATTTCCCTAAGCCACAGGACCATAACTGGAAGTGCCCTAGGCTCTGTTGCTTTGTTTTTTGGATGTTTCAGGAAACACCATACACTTCTCCAGAGTGTCTGTTGGCAATTTACATCCCGCCCATCAGCATAACAAGGCTCCCAGTTCTCCATGGCCTGTCCTGCCTTTCTGGATTTTACTCTTTTTTCTGATGGCCCTTGTGACTGGGGGGCAGTGAGACTTCATTGTAGTGCAGATTTCCTTTGTAAGGTTGCTTGTTTGGCCAAAAAGGGCGTATGCGTTTTTTCCTGAATATATTCAGGAAAAAACGCATACGCCCTTTTTGGCCTAGTGCATCATTGTAGACGTTCTGCCTCTTTTCCAATGCTTTACGTGCAATTCCAGTCTACCTCCTGAAATCGGATTCCTGCAATTCTGCCCCGCTTTCAAGTCCTCTTGGCAGCCTCACTTCAATATATTTTTGGACAATAGCTGTCATTTATAACTCTCCAGGTTTGTGAATGACAGTGCCCCTGAGCTACTTTCTTCAACTCGCTTTCTTGTGAGCTGGCCGCAACACCGCAGGATTGCTTCAGGCCCTAGTGTGGTTCCGGCATGGCACACTGAGCCTTTGGTTAAATCCTCTTCCTTGTGGGAAATGAGAGTTAAATTTGCCCGTGCAGACACCTCGAGCTAGTCTCTCATTGGTTCTCCCTATTCCTGTTCATTTTCCGCAGAAATTGCAAACTGGGCCTAACAGGAGGTTAAAGGCACTGACTCTCCAAGTGGGGAGAGTGTTAGTAAAGTGCCTGGAATGTTGCACCCGAGTACCAGGGAACAAACACTGAGACACAGGTGAACACGTTTCCCGATCACACGGTGGATCATACTCTGGGTTCCACATGCATGTTTTAGCTGAAGGAAGAATCCCTTAAACCTGCAGAGTTGAGACCCATGGAATGGGTACCATGCAATATGACTTCAAAGGGTCTGCATTTGCTCACCGAACCTCACCAATAATATCACTGCTGCGTTTATGCCGCTGTACACACGCTTGATTCTCTTTCGGAGACATATAAATCCATAGGTTTTCAGATTCTTACTAGTCAGGTATATTCTTAGGCGTTTAATATGGGGTGTTGAGTCCACTTCGTTGAGCAAGGAGTAGCTCTTGTCTATTACATATTTGGCTTATGGAACGGTATCTGTGCTAATTTCAATCTCTGGTTTTATGCAGCACCCCAACTCACCTTTCCCCTTAAGCAAGCATAAGTTGGTGTTCTACATTTGAGACCCTGTTCTGTTTTGTAATTCAGTTCCTGTGTAGCCAAGTTTACATTCCGTGTAGTAGTGATATCTTATGATGTTTCTTTTTCTGTGTGACTTATTTCACTTAGAATCATCGTACCTGAATCCACTCATTATGCTGCTACGGGCCTGATGACATAGATTTCAATGCTGAGTGATATTGCATGGTACGTAAGTACCACAACTTCTTTATACATTTTCCGCTTTCTGTGATATTGAACTTGTACCGTAAACGAGGTTCTTGTAAACAGAGCCGTCCCAAACTTTGGGGTGGCTGTGTCTTTTTGATTTTAATTTCCCTAAGCTATAGGACCATAAGTTGAAGTGCCCTAGGTTCTGTTGCTTTGTTTTTTAGATGTTTCAGGAAACACCATACACTTTTCCAGAGTGGCTGTTGGCAATTTACATCCTGTCCATCAGCATAACAAGGCTCCCAGTTCTCCATGGCCTGTCCTGCCTTTCTGGATTTTACACTTTTTTCAGATGGCCCTTTTGACCGGGGGGCAGTGAGACGTCATTGTAGTGCAGATTTCCTTTGCAAGCTTTCTTGGTTGGCCAAAAAGGGCGTATGCGTTTTTTCCTGAATATATTCAGGGAAAAACGCATACGCACGTTTTGGCCAAGTGCATCATTGTGGACGTTCTGCCTCTTTTCCTATGCTTTACATGCAATTCCTGTCTACCTCCTGAAATCAGTTTCCTGCAATTCTGCACCGCTTTCAAGTCCTCTTGGCAGCCTTACTTCAATATATTTTTGGAAGATAGCTGTCATTTATAACTCTGCAGGTTTGTGAATGACAGTACCCCTGAGCTCCTTTCTTCAACTCGCTTTCTTGTGAGCTGGCCACAACACCGCAGGATTGCTTCAGGCCCTAGTGTGGTTCCGGCACGGCACGCTGAGCCTTTGGTTAATTCTTCTTCCTGGTGGGAAATGAGAGTTAAATATGCCCGTCCAGACACCTCCAGCTAGTCTCTCTTTAGTTCTCCCTATTCCTGTTCATTTTCCGCAGAAATTGCAAACTGGGCCAAACAGGAGGTTAAAGGCATTGACTCTCCAAGAGGGGAGAGTGTTAGTAAAGCTTCTGGAATGTTGCACCCGAGTACCAGGGGACGAAAACTGAGACACATTTGAACACATTTCCCGATCACACAGTGGATCATACTCTGGGTTCCACATGCATGTTTTAGCTGAAGGAAAAATCCCTTAATCCTGGAGAGTTGAGACCCATGGAATGGGTACCATGCAATATGACTTCAAAGGGTCTGCATTTTCTCACTGAACCTCACCAATCCTATCACTGCTGCATTAATGCCGCTGTACACTCGCTTGATTCTCTTTCGGAGACATATAAATCCATAGGTTTTAAGATTCTTACTAGTCAGGTATATTCTTAGGCGTTTAATATGGGGTGTTGAGTCCACTTCGTTGAGCAAGGAGTAGCTCTTGTCTATTACATATTTGGCTTATGGAACGGTATCTGTGCTACTTTCAATCTCTGGTTTTATGCAGCACCCCAACTCACCTTTCCCCTTAAGCAAGCATAAGTTGGTTTTCTGCATTTGAGACCCTGTTCTGTTATGTAATTCAGTTCCTGTGTAGCCAAGTTTACATTCCGTGTATTAGTGATATCTTATCATGTTTCATTTTCTGTGTGACTTATTTCACTTAGAATCATCATACCTCAATCCACTCATTATGCTGCTATGGGCCTGATGACATAGATTTCATTGCTGAGTGATATTGCATTGTACGTAAGTACCACAACGTCTTTATCCATTTTTCGCTTTCTGTGATTTTGAACTTGTACCAAAAACGAGGCTCTTGTAAACAGAGCCGTCCCAAACATTGGGGTGGCTGTGTCTTTTTGATTTTAATTTCCCTAAGCTATAGGACCATAACTGGAAGTGCCCTAGGGTCTGTTGCTTTGTTTTTTAGATGTTTCAGGAAACACCATACACTTCTCCAGAGTGGCTGTTGGCAATTTACATCCCACCCATCAGCATAACAAGGCTCCCAGTTCTCCATGGCCTGTCCTGTCTTTCTGGATTTTACACTTTTTTCAGATGGCCCTTTTGACCGGGGGGCAGTGAGACTTCATTGTAGTGCAGATTTCCTTTGCAAGCTTGCTTGGTTGGCCAAAAAGGGCGTATGCGTTTTTTTCTGAATATATTCAGGAAAAAACGCATACGCCCTTTTTGGCCAAGTGCATCATTGTGGACGTTCTGCCTCTTTTCCTATGCTTTACATGCAATTCCAGTCTACCTCCTGAAATCAGTTTCCTGCAATTCTGCCCCGCTTTCAAGTCCTCTTGGCAGCCTTACTTCAATATATTTTTAGACGATAGCTGTCATTTATAACTGTGCAGGTTTGTGAATTACAGTGCCCCTTAACTCCTTTCTTCAACTCGCTTTCTTGTGAGCTGGCCACAAAACCGCAGGATTGCTTCAGGCCCTAGTGTGGTTCCCGCATGGCACGCTGAGCCTTTGGTTAATTCCTCTTCCTGGTGCGAAATGAGAGTTAAATTTTCCCGTCCAGACACCTCCAGCTACTCTCTCATGGGTTCTCCCTATTCCTGTTCATTTTCCGCAGAAATTGCAAACTGGGCCAAACAGGAGGTTAAAGGCACTGACTCTCCAAGTGGGGAGAGTGTTAGTAAAGCGCCTGGAATGTTGCACCCGAGTACCAGGGGACGAAAACTGAGACACATTTGAACACGTTTCCCGATCACACGGTGGATCATACTCTGGGTTCCTCATGCATGTTTTAGCTGAAGGAAGAATCCCTTACACCTGGAGAGTTGAGACCCATAGAATGGGTACCATGCAATATGACTTCAAAGGGTCTGCATTTGCTCACCGAACCTCACCAATCCTATCACTGCTGCGTTTATGCCGCTGTACACACGCTTGATTCTCTTTCGGAGACATATAAATCCATAGGTTTTAAGATTCTTACTAGTCAGGTATATTCTTAGGCGTTTAATATGGGGTGTTGAGTCCACTTCGTTCAGCAAGGAGTAGCTCTTTTCTATTACATATTTGGCTTATGGAACGGTATCTGTGCTAATTTCAATCTCTGGTTTTATGCAACACCCCAACTCTCCTTTCCCCTTAAGCAAACATAAGTTGGTGTTCTACATTTGATACACTATTCTGTTTTGTAATTCAGTTGCTGTGTAGCCAAGTTTACATTCCGTGTAGTAGTGATATGTTATGATGTTTCTTTTTCTGTGTGACTTATTTCACTTAGAATCATCATAACTGAATCCACTCATTATGCTGCTATGGGCCTGATGACATAGATTTCATTGCTGAGTGATATTGCATTGTACGTAAGTACCACAACTTCTTTATCCATTTTTCGCTTTCTGTGATATTGAACTTGTACCGTAAATGAGGTTCTTGTAAACAGAGCCTTCCCAGACTTTGGGGTGGCTGTGTCTTTTTGATTTTAATTTCCCTAAGCTATAGGACCATAAGTGGAAGTACCCTAGGCTCTGTTGCTTTGTTTTTTAGACGTTTCAGGAAACACCTTACACTTCTACAGAGTGGCTGTTGGCAATTTACATCCTGTCCATCAGCATAACAAGGCTCCCAGTTCTCCATGGCCTCTCCTGCCTTTCTGGATTTTACACTTTTTTCAGATGGCCCTTTTGACCGGGGGGCAGTGAGACTAAATTGTAGTGCAGATTTCCTTTGCAAGCTTGCTTGGTTGGCCAAAAAGGGCGAATGCGTTTTTTCCTGAATATATTCAGGAAAAAACGCATACATCCTTTTTGGCCAAGTACATCATTGTGGACGTTCTGCCTCTTTTCCTATGCTTTACATGCAATTCCAGTCTACCTCCTGAAATCGGTTTCCTGCAATTCTGCCCCGCTTTCAAGTCCTCTTGGCAGACTTACTTCAATATATTTTTGGACGATAGGTGTCATTTATAACTCTGCAGGTTTGTGAATGACAGTGCCCCTGAGCTCCTTTCTTCAACTCGCTTTCTTGTGAGCTGGCCG
Organism: Orcinus orca; assembly: GCF_937001465.1. Taxonomy (NCBI): domain Eukaryota; kingdom Metazoa; phylum Chordata; class Mammalia; order Artiodactyla; family Delphinidae; genus Orcinus; species Orcinus orca. Next base: position 57,885,843 of record NC_064562.1, on the reverse strand, counting down.
CAACACCGCAGGATTGCTTCAGGCCCTAGTGTGGTTCCGGCACGGCACGCTGAGCCTTTGTTTAAATCCTCTTCCTGGTGGGAAATGAGAGTTAAATTTGCCCGTCCAGACACCTCCAGCTAGTCTCTCATGGGTTCTCCCTATTCCTGTACATTTTCCGCAGAAATTGCAAACTGGGCCAAAGAGGAGTTTAAAGGCACTGACTCTCCAAGTGGGCAGAGTGTTAGTAAAGCGTCTGGAATGTTGCACCCGAGTACCAGGGGGCGAAAACTGAGACACATTTGAACACGTTTCCCGATCACACGGTGGATCTTACTCTGGGTTCCACATGCATGTTTTAGCTGAAGGAAGAATCCCTTAAACCTGCAGAGTTCAGACCCATGGAATTGGTATCATGCAATATGACTTCAAAGGGTCTGCATTTGCTCACCGAACCTCATCAATCCTATCACTGCTGCGTTTATGCCGCTGTACACATGCTTGATTCTCTTTAGGAGACATATAAATCCATAGGTTTTAAGATTCTTACTAGTCAGGTATATTCGTAGGCGTTTAATATGAGGTGTTGAGTCCACTTCATTGAGCAAGGAGTAGCTCTTGCCTATTACATATTTGGCTTATGGAATGGTATCTGTGCCAATTTCAATGTCTGGTTTTATGCAGCACCCCAACTCACCTTTCCCCTTAAGCAAGCATAAGTTGGTTTTCTACATTTGAGACCCTGTTCTGTTTTGTAAATCAGTTTCTGTGTAGCCAAGTTTACATTCCGTGTATTAGTGATATCTTATGATGTTTCTTTTTCTGTGTGACTTATTTCACTTAAAATCATCGTACCTGAATCCACTCATTATGCTTCTTCGGGCCAGATGACATAGATTCCATTGCTGAGTGATATTGCATTGTACGTAAGGACCACAACTTCTTTATCCATTTTTCGCTTTCTGTGATATTGAACTTGTACCATAAACGAGGTTGTGTAAACAGAGCCGTCCCAAAATTTGGGGTGGCTGTGTCTTTTTGATTTTAATTTCCCTATGCTATAGGACCATAAGTGGAAGTGCCCTAGGCTCTGTTGCTTTGTTTCTTAGATGTTTCAGGAAACACCATACACTTCTCCAGAGTGGCTGTTGGCAATTTACATCCCGCCCATCAGCATAACAAGGCTCCCAGTTCTCCATGGCCTGTCCTTCCTTTCTGGATTTTACACTTTTTTCAGATGGCCCTTTTGACCGGGGGGCAGTGAGACTTCATTGTAGGGCAGATTTCCTTTGCAAGCTTGCTTGGTTGGCCAAAAAGGGCGTATGCGTTTTTTCCTGAATATATTCAGGAAAAAACGCATACGCCCTTTTTGGCCAAGTGCATCATTGTGGACGTTCTGCCTCTGTTCCTATGCTTTACATGCAATTCCAGTCTACCTCCTGAAATTGGTTTCCTGCAATTCTGCTCCACTTTCAAGTCCTCTTGGCAGCCTTACTTCAATATATTTTTGGACGATAGCTGTCATTTATAACTCTGCAGTTTTGTGAATGACAGTGCCCCTGAGCTCCTTTCTTCAACTCGCTTTCTTGTGAGCTGGCCGCAACACCGCATGATTGCTTCAGGCCCTAGTGCGGTTCCGGCATGGCACGCTGAGCCTTTGGTTAATTCCTCTTCCTGGTGGGAAATGAGAGTTAAATTTGCCCGTCCAGACACCTCCAGCTAGTCTCTCATGGGTTCTCCCTATTCCTGTTCATTTTCCACAGAAATTGCAAACTGGGCCAAATAGGAGTTTAAAGGCACTGACTCTCCAAGTGGGCAGAGTGTTAGTAAAGCGTCTGGAATGTTGCACCCGAGTACCAGGGGGCGACAACTGAGACACATTTGAACACGTTTCCCAATCACACAGTGGATCATACTCTGGGTTCCACATGCAAGTTTTAGCTGAAGGAAGAATCCCTTAAACCTGCAGAGTTGAGACCCATGGAATGGGTACCATGCAATATGACTTCAAAGGGTCTGCATTTGCTCACTGAACCTCACCAATCCTATCACTGCTGCGTTTATGCCGCTGTACACACGCTTGATTCTCTTTCGGAGACATATAAATCCATAGGTTTTAAGATTCTTACTAGTCAGGTATATTCTTAGGCGTTTAATATGGGGTGTTGAGTCCACTTCGTTGAGCAAGGAGTAGCTCTTGTCTATTACATATTTGGCTTATGGAACGGTATCTGTGCTAATTTCAATCTCTGGTTTTATGCAGCACCCCAACCCACCTTTCCCCTTAAGCAAGCATAAGTTGGTTTTCTACATTTGAGACCCTGTTCTGTTTTGTAATTCAGTTCCTGTGTAGGCAAGTTTACATTCCGTGTAGTAGTGATGTCTTATGATGTTTCTTTTTCTGTGTGACTTATTTCACTTAGAATCATCGTACATGAATCCACTCATTATGCAGCTATGGGCCTGATGACATAGATTTCATTGCTGAGTGATATTGCATTGTACGTAAGTACCACAACTTCTTTATCCATTTTTCGCTTTCTGTGATATTGAACTTGTACCGTAAAAGAGGTTCTTGTAAACAGAGCCGTCCCAAATTTTGGGGTGGCTGTGTCTTTTTGATTTTAATTTCCCTAAGCCATAGGACCATAAATTGAAGTGCCCTAGGCTCTGTTGCTTTGTTTCTTAGATGTTTCAGGAAACACCATACACTTCTCCAGAGTGGCTGTTGGCAATTTACATCCCGCCCATCAGCATAACAAGGCTCCCAGTTCTCCATGGCCTCTCCTGCCTTTCTGGATTTTACACTTTTTTCAGATGGCCCTTTTGACCGGGGGGCAGTGAGACTTCATTGTAGTGCAGATTTCCTTTGCAAGCTTGCTTGGTTGGCCAAAAAGGGCGTATGCGTTTTTTCCTGAATATATTCAGGAAAAAACGCATACGCCCTTTTTGGCCAAGTGCATCATTGTGGACGTTCTGCCTCTTTTCCTATGCTTTACATGCAATTCCAGTCTACCTCCTGAAATCGGTTTCCTGCAATTCTGCCCCGCTTTCAAGTCCTCTTGGCAGCCTTACTTCAATATATTTTTAGACGATAGCTGTCATTTATAACTGTGCAGGTTTGTGAATTACAGTGCCCCTTAACTCCTTTCTTCAACTCGCTTTCTTGTGAGCTGGCCACAAAACCGCAGGATTGCTTCAGGCCCTAGTGTGGTTCCCGCATGGCACGCTGAGCCTTTGGTTAATTCCTCTTCCTCGTGGGAAATGAGAGTTAAATTTTCCCGTCCAGACACCTCCAGCTACTCTCTCATGGGTTCTCCCTATTCCTGTTCATTTTCCGCAGAAATTGCAAACTGGGCCAAACAGGAGGTTAAAGGCACTGAGTCTCCAAGTGCGGAGAGTGTTAGTAAAGCGCCTGGAATGTTGCACCCGAGTACCAGGGGACGAAAACTGAGACACATTTGAACACGTTTCCCGATCACACGGTGGATCATACTCTGGGTTCCTCATGCATGTTTTAGCTGAAGGAAGAATCCCTTACACCTGGAGAGTTGAGACCCATAGAATGGGTACCATGCAATATGACTTCAAAGGGTCTGCATTTGCTCACCGAACCTCACCAATCCTATCACTGCTGCGTTTATGCCGCTGTACACACGCTTGATTCTCTTTCGGAGACATATAAATCCATAGGTTTTAAGATTCTTACTAGTCAGGTATATTCTTAGGCGTTTAATATGGGGTGTTGAGTCCACTTCGTTGAGCAAGGAGTAGCTCTTTTCTATTACATATTTGGCTTATGGAACGGTATCTGTGCTAATTTCAATCTCTGGTTTTATGCAACACCCCAACTCTCCTTTCCCCTTAAGCAAACATAAGTTGGTGTTCTACATTTGATACACTATTCTGTTTTGTAATTCAGTTGCTGTGTAGCCAAGTTTACATTCCGTGTAGTAGTGATATGTTATGATGTTTCTTTTTCTGTGTGACTTATTTCACTTAGAATCATCATAACTGAATCCACTCATTATGCTGCTATGGGCCTGATGACATAGATTTCATTGCTGAGTGATATTGCATTGTACGTAAGTACCACAACTTCTTTATCCATTTTTCGCTTTCTGTGATATTGAACTTGTACCGTAAATGAGGTTCTTGTAAACAGAGCCTTCCCAGACTTTGGGGTGGCTGTGTCTTTTTGATTTTAATTTCCCTAAGCTATAGGACCATAAGTGGAAGTACCCTAGGCTCTGTTGCTTTGTTTTTTAGTTGTTTCAGGAAACACCTTACACTTCTACAGAGTGGCTGTTGGCAATTTACATCCTGTCCATCAGCATAACAAGGCTCCCAGTTCTCCATGGCCTCTCCTGCCTTTCTGGATTTTACACTTTTTTCAGATGGCCCTTTTGACCGGGGGGCAGTGAGACTTCATTGTAGTGCAGATTTCCTTTGCAAGCTTGCTTGGTTGGCCAAAAAGGGCGAATGCGTTTTTTCCTGAATATATTCAGGAAAAAACGCATACACCCTTTTTGGCCAAGTACATCATTGTGGACGTTCTGCCTCTTTTCCTATGCTTTACATGCAATTCCAGTCTACCTCCTGAAATCGGTTTCCTGCAATTCTGCCCCGCTTTCAAGTCCTCTTGGCAGACTTACTTCAATATATTTTTGGACGATAGGTGTCATTTATAACTCTGCAGGTTTGTGAATGACAGTGCCCCTGAGCTCCTTTCTTCAACTCGCTTTCTTGTGAGCTGGCCGCTACACCGCAGGATTGCTTCAGGCCCTAGTGTGGTTCCGGCACGGCACGCTGAGCCTTTGGTTAAATCCTCTTCCTGGTGGGAAATGAGAGTTAAATTTGCCCGTCCAGACACCTCCAGCTAGTCTCTCATTGGTTCTCCCTATTCCTGTACATTTTCCGCAGAAATTGCAAACTGGGCCAAAGAGGAGTTTAAAGGCACTGACTCTCCAAGTGGGCAGAGTGTTAGTAAAGCGTCTGGAATGTTGCACCCGAGTACCAGGGGGCGAAAACTGAGACACATTTGAACACGTTTCCCGATCACACGGTGGATCTTACTCTGGGTTCCACATGCATGTTTTAGCTGAAGGAAGAATCCCTTAAACCTGCAGAGTTCAGACCCATGGAATTGGTATCATGCAATATGACTTCAAAGGGTCTGCATTTGCTCACCGAACCTCACCAATCCTATCACTGCTGCGTTTATGCCGCTGTACACATGCTTGATTCTCTTTAGGAGACATATAAATCCATAGGTTTTAAGATTCTTACTAGTCAGGTATATTCGTAGGCGTTTAATATGAGGTGTTGAGTCCACTTCATTGAGCAAGGAGTAGCTCTTGCCTATTACATATTTGGCTTATGGAATGGTATCTGTGCCAATTTCAATGTCTGGTTTTATGCAGCACCCCAACTCACCTTTCCCCTTAAGCAAGCATAAGTTGGTTTTCTACATTTGAGACCCTGTTCTGTTTTGTAAATCAGTTTCTGTGTAGCCAAGTTTACATTCCGTGTATTAGTGATATCTTATGATGTTTCTTTTTCTGTGTGACTTATTTCACTTAGAATCATCGTACCTGAATCCACTCATTATGCTTCTTCGGGCCAGATGACATAGATTCCATTGCTGAGTGATATTGCATTGTACGTAAGGACCACAACTTCTTTATCCATTTTTCGCTTTCTGTGATATTGAACTTGTACCATAAACGAGGTTGTGTAAACAGAGCCGTCCCAAATTTTGGGGTGGCTGTGTCTTTTTGATTTTAATTTCCCTAAGCCATAGGACCATAAGTTGAAGTGCCCTAGGCTCTGTTGCTTTGTATTTTAGATGTTTCAGGAAACACCATACACTTCTCCAGAGTGGCTGTTGGCAATTTACATCCCACCCATCAGCATAACAAGGCTCCCAGTTCTCCATGGCCTGTCCTGCCTTTCTGGATTTTACACTTTTTTCAGATGGCCCTTTTGACCGGGGGGCAGTGAGACGTCATTGTAGTGCAGATTTCCTTTGCAAGCTTTCTTGGTTGGCCAAAAAGGGCGTATGCGTTTTTTCCTGCATATATTCAGGGAAAAACGCATACGCACTTTTTGGCCAAGTGCATCATTGTGGACGTTCTTCCTCTTTTCCTATTCTTTACATGCAATTCCTGTCTACCTCCTGAAATCGGTTTCCTGCAATTCTGCCCCGTTTTCAAGTCCTCTTGTCAGCCTTAATTCAATATATTTTTGGAAGATAGCTGTCATTTATAACTCTGCAGGTTTGTGAATGACAGTGCCCCTGAGCTCCTTTCTTCAACTCGCTTTCTTGTAAGCTGGCTACAACACTGCAGGATTGCTTCAGGCCCTAGTGTGGTTCCGGCACGGCACGCTAAGCCTTTGGTTAAATCCTCTTCCTGGTGGGAAATGAGAGTTAAATTTGCCCGTCCAGACACCTCCAGCTAGTCTCTCATGGGTTCTCCCTATTCCTGTCCTTTTTCCGCTAAAATTGCAAACTGGGCCAAACAGGAGGTTAAAGGCACTGAGTCTCCAAGTGCGGAGAGTGTTAGTAAAGCGTCTGGAATGTTGCACCCGAGTAACAGGGGAGGAAAACTTAGACACATTGGAACACGTTTCCCGATCACACGGTGGATCATACTCTGGGTTCCACATGCATGTTTTAGCTGAAGGAAAAATCCCTTAATCCTGGAGAGTAGAGACCCATGGAACGGGTACCATGTAATATGACTTCAAAGTGTCTGCTTTGCTCACCGCACCTCACCAATCCTATCACTGCTGCGTTTATGCCGCTGTACACACACTTGATTCTCTTTCGGAGACATATAAATCCATAGGTTTTAAGATTCTTACTACTCAGGTATATTCTTAGGCGTTTAATATGGGGTGTTGAGTCCACTTCGTTGAGCAAGGAGTAGCTCTTGTCTATTACATATTTGGCTTATGGAACGGTATCTGTGCTAATTTCAATCTCTGGTTTTATGCAGCACCCCAACTCACCTTTCCCCTTAAGCAAGCATAAGTTGGTTTTCTACATTTGAGACCCTGTTCTGTTTTGTAATTCAGTTCCTGTGTAGCCAAGTTTACATTCCGTGTAGTAGTGATATCTTATGATGTTTCTTTTTCTGTGTGACTTATTTCACTTAGAATCATCATACCTGAATACACTCATTATGCTGCTACGGGCCTGATGACATAGATTTCATTGCTGAGTGATATTGCATTGTACGTAAGTACCACAACTTCTTTATCCATTTTTCACTTTCTGCGGTATTGAACTTGTACCGTAAACTAGGTTCTTGAAAACAGAGCCGGCCCAAACTTTTGGGTGGCTGTGTCTTTTTGATTTTAATTTCCCTAAGCTATAGGACCCTAAGTGGAAGTGCCCTGGGCTCTGTTGCTTTGTTTCTTAGATGTTTCGGGAAACACCATACACTTCTCCAGAGTGGCTGTTGGCAATTTACATCCCACCCATCAGCATAACAAGGCTCCCAGTTCTCCATGGCCTGTCCTGCCTTTCTGGATTTTACACTTTTTTCAGATGGCCCTTTTGACCGGGGGGCAGTAAGACTTCATTGTAGTGCAGATTTCCTTTGCAAGCTTGCTTGGTTGGCCAAAAAGGGCGTATGCGTTTTTTCCTGAATATATTCAGGAAAAAACGCATACGCCCTTTTTGGCCAAGTGCATCATTGTGGACGTTCTGTCAATTTTCCTATGCTTTACATGGAATTCCAGTCTACCTCCTGAAATCGATTTCCTGCAATTCAGCCCCGGATTCAAGTCCTCTTGGCAGCCTTACTTCAATATATTTTTGGACGATTGCTGTCAGTTATAACTCTGCAGGTTTGTGAATGACAGTGCCCCTGAGCTCCTTTCTTCAACTCGCTTTCTTGTGAGCTGGCCGCAACACCGCAGGATTGCTTTAGTCGCTAGTGTGGTTCCGGCACGGCACGCTTAGCCTTTGGTTAAATCCTCTTCCTGGTGGGAAATGAGAGTTAAATTTGCCCGTCCAGACACCTCCAGCTAGTCTCTCATGGGTTCTCCCTATTCCTGTTCATTTTCCGCAGAAATTGCAAACTGGGCCAAACAGGAGGTTAAAGGCACTGACTCTCCAAGTGGGGAGAGTGTTAGTAAAGCGTCTGGAATGTTGCACCCGAGTACCAGGGGACGAAAACTGAGACACATTTGAACACGTTTCCCGATCACACGGTGGATCACACTCTGGGTTCCACATGCATGTTTTAGTTGAAGGAAGAATCCCTTAAACCTGGAGAGTTGAGACCCATGGAATGGGTACCATGCAATATGACTTCAAAGGGTCTGCATTTGCTCACCGAACCTCACCAATCCTATCACTGCTGCGTTTATGCCATTGTACACACCCTTCATTCTCTTTCGGAGACATATAAATCCATAGGTTTTAAGATTCTTACTAGTCAGGTATATTCTTAGGCGTTTAATATGGGCTGTTTAGTCCACTTCGTTGAGCAAGGAGTAGCTCTTGTCTATTACATATTTGGCTTATGGAACGGTATCTGGGCTAATTTCAATCTCTGGTTTTATGCAGCAGCCCAACTCACCTTTCCCCTTAAGCAAGCATAAGTTGGTGTTCTACATTTTATACACTGTTCTGTTTTGTAATTCAGTTCCTGTGTAGCCAAGTTTACATTCCGTGTAGTAGTGATATCTTATGATGTTTCTTTTTCTGTGTGACTTATTTTACTTAGAATCATCAAGCCTGAATCCTCTCATTATGCTGCTATGGACCTGATGACATAGATTTCATTGCTGAGTGATATTGCATTTTACGTAAGTACCACAACTTCTTTATCCATTTTTCGCTTTCTGTGATATTAAACTTGTACCGTAAACGAGGTTCTTGTAAACAGAGCCGTCCCAAACTTTGGGGTGGCTGTGTCTTTTTGACTTTAATTTCCCTAAGCTATAGGACCATAAGTGGAAGTGCCCTAGGCTCTGTTGCTTTGTTTTTTGGATGTTTCAGGAAACACCATACACTTCTTCAGAGTGGCTGTTGTCAATTTACATCCCGCCCATCAGCATAACAAGGCTCCCAGTTCTCCATGGCCTGTCGTGCCTTTCTGGATTTTACAGTTTTTTCAGATGGCCCTTTTGACCGGGGGGCAGTGAGACTTCATTGTAGTGCAGATTTCCTTTGCAAGCTTGCTTGGTTGGCCAAAAAGGGCGTATGCGTTTTTTCCTGAATATATTCAGGAAAAAATGCATACGCCCTTTTTGGCCAAGTGCATCATTGTGGACGTTCTGCCTCTTTTCCTATGCTTTACATGCAATTCCAGTCTACCTCCTGAAATCGGTTTCCTGCAATTCTGCCCCGCATTCAAGTCCTCTTGGCAGCCTTACTTCAATATATTTTTGGACGATAGCTGTCATTTATAACTCTGCATGTTTGTGAATATCAGTGCACCTGAGCTCCTTTCTTCAACTCGCTTTCTTGTGAGCTGGCCGCAACACTGCACGATTGCTTCAGTCCCTAATCTGGTTCCGGCACGGCACGCTGAGCCTTTGGTTAATTTCTCTTCCTGGTGGGAAATGAGAGTTAAATTTGCCCGTCCAGACACCTCCAGCTAGTCTCTCGTGGGTTCTCCCTATTCCTGTTCATTTTCCACAGAAATTGCAAACTGGGCCAAACAGGAGGTTAAAGGCACTGACTTTCCAAGTGGGGAGAGTGTTAGTGAAGCGTCTGGAATGTTGCACCCGAGTATCAGGGGACGAAAACTGAGAAATATTTGAACACGTTTCCCGATCACACGGTGATCATACTCTGGGTTCCACATGCATGTTTTAGCTGAAGGAAGAATCCCTTAAACCTGGAGAGTTGAGACCCATGGAATGGGTAATATGCAATATGACTTCAAAGGGTCTGCATTTGTTCACCGAACCTCACCAATTCTATCACTGCTGTGTTTATGCCACTGTACACACACTTGATTATCTTTCGGAGACATAGAAATCCATAGGTTTTAAGATTCTTTCTAGTCAGGTATATTCTTAGGCGTTAATTACGGCGTCTTGAGTCCACTTCGTTGAGCTAGGAGTAGCTCTTGTCTATTACATATTTTGCTTATGGAACGGTATCTGTGCTAATTTCAATGTCTGGTTTTATGCAGCACCCCAACTCACCTTTCCCCTTAAGCAAGCATAAGTTGGTTTTCTACATTTCAGACCCTGTTCTGTTTTGTAATTCAGTTCCTTTGTAGCCAAGTTTACATTCCGTGTATTAGTGATATCTTATGATGTTTCTTTTTCTGGGTGACTTATTTCACTTAGAGTCATCGTACCTGAATCCACTCATTATGCTGCTACGGGCCTGATGACATAGATTTCATTGCTGAGTGATATTGCATTGTACGTAAGTCCCACAACTTCTTTATCCATTTTTCGCTTTCTGTGATATTGAACTTGTACCATAAATGAGGTTCTTGTAAACAGAGCCGTCCGAAATTTTGGGGTGGCTGTGTCTTTTTGATTTTAATTTCCGTAAGCTATAGGACCATAAGTGGAAGTGCCCTAGGCTCGGTTGCTTTGTTTTTTGGATGTTTCAGGAAACACCATACACTTCTTCAGAGTGGCTGTTGGCAATTTTCATCCGGCCCTTCAGCATGACAAGGCTCCCAGGTCTTCACGGCCTGTCCTGCCTTTATGGATTTTACACTTTTTTCAGATGGCCCTTTTGACCGGGGGGCAGTGAGACTTCATTGTAGTGCAGATTTCCTTTGCAAGCTTGCTTGGTTGGCCAAAAAGGGCGTATGCGTTTTTTCCTGAATATATTCAGGAAAAAACTCATACGCCCTTTTTGGCCAAGTGCATCATTGTGGACGTTCTGCCTCTTTTCCTATGCTTTACATGCAATTCCAGTCTACCTCCTGAAATCGGTTTCCTGCAATTCTGCTCCACTTTCAAGTCCTCTTGGCAGCCTTACTTCAATATATTTTTGGACGATAGCTGTCATTTATAACTCTGCATGTTTGTGAATTACAGTGCCTCTGAGCTCCTTTCTTCAACTTGCTTTCTTGTGAGCTTGCCGCAACAGCACAGGATTGCTTCAGGCCCTAGTGTGGTTCCGGCACGGCACGCTGAACCTTTGTTTAATTCCTCTTCCTGGTGGGAAATGAGAGTTAAATTTGCCCGTCCAGACACCTCCAGCTAGTCTCTCATGGGTTCTCCCTATTCCTGTTCATTTTCCGCAGAAATTGCAAACTGGGCCAAACAGGAGGTTAAAGGCACTGTCTCTCCAAGTGGGGAGAGTGTTAGTAAAGCGTTTGGAATGTTGCACCCAAGTACAAGGGGACGAAAACTGAGACACATTTGAACACGTTTCCCGATCACACGGTGGATCATACTCTGGGTTCCACATGCATGTTTTAGCTGAAGGAAGAATCCCTTAAACCTGCCGAGTTGAGACCCATGGAATGGGTACCATGTAATATGACTTCAAAGGGTCTGCATTTGCTCACCGAACCTCACCAATCCTATCACAGCTGCGATTATGCCGCTGTACACACGCTTGATTGTGTTTCGGAGACATATCTATCCATAGGTTTTAAGATTCTTACTAGTCAGGTATATTCTTAGGCGTTTAATATGGGGTGTTGAGTCCACTTCGTTGAGCAAGGAGTAGCTCTTGCCTATTACATATTTGGCTTATGGAATGGTATCTGTGCTAATTTCAATCTCTCGTTTTATGAAGCACCCCAACTCACCTTTCCCCTTAAGCAAGCATAAGTTGGTTTTCTACATTTGAGACCCTGTTCTGTTTTGTAATTCAGTTTCTGTGTAGCCAAGTTTACATTCCGTGTAGTAGTGATATCTTATGATGTTTCTTTTTCTGTGTGACTTATTTCACTTAGAATTATCGTACCTGAATCCACTCATTATGCTGCTACGGGCCTGATGACATAGATATCATTGCTGAGTGATATTGCATTGTACGTAAGTACCACAACTTCTTTATCCACTTTTCGCTTTCTGTGATATTGAACTTGTACTGTAAACGAAGTTCTTGTAAACAGAGCTGTCCCAAACTTTGGGGTGGCTGTGTCTTTTTGTTTTTAATTTCCCTAAGCTATAGGACCATAAGTGGAAGTGCCCTAGGCTCTGTTGCTTTGTTTTTTGGATGTTTCAGGAAACACCATACACTTCTCCAGAGTGGCTGTTGGCAATTTTCATCCTGTCCTTCAGCATGGCATGGCTCCCAGTTCTCCACTCCCTGTCCTGCCTTTCTGGATTTTACACTTTTTTCAGATGGCCCTTTTGACTGGGGGGCAATGAGACTTCATTGTAGTGCAGATTTCCTTTGCAAGGTTGCTTGGTTGGCCAAAAAGTGCGTATGCGTTTTTTCCTGAATATATTCAGGAAAAAACGCATACGCCCCTTTTGGCCAAGTGCATCATTGTGGACGTTCTGCCTCTTTTCCTAAGCTTTACATGCAATTCCAGTCTACCTCCTGAAATCGGTTTCCTGCAATTCTGCCCTGCTTTCAAGTCCTCTTGGCAGCCTTACTTCAATATATTTTTGGATGATAGCTGTCATTTATAACTCTGCAGGTTTGTAAATTACAGTGCCCCTGAGCTCCTTTCTTCAACTCGCTTTCTTGTGAGCTGGCCACAACACCGCAGGATTGCTTTAGGCCCTAGTGTGGTTCCGGCACGGCACGTTGAGCCTTTGGTTAAATCCTCTTCCTGGTGGGAAAGGAGAGTTAAATTTGCCCGTCCAGACACCTCCAGCTAGTCTCTCATGGGTTCTCCCTATTCCTGTTCATTTTCCGCAGAAATTGCAAACTGGGCCAAACAGGAGGTTAAAGGCACTGTCTCTCCAAGTGGGGAGAGTGTTAGTAAAGCGTTTGGAATGTTGCACCCAAGTACAAGGGGACGAAAACTGAGACACATTTGAACACGTTTCCCGATCACACGGTGGATCATACTCTGGGTTCCACATGCATGTTTTAGCTGAAGGAAGAATCCCTTAAACCTGGAGAGTTGAGACCCATGGAATGGGTACCATGCAATATGACTTCAAAGGGTCTGCATTTGCTCACCGAACCTCACCAATCCTATCACTGCTGCGTTTATGCTGCTGTACACATGCTTGACTCTCTTACGGAGACATATAAATCCATAGGTATTATGATTCTTACCAGTCAGGTATATTCTTAGGCGTTTAATATGGGGTGTTGAGTCCACTTCGTTGAGCAAGGTGTAGCTCTTGTCTATTACATATTTGGCTTATGGAATGGTATCTGTTCTCATTTCAATCTCTGGTTTTATGCAGCACCCCAACTCATCTTTCCCCTTAAGCAAGCATAAGTTGATTTTCTACATTTGAGACCCTGTTCTGTTTTGTAATTCAGTTCCTGTGTAGCCAAGTTTACATTCCGTGTATTAGTGATATCTTATGATGTTTCTTTTTCTGTGTGACTTATTTCATTTAGAATCATCGTACCTGAATCCACAGTTTATGCTGCTATGGGCCTGATGAGATGGATTTCATTGCTGACTGATATTGCATTGTACGTAAGTACCACAACTTCTTTATCCATTTGTCGCTTTCTGTGATATTGAACTTGTACCGTAAACGAGGTTCTTGTAAACAGAGCCGTCCCAAACTTTGGGGTGGCTGTGTCTTTTTGATTTTAATTTCCCTAAGCTATAGGACCATAAGTGGAAGTGCCCTAGGCTCTGTTGCTTTGTTTTTTAGATTTTTCAGGAAACACCATACACTTCTCCAGAGTGGCAGTTGGCAATTTACATCCCACCCATCAGCATAACAAGGCTCCCAGTTCTCCATGGCCTGTCCTGCCTTTCTGGATTTTACACTTTTTTCAGATGGCCCTTTTGACCGGGGGGCAATGAGACTTCATTGTAGTGCAGATTTCCTTTGCAAGCTTCCTTGGTTGGCCAAAAAGGGCATATGCGTTTTTTCCTGAATATATTCAGGAAAAAACGCATATGCCCTTTTTGGCCAAGTGCATCATTGTGGACATTCTACCTCTTTTCCTATGCTTTACATGCAATTCCAGTCTACCTCCTGAAATCGGTTTCTTGCAATTCTGTCCCGCTTTCAAGTCCTCTTGGCAGCCTTACTTCAATATATTTTTGGACGATAGCTGTCATTTATAACTCTGCAGGTTTGTGAATTAGAGTGCCCCTGAGCTCCTTTCTTCAACTCGCTTTCTTGTGAGCTGGCCGCAACACCGCAGGATTGCTTCAGGCCCTAGTGTGGTTCCGGCATGGCATGCTGAGCCTTTGGTTAATTCCCCTTCCTGGTGGGAAAGAGAGTTAAATTTGCCCATCCAGACACCTCCAGCAAGTCTCTCATTCCTTCTCCCTATTCCTGTTCATCTTCCGCAGAAATTGCAAACTGGGCCAAACAGGAGGTTAAAGGCACTGACTCTCCAAGTGGGGAGAGTGTTAGTAAAGCGTCTGGAATGTTGCACCCGAGTACCAGGGGACGAAAACTGAGACACATTTGAACACATTTCCCGATCACACGTTGGATCATACTCTGGGTTCCACATGCATGTTTTAGCTGAAGGAAGAATCCCTTACACCAGGAGAGTTGAGACCCATGGAATGGGTACCATGCAATATGACTTCAAAGGGTCTGCATTTGCTCACTGAACCTCACCAATCCTATCACTGCTGCGTTTATGCCATTGTACACACGCTTGATTCTTTTTCGGAGACATATAAATCCATAGGTTTTAAGATTCTTACTAGTCAGGTATATTCTTAGGCGTTTAATATGGGGTGTTGAGTCCACTTCGTTGAGCAAGGAGTAGCTCTTGTCTATTACATATTTGGCTTATGGAACGGTATCTGTGCTAATTTCAATCTCTGGTTTTATGCAGCACCCCAACTCACCTTTCCCCTTAAGCAAGCATAAGTTGGTGTTCTACATTTGATACACTGTTCTGTTTTGTAATTCAGTTCCTCTGTAGCCAAGTTTACATTCCGTGTAGTAGTGATATCTTATGATGTTTCTTTTTCTGTGTGACTTATTTCACTTAGAATCATCGTACCTGAATACACTCATTATGCTGCTACGGGCCTGATGACACAGATTTCATTGCTGAGTGATATTGCATTGTACATAAGTACCACAACTTCTTTATCCATTTGTCGCTTTCTGTGATATTGAACTTGTACCGTAAACGAGGTTTTTGTAAACAGAGCCGTCCCAAACTTTGGGGTGGCTGTGTCTTTTTGATTTTAATTTCCCTAAGCTATAGGACCATAAGTGGATGTGCCCTAGGCTCTGTTGCTTTGTTTTTTAGATGTTTCAGGAAACACCATACACTTCTCCAGAGTGGCTGTTGGCAATTTACATCTCGCCCATCAGCATAACAAGACTCCCAGTTCTCCATGGCCTGTCCTGCCTTTCTGGATTTTACACTTTTTTCAGATGGCCCTTTTGACTGGGGTGCAGTGAGACTTCATAGTAATGCAGATCTCCTTTGCAACCTTGCTTGGTTGGCCAAAAAGTGCGTATGATTTTTTTCCTGAATATATTCAGGAAAAAACGCATACGCCCTTTTTAGCCAAGTGCATCATTGTGGATGTTCTGCCTCCTTTCCTATGCTTTACATGCAATTCCAGTCTACCTCCTGAAATCGGTTTCCTGCAATTCTGCCCCGTTTTCAAGTCCTCTTGGCAGCCTTACTTCAATATATTTTTGGACGATAGCTGTCATTTATAACTCTGCAGGTTTGTGAGTTACAGTGCCCCTGAGCTCCTTTCTTCAACTTGCTTTCTTGTGAGCTGGCCGCAACACCGCAAGATTGCTTCAGGCCCTAGTGTGGTTCCGGCATGACACGCTGAGCCTTTGGTTAATTCCTCTTCCTGGTGGGAAATGAGAGTTAAATTTGCCCGTCCAGACACCTCCAGCTAGTCTCTCATGGGTTCTCCCTATTCCTGTTCATTTTCCGCAGAAATTGCAAACTGTGCCAAACAGGAGGTTAAAGGCACAGACTCTCCAAGTGGGGAGAGTGTTAGTAAAGCATCTGGAATGTTGCACCCGAGTACCAGGGAACGAAAACTGAGACACATTTGAACACGTTTCCCGATCACACGGTGGATCATACTCTGGGTTCCACATGCATGTTTTAGCTGAAGGAAGAATCCCTTAAACCTGGAGAGTTGAGACCCATGGAATGGGTACCATGCAATATGACTTCAAAGGGTCTGCCTTTACTCACCGAACCTCACCAATCCTATCACTGCTGCGTTTATACAGCTGTACACACGCTTGATTCCCTTTCGGAGACATATAAATCCATAGGTTTTAAGATTCTTACTAGTCAGGTATATTCTTAGACGTTTAATATGGGGTGTTGAGTACACTTCGTTGAGCAAGGAGTAGCTCTTGTCTATTGCATATTTGGCTTATGGAACGGTATCTGTGCTAATTTCAATCTCTGGTTTTATGCAGCACCCCAACTCACCTTTCCCCTTAAGCAAGCATAAGTTGGTTTTCTACATTTGAGACCCTGTTCTGTTTTGTAATTCAGTTCCTGTGTAGCCAAGTTTACATTCCGTGTAGTAGTGATATCTTATGATGTTTCTTTTTCTGTGTGACTTATTTCACCTAGAATCATGGTAGCTGAATCCACTCATTATGCTGCTACAGGACTGATGACATAGATTTCATTGCTGAGTGATATTGCATTGTACGTAAGTACCACAACATCTTTATCCATTTTTCGCTTTCTGTGATATTGAACTTGTACCATAAATGAGGTTCTTGTAAACAGAGCCGTCCCAAATTTTGGGGTGGCTGTGTCTTTTTGATTTTAAATTCCCTAAGCTATAGGACCATAAGTGGAAGAGCCCTAGGCTCTGTTGCTTTGTTTTTTAGATGTTTCAGGAAACACCATACACTTCTCCAGAGTGGCTGTTGGCAATTTTCATCCCACCCTTCAGCATGACAAGGCTCCCAGTTCTCCACGGCCTGTCCTGCCTTTCTGGATTTTACACTTTTTTCAGATGGCCCTTTTGACCGGGGGGCAGTGAGACTTCATTGTAGTGCAGATTTCCTTTGCAAGCTTGCTTGGTTGGCCAAAATGGGCGTATGAGTTTTTTCCTGAATATATTCAGGAAAAAACGCATACGCCCTTTTCGGCCAAGTGCATCATTGTGGACGTTCTGCCTCTTTTCCTATGCTTTACATGCAATTCCAGTCTACCTCCTGAAATCGGTTTCCTGCAATTCTGCCCACATTCAAGTCCTCTTGGCAGGCTTACTTCAATATATTTTTGGACGATAGCTGTCATTTATAACTCTGCATGTTTGTGAATTACAGTGCCCCTGAGCTTCTTTCTTCAACTCGCTTTCTTGTGAGCTGGCTGCAACACCGCAGGATTGCTTCAGGCCCTAGGGTGGTTCCGGCACGGCACGCTGAGCCTTTGCTTAAATCCTCTTCCTGGTGGGAAATGAGATTTAAATTTGCCCGTCCAGACACCTCCAGCTAGTCTCTCATTGGTTCTCCCTATTCCTGTTCATTTTCCGCAGAAATTGCAAACTGTGCCAAACAGGAGGTTAAAGGCACAGACTCTCCAAGTGGGGAGAGTGTTAGTAAAGCGTCTGGAATGTTGCACCCGAGTACCAGGGGACGAAAACTGAGGCACATTTGAACACGTTTCCCGATCACACGGTGGATCATACTCTGGGTTCCACATGCATGTTTTAGCTGAAGGAAGAATCCCTTAAACCTGGAGAGTTGAGACCCTTGGAATGGGTAATATGCAATATGACTTCAAAGGGTCTGCATTTGCTCACCGAACCTCACCAATCCTATCACTGCTGCGTTTATGCTGCTGTACACATGCTTGATTCTCTTTAGGAGACATATAAATCCATAGGTTTTACGATTCTTACTAGTCAGGTATATTCTTAGGCGTTTAATATGAGGTGTTGACTCCACTTCGTTGAGCAAGGAGTAGCTCTTGCCTATTACATATTTTGCTTATGGAACGGTATCTGTGCTAATTTCAATCTCTGGTTTTATGCAGCACCCCAACTCACCTTTCCCCTTAAGCAAGCATAAGTTGGTTTTCTATATTTGAGACCCTGTTCTGTTTTGTAAATCAGTTCCTGTGTAGCCAAGTTTACATTCCATGTATTAGTGATATCTTGTGATGTTTCTATTTCTGTGTGACTTATTTCACTTAGAATCATCGTACCTGAATCAACTCATTATGCTGCTACGGGCCTGATGACATAGATTTCATTGCTGAGTGATATTGCATTGTACGTAAGTACCACAACTTCTTTATCCATTTTTTGCTTTCTGCGAAATTGAACTTGTACTGTAAACGAGGTTTTGTAAACAGAGCCGTCCCAAACTTTGGGGTGGCTGTGTCTTTTTGATTTTAATTTCCCTAATCTGTAGGACCATAAGTGGAAGTGCCCTAGGCTCTGTTGCTTTGTTTTTTAGATGTTTCAGGAAACACCATACACTTCTCCAGAGTGGCTGTTGGCAATTTACATCCCTCCCATCAGCATAACAAGGCTCCCAGTTCGCCATGGCCTGTCCTGCCTTTCTGGATTTTACACTTTTTTCAGATGGCCCTTTTAACCGGTGGGCAGTGAGACTTCATTGTAGTGCAGATTTCCTTTTCAAGCTTGCTTGGTTGGCCAAAAAGGGCGTATGTGTTTTTTCCTGAATATATTCAGGAAAAAACGCACACGCCCTTTTTGGCCAAGTGCATCATTGTGGACGTTCTGCCTCTTTTCCTATGCTTTACATGCAATTCCAGT
Source organism: Orcinus orca (assembly GCF_937001465.1). Lineage (NCBI taxonomy): Eukaryota > Metazoa > Chordata > Mammalia > Artiodactyla > Delphinidae > Orcinus > Orcinus orca. The sequence continues at coordinate 57,867,058 of NC_064562.1, read as the reverse complement.
CTACCTCCTGAAATCTGTTTCCTGCATTTCTACCCCACTTTCAAGTCCTCTTGGCAGCCTTACTTCAATATATTTTTGGACGATAGCTGTCATTTATAACTCTGCAGGTTTGTGAATTACAGTGACCCTGAGTTCCTTTCTTCAACTCGCTTTCTTTTGAGCTGGCCGCAACACCGCAAGATTGCTTCAGGCCCTAGAGTGGTTCCGGCATGGCACGCTGAGCCTTTGGTTAATTCCTCTTCTTGGTGGGAAATGAGACTTAAATTTGCCCTTCCAGACACCTCCAGCTAGTCTCTCATTGGTTCTCCCTATTCCTGTTCATTTTCCGCAGAAATTGCAAACTGGGCCAAACAAGGGGTTAAATGCACTGACTCTCCAAGTGGGGAGAGTGTTAGTAAAGCATCTTGAATGTTGCACCCGAGTACCAGGGGACGAAAACTGAGACACATTTGAACACTTTTCCCGATCACACGGTGAATCATACTCTGGGTTCCACATGCATGTTTTAGCTGAAGGAAGAATCCCTTAAACCTGCAGAGTTGAGACCCATGGAATGGGTACAATGCAATATGACATCAAAGGGTCTGCATTTGCTCACCGAACCTCAACAATCCTATCACTGCTGCGTTTATGCCGCTGTACACACGCTTGATTCTCTTTTGGAGACATATAAATCCATAGGTTTTAAGTTTCTTACTAGTCAGGTATATTTTTAGGCGTTTAATATGGCATGTTGAGTCCACTTCGTTGAGCAAGGAGTAGCTCTTGTCCTTTACATATTTGGCTTATGGAACGGTATCTGTGCTAATTTCTATCTCTGGTTTTATGCAGCACCCCAACTCACCTTTCCCCTTAAGCAAGCATAAGTTGGTTTTCTACATTTGAGACCCTGTTCTGTTTTGTAATTCAGTTCCTGTGTAGCCAAGTTTACATTCCATGTATTAGTGATATCTTATGATGTTTCTATTTCTGTGTGACTTATTTCACTTAGAATCATCGTACCTGAATCAACTCATTATGCTGCTACGGGCCTGATGACATAGATTTCATTGCTGAGTGATATTGCATTGTACGTAAGTACCACAACTTCTTTATCCATTTTTCGCTTTCTGTGATATTGAACTTGTACTGTAAACGAGGTTCTTGTAAACAGAGCCGTCCCAAACTTTGGGGTGGCTGTGTCTTTTTGATTTTAATTTCCCTAAGCTATAGGACCATAAGTGGAAGTGCCCTAGGCTCTGTTGCTTTGTTTTTTAGATGTTTCAGGAAACACCATACACTTCTCCAGAGTGGCTGTTGGCAATTTACATCCCGCCCATCAGCATAAAAAGGCTCCCAGTTCTCCTTGGCCTGTCCTGCCTTTCTGGATTTTACACTTTTTCAGATGGCCCTTTTGACCGGGGGGCAGTGAGTCTTCATTGTAGTGCAGATTTCCTTTGCAGTCTTGCTTGGTTGGCCAAAAAGTGCGTATGCGTTTTCTCCTGAATATTCAGGAAAAAACGCATACGCCCTTTTTGGCCAAGTGCATCATTGTGGACTTTCTGCCACTTTTCCTATGCTTTACATGCAATTCCAGTCTACCTCCTGAAATCGGTTTCCTGCAATTCTGCCCCGCTTTCAAGTCCTCTTGGCCGCCTTACTTCAATATATGTTTGGATGATAGCTGTCATTTATAACTCTGCAGGTTTGTGAATGACAGTGCCCCTGAGCTCCTTTCTTCAACTCGCTTTCTTGTGAGCTGGCCGCACCACCGCAGGATTGCTTCAGGCCCTAGTGTGGTTCCGCCGGGGCACGCTGAGCCTTTGGTTAATTCCTCTTCCTGGTGGGAAATGAGAGTTAAATTTGCCCATCCAGACACCTCCAGCTAGTCTCTCATCGGTTCTCCCTATTCCTGTTCATTTTCCGCAGAAATTGCAAACTGGGCCAAACAGGAGGTTAAAGGCACTGACTCTCCAAGTGGGGCGAGTGTTAGAAAAGCGTCTGGAATGTTGCACTCGAGTACCAGGGGATGAAATCTGAGACACATTTGAACACGTTTCCCGATCACACGGTGGATCATACTCTGGGTTCCACATGCATGTTTTAGCTGAAGGAAGAATCCCTTAAACCTGGAGAATTGAGACCCATGGAATGGGTACCAACCAATATGACTTCAAGGGGTCTACATTTGCTCACCGAACCTCACCAATCCTATAACTGCTGCGTTTATGCCACTGTACACATGCTTGATTCTCTTTCGGAGACAGAATTCCATAGGTTTTAAGATTGTTACTAGTCAGGTATATTCTTAGGCGTTTAATATGGGGTGTTGAGTCCACTTCGTTGAGCAAGGAGTAGCTCTTGTCTGTTACATATTTGGCTTATGGAACGGTATCTGTGTTAATTTCAATCTCTGGTTTTATGCAGCACCCCAACTCACCTTTCCCCTTAAGCAAGCATAAGTTGGTGTTCAATATTTGAGACTCTGTTCTGTTTTGTAATTCAGTTCCTGTGTAGCCAAGTTTACATTCCGTGTATTAGTGATATCTTATGATGTTTCTTTTTCTGTGTGACTTATTTCATTTGCAATCATCGTACCTGAGTCCACTCATTATGCTGCTATGGGCCTGATGACATAGATTTCATTGCTGAGTGATATGGCATTGTACGTAAGTACCACAACTTCGTTATCCATTTTTTGCTTTCTTTGATATTGAAGTTGTACCATAAACGAGGTTCTTGTAAACAGAGCCTTCCCAAACTTTGGGGTGGCTGTGTCTTTTTGATTTTAATTTCCCTAAGCTATAGGACCATAAGTGGAAATGCCCTAGGGTCTGTTGCTTTGTTTTTTAGATGTTTCAGGAAACACCATACACTTCTCCAGAGTGGCTGTTGGCAATTTACATCCCGCCCATCAGCATAACAAGGCTCCCAGTTCTCCATGGCCTGTCCTGCCTTTCTGGATTTTACACTTTTTTCAGATGGCCCTTTTGACCGGGGGGCACTGAGACTTCATTGTAGTGCAGATATCCTTTGCAAGCTTGCTTGGTTGGCCAAAAAGGGCGTATGCGTTTTTTCCTGAATATATTCAGGAAAAAACACGTACGCCCTTTTTGGCCAAGTGTATCATTGTGGACGTTCTGCCTCTTTTCCTATCCTTTCCCCTTAAGCATGCATAAGTTGGTTTTCTACATTTGATAGCCTGTTCTGTTTTGTAATTCAGTTTCTGTGTGGCCAAGTTTACATTCCGTGTAGTAGTGATATCTTATAATGTTTCTTTTTCTGTGTGACTTATGTCACTTAGAATCATCGTACTTGAATCCACTCATTATGCTGCTATGGGCCTGATGACATAGATTTCATTGCTAAGTGATATTGCATTGTACGTAAGTACCACAACTTCTTTATCCATTTTTTGCTTTCTGTGATATTGAACTTGTACTGTAAATGAGGTTCTTGTAAACAGAGCCATCCCAAACTTTGGGGTGGCTGTGTCTTTTTGATTTTAATTTCCCTAAGCTATAGTACCATAAGTGGAAGTACCCTAGGCTCTGTTGCTTTGTTTTTTAGATGTTTCAGGAAACACCATACATTTCTCCAGAGTGGCTGTTGGCAATTTACATCCCGCCCCATCAGCATAACAAGGCTCCCAATTCTCCATGGCCTGTCCTGCCTTTCTGGATTTTACACTTTTTTCCTATGGCCCTTTTGACCAGGGGGCAGTGAGACTTCATTGTATTGCAGATTTCCTTTGCAAGCTTGCTTGGTTGGCCTAAAAGGGCGTATGCGTTTTTTCCTGAATATATTCAGGAAAAAACGCATACACCCTTTTTGGCCAAGTGCATCATTGTGGACGTTCTGCCTCTTTTCCTATGCTTTACATGCAATTCCAGTCTACCTCCTGAAATCGGTTTCCTGCAATTCTGCCCCGCTTTCACGTCCTCTAGGCAGCCTTATTTCAATATATTTTTGGACGATAGCTGTCATTTATAACTCTGCAGGTTTGTGAATGAGAGTGCCCCTGAGCTCCTTTCTTCAACTCGCTTTCTTGTGAGCTGGCTGCAACACCGCAGGATTGCTTCAGGCCCTAGTGTGGTTCTGGCATGGCACACTGAGCCTTTGGTTAATTCCTTTTCCTGGTGGGAAATGAGAGTTAAATTTGCCCGTCCAGACACCTCCAGCTAGTCTCTCATTGGTTCTCCCTATTCCTGTTCATCTTCCACAGAAATTGCAAACTCGGCCAAACAGGAGGTTAAAGGCATTGACTCTCCAAGTGGGGAGAGTGTTAGTAAAGCCTCTGGAATGTTGCACCCGAGTACCAGGGGACGAAAACTGAGACACATTTGAACACATTTCCCGGTCACACGGTGGATCATACTCTGGGTTCCACATGCATGTTTTAGCTGAAGGAAGAATCCCTTAAACCTGGGGAGTTGAGACCCATGGAATGGGTACCATGCAATATGACTTCAAAGGGTCTGCATTTGCTCACCGAACATCACCAATCCTATCACTGCTGCGTTTATGCCGCTGTAAACACGCTTGATTCTCTTTCGGAGATATATCAATCCATAGGTTTTAAGATTCTTACTAGTCAGGTATAGTCTTAGGCATTTAATATGGGGTGTTGAGTCCACTTCGTTGAGCAAGGAGTAGCTCTTGTCTATTACATATTTGGCTTATGGAACGGTATCTGTGCTAATTTTAATCTCTGGTTTTATGCAGCAGCCCAACTCACCTTTCCCCTTAAGCAAGCATAAGTTGGTTTTCTACATTTGAGACCCTGTTCTGTTTTGTAATTCAGTTCCTGTGTAGCCAAGTTTACATTCCGTGTAGTAGTGATATCTTATGATGTTTCTTTTTCTGTGTGACTTATTTCACTTAGAATCATCGTACCTGAATCCACTCATTATGCTGCTACGGGCCTGATGACATAGATTTCATTGCTGAGTGATATTGCATTGTACCTTAGGTCCACAACTTCTTTATCCATTTTTTGCTTTCTGTGATATTGAACTTGTACCGTAAACGAGGTTCTTGTAAACCGAGCTGTCCCAAACTTTGGGGTGGCTGTGTCTTTTTGATTTTAATTTCCCTAAGCTATAGGACCATAAGTGGAAGTGCCCTAGGCTCTGTTGCTTTGTTTTTTAAATGTTTCAGGAAACACCATAGACTTCTCCAGAGTGGCTGTTGGCAATTTACATCCTGCCCATCAGCATAACAAGGCTCCCAGTTCTCCATGGCCTGTCCTGACTTTCTGGATTTTACACTTTTTTCAGATGGCCCTTTTGACCGGGGTGCAGTGAGACTTCATTGTAGTGCAGATTTCCTTTGCAAGCTTGCTTGGTTGGCCAAAAAGTGCGTATGCGTTTTTTCCTGAATATATTCAGGAAAAAACCCATACGCCCTTTTTGGCCAAGTGCATCATTGTGGACGTTCTGCCTCTTTTCCTATGCTTTACATGCAATTCCAGTCCACCTCCTTAAATCAGTTTCTTGCAATTCTGCCCTGCTTTCAAGTCCTCTTGGCAGCCTTACTTCAATATATTTTTGGATGATAGCTGTCATTTATAACTCTGCAGGTTTGTGAATTACAGTGCCCCTGAGCTCCTTACTTCAACTCGCTTTCTTGTGAGCTGGCCGCAACACCGCAGCATTGCTTTAGGCCCTAGTGTGTTTCCAGCATGGCATACTGATCCTTTGGTTAATACCTCTTCCTGGTGGGAAAGTAGAGTTCAATTTGCGCGTCCAGACACCTCCAGCTAGTCTCTCATTGGTTCTCGCTATTCTTGTTCATCTTCCGCAGAAATTGCAAACTGGGCCAAACAGGAGGTTAAAGGCACTGACTCTCCAAGTGGGGAGAGTGTTAGTAAAGCATCTGGAATGTTGCACCCGAGTACCAGGGGACGAAAACTGAGACACATTTGAACACGTTTCCCGATCACACGGTGGATCATACTCTGGGTTCCACATGCATGTTTTAGCTGAAGGAAGAATCCCTTAAACCTGGAGAGTTGAGACCCATGGAATGGATACCATGCAATATGGCTTCAGAGGGTCTGCATTTGCTCACCGAACCTCAACAATCCTATCAGTGCTGCGCTTATGCTGCTGTACACACCCTTGATTCTCTTTCGGAGACATATAAATCCATAGGTTTTAAGATTCTTACTAGTGAGGTATATTCTTAGGCGTTTAATATGGGGTGTTGAGTCCACTTCGTTGAGCAAGGAGTAGCTCTTGTCTATTACATATTTGGCTTATAGAACGGTATCTGTGCTAATTTCAATCTCTGGTTTTATGCAGCACCCCAACTCACCTTTCCCCTTAAGCAAGCATAAGTTGGTTTTCTACATTTGAGACCCTGTTCTGTTTTGTAATTCAGTTCCTGTGTAGCCAAGTTTACATTCCGTGTAGTAGTGATATCTTATGATGTTTCTTTTTCTGTGTGACTTATTTCACTTAGAATCATCGTTCCTGAATCCACTCATTATGCTGCTATGGGCCTGATGACAGAGATTTCATTGCTGAGTGATATTGCATTGTACGTAAGTACCACAACTTCTTTATCCATTTTTCGCTTTCTGTGATATTGAACTTGTACCGTAAACGAGGTTCTTGTAAACACAGCCATCCCAAACTTTGGGGTGGTTGTGTCTTTTTGAGTTTAATTTCCCTAAGCTATAGGACCATAAGTGGAAGTGCCCTAGGCTCTGTTGCTTTGTTTTTTAGATGTTTCAGGAAACACCATACACTTCTCCAGAGTGGCTTTTGGCAATTAACATCCCGCCCATCAGCATAAAAAGGCTCCTAGTTCTCCATGACCTGTCCTGCCTTTCTGGACTTTACACTTTTTTCAGATGGCCCTTTTGACCGGGGGGAAGCGAGACTTCATTGCAGTGCAGATTTCCTTTGCAAGCTTGCTTGGTTGGCCAAAAAGTGCGTATGCATTTTTTCCTGAATATATTCAGGAAAAAATGCATACGCCCTTTTTGGCCAAGTGCATCATTGTGGACGTTCTGCCTCTTTTCCTATGCTTTACATGCAATTCCAGTCTACCTCCTGAAATCGGTTTCCTGCAATTCTGCCCCACTTTCAAGTCCTCTTGGCAGCCTTACTTCAATATATTTTTGGACGATAGCTGTCATTTATAACTCTGCATGTATGTGAATTACAGTGCCCCTGAGGTCCTTTCTTCAACTCGCTTTCTTGTGAGCTGGACGCAACACCGCAGGATTGCTTCAGGCCCTAGTGTGGTTCCGGCATGGCACGGTGAGCCTTTGGTTAACTCCTCTTCCTGGTGGGAAATGAGAGTTAAATTTGCCCGTCCAGACACCTCCAGCTAGTCTCTCATTGGTTCTCCCTATTCCTGTTCATTTTCCGTAGAAATTGCAAACTGGGCCAAACAGGAGGTTAAAGGCACTGACTCTCCGAGTGGGGAGAGTGTTAGTAAAGCGTCTGGAATGTTGCACCTGAGTACCAGGGGACGAAAACTGAGACACATTTTAACACGTTTCCCGATCACATGGTGGATCATACTCTGGGTTCCACATGCATGTTGTAGCTGAAGGAAGAATCCCTTAAACCTGGAGAGTTGAGACCCATGGAATGGGTACCATGCAATATGACTTCAAAGGGTCTGCATTTGCTCACCGAAACTCACAAATCCTATCACTGCTGCATTTATGCCGCTGTACACATGCTTGATTCTCCTTCGGAGACATATAAATCCATAGGTTTTAAGTTTCTTACTAGTCAGGTATATTCTTAGGCGTTTAATATGGGGTGTTGAGTCCACTTCGTTGAGCAAGGAGTAGCTCTTGTCTATTACATATTTGGCTTATGGAACCGTATCTGTGCTAATTTCAATGTCTGGTTTAATGCAGCAGCCCAACTCACCTTTCCCCTTAAGCAAGCATAAGTTGGTGTTCTACATATGAGACCCTGTTCTGTTTCGTAATTCAGTTCCTGTGTAGCCAAGTTTACATTCCGTGTATTAGTGATATCTTATGATGTTTCTTTTTCTGTGTGACTTATTTCACTTAGAAACATCGTACCTGAATCCACTCATTATGCTGCTACGGGCCTGATGACATAGATTTCATTGCTGAGTGATATTGCATTGTACGTAAGTACCACAACTTCTTTATCCATTTTTCGTTTTCTGTGATATTGAACTTGTACCGTAAACAAGGTTCTTGTAAACAGAGCCGTCCCAAACTTTGGGGTGGCTGTGTCTTTTTGATTTTAATTTCCCTAAGCTATAGGACCATAAGTGGAAGTGCCCTAGGCTCTGTTGCTTTGTTTTTTGGATGTTTCAGGAAACACCATACACTTCTCCAGAGTGGCTGTTGGCAATTTACATCCCGCCCATCAGCATAACAAGGCTCCCAGTTCTCCATGGCCTGTCCTGCCTTTCTGGATTTTACACTTTTTTCAGATGGCCCTTTTGACCGGGGGACAGTGAGACTTCATTGTAGTGCAGATTTCCTTTGCAAGCTTGCTTGGTTGGCCAAAAAGGGCGTATGCGTTTTTTCCTGAATATATTCAGGAAAAAACGCATACGCCCTTTTTGGCCAAGTGCATCATTGTGGACGTTCTGCCTCTTTTCCTATGCTTTACATGCAATTCCAGTCTACCTCCTGAAATCGGTTTCCTGCAATTCTGCCCCGCTTTCAAGTCCTCTTGGCAGCCTTACTTCAATATATTTTTGGACGATAGCTGTCATTTATAACTCTGCAGGTTTGTGAATGACAGTGCCCCTGAGCTCCTTTCTTCAACTCGTTTTCTTGTGAGCTGGCCGCAACACCGCAGGATTGCTTCAGGCCCTAGTATGGTTCCGGCATGGCACGCTGAGCATTCGGTTAATTCCTGTTCCTGGTGGGAAATGAGAGTTAAATTTTCCCGTCCAGACACCTCCAGCTAGTCTCTCATTGGTTCTCCCTATTCCTGTTCATCTTCCGCAGAAATTGCAAACTGGGCCAAACAGGATTTTAAAGGCACTGACTCTCCAAGTGGGGAGAGTGTTAGTAAAGCGTCTGGAATGTTTCACCCGAGTACCAGGGTACGAAAACTGAGACACATTTGAACACGTTTCCCGATCACACGGTGGATCATACTCTGGGTTCCACATGCATGTTTTAGCTGAAGGAAGAATCCCTTAAACCTGGAGAGTTGAGACCCATGGAATGGATACCATGCAATATGACTTCAAAGGGTCTGCATTTGCTCACTGAACCTCACCAATCCTATCACTGCTGCATTTATGCCGCTGTACACACGCTTGATTCTCTTTCGGAGACATATAAATCCATAGGTTTTAAGATTCTTACTAGTCAGGTATATTCTTAGGCGTTTAATATGGCGTCTTGAATCCACTTCGTTGAGCAAGGAGTACCTCTTGTCTATGACATATTTGGCTTATGGAACGGTATCTGTGCTAATTTCAATCTTTGGTTTTATGCAGCACCCCAACTCACCTTTCCCCTTAAGCAAGCATAAGTTGGTTTTCTACATTTGAGACACTGTTCTGTTTTGTAATTCAGTTCCTGTGTAGCCAAGTTTACATTCCGTGTAGTAGTGATATCTTATGATGTTTCTTTTTCTGTGTGACTTATTTCACTTAGAATCATCGTACCTTAATCCATTCATTATGCTGCTATGGGCCGGATGACATAGATTTCGTTGCTGAGTGATATTGCATTGTACTTAAGTACCACAACTTCTTTATCCATTTTTCGCTTTCTGTGATATTGAACTTGTACCGTAAACGAGGTTCTTGTAAACAGAGCCGTCCCAAACTTTGGGGTGGCTGTGTCTTTTTGATTTTAATTTCCCTAAGCTATAGGACCATAAGTGGAAGTGCCCTAGGCTCTGTTGCTTTGTTTTTTAGATGTTTCAGGAAACACCATACACTTCCTCAGAGTGGCTGTTGGCAATTTACATCCCGCCCATCAGCATAACAAGGCTCCCACTTCTCCATGGCCTGTCCTGCCTTTCTGGATTTTACACTTTTTTCAGATGGCCCTTTGACCAGGGGGCAGTGAGACTTCATTGTAGTGCCGATTTCCTTTGCAAGCTTGCTTGGTTGGCCAAAAAGGGTGTATGGGTTTTTTCCTGAATATATTCAGGAAAAAACGCATACGCCCTTTTTGGCCTAGTGCATCATTGTGGACGTTCTGCCTCTTTTCCTATGCTTTACATGCAATTCCAGTCTACCTCCTGAAATCGGTTTCCTGCAATTCTGCCCCGCTTTCAAGTGCTCTTGGCAGCCTTACTTCAATATATTTTTGGACGATAGCTGTCATTTATAACTCTGCAGGTTTGTGAATGAGAGTGCCCCTGAGCTCCTTTCTTCAACTCGCTTTCTTGTGAGCTGGCTGCAACAACGCAGGATTGCTTCAGGCCCTAGTGTGGTTCTGGCATGGCACACTGAGCCTTTGGTTAATTCCTTTTCCTGGTGGGAAATGAGAGTTAAATTTACCCATCCAGACACCTCCAGCTAGTCTCTCATTGGTTCTCCCTATTCCTGTTCATCTTCCACAGAAATTGCAAACTCGGCCAAACAGGAGGTTAAAGGCATTGACTCTCCAAGTGGGGAGAGTGTTAGTAAAGCCTCTGGAATGTTGCACTCGAGTACCAGGGGACGAAAACTGAGACACATTTGAACACATTTCCCGGTCACACGGTGGATCATACTCTGGGTTCCACATGCATGTTTTAGCTGAAGGAAGAATCCCTTAAACCTGGGGAGTTGAGACCCATGGAATGGGTACCATGCAATATGACTTCAAAGGGTCTGCATTTGCTCACCGAACATCACCAATCCTATCACTGCTGCGTTTATGCTGCTGTAAACTCGCTTGATTCTCTTTCGGAGACATATCAATCCATAGGTTTTAAGATTCTTACTAGTCAGGTATAGTCTTAGGCATTTAATTTGGGGTGTTGAGTCCACTTCGTTGAGCAAGGAGTAGCTCTTGTCTATTACATATTTGGCTTATGGAACGGTATCTGTGCTAATTTCAATCTCTGGTTTTATGCAGCACCCCAACTCACCTTTCCCCTTAAGCAAGCATAAGTTGGTTTTCTACATTTGAGACCCTGTTCTGTTTTGTAATTCAGTTTCTGTGTAGCCAAGTTTACATTCCGTGTAGTAGTGATATCTTATGATGTTTCTTTTTCTGTGTGACTTATTTCACTTAGAATCATCGTACCTGAATCCACTCATTATGCTGCTACGGGCCTGATGACATAGATTTCATTGCTGAGTGATATTGCATTGTACCTAAGGTCCACAACTTCTTTATCCATTTTTTGCTTTCTGTGATATTGAACTTGTACCGTAAACGAGGTTCTTGTAAACCGAGCTGTCCCAAACTTTGGGGTGGCTGTGTCTTTTTGATTTTAATTTCCCTAAGCTATAGGACCATAAGTGGAAGTGCCCTAGGCTCTGTTGCTTTGTTTTTTAAATGTTTCAGGAAACACCATAGACATCTCCAGAGTGGCTGTTGGCAATTTACATCCTGCCCATCAGCATAACAAGGCTCCCATTTCTCCATGGCCTGTCCTGCCTTTCTGGATTTTACACTTTTTTCAGATGGCCCTTTTGACCGGGGTGCAGTGAGACTTCATTGTAGTGCAGATTTCCTTTGCAAGCTTGCTTGGTTGGCCAAAATGTGCGTATGCGTTTTTTCCTGAATATATTCAGGAAAAAACGCATACGCCCTTTTTGGCCAAGTGCATCATTGTGGACGTTCTGCCTCTTTTCCTATGCTTTACATGCAATTCCAGTCCACCTCGTGAAATCAGTTACTTGCAATTCTGCCCTGCTTTCAAGTCCTCTTGGCAGCCTTACTTCAATATATTTTTGGACAATAGCTGTCATTTATAACTCTGCAGGTTTGTGAATTACAGTGCCCCTGAGCTCCTTACTTCAACTCGCTTTCTTGTGAGCTGGCCGCAACACCGCAGCATTGCTTTAGGCCCTAGTGTGTTTCCAGCATGGCACACTGATCCTTTGGTTAATACCTCTTCTTGGTGGGAAAGTAGAGTTCAATTTGCGCGTCCAGACACCTCCAGCTAGTCTCTCATTGGTTCTCGCTATTCCTGTTCATCTTCCGCAGAAATTGCAAACTGGGCCAAACAGGAGGTTAAAGGCACTGACTCTCCAAGTGGGGAGAGTGTTAGTAAAGCGTCTGGAATGTTGCACCGGAGTACCAGGGGACGAAAACTGAGACACATTTGAACACGTTACCCGATCACACGGTGGATCATACTCTGGGTTCCACATGCATGTTTTAGCTGAAGGAAGAATCCCTTAAACCTGGAGAGTTGAGACCCATGGAATGGATACCATGCAATATGGCTTCAGAGGGTCTGCATTTGCTCACCGAACCTCAACAATCCTATCAGTGCTGCGCTTATGCTGCTGTACACACCCTTGATTCTCTTTAGGAGACCTATAAATGCATAGGTTTTAAGATTCTTACTAGTCAGGTATATTCTTAGGCGTTTAATATGGGGTGTTGAGTCCACTTCGTTGAGCAAGGAGTAGCTCTTGTCTATTACATATTTGGCTTATGGAATGGTATCTGTGCTAATTTCAATCTCTGGTTTTATGCAGCACCCCAGCTCACCTTTCCCCTTCAGCAAGCATAAGTTGGTTTTCTACATTTGAGACCCTGTTCTGTTTTGTAATTCAGTTTCTGTGTAACCATTTTACATTCTGTGTATTAGTGATATCTTATGATGTTTCTTTTTCTGTGTGACTTATTTCACTTAGAATCATCGTTCCTGAATCCACTCATTATGCTGCTATGGGCCTGATGACGTAGATTTCATTGCTGAGTGATATTGCATTGTACGTAAGTACCACAACTTCTTTATCCATTTTTCACTTTCTGTGATATTGAACTTGTACCGTAAACGAGGTTCTTGTAAACAGAGCCGTCCCAATCTTTGGGGTGGCTATGTCTTTTTTATTTTAATTTCCCTAAGCTATAGGCCATAAGTGGAAGTGCCGTAGGCTCTGATGCTTTGTTTTTTAGATGTTTCAGGAAACACCATACACTTCTCCAGAGTGGCTGTTGGCAACTTACATCCCGCCTATCAACATAACAAGGCTCCCAGTTCTCCATTGCCTGTCCTGCCTTTCTGGATTTTACACTTTTTTCAGATGGCCCTTTTTACCGGGGGGCAGTGAGACTTCATTGTAGTGCAGATTTCCTTTGCAAGCTTGCTTGGTTGGCCAAAAAGGGCGTATGCGTTTTTTCCTGAATATATTCAGGAAAAAACGCATACGCCCTTTTTGGCCAAGTGCATCATTGTGGACGTTCTGCCTCTTTTCCTATGCTTTACATGCAATTCCAGTCTACCTCCTGAAATCGGTTTCCTGCAATTCTGCCCCGCTTTCAAGTCCTCTTGGCAGCCTTACTTCAATATAGTTTTGGACGATAGCTGTTATTTATAACTCTGCATGTTTGTGAATTACAGTGCCCCTGAGCTCCTTTCTTCAACTCGCTTTCTTGTGAGCTGGCCGCACCACCGCAGGATTGCTTCAGGCCCTAGTGTGGTTCCGGCATGGCACGCTGAGCCTTTGGTTAATTCCTCTTCCTGGTGGGAAATGAGAGTTAAATTTGCCCGTCCAGACACCTCCAGCTAGTCTCTCATGGGTTCTCCCTATTCCTGTTCATTTTCCGCAGAAATTGCAAACTGGGACAAACAGGTTGTTAAAGGCACTGACTCTCCAAGTGGGGAGAGTGTTAGTAAAGCGTCTGGAATGTTGCACCCGAGTACCAGGGGACAAAAACTGAGACACATTTCAACACGTTTCCCGATCACACGGTGGATCATAATCTGGGTTCCACATGCATGTTTTAGCTGAAGGAAGAATCCCTTAAACCTGGAGAGTTGAGGCCCATGGAATGGGCAATATGCAATATGACTTCAAAGGCTCTGCATTTGCTCACCGAACCTCACCAGTCCTATCACTGCTGCGTTTATGCCACTGTACACACGCTTGATTCTCTTTCGGAGACATATAAATCCATAGGTTTTAAGATTCTTACTAGTGAGGTATATTCTTAGGCGTTTAATATGGGGTGTTGAGTCCACTTCGTTGAGCAAGGAGTAGCTCTTGTCTATTACATATTTGGCTTATAGAACGGTATCTGTGCTAATTTCAATCTCTGGTTTTATGCAGCACCCCAACTCACCTTTCCCCTTAAGCAAGCATAAGTTGGTTTTCTACATTTGAGACCCTGTTCTGTTTTGTAATTCAGTTCCTGTGTAGCCAAGTTTACATTCCGTGTATTAGTGATATCTTATGGTGTTACTTTTTCTGTGTGACTTATTTCACTTAGAATCATCGTTCCTGAATCCACTCATTATGCTGCTATGGGCCTGATGACAGAGATTTCATTGCTGAGTGATATTGCATTGTACGTAAGTACCACAACTTCTTTATCCATTTTTCGCTTTCTGTGATATTGAACTTGTACCGTAAACGAGGTTCTTGTAAACACAGCCATCCCAAACATTGGGGTGGCTGTGTCTTTTTGAGTTTAATTTCCCTAAGCTATAGGACCATAAGTGGAAGTGCCCTAGGCTCTGTTGCTTTGTTTTTTAGATGTTTCAGGAAACACCATACACTTCTCCAGAGTGGCTTTTGGCAATTAACATCCCGCCCATCAGCATAAAAAGGCTCCTAGTTCTCCATTGCCTGTCCTGCCTTTCTGGATTTTACACTTTTTTCAGATGGCCCTTTTGACCGGGGGGCAGTGAGACTTCATTGTAGTGCAGATTTCCTTTGCAAGCTTGCTTGGTTGGCCAAAAAGTGCGTATGCATTTTTTCCTGAATATATTCAGGAAAAAACGCATACGCACTTTTTGGCCAAGTGCATCATTGTGGACGTTCTGCCTCTTTTCCTATGCTTTACATGCAATTCCAGTCTACCTCCTGAAATCGGTTTCCTGCAATTCTGCCCCGCTTTCAAGTCCTCTTGGCAGCCTTACTTCAATATATTTTTGGACGATAGCTGTCATTTATAACTCTGCAGGTTTGTGAATGACAGTGCCCCTGAGCTCCTTTCTTCAACTCGCTTTCTTGTGAGCTGGCCGCAACACCGCAGGATTGCTTCAGGCCCTAGTGTGGTTCTGGCATGGCACGCAGAGCCTTTGGTTAATTCCTCTTCCAGGTGGGAAATGAGAGTTAAATTTACCCGTCCAGACACGTCCATCTAGTCTCTCATTGGTTCTCCCTATTCCTGTTCATTTTCCGCAGAAATTGCAAACTGGGCCAAACACGAGGTTAAAGGCACTGACTCTCCAAGTGGGGAGAGTGTTAGTAAAGCGTCTGGAATGTTGCACCCGAGTACCAGGGTACGAAAACTGAGACACATTTGAACAGGTTTCCCGATCACACGGTGGATCATACTCTGGGTTCCACATGCATGTTTTAGCTGAAGGAAGAATCCCTTAAACCTGGAGAGTTGAGACCCATGGAATGGATACCATGCAATATGACTTCAAAGGATCTGCATTTGCTCACCGAACCTCACCAATCCTATCACTGCTTCGCTAATGCCGCTGTACACACGCTTGATTCTCTTTCGGAGACATATCAATCCATAGGTTTTACGATTCTTACTAGTCAGGTATATTCTTAGGCGTTTAATATGTGGTGTTGAGTCCACTTCATTGAGCAAAGAGTAGCTCTTGTCTCTTACATATTTGGCTTATGGAACGGTATCTGTGCTAATTTCAATCTCTGGTTTTATGCAGCACCCCAACTCACCTTTCCCCTTAAGCAAGCATAAGATGATTTTCTACATTTGAGACCCTGTTCTGTTTGGTAATTCAGTTCCTGTGTAGCCAAGTTTACATTCCGTGTATTAGTGATATCTTATGGTGTTACTTTTTCTGTGTGACTTATTTCACTTAGAAACATCGTACCTGAATCCACTCATTATGCTGCTATGGGCCTGATGACATAGATTTCATTGCTGAGTGATATTGCATTGTACGTAAGTACCACAACTTCTTTATCCATTTTTCGCTTTCTGTGATATTGAACTTTTACCGTACACGAGGTTCTTGTAAACAGAGCCATCCCAAACTTTGGGGTGACTGTGTCTTTTTGATTTTAATTTCCCTAAGCTATAGGACCATAAGTGGAAGTGCCCTAGGCTCTGTTGCTTTGTTTCTTAGATGTTTCAGGAAACACCATACACTTCTCCAGAGTGGCTGTTTTCAATTTACATCCCGCCCATCAGCATAACTAGGCTCCATGTTCTCCATGGCCTGTCCTGCGTTTCTGGATTTTACACTTCTTTCAGATTGCCCTTTTGACCGGGGGGCAGTGAGTCTTCATTGTAGTGCAGATTTCCTTTGTAAGCTTGCTTGGTTGGCCAAAAAGGGCGTATGCGTTTTTTCCTGAATATATTCAGGAAAAAACGCATACGCCCTTTTTGGCCAAGTTCATCATTGTGGACGTTCTGCCTCTTTTCCTATGCTTTACATGCAATTCCAGTCTACCTCCTGAAATCGGTTTCCTGCAATTCTGCCCCGCTTTCAAGTC
The DNA here is from genome assembly GCF_937001465.1 of Orcinus orca. Lineage (NCBI taxonomy): Eukaryota > Metazoa > Chordata > Mammalia > Artiodactyla > Delphinidae > Orcinus > Orcinus orca. Next base: position 57,850,501 of record NC_064562.1, on the reverse strand, counting down.
CTCTTGGCAGTCTTACTTCAATATATTTTTGGACGATAGCTGTCATTTATAACTCTGCAGGTTTGTGAATTACAGTGCCCGTGAGCTCCGTTCTTCAACTCGCTTTCTTGTGAGCTGGCCGCAACACCGCAGGATTGCTACAGGCCCTAGAGTGGTTCCGGCACGGCATGCTGAGCCTTTGGTTAATTCCTCTTTCTGGTGGGAAATGAGAGTTAAATTTGCCCTTCCAGACACCTCCAGCTAGTCTCTCATTGGTTCTCCCTATTCCTGTTCATCTTACGGAGAAATTGCAAACTGGGCCAAACAGGCGCTTAAAGTCACTGACTCTCCAAGTGGGGAGAGTGTTAGTAAAGCGTCTGGAATGTTGCACCCGAGTACCAGGGGACGAAAACTGAGACACATTTGAACACGTATCCCGATCACACGGTGGATCATACTCTCGGTTCCACATGCATGTTTTAGCTGAAGGAAGAATCCCTTAAACCTGGAGAGTTGAGACCCATGGAATGGGTACCATGCAATATGACTTCAAAGGGTCTGCATTTGCTCACCGAACCTCACCAATCCTATCACTGCTGCGCTTATGCCGCTGTACACATGCTTGATTCTCTTTCGGAGACATATAATTCCATAGGTTTTAAGATTCTTACTAGCCAGGTATATTCTTAGGCGTTTAATATGGGGTGTTGAGTCCACTTCGTTGAGCAAGGAGGAGCTCTTGTCTGTTACATATTTGGCTTATGGAACGGTATCTGTGCTAATTTCAATCTCTGGTTTTATGCAGCACCCCAACTCACCTTTCCCCTTAAGCAAGCATAAGTTGGTTTTCTACATTTGAGACCCTGTTCTGTTTTGTAATTCAGTTCCTGTGTAGCCAAGTTTACATTCCGTGTATTAGTGATATCTTATGATGTTTCTTTTTCTCTGTGATTTATTTCACTTAGAATCATCGTACCTGAATCCACTCATTATGCTGCTACGGGCCTGATGACATAGATTTCATTGCTGAGTGATATTGCATTGTACGTAAGTACCACAACTTCTTTATCCATTTTTCGCTTTCTGTGATATTGAACTTGTACCATAAACGAGCTCTTGTAAACACAGCCGTCCCAAACTTTGGGGTGGTTGTGTCTTTTTTATTTTAATTTCCCTAAGCTATAGGACCATAAGTGGAAGTGCCCTAGGCTCTGTTGCTTTGTTTTTTAGATGTTTCAGGAAACACCATACACTTCTCCAGAGTGGCTGTTGGCAATTTACATCCCGCCCATCAGCATAACAAGGCTCCCAGTTCTCCATGGCCTGTCCTGGCTTTCTGGATTTTACACTTTTTTCAGATGGCCCTTTTGACCAGGGGGCAGTGAGACTTCATTGTAGTGGAGATTTCCATTGCAAGCTTGCTTGGTTGGCGAAAAAGTGTGTATGAGTTTTTTACCGAATACTTTCAGGAAAACACGCATACGCCCTTTTTGGCCAAGTGCATCATTGTGGACGTTCTGCCTCTTTTCCTATGCTTTACCTGCAGTTCCAGTCTACCTCCTGAAATCGGTTTCCTGCAATTCTGCCCCGCTTTCAAGTGCTCTTGGCAGCCTTACTTCAATATATTTTTGGACGATAGCTGTCATTTATAAATCTGCAGGTTTGTGAATTACAGTGCCCCTGAGCTCCTTTCTTCAACTCGCTTTCTTGTGAGCTGGCCGCAACACTGCAGGATTGCTTCAGGCCCCAGTGTGGTTCCGGAATGGCATGCTGAGCCTTTGGTTAATTCCTCTTCCTGGTGGGAAATGAGAGTTAAATTTGCCCATCCAGACACCTCCAGCTAGTCTCTCATTGGTTCTCCCTATTCCTGTTCATTTTCCGCAGAAATTGCAAACTGGGCCAAAGAGGAGGTTAAAGGCACTGACTCTCCAAGTGGGGAGAGTTAGTAAAGCGTCTGGAATGTTGCACCGAGTACCAGGGGACGAAAACTGAGACACATTTGAATACGTATCCCGATCACACGGTGGATCATACTCTGGGTTCCACATGCATGTTGTAGCTGAAGGAAGAATGCCTTAAACCTGCAGAGTTCAGACCCATGGAATGGGTACCATGCAATATGACTTCAAAGGGTCCTCATTTGCTCACCGAACCTCACCAATCCTATCACTGCTGCGTTTATGCCGCTGTACACACGCTTGATTCTCTTTCGGAGACATATCAATCCATATGTTTTAAGATTCTTACTAGTCAGGTATATTTTTAGGCGTTTAATATGGGGTGTTGTGTCCTCTTCGTTGAGCAAGGAGTAGCTCTTGTCTATTACATATTTGGCTTATGGAACGGTATCTGTGCTAATTTCAATCTCTGGTTTTATGTAGCACCCCAACTCACCTTTCCCCTTAAGCAAGCATAAGTTGGTTTTCTACATTTGAGACCCTGTTCTGTTTTGTAATTCAGTTCCTGTGTATCCAAGTTTACATTCCGTGTAGTAGTGATATCTTATGATGTTTCTTTTTCTGTGTGACTTATTTCACTTAGAATCATCGTACCTGAATCCACTCATTATGCTGCTACGGGCATGATGACATAGATTTCATTGCTGAGTGATATTGCACTGTACGTAAGTACCACAACTTCTTTATCCATTTTTCGCTTTCTGTGATATTGAACTTGTACCATAAACGAGGTTCTTGTAAACAGAGCCGTCCCAAACTTTGGGGTGGCTGTGTCTTTTTGATTTTAATTTCCCTAAGCTATAGGACCGTAAGTGGAAGTGCCCTAGGCTCTGTTTCTTTGTTTTTTGGATGTTTCAGGAAACACAATACACTTCTCCAGAGTGGCTGTTGGCAATTTACATCCCGCCCATCAGCATAACAAGGCTCCCAGTTCTCCATGGCCTGTCCTTCCTTTCTGGATTTTACACTTTTTTCAGATGGCCCTTTTGACCGGGGGGCAGTGAGACTTCATTGTAGTGCAGATTTCCTTTGCAAGCTGGCTTGGTTGGCCAAAAAGGGCGTATGCGTTTTTTCCTGAATATATTCAGGAAAAAACGCATACGCCCTTTTTGGCCAAGTGCATCATTGTGGACATTCTGCCTCTTTTCCTATGCTTTACATGCAATTCCAGTCTACCTCCTGAAATCGGTTTCCTGCAATTCTGCCCCACTTTAAGTTTCTCTTGGCAGCCTTACTTCAATATATTTTTGGACGATAGCTGTCATTTATAACTCTGCATGTTTGTGAATTACAGTGCCCCTGAGCTCCTTACTTCAACTCGCTTTCTTGTGAGCTGGCCGCAAAGCCACAGGATTGCTTCAGGCCCTAGTGTGGTTCCGCCATGGCACGCTGAGCCTTTGGTTAATTCCTCTTCCTGGTGGGAAATGAGAGTTAAATTTGCCCGTCCAGACACCTCCAGCTAGTCTCTCATTGGTTCTCCCTATTCCTGTTCATTTTCCGCAGAAATTGCAAACTGGGCCATACAGGAGGTTAAAGGCACTGACTCTCCAAGTGAGGAGAGTGTTAGTAAAGCATCTGGAATGTTGTGCCCGAGTACCAGTGGATGAAAACTGAGAAACATTTGAACCCGTTTCCCGATCACACGGTGGATCATACTCTGGGTTCCACATGCATGTTTTAGCTGAAGGAAGAATCCCTTAAACCTGGAGAGTTGAGACCCATGGAATGGGTACCATGCAATATGACTTCAAAGGGTCTGCATTTGCTCACCAAACCTCACCAGTCCTATCACTGCTGCGTTTATGCCACTGTACACACGCTTGATTCTCTTTCGGAGACATATAAATCCATAGGTTTTAAGATTCTTACTAGTCAGGTATATTTTTAGGCGTTTAATATGGGGTGTTGTGTCCTCTTCGTTGAGCAAGGAGTAGCTCTTGTCTATTACATATTTGGCTTATGGAACGGTATCTGTGCTAATTTCAATCTCTGGTTTTATGTAGCACCCCAACTCACCTTTCCCCTTAAGCAAGCATAAGTTGGTTTTCTACATTTGAGACCGTGTTCTGTTTTGTAATTCAGTTCCTGTGTATCTAAGTTTACATTCCATGTAGTAGTGATATCTTATGATGTTTCTTTTTCTGTGTGACTTATTTCACTTAGAATCATCGTACCTGAATCCACTCATTATGCTGCTACGGGCCTGATGACATAGATTTCATTGCTGAGTGATATTGCACTGTACATAAGTACCACAACTTCTTTATCAATTATTTGTTCTCTGGGATATTTAACTTGTACTGTAGAAGAGGTTCCTGTAAACAGAGCCGTCCCAAATTTTGGGGTGGCTGTGTCTTTTTGATTTTAATTTCCCTAAGCTATAGGAGCATAAGTGGAAATGCCCTAGACTCTGTTGCTTTGTTTTTCAGATGTATCAGGAAACACCATACACTTCTCCAGAGTGGCTGTTGGCAATTTACATCCCGCCCATCAGCATAACAAGGGTCCTTTTTCCCCATGGCCTGTCTTGCCTTTCTGGATTTTACACTTTTCTCAGATGGCCCTTTAGACCGGGGGGAAGTGACACTTCATAGTAGTTCGGATTTCCATTGCAAGCTTGCTTGGTTTGCCAAAAAGGGCGTATGTGTTTTTTCCTCAATATATTCAGGAACAAACTCATACGCCCTTTTTTCCAAGTGCATCATTGTCGATGTTCTGCCTCTTTTCCTATGCTTTAAATGCAAATCCAGTCTACCTCCTGAAATCGGTTTCCTGAAATTCTGCCCCACTTTCAAGTCCTCTTCGCAGCCTTACTTCAATATATTTTTGGACGTTATCTGTCATTTATAACTCTGCAGGTTTGTGAATTACAGGGCCCCTGAGCTCCTTTCTTCAACTCGCTTTCTTGTGAGCTGGCCGCAAACCTGCAAGACTGCTTCAGGCCCTAATCTGCTTCTGGCAGGGCATGCTGAGCCTTTGGTTAATTCCTCTTCCTGGTGGGGAATGAGTGTTAAATATGCCCGTCCGACACCTACCTCACTCTCAACCCCTTGGTGATGTGGGTCCTCTGGTTTGTGGCCACCTTTGCTGGGTTCGTCACCTTTCGATGATGTGGCCCCACTAGTGTGAGGACACTCCTGCCTGGTTCTCATCCACGTGGTTATGTGGACCCCCTGGTGAGAGTCTGTTCCTGGCTGTGTTCCTCACCCTTCTGTGAGGGAGACCCTCTGCTGATAGGTCACTGCTGCATGGCTGGCACACATTGCCTTGTGAAGTCAGCCGCGTGGTGGCAGTTGGAGCGTGCTGGGAATCTCCTCCCCCCTGTGATGAGGGCCCTCTTGGGTCAGGCCCTAACTGCTGGGCTCACCAACTTTTCTTAGTGAGCCCAGTGATGCTTTGGCACTCCTCTTAGGATCCCATCTCCATGGGGATGTGGGCCTTCTGCTCTGAGGTCCCAACGGCTGGGTTGTTCACATTTTCATGATGTGGGCTCTCTGGTGTTAGTTCACAGAGGCCTGGATCCCATAGCCTCTGTGCTCTTGGCCGCCTGCTGGGAGGTTCCAACTGCTGGATTCCTCACTTTTTTAATTTTTGGGGCCCTCTGTTGTGAGGATCCTCCTGCCTGCCTCACTCCCAGCCGCTTCGTGATGTGTGTCGTCTGGTTTGAGGCCACATGTGCTGGGTTCCTCACCTTTCGATGATGTGGGACCAATGGTCTTAGGAGACTCCTGCCTGGTTCATATCCCCTTGGTGATGTGGGCCCTCTGTTGAGAGTCTGATCCTGGCTGGGTTCCTCACCCATCTGTGAGGTGGGCCGTCTGCTGTGAGGTCACTCACGCCTGGCTTGCTCACCTCGCCTTGTGGACATGAGCCCTCTGGTGGCACTTGGAGCCTGCTGGGAGCCTCCTCCCCTCGGTGATGAGGGCCCTCTGGCGTCAGGCCCTAACTGCTGGGCTCCCCACATTTTGTGATGTGCGCCCAGTGGTGCGAGGACACTCCAGCCAGGTTCACATCCCCATTGGGATGTGGGCCTTCTGCTCTGAGGTCCCAACGCCTGGGTTGCTCACAGTTTCATGATGTGGGCTCTCTGCTGTTAGTTCACTCCTGCCTGCATCCCATAGCTTCTGTGCTCTCGGCCGCCTGCTGGGAGGTTCCAACTGCTGGATTCCTCACCTTTCTTATTCTTTGGGCCCTCTGTTTTTAGGCTACTCCTGCCTGCCTCACTCCCATTCCCTTTGTGATATGTGTCCTCTGATTTGAGGCCACATGTGCTGGGTTCCGCACCTTTCGATGATGTGGCCCCACTGGAGGGAAGACAGTCCTGACTGGTTCCCATCCCCTTGCTGATGTGGGCCCTCAGGTGAGAGTCTGATCCTGGCTGGGTTCCTCACCCTTCTGTGAGTTGGGCCCTCTGCTGTGAGGTCAATCATGCCTGTCTGGCACACGTCACCTTGACGACGTGGGCCCTCTGGTGGCAGTTGGAGTGTGCTGGGATCCTCCTCCCCTCGGTGATGAGGGCCCTCTTGCCTTAGGCCATAACTGCTGGGCTCCCCACATTTTCTGATGTGCGCCAAGTGAGTGAGGACACTCTTGCCAGGTTCCCATCCCCATGGGGATATGGGCCTTCTGCTCTGAGGTCAAAATGGCTGGCTTGCTCACAGTACCATGATGTGGGCCCTCTGCTGTGAGTTCACTCCGGCAAGGATCCCTTATCATCGGTGCTCTGAGCCGCCTGCTGGGAGGTTCCAACTGCTGGATTCCTCAACTTTTTTATTCTATGTGCCCTCTGTTGTGAGGCTCCTCCTGCCTGCCTCACTGCCAGCCCCTTGGTGATGACTGTCCTATGGCTTGAGGCCACATGTGCTGCGTTCCTCACCTTTCGATGATGTGGTCCCACTCGTGTGAGGACACTCCTGCCTGGTTCCCATCCCCTTGGTGAGGTGGGCCCTCTGGCGAGAGTCTAATCCTGGCTGGGTTCCTCAACGTTCTGTGAGGTAGGCCCTCTGCTGTGAGGTCACTCCTGCCTGGCTGGCACACGTCACCTTGGAGACGTGAGCCCTCTGGTGGCAGTTGGAGCATGCAGGGTGCCTCCTCCTCTCGGTGATGACGGCCCTCTGGCGTCAGGCCCTAAATGGTGGGCTCCCCACATTTTCTGATGTGCGCCCAGTGGTGCGAAGACACTCCAGCCAGGTTCCCATTCCCATGGGGATGTGGGCCTTCTGCGCTGAGGTCCCAACGCCTGGGTTGCTCACAGTTTTATGATGTGGGCCCTCTGCTGTGAGTTCACTGTGGCCTGGATCCCATAGCCTCGGTGTTCTGGGCCGCCTGCTGGAATGTCTAAATGCTGGAATCCTCACGTTTTTTATATTATGTGCCCTGTGTTGTGAGGCTACTCCTGCCTGCCTCACTCCAAGGCCCTTGGTGATGTGGGTCCTCTGGTTTGAGGACACATGTGCTGGGTTCCTCACCTTAAGATGATGAGGCCCCACTGGTGTGAGGATAATCCTGACTGGTTCCCATCCCCTTTGTGATGTGGGCCCTCTGGTGAGAGTCTGATCCTGGCTGGGTTCCTCACCCATCTGTGAGGTGGGCCCTCTACTATCAGGTAACTCTTGCCTGGCTTGCTCACCTCGCCTTGTTGACATGAGCCCTCTGGTGGCACTTGGACCCTGCTGGGAGCCTCCTCACCTCTGTGATGAGGGCCCTCTGACGTCAGGCCCTAACTGCTGGGCTCCCCAACTTTTCTTAGTGAGCCTAGTGATGCTCGGGCACTCCTCTTAGGTTCCCATCTCCACGGGGATGTGGGCCATCTGCTCTGAGGTTCCAACGGCTGGGTTGATCACAATTTCATGATGTGGGCTCTCTGGTGTTAGTTCACTGTGGCCTGGATCCCATAGCCTCTGTGCTCTTGGCCACCTGCTGGGAGGTTCCAACTGCTCGATTCCTCAACTTTTGTACTCTATGGGTCCTGTGTTGTGATGCTCCTCCTGCCTGCCTCACTCGCAACCCTTTCGTGATGTGGGTCTTCTGGTTTGAGGCCACATGTGCTGGGTTCTGCAACTTTCAATGATGTGGCCCCACTGGTGTGAGGACACTCCTGCCTGGTTCCCATCCCCTTGGTGATGTGGGCCTTCTGGTGACAGTCTTATCCTGGCTGGGTTCCTCACTCTTCTGTGAGGTAGGCCCTCTGCTGTGAGGTCAATCCTGCCCGACTTGCACACATCACCTTGGTGACGTGGGCCCTCTGTTGGCACATGGAACCTGCTGGGAGCCTCCTGCCCTCGGTGATGACGGCCCTCTTGCATCAGGCTCTAACTGCTGGGCTCCCCACGTTTTCTGATGTGAGCCCAGTGATGCCAGGACACTCCTGTCAGGTTCCCATCCCCATGGGGATGTGGGCTTTCTGCTCTGAGGTCCCAACGCCTGGGTTGCTCACAGTTTCATGATGTGGGCTCTCTGGTGTTAGTTCACTCCTGCCTGCATCCCATAGCTTCTGTGCTCTCGGCCGCCTGCTGGGAGGTTCCAACTGCTGGATTCCTCACCTTTTTTATTCTTTGGGCCCTCTGTTTTTAGGCTACTCCTACCTGCCTCACTCCCATCCCCTTTGTGATGTATGTCCTCTGATATGAGGCCACATGTGCTGGGTTCCTCACCTTTCGATGATGTGGCCCCACTGGTGGGAGGACAGTCCTGACTGGTTCCCATCCCCTTGGTGTTGTGGGCTCTCTGGCGAGAGTCTCATCCTGCCTCGGTTCCTCACCCTTCTGTGAGATAGGCCCTCTGCTGTGAGGTCACTACTGCCTGGCTGGCGCATGCCACCTTGTAGACGTGGGCCCTCTGTTGGCAGTTGGAACCTGCTGGGAGTCTCCTCCCCTCAGTTATGAGGGCCCCCTGGCGTCAGGCCCTAACTGCTGGGCTCCTAACATTTTCTGATATGTGCTAAGTGGTGCGAAGCCACTCCTGCCAGGTTCCCATCCCAATGGGGATGTGGGCCTTCTGTTCTGAGGTCCCAACGGCTGGGCTGCTCACAGGTTCATGATGTGGGCCCTCTGCTGTGAGTTCACTGTGGCCTGGATCCCATAACCTCAGTGCTCTGGGCCACTTGCTGGGAGGTTCCAACTGCTGGATTCCTCAACTTTTATATTCTATGGACCCTGTGTTGTGAGGCCGGTCCTGCCAGCCTCATTCCGAACCCCTTGGTGATGTGGTTCCTGTGGTTTGAGGCTACATGTGCTGGGATCCTCACCTTTCGATGATGTTGTCCCACTGGTGTGGGGACACTCCTGCCTGGTTCCCATCCCCTTGGTGATGTGGGTCCTCTGGTGCGAGTCTGATCCTGACTGGGTTCGTCACACTTCTCTGAGGTGGGCCCTCTGCTGTGAGGTCATTCGTGCCTGGTTGGCACACATCGCCTTGGCGACGTCAGCCCTCTGGTGGCAGTTGGAGCCTGCTGGGAGCCTCCTTCCCTTGGTGATGAGGGTCCTCTTGCGTCAGGCCCTAACTGCTGGTCGCCCAAAATTTTCTGATACGTTCTCAAGGGTGCGAGGACAGTCCTAACAGATTTCCATCCCCATGGGGATGTGGGCCTCCTGCTCTGAGGTCCCAATGGCTGGGTTGCTCAGTTTCATGACATGGGCCCTCTTCTGTGAGTTCACTGTGGCCTGGATCCCATAGCCTCAGTGCTCTGGGCCGCCTGCTGGGAGGTTCCAACTGCTGGATTCCTCACATTTTTATTCTATGGGCCCAGTGTTGTGAGGCTACTCCTGCCTGCCTCACTCCGAGGCCCTTGGTGATGTGGGTCCTCTGGTTTGAGGACACATGTGCTGAGTACCTCACCTTTCGATGATGTGACCCCACTGGTGTGAAGACACTCCTGACTGGTTTCCATCCCCTTGGTGATGTGGGCCCTCTGGTGAGAGTCTGATGTTGGCTGGGTTTCTCACCCTTCTGTGAGGTGGGACCTCTGCTGTGAGGTAACTCCTGCCTGGCTTGCTCACATTGCCTTGGCAATGTGAGCCCTCAGGTGGCAGTTGGAGCCTGCTGGGAATCTCCTCCCCTCAGTTATGAGAGCTCTGGATAAAACACATATGCCCATTTTTGCCAAGTGCATTATTTTCCAAGTTCTGTCTCTTTTCCTATGCTTTAAGAGCGACTCCCATGTACCTTCTGAAATCGGTTTCCTGCAATTCTGCCCCGCTTTCAAGTCCTCTTGGCAGCCTTACTTCAATATATTTTTGGACGATAGCTGTCATTTATAACTCTGCAGGTTTGTGAATGACAGTGCCCCTGAGCTCCTTTCTTCAACTCGCTTTCTTGTGAGCTGGCCGCAACACCGCAGGATTGCTTCAGGCCCTAGTGTGGTTCCGGCACGGCACGCTGAGCCTTTGGTTAATTCCTCTTCCTGGTGGGAAATGAGAGTTAAATTTGCCCGTCCAGACACCTCCAGCTAGTCTGTCATTGGTTCGCCCTATTCCTGTTCATTTTCCGCAGAAATTGCAAACTGGGCCACACAGGAGGTTAAAGGCACTGACTCTCCAAGTGGGGAGAGTGTTAGTAAAGCGTCTGCAATGTTGCCCCCGAGTACCAGGGGACGAAAACTGAGACACATTTGAACACGTTTCCCGATCACTCGGTGGATCATACTCTGGGTTCCACATGCATGTTTTAGCTGAAGGAAGAATCCCTTAAACCTGGAGAGTTGAGACCCATGGAATGGGTACCATGCAATATGACTTCAAAGGGTCTGCATTTGCTCACCGAACCTCACCAATCCTATCACTGCTGTGTTCATGCCGCTGTACACATGCTTGATTCTCTTTCGGAGACATATAAATCCATAGGTTTTAAGATTCTTACTAGTCAGGTATATACTTAGGCGTTTAATATGGGGTGTTGTGTCCACTTCGTTGAGCAAGGAGTAGCTCTTGTCTATTACATATTTGGCTTATAGAACGGTATCTGTGCTAATTTCAATCTCTGGTTTTATGCAGCACCCCAACTCACCTTTCCCCTTAAGCAAGCATAAGTTGGTTTTCTACATTTGAGACCCTGTTCTGTTTTGTAATTCAGTTCCTGTGTAGCCAAGTTTACATTCTGTATTAGTTATATCTTATGATGTTTCTTTTTCTGTGTGACTTATTTCAGTTAGGATCATCGTACCTGAATCCACTCATTATGCTGCTACAGGCCTGATGACATAGATTTCATTGCTGAGTGATATTGCATTGTTCGTAAGTACAACAACTTCTTTATCAATTTTTCACTTTCTGTGATATTGAACTTGTACCGTAAACGAGGTCCTGTAAACAGAGCCGTCCCAAACTTTGGGGTGGCTGTGTCTTTTTGATTTTAATTTCCTTAAGCTATAGGACCATAAGTGGAAGTGCCCTAGGCTCTGTTGCTTTGGTTTTTAGATGTTTCAGGAAACACCATACACTTCTCCAGAGTGGCTGTTGGCAATTTACATCCCGCCCATCAGCATAACAAGGCTCCCAGTTCTCCATGGCCTGTCCTGCCTTTCTGGATTTTACACTTTTTTCAGATGACCCTTTTGACTGGGGGGAAGTGAGACTTCATTGTAGTGCAGATTTCCTTTGCAAGCTTGCTTGGTTGGCCAAAAAGTGCGTATGCGTTTTTTCCTGAATATATTCAGGAAAAAACGCATACGCCCTTTTTGGCCAAGTGCATGATTGTCGATGTTCTGAGTCTTTTCATATGTTTTCAATGCAATTCCAGTCTACCTCCTGAAATCGGTTTCCTGCAATTCTGTCTTGCTGTCAGTGCCTCTTCATAGCCTTACCTCAATATACTTTTGGAGAATAGTTGGCCTTTATAACTCTGCAAGTTTTTGAAATGCAGTTGCCCTTAGTTCCATTTTTCAGCTCTTATTTTTGTGAACTTGCCTCATATCCACAGGATTTCTTCAGGCCCTATTCTTCTTCTGGGGCGCCTTGCTGTGCCTTTGGTTAATTCTTCTTCCTATGTGAAATTAGAGTGACATGTGGCCATTGAAACCGCTACAGCTATTTTCTCAGTGGTTCCCCCTCTTCCCATTCATCCTCCGCACTAACTGCAGACTGTGCGATACCGGAACTTAAAGGCATTGACTCTCCATGTGGGGATGCTGTTAGTAAAGTGGCTGGAATGTTGATCCGGAGCCCCAGGAGAGGAAAATGAGGTGCGTTTTAGAAACCTTTCCCGATCATATTGTATACCATCTGCTGGATTTCCCATGCATGGTTTAGCTGTAGGAAGATTCCCTTCAACCTGGAGTGTTGGGACCCTTGGAATGAGTAGCATGAAGTATTGCATTAAACTTTCGGCAGTTGCTCACCAAAGCTCACCAATCCTCTCAGCCCCAAGTGTCCAGCCTTATGTCTTATCCAGCTGTGTGTTTATATGTGGTCATTCCAGGTTGCATCACAGCCCCTGAGCGAATTTTGTAAGAATTTTTCTCTCTTTCATTGTTTCTGCGTTTTGGTTTTAAAATTTATTTCTATAATGGGGTTTAGCTCATTTTCACTGCTGTGTTTGTGCCGCTCTGCACACACTTGATTCGCTTATGGAGATATATCAATACATGGGTTTTAAGATTCTTATTACTCAGATATATTTCTCTGTGGTGTATAGGGTGTGTTGAGGCCAGTTCATTGAGCAAGGTGTAGATCTTGTCTAATACCTATTTGGTTTATTGAATGGTATCTGTGCTAATTTCAAACTCTGGTTTTATGCATCACCCCACCTCTCCTTTCCCCTTAAGCTGACATAAGTGTGTTTTCTAAATGTGAGACACTGTTCTGTTTTGTAATTCATTTTTTGTGCAGCCATATTTATCCTCCCTCTATAAGTGATATCTTATGATATGTTTCTTTTTCTGTTTGACTTATTTCAAGTAGTATTATCAGACCTAAATCCACTCTTTATCCTTCTACTAGCCTTATTACATTCATTTCATGGTGAAGAGATATTCCATTGTACATAAGTACCACATTTTCTTTATCCATTGTTCTCTTTCCTGGGATATTTAAGGTGTACTGAAGTTGAGGTTCTTGTAAACAGAGTAGCCCTAAACTGTGGTGTGCTTGTGTCTTGTTGATTTTTAGACTTCCCTAGATATACTCCCGTGATTGGAAGTGCCCTATGCTCTGTAGCTCTGTTTTTTAGATGATTTAGGAACCACCATACACTTCTCCAGAGTGGCTCTCGGCAGTTCACACACTGTCCATCAGCGTCTAAAGGCTCCCTGTTCTCCATGGCCTGTCCTGCATTTCTGGTTTTTACAATTTTTTCGGATGGCCCTTTTGACCAGTGGGAAATGAGACTTCTTTGTTGTGCACATTTGCATTGCTTGCTTGCTTGGTTGCCCATAAAGTGCGTATGCGTTTTTTCCTGGATATATTCAGGAAAAAACGCATACTCCCTTTTGGGCCAACTGCATCATTGTCGAAATTCTGCCGCTTTTCATGTGCTTTAAAGACGAGTCCAATCTATCTCTTGAAATCTGTTTCTTGCAATTCTGTCTTGCATTCAGATCCTCTTCTTTGCCTTACCTCAACATATTTTTGGACGTTAGTTTTCATTTATAACTCTGCAGGTTTGTGAATTGCAGTGACCCTGAGCTCCATTTTTTAAGTTGCTCTTTTGTGAGCTGGCCTCAAAGCCACAGGATTGCTTCAGGCCCTATTTTGGCTCCGGCGAGGCGGGCTGAGCCTTTTTTTAATTCTTATTCTTAATGGGAAATTAGAGTGACATGTGCCCTTCCAAACCCCTACAACTATTCTCTCATTGGTTCCCCCTCTTCCCGTTCATCCTCCTCACAATTTGCAAAATGTGTGAAACAGAAGTTTAAATGTGCTGATTCTCTAAGTGGGGAGATTCTAAGTAACGTGGCTGGAATGATGAACAGGAGCACCAGGAGAGGATAAATGAGGTGCATTTTAGACACATCTCCCGATCACATGGTGTACAGTCCTCTGGGTTTTCCATGCATGTTTTAGCTGTAGGAAGATTCCTTGAACCTGCAGATTTGGGACCCATTGAATGGGTACCAGGTAGTATTACTTTAAAGGGTGTGCATTTCCTCATCCAACCTCACATTTCTCTTAGCGCGAACAGTTTCCAGCCTTATGTCTCATCCTGCTGTGGGTCTAGATGTGTTCAATCCACGTTGCATCACCATCCCTGAGGAAAGGTTGTAAGAGGTTTTCTCTGTCTCTCTGTCGTTTATTTTTTTCAATTTATTACTATATTGGTTACAGCTGATTTTCAAAGCTCTGTTTCTTGCTGCTGTACATCCACTTGATTCACGTACAGAGAGACATCAATAAATTCTTTTTCAGATTCTTACCAGTCATAGATATTCTTTTCCGGTGACTTGAGTGTGCTGAGTGCAGTTCTTTTAGCTACCGTGTAGGCCTTGTTGATTATCAGTTTGGTATTTGGAATGGTATCTTTGCTAATTTCAACCTCCTGGATGATGCCTCACCCCTCCCCACCTTTCCCGTTTAGCAGCCTTACGCGTGTTTTCTACATATTTGACTATGTTTTTGTTTTGTAATTTATTTCATGTGTAGCCATTTTGGATTACACCTTTAAGTGATATCTTATGATACGTGTCTTTTTCTTTTTGAATTATGTCACTTAGAATGATCATACGTAACTCCTCCGGAGTTGTTACAACTGGCCATATTTCATTGATTTCCAGGCTGAGTAATATTCCACTCTACATAAGTACCACATCTCTATCCATTTTTTCCCTCCAGAGACATTTAAGTTATATCCTAGTCGAGGATCTTTTAAACAGAGAGGCAGTAAACATTGGGGTGCCTGTGTCCTCTCGATTTTTGTTTTTCCCAAGATATACGCCCATGAGTGCAAGTGCCCTATGCTCTGTAGCTCATTTTTTAGATGCTTTAGTAAACACAATACACTTCTCCAGAATGGCCGTTGGCAATATACATTTCCACTATAAGCCTCACAGGGCTCCCTCTTCTCCTTGCCCTGTCCTGCATTTCTGGTGTTTACACTTTATGAGGATGGCTCTTCTGACTGATGCGAAGTGATATCTTTTGTAGTATTGATTTCCAGTGCCCACCTGTTTGGTTGGCTAAAAAAGTGTATGCCCTTTTCTTGAATATATACAGAAAAAAACGCATACAGCCTTTTTGGCCAACTGCAATGTTGGCAATGTTCAGCCCCTTTTCTTGTGCTTAATGGCGAGTCCTTTCTACCTCCTCAAATCCCTTTCCTGCCATTCTCCCTTGCTTACCAATCCTTTTCTCTGACTTTCCTCAAGACATTTTTCAGTGATAGATATTTTCAACTCTGCAGTTTCGTGAATTTTACTGCCCCTGAGTTCCATTGTTTAACTTGTGTTTATGGGAACTGGCCACAAAGCAGTGGGATTTCCTCAAGCCCTACACTGTTTCCATGGGCAACCCTAGCCTTTGGTCAATTCATCTTCCTGATTGGAAATTAGAGTGACATGTGCCTGTCTGAACACCTAGGACTTGTCTCTCATTGTTCCTCATCCTTCCGCTTCATCCTCTGGACAAATTCCAAACTGTACGCAACAGGATGTTGACAGTGCTGACATCTCCAAGTGGGGAGACTGTTAGTAAAGACGCTGGAGGGGTGAACCCGAGCACCAGGAGATGAGGAGATGAGATGCCTTTTCCAAACTCTTCCCGATCAGACGGTATACCATCCTCTGGGTGTGACAGACATGTTTTAGCAGTAGGAAGAGTCCCATTCATGTAAGGAGAACACCAGAGCTTTTTCAAAATCAGTGTCTCCCCGAAACCCAAACTGGGGAATTTTTTAAGCTACGGCTACACATATGTTCATTAAGGGCCTTGGGAAGTAGGCAGAGTCCAAACTTTAGATGATTGAAGTCTTCAGGGTCAGAAGCACTCACCACCGGCTTCCCTTAGGTTACACTTTAACTGTCATTGATAGATGATGTCAATAAAAATATCTATTCTTTTTCCGATTATTTCCCCTTATAGGTTATTGCAAAATATTGAGTGTAGTTCCCTGTGCTATATAGTAGTTCCCTGTTGATGATCTATTTTATACATAGCAGTGTGTATGTGTTAATTCCAAACTGTTAATTTATCCCTCCTCCCACCTTTCCCCTTTGGTATTAATAAATTATAAGATTTTATACTTCTCAGAAATGGGGGAGCTGAAAGAGAGGTATCATTTTCAATGGAAAAGCATTTAAAACAAGATTGAAGCTTTAACCAAGATTATTAGATGTACATCCTTGGAAAGAAATCACTTCATTTCTCTAATATTGACCTGACAAATAAGACAAACCTTTTCACTGAACTTGCTTATAATAAAGTGATGGAAATATCAAATGGAAGTGTTAGAAACATCTTATTTTACCCGAGCCTTATAAACTGTTCTATGTTAACTACAGTTTGGCTCACAATCTGTTCATTGAAGTTACAATAGTCTC
Organism: Orcinus orca; assembly: GCF_937001465.1. NCBI lineage: Eukaryota > Metazoa > Chordata > Mammalia > Artiodactyla > Delphinidae > Orcinus > Orcinus orca. The sequence continues at coordinate 57,834,100 of NC_064562.1, read as the reverse complement.
AATTTCTGTTACTGATCCTCCAGAGTGGACCCCAACAAGTGTCCCCCTGCCCAGTGTCATTGGGGCCAACAGATCGAGACTGAGTTTGGTTCACAAGCAAAGGAAACTTTATATTTTGATCAGAGAATGGAGAGGTGAGAGCATGCACTACCCTGTGGGCTGTGGGCTGGGCTGCTGTGTAGAGATCCTGTGAGAGTCAGTGGGAGGGAGGGGGCGGAGCTCTCGAGGGCCAGGTTGGCTGCAGCTCAGGCTCTATATCTCGGAGTCTGCACTGGGCCCCAGGAGCTGAGGTGTCGACCCAGTCATTCTGCACTAGGAAATCTGGTCTGAAGTGCCGGGTGTGGAACCTCTGCATGCGGGACCCTAGGAGCATGTGAAATTAGACAAAGCACAAAGGATAAAAAAGGTCAGACTTGACTTTATTGCCCAGATTCTATTTTTATCTCCCAGGGATTTTTAATGGCCTTTGCTGGGGACAAACCCCTCCTCTGCCTTTTGTCCCGTTCCTCATTCTTGGAGTGCTGAGGGTGCAGACCCTTCTTCTGTAACTGCTGAGTGCTGAGTTGGGAGCCCTCATACCAGGGGACGAGGGTCAGAACTTCTCCCCAGCAGCCTCCAGGTGACGTTGATTGGCCCCAGGACCCCTGCCTCCCTGCTTGTCCGCCTGAGCACCAGCATTGGAAGTGTTATAGATTCTAATGACATTTAAGGGTCCAGGAAAGAGATGTGCAGAGACGCTGTGGGGGCCGATTTCACCCCACCCCACATTTGTTCGGCCACCTTAGGCTGACCGTTTCTGCCAGCCTAGATGCTCTGACCAGTAGTCTGCTCTTTCTTCAGTTAGGCCCCTGAATTAACGTAAAAACAGCACCAGGTGTCAGAGCCCTGCCCGCTCAACTCCCAGACAGTCCAGAGTCAGTGGTGATCAAGGACCATGATGGCCACTGAGTCAACAGCCTTTTGAAGTAAACAGGAGTCCAGCCGGTCTTATTGGCCACCATCATCACGGTGTCTGTAGGCTTTTCTATGGTGACAGTGTGATATACGGTTCCCCCGCCAAGATTATTAGCTCCGCTCCGGGTGCAGTAAGTCCTGCAAGCAGTAGTCTACTCCTTCGGGACACACTATTGTTGTTTTATGAGAGAAACTCCAGGTCAAGTGATGTTCACACGAGTCGTCATGGTGCCCTGTTGCCCCCGGTTATCTCTCTGGATGTTGGAGTTGGAGGGCCTCCTCACTCGAGGTCGGTGTGCCCACGGAGCGAACCCTGCAACTTCAGGGCATGGTTGGTGATGAGGATCACCACGTGGGGTCCTTTTCCCTTAGGAGGGAGGTGGCCTTTTGGGCTGCTGATTTCCAGGTTTTTAGATACCGCCAGTATCTTGGCCAGATGTGGCAGTGGGCCAAGCCCCTTGGTGACTGTAGTTTTTCCTACCTGGATGGCATTCTTGCGTTGTTCCATTTCAAGTGGTCCCAGTTTTTGCACTATTTCTCCAATGGCGATTCACCTTTCACCGGGAATGGAAAGGTCAAAGGGTTTAGCTCAATTAGGGAGTTCCAGGACAAGGGTCTGAATTGACTGCTCTTTCCATTCTTGAAAGGCCACTTCTGGATTCTGTTCAAAAGGATCATCATCTTTTCCTTTCAGTGTTTCATATAGAGGCCCAGCTAGTAGACTGTAGTTAGGGATCCAGAAGCAGCAAACCCTGGCCTCCCCAGGAACCCCTAAGCTGTCTTCTAGTTTTAGAAAGGGGTAAGGCTGTAAATGGTTCTTCCCTTTCCTGGGATAGGCTTCTCTGACCTTGTGTGAGAATGAAGCCCAGGCAGGTCACCGCAGTCTGTGATATTTGAGCTTTTTCTTGGACAACTTCTATCCTTTATTGGCTTGGTAGTTCAGAGGCCTCCTTAGTAGGGCTGGCGATCAGAATGTCATCTGCATATTGAAGGAGGGTTTCCTTTTCCAGAGGTAGAACTTTTCGGTCTTTAGCTAAGCTTTCCCCAAAGATGGTGTGGGAATTTTTGAACCCTTGGGGCAAGACGGCCCGGAAGTATTGTTTTAGTTGTATGTTGAGTCCTGCCACTCACAAGCCAAAATTTCTTGTGACTCTGGGACTAATGGAATACAAAAGAAGGCATCATTGAAGACTAATACAGAATACCATGTCCTGGTGGTTGGTAGAATGACCAGCAGGGTGTAGGAATCAGGAGCAACTGGAGGTATATCCTCGGTGGCTTCACTGACTGTCCTGACATCCTTTACCAGGTCCCCAGCAGCCCATGGGGCTCTCGTGGTCAGGCCAATCCCAGGATATGGAGCTCTCCTGGGCAGGTACCCCACCCCCAACCCAGCCCACAGGGCTCTTATGGTCAGGCCCCTCCCAGGATACAGAGCTACCCTTGCAGGTACCGTGGCAGGGCTGGGCACACAGGAACCGTGCACATAGCCCTCATTGAAGAGCACCCCCAGCTCACCTGTCGCTCAGAGCTGACACAGAACACCTCAGAGCAGGACTTGAACTAACAAACAGCAGCTCCGACAGGTCTGTGACCCTGGGCATCACTCTGTGTGGCCTCCCTCCACCTGGTCTTCCAGAGACTTCCACTGCACCCAGGGCACCAGGCCTCTGTCTCCAACCACCACCCACCCCTCCTCTCCCTGACTCCTGGGTTCCTCTCATTAGGAGAGGGTTTTCTTGAAGTTGTCTCCCACTCATGGGCCAGATAAAATGATTAGAAAACAAGCCAAAGCTGCAGCCTCTTGTCTATCCTGACTCTCAGGAGCCCACACGTGTTCCTTGGACCTGGCCGGTTCAGCAAGTTCCATTTTCTGCAACTGTGAGCCCCTGAGGGGTGATGATTGGCTGACCTGGGCAGCCTTACCGTGCCGGCCAGCCCTCCCCAGGTGTGCCTGGGTTGAGATCAATATAAATACCACTCCAGGCAGCAAGAGCCCCTGCAGCTGTGCCTGACGCCATTTTCTCTGCCCTGTCAGCAGTCTCGGGGCTGGGCTGGTGGGAGGGAGTGAGAGGCCACGGCTTTGTGGGTGGCCCAGTGTGAGTGGGGCTCTGCTGGACTTTCTGCAGCAGTTGCCAGGCTGCCACCTGCTAAAGAAGAGGATGTGTCACCCATACCTGCTGCTGGAATTTCTCCCTGGGCAGAGGTGAGGAAGGAAAAAAGCAGTGGGGGCAGGGACAGGACGGGTATCTCAGGCAGGGAAATGGAAATCTTCCAGAAGAGCACCCAGGGCCAGGACCATCCTGGCTGGCCTGCAGGCACCAAGTCAGCTGGCATGCTGTCACTCGTGTGGCTCCATGGTCCTTCCTCTAGGCTTTCAAGTCCTTGTATATATTCAGGTGTTTTACCTGGGAAGGGTGGGAACAGTTCAGCAGCAACTGGCCTGGGGCTCAGCTCACGTTTACTCACAGATGCCTCGGCACGGTGCCCCAGCTTTGCAATGAGGACGCTTGTTGTGTGGGGGCTGCTGGCTGAATGGGAGATGATTCCCCACCACTGACCAACTTCAGAATTGTTTACAACTGGAGCAAGTGCCCTGATACGGTTTTCCTCTGAGTAACTGGTGGGTTCTGTTTTTTTTTTTTCTCTTTTTCGTTTTTGGTTCAAGGTAGATTTTATTCCTCTTTTTTGTATTTACAGATACAAGCATGGAAATAATTTATTCATATAAATACATGTATGTGAAGGGAATAATTGTTTTTTCTGTTTTATTTTTTAAATTTTATTTCTTTTTAATTTTGAATTTTATTTTATATTTTTATACAGCAGGTTCTTATTGGTTATCTATTTTATACATATAAATGTTTACATGCCAATCCCAATCTCTCAACTCCTCCCACCACCACCCCCGCAAGAGCTTTCCCCCCTTGTTGTCCATACGATTGTTGTCTACATCTGTTGCTCTATTTATGCCTTGCAAAACGGTTAATCTGTACAGTTTTTCTAGGTTCCACATATATGCATGAATATACAAGATTTGTTCTTCTCTTTCTGACTTACTTCACTCTGTATGACAGTCTCTAGATCCATCGACGTCTCTACAAATGACCCAATTTCATTCCTTTCATGGCTTAGTAATATTCCATTTTATATATGTACCACATCTTTATGCATTCGTCTGTCTGTGGGCATTTAGGTTGCTTCCATTACCTCGATATTGTAAATAGTGATGCAATGAACATTGCGGTGAATGTCTCTTTTTGATTTATGGTTTTGTCTGGGTATATGTCCAGTACTGGGATTGCTGTATCATATGGTAATTCTATTATTAGTTTCTTAAGAAACTCCATATTGTTCTCCACAGTGACTGTATCAATTTATATTCCCAACAATAGTGGAAGAGGCTTCCTTTTCTCCACACCCTTTCCAGCATTTGTTGTTTGTAGATTTTCAGATGATGCCCATTCTAACAGGTGTGAGGTGATACCTCATTGTTGAGTCCATTTCGTTGAGCAAGGGGTAGGTCTTGTCTATTACATATTTGGCTTATGGAACGGTATCTGTGCTAATTTCAAACTCTGGTTTTATGCAGCACCCCAACTCACCTTTCCCCTTAAGCAAGCATAAGTTGGTTTTCTAAACTTGAGACCCTGTTCTGTTTTGTAATTCAGTTCATGTGTAGCCAAGTTTACATTCCGTGCATTAGTGATACCTTATGATGTTTCTTTTTCTGTGTGACTTATTTCACTTAGAATCATCGTGCCTCAATCCACTCATTATGCTGGTACAGGCCTGGTGACACAGATTTCATTGCTGAGTGGTATTCTGTTGTACGTAAGTACCGCAACTTCTTTATCAATTATTTGTTCTCTGGGATATTTAACTTGTACTGTAGAAGAGGTTCCTGTGAACAGAGCCATCCCAAATTTTGGGGTGGCTGTGTCTTTTTGATTTTAATTTCCCTAAGCTCTAGGACCATAAGTGGAAATGCCCTAGACTCTGTTGCTTTGTTTTTCAGATGTATCAGGAAACACCATACACTTCTCCAGAGTGGCTGTTGGCAATTTACATCCCGCCCATCAGCATAACAAGGCTCCTTTTTCCCCATGGCCTGTCTTGCCTTTCTGGATTTTACACTTTTCTCAGATGGCCCTTTAGACCGGGGGGAAGTGACACTTCATAGTAGTTCGGATTTCCATTGCAAGCTTGCTTGGTTTGCCAAAAAGGGCGTATGTGTTTTTTCCTGAATATATTCAGGAACAAACTCATACGCCCTTTTTGGCCAAGTGCATCATTGTCGATGTTCTGCCTCTTTTCCTATGCTTTAAATGCAAATCCAGTCTACCTCCTGAAATCGGTTTCCTGAAATTCTGCCCCGCTTTCAAGTCCTCTTCGCAGCCTTACTTCAATATATTTTTGGACTTTATCTGTCATTTATAACTCTGCAGGTTTGTGAATTACAGGGTCCCTGAGCTCCTTTCTTCAACTTGCTTTCTTGTGAGCTGGCCGCAAACCCGCAAGACTGCTTCAGGCCCTAATCTGCTTCTGGCAGGGCACGCTGAGCCTTTGGTTAATTCCTCTTCCTGGTGGGAAATGAGTGTTAAATATGCCCGTCCAGACACCTACCTCACTCTCAACCCCTTGGTGATGTGGGTCCTCTGGTTTGTGGCCACCTTTGCTGGCTTCCTCACCTTTCGATGATGTGGCCCCACTAGTGTGAGGACACTCCTGCCTGGTTCTCATCCACGTGGTTATGTGCACACCCTGGTGAGAGTCTGTTCCTGGCTGTGTTCCTCACCCTTCTGTGAGGGAGACCCTCTGCTGATAGGTCACTCCGGCATGGCTGGCACACATTGCCTTGGTGAAGTCAGCCATGTGGTGGCAGTTGGAGCGTGCTGGGAATCTCCTCCCCCCGGTGATGAGGGCCCTCTTGCGTCAGGCCCTAACTGCTGGGCTCACCAACTTTTCTTAGTGAGCCCAGTGATGCTTTGGCACTCCTCTTAGGATCCCATCTCCATGGGGATGTGGGCCTTCTGCTCTGAGGTCCCAACGGCTGGGTTGTTCACATTTTCATGATGTGGGCTCTCTGGTGTTAGTTCACAGAAGCCTGGATCCCATAACCTCTGTGCTCTTGGCCGCCTGCTGGGAGGTTCCAACTGCTGGATTCCTCACTTTTTTAATTTTTTGGGCCCTCTGTTGTGAGGATCCTCCTGCCTGCCTCACTCCCAGCCCCTTCGTGATGTGTGTCGTCTGGTTTGAGGCCACATGTGCTGGGTTCCTCACCTTTCGATGATGTGGGACCAATGGTCTTAGGAGACTCCTGCCTAGTTCACATCCCCTTGGTGATGTGGGCCCTCTGTTGAGAGTCTGATCCTGGCTGGGTTCCTCACCCATCTGTGAGGTGGGCCGTCTGCTGTGAGGTCACTCCTGCCTGGCTTGCTCACCTCGCCTTGTGGACATGAGCCCTCTGGTGGCACTTGGAGCCTGCTGGTTGCCTCCTCCCCTCGGTTATGAGGGCCCTCTGGCGTCAGGCCCTAACTGCTGGGCTCCCTACTTTTTGTAATGTGCGCCCAGTGGTGCGAGGACACTCCAGCCAGGTTCACATCCCCATTGGGATGTGGGCCTTCTGCTCTGAGGTCCCAACGCCTGGGTTGCTCACAGTTTCATGATGTGGGCTCTCTGCTGTTAGTTCACTCCTGTCTGCATCCCATAGCTTCTGTGCTCTTGGCCGCCTGCTGGGAGGTTCCAACTGCTGGATTCCTCACCTTTCTTATTCTTTGGGCCCTCTGTTTTTAGGCTACTCCTGCCTGCCTCACTCCCATTCCCTTTGTGATATGTGTCCTCTGATTTGAGGCCATATGTGCTGGGTTCCGCACCTTTCGATGATGTGGCCCCACTGGAGGGAAGACAGTCCTGACTGGTTCCCATCCCCTTGCTGATGTGGGCCCTCAGGTGAGCGTCTGATCCTGGCTGGGTTCCTCACCCTTCTGTGAGGTGGGCCCTCTGCTGTGAGGTCAATCATGCCTGTCTGGCCCACGTCACATTGGCGACGTGGGCCCTCTGGTGGCAGTTGGAGTGTGCTAGGATCCTCCTCCCCTCGGTGATGAGGGCCCTCTTGCCTTAGGCCATAACTGCTGGGCTCCCCACATTTTCTGATGTGCGCCAAGTGAGTGAGGACACTCTTGCCAGGTTCCCATCCCCATGGGGATATGGGCCTTCTGCTCTGAGGTCAAAACGGCTGGCTTGCTCACAGTACCATGATGTGGGCCCTCTGCTGTGAGTTCACTCCGGCAAGGATCCCTTATCATCGGTGCTCTGAGCCGCCTGCTGGGAGGTTCCAACTGCTGGATTCCTCAACTTTTTTATTCTATGTGCCCTCTGTTGTGAGGCTCCTCCTGCCTGCCTCACTGCCAGCCCCTTGGTGATGACTGTCCTATGGCTTGAGGCCACATGTGCTGCGTTCCTCACCTTTCGATGATGTGGCCCCACTCGTGTGAGGACACTCCTGCCTGGTTCCCATCCCCTTGGTGAGGTGGGCCCTCTGGCGAGAGTCTAATCCTGGCTGGGTTCCTCAACGTTCTGTGAGGTAGGCCCTCTGCTGTGAGGTCACTCCTGCCTGGCTGGCACATGTCACCTTGGAGACGTGAGCCCTCTGGTGGCAGTTGGAGCATGCAGAGTGCCTCCTCCTCTCGGTGATGACGGCCCTCTGGCGTCAGGCCCTATATGTTGGGCTCCCCACATTTTCTGATGTGTGCCCAGTGGTGCGAGGACACTCCAGCCAGGTTGCCATTCCCATGGGGATGTGGGCCTTCTGTGCTGAGGTCCCAACGCCAGGGTTGCTCACAGTTTTATGATGTGGGCCCTCTGCTGTGAGTTCACTGTGGCCTGGATCCCATAGCCTCAGTGTTCTGGGCCGCCTGCTGGAAGGTCTAAATGCTGGAATCCTCACGTTTTTTATATTATGTGCCCTGTGTTGTGAGGCTACTCCTGCCTGCCTCACTCCAAGGCCCTTGGTGATGTGGGTCTTCTGGTTTGAGGACAATGTGCTGGGTTCCTCACCTTAAGATGATGAGGCCCCACTGGTGTGAGGATAATCCTGACTGGTTCCCATCCCCTTTGTGATGTGGGCCCTCTGGTGAGAGTCTGATCCTGGCTGGGTTCCTCACCCATCTGTGAGGTGGGCCCTCTACTATCAGGTAACTCTTGCCTGGCTTGCTCACCTCGCCTTGTTGACATGAGCCCTCTGGTGGCACTTGGACCCTGCTGGGAGCCTCCTCACCTCTGTGGTGAGGGCCCTCTGACGTCAGGCCCTAACTGCTGGGCTCCACAACTTTTCTTAGTGAGCCCAGTGATGCTCGGGCACTCCTCTTAGGTTCCCATCTCCATGGAGATGTGGGCCTTCTGCTCTGAGGTTCCAACGGCTGGGTTGATCACAATTTCATGATGTGGGCTCTCTGGTGTTAGTTCACTGTGGTCTGGATCCCATAGCCTCTGTGCTCTTGGCCGCCTGCTGGGAGGTTCCAACTGCTCGATTCCTCAACTTTTGTATTCTATGGGTCCTGTGTTGTGATGCTCCTCCTGCCTGCCTCACTCGCAACCCCTTCGTGATGTGGGTCTTCTGGTTTGAGGCCACATGTGCTGGGTTCCGCAACTTTCAATGATGTGGCCCCAGTGGTGTGAGGACACTCCTGCCTGGTTCCCATCCCCTTGGTGATGTGGGCCTTCTGGTGACAGTCTTATCCTGGCTGGGTTCCTCACTCTTCTGTGAGGTAGGCCCTCTGCTGTGTGGTCAATCCTGCCTGACTTGCACACATCACCTTGGCGACGTGGGCCCTCTGTTGGCACATGGAACCTGCTGGGAGCCTCCTGCCCTCGGTGATGATGGCCCTCTAGCATCAGGCCCTAACTGCTGGGCTCCCCACGTTTTCTGATGTGAGCCCAGTGATGCCAGGACACTCCTGTCAGGTTCCCATCCCCATGGGGATGTGGGCTTTCTGCTCTGAGGTCCCAACGCCTGGGTTGCTCACAGTTTCATGATGTGGGCTCTCTGGTGTTAGTTCACTCCTGCCTGCATCCCATAGCCTCTGTGCTCTCGGCCGCCTGCTGGGAGGTTCCAACTGCTGGATTCCTCACCTTTTTTATTCTTTGGGCCCTCTGTTTTTAGGCTACTCCTACCTGCCTCACTCCCATCCCCTTTGTGATGTATGTCCTCTGATATGAGGCCACATGTGCTGGGTTCCTCACCTTTCGATGATGTGGCCCCACTGGTGGGAGGACAGTCCTGACTGGTTCCCATCCCCTTGGTGTTGTGGGCCCTCTGGTGAGAGTCTCATCCTGCCTCGGTTCCTCACCCTTCTGTGAGATAGGCCCTCTGCTGTGAGGTCACTACTGCCTGGCTGGCGCATGCCACCTTGTAGACGTGGGCCCTCTGTTGGCAGTTGGAACCTGCTGGGAGTCTCCTCCCCTCAGTTATGAGGGCCCCCTGGCGTCAGGCCCTAACTGCTGGGCTCCTAACATTTTCTGATATGTGCTAAGTGGTGCGAAGCCACTCCTGCCAGGTTCCCATCCCAATGGGGATGTGGGCCTTCTGTTCTGAGGTCCCAACGGCTGGGCTGCTCACAGGTTCATGATGTGGGCCCTCTGCTGTGAGTTCACTGCGGCCTGGATCCCATAGCCTCGGTGCTCTGGGCCACTTGCTGGGAGGTTCCAACTGCTGGATTCCTCAACTTTTATATTCTATGGGCCCTGTGTTGTGAGGCCGGTCCTGCCAGCCTCATTCCGAACCCCTTGGTGATGTGGTTCCTCTGGTTTGAGGACATATGTGCTGGGATCCTCACCTTTCGATGATGTTGTCCCACTGGTGTGGGGACACTCCTGCCTGGTTCCCATCCCCTTGGTGAAGTGGGCCCTCTGGTATGAGGCTGATCCTGACTGGGTTCGTCACACTTATCTGAGGTGGGCCCTCTGCTGTGAGGTCATTCGTGCCTGGTTGGCACACATTGCCTTGGCGACGTCAGCCCTCTGGTGGCAGTTGGAGCCTGCTGGGAGCCACCTTCGCTTGGTGATGAGGGTCCTCTGTCGTCAGGCCCTAACTGCTGGTCGCCCAAAATTTTCTGATACGTTCTCAGTGGTGCGAGGACACTCCTACCAGATTTCCATCCCCATGAGGATGTGGGCCTCCTGCTCTGAGGTCCCAATGGCTAGGTTGCTCAGTTTCATGACATGGGACCTCTTCTGTGAGTTCACTGTGGCCTGGATCCCATAGCCTCGGTGCTCTGGGCCGCCTGCTAGGAGGTTCCAACTGCTGGATTCCTCACATTTTTATTCTATGGGCCCAGTGTTGTGAGGCTACTCCTGCCTGCCTCACTCCGAGGCCCTTGGTGATGTGGGTCCTCTGGTTTGAGGACACATGTGCTGAGTACCTCACCTTTCGATGATGTGACCCCACTGGTGTGAAGACACTCCTGCCTGGTTCCCATCCCCTTGGTGATGTGGGCCCGCTGATGAGAGTCTGATGTTGGCTGGGTTTCTCACCCTTCTGTGAGGTGGGACCTCTGCTGTGAGGTAACTGCTGCCTGGCTTGCTCACGTTGCCTTGGCAATGTGAGCCCTGAGGTGGCAGTTGGATCCTGCTGGGAATCTCCTCCCCTCAGTTATGAGAGCTCTGGATAAAACACATATGCCCTTTTTTGTCAAGTGCATTATTTTCAAAGTTCTGTCTCTTTTCCTATGCTTTAAGAGTGACTCCCGTGTACCTTCTGTAATCGGTTTCCAGGAATTCTGCCCCGCATTCAAATCCTCTTCACAGCCTTCCTTCAGTATAATTTTGGATGATAGCTGTCATTTACAACTCCGCAGGTTTGTGAATTACAGTGCCCCTGAGCTCCTTTCTTCAGCTCGATTTCTTGTGAGCTGGCCGCAAAACCGCAGGATCTCTCCAGGCCCTAATCTAGTTCCAGCACGGCACACGGAGCCTTTGGTTCATTCATCTTCCTGGTGGGAAATGAGAGTTAAATTTGCCCGTCCAGACACCTACAGATAGTCTCTCATTGGTTTTCCTTATTCCTGTTCATCTTCCAAAGAAATTGCAAACTGGGCCAAACAGGAGGTTAAAGGCACTGACTCTCCAAGTGGGGAGAGTGTTAGTAAAGCGTCTGGAAAGTTGCACCGAGTAGCAGGGGACGAAAAATGAGATACATTTGAACACGTTTCCTGATCACAATGTGGATCATACTCTGGGATCCACATGCATGTTTTAGCTGAAGGAAGAATCCCTTACACCGGGAGAGTTGGGACCCATGGAATGGGAACCATGCAATATGACTTCAAAGGGTCTGCATTTGCTCACTGAACCTCACCAATCCTATCACTGCTGCGTTTATGCCGCTGTACACACGCTTGATTCTCTTTCGGAGACATATCAATCCATAGGTTTTAAGATTCTTACTAGTGAGGTATATTCTTAGGCGTTTAATATGGGGTGTTGAGTCCACTTCGTTGAGCAAGGAGTAGCTCTTGTCTATTACATATTTGGCTTATGGAACGGTATCTGTGCTAATTTCAATCTCTGGTTTTATGCAGCAGCCCAACTCACCTTTCCCCTTAAGCAAGCATAAGTTGGTTTTCTACATTTGAGACCCTGTTCTGTTTTGTAATTCAGTTCCTGTGTAGCCAAGTTTACATTCCGTGTAGTAGTGATATCTTATGATGTTTCTTTTTCTGTGTGACTTATTTCACTTAGAATCATCGTACCTGAATCCACTCATTATGCTGCTATGGGCCTGATGACATAGATTTCGTTGCTGAGTGATATTGCATTGTACCTAAGGTCCACAACTTCTTTATCCATTTTTTGCTTTCTGTGATATTGAACTTGTACCGTAAACGAGGTTCTTGTAAACCGAGCTGTCCCAAACTTTGGGGTGGCTGTGTCTTTTTGATTTTAATTTCCCTAAGCTATAGGACCATAAGTGGAAGTGCCCTAGGCTCTGTTGCTTTGTTTTTTAAATGTTTCAGGAAACACCATAGACATCTCCAGAGTGGCTGTTGGCAATTTACATCCTGCCCATCAGCATAACAAGGCTCCCAGTTCTCCATTGCCTGTCCTGCCTTTCTGGATTTTACACTTTTTTCAGATGGCCCTTTTGACCGGGGGGCAGTGAGACTTCATTGTAGTGCAGATTTCCTTTGCAAGCTTGCTTGGTTGGCCAAAAAGGGCGTATGCGTTTTTTCCTGAATATATTCAGGAAAAAACGCATACGCCCTTTTTGGCCAAGTGCATCATTGTGGACGTTCTGCCTCTTTTCCTATGCTTTACATGCAATTCCAGTCTACCTCCTGAAATCGGTTTCCTGCAATTCTGCCCCGCTTTCAAGTCCTCTTGGCAGCCTTACTTCAATATAGTTTTGGACGATAGCTGTTATTTATAACTCTGCATGTTTGTGAATTACAGTGCCCCTGAGCTCCTTTCTTCAACTCGCTTTCTTGTGAGCTGGCCGCACCACCGCAGGATTGCTTCAGGCCCTAGTGTGGTTCCGGCATGGCACGCTGAGCCTTTGGTTAATTCCTCTTCCTGGTGGGAAATGAGAGTTAAATTTGCCCGTCCAGACACCTCCAGCTAGTCTCTCATGGGTTCTCCCTATTCCTGTTCATTTTCCGCAGAAATTGCAAACTGGGACAAACAGGTTGTTAAAGGCACTGACTCTCCAAGTGGGGAGAGTGTTAGTAAAGCGTCTGGAATGTTGCACCCGAGTACCAGGGGACAAAAACTGAGACACATTTCAACACGTTTCCCGATCACACGGTGGATCATAATCTGGGTTCCACATGCATGTTTTAGCTGAAGGAAGACTCCCTTAAACCTGGAGAGTTGAGGCCCATGGAATGGGCAATATGCAATATGACTTCAAAGGCTCTGCATTTGCTCACCGAACCTCACCAGTCCTATCACTGCTGCGTTTATGCCACTGTACACACGCTTGATTCTCTTTCGGAGACATATAAATCCATAGGTTTTAAGATTCTTACTAGTGAGGTATATTCTTAGGCGTTTAATATGGGGTGTTGAGTCCACTTCGTTGAGCAAGGAGTAGCTCTTGTCTATTATATATTTGGCTTATAGAACGGTATCTGTGCTAATTTCAATCTCTGGTTTTATGCAGCACCCCAACTCACCTTTCCCCTTAAGCAAGCATAAGTTGGTTTTCTACATTTGAGACCCTGTTCTGTTTTGTAATTCAGTTCCTGTGTAGCCAAGTTTACATTCCGTGTATTAGTGATATCTTATGGTGTTACTTTTTCTGTGTGACTTATTTCACTTAGAATCATCGTTCCTGAATCCACTCATTATGCTGCTATGGGCCTGATGACAGAGATTTCATTGCTGAGTTATATTGCATTGTACGTAAGTACCACAACTTCTTTATCCATTTTTCGCTTTCTGTGATATTGAACTTGTACCGTAAACGAGGTTCTTGTAAACAGAGCCGTCCCAAACTTTGGGGTGGCTGTGTCTTTTTGATTTTAATTTCCCTAAGCTATAGGACCATAAGTGGAAGTGCCCTAGGCTCTGTTGCTTTGTTTTTTAAATGTTTCAGGAAACACCATAGACATCTCCAGAGTGGCTGTTGGCAATTTACATCCTGCCCATCAGCATAACAAGGCTCCCATTTCTCCATGGCCTGTCCTGCCTTTCTGGATTTTACACTTTTTTCAGATGGCCCTTTTGACCGGGGTGCAGTGAGACTTCATTGTAGTGCAGATTTCCTTTGCAAGCTTGCTTGGTTGGCCAAAAAGGGCGTATGCGTTTTTTCCTGAATATATTCAGGAAAAAACGCATACGCCCTTTTTGGCCAAGTGCATCATTGTGGACGTTCTGCCTCTTTTCCTATGCTTTACATGCAATTCCAGTCCACCTCGTGAAATCAGTTTCTTGCAATTCTGCCCTGCTTTCAAGTCCTCTTGGCAGCCTTACTTCAATATATTTTTGGACGATAGCTGTCATTTATAACTCTGCAGGTTTGTGAATTACAGTGCCCCTGAGCTCCTTACTTCAACTCGCTTTCTTGTGAGCTGGCCGCAACACCGCAGCATTGCTTTAGGCCCTAGTGTGTTTCCAGCATGGCACACTGATCCTTTGGTTAATACCTCTTCCTGGTGGGAAAGTAGAGTTCAATTTGCGCGTCCAGACACCTCCAGCTAGTCTCTCATTGGTTCTCGCTATTCCTGTTCATCTTCCGCAGAAATTGCAAACTGGGCCAAACAGGAGGTTAAAGGCACTGACTCTCCAAGTGGGGAGAGTGTTAGTAAAGCATCTGGAATGTTGCACCCGAGTACCAGGGTACGAAAACTGAGACACATTTGAACACGTTTCCCGATCACACGGTGGATCATACTCTGGGTTCCACATGCATGTTTTAGCTGAAGGAAGAATCCCTTAAACCTGGAGAGTTGAGACCCATGGAATGGATACCATGCAATATGACTTCAAAGGATCTGCATTTGCTCACCGAACCTCACCAATCCTATCACTGCTGCGCTTATGCCGCTGTACACACGCTTGATTCTCTTTCGGAGACATATCAATCCATAGGTTTTACGATTCTTACTAGTCAGGTATATTCTTAGGCGTTTAATATGTGGTGTTGAGTCCACTTCGTTGAGCAAAGAGTAGCTCTTGTCTCTTACATATTTGGCTTATGGAACGGTATCTGTGCTACTTTCAATGTCTGGTTTTATGCAGCACCCCAACTCACCTTTCCCCTTAAGCAAGCATAAGATGATTTTCTACATTTGAGACCCTGTTCTGTTTGGTAATTCAGTTCCTGTGTAGCCAAGTTTACATTCCGTGTATTAGTGATATCTTATGGTGTTACTTTTTCTGTGTGACTTATTTCACTTAGAAACATCGTACCTGAATCCACTCATTATGCTGCTATGGGCCTGATGACATAGATTTCATTGCTGAGTGATATTGCATTGTACGTAAGTACCACAACTTCTTTATCCATTTTTCGCTTTCTGTGATATTGAACTTTTACCGTACACGAGGTTCTTGTAAACAGAGCCATCCCAAACTTTGGGGTGACTGTGTCTTTTTGATTTTAATTTCCCTAAGCTATAGGACCATAAGTGGAAGTGCCCTAGGCTCTGTTGCTTTGTTTCTTAGATGTTTCAGGAAACACCATACACTTCTCCAGAGTGGCTGTTTTCAATTTACATCCCGCCCATCAGCATAACTAGGCTCCATGTTCTCCATGGCCTGTCCTGCGTTTCTGGATTTTACACTTCTTTCAGATTGCCCTTTTGACCGGGGGGCAGTGAGTCTTCATTGTAGTGCAGATTTCCTTTGTAAGCTTGCTTGGTTGGCCAAAAAGGGCGTATGCGTTTTTTCCTGAATATATTCAGGAAAAAACGCATACGCCCTTTTTGGCCAAGTTCATCATTGTGGACGTTCTGCCTCTTTTCCTATGCTTTACATGCAATTCCAGTCTACCTCCTGAAATCGGTTTCCTGCAATTCTGCCCCGCTTTCAAGTCCTCTTGGCAGTCTTACTTCAATATATTTTTGGACGATAGCTGTCATTTATAACTCTGCAGGTTTGTGAATTACAGTGCCCCTGAGCTCCGTTCTTCAACTCGCTTTCTTGTGAGCTGGCCGCAACACCGCAGGATTGCTACAGGCCCTAGAGTGGTTCCGGCACGGCACGCTGAGACTTTGGTTAATTCCTCTTTCTGGTGGGAAATGAGAGTTAAATTTGCCCTTCCAGACACCTCCAGCTAGTCTCTCATTGGTTCTCCCTATTCCTGTTCATCTTACGGAGAAATTGCAAACTGGGCCAAACAGGCCCTTAAAGTCACTGACACTCCAAGTGGGGAGAGTGTTAGTAAAGCGTCTGGAATGTTGCACCCGAGTACCAGGGGACGAAAAGTGAGACACATTTGAACACGTATCCCGATCACATGGTGTATCATACTCTGGGTTCCACATGCATGTTTTAGCTGAAGGAAGAATCCCTTAAACCTGGAGAGTTGAGACCCATGGAATGGGTACCATGCAATATGACTTCAAAGGGTCTGCATTGGCTCACTGAACCTCACCAATCCTATCACTGCTGCGCTTATGCCGCTGTACACATGCTTGATTCTCTTTCGGAGACATATAATTCCATAGGTTTTAAGATTCTTACTAGCCAGGTATATCCTTAGGCGTTTAATATGGGGTGTTGAGTCCACTTCGTTGAGCAAGGAGGAGCTCTTGTCTGTTACATATTTGGCTTATGGAACGGTATCTGTGCTAATTTCAATCTCTGGTTTTATGCAGCACCCCAACTCACCTTTCCCCTTAAGCAAGCATAAGTTGGTTTTCTACATTTGAGACCCTGTTCTGTTTTGTAATTCAGTTCCTGTGTAGCCAAGTTTACATTCCGTGTATTAGTGATATCTTATGATGTTTCTTTTTCTCTGTGACTTATTTCACTTAGAATCATCGTACCTGAATCCACTCATTATGCTGCTACGGGCCTGATGACATAGATTTCATTGCTGAGTGATATTGCATTGTACGTAAGTACCACAACTTCTTTATCCATTTTTCGCTTTCTGTGATATTGAACTTGTACCATAAACGAGCTCTTGTAAACACAGCCGTCCCAAACTTTGGGGTGGCTGTGTCTTTTTTATTTTAATTTCCCTAAGCTATAGGACCATAAGTGGAAGTGCCCTAGGCTCTGTTGCTTTGTTTTTTAGATGTTTCAGGAAACACCATACACTTCTCCAGAGTGGCTGTTGGCAATTTACATCCCGCCCATCAGCATAACAAGGCTCCCAGTTCTCCATGGCCTGACCTGGCTTTCTGGATTTTACACTTTTTTCAGATGGCCCTTTTGACAAGGGGGCAGTGAGACTTCATTGTAGTGGAGATTTCCATTGCAAGCTTGCTTGGTTGGCCAAAAAGTGTGTATGAGTTTTTTACCGAATACTTTCAGGAAAAAACGCATACGCCCATTTTGGCCAAGTGCATCATTGTGGACGTTCTGCCTCTTTTCCTATGCTTTACCTGCAATTCCAGTCTACCTCCTGAAATCGGTTTCCTGCAATTCTGCCCCGCTTTCAAGTGCTCTTGGCTGCCTTACTTCAATATATTTTTGGACGATAGCTGTCATTTATAACTCTGCAGGTTTGTGAATTACAGTGCCCCTGAGCTCCTTTCTTCAACTCGCTTTCTTGTGAGCTGGCCGCAACACCGCAGGATTGCTTCAGGCCCCAGTGTGGTTCCGGAATGGCATGCTGAGCCTTTGGTTAATTCCTCTTCCTGGTGGGAAATGAGAGTTAAATTTGCCCATCCAGACACCTCCAGCTAGTCTCTCATTGGTTCTCCCTATTCCTGTTCATTTTCCGCAGAAATTGCAAACTGGGCCAAACAGGAGGTTAAAGGCACTGACTCTCCAAGTGGGGAGAGTTAGTAAAGCGTCTGGAATGTTGCACCGAGTACCAGGGGACGAAAACTGAGACACATTTGAACACGTATCCCGATCACACGGTGGATCATACTCTGGGTTCCACATGCATGTTGTAGCTGAAGGAAGAATGCCTTAAACCTGCAGAGTTCAGACCCATGGAATGGGTACCATGCAATATGACTTCAAAGGGTCCTCATTTGCTCACCGAACCTCACCAATCCTATCACTGCTGCGTTTATGCCGCTGTACACACGCTTGATTCTCTTTCGGAGACATATCAATCCATATGTTTTAAGATTCTTACTAGTCAGGTATATTTTTAGGCGTTTAATATGGGGTGTTGTGTCCTCTTCGTTGAGCAAGGAGTAGCTCTTGTCTATTACATATTTGGCTTATGGAACGGTATCTGTGCTAATTTCAATCTCTGGTTTTATGCAGCACCCCGACTCACATTTCCCCTTAAGCAAGCATAAGTTGGTTTTCTACATTTGAGACCCTGTTCTGTTTTCTAATTCAGTTCCTGTGTATCCAAGTTTACATTCCGTGTAGTAGTGATATCTTATGATGTTTCTTTTTCTGTGTGACTTATTTCACTTAGAATCATCGTACCTGAATCCACTCATTATGCTGCTACGGGCATGATGACATAGATTTCATTGCTGAGTGATATTGCACTGTACGTATGTACCACAACTTCTTTATCCATTTTTCGCTTTCTGTGATATTGAACTTGTACCATAAACGAGGTTCTTGTAAACAGAGCCGTCCCAAACTTTGGGGTGGCTGTGTCTTTTTGATTTTAATTTCCCTAAGCTATAGGACCGTAAGTGGAAGTGCCATAGGCTCTGTTTCTTTGTTTTTTGGATGTTTCAGGAAACACAATACACTTCTCCAGAGTGGCTGTTGGCAACTTACATCCCGCCAATCAACATAACAAGGCTCCCAGTTCTCCATGGCCTGTTCTGCCTTTCTGGATTTTACACTTTTTTCAGATGGCCCTTTTGACCGGGGGGCAGTGAGACTTCATTGTAGTGCAGATTTCCTTTGCAAGCTTGCTTGGTTGGCCAAAAAGGGCGTATGCTTTTTTTCCTGAATATATTCAGGAAAAAACGCATACGCCCTTTTTGGCCAAGTGCATCATTGTGGACATTCTGCCTCTTTTCCTATGCTTTACATGCAATTCCAGCCTACCTCCTGAAATCGGTTTCCTGCAATTCTGCCCCGCTTTCAAGTCCTCTTGGCAGTCTTACTTCAATATAGTTTTGGACGATAGCTGTTATTTATAACTCTGCATGTTTGTGAATTACAGTGCCCCTGAGCTCCTTACTTCAACTCGCTTTCTTGTGAGCTGGCCGCACCACCGCAGGATTGCTTCAGGCCCTAGTGTGGTTCTGGCATGGCACGCTGAGCCTTTGGTTAATTCCTCTTCCTGGTGGGAAATGAGAGTTAAATTTGCCCGTCCAGACACCTCCAGCTAGTCTCTCATGGGTTCTCCCTATTCCTGTTCATTTTCCGCAGAAATTGCAAACTGGGACAAACAGGTTGTTAAAGGCACTGACTCTCCAAGTGGGGAGAGTGTTAGTAAAGCGTCTGGAATGTTGCACCCGAGTACCAGGGGACGAAAACTGAGACACATTTCAACACGTTTCCCGATCACACGGTGGATCATAATCTGGGTTCCACATGCATGTTTTAGCTGAAGGAAGAATCCCTTAAACCGGGAGAGTTGAGGCCCATGGAATGGGCAATATGCAATATGACTTCAAAGGCTCTGCATTTGCTCACCGAACCTCACCAGTCCTATCACTGCTGCGTTTATGCCACTGTACACACGCTTGATTCTCTTTCGGAGACATATAAATCCATAGGTTTTAAGATTCTTACTAGTGAGGTATATTCTTAGGCGTTTAATATGGGGTGTTGAGTCCACTTCGTTGAGCAAGGAGTAGCTCTTGTCTATTACATATTTGGCTTATAGAACGGTATCTGTGCTAATTTCAATCTCTGGTTTTATGCAGCACCCCAACTCACCTTTCCCCTTAAGCAAGCATAAGTTGGTTTTCTACATTTGAGACCCTGTTCTGTTTTGTAATTCAGTTCCTGTGTAGCCAAGTTTACATTCCGTGTATTAGTGATATCTTATGGTGTTACTTTTTCTGTGTGACTTATTTCACTTAGAATCATCGTTCCTGAATCCACTCATTATGCTGCTATGGGCCTGATGACAGAGATTTCATTGCTGAGTGATATTGCATTGTACGTAAGTACCACAACTTCTTTATCCATTTTTCGCTTTCTGTGATATTGAACTTGTACCGTAAACGAGGTTCTTGTAAACACAGCCATCCCAAACTTTGGGGTGGCTGTGTCTTTTTGAGTTTAATTTCCCTAAGCTATAGGACCATAAGTGGAAGTGCCCTAGGCTCTGTTGCTTTGTTTTTTAGATGTTTCAGGAAACACCATACACTTCTCCAGAGTGGCTTTTGGCAATTAACATCCCGCCCATCAGCATAAAAAGGCTCCTAGTTCTCCATGACCTGTCCTGCCTTTCTGGACTTTACACTTTTTTCAGATGGCCCTTTTGACCGGGGGGAAGCGAGACTTCATTGCAGTGCAGATTTCCTTTGCAAGCTTGCTTGGTTGGCCAAAAAGTGCGTATGCATTTTTTCCTGAA
Organism: Orcinus orca; assembly: GCF_937001465.1. Taxonomy (NCBI): domain Eukaryota; kingdom Metazoa; phylum Chordata; class Mammalia; order Artiodactyla; family Delphinidae; genus Orcinus; species Orcinus orca. The sequence continues at coordinate 57,814,014 of NC_064562.1, read as the reverse complement.
TATATTCAGGAAAAAATGCATACGCCCTTTTTGGCCAAGTGCATCATTGTGGACGTTCTGCCTCTTTTCCTATGCTTTACATGCAATTCCAGTCTACCTCCTGAAATCGGTTTCCTGCAATTCTGCCCCACTTTCAAGTCCTCTTGGCAGCCTTACTTCAATATATTTTTGGACGATAGCTGTCATTTATGACTCTGCATGTATGTGAATTACAGTGCCCCTGAGGTCCTTTCTTCAACTCGCTTTCTTGTGAGCTGGACGCAACACCGCAGGATTGCTTCAGGCCCTAGTGTGGTTCCGGCATGGCACGGTGAGCCTTTGGTTAACTCCTCTTCCTGGTGGGAAATGAGAGTTAAATTTGCCCGTCCAGACACCTCCAGCTAGTCTCTCATTGGTTCTCCCTATTCCTGTTCATTTTCCGCAGAAATTGCAAACTGGGCCATACAGGAGGTTAAAGGCACTGACTCTCCGAGTGGGGAGAGTGTTAGTAAAGCGTCTGGAATGTTGCACCTGAGTACCAGGGGACGAAAACTGAGACACATTTTAACACGTTTCCCGATCACATGGTGGATCATACTCTGGGTTCCACATGCATGTTGTAGCTGAAGGAAGAATCCCTTAAACCTGGAGAGTTGAGACCCATGGAATGGGTACCATGCAATATGACTTCAAAGGGTCTGCATTTGCTCACCGAAACTCACAAATCCTATCACTGCTGCATTTATGCCGCTGTACACATGCTTGATTCTCCTTCGGAGACATATAAATCCATAGGTTTTAAGTTTCTTACTAGTCAGGTTTATTCTTAGGCGTTTAATATGGGGTGTTGAGTCCACTTCGTTGAGCAAGGAGTAGCTCTTGTCTATTACATATTTGGCTTATGGAACGGTATCTGTGCTAATTTCAATGTCTGGTTTTATGCAGCAGCCCAACTCACCTTTCCCCTTAAGCAAGCATAAGATGATTTTCTACATTTGAGACCCTGTTCTGTTTGGTAATTCAGTTCCTGTGTAGCCAAGTTTACATTCCGTGTATTAGTGATATCTTATGGTGTTACTTTTTCTGTGTGACTTATTTCACTTAGAAACATCGTACCTGAATCCACTAATTATGCTGCTATGGGCCTGATGACATAGATTTCATTGCTGAGTGATATTGCATTGTACGTAAGTACCACAACTTCTTTATCCATTTTTCGCTTTCTGTGATATTGAACTTTTACCGTACACGAGGTTTTTGTAAACAGAGCCATCCCAAACTTTGGGGTGACTGTGTCTTTTTGATTTTAATTTCCCTAAGCTATAGGACCATAAGTGGAAGTGCCCTAGGCTCTGTTGCTTTGTTTCTTAGATGTTTCAGGAAACACCATACACTTCTCCAGAGTGGCTGTTTTCAATTTACATCCCGCCCATCAGCATAACTAGGCTCCCTGTTCTCCATGGCCTGTCCTGCGTTTCTGGATTTTACACTTCTTTCAGATTGCCCTTTTGACTGGGGGGCAGTGAGTCTTCATTGTACTGCAGATTTCCTTTGTAAGCTTGCTTGGTTGGCCAAAAAGGGCGTATGCGTTTTTTCCTGAATATATTCAGGAAAAAACGCATACGCCCTTTTTGGCCAAGTTCATCATTGTGGACGTTCTGCCTCTTTTCCTATGCTTTACATGCAATTCCAGTCTACCTCCTGAAATCGGTTTCCTGCAATTCTGCCCCGCTTTCAAGTCCTCTTGGCAGTCTTACTTCAATATATTTTTGGACGATAGCTGTCATTTATAACTCTGCAGGTTTGTGAATTACAGTGCCCCTGAGCTCCGTTCTTCAACTCGCTTTCTTGTGAGCTGGCCGCAACACCGCAGGATTGCTACAGGCCCTAGAGTGGTTCCGGCACGGCACGCTGAGACTTTGGTTAATTCCTCTTTCTGGTGGGAAATGAGAGTTAAATTTGCCCTTCCAGACACCTCCAGCTAGTCTCTCATTGGTTCTCCCTATTCCTGTTCATCTTACGGAGAAATTGCAAACTGGGCCAAACAGGCGCTTAAAGTCACTGACTCTCCAAGTGGGGAGAGTGTTAGTAAAGCGTCTGGAATGTTGCACCCGAGTACCAGGGGACGAAAACTGAGACACATTTGAACACGTATCCCGATCACACGGTGGATCATACTCTCGGTTCCACATGCATGTTTTAGCTGAAGGAAGAATCCCTTAAACCTGGAGAGTTGAGACCCATGGAATGGGTACCATGCAATATGACTTCAAAGGGTCTGCATTGGCTCACTGAACCTCACCAATCCTATCACTGCTGCGCTTATGCCGCTGTACACATGCTTGATTCTCTTTCGGAGACATATAATTCCATAGGTTTTAAGATTCTTACTAGCCAGGTATATTCTTAGGCGTTTAATATGGGGTGTTGAGTCCACTTCGTTGAGCAAGGAGGAGCTCTTGTCTGTTACATATTTGGCTTATGGAACAGTATCTGTGCTAATTTCAATCTCTGGTTTTATGCAGCACCCCAACTCACCTTTCCCCTTAAGCAAGCATAAGTTGGTTTTCTACATTTGAGACCCTGTTCTGTTTTGTAATTCAGTTCCTGTGTAGCCAAGTTTACATTCCGTGTATTAGTGATATCTTATGATGTTTCTTTTTCTCTGTGACTTATTTCACTTAGAATCATCGTACCTGAATCCACTCATTATGCTGCTACGGGCCTGATGACATAGATTTCATTGCTGAGTGATATTGCATTGTACGTAAGTACCACAACTTCTTTATCCATTTTTCGCTTTCTGTGATATTGAACTTGTACCATAAACGAGCTCTTGTAAACACAGCCGTCCCAAACTTTGAGGTGGCTGTGTCTTTTTTATTTTAATTTCCCTAAGCTATAGGACCATAAGTGGAAGTGCCCTAGGCTCTGTTGCTTTGTTTTTTAGATGTTTCAGGAAACACCATACACTTCTCCAGAGTGGCTGTTGGCAATTTACATCCCGCCCATCAGCATAACAAGGCTCCCAGTTCTCCATGGCCTGTCCTGGCTTTCTGGATTTTACACTTTTTTCAGATGGCCCTTTTGACCAGGGGGCAGTGAGACTTCATTGTAGTGGAGATTTCCATTGCAAGCTTGCTTGGTTGGCCAAAAAGTGTGTATGAGTTTTTTACCGAATACTTTCAGGAAAAAACTCATACGCCCTTTTTGGCCAAGTGCATCATTGTGGACGTTCTGCCTCTTTTCCTATTCTTTACCTGCAGTTCCAGTCTACCTCCTGAAATCGGTTTCCTGCAATTCTGCCCCGCTTTCAAGTGCTCTTGGCAGCCTTACTTCAATATATTTTTGGACGATAGCTGTCATTTATAACTCTGCAGGTTTGTGAATTACAGTGCCCCTGAGCTCCTTTCTTCAACTCGCTTTCTTGTGAACTGACCGCAACACCGCAGGATTGCTTCAGGCCCCAGTGTGGTTCCGGAATGGCATGCTGAGCCTTTGGTTAATTCCTCTTCCTGGTGGGAAATGAGAGTTAAATTTGCCCATCCAGACACCTCCAGCTAGTCTCTCATTGGTTCTCCCTATTCCTGTTCATTTTCCGCAGAAATTGCAAACTGGGCCAAACAGGAGGTTAAAGGCACTGACTCTCCAAGTGGGGAGAGTTAGTAAAGCGTCTGGAATGTTGCACCGAGTACCAGGGGACGAAAACTGAGACACATTTGAACACGTATCCCGATCACACGGTGGATCATACTCTGGGTTCCACATGCATGTTGTAGCTGAAGGAAGAATGCCTTAAACCTGCAGAGTTCAGACCCATGGAATGGGTACCATGCAATATGACTTCAAAGGGTCCTCATTTGCTCACCGAACCTCACCAATCCTATCACTGCTGCGTTTATGCCGCTGTACACACGCTTGATTCTCTTTCGGAGACATATCAATCCATATGTTTTAAGATTCTTACTAGTCAGGTATATTTTTAGGCGTTTAATATGGGGTGTTGTGTCCTCTTCGTTGAGCAAGGAGTAGCTCTTGTCTATTACATATTTGGCTTATGGAACGGTATCTGTGCTAATTTCAATCTCTGGTTTTATGTAGCACCCCAACTCACCTTTCCCCTTAAGCAAGCATAAGTTGGTTTTCTACATTTGAGACCCTGTTCTGTTTTGTAATTCAGTTCCTGTGTATCCAAGTTTACATTCCGTGTAGTAGTGATATCTTATGATGTTTCTTTTTCTGTGTGACTTATTTCACTTAGAATCATCGTACCTGAATCCACTCATTATGCTGCTACGGGCATGATGACATAGATTTCATTGCTGAGTGATATTGCACTGTACGTAAGTACCACAACTTCTTTATCCATTTTTCGCTTTCTGTGATATTGAACTTGTACCGTAAACGAGGTTCTTGTAAACAGAGCCGTCCCAAACTTTGGGGTGGCTGTGTCTTTTTGATTTTAATTTCCCTAAGCTATAGGACCATAAGTGGAAGTGCCCTAGGCTCTGTTTCTTTGTTTTTTGGATGTTTCAGGAAACACAATACACTTCTCCAGAGTGGCTGTTGGCAATTTACATCCCGCCCATCAGCATAACAAGGCTCCCAGTTCTCCATGGCCTGTCCTTCCTTTCTGGATTTTACACTTTTTTCAGATGGCCCTTTTGACCGGGGGGCAGTGAGACTTCATTGTAGTGCAGATTTCCTTTGCAAGCTTGCTTGGTTGGCCAAAAAGGGCGTATGCGTTTTTTCCTGAATATATTCAGGAAAAAACGCATACGTCCTTTTTGGCCAAGTGCATCATTGTGGACGTTCTGCCTCTTTTCCTATGCTTTACATGCAATTCCAGTCTACCTCCTGAAATTGGTTTCCTGCAATTCTGCCCCGCTTTCAAGTCCTCTTGGCAGCCTTACTTCAATATATTTTTGGACGATAGCTGTCATTTATAACTCTGCAGGTTTGTGAATTACAGTGCCCCTGAGCTCCTTTCTTCAACTCGCTTTCTTGTGAGCTGGCCGCAACACCGCAGTATTGCCTCAGGCCCTAGTGTGGTTCCGGTATGGCACGCTGAGCCTTTGGTTAATTCCTCTTCCTGGTGGGAAATGAGAGTTAAATTTGCCCGTCCAGACACCTCCAGCTAGTCTCTCATTGGTTCTCCCTATTCCTGTTCATTTTCCGCAGAAATTGCAAACTGGGCCAAAGAGGAGGTTAAAGGCACTGACTCTCCAAGTGGGGAGAGTGTTAGTAAAGCATCTGGAATTTTGCACCTGAGTACCAGGGGATGAAAACTGAGACACATTTGAACACGTTTCCCGATCACATGGTGGATCATACTCTGGGTTCCACATGCATGTTTTAGCTGAAGGAAGAATCCCTTAAACCTGGAGAGTTGAGACCCATGGAATGGGTACCATGCAATATGACTTCAAAGGGTCTGCATTTGCTCACCAAACTTCACCAATCCTATCCCTGCTGCGTTTATGCCACTGTACACACGCTTGATTCTCTTTCGGACACATACAAATCCATAGGTTTTAAGATTCTTACTCGTCAGGTATATTCTTAGACGTTTAATATGGTGTGTTGAGTCCACTTTGTTGAGCAAGGAGTAGCTCTTGTCTATTACATATTTGGCTTATGGAACGGTATCTGTGCTAATTTCAATCTCTGGTTTTATACAGCACCCCAACTCACCTTCCCCTTAAGCAGGCATAAGTTGGTTTTCTACATTTGAGATCCTGTTCTGTTTGTAAGTCAGTTCCTGTGTAGCCAAGTTTACATTCCGTGTATTAGTGATATGTTATGATGTTTCTTTTTCTGTGTGACTTATTTCACTTGGAATCATCGTACCTGAATCCACTCATTATGCTGCTACGGGCCTGATGACATAGATTTCATTGCTGAGTGATATTGCATTGTACGTAAGTACCACAACTTGTTTATCCATCTTTCGCTTTCTGTGATATTGAACTTGTACCATAAACGAGGTTCTTGTAAACAGAGCCGTCCCAAACTTTGGGGTGGCTGTGTCTTTTTGATTTTAATTTCCCTAAGCTATAGGACCATAAGTGGAAGTGCCCTAGGATCTGTTGCTTTGTTTTTTAGGTGTTTCAGGAAACACCATACACTTCTCCAGAGTGGCTGTTGGCAATTTACATCCCTCCCATCAGCATAACAAGGCTCCCAGTTCTCCATGGCCTGTCCTGCCTTTCTGGATTTTACACTTTTTTCAGATGGCCCTTTTGACCGGGGGGCAGTGTGACTTCATTGTAGTGCAGATTTCCTTTGCAAGCTTGCTTGGTTGGCCAAGAAGGGCGTATGAGTTATTTCCTGAATATATTCAGGAAAAAACGCATACGTCCTTTTTGGCCAAGTGCATCATTGTGGACGTTCTGCCTCTTTTCCTATGCTTTACATGCAATTCCAGTCTACCTCCTGAAATTGGTTTCCTGCAATTCTGCCCCGCTTTCAAGTCCTCTTGGCAGCCTTACTTCAATATATTTTTGGACGATAGCTGTCATTTATAACTCTGCAGGTTTGTGAATTACAGTGCCCCTGAGCTCCTTTCTTCAACTCGCTTTCTTGTGAGCTGGCCGCAACACCGCAGGATTGCTTCAGGCCCTTGTGAGGTTCCAGTATGGCACGCTGAGCCTTTGGTTAATTCCTCTTCCTGGTGGGAAATGAGAGTTAAATTTTCCCGTCCAGACACCTCCAGCTAGTCTCTCATTGGTTCTCCCTATTCCTGTTCATTTTCCGCAGAAATTGCAAACTGGGCCAAAGAGGAGGTTAAAGGCACTGACTCTCCAAGTGGGGAGAGTGTTAGTAAAGCATCTGGAATTTTGCACCCGAGTACCAGGGGACGAAAACTGAGACACATTTGAACACGTTTCCCGATCACACGGTGGATCATACTCTGGGTTCCACATGCATGTTTTAGCTGAAGGAGGAATCCCTTAAAACTGGAGAGTTGAGACCCATGGAATGGGTACCATGCAATATGACTTCAAAGGGTCTGCATTTGCTCACCAAACCTCACCAATCCTATCCCTGCTGCGTTTATGCCGCTGTACACACGCTTGATTCTCTTTCGGAGACATACAAATCCATAGGTTTTAAGATTCTTACTCGTCAGGTATATTCTTAGACGTTTAATATGTTGTGTTGAGTCCACTTCGTTGAGCAAGGAGTAGCTCTTGTCTATTACATATTTGGCTTATGGAACGGTATCTGTGCTAATTTCAATCTCTGGTTTTATACAGCACCCCAACTCACCTTCCCCTTAAGCAGGCATAAGTTGGTTTTCTACATTTGAGACCCTGTTCTGTTTGTAAGTCAGTTCCTGTGTAGCCAAGTTTACATTCCGTGTATTAGTGATATTTTATGATGTTTCTTTTTCTGTGTGACTTATTTCACTTGGAATCATCGTACCTGAATCCACTCATTATGCTGCTACGGGCCTGATGACATAGATTTCATTGCTGAGTGATATTGCATTGTACGTAAGTACCACAACTTCTTTATCCATTTTTCGCTTTCTGCGATATTGAACTTGTACCGTAAACGACGTTCTTGTAAACAGAGCCGTCCCAAACTTTGGGGTGGCTGTGTCTTGTTGATTTTAATTTCCTTAAGCTATAGGACCATAAGTGGAAGTGCCCTAGGCTCTGTTGCTTTGTTTTGTAGATGTTTCAGGAAACACCATACACTTCTCCAGAGTGGCTGTTGGCAATTTTCATCCCGCCCTTCAGCATAACAAGGCTCCCAGTTCTCCACGGCCTGTCCTGCCTTTCTGGATTTTACACTTTTTTCAGATGGCCCTTTTGACCAGGGGGCAGTGAGACTTCATTGTAGTGCAGATTTCCTTTGCAAGCTTGCTTGGTTGGCCAAAAAGGGCGTATGCATTTTTTCCTAAATATATTCAGGAAAAAACGCATACGCCCTTTTTGGCCAAGTGCATCATTGTGGACGTTCTGCCTCTTTTCCTATGCTTTACATGCAACTCCAGTCTACCACCTGAAATCGGTTTCCTGCAATTCTGCCCCGCTTTCAAGTGTTCTTGGCAGCCTTACTTCAATATATTTTTGGACGATAACTGTCATTTATAACTCTGCAGGTTTGTGAATGACAGTGTCCTAGAGCTCCTTTCTTCAACTCGCTTTCTTGTGAGCTGGCCGCAATACCACAGGATTGCTTCAGGCCCTAATGTGGTTCCGGCATGGCACGCTGAGCCTTTCGTTAATTCCTCTTCCTGGTGGGAAATGAGAGTTAAATTTGCCCGTCCAGACACCTCCAGCTAGTCTCTCATTGGTTCTCCCTATTCCTGTTCATTTTCCACAGAAATTGCAAACTGGGCCAAACAGGAGGTTAAAGGCACTGACTCTCCAAGTGGGGAGAGTGTTAGTAAAGCATCTGGAATGCTGCGCCCGAGTACCAGGGGACAAAAACTGAGAAACATTTGAACACGTTTCCCGATCACATGGTGGATCATACTCTGGGTTCCACATGCATGTTTTAGCTGAAGGAAGAATCCCTTAAACCTGGAGAGTTGAGACCCTTGGAATGGGTACCATGCAATATGACTTCAAAGGGTCTGCATTTGCTCACCGAACCTCACCAGTCCTATCACTGCTGCGTTTATGCTGCTGTACACACGCTTGATTCTCTTTCGGAGACATATAAATCCAAAGGTTTTAAGATTCTTACTAGTCAGGTATATTCTTAGGCGTTTAATATGTGGTGTTGTGTCCTCTTCGTTGAGCAAGGAGTAGCTCTTGTCTATTACATATTTGGCTTATGGAACGGTATCTGTGCTAATTTCAATGTCTGGTTTTATGCAGCACCCCAACTCACCTTTCCCCTTCAGCAAGCATAAGTTGGTTTTCTACATTTGAGACCCTCTTCTGTTTTGTAATTCAGTTCCTGTGTAACCAAGTTTACATTCCGTGTACTAGTGATATCTTATGATGTTTCTTTTTCTGTGTGACTTATTTCAATTAGAATCATCGTACCTGAATCCACTCATTATGCTGCTATGGGACTGATGACATAGATTCCATTGCTGAGTGATATTGCATTGTACGTAAGTACCACAACTTCTTTATCCATTTTTCGCTTTCTGTGATATTAAACTTGTACCGTAAACGAGGTTCTTGTAAACAGAGCCGTCCCAAACTTTGGGGTGGCTGTGTCTTTTGATTTTAATTTCCCTAAGCGATAGGACCATAAGTGGAAGTGCCCTAGGCTCTGTTGCTTTGTTTTTTAGATGTTTCAGGAAACACCATACACTTCTCCAGAGTGGCTGTTGGCTATTTACATCCCACCCTTCAGAATAACAGGGCTCCCAGTTCTCCATGGCCTGGCCTGCCTTTCTGGATTTTACACTTTTTTCAGATGGCCCTTTTGACCGGGGGGCAGTGAGACTTCATTGTAGTGCAGATTTCCTTTGCAAGCTTGCTTGGTTGGCCAAAAAGCGCGTATGCGTTTTTTCCTGAATATATTCAGGAAAAAACGCATATGCCCTTTTTGACCAACTGCATCATTGTGGACGTTCTGCCTCTTTTCCTATGCTTTACATGCAATTCCAGTCTACCTCCTGAAATCGGTTTCCTGCAATTCTGCCCCGCTTTCAAGTCCTCTTGGCAGCCTTACTTCAATATATTTTTGGACGATAGCTGTCATTTATAACTCTGCAGGTTTGTAAATGACAGTGCCCCTGAGCTCCTTTCTTCAACTCGCTTTCTTTTGAGGTGTCCGCAACACCGCAGGATTGCTTCAGGCCCTAGTGTGTTTCCGGCATGGCACGCTGAGCCTTTGGTTAATTCCTCTTCCTGGTGGGAAATGAGAGTTAAATTTGCCGGTCCAGACCCCTCCAGCTAGTTTCTCATTGGTTCTCCCTATTCCTGTTCATTTTCCACAGAATTTGCAAACTGCACCAAACAGGATTTTAAAGGCACTGACTCTCCAAGTGGGGAGAGTGTTAGTAAAGCATCTGGAATGTTGCGCCCGAGTACCAGGGGACGAAAACTGAGACACATTTGAACACGTTTCCCGATCACATGATGGATCATACTCTGGGTTCCACATACATGTTTTAGCAGAAGGAAGAATCCCTTAAACCTGGAGAGTTGAGACCCATGGAATTGGTACCATGCAATATGACTTCAAAGGGTCTGCATTTGGTCACCGATCCTCACCAGTCCTATCACTGCTGCGTTTATGCCGCTGTACACACGCTTGATTCTCTTTCGGAGACATATCAATCCATAGGTTTTAAGATTCTTAATAGTCAGGTATATTCTTAGGCGTTTAATATGGGGTGTTGTGTCCTCATCGTTGAGCAAGGAGTACCTATTGTCTATTATATATTTGGCTTATGGAACGGTATCTGTGCTAATTTCAATCTCTGATTTTATGCAGCACACCAACTCACCTTTCCCCTTAAGCAAGCATAAGTTGGTTTTCTACATTTGAGACCCTGTTCTGTTTTGTAATTCAGTTCCTGTGTAGCCAAGTTTACATTCCGTGTAGTAGTGATATATTATGCTGTTTCTTTTTCTGTGTGTCTTATTTCACTTAGAATCATCGTACCTGAATCCACTCATTATGCTGCTACGGGGCTGATGACATAGATTTCATTGCTGAGTGATATTGCATTGTACGTAAGTACCACAACTTCTTTATCCATTTTTCGCTTTCTGTGATATTGAACTTGTAACGTAAATGAGATTCTTGTAAACAGAGCCGTCCCAAACATTGGGGTGGCTGTTTCTTTTTGATTTTAATTTCCCTAAGCAATAGGACCATAAGTGGAAGTGCCCTAGGCTCTGTTGCTTTGTTTTTTAGATGTTTCAGGAAACACCATACACTTCTCCAGAGTGGCTGTTGGCAATTTACGTCCTGCCCATCAGCATAACAAGGCTCCCAGTTCTCCATGGCCTGTCCTGCCTTTCTGGATTTTACACTTTTTTCAGATGGCCCTTTTGACCGGGGGGCAGTGAGACTTCATTGTAGTGCAGATTTCCTTTGCAAGCTTGCTTGCTTGGCCAAAAAGGGCGTGTGCATTTTTTCCTGAATATATTCAGGAAAAAACGCATACGCCCTTCTTGGCCAAGTGCATCATTGTGGACGTTCTGCCTCTTTTCCTATGCTTTACATGCAATTCCAGTCTACCTCCTGAAATCGGGTTCCTGCAATTCTGCCCCGCTTTCAAGTCTTCTTGGCAGCCTTACTTCAATATATTTTTGGATGATAGCTGTCATTTATAACTCTGCAGGTTTGTGAATTACAGTGCCCCTGAGCTCCATTCTTCAACTCGCTTTCTTGTGAGCTGGCCGCAACACCGCAGGATTGCTTCAGGCCCAAGTGTGGTTCCGGCATGGCACACTGAGCCTTTGGTTAATTCCTCTTCCTGGTGGGAAATGAGAGTTAAATTTGCCCGTCCAGACACCTCCAGCTAGTCTCTCATTGGTTCTCCCTATTCCTGTTCATTTTCCGCAGAAATTGCAAACTGGGCCAAACAGGAGGTTAAAGTCACTGACTCTCCAAGTGGGGAGAGTGTTAGTAAAGCGTCTGGAATGTTGCACCCGAGTACCAGGGGACGAAAACTGAGACACATTTGAACACGTTTCCCGATCACACGGTGGATCATACTCTGGGTTCCAAATGCATGTTTTAGCTGAAGCAAGAATCCCTTAAACCTGGAGAGTTGAGACCCATGGAATGGGTACCATGCAATATGACTTCAAAGGGTCTGCATTTGCTCACCAAACCTCACCAATCCTATCACTGCTGGGTTTATGCCACTGTACACATGCTTGATTCTCTTTCGAAGATATATAAATCCATAGGTTTTAAGATTCTTACTAGTCAGGTATATTCTTAGGCGTTTAATATGGGGTGTTGAGTCCACTTCGTTGAGAAAGGAGTAGCTCTTGTCTATTACATATTTGGCTTATGGAACGCTATCTGTGCTAATTTCAATCTCTGGTTTTATGCAGCACCCCAACTCACCTTTCCCCTTAAGCAAGCATAAGTTGGTTTTGTACATTTGAGACCCTGTTCTGTTTTGTAATTCAGTTCCTGTGTAGCCAAGTTTACATTCCGTGTATTAGTGAAATCTTATGATGTTTCCTTTTCTGTGTGACTTATTTCACTTAGAATCATCGTACCTGAATCCACTCATTATGCTGCTACGTGCCTGATGACATAGATTTCATTGCTGAGTGATATTGCATTGTACGTAAGTACCACAACTTCTTTATCCATTTTTCTCTTTCTGTGACATTAAACTTCTACCATAAACGAGGTTCTTGTAAACAGAGCCGTCCCAAACTTTGGGGTGGCTGTGTCTTTTTGATTTTAATTTCCCTAATCTATAGGACCATAAGTGGAAGTGCCCTAGGCTCTGTTGCTTTGTTTTTTAGATGTTTCAGGAAACACCATACACTTCTCCAGAGTGGCTGTTGGCAATTTACATCCCGTCCATCAGCATAACAAGGCTCCCAGTTCTCCATGGCCTGTCCTGCCTTTCTGGATTTTACAGTTTTTTCAGATGGCCCTTTTGACCGGGGGGCAGTGAGACTTCATTGTAGTGCAGATTTCCTTTGCAAGCTTGCTTGGTTGGCCAAAAAGCGCGTATGCGTTTTTTCCTGAATATATTCAGGAAAAAACGCATACGCCCTTTTTGGCCAAGTGCATCATTGTGGACGTTCTGCCTCTTTTCCTATGCTTTACATGCAATTCCAGTCTACCTCCTGAAATCGGTTTCCTGCAATTCTGCCCCGCGTTCAAGTCCTCTTGGCAGCCTTACTTCAATATATTTTTGGACGATAGCTGTCATTTATAACTCTGCAGGTTTGTGAATTACAGTGTCCCTGAGCTCCTTTCTTCAACTCTCTTTCTTGTGAGCTTCCCGCAACACCGCACGATTGCTTCAGGCCTTATTATGGTTCCGACACGGCACACTGAGCATTTGGTTAATTCCTCTTCCTGGTGGGAAATGAGAGTTAAATTTGCCCGTCCAGACACCTCCAGCTAGTCTCTCATTGTTTCTCCCTATTTCTGTTCATTTTCCGTAGTATTTGCAAACTGGACCAAACAGGAGGTTAAAGGCACTGACTCTCCAAGTGGGGAGAGTGTTAGTAAAGCGTCTGGAATGTTGCACCCAAGTACCAGGGGACGAAGACTGAGACACATTTGAACACATTTTCCGATCACATGGTGGATCATACTCTGGGTTCCACATGCATGTTTTAGCTGAAGGAAGAATACCTTAAACCTGAAGAGTTGAGACCCATGGAATGGGTACCATGCAATATGACTTCAAAGAGTATCCATTTGCTCAGCGAACCTCACCAATCCTATCACTGCTGCGTTTATGCCGCTGTACACACACTTGATTCTCTTTCGGAGACATATAAATCCATAGGTTTTAAGATTCTTACTAGTCAGGTATATTCTTAGGTGTTTAATATGGGGTGCTGAGTCCACATTGTTGAGCAAGGAGTAGCTCTTGTCTATTACATATTTGGCTTATGGAACGGTATCTGTGCTAATTTCAATCTCTGGTTTTATGCAGCACCCCAACTCACCTTTCCCCTTAAGCAAGCATAAGTTGGTGTTCTACATTTGAGACCATGTTCTGTTTTGTTATTCAGTTCCTGTGTAGCCAAGTTTACATTCCGTGTAGTAGTGATATATTATGATGTTTCTTTTTCTGTGTGACTTATTTCACTTAGAAGCATCGTACCTGAATCCACTCATTATGCTGCTACGGGCCTGATGACATAGATTTCATTGCTGAGTGACATTGCATTGTATGTAAGTACCACAACTTCTTTATCCATTTTTCGCTTTCTGCGATATTGAACTTGTACCGTAAACGAAGTTCTTGTAAACAGAGCTGGCCCAAACATTGGGGTGGCTGTGTCTTTTTCATTTTAATTTCCCTAAGCTGAAGGACCATAAGTGGAATTGCCCTAGGCTCTGTTTCTTTGTTTTTTGGATGTTTCAGGAAACACCATACACTTCTCCAGAGTGGCTGTTGGCAATTTACATCCCGCCCATCAGCATAACAAGGCTCACAGTTCTTCATGGCCTGTCCTGCCTTTCTGGATTTTACACTTTTTTCAGATGGCCCTTTTGACCGGGGGGCAGTGAGACTTCATTGTAATGCAGATTTCCTTTGAAGCTTGCTTGGTTGGCCAAAAAGGGCGTATGCGTTTTTTCCTGAATATATTCAGGAAAAAACGCATACGCCCTTTTTGGCCTAGTGCATCATTGTGGACGTTCTGCCTCTTTTCCTATGCTTTACATGCAATTCCAGTCTACCTCCTGAAATCGGCTTCCTGCAATTCTGCCCCACATTCAAGTCCTCTTGGCAGCCTTACTTCAATATATCTTTGGACGATAGCTGTCATTTATAACTCTGCAGGTTTGTGAATTACAGTGCCCCTGAGCTCCTTTCTTCAACTCGCTTTCTTGTGAGCTGGCCGCAACACCACAACATTGCTTTAGGCCCTAGGGTATTTCCGGCACGGCACGCTGAGCCTTTGGTTAATTCCTCTTCCTGGTGGGAAATGAGAGTTAAATTTGCCCGTCCAGACACCTCCAGCTTGTCTCTCATTGGTTCTCCCTATTCCTGTTCATTTTCCGCAGAAATTGCAAACTGGGCCAAACAGGAATTTAAAGGTACTGAGTCTCCAAGTGGGGAGAGGGTGAGTAAAGCATCTGGAATGTTGCGCCCGAGTACCAGGGGACGAAAACTGAGAAACATTTGTACACGTTTCCCGATCACACGGTGGATCATACTCTGGGTTCCACATGCATGTTTTAGCTGAAGGAAGAATCCCTTAAACCTGGAGAGTTGAGACCCTTGGAATGGGTAATATGCAATATGACTTCAAAGGGTCTGCATTTGCTCACCGAACCTCACCAGTCCTATCACTGCTGAGTTTATGCCGCTGTACACACGCTTGATTCTCTTTCAGAGACATATAAATCCATAGGTTTTAAGATTCTTACTAGTCAGGTATATTCTTAGGAGTTTAATAAGGGGTGTTGTGTCCTCTTCGTTGAGCAAGGAGTAGCTCTTGTCTATTACATATTTGGCTTATGGAACGGTATCTGTGCTAATTTCAATCTCTGGTTTTATGCAGCACCCCAACTCACCTTTCCCCTTAAGCAAGCATAATTTGGTTTTCTACATGTGAGACCCTGTTCTGTTTTGTAATTCAGTTCCTGTGTAGCCAAGTTTTCATTCCATGTAGTTGTGATATCTTATGATGTTTCTTTTTCTGTGTGATTTATTTCACTTAGAATCATCGAACCTGAATTTACTCATTATGCTGCTACGTGCCTGATGACATAGATTTCATTGCTGAGTGATATTGCATTGTACGTAAGTACCACAACTTCTTTATCCAGTTTTTGTTTTCTGTGATATTGAACTTGTACTGTAAAGGAGGTTCTTGTAAACAGAGCCGTCCCAAACTTTGGGGTGGCTGTGTCTTTTTGATTTTAATTTCCCTAAGCTATAGGACCATAAGTGGAAGTGCCCTAGGCTCTGTTGCTTTGTTTTGTAGATGTTTCAGGAATCACCATACACTTCTCCAGAGTGGCTGTTGGCAATTTTCATCCCGCCCTTCAGCATGACAAGGCTCCCAGTTCTCCATGGCCTGTCCTGCCTTTCTGGATTTTACACTTTTTTCAGATGGCCCTTTAGACCGGGGGGCAGTGAGACTTCATTGTAGTGCAGATTTCCTTTGCAAGCTTGCTTGGTTGGCCAAAAAGGGCGTATGCATTTTTTCCTAAATATATTCAGGAAAAAACGCATACGCCCTTTTTGGCCAAGTGCATCATTGTGGACGTTCTGCCTCTCTTCCTATGCTTTACATGCAATTCCAGTCTACCACCTGAAATCGGTTTCCTGCAATTCTGCCCCGCTTTCAAGTGTTCTTGGCAGCCTTACTTCAATATATTTTTGGACGATAGCTGTCATTTATAACTCTGCAGGTTTGTGAATGACAGTGTCCTAGAGCTCCTTTCTTCAACTCGCTTTCTTGTGAGCTGGCCGCAATACCACAGGATTGCTTCAGGCCCTAATGTGGTTCCGGCATGGCACGCTGAGCCTTTCGTTAATTCCTCTTCCTGGTGGGAAATGAGAGTTAAATTTGCCCGTCCAGACACCTCCAGCTAGTCTCTCATTGGTTTTCCCTATTCCTGTTCATTTTCCGCAGAAATTGCAAACTGGGCCAAACAGGAGGTTAAAGGCACTGACTCTCCAAGTGGGGAGAGTGTTAGTAAAGCATCTGGAATGCTGCGCCCGAGTACCAGGGGACGAAAACTGAGAAACATTTGAACACGTTTCCCGATCACATGGTGGATCATACTCTGGGTTCCACATGCATGTTTTAGCTGAAGGAAGAATCCCTTAAACCTGGAGAGTTGAGACCCATGGAATGGGTACCATGCACTATGACTTCAAACGGTCTGCATTTGCTCACCGAACCTCACCAATCCTATCACTGCTGCGTTTATGCCGCTGTACACACGCTTGATTCTCTTTCGGAGACATATAAATCCATAGGTTTTAAGATTCTTACTAGTCAGGTATATTCTTAGGCGTTTAATATGGGGTGTTGAGTCCACTTCGTTGAGCAAGGAGTAGCTCTTGTCTGTTACATATTTGGCTTATGGAATGGTATCTGTGCTAATTTCAATCTCTGGTTTTATGCAGCACCCCGACTCACATTTCCCCTTAAGCAAGCATAAGTTGGTTTTCTATATTTGAGACCCTGTTCTGTTTTGTAATTCAGTTCCTGTGTAGCCAAGTTTACATTCCATGTAGTAGTGATATCTTATGATGTTTCTTTTTCTCTGGGACTTATTTCACTTAGAATCATCGTACCTGAATCCACTCATTATGCTGCTACGGGCCTGATGACATAGATTTCATTGCTGAGTGATATTGCATTGTACGTAAGTACCACAACTTCTTTATCCATTTTTCGCTTTCTGTGATATTGAACTTGTACCGTTAACGAGGTTCTTGTAAACAGAGCTGTCCCAAACTTTGGGGTGGCTGTGTCTTTTTGATTTAAATTTCCCTAAGCTATAGGACCATAAGTGGAAGTGCCCTAGGCTCTGTTGCTTTGTTTTTTAGATGTTTCAGGAAACACCATACACTTCTCCAGAGTGGCTGTTGGCAATTTACATCCCGCCCATCAGCATGAGAAGGCTCCCAGTTCTGCATGGCCTGTCCTGCCTTTCTGGATTTTACACTTTTTTCAGATTGCCCTTTTGAACATGGGGCAGTGAGACTTAATTGTAGTGCAGATTTCCTTTGCAAGCTTGCTTGGTTGGCCAAAAAGGGCGTATGCGTTTTTTCCTGAATATATTCAGGAAAAAACGCATAAGCCCTTCTTGGCCAAGTGCATCATTGTGGACGTTCTGCCTCTTTTCCTATGCTTTACATGCAATTCCAGTCTACCTCCTGAAATCGGTTTCCTGCAATTCTGCCCCACTTTCAAGTCCTTTTGGCAGCCTTACTTCAATATATTTTTGGACGATAGCTGTCATTTATAACTCTGCAGGTTTGTGAATGACAGTGCCCCTGAGCTCCTTTCTTCAACTCGCTTTCTTGTGAGCTGGCCGCAACCCCGCAGGATTGCTTCACACCCTAGTGTGGTTCTGGCATGGCACGCTGAGCCTTTGGTTAATTCCTCTTCCTGGTGGGAAATGAGAGTTAAATTTGCCCGTCCAGACACCTCCAGCTAGTCTCTCATTGGTTCTCCCTATTCCTGTTCATTTTCCGCAGAAATTGCAAACTGGGCCAAACAGGAGGTTAAAGGCACTGACTCTCCAAGTGGGGAGAGTGTTAGTAAAGCGTCTGGAATGTTGCACCCGAGTACCATGGGACGGAAACTGAGACACATTTGAACACGTTTCCCGATCACACGGTGGATCATACTCTGGGTTCCACATGCATGTTTTAGCTGAAGGAAGAATCCCTTAAACCTGGAGAGTTGAGACCCATGGAATGGGTACCATGCAATATGACTTCAAAGGTTCTGCATTTGCTCACCGAACCTCACCAATCCTATCACTGTTGCGTTTATGCCACTGTACACACGCTTGATTCTCTTTCGGAGACATATAAATCCATAGGTTTTAAGATTCTTACTAGTCAGGTATATTCTTAGGCGTTTAATATGGGGTGTTGTGTCCACTTCGTTGAGCAAGGATAGCTCTTGTTATTACATATTTGGCTTATGGAACGGTATCTGTGCTAATTTCAATCTCTGGTTTTATTCAGCACCCCAACACACCTTTCCCCTTAAGCAAGCATAAGTTGGTTTTCTACATTTGAGACCCTGTTCTGTTTTGTAATTCAGTTCCTGTGTAGCCAAGTTTACATTCCGTGTATTAGAGACATATTATGATGTTTCTTTTTCTGTGTGACTTATTTCACTTAGAATCATCGTACCTGAATCCACTCATTATGCTGCTACGGGCCTGATGACATAGATTTCATTGCTGAGTGATATTGCATTGTACGTAAGTACCACAACTTCTTTATCCATTTCTCGCTTTCTGCAATATTGAACTTGTACCGTAAACGAGGTTCTTGTAAACAGAGCCATCCCAAACTTTGGGGTGCATGTGTGTTTTTGATTTTAATTTCCCTAAGCTATAGGACCATAAGTGGAAGTACCCTAGGCTCTGTTGCTTTGTTTTTTAGATGTTTCACGAAACACCATACACTTCTCCAGAGTGGCTGTTGGCAATTTACATCCCACCCATCAGCATAACAAGGCTCCCAGTTCTCCATGGCCTGTCCTGCCTTTCTGGATTTTACACTTTTTTCAGATGGCCCTTTTGACCGGGGGGAAGTGAGACTTCATTGTAGTGCAGATTTCCTTTGCAAGCTTGCTTGGTTGGCCAAAAAGGACGTATCCGTTTTTTCCTGAATATATTCAGGAAAAAACGCATACGCCCTTTTTGGCCAAGTGCATCATTGTGGACGTTCTGCCTCTTTTCCTATGCTTTAAATGCAATTCCAGTCTACCTCCTGAAATCGGTTTCCTGCAATTCTGCCCCGCTTTCGAGTCCTCTTGGCAGCCTTACTTCAATATATTTTTGGACGATAGCTGTCATTTATAACTCTGCAGGTTTCTGAATGACAGTGCCCCTGAGCTCCTTTCTTCAACGCGCTTTCTTGTGAGCTGGCTGCAACATGGCAGGATTGCTTCAGGCCCTAGTGTGGTTCCGGCACGGCACGCTGAGCCTTTGCTTAATTCCTCTTCCTGGTGGGAAATGAGAGTTAAATTTACCCGTCCAGACACCTCCAGCTAATCTCTCATTTGTTCTCCGTATTCCTGTTCATCTTCCGCAGTAATAGCAAACTGGGCCAACAGGAGGTTAAAGGCTCTGACTCTCCAAGTGGGGAGAGTGATAGTAAAGCGTCTGGAATGTTGCAACCAAGTACCAGGGGACGAAAACTGAGACACATTTGAACACGTTTCCCAATCACACTGTGAATTATACTCTGGGTTCCACATGCATGTTTTAGCTGAAGGAAGAATCCCTTAAACCTGGAGAGTTGAGACCCATGGAATGGGTACCATGCAATATGACTTCAAAGGGTCTGCATTTGCTCACCGAACCTCACCAATCCTATCACTGCTGCGTTTATGCCGCTATACACACGCTTGATTCTCTGTCAGAGACATATAAATCCATAGGTTTTAACATTCTTACTAGTCAGATATGTTCTTATGCCTTTAATATGGGGTGTTGTGTCCACTTCGTTGAGCAAGGAGTACCTCTTGTCTGTTACATATTTGGCTTATGGAACGGTATCTGTGCTAATTTCAATCTCTGGTTTTATGCAGCACCCCAACTCACCTTTCCCCTTAAGCAAGCATAAGTTGGTTTTCTACATTTGAGACGCTGTTCTGTTTTGTAATTCAGTTCCTGTGTAGCCAAGTTTACATTCCGTGTATTAGTGATACCTTATGATGTTTCTTTTTCTGTGTGACTTATTTCACTTAGAATCATCGTACCTGAATCCACTCATTATGCTGCTACGGGCCTGATGACATAGATTTCATTGCTGAGTGATATTGCATTGTACGTAAGTACCACAACTTCTTTATCCATTTCTCGCTTTCTGCAATATTGAACTTGTACCGTAAATGAGGTTCTTGTAAACAGAGCCGTCCCAAATTTTGGGGTGGCTGTGTCTTTTTGATTTTAATTTCAGTAAAGTATAGGACCATATGTGGAAGTGCCCTAGGCTCTGTTGCTTTGTTTTTTAGATGTTTCAGGAAACACCATACACTTATCCAGAGTTGCTGTTGGCAATTTCCATCCCGCCCTTCAGCATAACAAGGCTCCCAGTTCTCCATGGCCTGTCCTGCCTTTCTGGATTTTACACTTTTTTCAGATGGCCCTTTTGACCAGGGGGCAGTGAGGCTTCATTTTAGTGCACATTTCCTTTGCAAGCTTGCTTGGTTGGCCAAAAAGGGCGTATGCGTTTTTTCTGAATATATTCAGGAAAAAACGCATACGCCCTTTTTGGCCAAGTGCATCATTGTGGACGTTCTGCCTCTTTTCCTATGCTTTAAATGCAATTCCAGTCTACCCCCTGAAATCGGTTTCCTGCAATTCTGCCCCGCTTTCAAGTCCTCTTGGCAGCCTTACTTCAATATATATTTGGTCGATAGCTGTCATTTATAACTCTGCAGGTTTGTGAATGACAGTTCCCCTGAGCTCCTTTCTTCAACTCGCTTTCTTGTGAGCTGGCCGCAACACCGCTGGATTGCTTCAGGCCCTAGTGTGGTTCCAGCACGGCACGCTGAGCCTTTGGTTAATTCCTCTTCCTGGTGGGAAATGAGAGTTAAATTTGCCCGTCCAAACAATTCCAGCTAGTCTCTCATTGGTTCTCCATATTGCTGTTCATCTTCCGCAGAAATTGCAAAATGGGCCAAACAGGAGGTTAAAGGCACTGACTGTCCAAGTGGGGAGAGTGTTAGTAAAGCGTCTGGAATGTTGCACCCGAGTACCAGGGGACGAAAACTGAGACACATTTGAGCACGTTTCCCGATCACATGGTGTATCATAATCTGGGTTCCACATGTATGTTTTAGCTAAGGAAGAATCCCTTAAACCTGGAGAGTTGAGACCCATGGAATGGGTACCATGCAATATGACTTCAAAGGGTCTGCATTTGCTCACCGAACCTCACAGATCCTATCACTGCTGCGTTTATGCCACTGTACACACACTTGATTCTCTTTCAGAGACATATAAATCCATAGGTTTTAAGATTCTTACTAGTCAGGTATATTCTTAGGCGTTTAATACGGGGTGTTGTGTCCACTTCGTTGAGCAAGGAGTAGCTCTTGTCTATTACATATTTGGCTTATGGAATGGTATCTGTGCTAATTTCAATCTCTGATTTTATGCAGCACCCCAACTCACCTTTCCCCTTAAGCAAGCGTAAGTTGGTTTTCTACATTTGAGACCCTGTTCTGTTTTGTAATTCAGTTGCTGTGTAGCCAAGTTTACATTCCGTGTATTAGTGATATCTTATGACGTTTCTTTTTCTGTGTGACTTATTTCACTTAGAATCACCGTAGCTGAATCCACTAATTATGCTGCTACGGGCCTGATGACATAGATTTCATTGCTGAGTGATATTGCATTGTACGTAAGTATCACAACTTCTTTATCCATTTTTCGCTTTCTGTGATATTGAACTTGTACCGTAAACGAGGTTCTTGTAAACAGAGCCATCCCAAACTTTGGGGTGGCTGTGTCTTTTTTATTTTAATTTCCCTAAGCTATAGGACCATAAGTGGAAGTGCCCTAGGCTCTGTTGCTTTGTTTTTTAGATATTTCAGGAAACACCATACACTTCTTCAAAGTGGCTGTTGGCAATTTGCATCCCGCCCATCAGCATAACGAGGCTCCCAGTTCTCCATGATCTATCCTCCGTTTCTGGATTTTACACTTTTTTCAATGGACCTTTTTACCGGGGGGAAGTTATACTTCATTGTAGTGCAGATTTCCGTTGCAAGCTTGCTTGGTTGGCCAAAAAGTGCGTATGCGTTTTTTCCTGAATATATTCAGGAAAAAACGCATACGCACTTTTTGGTCAAGTGCATCATTGTGGACGTTCTGCCTCTTTTCCTATGCTTTAAAAGCAATACCAGTCTACCTCCTGAAATCGGTTTCCTGAAAATCTGCCCCGCATTCAAGTCCTCTTGGCAGCCTTACTTCACTATATTTTTGGACGATAGCTATCATTTATAACTTTGCAGTTTTGTGAATGACAGTGCCCCTGAGCTCCTTTCTTCAACTCCCTTTCTTGTGAGCTGGCCGCAACACCGCAGGATTGCTTCAGGCCCTAGTGTGCTTCCGGCACGGCATGCTGAGCCTTTGGTTAATTCCTCTTCCTGGTGGGAAATGAGAGTTAACTTTGCCTGTCCAGAAACCTCCAGCTAGTCTCTCATTGGTTCTCCCTATTCCTGTTCATCTTCCACAGAAATTGCAAACTGTGTCAAATAGGATGTTAAAGGCACTGACTCTCCAAGTGGGGAGAGTGTTAGTAAAGCGTCTGGAATGTTCCACCAGAGTACCAGAGGACGAACCCTGAGACACATTTGAACACATTTCCCGATCACATGGTGGATCATACTCTGGGTTCCACATGCATTTTAGCTGAAGGAAGAATCCCTTAAACCTGGAGAGTTGAGACCCATGGAATGGGTACCATGCAATATGACTTCAAAGGGTGTGCATTTGCTCACCGAACCTCACCAGTCCTATCACTGCTGCGTTTATGCCGCTGTACACATGCTTGCTTCCCTTTCGGAGAAATATAAATCCATAGGTTTTAAGATTCTTACTAGTCAGGTATATTCTTAGGCGTTTAATATGGATTGTTGAGTCCTCTTCGTTGAGCAAGGAGTAGCTCTTGTCTATTACATATTTGGCTTATGGAAAGGTATCTGTGCTAATTTCAATCTCTGGTTTTATGCAGCACCCCAACTCACCTTTCCCCTTAAGCAAGCATTAGTTGGTTTTCTACATTTGAGCCCATGTTCTGTTTTGTAATTCAGGTCCTGTGTAGCCAAGTTTACATTCCGTGTATTAGTGATATCTTATGATGTTTCTTTTTCTGTGTGACTTATTTCACTTAGAATCATCGTACCTGAATCCACTCATTATGCTGCTATGGGCCTGATGACATAGATTTCATTCTCAGTGATATTGCATTGTATGTAAGTACCACAACTTCTTTATACATTTTCCGCTTTCTGCGATATTGAACTTGTACCGTAAGGGAGGTTCTTGTAAACAGAGCCGGCCCAAACTTTGGGGTGGCTGTGTCTTTTTATTTTAATTTCCCTAAGCTATAGGACCATAAGTGGAAGTGCCCTAGGCTCTGTTGCTTTGTTTTTTAGATGTTTCAGGAAACACCATATGCTTCTCCAAAGTGGCTGTTGGCAATTTGCATCCCGCCCATCAGCATAACAAGGCTCCCAGTTCTCCATGGCCTGTCCTGCCTTTCTGGATTTTACACTTTTTTCAGATGGACCTTTTGACCGGGGGGCAGTGAGACTTCATTGTAGTGCAGATTTCCTTTGCAAGCTTGCTTGGTTGGCCAAAAAGCGCGTATGCGTTTTTTCCTGAATATATTCAGGAAAAAACGCATACGCCCTTTTTGGCCAAGTGCATCATTGTGGACGTTCTGCCTCTTTTCCTATGCTTTACATGCAATTCCAGTCTACCTCCTGAAATCGGTTTCCTGCAATTCTGCCCCGCGTTCAAGTCCTCTTGGCAGCCTTACTTCAATATATTTTTGGACGATAGCTGTCATTTATAACTCTGCAGGTTTGTGAATTACAGTGTCCCTGAGCTCCTTTCTTCAACTCTCTTTCTTGTGAGCTTCCCGCAACACCGCACGATTGCTTCAGGCCTTATTATGGTTCCGACACGGCACACTGAGCATTTGGTTAATTCCTCTTCCTGGTGGGAAATGAGAGTTAAATTTGCCCGTCCAGACACCTCCAGCTAGTCTCTCATTGTTTCTCCCTATTTCTGTTCATTTTCCGTAGTATTTGCAAACTGGACCAAACAGGAGGTTAAAGGCACTGACTCTCCAAGTGGGGAGAGTGTTAGTAAAGCGTCTGGAATGTTGCACCCAAGTACCAGGGGACGAAGACTGAGACACATTTGAACACATTTTCCGATCACATGGTGGATCATACTCTGGGTTCCACATGCATGTTTTAGCTGAAGGAAGAATACCTTAAACCTGAAGAGTTGAGACCCATGGAATGGGTACCATGCAATATGACTTCAAAGAGTATCCATTTGCTCAGCGAACCTCACCAATCCTATCACTGCTGCGTTTATGCCGCTGTACACACACTTGATTCTCTTTCGGAGACATATAAATCCATAGGTTTTAAGATTCTTACTAGTCAGGTATATTCTTAGGTGTTTAATATGGGGTGCTGAGTCCACATTGTTGAGCAAGGAGTAGCTCTTGTCTATTACATATTTGGCTTATGGAACGGTATCTGTGCTAATTTCAATCTCTGGTTTTATGCAGCACCCCAACTCACCTTTCCCCTTAAGCAAGCATAAGTTGGTGTTCTACATTTGAGACCATGTTCTGTTTTGTTATTCAGTTCCTGTGTAGCCAAGTTTACATTCCGTGTAGTAGTGATATATTATGATGTTTCTTTTTCTGTGTGACTTATTTCACTTAGAAGCATCGTACCTGAATCCACTCATTATGCTGCTACGGGCCTGATGACATAGATTTCATTGCTGAGTGACATTGCATTGTATGTAAGTACCACAACTTCTTTATCCATTTTTCGCTTTCTGCGATATTGAACTTGTACCGTAAACGAAGTTCTTGTAAACAGAGCTGGCCCAAACATTGGGGTGGCTGTGTCTTTTTCATTTTAATTTCCCTAAGCTGAAGGACCATAAGTGGAATTGCCCTAGGCTCTGTTTCTTT
Source organism: Orcinus orca (assembly GCF_937001465.1). NCBI lineage: Eukaryota > Metazoa > Chordata > Mammalia > Artiodactyla > Delphinidae > Orcinus > Orcinus orca. The sequence continues at coordinate 57,788,993 of NC_064562.1, read as the reverse complement.
GTTTTTTGGATGTTTCAGGAAACACCATACACTTCTCCAGAGTGGCTGTTGGCAATTTACATCCCGCCCATCAGCATAACAAGGCTCACAGTTCTTCATGGCCTGTCCTGCCTTTCTGGATTTTACACTTTTTTCAGATGGCCCTTTTGACCGGGGGGCAGTGAGACTTCATTGTAATGCAGATTTCCTTTGAAGCTTGCTTGGTTGGCCAAAAAGGGCGTATGCGTTTTTTCCTGAATATATTCAGGAAAAAACGCATACGCCCTTTTTGGCCTAGTGCATCATTGTGGACGTTCTGCCTCTTTTCCTATGCTTTACATGCAATTCCAGTCTACCTCCTGAAATCGGCTTCCTGCAATTCTGCCCCACATTCAAGTCCTCTTGGCAGCCTTACTTCAATATATCTTTGGACGATAGCTGTCATTTATAACTCTGCAGGTTTGTGAATTACAGTGCCCCTGAGCTCCTTTCTTCAACTCGCTTTCTTGTGAGCTGGCCGCAACACCACAACATTGCTTTAGGCCCTAGGGTATTTCCGGCACGGCACGCTGAGCCTTTGGTTAATTCCTCTTCCTGGTGGGAAATGAGAGTTAAATTTGCCCGTCCAGACACCTCCAGCTTGTCTCTCATTGGTTCTCCCTATTCCTGTTCATTTTCCGCAGAAATTGCAAACTGGGCCAAACAGGAATTTAAAGGTACTGAGTCTCCAAGTGGGGAGAGGGTGAGTAAAGCATCTGGAATGTTGCGCCCGAGTACCAGGGGACGAAAACTGAGAAACATTTGTACACGTTTCCCGATCACACGGTGGATCATACTCTGGGTTCCACATGCATGTTTTAGCTGAAGGAAGAATCCCTTAAACCTGGAGAGTTGAGACCCTTGGAATGGGTAATATGCAATATGACTTCAAAGGGTCTGCATTTGCTCACCGAACCTCACCAGTCCTATCACTGCTGAGTTTATGCCGCTGTACACACGCTTGATTCTCTTTCAGAGACATATAAATCCATAGGTTTTAAGATTCTTACTAGTCAGGTATATTCTTAGGAGTTTAATAAGGGGTGTTGTGTCCTCTTCGTTGAGCAAGGAGTAGCTCTTGTCTATTACATATTTGGCTTATGGAACGGTATCTGTGCTAATTTCAATCTCTGGTTTTATGCAGCACCCCAACTCACCTTTCCCCTTAAGCAAGCATAATTTGGTTTTCTACATGTGAGACCCTGTTCTGTTTTGTAATTCAGTTCCTGTGTAGCCAAGTTTTCATTCCATGTAGTTGTGATATCTTATGATGTTTCTTTTTCTGTGTGATTTATTTCACTTAGAATCATCGAACCTGAATTTACTCATTATGCTGCTACGTGCCTGATGACATAGATTTCATTGCTGAGTGATATTGCATTGTACGTAAGTACCACAACTTCTTTATCCAGTTTTTGTTTTCTGTGATATTGAACTTGTACTGTAAAGGAGGTTCTTGTAAACAGAGCCGTCCCAAACTTTGGGGTGGCTGTGTCTTTTTGATTTTAATTTCCCTAAGCTATAGGACCATAAGTGGAAGTGCCCTAGGCTCTGTTGCTTTGTTTTGTAGATGTTTCAGGAATCACCATACACTTCTCCAGAGTGGCTGTTGGCAATTTTCATCCCGCCCTTCAGCATGACAAGGCTCCCAGTTCTCCATGGCCTGTCCTGCCTTTCTGGATTTTACACTTTTTTCAGATGGCCCTTTAGACCGGGGGGCAGTGAGACTTCATTGTAGTGCAGATTTCCTTTGCAAGCTTGCTTGGTTGGCCAAAAAGGGCGTATGCATTTTTTCCTAAATATATTCAGGAAAAAACGCATACGCCCTTTTTGGCCAAGTGCATCATTGTGGACGTTCTGCCTCTCTTCCTATGCTTTACATGCAACTCCAGTCTACCACCTGAAATCGGTTTCCTGCAATTCTGCCCCGCTTTCAAGTGTTCTTGGCAGCCTTACTTCAATATATTTTTGGACGATAGCTGTCATTTATAACTCTGCAGGTTTGTGAATGACAGTGTCCTAGAGCTCCTTTCTTCAACTCGCTTTCTTGTGAGCTGGCCGCAATACCACAGGATTGCTTCAGGCCCTAATGTGGTTCCGGCATGGCACGCTGAGCCTTTCGTTAATTCCTCTTCCTGGTGGGAAATGAGAGTTAAATTTGCCCGTCCAGACACCTCCAGCTAGTCTCTCATTGGTTTTCCCTATTCCTGTTCATTTTCCGCAGAAATTGCAAACTGGGCCAAACAGGAGGTTAAAGGCACTGACTCTCCAAGTGGGGAGAGTGTTAGTAAAGCATCTGGAATGCTGCGCCCGAGTACCAGGGGACGAAAACTGAGAAACATTTGAACACGTTTCCCGATCACATGGTGGATCATACTCTGGGTTCCACATGCATGTTTTAGCTGAAGGAAGAATCCCTTAAACCTGGAGAGTTGAGACCCATGGAATGGGTACCATGCACTATGACTTCAAACGGTCTGCATTTGCTCACCGAACCTCACCAATCCTATCACTGCTGCGTTTATGCCGCTGTACACACGCTTGATTCTCTTTCGGAGACATATAAATCCATAGGTTTTAAGATTCTTACTAGTCAGGTATATTCTTAGGCGTTTAATATGGGGTGTTGAGTCCACTTCGTTGAGCAAGGAGTAGCTCTTGTCTGTTACATATTTGGCTTATGGAATGGTATCTGTGCTAATTTCAATCTCTGGTTTTATGCAGCACCCCGACTCACATTTCCCCTTAAGCAAGCATAAGTTGGTTTTCTATATTTGAGACCCTGTTCTGTTTTGTAATTCAGTTCCTGTGTAGCCAAGTTTACATTCCATGTAGTAGTGATATCTTATGATGTTTCTTTTTCTCTGGGACTTATTTCACTTAGAATCATCGTACCTGAATCCACTCATTATGCTGCTACGGGCCTGATGACATAGATTTCATTGCTGAGTGATATTGCATTGTACGTAAGTACCACAACTTCTTTATCCATTTTTCGCTTTCTGTGATATTGAACTTGTACCGTTAACGAGGTTCTTGTAAACAGAGCTGTCCCAAACTTTGGGGTGGCTGTGTCTTTTTGATTTAAATTTCCCTAAGCTATAGGACCATAAGTGGAAGTGCCCTAGGCTCTGTTGCTTTGTTTTTTAGATGTTTCAGGAAACACCATACACTTCTCCAGAGTGGCTGTTGGCAATTTACATCCCGCCCATCAGCATGAGAAGGCTCCCAGTTCTGCATGGCCTGTCCTGCCTTTCTGGATTTTACACTTTTTTCAGATTGCCCTTTTGAACATGGGGCAGTGAGACTTAATTGTAGTGCAGATTTCCTTTGCAAGCTTGCTTGGTTGGCCAAAAAGGGCGTATGCGTTTTTTCCTGAATATATTCAGGAAAAAACGCATAAGCCCTTCTTGGCCAAGTGCATCATTGTGGACGTTCTGCCTCTTTTCCTATGCTTTACATGCAATTCCAGTCTACCTCCTGAAATCGGTTTCCTGCAATTCTGCCCCACTTTCAAGTCCTTTTGGCAGCCTTACTTCAATATATTTTTGGACGATAGCTGTCATTTATAACTCTGCAGGTTTGTGAATGACAGTGCCCCTGAGCTCCTTTCTTCAACTCGCTTTCTTGTGAGCTGGCCGCAACCCCGCAGGATTGCTTCACACCCTAGTGTGGTTCTGGCATGGCACGCTGAGCCTTTGGTTAATTCCTCTTCCTGGTGGGAAATGAGAGTTAAATTTGCCCGTCCAGACACCTCCAGCTAGTCTCTCATTGGTTCTCCCTATTCCTGTTCATTTTCCGCAGAAATTGCAAACTGGGCCAAACAGGAGGTTAAAGGCACTGACTCTCCAAGTGGGGAGAGTGTTAGTAAAGCGTCTGGAATGTTGCACCCGAGTACCATGGGACGGAAACTGAGACACATTTGAACACGTTTCCCGATCACACGGTGGATCATACTCTGGGTTCCACATGCATGTTTTAGCTGAAGGAAGAATCCCTTAAACCTGGAGAGTTGAGACCCATGGAATGGGTACCATGCAATATGACTTCAAAGGTTCTGCATTTGCTCACCGAACCTCACCAATCCTATCACTGTTGCGTTTATGCCACTGTACACACGCTTGATTCTCTTTCGGAGACATATAAATCCATAGGTTTTAAGATTCTTACTAGTCAGGTATATTCTTAGGCGTTTAATATGGGGTGTTGTGTCCACTTCGTTGAGCAAGGATAGCTCTTGTTATTACATATTTGGCTTATGGAACGGTATCTGTGCTAATTTCAATCTCTGGTTTTATTCAGCACCCCAACACACCTTTCCCCTTAAGCAAGCATAAGTTGGTTTTCTACATTTGAGACCCTGTTCTGTTTTGTAATTCAGTTCCTGTGTAGCCAAGTTTACATTCCGTGTATTAGAGACATATTATGATGTTTCTTTTTCTGTGTGACTTATTTCACTTAGAATCATCGTACCTGAATCCACTCATTATGCTGCTACGGGCCTGATGACATAGATTTCATTGCTGAGTGATATTGCATTGTACGTAAGTACCACAACTTCTTTATCCATTTCTCGCTTTCTGCAATATTGAACTTGTACCGTAAACGAGGTTCTTGTAAACAGAGCCATCCCAAACTTTGGGGTGCATGTGTGTTTTTGATTTTAATTTCCCTAAGCTATAGGACCATAAGTGGAAGTACCCTAGGCTCTGTTGCTTTGTTTTTTAGATGTTTCACGAAACACCATACACTTCTCCAGAGTGGCTGTTGGCAATTTACATCCCACCCATCAGCATAACAAGGCTCCCAGTTCTCCATGGCCTGTCCTGCCTTTCTGGATTTTACACTTTTTTCAGATGGCCCTTTTGACCGGGGGGAAGTGAGACTTCATTGTAGTGCAGATTTCCTTTGCAAGCTTGCTTGGTTGGCCAAAAAGGACGTATCCGTTTTTTCCTGAATATATTCAGGAAAAAACGCATACGCCCTTTTTGGCCAAGTGCATCATTGTGGACGTTCTGCCTCTTTTCCTATGCTTTAAATGCAATTCCAGTCTACCTCCTGAAATCGGTTTCCTGCAATTCTGCCCCGCTTTCGAGTCCTCTTGGCAGCCTTACTTCAATATATTTTTGGACGATAGCTGTCATTTATAACTCTGCAGGTTTCTGAATGACAGTGCCCCTGAGCTCCTTTCTTCAACGCGCTTTCTTGTGAGCTGGCTGCAACATGGCAGGATTGCTTCAGGCCCTAGTGTGGTTCCGGCACGGCACGCTGAGCCTTTGCTTAATTCCTCTTCCTGGTGGGAAATGAGAGTTAAATTTACCCGTCCAGACACCTCCAGCTAATCTCTCATTTGTTCTCCGTATTCCTGTTCATCTTCCGCAGTAATAGCAAACTGGGCCAACAGGAGGTTAAAGGCTCTGACTCTCCAAGTGGGGAGAGTGATAGTAAAGCGTCTGGAATGTTGCAACCAAGTACCAGGGGACGAAAACTGAGACACATTTGAACACGTTTCCCAATCACACTGTGAATTATACTCTGGGTTCCACATGCATGTTTTAGCTGAAGGAAGAATCCCTTAAACCTGGAGAGTTGAGACCCATGGAATGGGTACCATGCAATATGACTTCAAAGGGTCTGCATTTGCTCACCGAACCTCACCAATCCTATCACTGCTGCGTTTATGCCGCTATACACACGCTTGATTCTCTGTCAGAGACATATAAATCCATAGGTTTTAACATTCTTACTAGTCAGATATGTTCTTATGCCTTTAATATGGGGTGTTGTGTCCACTTCGTTGAGCAAGGAGTACCTCTTGTCTGTTACATATTTGGCTTATGGAACGGTATCTGTGCTAATTTCAATCTCTGGTTTTATGCAGCACCCCAACTCACCTTTCCCCTTAAGCAAGCATAAGTTGGTTTTCTACATTTGAGACGCTGTTCTGTTTTGTAATTCAGTTCCTGTGTAGCCAAGTTTACATTCCGTGTATTAGTGATACCTTATGATGTTTCTTTTTCTGTGTGACTTATTTCACTTAGAATCATCGTACCTGAATCCACTCATTATGCTGCTACGGGCCTGATGACATAGATTTCATTGCTGAGTGATATTGCATTGTACGTAAGTACCACAACTTCTTTATCCATTTCTCGCTTTCTGCAATATTGAACTTGTACCGTAAATGAGGTTCTTGTAAACAGAGCCGTCCCAAATTTTGGGGTGGCTGTGTCTTTTTGATTTTAATTTCAGTAAAGTATAGGACCATATGTGGAAGTGCCCTAGGCTCTGTTGCTTTGTTTTTTAGATGTTTCAGGAAACACCATACACTTATCCAGAGTTGCTGTTGGCAATTTCCATCCCGCCCTTCAGCATAACAAGGCTCCCAGTTCTCCATGGCCTGTCCTGCCTTTCTGGATTTTACACTTTTTTCAGATGGCCCTTTTGACCAGGGGGCAGTGAGGCTTCATTTTAGTGCACATTTCCTTTGCAAGCTTGCTTGGTTGGCCAAAAAGGGCGTATGCGTTTTTTCTGAATATATTCAGGAAAAAACGCATACGCCCTTTTTGGCCAAGTGCATCATTGTGGACGTTCTGCCTCTTTTCCTATGCTTTAAATGCAATTCCAGTCTACCCCCTGAAATCGGTTTCCTGCAATTCTGCCCCGCTTTCAAGTCCTCTTGGCAGCCTTACTTCAATATATATTTGGTCGATAGCTGTCATTTATAACTCTGCAGGTTTGTGAATGACAGTTCCCCTGAGCTCCTTTCTTCAACTCGCTTTCTTGTGAGCTGGCCGCAACACCGCTGGATTGCTTCAGGCCCTAGTGTGGTTCCAGCACGGCACGCTGAGCCTTTGGTTAATTCCTCTTCCTGGTGGGAAATGAGAGTTAAATTTGCCCGTCCAAACAATTCCAGCTAGTCTCTCATTGGTTCTCCATATTGCTGTTCATCTTCCGCAGAAATTGCAAAATGGGCCAAACAGGAGGTTAAAGGCACTGACTGTCCAAGTGGGGAGAGTGTTAGTAAAGCGTCTGGAATGTTGCACCCGAGTACCAGGGGACGAAAACTGAGACACATTTGAGCACGTTTCCCGATCACATGGTGTATCATAATCTGGGTTCCACATGTATGTTTTAGCTAAGGAAGAATCCCTTAAACCTGGAGAGTTGAGACCCATGGAATGGGTACCATGCAATATGACTTCAAAGGGTCTGCATTTGCTCACCGAACCTCACAGATCCTATCACTGCTGCGTTTATGCCACTGTACACACACTTGATTCTCTTTCAGAGACATATAAATCCATAGGTTTTAAGATTCTTACTAGTCAGGTATATTCTTAGGCGTTTAATACGGGGTGTTGTGTCCACTTCGTTGAGCAAGGAGTAGCTCTTGTCTATTACATATTTGGCTTATGGAATGGTATCTGTGCTAATTTCAATCTCTGATTTTATGCAGCACCCCAACTCACCTTTCCCCTTAAGCAAGCGTAAGTTGGTTTTCTACATTTGAGACCCTGTTCTGTTTTGTAATTCAGTTGCTGTGTAGCCAAGTTTACATTCCGTGTATTAGTGATATCTTATGACGTTTCTTTTTCTGTGTGACTTATTTCACTTAGAATCACCGTAGCTGAATCCACTAATTATGCTGCTACGGGCCTGATGACATAGATTTCATTGCTGAGTGATATTGCATTGTACGTAAGTATCACAACTTCTTTATCCATTTTTCGCTTTCTGTGATATTGAACTTGTACCGTAAACGAGGTTCTTGTAAACAGAGCCATCCCAAACTTTGGGGTGGCTGTGTCTTTTTTATTTTAATTTCCCTAAGCTATAGGACCATAAGTGGAAGTGCCCTAGGCTCTGTTGCTTTGTTTTTTAGATATTTCAGGAAACACCATACACTTCTTCAAAGTGGCTGTTGGCAATTTGCATCCCGCCCATCAGCATAACGAGGCTCCCAGTTCTCCATGATCTATCCTCCGTTTCTGGATTTTACACTTTTTTCAATGGACCTTTTTACCGGGGGGAAGTTATACTTCATTGTAGTGCAGATTTCCGTTGCAAGCTTGCTTGGTTGGCCAAAAAGTGCGTATGCGTTTTTTCCTGAATATATTCAGGAAAAAACGCATACGCACTTTTTGGTCAAGTGCATCATTGTGGACGTTCTGCCTCTTTTCCTATGCTTTAAAAGCAATACCAGTCTACCTCCTGAAATCGGTTTCCTGAAAATCTGCCCCGCATTCAAGTCCTCTTGGCAGCCTTACTTCACTATATTTTTGGACGATAGCTATCATTTATAACTTTGCAGTTTTGTGAATGACAGTGCCCCTGAGCTCCTTTCTTCAACTCCCTTTCTTGTGAGCTGGCCGCAACACCGCAGGATTGCTTCAGGCCCTAGTGTGCTTCCGGCACGGCATGCTGAGCCTTTGGTTAATTCCTCTTCCTGGTGGGAAATGAGAGTTAACTTTGCCTGTCCAGAAACCTCCAGCTAGTCTCTCATTGGTTCTCCCTATTCCTGTTCATCTTCCACAGAAATTGCAAACTGTGTCAAATAGGATGTTAAAGGCACTGACTCTCCAAGTGGGGAGAGTGTTAGTAAAGCGTCTGGAATGTTCCACCAGAGTACCAGAGGACGAACCCTGAGACACATTTGAACACATTTCCCGATCACATGGTGGATCATACTCTGGGTTCCACATGCATTTTAGCTGAAGGAAGAATCCCTTAAACCTGGAGAGTTGAGACCCATGGAATGGGTACCATGCAATATGACTTCAAAGGGTGTGCATTTGCTCACCGAACCTCACCAGTCCTATCACTGCTGCGTTTATGCCGCTGTACACATGCTTGCTTCCCTTTCGGAGAAATATAAATCCATAGGTTTTAAGATTCTTACTAGTCAGGTATATTCTTAGGCGTTTAATATGGATTGTTGAGTCCTCTTCGTTGAGCAAGGAGTAGCTCTTGTCTATTACATATTTGGCTTATGGAAAGGTATCTGTGCTAATTTCAATCTCTGGTTTTATGCAGCACCCCAACTCACCTTTCCCCTTAAGCAAGCATTAGTTGGTTTTCTACATTTGAGCCCATGTTCTGTTTTGTAATTCAGGTCCTGTGTAGCCAAGTTTACATTCCGTGTATTAGTGATATCTTATGATGTTTCTTTTTCTGTGTGACTTATTTCACTTAGAATCATCGTACCTGAATCCACTCATTATGCTGCTATGGGCCTGATGACATAGATTTCATTCTCAGTGATATTGCATTGTATGTAAGTACCACAACTTCTTTATACATTTTCCGCTTTCTGCGATATTGAACTTGTACCGTAAGGGAGGTTCTTGTAAACAGAGCCGGCCCAAACTTTGGGGTGGCTGTGTCTTTTTATTTTAATTTCCCTAAGCTATAGGACCATAAGTGGAAGTGCCCTAGGCTCTGTTGCTTTGTTTTTTAGATGTTTCAGGAAACACCATATGCTTCTCCAAAGTGGCTGTTGGCAATTTGCATCCCGCCCATCAGCATAACAAGGCTCCCAGTTCTCCATGGCCTGTCCTGCCTTTCTGGATTTTACACTTTTTTCAGATGGACCTTTTTACCGGGTGGCAGTGAGACTTCATTGTAGTGCAGATTTCCTTTGCAAGCTTGCTTGGTTGGCCAAAAAGGGCGTATGCGTTTTTTCCTGAATATATTCAGGAAAAAACGCATACGCCCTTTCTGGCCAAGTGCATCATTGTGGACGTTCTGCCTCTTTTCCTATGCTTTAAATGCAATTCCAGTCTACCTCCTGAACCTGGTTTCCTGTAATTCTGCCCCGCCTTCAAGTCCTCTTGGCAGCCTTACTTCAATATATTTTTGGACGATAGCTGTCATTTATAACTCTGCAGGTTTGTGAATGACAGTGCCCCTGAGCTCCTTTCTTCAACTCGCTTTCTTGTGAGATAGCCGCAACACTGCAGGATTGCTTCAGGCCGTAGTGTGGTTCCGGCATGGCACGCTGCGCGTTTGGTTATTTCCTTTTCCTCGTGGGAAATGAGAGTTACATTTGCCTGTGCAGACACCTCCAGCTAGTCTCTCATTGGTTCTCCCTATTCGTGTTCATCATTCGCAGAAATTGCAAACTGGGCCAAACAGGAGGTTAAAGGCACTGACTCTCCAACTGGGGAGAGTGTTAGTAAAGAGTCTGGAATGTTGCACCCAAGAACCAGGGGACGAAAGCTAAGACATATTTGAACACATTTCCCTGTCACACGATGGATCATACTCTGGGTCCGACATACATGTTTTAGCTGAAGGAAGAATCCCTTAAACCTGGGAGGTGAGACCCATGGAATGGGTACCATGCAATATGACTTCAAAGGGTCTGCATTTGCTCACCGAACCTCACCAATCCTATAACTGCTGCGTTTATGCCACTGTACACACGCTTGATTCTCTTTCGGAGACATATAAATCCATAGGTTTTCAGATTCTTACTGGTCAGGTATATTCTTAGGCGTTTAATATGGGGTGTTGAGTCCACTTCGTTGAGCAAGGAGTAGCTCTTGTTTATTACATATTTGGCTTATGGAACGGTATCTGTGCTCATTTCAATCTCTGGTTTTATGCAGCACCCAAACTCACCTTTCCCCTTAAGCAAGCATAAGTTGGTTTTCTACATTTGAGACCCTGTTCTGTTTTGTAATTCAGTTCCTCTGTAGCCAAGTTTACATTCTGTGTATTAGTGATATCTTATGATGTTTCTTTTTCTGTGTGACTTATTTCACTTAGAATCACCGTAGCTGAATCCACTCATTATGCTGCTACGGGCCTGATGACATAGATTTCATTGCTGAGTGATATTGCATTGTACGTAAGTACCACAACTTCTTTATCCATATTTCGCTTTCGGCGATATTGAACTTGTACCGTAAATGAGGTTCTTGTAAACAGAGCTGTCCGAATCTTTGGGGTGGCTGTGTCTTTTTGATTTTAATTTCCCTAAGCTATAGGACCATAAGTGGAAGTGCCCTAGGCTCTGTTGCTTTGTTTTTTGGATGTTTCAGGAAACACCATACACTTCTCCAGAGTGGCTGTTGGCAATTTACATCCCGCCCATCAGCATAACAAGGCTCCCAGTTCTCCATGGCCTGTCCTGCCTTTCTGGATTTTACACTTTTCTCAGGTGGCCCTTTTCACCGGGGGGAAGTGAGACTTCGTTGTAGTGCAGATTTCCTTTGCAAGCTTGCTTGGTTGGCCAGAAAGGGCGTATGCGTTTCTTCCTGAATATATTCAGGAAAAAACGCATACGCGCTTTTTGGCCAAGTGCATCATTGTCTACCTTCTGCCTCTTTTCATATGTTTTCAATGCAATTCCAGTCTACCTCCTGAAATCGGTTTCCTGCAATTCTGCCTTGATGTCAGTGCCTCTTCATAGCCTTACCTCAATATACTTTTGGAAAATAGTTGGCCTTTATAACTCTGCAGTTTTTTGAATTGCAGTGGCCCTTAGCTCCATTTTTCAGCTCTTATTTTTGTGATCTTGCCTCTTATCCACAGGATTTCTTCAGGCCCTATTCTTCTTCTGTGGCGCCTTGCTCTGCCTTTGGTTAATTCTTCTCCCTGATGTGAAATTAGAGTGACATGTGCCCATTGAAGCCACTACACCTATTTTCTCACTGGTTCCCCCTATTCCCATTCATCCTCCGCACTAACTGCAGACTGTGCAATACCGGAACTTAAAGGCTTTGCTCTCCATGTGGGGGTGTTGTTAGTAAAGTGGCTGGAATGTTGATCCGGAGCCCCAGGAGAGGAAAATGATGTGCGTTTTAGAAACCTTTCCCGATCATATGGTATACCATCCACTGGATTTCCCATGCATGGTTTAGCTGTAGGAAGATTCCCTTCAACCTGGAGTGTTGGGACCCTTGGAATGAGTAGCATGAAGTATTGCATTAAACTTTTGGCAGTTGCTCACCAACGCTCACCAATCCTCTCAGCCCCAAGTGTCCAGCCTTATGTCTTATCCAGCTGTGGGTTTATATGTGTTCATTCCTGGTTGCATCACAGCCCCTGAGCGAATTTTGTAAGAATTTTTCTCTCTTTCATTGTTTCTGCGTTTTGGTTTTAAAATTTATTTCTATAATGGGGTTTAGCTCATTTTCACTGCTGTGTTTGTGCCGCTCTGCACACACTTGATTCCCTTATGGAGATATATCAATACATGGGTTTTAAGATTCTTATTACTCAGATATATTTCTCTGCGGTGTATAGAGTGTGTTGAGGCCAGTTCATTGAGCAAGGTGTAGATCTTGTCTAATACCTATTTGGTTTATTGAACGGTATCTGTGCTAATTTCAAACTCTGGTTTTATGCATCACCCCACCTCTCTTTTCCCCTTAAGCTGACATAAGTGTGTTTTCTAAATGTGAGACACTGTTGTGTTTTGTAATTCATTTTTTGTGCAACCATATTTATCCTCCCTCTATAAGTGATATCTTATGATATGTTTCTTTTTCTGTTTGACTTATTTCAAGTAGTATTATCGGACCTAAATCCACTCTTTATCCTTCCACTAGCCTTATTACATTGATTTCATGGTGAAGAGATATTCCATTGTACATAAGTACCACATTTTCTTTATCCATTGTTCTCTTTCCTGGGATATTTAAGGTGTACTGAAGTTGAGGTTCTTGTAAACAGAGTAGCCCTAAACTGTGGTGTGCTTGTGTCTTGTTGATTTTTAGACTTCCCTAGATATACTTCCGTGATTGGAAGTGCCCTATGCTCTGTAGCTCTGTTTTTTAGATGATTTAGGAACCACCATACGCTTCTCCAGAGTGGCTCTCGGCAGTTCACATGCTGTCCATCAGCGTATAAAGGCTCCCTGTTCTCCATGGCCTGTCCTGCATTTCTGGTTTTTACAATTTTTTCGGATGGCCCTTTTGACCGGTGGGAAATGAGACTTCTTTGTTGTGCACATTTGCATTGCTTGCTTGCTTGGTTGCCCATAAAGTGCGTATGCGTTTTTTCCTGGATATATTCAGGAAAAAACGCATACTCCCTTTTGGGCCAACTGCATCATTGTCGGAATTCTGCCGCTTTTCATGTGCTTTAAAGACGAGTCCAATCTATCTCTTGAAATCTGTTTCTTGCAATTCTGTCTTGCATTCAGATCCTCTTCTTTGCCTTACCTCAACATATTTTTGGACGTTAGTTTTCATTTATAACTCTGCAGGTTTGTGAATTGCAGTGACCCTGAGCTCCATTTTTTAAGTTGCTCTTTTGTGAGCTGGCCTCAAAGCCGCAGGATTGCTTCAGGCCCTATTTTGGCTCCGGCGAGGCGGGCTGAGCCTTTTTTTAATTCTTATTCTTAATGGGAAATTAGAGTGACATGTGCCCGTCCAAACCCCTACAACTATTCTCTCATTGGTTCCCCCTCTTCCCGTTCATCCTCCTCACAATTTGCAAAATGTGTGAAACAGAAGTTTAAATGTGCTGATTCTCTAAGTGGGGAGATTCTAAGTAACGTGGCTGGAATGATGAACAGGAGCACCAGGAGAGGATAAATGAGGTGCATTTTAGACACATCTCCCGATCACATGGTGTACAGTCCTCTGGGTTTTCCATGCATGTTTTAGCTGTAGGAAGATTCCTTGAACCTGCAGATTTGGGACCCATTGAATGGGTACCAGGTAGTATTACTTTAAAGGGTGTGCATTTCCTCACCCAACCTCACATTTCTCTTAGCACGAACAGTTTCCAGCCTTATGTCTCATCCTGCTGTGGGTCTAGATGTGTTCAATCCATGTTGCATTACCGTCCCTGAGGAAAAGTTGTAAGAGGTTTTCTCTGTCTCTCTGTCGTTTATTTTTTTCAATTTATTACTATATTGGTTACAGCTGATTTTCAAAGCTCTGTTTCTTGCTGCTGTACATCCACTTGATTCACATACAGAGAGACATCAATAAATTCTTTTTCAGATTCTTACCAGTCATAGATATTCTTCTCCGGTGACTTGAGTGTGCTGAGTGCAGTTCCTTTAGCTACCGTGTAGGCCTTGTTGATTATCAGTTTGGTATTTGGAATGGTATCTTTGCTAATTTCAACCTCCTGGATGATGCCTCACCCCTCCCCACCTTTCCCGCTTAGCAGCCTTACGCGTGTTTTCTACATATTTGACTATGTTTTTGTTTTGTAATTTATTTCATGTGTAGCCATTTTGGATTCCACTTTTAAGTGATATCTTATGATACGTGTCATTTTTTTTTGAATTATATCACTTAGAATGATCATACGTAACTCCTCCGGCGTTGTTACAACTGGCCATATTTCATTGATTTCCAGGCTGAGTAATATTCCACTCTACATAAGTACCACATCTCTATCCATTTTTTCCCTCCAGAGACATTTAAGTTATATCCTAGTCGAGGATCTTTTAAACAGAGAGGCAGTAAACATTGGGGTGCCTGTGTCCTCTCGATTTTTGTTTTTCCCAAGATATACGCCCATGAGTGCAAGTGCCCTATGCTCTGTAGCTCATTTTTTAGATGCTTTAGTAAACACAATACACTTCTCCAGAATGGCCGTTGGCAATATACATTTCCACTATAAGCCTCACAGGGCTCCCTCTTCTCCTTGCCCTGTCCTGCATTTCTGGTGTTTACACTTTATGAGGATGGCTCTTCTGACTGATGCGAAGTGATATCTTTTGTAGTATTGATTTCCAGTGCCCACCTGTTTGGTTGGCTAAAAAAGTGTATGCCCTTTTCTTGAATATATACAGAAGAAAACGCATACAGCCTTTTTGGCCAACTGCAATGTTGGCAATGTTCAGCCCCTTTTCTTGTGCTTAATGGCGAGTCCTTTCTACCTCCTCAAATCCCTTTCCTGCCATTCTCCCTTGCTTACCAATCCTTTTCTCTGACTTTCCTCAAGACATTTTTCAGTGATAGATATTTTCAACTCTGCAGTTTCGTGAATTTTACTGCCCCTGAGTTCCATTGTTCAACTTGTGTTTATGGGAACTGGCCACAAAGCAGTGGGATTTCCTCAAGCCCTATACTGTTTCCATGGGCAACCCTAGCCTTTGGTCAATTCGTCTTCCTGATTGGAAATTAGAGTGACATGTGCCTGTCTGAACACCTAGGACTTGTTTCTCATTGTTCCTCATCCTTCCGCTTCATCCTCTGGACAAATTCCAAACTGTACGCAACAGGATGTTGACAGTGCTGACATCTCCAAGTGGGGAGACTGTTAGTAAAGACGCTGGAGGGGTGAACCCGAGCACCAGGAGATGAGGAGATGAGATGCCTTTTCCAAACTCTTCCCGATCAGACGGTATACCATCCTCTGGGTGTGACAGACATGTTTTAGCAGTAGGAAGAGTCCCATTCATGTAAGGAGAACACCAGGGCTTTTTCAAAATCAGTGTCTCCCCGAAACCCAAACTGGGGAGTTTTTTAAGCTACGGCTACACATATGTTCATTAAGGGCCTTGGGAAGTAGGCAGAGTCCAAACTTTAGATGATTGAAGTCTTCAGGGTCAGAAGCACTCACCACCGGCTTCCCTTAGGTTACACTTTAACTGTCATTGATAGATGATGTCAATAAAAATATCTATTCTTTTTCCGATTATTTCCCCTTATAGGTTATTGCAAAATATTGAGTGTAGTTCCCTGTGCTATACAGTAGTTCCTTGTTGATGATCTATTTTATACATAGCAGTGTGTATGTGTTAATTCCAAACTGTTAATTTATCCCTCCTCCCACCTTTCCCCTTTGGTAATAATAAATTATAAGATTTTATACTTCTCAGAAATGGGGGAGCTGAAAGAGTGGTATCATTTTCAATGGAAAAGCATTTAAAACAAGATTGAAGCTTTAACCAAGATTATTAGATGTACATCCTTGGAAAGAAATCACTTCATTTCTCTAATATTGACCTGAGAAATAAGACAAACCTTTTCACTGAATTTGCTTATAATAAAGTGATGGAAATATCAAATGGAAGTGTTAAAAACATCTTATTTTACCCGAGCCTTATAAACTGTTCTATGTTAACTACAGTTTGGCTCACACATCTGTTCATTGAAGTTACAATAGTCTCAAATTCTGTTACTGATCCTCCAGAGTGGACCCCAACAAGTGTCCCCTTGCCCAGTGTCATTGGGGCCAACAGATCGAGACTGAGTTTGGTTCACAAGCAAAGGAAACTTTATATTTTGATCAGAGAATGGAGAGGTGAGAGCATGCACTACCCCGTGGGCTGTGGGCTGGGCTGCTGTGTAGAGATCCTTTCAGAGTCAGTGGGAGGGAGGGGACGGAGCTCTCGAGGGCCGGGTTGGCTGCAGCTCAGGCTCTATATCTCGGAGTCTGCACTGGGCCCCAGGAGCTGAGGTGTCGACCCAGCCATTCTGCACTAGGAAATCTGGTCTGAAGTGCCGGGTGTGGAACCTCTGCATGCGGGACCCTAGGAGCACGTGAAATTAGACAAAGCACAAAGGATAAAAAAGGTCAGACTTGACTTTATTGCCCAGATTCTATTTTTATCTCCCAGGGATTTTTAATGGGCTTTGCTGGGGACAAACCCCTCCTCTGCCTTTTGTCCCGTTCCTCATTCTTGGAGTGCTGAGGGTGCAGACCCTTCTTCTGTAACTGCTGAGTGCTGAGTTGGGAGCCCTCATACCAGGGGACGAGGGTCAGAACTTCTCCCCAGCAGCCTCCAGGTGACGTTGATTGGCCCCAGGAACCCTGCCTCCCTGCTTGTCCGCCTGAGCACCAGCATTGGAAGTGTTATAGATTCTAATGACCTTTCAGGGCCCAGGAAAGAGATGTGCAGAGACGCTGTGGGGGCCGATTTCACCCCGCCCCACATTTGTTCGGCCACCTTAGGCTGACCGTTTCTGCCAGCCTAGATGCTCTGACCAGTAGTCTGCTCTTTCTTCAATTAAGCCCCTGAATTAACGTAAAAACAGCACCAGGTGTCAGAGCCCTGCCCGCTCAACTCCCAGACAGTCCAGGGTCAGTGGTGATCAAGGACCATGATGACCACTGAGTCAACAGCCTTTTGAAGTAAACAGGAGTCCAGCCGGTCTTATTGGCCACCATCATCACGGTGTCTGTAGGCTTTTCTATGGTGACAGTGTGATATACGGTTCCCCCGCCAAGATTATTAGCTCCCCTCCGGGTGCAGTAAGTCCTGCAAGCAGTAGTCTACTTCGGGACACACTATTGTTGTTTTATGAGAGAAACTCCAGGTCAAGTGATGTTCACACGAGTCGTCATGGTGCCCTGTTGCCCCCGGTTATCTCTCTGGATGTTGGAGTTGGAGGGCCTCCTCACTCGAGGTCGGTGTGCCCACGGAGCGAACCCTGCAACTTCAGGGCATGGCTGGTGATTAGGATCACCACGTGGGGTCCTTTTCCCTTAGGAGGGAGGTGGCCTTTTGGGCTGCTGATTTCCAGGATTTTAGATACCGCCAGTATCTTGGCCAGATGTGGCAGTGGGCCAAGCCCCTTGGTGACTGTAATTTATCCTACCTGGATGGCATTCTTGCGTTGTTCCATTTCAAGTGGTCCCAGTTTTTGCACTAATTCTCCAATGGCGATTCACCTTTCACCGGGAATGGAAAGGTCAAAGGGTTTAGCTCAATTAGGGAGTTCCAGGGCAAGGGTCTGAATTGACTGCTCTTTCCATTCTTGAAAGGCCACTTCTGGATTCTGTTCAAAAGGATCATCATCTTTTCCTTTCAGTGTTTCATATAGAGGCCCAGCTAGTAGACTGTAGTTAGGGATCCAGAAGCAGCAAACCCTGGCCTCCCCAGGAACCCCTAAGCTGTCTTCTAGTTTTAGAAAGGGGTAAGGCTGCAAATGGTTTCTTCCCTTTCCTGGGATGGGCTTCTCCGACCTTGTGTGAGAATGAAGCCCAGGCAGGTCACCGCAGTCTGTGATATTTGAGGTTTTTCTTGGACAACTTCTATCCTTTATTGGCTTGGTAGTTCAGAGGCCTCCTTAGTAGGGCTGGCGATCAGAATGTCGTCTGCATATTGAAGGAGGGTTTCCTTTTCCAGAGGTAGAACTTTTCGGTCTTTAGCTAAGCTTTCCCCAAAGATGGTGTGGGAATTTTTGAACCCTTGGGGCAAGACGGCCCGGAAGTATTGTTTTAGTTGTATGTTGAGTCCTGCCACTCACAAGCCAAAATTTCTTGTGACTCTGGGACTAATGGAATACAAAAGAAGGCATCATTGAAGACTAATACAGAATACCATGTCCTGGTGGTTGGTAGAATGACCAGCAGGGTATAGGAATCAGGAGCAAATGGAGGTATATCCTCGGTGGCTTCACTGACTGTCCTGACATCCTTTACCAGGTCCCCAGCAGCCCATGGGGCTCTCGTGGTCAGGCCCCTCCCAGGATACAGAGCTACCCTTGCAGGTACCGTGGCAGGGCTGGGCACACAGGAACCATGCACATAGCCCTCATTGAAGAGCACCCCCAGCTCACCTGTCGCTCAAAGCTGACACAGAGCACCTCAGAGCAGGACTTGAACTAACAAACAGCAGCTCCGACAGGTCTGTGACCCTGGGCATCACTCTGTGTGGCCTCCCTCCACCTGGTCTTCCAGAGACTTCCACTGCACCCAGGGCACCAGGCCTCTGTCTCCAACCACCACCCACCCCTCCTCTCCCTGACTCCTGGGTTCCTCTCATTAGGAGAGGGTTTTCTTGAAGTTGTCTCCCACTCATGGGCCAGATAAAATGATTAGAAAACAAGCCAAAGCTGCAGCCCCTTGTCTATCCTGACTCTCAGGAGCCCACACCTGTTCCTTGGACCTGGCCGGTTCAGCAAGTTCCGTTTTCTGCAACTGTGAGCCCCTGAGGGGTGATGATTGGCTGACCTGGGCAGCCTTATCGTGCTGGCCAGCCCTCCCCAGGTGTGCCTGGGTTGAGATCAATATAAATACCACTCCAGGCAGCAAGAGCCCCTGCAGCTGTGCCTGACGCCATTTTCTCTGCCCTGTCAGCAGTCTCGGGGCTGGGCTGGTGGGAGGGAGTGAGAGGCCACGGCTTTGTGGGTGGCCCAGTGTGAGTGGGGCTCTGCTGGACTTTCTGCAGCAGTTGCCAGGCTGCCACCTGCTAAAGGAGAGGATGTGTCACCCATATCTGCTGCTGGAATTTCTCCCTGGGCAGAGGTGAGGAAGGAAAAAAGCAGTGGGGGCAGGGACAGGACGGGTATCTCAGGCAGGGAAATGGAAATCTTCCAGAAGAGGACCCAGGGCCAGGACCATCCTGGCTGGCCTGCAGGCACCAAGTCAGCTGGCATGCTGTCACTCGTGTGGCTCCATGGCCCTTCCTCTAGGCTTTCAAGTCCTTGTATATATTCAGGTGTTTTACCTGGGAAGGGTGGGAACAGTTCAGCAGCAACTGGCCTGGGGCTCAGCTCACGTTTACTCACAGATGCCACAGCACGGTGCCCCAGCTTTGCAATGAGGACGCTTGTTGTGTGGGGGCTGCTGGCTGAATGGGAGACGATTCCCCACCACTGACCAACTTCAGAATTGTTTACAACTGGAGCAAGTGCCCTGCTACGGTTTTCCTCTGTGTAACTGGTGGGTTCTGTTTTTTTTTTCTCTTTTTCATTTTTGGTTCAAGGTAGATTTTATTCCTCTTTTTTGTATTTACAGATATAAGCATGGAAATAATTTATTCATATAAATACATGTATGTGAAGGGAATAATTGCTTTTTCTGTTTTATTTTTTAAATTTTATTTCTTTTTAATTTTTAATTTTATTTTATATTTTTATACAGCAGGTTCTTATTGGTTATCTATTTTATACATATAAATGTTTACATGCCAATCCCAATCTCTCAACTCCTCCCACCACCACCCCCCCAAGAGCTTTCCCCCCTTGTTGTCCATACGATTGTTGTCTACATCTGTTGCTCTATTTATGCCTTGCAAAATGGTTAATCTGCACAGTTTTTCTAGGTTCCACATATATGCATGAATATACAAGATTTATTTTTCTCTTTCTGACTTACTTCACTCTGTATGACAGTCTCCAGATCCATCGACGTCTCTACAAATGACCCAATTTCATTCCTTTCATGGCTTAGTAATATTCCATTTTATATATGTACCACATCTTTATGCATTCGTGTCTGTGGACATTTAGGTTGCTTCCATTACCTCGATATTATAAATAGTGATGCAATGAACATTGCGTTGAATGTCTCTTTTTGATTTATGGTTTTGTCTGGGTATATGTCCATTACTGGGATTGCTGTATCATATGGTAATTCTATTATTAGTTTCTTAAGAAACTCCATATTGTTCTCCATAGTGACTGTATCAATTTATATTCCCAACAATAGTGGAAGAGGCTTCCTTTTCTCCACACCCTTTCCAGCATTTGTTGTTTGTAGATTTTCAGATGATGCCCATTCTAACAGGTGTGAGGTGATACCTCATTGTTGAGTCCATTTCGTTGAGCAAGGGGTAGGTCTTGTCTATTACATATTTGGCTTATGGAATGGTATCTGTGCTAATTTCAAACTCTGGTTTTATGCAGCACCCCAACTCACCTTTCCCCTTAAGCAAGCATAAGTTGGTATACTACATTTGAGACCCTGTTCTGTTTGTAATTCAGTTCCTGTGTAGCCAAGTTTACATTCCGTGTATTAGTGATATCTTATGATGTTTCTTTTTCTTTGTGACTTATTTCACTTAGAATCATCGTGCCTCAATCCACTCATTATGCTGGTACAGGCCTGGTGACACAGATTTCATTGCTGAGTGGTATTCTGTTGTACGTAAGTACTGCAACTTCTTTATCAATTATTTGTTCTCTGGGATATTTAACTTGTACCGTAGAAGAGGTTCCTGTAAACAGAGCTGTCCCAAATTTTGGGGTGGCTGTGTCTTTTTGATTTTAATTTCCCTAAGCTATAAGACCATAGTTGGAAATGCTCTAGACTCTGTTGTTTTGTTTTTCAGATGTATCAGGAAACACCATACACTTCTCCAGAGTGGCTGTTGGCAATTTACATCCCGCCCATCAGCATAACAAGGCCACTATTTCCCCATGGCCTATCTTGCCTTTCTGGATTTTACACTTTTTTCAGATGGCCCTTTAGACCGGGGGGAAGTGACACTTCATAGTAGTTCGGATTTCCATTGCAAGCTTGCTTGGTTTGCCAAAAAGGGCGTATGTGTTTTTTCCTGAATATATTCAGGAACAAACTCATACGCCCTTTTTTGCCAAGTGCACCATTGTCGATGTTCTGCCTCTTTTCCTATGCTTTAAATGCAAATCCAGTCTACCTCCTGAAATCGGTTTCCTGAAATTCTGCCCCGTTTTCAAGTCCTCTTCGCAGCCTTACTTCAATATATTTTTGGACTTTATCTGTCATTTATAACTCTGCAGGTTTGTGAATTACAGGGCCCCTGAGCTCCTTTCTTCAACTCGCTTTCTTGTGGGCTGGCCGCAAACCCACAAGACTGCTTTAGGCCCTAATCTGCTTCTGGCAGGGCACGCTGAGCCTTTGGTTAATTCCTCTTCCTGGTGGGAAATGAGTGTTAAATATGCCCCTCCGGACACCTACCTCACTCTCAACCCCTTGGTGATGTGGGTCCTCTGGTTTGTGGCCACCTTTGCTGGGTTCCTCACCTTTCGATGATGTGGCCCCACTAGTGTGAGGACACTCCTGCCTGGTTCTCATCCACGTGGTTATGTGGACCCCCTGGTGAGAGTCTGTTCCTGGCTGTGTTCCTCACCCTTCTGTGAGGGAGACCCTGTGCTGATAGGTCACTCCTACATGGCTGGCACACATTGCCTTGGTGAAGTCAGCCGTGTGGTGGCAGTTGGAGCATGCTGGGAATCTCCTCCCACCAGTGATGAGGGCCCTCTTGGCTCAGGCCCTAACTGCTGGGCTCACCAACTTTTCTTGGTGAGCCCAATGATGCTTGGGCACTCCTCTTAGGATCCCATCTCCATGGGGATGTGGGCCTTCTGCTCTGAGGTTCCAACGGCTGGGTTGTTCACATTTTCATGATGTGGGCTCTCTGGTGTTA
This sequence comes from Orcinus orca, assembly GCF_937001465.1. Lineage (NCBI taxonomy): Eukaryota > Metazoa > Chordata > Mammalia > Artiodactyla > Delphinidae > Orcinus > Orcinus orca. Next base: position 57,766,918 of record NC_064562.1, on the reverse strand, counting down.
GTTCACAGAGGCCTGGATCCCATAGCCTCTGTGCTGTTGGCCGCCTGCTGGGAGGTTCCAACTGCTGGATTCCTCACTTTTTTAATTTTTTGGGCCCTCTGTTGTGAGGATCCTCCTGCCTGCCTCACTCCCAGCCCCTTCGTGATGTGTGTCGTCTGGTTTGAGGTCACATGTGTTGGGTTCCTCTCCTTTTGATGATGTGGGACCAATGGTCTTAGGAGACTCCTGCCTGGTTCACATCCCCTTGGTGATGTGGGCCCTCTGTTGAGAGTCTGATCCTGGCTGGGTTCCTCACCCATCTGTGAGGTGGGCCGTCTGCTGTGAGGTCACTCCTGCCTGGCTTGCTCACCTCGCCTTGTGGACATGAGCCCTCTGGTGGCACTTGGAGTCTGCTGGGAGCCTCCTCCCCTCGGTGATGAGGGCCCTCTGGCGTCAGGCCCTAACTGCTGGGCTCCCCACATTTTGTGATGTGTGCCCAGTGGTGCGAGGACACTCCATCCAGGTTCACATCCCCATTGGGATGTGGGCCTTCTGCTCTGAGGTCCCAACGCCTGGGTTGCTCACAGTTTCATGATGTGGGCTCTCTGGTGTTAGTTCACTCCTGGCCTGCATCCCATAACTTCTGTGCTCTCGGTCGCCTGCTGGGAGGTCCCAACTGCTGGATTCCTCACCTTTCTTATTCTTCGGGCCCTCTGTTTTTAGGCTACTCCTGCCTGCCTCACTCCCATTCTCTTTGTGATATGTGTCCTCTGATTTGAGGCCACATGTGCTGGGTTCCGCACCTTTCGATGATGTGGCCCCACTGGAGGGAAGACAGTCCTGACTGGTTCCCATCCCCTTGCTGATGTGGACCCTCAGGTGAGAGTCTGATGCTGGCTGGGTTCCTCACCCTTCTGTGAGGTGGGCCCTCTGCTGTGAGGTCAATCATGCCTCTCTGGCACACGTCACCTTGGCGACATGGGCCCTCTGGTGGCAGTTGGAGTGTGCTGGGGTCCTCCTCCCCTCGGTGATGAGGGCCCTCTTGCCTTAGGCCATAACTGCTGGGCTCCCCACATTATCTGATGTGCACCAAGTGAGTGAGGACACTCTTGCCATGTTCCCATCCCCATGGGGATATGGGCCTTCTGCTCTGAGGTCAAAACGGCTGCCTTGCTCACAGTACTATGATGTGGGCCCTCTGCTGTGAGTTCACTCCGGCAAGGATCCCTTATCATCGGTGCACTGAGCCGCCTGCTGGGAGGTTCCAACTGCTGGATTCCTCAACTTTTTTATTCTATGTGCCCTCTGTTGTGAGGCTCCTCCTGCCTGCCTCACTGCCAGCCCCTTGGTGATGACTGTCCTATTGCTTGAGGCCACATGTGCTGCGTTCCTCACCTTTCGATGATGTGGCCCCACTCGTGTGAGGACACTCCTGCCTGGTTCCCATCCCCTTGGTGAGGTGGGCCCTCTGGCGAGAGTCTAATCCTGGCTGGGTTCCTCAACGTTCTGTGAGGTAGGCCCTCTGCTGTGAGGTCACTCCTGCCTGGCTGGCACATGTCACCTTGGAGACGTGAGCCCTCTGGTGGCAGTTGGAGCGTGCAGGGTGCCTCCTCCTCTCGGTGATGACGGCCCTCTGGCGTCAGGCCCTAAATGGTGGGCTCCCCACATTTTCTGATGTGCGCCCAGTGGTGCGAGGACACTCCAGCCAGGTTCCCATTCCCATGGGGATGTGGGCCTTCTGCGCTGAGGTCCCAACGCCTGGGTTGCTCACAGTTTTATGATGTGGGCCCTCTGCTGTGAGTTCACTGCGGCCTGGATTCCATAGCCTCGGTGTTCTGGGCCGCCTGCTGGAAGGTCTAAATGCTGGAATCCTCACGTTTTTTATATTATGTGCCCTGTGTTGTGAGGCTACTCCTGCCTGCCTCACTCCAAGGCCCTTGGTGATGTGGGTCCTCTGGTTTGAGGACACATGTGCTGGGTTCCTCACCTTAAGATGATGAGGCCCCACTGGTGTGAGGATAAACCTGACTGGTTCCCATCCCCTTTGTGATGTGGGTCCTCTGGTGAGAGTCTGATCCTGGCTGGGTTCCTCACCCATCTGTGAGGTGGGCCCTCTACTATCAGGTAACTCTTGCCTGGCTTGCTCACCTCGCCTTGTTCACATGAGCCCTCTGGTGGCACTTGGACCCTGCTGGGAGCCTCCTCACCTCTGTGATGAGGGCCCTCTGACATCAGGCCCTAACTGCTGGGCTCCCCAAGTTTTCTTAGTGAGCCCAGTGATGCTCGGGCACTCCTCTTAGGTTCCCATCTCCATGGGGATGTGGACCTTCTGCTCTGAGGTTCCAACGGCTGGGTTGATCACAATTTCATGATGTGGGCTCTGTGGTGTTAGTTCACTGTGGCCTGGATCCCATAGCCTCTGTGCTCTTGGCCACCTGCTGGGAGGTTCCAACTGCTGGATTCCTCACTTTTTTAATTTTTTAGGCCCTCTGTTGTGAGGATCCTCCTGCCTGCCTCACTCCCAGCCCCTTCGTGATGTGTGTCGTCTGGTTTGAGGCCACATGTGCTGGGTTCCTCACCTTTCGATGATGTGGGACCAATGGTCTTAGGAGACTCCTGCCTGGTTCACATCCCCTTGGTGATGTGGGCCCTCTGTTGAGAGTTTGATCCTGGCTGGGTTCCTCACCCTTCTGTGAGGTGGGCCGTCTGCTGTGAGGTCACTCCTGCCTGGCTTGCTCACCTCGCCTTGTGGACATGAGCCCTCTGGTGGCACTTGGAGCCTGCTGGGAGCCTCCTCCCCTCGGTGATGAGGGCCCTCTGGCGTCAGGCCCTAACTGCTGGGCTCCCCACCTTTTGTGATGTGTGCCCAGTGGTTCGAGGACACTCTAGCCAGGTTCACATCCCCATTGGGATGTGGGCCTTCTGCTATGAGGTCCCAACGGCTGGGTTGTTCACAGTTTCATGATGTGGGCTCTCTGCTGTTAGTTCACTCTGGCCTGGATGCCATAGCCTCTGTGCTCTGGGCTGCCTGCTGGGAGGTTCCAACTGCTTGATTCCTCAACTTTTGTATTCTATGGGTCCTGTGTTGTGATGCTCCTCCTGCCTGCCTCACTCGCAACCCCTTCGTGATGTGGGTCCTCTGGTTTGAGGCCACATGTGCTGGGTTCCGCAACTTTCAATGATGTGGCCCCACTGGTGTGAGGACACTCCTGCCTGGTTCCCATCCCCTTGGTGTTGTGGGCCCTCTGGCGAGAGTCTCATCCTGCCTCGGTTCCTCACCTTTCTGTGAGATAGGCCCTCTGCTGTGAGTTCAAGCCTGCCTGACTTGCACACATCACCTTGGCGACGTGGGCCCTCTGTTGGCACATGGAACCTGCTGGGAGACTCCTGCCCTCGGTGATGACGGCCGTCTAGAATCAGGCCCTAACTGCTGGGCTCCCCACGTTTTCTGATGTGAGCCCAGTGATGCCAGGACACTCCTGTCAGGTTCCCATCCCCATGGGGTTGTGGGTTTTCTGCTCTGAGGTCCCAACGCCTGGGTTGCTCACAGTTTCATGATGTGGGCTCTCTGGTGTTAGTTCACTGCTGCCTGCATCCCATAGCTTCTGTGCTCTCGGCCACCTGCTGGGAGGTTCCAAATGCTGGATTCCTCACCTTTTTTATTCTTTGGGCCGTCTGTTTTTAGGCTACTCCTACCTGCCTAACTCCCATCCCCTTTGTGATGTATGTTCTCTGATATGAGGCCGCATGTGCTGGGTTCCTCACCTTTTGATGATGTGGCCCCACTGGTGGGAGGACAGTCCTGACTGGTTCCCATCCCCTTGGTGTTGTGAGACCTCTGGCGAGAGTCTCATCCTGCCTCGGTTCCTCACCCTTCTGTGAGATACGCCCTCTGCTGTGAGGTCACTACTGCCTGGCTGGCGCATGCCACCTTGTAGACGTGGGCCCTCTGTTGGCAGTTGGAACCTGCTGGGAGTCTCCTCCCCTCAGTTATGAGGGCCCCCTGGCGTCAGGCCCTAACTGCTGGGCTCCTAACATTTTCTGATATGTGCTAAGTGGTGCGAGGCCACTCCTGCCAGGTTCCCATCCCAATGCGCATGTGGGTCTTCTGTTCTGAGGTCCCAACGGCTGGGCTTCTCACAGGTTCATGATGTGGGCCCTCTGCTGTGAGTTCACTGCAGCCTGGATTCCATAGCCTCGGTGCTCTGGGTCACTTGCTGGGAGGTTCCAACTGCTGGATTCCTCAACTTTTATATTCTATGGACCCTGTGTTGTGAGGCTGGTCCTGCCAGCCTAATTCTGAACCCCTTGGTGATGTGGTTCCTCTGGTTTGAGGCTACATGTGCTGGGATCCTCACCTTACGATGATGTTGTCCCACTGGTGTGGGGACACTCCTGCCTGGTTCCCATCCCCTTGGTGATGTGGGTCCTCTGGTGCGAGTCTGATCCTGACTGAGTTCCTCACACTTCTCTGAGGTGGGCTCTCTGCTGTGAGGTCATTCGTGCCTGGTTAGCACACATCGCCTTGGCGACGTCAGCCCTCTGGTGGCAGTTGGAGCCTGCTTGGAGCCTCCTTCCCTTGGTGATGAGGGTCCTCTGGTGTCAGGCCCTAACTGCTGGTCTCCCAAAATTTTCTGATACGTTCTCAGTGGTGCGAGGACACACCTACCAGATTTCCATCCCCATGGGGATGTGGGCCTCATGCTCTGAGGTCCCAATGGCTGGGTTGCTCAGTTTCATGACATGGGCCCTCTTCTGTGAGTTCACTTTGGCCTGGATCCCATAGCCTCGGTGCTCTGGGCCGCCTGCTGGGAGGTTCCAACTGCTGGATTCCTCACTGTTTTATTCTATGGGCCCAGTGTTGTGAAGCTACTCCTGCCTGCCTCACTCCGAGGCCCTTGGTGATGTGGGTCCTCTGGTTTGAGGACACATGTGCTGAGTACCTCACCTTTCGATGATGTGGCCCCACTGGTGTGAAGACACTCCTGCCTGGTTCCCATTCCCTTGGTGATGTGGGCCCTCTGGTGAGAGTCTGATGTTGGCTGGGTTTCTCACCCTTCTGTGAGGTGGGACCTCTGCTGTGAGGTAACTCCTGCCTGGCTTGCTTACGTTGCCTAGGCAACATGAGCCCTCAGGTGGCAGTTGGAGCCTGCAGGGAATCTCCTCCCCTCAGTTATGAGAGCTCTGGATAAAACACATATGCACTTTTTTGCCAAGTGCATTATTTTCCAAGTTCTGTCTCTTTTCCTATGCTTTAAGAGCGACTCCCGTGTACCTTCTGAAATCGGTTTCCTGCAATTCTGCCCCGCTTTCAAGTCCTCTTGGCAGCGTTACTTCAATATATTGTTGGACCATAGCTGTCATTTATAACTCTGCAGGTTTGTGAATGACAGTGTCCCTGAGCTCCTTTCTTCAACTCGCTTTCGGTGAGTTGGCCGCAACACCACAGGATTGCTTCAGGCCCTAGTGTGGTTCCGGCACGGCATGCTGAGCCTTTGGTTAATTCCTCTTCCTGGTGGGAAATGAGAGTTAAATTTGCCCGTCCAGACACCTCCAGCTAGTCTCTCATTTGTTCTCCCTATTCCTCTTCATTTTCCGCAGAAATTCCAAACTGGGCCAAACAGAAGGTTAAAGGCACTGACTCTCCAAGAGGGGAGAGTGTTCGTAAAGCGTCTGGAATGTTGCACCCGAGTACAAGGGGACGAAAACTGAGACACATTTGAACACGTTTCCAGATCACACGGTGGATCATAGTCTGGATTCCACATGCATGTTTTAGCTGAAGGAAGAATCCCTTAAACCTGGAGAGTTGAGACCCATGGAATGGGTACCATGCAATATGACTTCAAAGGGTCTGCATTTGCTCACCGAACCTCACCAATCCTATAACTGCTGTGTTTATGCCGCTGTACACACGCTTGATTCTCTTTCGGAGACATATAAATCCATAGGTGTTAAGATTCTTACTAGTCAGGTATATTCTTAGGCGTTTAATATGGCATGTTGTGTCCACTTCGATGAGCAAGGAGTAGCTCTTGTCTATTACATATTTGGCTTATGGAACGGTATCTGTGCTAATTTCAATCTCTGGTTTTATGCAGCACCCCAACTCACCTTTCCCCTTAAGCAAGCATTAGTTGGTTTTCCACATTTGAGACCCTGTTCTCTTTTGTAGTTCAGGTCCTGTGTAGCCAAGTTTACATTCCGTGTAGTAGTGATATCTTATGATGTTTCGTTTTCTGTGTGACTTATTTCACTTAGAATCATCGTACCTGAATCCACTCATTATGCTGCTACGGGCCTGATGACATAGATTTCATTGCTGAGTGATATTGCATTGTACGTAAGTACCACAACTTCTTTATCCATTTTTCGCTTTCTGCGATATTGAACTTGTACCGTAAACGAGGTTCTTGTAAACAGAGCCGTCCCAAACTTTAGGGTGGCTTTGTCTTTTTTATTTAAATTTCCCTAAGCTATAGGACCATAAGTGGAAGTGCCCTAGGCTCTGTTGCTTTGTTTTTTAGATGTTTCAGGAAACACCATACACTTCTCCAGAGTGGCTGTTGGCAATTTACATCCCGCCCATCAGCATAACAAGGCTCCCAGTTCTCCATGGCCTGTCCTGCCTTTCTGGATTTTACACTTTTTTCAGATGGCCCTTTTGACCGGGGGGCAGTGAGACTTCATTGTAGTGCAGATTTCCTTTGCAAGCTTGCTTGGTTGGCCAAAAAGGGCGTATGCGTTTTTTCTTGAATATATTAAGGAAAAAATGCATACGCCCTTTTTGACCAAGTGCATCATTGCGGACATTCTGCCTCTTTTCCTATGCTTTACATGCAATTCCAGTCTACCTCCTGAAATCGGTTTCCTGCAATTCTGCCCCGCTTTCAAGTCCTCTTGGCAGCCTTACTTCAATGTATTTTTGGACGATAGCTGTCATTTATAACTCTGCATGTTTGTGAATTACAGTGCCCCTGAGCTCATTTCTTCAACTCGCTTTCTTGTGAGCTTGCTGCAACACCGCAGGATTGCTTCAGGCCCTAGTGATGTTCCGGCATGGCACGCTGAGCCTTTGGTTAATTCCTCTTCCTGGTGGGAAATGAGAGTTAAATTTGCCCGTCAAGACACCTCCAGCTAGTCTCTCATGGGTTCTCCCTATTCCTGTTCATCTTACGCAGAAATTGCAAACTGGGCCAAACAGGAGTTTAAAGGCACTGACTCTCCAAGTGGTGAGAGTGTTAGTAAAGCGTCTGGAATGTTGAACCGGAGTACCAGGGGAAGAAAACTGAGACACATTTGAACACGTTTCCTGATCAAACGTGGATCATACTCTGGGTTCCACATGCATGTTTTAGCTGAAGGAAGAATCCCTTAAACCTGGAGAGTTGAGACCCATGGAATGGGTACCATGCAATATGACTTCAAAGGGTCTGCATTTGCTCACTGATCCTCACCAATCCTATCACTGCAGCGTTTATGCCGCTGTACACACGCTTGATTCTCTTTCGGAGACATAGAAATCCATAGGTTTTAAGATTCTTACTAGTCAGGTATATTCTTAGGCGTTTAACATGGGGTGTTGAGTCCACTTCGTTGAGCAAGGAGTAGCTCTTGTCTATTACATATTTGGCTTATGGAACGGTATGTGTGCTAATTTCAATCTCTGGTTTTATGCAGCACTCCAACTCACCTTTCCCCTTAAGCAAGCATAAGTTGGTTTTCTACATTTGAGACCCTATTGTGTTTTGTAATTCACGTTCTGTGTAGCCAAGTTTAAATTCCGAGTAGTAGTGATATCTTATGATGTTTCTTTTTCTGTGTGACTTATTTCACTTAGAATTATCGTACCTGAATCCACTCATTATGCTGCTATGGGCCTGTTGTTATAGAATTCATGGCTGAGAGATATTGCATTGTACGTAAGTACCACAACTTCTTTATCCATTTTTCGCTTTCTGTGATACTGAACTTGTATCGTAAACGAGGTTGTTGTAAACAGAGCCGTCCCAAACTTTAGGGTGGCTGTGTCTTTTTGATTTTAATTTCCCTAAGCTATAGGACCATAAGTGGAAGTGCCCTAGGCTCTGTTGCTTTGTTTTTTAGATGTTTCAGGAAACACCATACACTTCTCCAGAGTGGCTGCTGGCAATTTACATCCCGCCCATCAGCATAACAAGGCTCCCAGTTCTCCATGGCCTGTCCTGCCTTTCTGGATTTTACACTTTTTTCAGATGGCCCTTTTGACCGGGGGGCAGTGAGACATCATTGTAGTGCAGATTTCCTTTGCAAGCTTGCTTGGTTGGCCATAAAGGGCGTATGCGTTTTTTCTTGAATATATTAAGGAAAAAACGCATACGCACTTTTTGGCCAAGTGCATCATTGTGGACATTCTGCCTCTTTTCCTATGCTTTAAATGCAATTCCAGTCTACCTCCTGAAATCGGTTTCCTGCAATTCTGCACCACTTTCAAGTCCTCTTGGCAGCCTTACTTCAATATATTTTAGGATGATAGCTGTCATTTATAACTCTGCAGGTTTGTGAATGACAGTGACCCTCATCTCCTTTCTTCAACGTGGTTTCTTGTGAGCTGGCCGCAACACCACATGATTGTTTCAGGCCCTAGTGTGGTTCCGGCACAGCACGCTGAGCCTTTGGTTAATTCCTCTTCCTGGTGGGAAATGAGAGTTAAATTTGCCCGTCCAGACACCTCCAGCTAATCTCTCATTGGTTCTCCGTATTCCTGTTCATCTTCCGCAGAAATTGCAAACTGTGCCAACAGGAGGTTAAAGGCACTGACTCTCCAAGTGGGGAGAGTGATAGTAAAGCGTCTGGAATGTTGCACCTGAGTACCAGGGGACGAAAACTGAGACACATTTGAACACGTTTCCCAATCCCACGGTGGATCCTACTCTGGGTTCCACATGCATGTTTTAGCTGAAGGAAGAATCCCTTAAACCTGGAGAGTTGAGACCCATGGAATGGGTACCATGCAATATGACTTCAAAGGTTCTGCATTTGCTCACCGAACCTCACCAATCCTATCACTGCTGCGTTTGTGCTGCTGTACACATGCTTGATTCTCTTTCGGAGACATATAAATCCATAGGTTTTAAGATTCTTACTAGTCAGGTATATTCTTAGGCATTTAATATGGGGTGTTGAGTCCACTTCGATGAGCAAGGAGTAGCTCTTGTCTATTACATATTTGGCTTATGGAACGGTATCTGTGCTAATTTCAATCTCTGGTTTTATGCAACACCCCAACTCACCTTTCCCCTTAAGCAAGCATAAGTTGCTTTTCTACATTTGAGACCCTGTTCTGTTTTGTAATTCAGTTCCTGTGTAGCCAAGTTTACATTCCGAGTATTAGTGATATGTTATGATGTTTCTTTTTCTGGTTAACTTATTTCACTTAGGATCATCGTACCTGAATCCACTCATTATGCTGCTACGGGCCTGATGACATAGATTTCATTGCTGAGTTATATTGCATTGTACGTAAGTACCACAACTTCTTTATCCATTTTTTCCTTTCTGTTATATTGAACTTGTACCGTAAACGAGGTTCTTGTAAACAGAGCCATCCCAAACTTTTGGGTCCCTGTGTCTTTTTGATTTAAATTTCCCTAGGCTATAGGACCATAAGTGGAAGTGCCCTAGGCTCTGTTGCTTTGTTTTGTAGATGTTTCAGGAAACACCATACACTTCTCCAGAGTGGCTGTTGGCAATTTACATCCCGCCCATCAGCATAACAAGGCTCCCAGTTCTCCATGGCCTGTCCTGCCTTTCTGGATTTTACACTTTTTTCAGATGGCCCTTTTGACCGGGGGGCAGTGAGACTTCATTGTAGTGCAGATTTCCTTTGCACGCTTGCTTGGTTGGCCAAAAAGTGCGTATGCGTTTTTTCCTGAATATATTCAGGAAAAAACGCATACGCCATTTTTGGCCAAGTGCATCATTGTGGACGTTCTGCCTCTTTTCCTATTCTTTACATGCAACTCCAGTCTACCTCCTGAAATCGGTTTCCTGCAATTCTGCCCCACTTTCAAGTGCTCTTGGCAGCCTTAGTTCAATATATTTTTGGATGATAGCTGTCATTTATAACTCTGCAGGTTTGTGAATTACAGTGCCCCTGAGCTCCTTTCTTCAACTCACTTTCTTGTCAGCTGGCTGCAACACCGCAGGATTGCTTCAGGCCCTAGTGTTGTTCCGGCATGGCATGCTGAGCCTTTGGTTAATTCCTCTTCCTGGTGGGAAATGGGAGTTAAATTTGCCCGTCCAGACACCTCCAGCTAGTCTCTCATTGGTTCTCCCTATTCCTGTTCATTTTCCGTAGAAATTGCAAACTGGGCCAAACAGGAGGTTAAAGGCACTGACTCTCCAAGTGGGGAGAGTGTTAGTAAAGCGTCTGGAATGTTGCACCCGAGTACCAGGGGACGAAAACTGAGACACATTTGAACATGTTTCCCAATCACACGGTGGATCATAATCTGGGTTCCACATGCATGTTTTAGCTGAAGGAAGAATCCCTTAAACCTGGAGAGTTGAGACCCATGGAATGTGTACCATGCAATATGACTTCCAAGGGTCTGCATTTTCTCACCGAACCTCACCAATCCTATCACTGCTGCGTTTATGCCGCTGTACACACCCTTCATTCTCTTTCGGAGACATATAAATCCATAGGTTTTAAGATTCTTACTAGTCAGGTATATTCTTAGGCGTTTAATATGGGGTGTTGAGTGCACTTCGTTGAGCAAGGAGTAGCTCTAGTCTATTACATATTTGGCTTATGGAACGGTATCTGTGCTAATTTCAATCTCTGGTTTTATGCAGCACCCCAACTCACCTTTCCCATTAAGCAAGCATAAGTTGGTTTTCTACATTTGAGACCTTGTTCTGTTTTGTAATTCAATTCCTGTGTAGCCAAGTTTACATTCCGTGTAGTAGTGATATCTTATGATGTTTCTTTTTCTGTGTGACATATTTCAGTTAGAATCATTGTACCTGAATCCACTCATTATGCTGCTACGGACCTGATGACATAGATTTCATTGCTGAGTGATATTGCATTGTATGTAAGTACCACAACTTCTTTATCCATTTTTCGCTTTCTGTGATATTGAACTTGTACCGTAAACGAGGTTCTTGTAAACAGAGCCATCCCAAACTTTTGGGTGCCTGTGTCTTTTTGATTTTAATTTCCCTAAGTTATAGGACCATAAGTGGAAGTGCCCTAGGCTCTGTTGCTTTGTTTTTTAGATGTTTCAGGAAACACCATACACTTCTCCAGAGTGGCTGTTGGCAATTTACATCCCGCCCATCAGCATAACAAGGCTCCCAGTTCTCCATGGCCTGTCCTGCCTTTCTGGATTTTACAATTTTTTCAGATGTCCCTTTTGACCGGGGGGCAGTGAGACTTCATTTTAGTGCAGATTTCATTTGCATGCTTGCTTGGTTGGCCAAAAAGAGCGTATGCGTGTTTTCCTGAATATATTCAGGAGAAAACGCATACGCCCTTTTTGGCCAGGTGCATCATTGTGGATGTTCTGCCTCTTTTCATATGCTTTACATGCAATTCCAGTCTACCTCCTGAAATCGGTTTCCTGAAATTCTGCCCCGCTTTCAAGTCCTCTTGGCAGCCTTACTTCAATATATTTTTGGACGATAGCTGTCATATATAACTCTGCAGGTTTGTGAATGACAGTGCCCCTGAGCTCCTCTCTTCAACTCGCTTTCTTGTGAGCTGGTAGCAACACCGCAGGATGGTGTCAGGCCCTAGTGTGGTTCCGGCATGGCACGCTGAGCCTTTGGTTAATTTCTCTTCCTGGTGGGCAATGAGAGTTAAATATGCCCGTCCAGACACCTCCAGCTAGTCCCTCATTGGTGATCCCTATTCCTGTTCATTTTCCGCAGAAATTGCAAACTGGGCCAAACAGGAGGTTAAAGGCACTGACTCTCCAAGTGGGGAGTGTGCTAGTAAAGCGTCTGGAATGTTGCACCCGAGTACCAGGGGACGAAAACTGAGACAAATTTGAACACGTTTCCCGTTCACACGGTGGATCATACTCTGGGTTCCACATGCATGCTTTAGCTGAAGGAAGAATCCCTTAAACCTGGAGAGTTGAGACCCATGGAATGCGTACCATGCAATATGACTTCAAAGGGTCTGCATTTGCTCACCGAACCTCACCAGTCCTATCACTGCTGCATTTATGCCGCTGTACACAAGCTTGATTCTCTTTCGAAGACATATAAATCCATAGGTTTTAAGATTCTTACTAGTCAGGTATATTCTTAGGCGTTTAATATGTGGTGTTGAGTCCACTTCGTTGAGCAAGGAGTAGCTCTTGTCTATTACATATTTGGCTTATGGAACGGTATCTGTGCTAATTTAAACCTCTGGTTTTATGAGGCACCCCAACTCACCTTTCCCCTTAAGCAAGCATATGTTGGTTTTCTACATTTGAGACCCTGTTCTGTTTTGTAATTCAGTTCCTGTGTAGCCAAGTTTACATTCCGTGTAGTAGTGATATCTTATGATGTGTCTTTTTCTGTGTGACTTATTTCACTTAGAATCATCGTACGTGAATCCACTCATTATGCTGCTATGGGGCTGATGACATAGATTTCATTGCTGAGTGATATTGCATTGTACCTAAGTACCACAACTTCTTTATCCATTTTTCGCTTTCTGCGATATTGAACTTGTACCGTAAACGAGGTTCTTGTAAACACAGCCGTCCCAAACTTTGGGGTGGCTGTGTCGTTTTGATTTTAATTTCCCTAAGCTATAGGACCATAAGTGGAAGTGCCCTAGGCTCTGTTGCTTTGTTTTTTTGATGTTTCAGGAAACACCATACACTTCTCCAGAGTGGCTGTTGGCAATTTACATCCTGCCCATCAGCATAACAAGGCTCCCAGTTCTCCATGGCCTGTCCTGCCGTTCTGGACTTTATACTTTTTTCAGATGGCCCTTTTGACCGGGGGGCAGTGAGACTTCATTGTAGTGCAGATTTCCTTTGCAAGCTTGCTTGGTTGGCCAAAAAGGGCGTATGCTTTTTTACCTGAATATCTTCAGGAAAAAACGCATACGCCCTTTTTGGCCAAGTGCATCATTGTGGACGTTCTGCCTCTTTTCCTATGCTTTACATGCAATTCCAGTCTACCTCCTGAAATCGGTTTCCTGCAATTCTGTCCCACTTTCAAGCCCTCTTGGCAGCCTTACTTCAATATATTTTGGACGATAGCTGTCATTTATAACTCTGCAGGTTTGTGAATTACAGTGCCCCTGAGCTCCTTTCTTCAACTCACTTTCTTGTGAGCTGGCCTCAACACCGCAGGATTGCTTCAGGTCCTAGTGTGGTTCCGGCATGGCACGCTGAGCTTTTGGTTAATTCCTCTTCCTGGTGGGAAATGAGAGTTAAATTTGCCCGTCCAGACACCTCCAGCTAGTCTCTCATTGGTTCTCCCTATTGCTGTTCATCTTCCGCAGAAATTGCAAACTGGACCAAACAGGAGGTTAAAGGCACTGACTCTCCAAGTGGGGAGTGTGTTAGTAAAGCGTCTGGATTGTTGCACCCGAGTACCAGGGGACGAAAACTGAGACACATTTGAACACGTATTCCGATCACATGGTGGATCATACTCTGGGTTCCTCATGTATGTTTTAGCTGAAGGAAGAATCCCTTAAACCTAGAGAGTTGAGACCCATGGAATGGGTACCATTCATTATGACTTCAAAGGGTCTGCATTTGCTCACCGAACCTCACCAATCCTATCACTGCTGCGTTTATGCCGCTGTACACATCCTTGATTCTCTTTCGGAGACATATAAATCCATAGGTTTTAGATTCTTACTAGTCAGGTATATTCTTAGGTGTATAATATGGAGTGTTGAGTCCACTTCGTTGAGCAAGTAGTATCTCTTGTCTATTACATATTTGGCTTATGGAACGGTATCTGTGCTAATTTCAATCTCTGGTTTTATGCAGCACCCCAACTCACCTTTCCCCTTAAGCAAGCATAAGTTGGTTTTCTACATTTGAGACGCTGTTCTGTTTTGTATTTCAGTTCCTGTGTAGCCAAGTGTACATTCCGTGTATTAGTGATATCTTATGATGTTTCTTTTTCTGTGTGACTTATTTCACTTAGAATCATCGTACCTGAATCCACACATTATGCTGCTATGGGCCTGATGAAATAGATTTCATTGCTGAGTTATATTGCATTGTACGTAAGTACCACAACTTCTTTATCCATTTTTTTCTTTCTGCGATATTGAACTTGTACCATAAAAAGGTTCTTGTAAACAGAGCCGTCCCAAAGTTTGGGGTGGCTGTGTCTTTTTGATTTTAATTTCCCTAAGCTATAGGACCATAAGTGGAAGTGCCCTAGGCTCTGTTGCTTTGTTTCTTAGGTGTTTCACGAAACACCATACACTTCTCCAGAGTGGCTGTTGGCAGTTTACATCCCGCCCATCAGCATAACAAGGCTCCCAGTGCTCCATGGCCTGTCCTGCCTTTCTGGATTTTACACTTTTTTCAGATGGCCCTTTTGACCGGGGTGCAGTAAGACTTCATTGTAGTGCAGATTCCCTTTGCAAGCTTGCTTGGTTGGCCAAAAAGTGCGTATGCGTTTTTTCCTGAATATATTCAGGAAAAAACGCATACGCCCTTTTTGGCCAAGTGCATCGTTGTGGACGTTCTGCCTCTTTTTCTATGCTTTAAATGCAATTCCAGTCTACCTCCTGAAATCGGTTTCCTGCAATTCTGCCCCACTTTCAAGTCTTCTTGGCAGTCTTACTTCAATATATTTTTGAACGATAGCTGTCATTTATAACTCTGCAGGTTTGTGAATTACAGCGTCCCTGAGCTCCTTTCTTTAACTCGCTTTCTTGTGAGCTGGCCGCAACACCGCAGTATTGCCTCAGGCCCTAGTGTGTTTCCAGCATGGCACGCTGAGCCTTTCGTTAATTCCTTTTCCTGGTGGGAAATGAGAGTTAAATTTGCCCGTCCAGACACCTCCAGCTAGTCTCTCATTTGTTCTCCGTATTCCTGTTCATTTTCCGCAGAAATTGCAACTGGGCCAAACTGGAGGTTAAAGGCACTGACTCCCCAGGTGGGGAGAGTGTTAGTAAAGCGCCTGGAATGTTGCACCTGAGTACCAGGCGAGGAATTCTGAGACACATTTCAACACGTTTCCCGATCACACGCTGGATCATACTCTGAGTTACACATGCATGTTTTAGCTGAAGGAAGAATCCCTTTACCCTGGAGAGTTGAGACCCATGGAATGGGTACCATGCAATATGACTTCAAATTGTGTGCATTTGCTCACCGAACCTCACCAATGCTATCACTGCTACACTTATACCGCTGTACACACACTTGATTCTCTTTCGGAGACATATAAATCCATAGGTTTTAAGATTCTTACTAGTCAGGTATATTCGTAGGCGTTTAATATGGGGTGTTGTGTCCACTTCGTTGTGCAAGGAGTAGCTCTTGTCTGTTACATATTTGGTTTATGGAACGGTATCTGTGCTAATTTCAATCTCTGGTTTTATGCACCACCCCAACTCACCTTTCCCCTTAAGCAAGCATAAGTTGGTTTTCTACATTTGAGACCTTGTTCTGTTTTGTAATTCAGTTCCTTTGTAGCCAAGTTTACATTCCATGTATTAGTTATATCTTATGATGTTTCTCTTTCTGTGTGACTTATTTCACTTAGAATCATCGTACCTGAATCAGCTCATTATGCTGCTATGGGCCTGATGACATAGATTTCATTGCTGAGTGATATTGCATTGTACGTAAATACCACAAATTCTTTATCCATTTTTCGCTTTCTGCGATATTGAACTTGTACCGTAAACGAGGTTCTTGTAAACAGAGCCGGCCCAAACTTTGGGGTGGCTGTGTCTTTTTGATTTTCATTTCCCTAATCTATAGGACCATAAGTGGAAGTGCCCTAGGCTCTGTTGCTTTGTTTTGTAGATGTTTCAGGAAACACCATACACTTCTCCAGAGTGGCTGTTGGCAATTTACATCACGCCCATCAGCATGACAAGGCTCCCAGTTCTCCATGGCCTGTCCTGCCTTTCTGGATTTTACACTTTTTTCAGATGGCCCTTTTGACCGGGGGAAGTGAGACTTCATTGTAGTGCAGATTTCCTTTGCAAGCTTGCTTGGTTGGCCAAAAAGGGCGTATGAGTTTTTTCCTGAATATATTCAGGAAAAAACGAATACGCCCTCTTTGGCCAAGTGCATCATTGTGGACGTTCTGCCTCTTTTCCTATGCTTTACATGCAATTCCAGTCTACCTCCTGAAATCGGTTTCCTGCAATTCTGCCCCGCATTCAAGTCCTCTTGGCAGCCTTACTTCAATATATTTTTGGACGATAGCTGTCATTTATAACTCTGCATGTTTGTGAATTACAGTGCCCCTGAGCTCCTTTCTTCAACTCGCTTTCTTGTGAGCTGGCCGCAACACTGCAGAATTGCTTCAGGCCCTACTGTGGTTCCGGCATGGCATGCTGAGCCTTTGGTTAATTCCTCTTCCTGGTGGGAAATGAGAGTTAAATTTGCCCGTCCAGAAACCTCCAGCTAGTCTCTCATTGGCTCTCCCTATTCCTGTTCATTTTCCGCAGAAATTGCAAACTGGGCCAAACAGGAGGTTAAAGGCACTGACTCTCCAAGTGGGGAGAGTGTTAGTAAAGCGTCTGGAATGTTGCACCCGAGTACCAGGGGACGAAAACTGAGACACATTTGAACACGTTTCCCGATTACACGGTGGATCATACTCTGGGTTCCACATGCATGCTTTAGCTGAAGGAAGAATCCGTTAAACCTGGAGAGTTGAGACCCATGGAATGGGTACCATGCAATATGACTTCAAAGGGTCTGCATTTCTCACCGAACCTCACCAATCCTATCACTCCTGCGTTTATGCCGCTGTACACACGCTTGATTCTCTTTCAGAGACATATAAATCCATAGGTTTTAAGATTCTTACTTGTCAGGTATATTCTTAGGCCTTTAATATGGGGTGTTGAGTCCACTTCGTTTAGCAAGGAGTAGCTCTTGTCTATTACATATTTGGCTTATGGAACGGTATCTGTGCTAATTTCAATCTCTGGTTTTATGCAGCACCCCAACTCACCTTTCCCCTTAAGCAAGCATAAGTTGCTTTTCTACATTTGAGACCCTGTTCTGTTTTGTAATTCAGTTCCTGTGTAGCCAAGTTTACATTCCGTGTAGTAGTGATATCTTATGATGTTTCTTTTTCTCTGTGACTTATTTCACTTAGAATCATCGTACCTGAATCCCCTCATTATGCTGCTACGGGCCTGAAGACATAGATTTCATTGCTCAGTGATATTGCATTGTACGTAAGTACCACAACTTCTTTATCCATTTTTCGCTTTCTGTGATATTGAACTTGTACCGTAAATGAGCTTCTTGGAAACAGAGCTGTCCCAAATATTGGGGTGGCTGTGTCTTTTTGATTTTAATTTCCCTAAGCTATGGGACCATAAGTGGAAGTGCCCTAGGCTCTGTTGCTTTGTTTTTTGGATGTTTCAGGAAACACCATACACTTCTCCAGAGTGGCTGTTGGCAATTTACATCCCACCCATCAGCATGACAAGGCTCCCAGTTCTCCATGGCCTGTCCTGCCTTTCTGGATTTTACACTTTTTTCAGAAGGCCTTTTTGACCGGGGTGCAGTGAGACTTCATTGTAGTGCAGATTTCCTTTGTAGGCTTGCTTGGTTGGCCAAAAAGTGTGTATGCATTTTTTCCTGAATATATTCGGGAAAAAACGCATACGCCCTTTTTGGCCAAGTTCATCATTGTGGACGTTCTGCCTCTTTTCCTATGCTTTACATGCAATTCCAGTCTACCTCCTGAAATCGGTTTCCTGCAATTCTGCCCCACTTTCAAGTCCTCTTGGCAGCCTTACTTCAATATATTTTTGGACGATAGCTGTTATTTATAACTCTGCAGGTTTGTGAATTACAGTGCCCCTGAGCTCCTTTCTTCAACTCGCTTTCTTGTGAGCTGGCCGCAACACCGCAGGATTGCTTCAGGCCCTAGTGTGGTTCTGGCACGGCACGCTGAGCCTTTCATTAATTCCTCTTCCTCGTGGGAAATGAGAGTTAAATTTGCCCGTCCAGACACCTCCAGCTAGTCTCTCATTGGTTCTCCCTATTCCTGTTCATTTTCCGCAGAAATTGCAAACTGGGCCAAATAGGAGGTTAAAGGCAGTGACTCTCCAAGTGGGGAGAGTGTTAGTAAAGCGTCTGGAATGTTGCACCCGAGTACTAGGGGACGAAATCTGAGACACATTTGAACACGTTTCCCGATCACACGGTGGATCATACTCTGGGTTCCACATGCATGTTTTAGCTGAAGGAAGAATCCCTTAAACCTGGAGAGTTGAGACCCATGGAATGGGTACCATGCAATATGACTTCAAAGGGTCTGCATTTGCTCACCGAACCTCACCAATCCTATCACTGCTGCGTTTATTCCGCTGTACACACGCTTGATTCTCTTTCGGAGACATATAAATCCATAGGTTTTAAGATTCTTACTAGTCAGACATATTGTTTGGCGTTTAATATGGGGTGTTGAGTCCACTTCGTTGAGCAAGGAGTAGCTCTTGTCTATTACATATTTGGCTTATGGAACGGTATCTGTGCTCATTTCAATCTCTGGTTTTATGCAGCACCCCAACTCACCTTTCCCCTTAAGGAAGCATAAGTTGGTTTTCTACATTTG
Source organism: Orcinus orca (assembly GCF_937001465.1). Lineage (NCBI taxonomy): Eukaryota > Metazoa > Chordata > Mammalia > Artiodactyla > Delphinidae > Orcinus > Orcinus orca. The sequence goes on along the minus strand of NC_064562.1, from coordinate 57,748,153 downwards.
AACCACTGTTCTGTTTTGTAATTCAGTTCCTGTGTAACCAAGTTTACATTCCGTGTAGTAGTGATATCTTATGATGTTTCTTTTTCTGTGTGACTTATTTCACTTAGAATCGTCGTATCTGAATCCACTCATTATGCTGCTACGGGCCTGATGACATACATTTCATTGCTGAGTGATATTGCATTGTACGTAAGTACCACAACTTCTTTATCCATTTTTCGCTTTCTGCGATATTGAACTTGTACCATAAACGAGGTTCTTGTAAACGGAGCCGTCCCAAACTTTGAGGTGGCTGTGTCTTTTTTATTTTAATTTCCCTAAGCTATGGGACCATAAGTGGAAGTGCCCTAGGCTCTGTTGCTTTGTTTTGTAGATGTTTCATGAAATACCATACACTTCTCCAGAGTGGCTGTTGGCAATTTACATCCCGCCCATCAGCATGACAAGGCTCCCAGTTCTCCATGGCCTGTCCTGCCTTTCTGGATTTTACACTTTTTTCAGATGGCCCTTTTGACCGGGAGGCACTGAGACTTCATTGTAGTGCAGATTTCCTTTGCAAGCTTGCTTGGTTGGCCAAAAAGTTCGTATTCATTTTCTCCTGAATATATTCAGGAAAAAACACATACGCCCTTTTTGGCCAAGTGCATCATTGTGGACGTTCTGCCCCATTTCCTATGCTTTACATGCCATTCCAGTCTATCTCCTGAAATCGGTTTCCTGCAATTCTGCCCCGCTTTCAAGTCCTCTTGGCAGCCTTACTTCAATATATTTTTGGATGATAGCTGTCATTTATAACTCTGCAGGTTTGTGAATTACAGTGCCCCTGAGCTCCTTTCTTCAACTCGCTTTCTTGTGAGCTGGCCGCAACACTGCAGGATTGCTTCAGGCCCTAGTGTGGTTCCGGCACGGCACGCTGAGCCTTTGGTTAATTCCTCTTCCTGGTGGGAAATGAGAGTTAAATTTGCCCGTCCAGACACCTCCAGCTAGTCTCTCATTGGTTCTCCCTATTCCTGTTCATTTTCCGCAGAAATTGCAAACTGGGCCAAACAGGAAGTTAAAGGCACTGACTCTCCAAGTGGGGAGAGTGTTAGTAAAGCGTCTGGAATATTGCACCCAAGTACCAGGGGACGAAAACTGAGACACATTTGAACACGTTTCCCGATCACATGGTGGATCATACTCTGGGTTCCACATGCATGTTTTAGCTGAAGGGAGAATCCCTTAAACCTGGAGAGTTGAGACGATGGAATGGGTACCAGGCAATATGACTTCAAAGGGTCTGCATTTGCTCACCGAACCTCACCAATCCTATCACTGTTGTGTTTATGCCGCTGTACACACGCTTGATTCTCTTTCGGAGACATAGAAATCCATAGGTTTTAAGATTCTTACTAGTCAGGTATATTGTTACGCGTTTAATATGGGGTGTTGAGTCCACTTCGTTGAGCAAGGAGTAGCTCTTGTCTATTACATATTTGGCTTATGGAACGGTATCTGTGCTAATTTCAATCTCTGGTTTTATGCAGCACCCCAACTCACCTTTCCCCTTAAGCAAGCATAAGTTGGTATACTACATATGAGACCCTGTTCTGTTTGTAATTCAGTTCCTGTGTAGCCAAGTTTACATTCCGTGTATTAGACATATATTATGATGTTTCTTTTTCTGTGTGACTTATTTCACTTAGAATCATCGTACCTGAATCCCCTCATTATGCTACTATGGGCCTGATGACATAGATTTCATTGCTGAGTGATATTGCATTCTACGTAAGTACCACAACTACTTTATCCATTTTTTGCTTTCTGTGATATTGAACTTGTACCATAAACGAGGTTCTTGTAAAGGGAGCCGTCCCAAACTTTGGGGTGGCTGTGTCTTGTTGATTTTAATTTCCCTAAGCTATGGGACCATAAGTGGAAGTGCCCTAGGCTCTGTTGCTTTGTTTTGTAGATGTTTCAGGAAACACCATACACTTCTCCAGAGTGGCTGTTGGCAATTTACATCCCGCCCATCAGCATGACAAGGCTCCCAGTTCTCCATGACCTGTCCTGCCTTTCTGGATTTTACACTTTTTTCAGATGGCCCTTTTGACCGGGAGGCACTGAGACTTCATTGTAGTGCAGATTTCCTTTGCAAGGTTGCTTGGTTGGCCAAAAAGGTCGTATTCATTTTCTCCTGAATATATTCAGGAAAAAACACATACGCCCTTTTTGGCCAAGTGCATCATTGTGGACGTTCTGCCCCTTTTCCTTTGCTTTACATGCCATTCCAGTCTATCTCCTGAAATCGGTTTCCTGCAATTCTGCCCCGCTTTCAAGTCCTCTTGGCAGCCTTACTTCAATATATTTTTGGACGATAGCTGTCATTTATAACTCTGCAGGTTTGTGAATTACAGTGCCCCTGAGCTCCTTTCTTCAACTCGCTTTCTTGTGAGCTGGCCGCAACACTGAAGGATTGCTTCAGGCCCTTGTGTGATTCCAGCATGGCACGCTGAGCCTTTGGTTAATTCCTCTTCCTGGTGGGAAATGAGAGTTAAATTTGCCCATCCAGACACCTCCAGGTAGTCTCTCATTGGTTCTCCTATTCGTGTTCATTTTCTGCAGAAACTGCAAACTGGGCCAAACATGAGGTTAAAGACACTAACTCTCCAAGTGGGGAGAGTGTTAGTAAAGCATCTGGAATGTTGCACCCGAGTACCAGGGGACAAAACTGAGACACATTTGAACACGATTCCCGATCACATGGTGGATCATACTCTGGGTTCCACATGCATGTTTTAGCTGAAGGAAGAATCCCTTAAACCTGGAGAGTTGAGACCCATGGAATGGGTACCATGCAATATGACTTCAAAGGGTCTGCATTTGCTCACTGAACCTCACCAATCCTATCACTGCTGCGTTTATGCCGCTGTACACATGCTTGATTCTCTTTCGGAGACATATAAGTGCATAGGTTTTAAGATTCTTACTAGTCAGGTATATTCTTAGGCGTTTAATATGGGGTGTTGAGTGCACTTCGTTGAGCAAGGAGTAGCTCTTGTCTATTACATATTTGGCTTATGGAACCGTATCTGTGCTAATTTCAATCTCTGGTTTTATGCAGCACCCCAACTCACCTTTCCCCTTAAGCAAGCATAAGTTGGTTTTCTACATTTGAGACCCTGTTCTGTTTTGTAATTCAGTTCCTTTGTAGCCAAGTTTACATTCCGTGTAGTAGTGATATCTTATGATGTTTCTTTTTCTGTGTGACTTATTTCACTTAGAATCATCGTACCTGAATCCACTCATTATGCTGCTATGGGCCTGATGACATAGATTTCATTGCAGAGTGATATTGCATTGTACGTAAGTACCACAACTTCTTTATCCATTTTTTGCTTTCTGTGATATTGAACTTGTACCGTAAACGAGGTTCTTGTAAACAGAGCCGTCCCAAACTTTGGGGTGGCTGTGTCTTTTTGATTTTAATTTCCCTAAGCTATAGGACCATAAGTGGAAGTGCCCTAGGCTCTGTTTCTTTGTTTTGTAGATGTTTCAGGAAACACCATACACTTCTCCAGAGTGGCTGTTGGCAATTTACATCCCACCCATCAACATGACAAGGCTCCCAGTTCTCCATGGCCTGTCCTGCCTTTCTGGATTTTACACTTTTTTCAGATGGCCCTTTTGACCGGGGCGCAGTGAGACTTCATTGTAGTGCAGATTTCCTTTGCAAGCTTGCTTGGTTGGCCAAAAAGTGTGTATGCATTTTTTCCTGAATATATTCGGGAAAAAACGCATACGCCCTTTTTGGCCAAGTTCATCATTGTGGACGTTCTGCCTCTTTTCCTATGCTTTACATGCAATTCCAGTCTACCTCCTGAAATCGGATTCCTACAATTCTGCCCCACTTTCAAGTCCTCTTGGCAGCCTTACTTCAATATATTTTTGGACGATAGCTGTCATTTATAACTCTGCAGGTTTGTGAATTACAGTGCCCCTGAGCTCCTTCCTTCAACTCGCTTTCTTGTGAGCTGGCCGCAACACCACAGGATTGCTTCAGGCCCTAGTGTGGTTCTGGCATGGCACGCTGAGCCTTTGGTTAATTCCTATTCTTGTTGGGAAATGAGAGTTAAATTTGCCCGTCCAGACACCTACAGCTAGTCTCTCATGGGTTCTCCCTATTCCTGTTCATTTTCCGCAGAAATTGCAAATTCGGCCAAACAGGAGGTTAAAGGCACTGACTCTCCAAGTGGGGAGAGTGTTAGTAAAGCGTCTGGAATGTTGCACCCAAATACCAGGGGACGAAAACTGAGACACATTTGAACACGTTTCCCGATCACATGGTGTATTATACTCTGGGTTCCACATGCATGTTTTAGCTGAAGGAAGAATCCCTTAAACCTGGAGAGTTGAGACCCATGGAATGGGTACCAGGCAATATGACTTCAAAGGGTCTGCATTTGCTCACCGAACCTCACCAATCCTATCACTGCTGCGTTTATGCCGCTGTACACACGCTTGATTCTCTTTCGGAGACATATAAATCCATAGGTTTTAAGATTCTTACTAGTCAGGTATATTGTTACGCGTTTAATATGGGGTGTTGAGTCCACTTCGTTGAGCAAGCAGTAGCTCTTTTCTATTACATATTTGGCTTATGGAACGGTATCTGTGCTAATTTCAATCTCTGGTTTTATGCAGCACCCCAACTCACCTTTCCCCTTAAGCAAGCATAAGTTGGTATACTACATTTGAGACCCTGTTCTGTTTGTAATTCAGTTCCTGTGTAGCCAAGTTTACATTCCGTGTATTAGTGATATCTTATGATGTTTCTTTTTCTGTGTGACTTATTTCACTTAGAATCATCGTACCTGAATCCACTCATTATGCTACTATGGGCCTGATGACATAGATTTCATTGCTGAGTGATATTGCATTGTACGTAAGTACCACAACTTCTTTATCCATTTTTCGCTTTCTGTGATATTGAACTTGTACCGTAAACGAGGTTCTTGTAAACAGAGCCGTCCCAAACTTTGGGGTGGCTGTGTCTTGTTGATTTTAATTTCCCTAAGCTATGGGACCATAAGTGGAAGTGCCCTAGGCTCTGTTGCTTTGTTTTGTAGATGTTTCAGGAAACACCATACACTTCTCCAGAGTGGCTGTTGGCAATTTACAACCCACCCATCAGCATGACAAGGCTCCCAGTTCTCCATGGCCTGTCCTGCCTTTCTGGATTTTACACTTTTTTCAGATGGCCCTTTTGACCGGGGCGCAGTGAGACTTCATTGTAGTGCAGATTTCCTTTGCAGGCTTGCTTGGTTGGCCAAAAAGTGCGTATGCATTTTTTCCTGAATATATTCGGGAAAAAACGCATACGCCCTTTTTGGCCAAGTTCATCATTGTGGACGTTCTGCCTCTTTTCCTATGCTTTACATGCAATTCCAGTCTACCTCCTGAAATCGGTTTCCTGCAATTATGCCCCACTTTCAAGTCCTCTTGGCAGCCTTACTTCCATATATTTTTGGACGATAGCTTTCATTTATAACTCTGCAGGTTTGTGAATTACAGGGCCCATGAGCTCCTTCCTTCAACTCGCTTTCTTGTGAACTGGCCGGAACACCACAGGATTGCTTCAGGCCCTAGTGTGGTTCTGGCATGGCACGCTGAGCCTTTGGTTAATTCCTCTTCCTGGTGGGAAATGAGTGTTAAATATGCCCGTCCAGACACCTACCTCACTCTCAACCCCTTGGTGATGTGGGTCCCCTAGTTTGTGGCCACCTTTGCTGGGTTCCTCACCTTTCGATGATGTGGCCCCACTAGTGTGAGGACACTCCTGCTTGGTTCTCATCCACGTGGTTATGTGGACCCCCTGGTGAGAGTCTGTTCCTGGCTGTGTTCCTCACCCACCTGTGAGGGAGACCCTCTGCTGATAGGTCACTCTTGCATGGCTGGCACACATTGCCTTGGTGAAGTCAGCCGTGTGGTGGCAGTTGGAGCGTGCTAGGAATCTCCTCCGACTGGTGATGAGGGCCCTCTTGGGTCAGGCCCTAACTGCTGGGCTCACCAACTTTTCTTAGTGAGCCCAATGATGCTTGGGTAATCCTCTTAGGATCCCATCTCCCTGGGGATGTGGGCCTTCTGCTCTGAGGTCCCAACGGCTGGGTTGTTCACATTTTCATGATGTGGGCTCTCTGGTGTTAGTTCACAAGGCCTGGATCCCATAGCCTCTGTGCTCTTGGCCGCCTGCTGGGAGGTTCCAACTGATGGATTCCTCACTTTTTTAATTTTTTGGGCCCTCTGTTGTGAGGATCCTCCTGCCTGCCTCAATCCCAGCCCCTTCGTGATGTGTGTCGTCTGGTTTGAGGCCACATGTGCTGGGTTCCTCACCTTTCGATGATGTGGGACCAATGGTCTTAGGAGACTCCTGCCTGGTTCACATCCCCTTGGTGATGTGGGCCCTCTGTTGAGAGTCTGATCCTGGCTGGTTTCCTCACCCATCTGTGAGGTGGGCCGTCTGCTGTGAGGTCACTCCTGCCTGGCTTGCTCACCTCGCCTTGTGGACATGAGCCCTCTGGTGGCACTTGGAGCCTGCTGGGAGCCTCCTCCCCTTGGTGATGAGGGCCCTCTGGCGTCAGGCCCTAACTGCTGGGCTCCCCACATTTTGTGATGTGCACCCAGTGGTGCGAGGACACTCCAGCCAGGTTCCCATTCCCATGGGGATGTGGGCCTTCTGCTCTGGGGTCCCAACGCCTGGGTTGCTCACAGTTTCATGATGTGGGCTCTCTGGTGTTAGTTCACTCCTGCCTGCATCCCATAGCTTCTGTGCTCTCGGCCGCCTGCTGGGAGGTTCCAACTGCTGGATTCCTCACCTTTCTTATTCTTTGGGCCCTCTGTTTTCAGGCTACTCCTGCCTGCCTCACTCCCATTCCCTTTGTGATATGTGTCCTCTGATTTGAGGCCACATGTGCTGGGTTCCGCACCTTTCGATGATGTGGCCCCACTGGAGGGAAGACAGTCCTGACTGGTTCCCACCCCCTTGCTGATGTGGGCCCTCAGGTGAGAGTCTGATCCTGGCTGGGTTCCTCACCCTTCTGTGAGGTGGGCCCTCTGCTGTGAGGTCAATCATGCCTGTCTGGCACATGTCACCTTGGCGACGTGTGCCCTCTGGTGGCAGTTGGTGTGTGCTGGGATCCCCCTCCCCTTGGTGATGAGGGCCCTCTTGCCTTAGGCCATAACTTCTGGACTCCTCACATTTTCTGATGTGCGCCAAGTGAGTGAGGACACTCTTGCCAGGTTCCCATCCCCATGGGGATATGGGCCTTCTGCTCTGAGGTCAAAACGGCTGGCTTGCTCACAGTACCATGATGTGGGCCCTCTGCTGTGAGTTCACTCCGGCAAGGATCCCTTATCATCGGTGCTCTGAGCTGCCTGCTGGGAGGTTCCAACTGCTGGATTCCTCAACATTTTATTCTATGTGCCCTCTGTTGTGAGGCTCCTCCTGCCTGCCTCACTGCCAGCCCCTTGGTGATGACTGTCCTATGGCTTGAGGACACATGTGCTGCGTTCCTCACCTTTTGATGATGTGGCCCCACTCGTGTGAGGACACTCCTGGATGGTTCCCATCCCCTTGGTGAGGTGGGCCCTCTGGCGAGAGTCTAATCCTGGCTGGGTTCCTCAACGTTCTGTGAGGTAGGCCCTCTGCTGTGAGGTCACTCCTGCCTGGCTGGCACACGTCACCTTGGAGACGTGAGCCCTCTGGTGGCAGTTGGAGCGTGCAGGGTGCCTCCTCCTCTCGGTGATGACGGCCCTCTGGCGTCAGGCCCTAAATGGTGGGCTCCCCACATTTTCTGATGTGCGCCCAGTGGTGCGAGGACACTCCAGCCAGGTTCCCATTCCCATGGGGATGTGGGCCTTCTGCGCTGAGGTCCCAACGCCTGGGTTGCTCACAGTTTTATGATGTGGGCCCTCTGCTGTGAGTTCACTGTGGCCTGGATCCCATAGCCTCGGTGTTCTGGGCCGCCTGCTGGAAGGTCTAAATGCTGGAATCCTCACGTTTTTTGTATTATGTGCCCTGTGTTGTGAGGCTACTCCTGCCTGCCTCACTCCAAGGCCCTTGGTGATGTGGGTCCTCTGGTTTGAGGACACATGTGCTGGGTTCCTCACCTTAAGATGATGAGGCCCCACTGGTGTGAGGATAATCCTGACTGGTTCCCATCCCCTTTGTGATGTGGGTCCTCTGGTGAGAGTCTGATCCTGGCTGGGTTCCTCACCCATCTGTGAAGTGAGCCCTCTATTATCAAGTAACTCTTGCCTGGCTTGCTCACCTCACCTTGTGTACATGAGCCCTCATGTGGCACTTTGAGCCTGCTGGGAGCCTCCTCCCCTCGGTGATGAGGGCCCTCTGGCGTCAGGCCCTAACGGCTGGGCTCCCCACAGTTTGTGATGTGCACCCAGTGGTGCGAGGACACTCCATCCAGGTTCACATCTCCATTGGGATATGGGCCTTCTGCTTTGAGGTCCCAACGGCTGGGTTGTTCACAGTTTCATGATGTGGGCTCTCTGCTGTTAGTTCACTCTGGCGTGGATGCCATATCCTCTGTGCTCTGGGCCGCCTGCTGGGAGGTTCCAACTGCTCGATTCCTCAACTTTTGTATTCTATGGGTCCTGTGTTGTGATGCTCCTCCTGCCTGCCTCACTCGCAACCCCTTCGTGATGTGGGTCCTCTGGTTTGAGGCCACATGTGCTGGGTTCCGCAACTTACAATGATGTGGCCCCACTGGTGTGAGGACACTCCAGCCTGGTTCCCATCCCCTTGGTGATGTGGGCCTTCTGGTGACAGTCTTATCCTGGCTGGGTTCCTCACTCTTCTGTGAGGTAGGCCCTCTGCTGTGAGGTCAATCCTGCCTGACTTGCACACATCACCTTGGCGACGTGGGCCCTCTGTTGGCACATGGAACCTGCTGGGAGCCTCCTGCCCTCGGTGATGATGGCCCTCTAGCATCAGGCCCTAACTGCTGGGCTCCCCACGTTTTCTGATGTGAGCCCAGTGATGCCAGGACACTCCTGTCAGGTTCCCATCCCCATGGGGATGTGGGCTTTCTGCTCTGAGGTCCCAACGCCTGGGTTGCTCACAGTTTCATGATGTGGGCTCTCTGGTGTTAGTTCACCCCTGCCTGCATCCCATAGCTTCTGTGCTCTCGGCCGCCTGCTGGGAGGTTCCAACTGCTGGATTCCTCACCTTTTTTATTCTTTGGGCCCTCTGTTTTTAGGCTACTCCTACCTGCCTCACTCCCATCCCCTTTGTGATGTATGTCCTCTGATATGAGGCCACATGTGCTGGGTTCCTCACCTTTCGATGATGTGGCCCCACTGGTGGGAGGACAGTCCTGACTGGTTCCCATCCCCTTGGTGTTGTGGGCCCTCTGGCGAGAGTCTCATCCTGCCTCGGTTCCTCACCCTTCTGTGAGATAGGCCCTCTGCTGTGAGGTCACTACTGCCTGGCTGGCGCATGCCACCTTGTCGACGTGGGCCCTCTGTTGGCAGTTGGAACCTGCTGGGAGTCTCCTCCCCTCAGTTATGAGGGCCCCCTGGCGTCAGGCCCTAACTGCTGGACTCCTAACATTTTCTGATATGTGCTAAGTGGTGCGAAGCCACTCCTGCCAGGTTCCCAACCCAATGGGGATGTGGGTCTTCTGTTCTGAGGTCCCAATGGCTGGGCTGCTCACAGGTTCATGATGTGGGCCCTCTGCTGTGAGTTCACTGCGGCCTGGATCCCATAGCCTCGGTGCTCTGGGCCACTTGCTGGGAGGTTCCAACTGCTGGATTCCTCAACTTTTATATTCTATGGACCCTGTGTTGTGAGGCCGGTCCTGCCAGCCTCATTCCGAACCCCTTGGTGATGTGGTTCCTGTGGTTTGAGGCTACATGTGCTGGGATCCTCACCTTTCGATGATATTGTCCCACTGGTGTGGGGACACTCCTGCCTGGTTCCCATCCCCTTGGTGATGTGGGCCCTCTGGTGAGAGTCTGATCCTGGCTGTGTTCCTCACCCTTCTGTGAGGTGGGCCCTCTGCTGTGAGGTCACTCCTGCCAGGCTGGCACACATCGCCTTGGCGACGTTGGCCCTCTGGTGGCAGCTGGAGCCTGCTGGGAGCCTCCTCCTCTCGGTGATGAGTGCCCTCTAGCGTCAGGCCTTAACTTCTGAGCACCCCACGTTTTCTGATGTGAGCCCAGTGATGCCAGGACACTCCTGTCATGTTCCCATCACCATGGGGATGTGGGCCTTCTGCTCTGAGGTCCCAATGTCTGGGTTGCTCACAGTTTCATGATGTGGGCTGTCTGGTGTTAGTTCACTCTGGCCTGGATCCCCTAGCCTCTGTGCTCTGGGCCGCCTGCTGGGAGGTTCCAACTGCTGGATTCCTCACCTTTCTTATTTTTGGGCCCTCTGTTATGAGGCTCCTCCTGACTGCCTCACTCCCAGCCCCTTGGTGATGGGTGTCCTATGGTTTAAAGCCACAGGTTCTGGGTTCCTCACCTTTAGATGTTGTGGCCCTACTCATGTGAGGACACTCCTGCCTGGTTCCAATCCATTTGGTGATGTGGCCCCTCTGCTGCGCGTCTGATCCTGACTGGGTTCGTCACACTTCTCTGAGGTGGGCCCTCTGCTGTGAGGTCATTCGTGCCTGGTTGGCACACATCGCCTTGGCGACGTCAGCCCTCTGGTGGCAGTTGGAGCCTGCTGGGAGCCTCCTTCCCTTGGTGATGAGGGTCCTCTGGCGTCAGGCCCTAACTGCTGGTCGCCCAAAATTTTCTGATACGTTGTCAGTGGTGCGAGGACACTCCTACCAGATTTCCATCCCCATGGGGATGTGGGCCTCCTGCTCTGAGGTCCCAATGGCTGGGTTGCTCAGTTTCATGACATGGGCCCTCTTCTGTGAGTTCACTGTGGCCTGGATCCTATAGCCTCGGTTCTCTGGGCCGCCTGCTGGGAGGTTCCAACTGCTGGATTCCTCACATTTTTATTCTATGGGCCCAGTGTTGTGAGGCTACTCCCGCCTGCCTCACTCCGAGGCCCTTGGTGATGTGGGTCCTCTGGTTTGAGGACACATGTGCTGAGTACCTCACCTTTCGATGATGTGGCCCCACTGGTGTGAAGACACTCCTGCCTGGTTCCCATCCCCTTGGTGATGTGGGCCCTCTGGTGAGAGTCTGATGTTGGCTGGGTTTCTCACCCTTCTGTGAAGTGGGACCTCTGCTGTGAGGTAACTCCTGCCTGGCTTGCTCATGTTGCCTTGGCAATGTGAGCCCTCAGGTGGCAGTTGGAGCCTGCTGGGAATCTCCTCCCCTCAGTTATGAGAGCTCTGGATAAAACACATATGCCCTTTTTTGCCAAGTGCATTATTTTCCAAGTTCTGTCTCTTTTCCTGTGCTTTAAGAGCGAATCCCGTGTACCTTCTGAATCGGTTTCCAGCAATTCTTCCCTGCATCCAAGTCCTCTTCGCAGCCTTACTTCAGTATAATTTTGGATGATAGCTGTCATTTACAACTCCGCAGGTTTGTGAATTACAGTGTCCCTGAGATCCTTTCTTCAACTCGCTTTCTTGTGAGCTGGCCGCAACACCGCAGGATCTCTTCAGGCCCTAGTGTGGTTCCGGCATGGCATGCTGAGCCTTTGGTTAATTCCTCTTCCTGGTGGGAAATGAGAGTTAAATTTGCCCGTCCAGACACCTCCAGCTAGTCTCTCATTGGTTCTCCCTATTCCTGTTCATTTTCCGCAGAAATTGCAAACTGGGCCAAACAGGAGGTTAAAGGCACTGACTCTCCAAGTGGGGAGAGTGTTAGTAAAGCGTCTGGAATGTTGCACCCGAGTACCAGTGGACAAAAACTGAGACACATTTGAACACGTTTCCCGATCACACGGTGGATCATACTCTGGGTTCCACATGCATGTTTTAGCTGAAGGAAGAATCCCTTAAAGCTGGAGAGTTGAGACCCTTGGAATGGGTACCATACAATATGACTTCAAAGGGTCTGCCTTTGCTCACCGAACCTCACCAATCCTATCACTGCTGCGTTTATGCCACTGTACACACGCTTGATTCTCTTTCAGAGACATATAAATCCATAGGTTTTAAGATTCTTACTAGTCAGGTATATTCTTAGGCGTTTAATATTGGGTGTTGAGTCCACTTCGTTGAGCAAGGAGTAGCTCTTGTCTATTACATATTTGGCTTATGGAATGGTATCTGTGCTAATTTCAATCTCTGGTTTTATGCAGCACCCCAACTCACCTTTCCCCTAAAGCAAGCATAAGTTGCTTTTCTACATTTGAGACCCTGTTCTGTTTTGTAATTCAGTTCCTGTGTAGCCACGTTTACATTCCGCATATTAGTGATATCTTATGATGTTTCTTTTTCTGTGTGACTTATTTCCCTTAGAATCATCGTACCTGAATCTACTCATTATTCTGCTATGGGCCTGATGACATAGATTTCATTGCTGAGTGATATTGCATTGTACGTAAGTACCACAACTTCTGTATCCATTTTTTGCTTTCTGTGATATTGAACTTGTACCGTAAACGAGGTTCTTGTAAACAGAGCCGTCCCAAACTTTGGGGTGGCTGTGTCTTTTTGATTTTAATTTCCCTAAGCTATAGGACCATAAGTGGAAGTGCCCTAGGCTCTGTTGCTTTGTTTTTTAGATGTTTCAGGAAACAACATACACTTCTCCAGAGTGGCTGTTGGCAATTTACATCCCGCCCATCAGCATGACAAGGCTCCCAGTTCTCCATGGCCTGTCCTGCCTTTCTGGATTTTACACTTTTTTCAGATGGCCCTTTTGACCGGGGGGCAGTGAGACTTCATTGTAGTGCAGATTTCCTTTGCAAGCTTGCTTGGATGGCCAAAAAGTGCGTATGCATTTTTTCCTGAATATATTCAGGAAAAAACGCATATTCCCTTTTTGGCCAAGTGCATCATTGTGGACGTTCTGCCTCTTTTCCTATGCTTTACATGCAATTCCAGTCTACCTCCTGAAATCGGTTTCCTGCAATTCTGCCCCGCTTTCAAGTCCTCTTGGCAGCCTTACTTCAATATATTTTTTGATGATAGCTGTCATTTATAACTCTGCAGGTTTGTGAATGACAGTGCCCCTGAGCTCCTTTCTTCAACTCGTTTTCTTGTGAGCTGGCCGCAACACCGCAGGTTTGCTTCAGGCCCTAGTGTGGTTCCGGAATGGCACGCTGAGCCTTTGGTTAATTCCTCTTCTTGTTGGGAAATGAGAGGTAAATTTGGCCGTCCAGACACCTCCAGCTAGTCTCTCATTGTTTCTCCCTATTCTTGTTCATCTTCCGCAGAAATTGCAAACTGCGCCAGCAGGAGGTTAAAGGCACTGACTCTCCAAGTGAGGAGAGTATTAGTAAAGCGTCTGGAATGTTCCACCCGAGTACCAGGGGACGAAAACTGAGACACATTTGAACACGTTTCCTGATCACACGGTGGATCATACTCTGGGATCCACATGCATGTTTTAGCTGAAGGAAGAATCCCTTAAACCTGGAGAGTTGAGACCCATGGAATGGGTACCATGCAATATGACTTCAAAGGGTCTGCATTTGCTCACCGAACCTCACCAGTCCTATCACTGCTGTGTTTATGCCGCTGTATACACGCTTGATTCTCTTTTGGAGACATATAAATCCATAGGTTTTAAGATTCTTACTAGTCAGGTATATTCTTAGGCGTTTAATATGGGGTGTTGAGTCCACTTCGTTGAGCAAGGAGTAGCTCTTGTCTATTACATATTTGGCTTATGGAATGGTATCTGTGCTAATTTCAATCTCTGGTTTTATGCAGCACCCCAACTCACCTTTCCCCTTAAGCAAGCATAAGTTGGTTTTCTACATTTGTGACCCTGTTCTGTTTTGTAATGCTGTTTCTGTGTTGCCAAGTTTACATTCCGTGTATTAGTGATATCTTATGATGTTTCTTTTTCTGTGTGACTTATTTCACTTAGAATCATCGTACCTGAATCCACTCCTTATGCTGCTACGGTCCTGATGACATAGATGTCATTGCTGAGTGATATTGCATTGTACGTAAGTACCACAACTTCTTTATCCATTTTTCGCTTTCTGCGATATTGTACTTGTACCGTAAACGAGGTTCTTGTAAACAGAGCCGTCCCAAACTTTGGGGTGGCTGTGTCTTTTTGATTTTAATTTCCCTAAGCTACACGACCATAAGTGGAAGTGCCCTAGGCTCTGTTGCTTTGTTTTTTAGATGTTTCAGGAAACACCATACACTTCTCCAGAGTGGCTGTTGGCAATTTACATCCCGCCCATCAGCATAACAAGGCTCCCAGTTCTCCATGGCCTGTGCTGCCTTTCTGGATTTTACACTTTTTTCAGATGGCCCTTTTGACCCGGGGGCAGTGAGACTTCATCGTAATGAAGATTTCCTTTGCAAGCTTGCTTGCTTGGCCAAAAAGGGCGTATGTGTTTTTTCCTGAATATATTCAGGGAAAAACGCATATGCCCTTTTTGGCCAAGTGCATCATTGTGGACGTTCTGCCTCTTTTCCTATGCTTTACATGCAATTCCAGTCTACCTCCTGAAATCGGTTTCCTGCAATTCTGCGCGCTTTGAAGTCCTCTTGGCAGCCTTACTTCAATATATTTTTGGACGATAGCTGTCATTTATAACTCTGCAGGTTTGTGAATGACAGTGCCCCTGAGTTCCTTTCTTCAACTCGCTTTCTTGTGAGCTGGCCGCAACACCGCAGGATTGCTTCAGGCCCTAGTGTGGTTCCGGCATGGCACGCTGAGCCTTTGGTTAATTCCTCTTCCTGGTGGGAAATGAGAGTTAAATTTGCCCGTCCAGACACCTCCAGCTAGTCTCTCATTGGTTCTCCCTATTCCTGTTCATTTTCAGCAGAATTTGAAAACTGGGCCAAACAGGAGGTTAAAGGCACTGACTCTCCAAGTGGGGAGAGTGTTAGTAAAGCGTCTGGAATGTTGCACCCGAGTACCACGGGACGAAAACTGAGACACATTTGAACACGTTTCCCGATCACACGGTGGATCATACTCTGGGTTCCACATGCATGTTTTAGCTGAAGGAAGAATCCCTTAAACCTGGAGAGTTGAGACCCATGGAATGGGTACCATGCAATATGACTTCAAAGGGTCTGCATTTGCTCACCGAACCTCACCAATCCTATCACTGCTGTGTTTATGCCGCTGTACACACACTTGATTCTCTTTCGGAGACATATAAATCCATAGGTTTTAAGATTCTTACTAGTCAGGTATATACTTAGGCGTTTAATATGGGGTGTTGAGTCCACTTCATTGAGCAAGGAGTAGCTCTTGTCTATTACATATTTGGCTTATGCAACGGTATCTGTGCTAATTTCAATCTCTGGTTTTATGCAGCACCTCAACTCACCTTTCCCCTTAAGCAAGCATAAGTTGGTTTTCTACATTTGAGACCCTGTTTTGTTTTGTAATTCAGTTCCTTTGTAGCCAAGTTTACATTCCGTGTATTAGTGATATCTTATGATGTTTCTTTTTCTGTGTGACTTATTTCACTTAGAATCATCGTACCTGAATCCACTCTTTATGCTGCTACGGGCCTGATGACATAGATTTCATTGCAGAGTGATATTGCATTGTACGTAAGTACCACAACTTCTTTATCCATTTTTTGCTTTCTGCAATATTGAACTTGTACCGTAAACGAGGTTCTTGTAAACAGAGCCGTCCCAAACTTTGGGGTGGCTGTGTCTTTTTGATTTTAATTTCCCTAAGCTATAGGACCATAAGTGGAAGTGCCCTAGGCTCTGTTGCTTTATTTTTTAGATGTTTCAGGAAACACCATACACTTCTCCAGAGTGGCTGTTGGCAATTTACATCCCACCCATCAGCATAACAAGGCTCCCAGTTCTCCATGGCCTGTCCTGCCTTTCTGGATTTTATACTTTTTTCAGATGGCCCTTTTGACCGGGGGGCAGTGACACTTCATTGTAGTACAGATTTCCTTTGCAAGCTTGCTTGGTTGGCCAAAAAGTGCGTATGCGTTTTTTCCTGAGTATATTCAGGAAAAAACGCATACGCCCTTTTTGGCCAAGTGCATCATTGTGGACGTTCTGCCTCTTTTCCAATGCTTTACATGCAATTCTAGTCTACCTCCTGAAATCGGTTTCCTGCAATTCTGCCTCACTTTCAAGTCCTCTTGGCAGCCTTACTTCAACATATTTTTTGACGATAGCTGTCATTTATAACTCTGCATGTTTGTGAATGACAGTGCCCCTGAGCTCCTTTCTTCAACTCGCTTTCTTGTGAGTTGGTTGCAACACCGCAGGATTGCTTCAGGCCCTATTGTGGTTCCGGCATGGCACGCTGCGTCTTTGGTTAATTCCTCTTCCTGGTGGGAAATGAGAGTTAAATTTGCCCGTCCAGACACCTCCAGCTGGTCTCTCAGTGGTTCTCTCTATTCATGTTCATCTTTCTCAGAAATTGCAAACTGGGCCAAACAGGAAGTTAAAGGCACTGAATCTCCAAGTGGGGAGAGTGTTAGTAAAGCGTCTGGAATGTTGCACCCGAGTACCAGGGGACGAAAACTAAGAGACATTTGAACACGTTTCCCGATCACACGGTGGATCATACTCTGGGTTCCACATGCATGTTTTAGCTGAAGGAAGAATCCCTTAAACCTGGAGAGTTGAGACCCATGGAATGGGTACCATGCAATATGACTTCAAAGGGTCTGCATTTGCTCACCGAACCTCACCAATCCTATCACTGCTGCGTTTATGCCGCTGTACACACACTTGATTCTCTTTCGGAGACATATAAATCCATAGGTTTTAAGATTCTTACTAGTCAGGTATATACTTAGGCGTTTAATATGGGGTGTTGAGTCCACTTCATTGAGCAAGGAGTAGCTCTTGTCTATTACATATTTGGCTTATGCAACGGTATCTGTGCTAATTTCAATCTCTGGTTTTATGCAGCACCTCAACTCACCTTTCCCCTTAAGCAAGCATAAGTTGGTTTTCTACATTTGAGACCCTGTTTTGTTTTGTAATTCAGTTCCTTTGTAGCCAAGTTTACATTCCGTGTATTAGTGATATCTTATGATGTTTCTTTTTCTGTGTGACTTATTTCACTTAGAATCATCGTACCTGAATCCACTCTTTATGCTGCTACGGGCCTGATGACATAGATTTCATTGCTGAGTGATATTGCATTGTACGTAAGTACCACAACTTCTTTATCCATTTTTTGCTTTCTGCAATATTGAACTTGTACCGTAAACGAGGTTCTTGTAAACAGAGCCGTCCCAAACTTTGGGGTGGCTGTGTCTTTTTGATTTTAATTTCCCTAAGCTATAGGACCATAAGTGGAAGTGCCCTAGGCTCTGTTGCTTTATTTTTTAGATGTTTCAGGAAACACCATACACTTCTCCAGAGTGGCTGTTGGCAATTTACATCCCACCCATCAGCATAACAAGGCTCCCAGTTCTCCATGGCCTGTCCTGCCTTTCTGGATTTTATACTTTTTTCAGATGGCCCTTTTGACCGGGGGGCAGTGACACTTCATTGTAGTACAGATTTCCTTTGCAAGCTTGCTTGGTTGGCCAAAAAGTGCGTATGCGTTTTTTCCTGAGTATATTCAGGAAAAAACGCATACGCCCTTTTTGGCCAAGTGCATCATTGTGGACGTTCTGCCTCTTTTCCAATGCTTTACATGCAATTCTAGTCTACCTCCTGAAATCGGTTTCCTGCAATTCTGCCTCACTTTCAAGTCCTCTTGGCAGCCTTACTTCAACATATTTTTTGACGATAGCTGTCATTTATAACTCTGCATGTTTGTGAATGACAGTGCCCCTGAGCTCCTTTCTTCAACTCGCTTTCT
The DNA here is from genome assembly GCF_937001465.1 of Orcinus orca. Classification (NCBI taxonomy): domain Eukaryota; kingdom Metazoa; phylum Chordata; class Mammalia; order Artiodactyla; family Delphinidae; genus Orcinus; species Orcinus orca. The sequence continues at coordinate 57,730,249 of NC_064562.1, read as the reverse complement.
TGTGAGTTGGTTGCAACACCGCAGGATTGCTTCAGGCCCTATTGTGGTTCCGGCATGGCACGCTGCGTCTTTGGTTAATTCCTCTTCCTGGTGGGAAATGAGAGTTAAATTTGCCCGTCCAGACACCTCCAGCTGGTCTCTCAGTGGTTCTCTCTATTCATGTTCATCTTTCTCAGAAATTGCAAACTGGGCCAAACAGGAAGTTAAAGGCACTGAATCTCCAAGTGGGGAGAGTGTTAGTAAAGCGTCTGGAATGTTGCACCCGAGTACCAGGGGACGAAAACTAAGAGACATTTGAACACGTTTCCCGATCACACGGTGGATCATACTCTGGGTTCCACATGCATGTTTTAGCTGAAGGAAGAATCCCTTAAACCTGGAGAGTTGAGACCCATGGAATGGGTACCATGCAATATGACTTCAAAGGGTCTGCATTTGCTCACCGAACCTCACCAATCCTATCACTGCTGCGTTTATGCCGCTGTACACACACTTGATTCTCTTTCGGAGACATATAAATCCATAGGTTTTAAGATTCTTACTAGTCAGGTATATACTTAGGCGTTTAATATGGGGTGTTGAGTCCACTTCATTGAGCAAGGAGTAGCTCTTGTCTATTACATATTTGGCTTATGCAACGGTATCTGTGCTAATTTCAATCTCTGGTTTTATGCAGCACCTCAACTCACCTTTCCCCTTAAGCAAGCATAAGTTGGTTTTCTACATTTGAGACCCTGTTTTGTTTTGTAATTCAGTTCCTTTGTAGCCAAGTTTACATTCCGTGTATTAGTGATATCTTATGATGTTTCTTTTTCTGTGTGACTTATTTCACTTAGAATCATCGTACCTGAATCCACTCTTTATGCTGCTACGGGCCTGATGACATAGATTTCATTGCTGAGTGATATTGCATTGTACGTAAGTACCACAACTTCTTTATCCATTTTTTGCTTTCTGCAATATTGAACTTGTACCGTAAACGAGGTTCTTGTAAACAGAGCCGTCCCAAACTTTGGGGTGGCTGTGTCTTTTTGATTTTAATTTCCCTAAGCTATAGGACCATAAGTGGAAGTGCCCTAGGCTCTGTTGCTTTATTTTTTAGATGTTTCAGGAAACACCATACACTTCTCCAGAGTGGCTGTTGGCAATTTACATCCCACCCATCAGCATAACAAGGCTCCCAGTTCTCCATGGCCTGTCCTGCCTTTCTGGATTTTATACTTTTTTCAGATGGCCCTTTTGACCGGGGGGCAGTGACACTTCATTGTAGTACAGATTTCCTTTGCAAGCTTGCTTGGTTGGCCAAAAAGGGCGTATGCGTTTTTTCCTGAATATATTCAGGAAAAAACGCATACGCCCTTTTTGGGCAAGTGCATCATTGTGGACGTTCTGCCTCTTTTCCAATGCTTTACATGCAATTCTAGTCTACCTCCTGAAATCGGTTTCCTGCAATTCTGCCTCACTTTCAAGTCCTCTTGGCAGCCTTACTTCAACATATTTTTTGACGATAGCTGTCATTTATAACTCTGCATGTTTGTGAATGACAGTGCCCCTGAGCTCCTTTCTTCAACTCGCTTTCTTGTGAGTTGGTTGCAACACCGCAGGATTGCTTCAGGCCCTATTGTGGTTCCGGCATGGCACGCTGCGTCTTTGGTTAATTCCTCTTCCTGGTGGGAAATGAGAGTTAAATTTGCCCGTCCAGACACCTCCAGCTGGTCTCTCAGTGGTTCTCCCTATTCATGTTCATCTTTCTCAGAAATTGCAAACTGGGCCAAAAGGAAGTTAAAGGCACTGAATCTCCAAGTGGGGAGAGTGTTAGTAAAGCGTCTGGAATGTTGCACCCGAGTACCAGGGGACGAAAACTAAGAGACATTTGAACACGTTTCCCGATCACACGGTGGATCATACTCTGGGTTCCACATGCATGTTTTAGCTGAAGGAAGAATCCCTTAAACCTGGAGAGTTGAGACCCATGGAATGGGTACCATGCAATATGACTTCAAAGGGTCTGCATTTGCTCACCGAACCTCACCAATCCTATCACTGCTGCGTTTATGCCGCTGTACACACACTTGATTCTCTTTCGGAGACATATAAATCCATAGGTTTTAAGATTCTTACTAGTCAGGTATATACTTAGGCGTTTAATATGGGGTGTTGAGTCCACTTCATTGAGCAAGGAGTAGCTCTTGTCTATTACATATTTGGCTTATGCAACGGTATCTGTGCTAATTTCAATCTCTGGTTTTATGCAGCACCTCAACTCACCTTTCCCCTTAAGCAAGCATAAGTTGGTTTTCTACATTTGAGACCCTGTTTTGTTTTGTAATTCAGTTCCTTTGTAGCCAAGTTTACATTCCGTGTATTAGTGATATCTTATGATGTTTCTTTTTCTGTGTGACTTATTTCACTTAGAATCATCGTACCTGAATCCACTCTTTATGCTGCTACGGGCCTGATGACATAGATTTCATTGCTGAGTGATATTGCATTGTACGTAAGTACCACAACTTCTTTATCCATTTTTCGCTTTCTGTGATATTGAACTTGTACCGTAAACGAGGTTCTTGTAAACAGAGCCGGCCCAAATTTTGGGGTGGCTGTGTCTTTTTGATTTTAATTTCGCTAAGCTATAGGACCATAAGTGGAAGTGCCCTAGGCTCTGTTGCTTTGTTTTTTGGATATTTCAGGAAACACCATACACTTCTCCAGTGTGGTTGTTGGCAATTTACATCCCGCCCATCAGCATAACAAGGCTCCCAGTTCTCCATGGCCTGTCCTGCCTTTCTGGATTTTACAGTTTTCTCAGATGGCCCTTTTGACCGGGGGGCAGTGAGACTTCATTGTAGTGCAGATTTCCTTTGCAAGTTGCTTGTTTGGCCAAAAAGGGCGTATGCGTTTTTTCCTGAATATATTCAGGAAAAAACGCATACGCCCTTTTTGGCCAAGTGCATCATTGTGGACGTTCTGCCTCTTTTCCTATGCTTTAAATGCAATTCCAGTCTACCTCCTGATATCGGTTTCCTGCAATTCTGCCCCGCTTTCAAGTCCTCTTGGCAACCTTACTTCAATATATTTTTGGACGATAGCTGTCATTTATAACTCTGCAGGTTTCTGAACGACAGTGCCCCTGAGCTCCTTTCTTCAACTCCCTTTCTTGTGAGCTGGCCGCAACACCACAGGATTGCTTCAGGCCCTAGTGTGGTTCCCGCATGGCACGCTGAGCCTTTGGTTAATTCCTCTTCCTCGTGGGAAATGAGAGTAAAATTTGCCCGTCCTGACACCTCCAGCTAGTCTCTCATTGGTTCTCCCTATTCCTGTTCATTTTCCGCAGAAATTGCAAACTGGGCCAAACAGGAGGTTAAAGGCACTGACTCTCCAAGTGGGGAGAGTGTTAGTAAAGCGTCTGGAATGTTGCACCCGAGTACCAGAGGACGAAAACTGAGACACATTTGAACACGTTTCCCGATCACACGGTGGATCATACTCTGGGTTCCACATGCATGTTTTAGCTGAAGGAAGAATTTCTTAAGCCTGGAGAGTTGAGACCCATGGAATGGGTGTCAAGCAATATGACTTCAAAGGGTCTGCATTTGCTCACCGAACCTCAACAATCCTATCACTGCTGCGTTATGCTGCTGTACATATGCTTGATTGTCTTTCGGAGACATATAAATCCATAGGTTTTAAGATTCTTACTAGTCAGGTATATTCTTAGGCGTTTAATATGGGGTGTTGAGTCCACTTCGTTGAGCAAGGAGTAGCTCTTGTCTATTACATATTTGGCTTATGGAACGGTATCTGTGCTCATTTCAATCTCTGGTTTTATGCAGCACCCCAACTCACCTTTCCCCTTAAGCAAGCATAAGTTGGTGTTCTACATTTGAGACACTGTTCTGTTTTGTAATTCAGTTCCTGTGTAGCCAAGTTTACATTCTGTGTAGTAGTGATATCTTATGATGTTTCTTTTTCTCTGTGACTTATTTCACTTAGAATCATCGTACCTGAATCCACTCATTATGACGCTACGGGCCTGATGACATAGATTTCATTGCTGAGTGATATTGCATTGTACGTTAGTACCACAACTTCTTTATCCATTTTTCGCTTTCTGCAATATTGAACTTGTACCGTAAACGAGGTTCTTGTAAACAGAGCCGTCCCAAATTTTGGGGTGGCTTTTTCTTTTTGATTTTAATTTCCCTAAGCTATAGGACCATAAGTGGAAGTGCCCTAGGCTCTGTTGCTTTGTTTTTTGGATGTTTCAGGAAACACCATACACTTCTCCAGAGTGGCTGTTGGCAATTTACATCCCGCCCGTCAGCATAACAAGGCTCCCAGTTCTCCATGGCCTGTCTTGCCTTTCTGGATTTTACACTTTTTTCAGATGGCCCTTTTGACCGGGGGGCAGTGAGACTTCATTGTAGTGCAGATTTCCTTTGCAAGCTTGCTTGTTTGGCCAAAAAGGGCGTATGCGTTTTTTCTTGAATATATTCAGGAAAAAACGCATACGCCCTTTTTGGCCAAGTGCATCATTGTGGACGTTCTGCCTCTTATCCTATGCTTTACATGCAATTCCAGTCTATCTCCTGAAATCAGTTTCCTGCAATTCTGCCCCGCTTTCAAGTCCTCTTGGCAGCCTTACTTCAATATATTTTTGGACGATAGCTGTCATTTATAACTCTGCAGGTTTGTGAATTACAGTGCCCCTGAGCTCCTTTCTTCAACTCGCTTCCTTGTGAGCTGGCCGCAACACCGCAGGATTCATTCAGGCCCAATGTGGTTCCGGCACGGCCCACTGAGCCTTTGGTTAATTCCTCTTCCTGGTGGGAAATGAGAGTTAAAAATGCCCGTCCAGACACCTCCAGCTAGTCTCTCATTGGTTCTCCCTATTCCTGTTCATCTTCCACAGAAATTGCAATATGGACCAAACAGGAGGTTAAAGGCACTGACTCTCCAAGTGGGGAGAGTGTTAGTAAAGCGTCTGGAATGTTGCACCCGAGTACCAGGGGACGAAAACTGAGACACATTTGAACACGTTTGCCGATCACACGCTGGATCATACTCTGGGTTCCACATGCATGTTTTAGCTGAAGGAAGAATCCCTTAAACCTGGAGAGTTGAGACCCATGGAATGGGTACTATGCAATATGACTTCAAAAGGTCTGCATTTGCTCACCGAAACTCACCAATCCTATCAATGCTGCGTTTATGCCGCTGTACATACGCTTGATTCTCTTTCGGAGACATATAAATCCATAGGTTTTAAGATTCTTACTAGTCAGGTGTATTCTTAGGCGTTTAATATGGGGTGTTGATTCCACTTCATTGAGCAAGGAGTAGCTCTTGTCTATTTCATATTTGGCTTATGGAACGGTATCTGTGCTAATTTCAATCTCTGGTTTTATGCAGCACCCCAACTCACCTTTCCCCCTAAGCAAGCATAAGTTGGTTTTCTACATTTGAGTCCCTGTTCTGTTTTGTAATTCAGTTCCTGTTTAGCCAAGTTTACATTCCGTGTAGTAGTGATATCTTATGATGTTTCTTTTTCTGTGTGACTTATTTCACTTAGAAACATCGTACCTGAATCCACTCATTATGCTGCTATGGGCCTGATGACATAGATTTCCCTGCTGAGTGATATTGCATTGTACGTAAGTACCACAACTTCTTTATCCATTTTTTGCTTTCTGTGATATTGAACTTGTACCGTAAACGAGGTTCTTGCAAACAGAGCTGTCCCAAACTTTGGGGTGGCTGTGTCTTTTTGATTTAAATTTCCCTAAGCTATAGGACCATAAGTGGAAGTGCCCTAGGCTCTGTTGCTTTGTTTTTTAGATGTTTCAGGAAACACCATACACTTCTCCAGGGTGGCTTTTGGCAATTTACATCCCGACCATCAGCATAACAAGGCTCCCAGTTCTCCATGGCCTGTCCTGCCTTTCTGGATTTTACACTTTTTTCAGATGGCCCTTTTGACCCCGGAGCAGTGAGACTTTATTGTATTGCAGATTTCCTTTTCAAGCTTGCTTGGTTGGCCTAAAAGTGCGTATGCGTTTTTTCCTGAATATATTCAGGAAAAAACGCATACGCCCTTTTTGGCCAAGTGCATCATTGTGGACGTTCTGCCTCTTTTCCTATGCTTTAAATGCAATTCCAGTCTACCTCCTGAAATCGTTTTCCTGCAATTCTGCCCCGCTTTCAAGTCCTCTTGGCAGCCTTACTTCAATATATTTTTGGACGATAGCTGTCATTTATAACTCTGCAGGTTTGTGAATTACAGTGCCCCTGAGCTCCTTTCTTCAACTCGCTTTCTTGTGAGCTGGCTGCAACACCGCAGGATTGATTCAGGCCCTAGTGTGGTTCCGGCACGGCACGCTGAGCCTTTGGTTAATTCCTCTTCCTGGTGGGAAATGAGAGTTAAATTTGCCCGTCCAGACACCTCCAGCTAGTCTCTCATTGGTTCTCCCTATTCCCGATCATTTTACGCAGAAATTGCAAACTGGGCCAAACAGGAGTTTAAAGGCACTGACTCTCCAAGTGGGGAGAGTGTTAGTAAAGCGTCTGGAACGTTGCACCCGAGTACCAGGGGACGAAACCTGAGACATATTTGAACACGTTTCCCGATCACATGGTGGATCATAATCTGGGTTCCACATGCATGTTTTAGCTGAAGGAAGAATCCCTTAAACCTGGAGAGTTGAGACCCATGAAATGGGTACCATGCAATATGACTTCAAAAGGTCTCCATTTGCTCACCGAAACTCACCAGTCCTATCAATGCTGCATTTATGCTGCTGTACATATGCTTCATTCTCTTTCGGAGACATATAAATCCATAGGTTTTAAGATTCTTACTAGTCAGGTATATTCTTAGGCCTTTAATATGGGGTGTTGTGTCCTCTTCGATGAGCAAGGAGTAGCTCTTGTCTATTACATATATGGCTTATGGAACGGTATCTGTGCTAATTTCAATCTCTGGTTTTATGCAGCACCCCAACTCACCTTTCCCCTTAAGCAAGCATAAGTTGGTTTTCTACATTTGAGACCCTGTTCTGTTTTGTAATTCAGTTCCTGTGTAGCCAAGTTTCCATTCCGTGTAGTAGTGATATCTTATGATGTTTCTTTTTCTGTGTGACTTATTTCACTTAGAATCATCATACCTGAATCCACTCATTATTCTGTTACGGGCCTGATGACATAGATTTAATTGCTGAGAGATATTGCATTGTACATAAGTACCACATCTTGTTTATCCATTTTTCGCTCTCTGCGATATTGAACTTCTATCGTAAATGAGGTTCTTGTAAACAGAGCCGTCCCAAATTTTGGGGTGGCTGTGTCTTTTTGATTTTAATTTCCCTAAGCTATAGGACCATAAGTGGAAGTGCCCTAGGCTCTGTTGCTTTGTTTTTTAGATGTTTCAGGAAACACCATACACTTCTCCAGAGTGGCTGTTGGCAATTTACATCCCGCCCATCAGCATAACCATGCTACCAGTTCTCCATGGCCTGTCCTGACTCTCTGGATTTTACACTTTTTTCAGATGGCCCTTTTAACTGGGGGGCAGTGAGACTTCATTGTAGTGCAGATTTCCTTTGCAAGCTTGCTTGGTTGGCCAAAAAGGGCGTATGCGTTTTTTCCTGAATATATTCAGGAAAAAACGCATATGCTCTTTTTGGCCAAGTGCATCATTGAGGACGTTCTGCCTCTTTTCCTATGCTTTAAATGCAATTCCAGTCTACCTCCTGAAATCGGTTTCCTGCAATTCTGCCCCGCTTTCAAGTCCTCTTGGCAGCCTTACTTCAATATATTTTTGGACGATAGCTGTCATTTATAACTCTACAGGTTTGTGAATGACAGTGCCCCTGAACTCCTTTCTTCAACTCACTTTCTTGTGAGTTGGCCGCAACACTGCAGGATTGCTTCAGGCCCTAGTTTGGTTCCGGCAAGGCACGCTGAGCCTTTGGTTAATTCCTCTTCCTGGTGGGAAATGAGAGTTAAATTTGCCCATCCAAACACCTCCAGCTAGTCTCTCATTGGTTCTCCCTATTCCTGTTCATCTTCCGCAGAAATTGCAAACTGGGCCAAACAGGAGGTTAAAGGCACTGACTCTCCAAGTGGGGAGAGTGTTAGTAAAGCGTCTGGAATTTTGCACCCAAGTACCAGGGAATGAAAACTGAGACACATTTGAACACGTTTCCCGATCAAATGGTGGATCATACTCTGGGTTCCACATGCATGTTTTAGCTGAAGGAAGAATCCCTTAAACCTGGAGAGTTGAGACCGTTGGAATGGGTACCATGCAATATGACTTCAAAGGGTCTGCATTTGCTCACCAAACCTCACCAATCCTATCACCGCTGCGTTTATGCCGCTAAACAAATTCTTGATTCTCTTTTGGAGACATATAAATCCATAGGTTTTAAGATTTTTACTAATAACGTATATTCTTAGGCGTTTAATATGAGGTGTTGAGCCCATTTCCTTTAGCAAGTTGTAGCTCTTGTCTATTACTTATTTGGCTTATGGAACGGTATGTGTGCTAATTTCAATCTCTGGTTTTATGCAGCACCGCAACTCACCTTTCCCTTTAAGCAAGCGTAAGTTGGTTTTCTATACTTGAGACCCTCTTCTGTTTTGTAATTCAGTTCCTGTGTAGCCAAGTTTACATTCCGTGTAGTAGTGATATCTTATGATGTTTCTTTTTCTGTGTGACTTATTTCACTTAGAATCATCGTACCTGAATCCACTCATTATGCTGCTACGGGCCTGATGACATAGATTTCATTGCTGAGTGATATTGCATTGTACGTAAGTACCACAACTTCTTTATCCATTTTTCGCTTTCTGCGATATTGAACTTGTACCGTAAATGAGGTTCTTGTAAACAGAGCCGTCCCAAACTTTGGGGTGGCTGTGTCTTTTTGATTTTAATTTCCCTAAGCTATAGGACCATAAGTGGAAGTGCCCTAGGCTCTGTTGCTTTGTTTTGTAGATGTTTTAGGAAACACCATACACTTCTCCAGAGTAGCTGTTGGCAATTTACATCCCGCCCATCAGCATAACAAGGCTCCCAGTTCTCCATGGCCTGTCCTGCCTTTCTGGATTTTACACTTTTTTCCGATGGCCCTTTTGACCGGGGGGCAGTGAGACTTCATTGTAGTGCAGATTTCCTTTGCAAGCTTGCTTGGTTGGCCAAAAAGGGCGTATGCGTTTTTTCCTGAATATATTCAGGAAAAAACGCATACGCCCTTTTTGGCCAAGTGCATCATTGTGGACGTTCTGCCTCTTTTCCTATGCTTTAAATGCAATTCCAGTCTACCTCCTGAAATCGGTTTCCTGCAATTCTGCCCCGCTTCCGAGTCCTCTTGGCAGCCTTACTTCAATATATTTTTGGACGATAGCTGTCATTTATAACTCTGCAGGTTTGTGAATTACAGAGCCCCTGAGCTCCTTTCTTCAACTCGCTTTCTTGTGGGCTGGCCGCAAACCCACAAGACTGCTTTAGGCCCTAATCTGCTTCTGGCAGGGCACGCTGAGCCTTTGGTTAATTCCTCTTCCTGGTGGGAAATGAGTGTTAAATATGCCCCTCCGGACACCTACCTCACTCTCAACCCCTTGGTGATGTGGGTCCTCTGGTTTGTGGCCACCTTTGCTGGGTTCCTCACCTTTCGATGATGTGGCCCCACTAGTGTGAGGACACTCCTGCCTGGTTCTCATCCACGTGGTTATGTGGACCCCCTGGTGAGAGTCTGTTCCTGGCTGTGTTCCTCACCCTTCTGTGAGGGAGACCCTGTGCTGATAGGTCACTCCTACATGGCTGGCACACATTGCCTTGGTGAAGTCAGCCGTGTGGTGGCAGTTGGAGCATGCTGGGAATCTCCTCCCACCAGTGATGAGGGCCCTCTTGGCTCAGGCCCTAACTGCTGGGCTCACCAACTTTTCTTGGTGAGCCCAATGATGCTTGGGCACTCCTCTTAGGATCCCATCTCCATGGGGATGTGGGCCTTCTGCTCTGAGGTTCCAACGGCTGGGTTGTTCACATTTTCATGATGTGGGCTCTCTGGTGTTAGTTCACAGAGGCCTGGATCCCATAGCCTCTGTGCTGTTGGCCGCCTGCTGGGAGGTTCCAACTGCTGGATTCCTCACTTTTTTAATTTTTTGGGCCCTCTGTTGTGAGGATCCTCCTGCCTGCCTCACTCCCAGCCCCTTCGTGATGTGTGTCGTCTGGTTTGAGGTCACATGTGTTGGGTTCCTCTCCTTTTGATGATGTGGGACCAATGGTCTTAGGAGACTCCTGCCTGGTTCACATCCCCTTGGTGATGTGGGCCCTCTGTTGAGAGTCTGATCCTGGCTGGGTTCCTCACCCATCTGTGAGGTGGGCCGTCTGCTGTGAGGTCACTCCTGCCTGGCTTGCTCACCTCGCCTTGTGGACATGAGCCCTCTGGTGGCACTTGGAGCCTGCTGGGAGCCTCCTCCCCTCGGTGATGAGGGCCCTCTGGCGTCAGGCCCTAACTGCTGGGCTCCCCACATTTTGTGATGTGTGCCCAGTGGTGCGAGGACACTCCATCCAGGTTCACATCCCCATTGGGATGTGGGCCTTCTGCTCTGAGGTCCCAACGCCTGGGTTGCTCACAGTTTCATGATGTGGGCTCTCTGGTGTTAGTTCACTCCTGGCCTGCATCCCATAACTTCTGTGCTCTCGGTCGCCTGCTGGGAGGTCCCAACTGCTGGATTCCTCACCTTTCTTATTCTTCGGGCCCTCTGTTTTTAGGCTACTCCTGCCTGCCTCACTCCCATTCTCTTTGTGATATGTGTCCTCTGATTTGAGGCCACATGTGCTGGGTTCCGCACCTTTCGATGATGTGGCCCCACTGGAGGGAAGACAGTCCTGACTGGTTCCCATCCCCTTGCTGATGTGGACCCTCAGGTGAGAGTCTGATGCTGGCTGGGTTCCTCACCCTTCTGTGAGGTGGGCCCTCTGCTGTGAGGTCAATCATGCCTCTCTGGCACACGTCACCTTGGCGACATGGGCCCTCTGGTGGCAGTTGGAGTGTGCTGGGGTCCTCCTCCCCTCGGTGATGAGGGCCCTCTTGCCTTAGGCCATAACTGCTGGGCTCCCCACATTATCTGATGTGCACCAAGTGAGTGAGGACACTCTTGCCATGTTCCCATCCCCATGGGGATATGGGCCTTCTGCTCTGAGGTCAAAACGGCTGCCTTGCTCACAGTACTATGATGTGGGCCCTCTGCTGTGAGTTCACTCCGGCAAGGATCCCTTATCATCGGTGCACTGAGCCGCCTGCTGGGAGGTTCCAACTGCTGGATTCCTCAACTTTTTTATTCTATGTGCCCTCTGTTGTGAGGCTCCTCCTGCCTGCCTCACTGCCAGCCCCTTGGTGATGACTGTCCTATTGCTTGAGGCCACATGTGCTGCGTTCCTCACCTTTCGATGATGTGGCCCCACTCGTGTGAGGACACTCCTGCCTGGTTCCCATCCCCTTGGTGAGGTGGGCCCTCTGGCGAGAGTCTAATCCTGGCTGGGTTCCTCAACGTTCTGTGAGGTAGGCCCTCTGCTGTGAGGTCACTCCTGCCTGGCTGGCACACGTCACCTTGGAGACGTGAGCCCTCTGGTGGCAGTTGGAGCGTGCAGGGTGCCTCCTCCTCTCGGTGATGACGGCCCTCTGGCGTCAGGCCCTAAATGGTGGGCTCCCCACATTTTCTGATGTGCGCCCAGTGGTGCGAGGACACTCCAGCCAGGTTCCCATTCCCATGGGGATGTGGGCCTTCTGCGCTGAGGTCCCAACGCCTGGGTTGCTCACAGTTTTATGATGTGGGCCCTCTGCTGTGAGTTCACTGCGGCCTGGATTCCATAGCCTCGGTGTTCTGGGCCGCCTGCTGGAAGGTCTAAATGCTGGAATCCTCACGTTTTTTATATTATGTGCCCTGTGTTGTGAGGCTACTCCTGCCTGCCTCACTCCAAGGCCCTTGGTGATGTGGGTCCTCTGGTTTGAGGACACATGTGCTGGGTTCCTCACCTTAAGATGATGAGGCCCCACTGGTGTGAGGATAAACCTGACTGGTTCCCATCCCCTTTGTGATGTGGGTCCTCTGGTGAGAGTCTGATCCTGGCTGGGTTCCTCACCCATCTGTGAGGTGGGCCCTCTACTATCAGGTAACTCTTGCCTGGCTTGCTCACCTCGCCTTGTTCACATGAGCCCTCTGGTGGCACTTGGACCCTGCTGGGAGCCTCCTCACCTCTGTGATGAGGGCCCTCTGACATCAGGCCCTAACTGCTGGGCTCCCCAAGTTTTCTTAGTGAGCCCAGTGATGCTCGGGCACTCCTCTTAGGTTCCCATCTCCATGGGGATGTGGACCTTCTGCTCTGAGGTTCCAACGGCTGGGTTGATCACAATTTCATGATGTGGGCTCTGTGGTGTTAGTTCACTGTGGCCTGGATCCCATAGCCTCTGTGCTCTTGGCCACCTGCTGGGAGGTTCCAACTGCTGGATTCCTCACTTTTTTAATTTTTTAGGCCCTCTGTTGTGAGGATCCTCCTGCCTGCCTCACTCCCAGCCCCTTCGTGATGTGTGTCGTCTGGTTTGAGGCCACATGTGCTGGGTTCCTCACCTTTCGATGATGTGGGACCAATGGTCTTAGGAGACTCCTGCCTGGTTCACATCCCCTTGGTGATGTGGGCCCTCTGTTGAGAGTTTGATCCTGGCTGGGTTCCTCACCCTTCTGTGAGGTGGGCCGTCTGCTGTGAGGTCACTCCTGCCTGGCTTGCTCACCTCGCCTTGTGGACATGAGCCCTCTGGTGGCACTTGGAGCCTGCTGGGAGCCTCCTCCCCTCGGTGATGAGGGCCCTCTGGCGTCAGGCCCTAACTGCTGGGCTCCCCACATTTTGTGATGTGTGCCCAGTGGTTCGAGGACACTCTAGCCAGGTTCACATCCCCATTGGGATGTGGGCCTTCTGCTATGAGGTCCCAACGGCTGGGTTGTTCACAGTTTCATGATGTGGGCTCTCTGCTGTTAGTTCACTCTGGCCTGGATGCCATAGCCTCTGTGCTCTGGGCTGCCTGCTGGGAGGTTCCAACTGCTTGATTCCTCAACTTTTGTATTCTATGGGTCCTGTGTTGTGATGCTCCTCCTGCCTGCCTCACTCGCAACCCCTTCGTGATGTGGGTCCTCTGGTTTGAGGCCACATGTGCTGGGTTCCGCAACTTTCAATGATGTGGCCCCACTGGTGTGAGGACACTCCTGCCTGGTTCCCATCCCCTTGGTGTTGTGGGCCCTCTGGCGAGAGTCTCATCCTGCCTCGGTTCCTCACCTTTCTGTGAGATAGGCCCTCTGCTGTGAGTTCAAGCCTGCCTGACTTGCACACATCACCTTGGCGACGTGGGCCCTCTGTTGGCACATGGAACCTGCTGGGAGACTCCTGCCCTCGGTGATGACGGCCGTCTAGAATCAGGCCCTAACTGCTGGGCTCCCCACGTTTTCTGATGTGAGCCCAGTGATGCCAGGACACTCCTGTCAGGTTCCCATCCCCATGGGGTTGTGGGTTTTCTGCTCTGAGGTCCCAACGCCTGGGTTGCTCACAGTTTCATGATGTGGGCTCTCTGGTGTTAGTTCACTGCTGCCTGCATCCCATAGCTTCTGTGCTCTCGGCCACCTGCTGGGAGGTTCCAAATGCTGGATTCCTCACCTTTTTTATTCTTTGGGCCGTCTGTTTTTAGGCTACTCCTACCTGCCTAACTCCCATCCCCTTTGTGATGTATGTTCTCTGATATGAGGCCGCATGTGCTGGGTTCCTCACCTTTTGATGATGTGGCCCCACTGGTGGGAGGACAGTCCTGACTGGTTCCCATCCCCTTGGTGTTGTGAGACCTCTGGCGAGAGTCTCATCCTGCCTCGGTTCCTCACCCTTCTGTGAGATACGCCCTCTGCTGTGAGGTCACTACTGCCTGGCTGGCGCATGCCACCTTGTAGACGTGGGCCCTCTGTTGGCAGTTGGAACCTGCTGGGAGTCTCCTCCCCTCAGTTATGAGGGCCCCCTGGCGTCAGGCCCTAACTGCTGGGCTCCTAACATTTTCTGATATGTGCTAAGTGGTGCGAGGCCACTCCTGCCAGGTTCCCATCCCAATGCGCATGTGGGTCTTCTGTTCTGAGGTCCCAACGGCTGGGCTGCTCACAGGTTCATGATGTGGGCCCTCTGCTGTGAGTTCACTGCAGCCTGGATTCCATAGCCTCGGTGCTCTGGGTCACTTGCTGGGAGGTTCCAACTGCTGGATTCCTCAACTTTTATATTCTATGGACCCTGTGTTGTGAGGCTGGTCCTGCCAGCCTAATTCTGAACCCCTTGGTGATGTGGTTCCTCTGGTTTGAGGCTACATGTGCTGGGATCCTCACCTTACGATGATGTTGTCCCACTGGTGTGGGGACACTCCTGCCTGGTTCCCATCCCCTTGGTGATGTGGGTCCTCTGGTGCGAGTCTGATCCTGACTGAGTTCCTCACACTTCTCTGAGGTGGGCTCTCTGCTGTGAGGTCATTCGTGCCTGGTTAGCACACATCGCCTTGGCGACGTCAGCCCTCTGGTGGCAGTTGGAGCCTGCTTGGAGCCTCCTTCCCTTGGTGATGAGGGTCCTCTGGTGTCAGGCCCTAACTGCTGGTCTCCCAAAATTTTCTGATACGTTCTCAGTGGTGCGAGGACACACCTACCAGATTTCCATCCCCATGGGGATGTGGGCCTCATGCTCTGAGGTCCCAATGGCTGGGTTGCTCAGTTTCATGACATGGGCCCTCTTCTGTGAGTTCACTTTGGCCTGGATCCCATAGCCTCGGTGCTCTGGGCCGCCTGCTGGGAGGTTCCAACTGCTGGATTCCTCACTTTTTTATTCTATGGGCCCAGTGTTGTGAAGCTACTCCTGCCTGCCTCACTCCGAGGCCCTTGGTGATGTGGGTCCTCTGGTTTGAGGACACATGTGCTGAGTACCTCACCTTTCGATGATGTGGCCCCACTGGTGTGAAGACACTCCTGCCTGGTTCCCATTCCCTTGGTGATGTGGGCCCTCTGGTGAGAGTCTGATGTTGGCTGGGTTTCTCACCCTTCTGTGAGGTGGGACCTCTGCTGTGAGGTAACTCCTGCCTGGCTTGCTTACGTTGCCTAGGCAACATGAGCCCTCAGGTGGCAGTTGGAGCCTGCAGGGAATCTCCTCCCCTCAGTTATGAGAGCTCTGGATAAAACACATATGCACTTTTTTGCCAAGTGCATTATTTTCCAAGTTCTGTCTCTTTTCCTATGCTTTAAGAGCGACTCCCGTGTACCTTCTGAAATCGGTTTCCTGCAATTCTGCCCCGCTTTCAAGTCCTCTTGGCAGCGTTACTTCAATATATTGTTGGACCATAGCTGTCATTTATAACTCTGCAGGTTTGTGAATGACAGTGTCCCTGAGCTCCTTTCTTCAACTCGCTTTCGGTGAGTTGGCCGCAACACCACAGGATTGCTTCAGGCCCTAGTGTGGTTCCGGCACGGCATGCTGAGCCTTTGGTTAATTCCTCTTCCTGGTGGGAAATGAGAGTTAAATTTGCCCGTCCAGACACCTCCAGCTAGTCTCTCATTTGTTCTCCCTATTCCTCTTCATTTTCCGCAGAAATTCCAAACTGGGCCAAACAGAAGGTTAAAGGCACTGACTCTCCAAGAAGGGAGAGTGTTCGTAAAGCGTCTGGAATGTTGCACCCGAGTACAAGGGGACGAAAACTGAGACACATTTGAACACGTTTCCAGATCACACGGTGGATCATAGTCTGGATTCCACATGCATGTTTTAGCTGAAGGAAGAATCCCTTAAACCTGGAGAGTTGAGACCCATGGAATGGGTACCATGCAATATGACTTCAAAGGGTCTGCATTTGCTCACCGAACCTCACCAATCCTATAACTGCTGTGTTTATGCCGCTGTACACACGCTTGATTCTCTTTCGGAGACATATAAATCCATAGGTGTTAAGATTCTTACTAGTCAGGTATATTCTTAGGCGTTTAATATGGCATGTTGTGTCCACTTCGATGAGCAAGGAGTAGCTCTTGTCTATTACATATTTGGCTTATGGAACGGTATCTGTGCTAATTTCAATCTCTGGTTTTATGCAGCACCCCAACTCACCTTTCCCCTTAAGCAAGCATTAGTTGGTTTTCCACATTTGAGACCCTGTTCTCTTTTGTAGTTCAGGTCCTGTGTAGCCAAGTTTACATTCCGTGTAGTAGTGATATCTTATGATGTTTCGTTTTCTGTGTGACTTATTTCACTTAGAATCATCGTACCTGAATCCACTCATTATGCTGCTACGGGCCTGATGACATAGATTTCATTGCTGAGTGATATTGCATTGTACGTAAGTACCACAACTTCTTTATCCATTTTTCGCTTTCTGCGATATTGAACTTGTACCGTAAACGAGGTTCTTGTAAACAGAGCCATCCCAAACTTTTGGGTCCCTGTGTCTTTTTGATTTAAATTTCCCTAAGCTATAGGACCATAAGTGGAAGTGCCCTAGGCTCTGTTGCTTTGTTTTTTAGATGTTTCAGGAAACACCATACACTTCTCCAGAGTGGCTGTTGGCAATTTACATCCCGCCCATCAGCATAACAAGGCTCCCAGTTCTCCATGGCCTGTCCTGCCTTTCTGGATTTTACACTTTTTTCAGATGGCCCTTTTGACCGGGGGGCAGTGAGACTTCATTGTAGTGCAGATTTCCTTTGCAAGCTTGCTTGGTTGGCCAAAAAGGGCGTATGCGTTTTTTCTTGAATATATTAAGGAAAAAATGCATACGCCCTTTTTGACCAAGTGCATCATTGCCGACATTCTGCCTCTTTTCCTATGCTTTACATGCAATTCCAGTCTACCTCCTGAAATCGGTTTCCTGCAATTCTGCCCCGCTTTCAAGTCCTCTTGGCAGCCTTACTTCAATGTATTTTTGGACGATAGCTGTCATTTATAACTCTGCATGTTTGTGAATTACAGTGCCCCTGAGCTCATTTCTTCAACTCGCTTTCTTGTGAGCTTGCTGCAACACCGCAGGATTGCTTCAGGCCCTAGTGATGTTCCGTTATGGCACGCTGAGCCTTTGGTTAATTCCTCTTCCTGGTGGGAAATGAGAGTTAAATTTGCCCGTCAAGACACCTCCAGCTAGTCTCTCATGGGTTCTCCCTATTCCTGTTCATCTTACGCAGAAATTGAAAACTTGGCCAAACAGGAGTTTAAAGGCACTGACTCTCCAAGTGGTGAGAGTGTTAGTAAAGCGTCTGGAATGTTGAACCGGAGTACCAGGGGAAGAAAACTGAGACACATTTGAACACGTTTCCTGATCAAACGTGGATCATACTCTGGGTTCCACATGCATGTTTTAGCAGAAGGAAGAATCCCTTAAACCTGGAGAGTTGAGACCCATGGAATGGGTACCATGCAATATGACTTCAAAGGGTCTGCATTTGCTCACTGATCCTCACCAATCCTATCACTGCAGCGTTTATGCCGCTGTACACACGCTTGATTCTCTTTCGGAGACATAGAAATCCATAGGTTTTAAGATTCTTACTAGTCAGGTATATTCTTAGGCGTTTAACATGGGGTGTTGAGTCCACTTCGTTGAGCAAGGAGTAGCTCTTGTCTATTACATATTTGGCTTATGGAACGGTATGTGTGCTAATTTCAATCTCTGGTTTTATGCAGCACTCCAACTCACCTTTCCCCTTAAGCAACCATAAGTTGGTTTTCTACATTTGAGACCCTATTGTGTTTTGTAATTCATGTTCTGTGTAGCCAAGTTTAAATTCCGAGTAGTAGTGATATCTTATGATGTTTCTTTTTCTGTGTGACTTATTTCACTTAGAATTATCGTACCTGAATCCACTCATTATGCTGCTATGGGCCTGTTGTTATAGAATTCATGGCTGAGAGATATTGCATTGTACGTAAGTACCACAACTTCTTTATCCATTTTTCGCTTTCTGTGATACTGAACTTGTATCGTAAACGAGGTTGTTGTAAACAGAGCCGTCCCAAACTTTAGGGTGGCTGTGTCTTTTTGATTTTAATTTCCCTAAGCTATAGGACCATAAGTGCAAGTGCCCTAGGCTCTGTTGCTTTGTTTTTTAGATGTTTCAGGAAACACCATACACTTCTCCAGAGTGGCTGTTGGCAATTTACATCCCGCCCATCAGCATAACAAGGCTCCCAGTTCTCCATGGCCTGTCCTGCCTTTCTGGATTTTACACTTTTTTCAGATGGCCCTTTTGACCGGGGGGCAGTGAGACATCATTGTAGTGCAGATTTCCTTTGCAAGCTTGCTTGGTTGGCCATAAAGGGCGTATGCGTTTTTTCTTGAATATATTAAGGAAAAAACGCATACGCACTTTTTGGCCAAGTGCATCATTGTGGACATTCTGCCTCTTTTCCTATGCTTTAAATGCAATTCCAGTCTACCTCCTGAAATCGGTTTCCTGCAATTCTGCACCACTTTCAAGTCCTCTTGGCAGCCTTACTTCAATATATTTTAGGATGATAGCTGTCATTTATAACTCTGCAGGTTTGTGAATGACAGTGACCCTCATCTCCTTTCTTCAACGTGGTTTCTTGTGAGCTGGCCGCAACACCACATGATTGTTTCAGGCCCTAGTGTGGTTCCGGCACAGCACGCTGAGCCTTTGGTTAATTCCTCTTCCTGGTGGGAAATGAGAGTTAAATTTGCCCGTCCAGACACCTCCAGCTAATCTCTCATTGGTTCTCCGTATTCCTGTTCATCTTCCGCAGAAATTGCAAACTGTGCCAACAGGAGGTTAAAGGCACTGACTCTCCAAGTGGGGAGAGTGATAGTAAAGCGTCTGGAATGTTGCACCTGAGTACCAGGGGACGAAAACTGAGACACATTTGAACACGTTTCCCAATCCCACGGTGGATCCTACTCTGGGTTCCACATGCATGTTTTAGCTGAAGGAAGAATCCCTTAAACCTGGAGAGTTGAGACCCATGGAATGGGTACCATGCAATATGACTTCAAAGGTTCTGCATTTGCTCACCGAACCTCACCAATCCTATCACTGCTGCGTTTGTGCCGCTGTACACATGCTTGATTCTCTTTCGGAGACATATAAATCCATAGGTTTTAAGATTCTTACTAGTCAGGTATATTCTTAGGCATTTAATATGGGGTGTTGAGTCCACTTCGATGAGCAAGGAGTAGCTCTTGTCTATTACATATTTGGCTTATGGAACGGTATCTGTGCTAATTTCAATCTCTGGTTTTATGCAACACCCCAACTCACCTTTCCCCTTAAGCAAGCATAAGTTGCTTTTCTACATTTGAGACCCTGTTCTGTTTTGTAATTCAGTTCCTGTGTAGCCAAGTTTACATTCCGAGTATTAGTGATATGTTATGATGTTTCTTTTTCTGGTTAACTTATTTCACTTAGGATCATCGTACCTGAATCCACTCATTATGCTGCTACGGGCCTGATGACATAGATTTCATTGCTGAGTTATATTGCATTGTACGTAAGTACCACAACTTCTTTATCCATTTTTTCCTTTCTGTTATATTGAACTTGTACCGTAAACGAGGTTCTTGTAAACAGAGCCATCCCAAACTTTTGGGTCCCTGTGTCTTTTTGATTTAAATTTCCCTAGGCTATAGGACCATAAGTGGAAGTGCCCTAGGCTCTGTTGCTTTGTTTTGTAGATGTTTCAGGAAACACCATACACTTCTCCAGAGTGGCTGTTGGCAATTTACATCCCGCCCATCAGCATAACAAGGCTCCCAGTTCTCCATGGCCTGTCCTGCCTTTCTGGATTTTACACTTTTTTCAGATGGCCCTTTTGACCGGGGGGCAGTGAGACTTCATTGTAGTGCAGATTTCCTTTGCACGCTTGCTTGGTTGGCCAAAAAGTCCGTATGCGTTTTTTCCTGAATATATTCAGGAAAAAACGCATACGCCATTTTTGGCCAAGTGCATCATTGTGGACGTTCTGCCTCTTTTCCTATTCTTTACATGCAACTCCAGTCTACCTCCTGAAATCGGTTTCCTGCAATTCTGCCCCACTTTCAAGTGCTCTTGGCAGCCTTAGTTCAATATATTTTTGGATGATAGCTGTCATTTATAACTCTGCAGGTTTGTGAATTACAGTGCCCCTGAGCTCCTTTCTTCAACTCACTTTCTTGTCAGCTGGCTGCAACACCGCAGGATTGCTTCAGGCCCTAGTGTTGTTCCGGCATGGCATGCTGAGCCTTTGGTTAATTCCTCTTCCTGGTGGGAAATGGGAGTTAAATTTGCCCGTCCAGACACCTCCAGCTAGTCTCTCATTGGTTCTCCCTATTCCTGTTCATTTTCCGTAGAAATTGCAAACTGGGCCAAACAGGAGGTTAAAGGCACTGACTCTCCAAGTGGGGAGAGTGTTAGTAAAGCGTCTGGAATGTTGCACCCGAGTACCAGGGGACGAAAACTGAGACACATTTGAACATGTTTCCCAATCACACGGTGGATCATAATCTGGGTTCCACATGCATGTTTTAGCTGAAGGAAGAATCCCTTAAACCTGGAGAGTTGAGACCCATGGAATGTGTACCATGCAATATGACTTCCAAGGGTCTGCATTTTCTCACCGAACCTCACCAATCCTATCACTGCTGCGTTTATGCCGCTGTACACACCCTTCATTCTCTTTCGGAGACATATAAATCCATAGGTTTTAAGATTCTTACTAGTCAGGTATATTCTTAGGCGTTTAATATGGGGTGTTGAGTGCACTTCGTTGAGCAAGGAGTAGCTCTAGTCTATTACATATTTGGCTTATGGAACGGTATCTGTGCTAATTTCAATCTCTGGTTTTATGCAGCACCCCAACTCACCTTTCCCATTAAGCAAGCATAAGTTGGTTTTCTACATTTGAGACCTTGTTCTGTTTTGTAATTCAATTCCTGTGTAGCCAAGTTTACATTCCGTGTAGTAGTGATATCTTATGATGTTTCTTTTTCTGTGTGACATATTTCAGTTAGAATCATTGTACCTGAATCCACTCATTATGCTGCTACGGACCTGATGACATAGATTTCATTGCTGAGTGATATTGCATTGTATGTAAGTACCACAACTTCTTTATCCATTTTCCGCTTTCTGTGATATTGAACTTGTACCGTAAACGAGGTTCTTGTAAACAGAGCCATCCCAAACTTTTGGGTGCCTGTGTCTTTTTGATTTTAATTTCCCTAAGTTATAGGACCATAAGTGGAAGTGCCCTAGGCTCTGTTGCTTTGTTTTTTAGATGTTTCAGGAAACACCATACACTTCTCCAGAGTGGCTGTTGGCAATTTACATCCCGCCCATCAGCATAACAAGGCTCCCAGTTCTCCATGGCCTGTCCTGCCTTTCTGGATTTTACAATTTTTTCAGATGTCCCTTTTGACCGGGGGGCAGTGAGACTTCATTTTAGTGCAGATTTCATTTGCATGCTTGCTTGGTTGGCCAAAAAGAGCGTATGCGTGTTTTCCTGAATATATTCAGGAGAAAACGCATACGCCCTTTTTGGCCAGGTGCATCATTGTGGATGTTCTGCCTCTTTTCATATGCTTTACATGCAATTCCAGTCTACCTCCTGAAATCGGTTTCCTGAAATTCTGCCCCGCTTTCAAGTCCTCTTGGCAGCCTTACTTCAATATATTTTTGGACGATAGCTGTCATATATAACTCTGCAGGTTTGTGAATGACAGTGCCCCTGAGCTCCTCTCTTCAACTCGCTTTCTTGTGAGCTGGTAGCAACACCGCAGGATGGTGTCAGGCCCTAGTGTGGTTCCGGCATGGCACGCTGAGCCTTTGGTTAATTTCTCTTCCTGGTGGGAAATGAGAGTTAAATATGCCCGTCCAGACACCTCCAGCTAGTCCCTCATTGGTGATCCCTATTCCTGTTCATTTTCCGCAGAAATTGCAAACTGGGCCAAACAGGAGGTTAAAGGCACTGACTCTCCAAGTGGGGAGTGTGCTAGTAAAGCGTCTGGAATGTTGCACCCGAGTACCAGGGGACGAAAACTGAGACAAATTTGAACACGTTTCCCGTTCACACGGTGGATCATACTCTGGGTTCCACATGCATGCTTTAGCTGAAGGAAGAATCCCTTAAACCTGGAGAGTTGAGACCCATGGAATGCGTACCATGCAATATGACTTCAAAGGGTCTGCATTTGCTCACCGAACCTCACCAGTCCTATCACTGCTGCATTTATGCCGCTGTACACAAGCTTGATTCTCTTTCGGAGACATATAAATCCATAGGTTTTAAGATTCTTACTAGTCAGGTATATTCTTAGGCGTTTAATATGTGGTGTTGAGTCCACTTCGTTGAGCAAGTAGTAGCTCTTGTCTATTACATATTTGGCTTATGGAACGGTATCTGTGCTAATTTAAACCTCTGGTTTTATGAGGCACCCCAACTCACCTTTCCCCTTAAGCAAGCATATGTTGGTTTTCTACATTTGAGACCCTGTTCTGTTTTGTAATTCAGTTCCTGTGTAGCCAAGTTTACATTCCGTGTAGTAGTGATATCTTATGATGTGTCTTTTTCTGTGTGACTTATTTCACTTAGAATCATCGTACGTGAATCCACTCATTATGCTGCTATGGGGCTGATGACATAGATTTCATTGCTGAGTGATATTGCATTGTACCTAAGTACCACAACTTCTTTATCCATTTTTCGCTTTCTGCGATATTGAACTTGTACCGTAAACGAGGTTCTTGTAAACACAGCCGTCCCAAACTTTGGGGTGGCTGTGTCGTTTTGATTTTAATTTCCCTAAGCTATAGGACCATAAGTGGAAGTGCCCTAGGCTCTGTTGCTTTGTTTTTTTGATGTTTCAGGAAACACCATACACTTCTCCAGAGTGGCTGTTGGCAATTTACATCCTGCCCATCAGCATAACAAGGCTCCCAGTTCTCCATGGCCTGTCCTGCCGTTCTGGACTTTATACTTTTTTCAGATGGCCCTTTTGACCGGGGGGCAGTGAGACTTCATTGTAGTGCAGATTTCCTTTGCAAGCTTGCTTGGTTGGCCAAAAAGGGCGTATGCTTTTTTACCTGAATATCTTCAGGAAAAAACGCATACGCCCTTTTTGGCCAAGTGCATCATTGTGGACGTTCTGCCTCTTTTCCTATGCTTTACATGCAATTCCAGTCTACCTCCTGAAATCGGTTTCCTGCAATTCTGTCCCACTTTCAAGCCCTCTTGGCAGCCTTACTTCAATATATTTTGGACGATAGCTGTCATTTATAACTCTGCAGGTTTGTGAATTACAGTGCCCCTGAGCTCCTTTCTTCAACTCACTTTCTTGTGAGCTGGCCTCAACACCGCAGGATTGCTTCAGGTCCTAGTGTGGTTCCGGCATGGCACGCTGAGCTTTTGGTTAATTCCTCTTCCTGGTGGGAAATGAGAGTTAAATTTGCCCGTCCAGACACCTCCAGCTAGTCTCTCATTGGTTCTCCCTATTGCTGTTCATCTTCCGCAGAAATTGCAAACTGGACCAAACAGGAGGTTAAAGGCACTGACTCTCCAAGTGGGGAGTGTGTTAGTAAAGCGTCTGGATTGTTGCACCCGAGTACCAGGGGACGAAAACTGAGACACATTTGAACACGTATTCCGATCACATGGTGGATCATACTCTGGGTTCCTCATGTATGTTTTAGCTGAAGGAAGAATCCCTTAAACCTAGAGAGTTGAGACCCATGGAATGGGTACCATGCATTATGACTTCAAAGGGTCTGCATTTGCTCACCGAACCTCACCAATCCTATCACTGCTGCGTTTATGCCGCTGTACACATCCTTGATTCTCTTTCGGAGACATATAAATCCATAGGTTTTAGATTCTTACTAGTCAGGTATATTCTTAGGTGTATAATATGGAGTGTTGAGTCCACTTCGTTGAGCAAGCAGTAGCTCTTTTCTATTACATATTTGGCTTATGGAACGGTATCTGTGCTAATTTCAATCTCTGGTTTTATGCAGGACCCCAACTCACCTTTCCCCTTAAGCAAGCATAAGTTGGTTTTCTACATTTGAGACGCTGTTCTGTTTTGCATTTCAGTTCCTGTGTAGCCAAGTGTACATTCCGTGTATTAGTGATATCTTATGATGTTTCTTTTTCTGTGTGACTTATTTCACTTAGAATCATCGTACCTGAATCCACACATTATGCTGCTATGGGCCTGATGAAATAGATTTCATTGCTGAGTTATATTGCATTGTACGTAAGTACCACAACTTCTTTATCCATTTTTTTCTTTCTGCGATATTGAACTTGTACCATAAAATGGTTCTTGTAAACAGAGCCGTCCCAAAGTTTGGGGTGGCTGTGTCTTTTTGATTTTAATTTCCCTAAGCTATAGGACCATAAGTGGAAGTGCCCTAGGCTCTGTTGCTTTGTTTCTTAGGTGTTTCACGAAACACCATACACTTCTCCAGAGTGGCTGTTGGCAGTTTACATCCCGCCCATCAGCATAACAAGGCTCCCAGTGCTCCATGGCCTGTCCTGCCTTTCTGGATTTTACACTTTTTTCAGATGGCCCTTTTGACCGGGGTGCAGTAAGACTTCATTGTAGTGCAGATTCCCTTTGCAAGCTTGCTTGGTTGGCCAAAAAGTGCGTATGCGTTTTTTCCTGAATATATTCAGGAAAAAACGCATACGCCCTTTTTGGCCAAGTGCATCGTTGTGGACGTTCTGCCTCTTTTTCTATGCTTTAAATGCAATTCCAGTCTACCTCCTGAAATCGGTTTCCTGCAATTCTGCCCCACTTTCAAGTCTTCTTGGCAGTCTTACTTCAATATATTTTTGAACGATAGCTGTCATTTATAACTCTGCAGGTTTGTGAATTACAGCGTCCCTGAGCTCCTTTCTTTAACTCGCTTTCTTGTGAGCTGGCCGCAACACCGCAGTATTGCCTCAGGCCCTAGTGTGTTTCCAGCATGGCACGCTGAGCCTTTCGTTAATTCCTTTTCCTGGTGGGAAATGAGAGTTAAATTTGCCCGTCCAGACACCTCCAGCTAGTCTCTCATTTGTTCTCCGTATTCCTGTTCATTTTCCGCAGAAATTGCAACTGGGCCAAACTGGAGGTTAAAGGCACTGACTCCCCAGGTGGGGAGAGTGTTAGTAAAGCGCCTGGAATGTTGCACCTGAGTACCAGGCGAGGAATTCTGAGACACATTTCAACACGTTTCCCGATCACACGCTGGATCATACTCTGAGTTACACATGCATGTTTTAGCTGAAGGAAGAATCCCTTTACCCTGGAGAGTTGAGACCCATGGAATGGGTACCATGCAATATGACTTCAAATTGTGTGCATTTGCTCACCGAACCTCACCAATGCTATCACTGCTACACTTATACCGCTGTACACACACTTGATTCTCTTTCGGAGACATATAAATCCATAGGTTTTAAGATTCTTACTAGTCAGGTATATTCGTAGGTGTTTAATATGGGGTGTTGTGTCCACTTCGTTGTGCAAGGAGTAGCTCTTGTCTGTTACATATTTGGTTTATGGAACGGTATCTGTGCTAATTTCAATCTCTGGTTTTATGCACCACCCCAACTCACCTTTCCCCTTAAGCAAGCATAAGTTGGTTTTCTACATTTGAGACCTTGTTCTGTTTTGTAATTCAGTTCCTTTGTAGCCAAGTTTACATTCCATGTATTAGTTATATCTTATGATGTTTCTCTTTCTGTGTGACTTATTTCACTTAGAATCATCGTACCTGAATCAGCTCATTATGCTGCTATGGGCCTGATGACATAGATTTCATTGCTGAGTGATATTGCATTGTACGTAAATACCACAAATTCTTTATCCATTTTTCGCTTTCTGCGATATTGAACTTGTACCGTAAACGAGGTTCTTGTAAACAGAGCCGGCCCAAACTTTGGGGTGGCTGTGTCTTTTTGATTTTCATTTCCCTAATCTATAGGACCATAAGTGGAAGTGCCCTAGGCTCTGTTGCTTTGTTTTGTAGATGTTTCAGGAAACACCATACACTTCTCCAGAGTGGCTGTTGGCAATTTACATCACGCCCATCAGCATGACAAGGCTCCCAGTTCTCCATGGCCTGTCCTGCCTTTCTGGATTTTACACTTTTTTCAGATGGCCCTTTTGACCGGGGGAAGTGAGACTTCATTGTAGTGCAGATTTCCTTTGCAAGCTTGCTTGGTTGGCCAAAAAGGGCGTATGAGTTTTTTCCTGAATATATTCAGGAAAAAACGAATACACCCTCTTTGGCCAAGTGCATCATTGTGGACGTTCTGCCTCTTTTCCTATGCTTTACATGCAATTCCAGTCTACCTCCTGAAATCGGTTTCCTGCAATTCTGCCCCGCATTCAAGTCCTCTTGGCAGCCTTACTTCAATATATTTTTGGACGATAGCTGTCATTTATAACTCTGCATGTTTGTGAATTACAGTGCCCCTGAGCTCCTTTCTTCAACTCGCTTTCTTGTGAGCTGGCCGCAACACTGCAGAATTGCTTCAGGCCCTACTGTGGTTCCGGCATGGCATGCTGAGCCTTTGGTTAATTCCTCTTCCTGGTGGGAAATGAGAGTTAAATTTGCCCGTCCAGAAACCTCCAGCTAGTCTCTCATTGGCTCTCCCTATTCCTGTTCATTTTCCGCAGAAATTGCAAACTGGGCCAAACAGGAGGTTAAAGGCACTGACTCTCCAAGTGGGGAGAGTGTTAGTAAAGCGTCTGGAATGTTGCACCCGAGTACCAGGGGACGAAAACTGAGACACATTTGAACACGTTTCCCGATTACACGGTGGATCATACTCTGGGTTCCACATGCATGCTTTAGGTGAAGGAAGAATCCGTTAAACCTGGAGAGTTGAGACCCATGGAATGGGTACCATGCAATATGACTTCAAAGGGTCTGCATTTCTCACCGAACCTCACCAATCCTATCACTCCTGCGTTTATGCCGCTGTACACACGCTTGATTCTCTTTCAGAGACATATAAATCCATAGGTTTTAAGATTCTTACTTGTCAGGTATATTCTTAGGCCTTTAATATGGGGTGTTGAGTCCACTTCGTTTAGCAAGGAGTAGCTCTTGTCTATTACATATTTGGCTTATGGAACGGTATCTGTGCTAATTTCAATCTCTGGTTTTATGCAGCACCCCAACTCACCTTTCCCCTTAAGCAAGCATAAGTTGCTTTTCTACATTTGAGACCCTGTTCTGTTTTGTAATTCAGTTCCTGTGTAGCCAAGTTTACATTCCGTGTAGTAGTGATATCTTATGATGTTTCTTTTTCTCTGTGACTTATTTCACTTAGAATCATCGTACCTGAATCCACTCATTATGCTGCTACGGGCCTGAAGACATAGATTTCATTGCTCAGTGATATTGCATTGTACGTAAGTACCACAACTTCTTTATCCATTTTTCGCTTTCTGTGATATTGAACTTGTACCGTAAATGAGCTTCTTGGAAACAGAGCCGTCCCAAATATTGGGGTGGCTGTGTCTTTTTGATTTTAATTTCCCTAAGCTATGGGACCATAAGTGGAAGTGCCCTAGGCTCTGTTGCTTTGTTTTTTGGATGTTTCAGGAAACACCATACACTTCTCCAGAGTGGCTGTTGGCAATTTACATCCCACCCATCAGCATGACAAGGCTCCCAGTTCTCCATGGCCTGTCCTGCCTTTCTGGATTTTACACTTTTTTCAGAAGGCCTTTTTGACCGGGGTGCAGTGAGACTTCATTGTAGTGCAGATTTCCTTTGCAGGCTTGCTTGGTTGGCCAAAAAGTGTGTATGCATTTTTTCCTGAATATATTCGGGAAAAAACGCATACGCCCTTTTTGGCCAAGTTCATCATTGTGGACGTTCTGCCTCTTTTCCTATGCTTTACATGCAATTCCAGTCTACCTCCTGAAATCGGTTTCCTGCAATTCTGCCCCACTTTCAAGTCCTCTTGGCAGCCTTACTTCAATATATTTTTGGACGATAGCTGTTATTTATAACTCTGCAGGTTTGTGAATTACAGTGCCCCTGAACTCCTTTCTTCAACTCGCTTTCTTGTGAGCTGGCCGCAACACCGCAGGATTGCTTCAGGCCCTAGTGTGGTTCTGGCACGGCACGCTGAGCCTTTCATTAATTCCTCTTCCTCGTGGGAAATGAGAGTTAAATTTGCCCGTCCAGACACCTCCAGCTAGTCTCTCATTGGTTCTCCCTATTCCTGTTCATTTTCCGCAGAAATTGCAAACTGGGCCAAACAGGAGGTTAAAGGCAGTGACTCTCCAAGTGGGGAGAGTGTTAGTAAAGCGTCTGGAATGTTGCACCCGAGTACTAGGGGACGAAATCTGAGACACATTTGAACACGTTTCCCGATCACACGGTGGATCATACTCTGGGTTCCACATGCATGTTTTAGCTGAAGGAAGAATCCCTTAAACCTGGAGAGTTGAGACCCATGGAATGGGTACCATGCAATATGACTTCAAAGGGTCTGCATTTGCTCACCGAACCTCACCAATCCTATCACTGCTGCGTTTATTCCACTGTACACACGCTTGATTCTCTTTCGGAGACATATAAATCCATAGGTTTTAAGATTCTTACTAGTCAGACATATTGTTTGGCGTTTAATATGGGGTGTTGAGTCCACTTCGTTGAGCAAGGAGTAGCTCTTGTCTATTACATATTTGGCTTATGGAACGGTATCTGTGCTCATTTCAATCTCTGGTTTTATGCAGCACCCCAACTCACCTTTCCCCTTAAGGAAGCATAAGTTGGTTTTCTACATTTGAACCACTGTTCTGTTTTGTAATTCAGTTCCTGTGTAACCAAGTTTACATTCCGTGTAGTAGTGATATCTTATGATGTTTCTTTTTCTGTGTGACTTATTTCACTTAGAATCGTCGTATCTGAATCCACTCATTATGCTGCTACGGGCCTGATGACATACATTTCATTGCTGAGTGATATTGCATTGTACGTAAGTACCACAACTTCTTTATCCATTTTTCGCTTTCTGCGATATTGAACTTGTACCATAAACGAGGTTCTTGTAAACGGAGCCGTCCCAAACTTTGGGGTGGCTGTGTCTTTTTTATTTTAATTTCCCTAAGCTATGGGACCATAAGTGGAAGTGCCCTAGGCTCTGTTGCTTTGTTTTGTAGATGTTTCATGAAGTACCATACACTTCTCCAGAGTGGCTGTTGGCAATTTACATCCCGCCCATCAGCATGACAAGGCTCCCAGTTCTCCATGGCCTGTCCTGCCTTTCTGGATTTTACACTTTTTTCAGATGGCCCTTTTGACCGGGAGGCACTGAGACTTCATTGTAGTGCAGATTTCCTTTGCAAGCTTGCTTGGTTGGCCAAAAAGTTCGTATTCATTTTCTCCTGAATATATTCAGGAAAAAACACATACGCCCTTTTTGGCCAAGTGCATCATTGTGGACGTTCTGCCCCATTTCCTATGCTTTACATGCCATTCCAGTCTATCTCCTGAAATCGGTTTCCTGCAATTCTGCCCCGCTTTCAAGTCCTCTTGGCAGCCTTACTTCAATATATTTTTGGATGATAGCTGTCATTTATAACTCTGCAGGTTTGTGAATTACAGTGCCCCTGAGCTCCTTTCTTCAACTCGCTTTCTTGTGAGCTGGCCGCAACACTGCAGGATTGCTTCAGGCCCTAGTGTGGTTCCGGCACGGCACGCTGAGCCTTTGGTTAATTCCTCTTCCTGGTGGGAAATGAGAGTTAAATTTGCCCGTCCAGACACCTCCAGCTAGTCTCTCATTGGTTCTCCCTATTCCTGTTCATTTTCCGCAGAAATTGCAAACTGGGCCAAACAGGAAGTTAAAGGCACTGACTCTCCAAGTGGGGAGAGTGTTAGTAAAGCGTCTGGAATATTGCACCCAAGTACCAGGGGACGAAAACTGAGACACATTTGAACACGTTTCCCGATCACATGGTGGATCATACTCTGGGTTCCACATGCATGTTTTAGCTGAAGGGAGAATCCCTTAAACCTGGAGAGTTGAGACGATGGAATGGGTACCAGGCAATATGACTTCAAAGGGTCTGCATTTGCTCACCGAACCTCACCAATCCTATCACTGTTGTGTTTATGCCGCTGTACACACGCTTGATTCTCTTTCGGAGACATAGAAATCCATAGGTTTTAAGATTCTTACTAGTCAGGTATATTGTTACGCGTTTAATATGGGGTGTTGAGTCCACTTCGTTGAGCAAGGAGTAGCTCTTGTCTATTACATATTTGGCTTATGGAACGGTATCTGTGCTAATTTCAATCTCTGGTTTTATGCAGCACCCCAACTCACCTTTCCCCTTAAGCAAGCATAAGTTGGTATACTACATTTGAGACCCTGTTCTGTTTGTAATTCAGTTCCTGTGTAGCCAAGTTTACATTCCGTGTATTAGACATATATTATGATGTTTCTTTTTCTGTGTGACTTATTTCACTTAGAATCATCGTACCTGAATCCCCTCATTATGCTACTATGGGCCTGATGACATAGATTTCATTGCTGAGTGATATTGCATTCTACGTAAGTACCACAACTACTTTATCCATTTTTTGCTTTCTGTGATATTGAACTTGTACCATAAACGAGGTTCTTGTAAAGGGAGCCGTCCCAAACTTTGGGGTGGCTGTGTCTTGTTGATTTTAATTTCCCTAAGCTATGGGACCATAAGTGGAAGTGCCCTAGGCTCTGTTGCTTTGTTTTGTAGATGTTTCAGGAAACACCATACACTTCTCCAGAGTGGTTGTTGGCAATTTACATCCCGCCCATCAGCATGACAAGGCTCCCAGTTCTCCATGGCCTGTC
This sequence comes from Orcinus orca, assembly GCF_937001465.1. NCBI lineage: Eukaryota > Metazoa > Chordata > Mammalia > Artiodactyla > Delphinidae > Orcinus > Orcinus orca. The sequence goes on along the minus strand of NC_064562.1, from coordinate 57,699,360 downwards.
CTGCCTTTCTGGATTTTACACTTTTTTCAGATGGCCCTTTTGACCGGGAGGCACTGAGACTTCATTGTAGTGCAGATTTCCTTTGCAAGCTTGCTTGGTTGGCCAAAAAGGTCGTATTCATTTTCTCCTGAATATATTCAGGAAAAAACACATACGCCCTTTTTGGCCAAGTGCATCATTGTGGACGTTCTGCCCCTTTTCCTTTGCTTTACATGCCATTCCAGTCTATCTCCTGAAATCGGTTTCCTGCAATTCTGCCCCGCTTTCAAGTCCTCTTGGCAGCCTTACTTCAATATATTTTTGGACGATAGCTGTCATTTATAACTCTGCAGGTTTGTGAATTACAGTGCCCCTGAGCTCCTTTCTTCAACTCGCTTTCTTGTGAGCTGGCCGCAACACTGAAGGATTGCTTCAGGCCCTTGTGTGATTCCGGCATGGCACGCTGAGCCTTTGGTTAATTCCTCTTCCTGGTGGGAAATGAGAGTTAAATTTGCCCATCCAGACACCTCCAGGTAGTCTCTCATTGGTTCTCCTATTCGTGTTCATTTTCTGCAGAAACTGCAAACTGGGCCAAACATGAGGTTAAAGACACTAACTCTCCAAGTGGGGAGAGTGTTAGTAAAGCATCTGGAATGTTGCACCCGAGTACCAGGGGACAAAACTGAGACACATTTGAACACGATTCCCGATCACATGGTGGATCATACTCTGGGTTCCACATGCATGTTTTAGCTGAAGGAAGAATCCCTTAAACCTGGAGAGTTGAGACCCATGGAATGGGTACCATGCAATATGACTTCAAAGGGTCTGCATTTGCTCACTGAACCTCACCAATCCTATCACTGCTGCGTTTATGCCGCTGTACACATGCTTGATTCTCTTTCGGAGACATATAAATGCATAGGTTTTAAGATTCTTACTAGTCAGGTATATTCTTAGGCGTTTAATATGGGGTGTTGAGTGCACTTCGTTGAGCAAGGAGTAGCTCTTGTCTATTACATATTTGGCTTATGGAACCGTATCTGTGCTAATTTCAATCTCTGGTTTTATGCAGCACCCCAACTCACCTTTCCCCTTAAGCAAGCATAAGTTGGTTTTCTACATTTGAGACCCTGTTCTGTTTTGTAATTCAGTTCCTTTGTAGCCAAGTTTACATTCCGTGTAGTAGTGATATCTTATGATGTTTCTTTTTCTGTGTGACTTATTTCACTTAGAATCATCGTACCTGAATCCACTCATTATGCTGCTATGGGCCTGATGACATAGATTTCATTGCAGAGTGATATTGCATTGTACGTAAGTACCACAACTTCTTTATCCATTTTTTGCTTTCTGTGATATTGAACTTGTACCGTAAACGAGGTTCTTGTAAACAGAGCCGTCCCAAACTTTGGGGTGGCTGTGTCTTTTTGATTTTAATTTCCCTAAGCTATAGGACCATAAGTGGAAGTGCCCTAGGCTCTGTTTCTTTGTTTTGTAGATGTTTCAGGAAACACCATACACTTCTCCAGAGTGGCTGTTGGCAATTTACATCCCACCCATCAACATGACAAGGCTCCCAGTTCTCCATGGCCTGTCCTGCCTTTCTGGATTTTCCACTTTTTTCAGATGGCCCTTTTGACCGGGGCGCAGTGAGACTTCATTGTAGTGCAGATTTCCTTTGCAAGCTTGCTTGGTTGGCCAAAAAGTGTGTATGCATTTTTTCCTGAATATATTCGGGAAAAAACGCATACGCCCTTTTTGGCCAAGTTCATCATTGTGGACGTTCTGCCTCTTTTCCTATGCTTTACATGCAATTCCAGTCTACCTCCTGAAATCGGTTTCCTGCAATTATGCCCCACTTTCAAGTCCTCTTGGCAGCCTTACTTCCATATATTTTTGGACGATAGCTTTCATTTATAACTCTGCAGGTTTGTGAATTACAGGGCCCATGAGCTCCTTCCTTCAACTCGCTTTCTTGTGAACTGGCCGCAACACCACAGGATTGCTTCAGGCCCTAGTGTGGTTCTGGCATGGCACGCTGAGCCTTTGGTTAATTCCTCTTCCTGGTGGGAAATGAGTGTTAAATATGCCCGTCCAGACACCTACCTCACTCTCAACCCCTTGGTGATGTGGGTCCCCTAGTTTGTGGCCACCTTTGCTGGGTTCCTCACCTTTCGATGATGTGGCCCCACTAGTGTGAGGACACTCCTGCTTGGTTCTCATCCACGTGGTTATGTGGACCCCCTGGTGAGAGTCTGTTCCTGGCTGTGTTCCTCACCCACCTGTGAGGGAGACCCTCTGCTGATAGGTCACTCTTGCATGGCTGGCACACATTGCCTTGGTGAAGTCAGCCGTGTGGTGGCAGTTGGAGCGTGCTAGGAATCTCCTCCGACTGGTGATGAGGGCCCTCTTGGGTCAGGCCCTAACTGCTGGGCTCACCAACTTTTCTTAGTGAGCCCAATGATGCTTGGGTAATCCTCTTAGGATCCCATCTCCCTGGGGATGTGGGCCTTCTGCTCTGAGGTCCCAACGGCTGGGTTGTTCACATTTTCATGATGTGGGCTCTCTGGTGTTAGTTCACAAGGCCTGGATCCCATAGCCTCTGTGCTCTTGGCCGCCTGCTGGGAGGTTCCAACTGATGGATTCCTCACTTTTTTAATTTTTTGGGCCCTCTGTTGTGAGGATCCTCCTGCCTGCCTCAATCCCAGCCCCTTCGTGATGTGTGTCGTCTGGTTTGAGGCCACATGTGCTGGGTTCCTCACCTTTCGATGATGTGGGACCAATGGTCTTAGGAGACTCCTGCCTGGTTCACATCCCCTTGGTGATGTGGGCCCTCTGTTGAGAGTCTGATCCTGGCTGGTTTCCTCACCCATCTGTGAGGTGGGCCGTCTGCTGTGAGGTCACTCCTGCCTGGCTTGCTCACCTCGCCTTGTGGACATGAGCCCTCTGGTGGCACTTGGAGCCTGCTGGGAGCCTCCTCCCCTTGGTGATGAGGGCCCTCTGGCGTCAGGCCCTAACTGCTGGGCTCCCCACATTTTGTGATGTGCACCCAGTGGTGCGAGGACACTCCAGCCAGGTTCCCATTCCCATGGGGATGTGGGCCTTCTGCTCTGAGGTCCCAACGCCTGGGTTGCTCACAGTTTCATGATGTGGGCTCTCTGGTGTTAGTTCACTCCTGCCTGCATCCCATAGCTTCTGTGCTCTCGGCCGCCTGCTCGGAGGTTCCAACTGCTGGATTCCTCACCTTTCTTATTCTTTGGGCCCTCTGTTTTCAGGCTACTCCTGCCTGCCTCACTCCCATTCCCTTTGTGATATGTGTCCTCTGATTTGAGGCCACATGTGCTGGGTTCCGCACCTTTCGATGATGTGGCCCCACTGGAGGGAAGACAGTCCTGACTGGTTCCCATCCCCTTGCTGATGTGGGCCCTCAGGTGAGAGTCTGATCCTGGCTGGGTTCCTCACCCTTCTGTGAGGTGGGCCCTCTGCTGTGAGGTCAATCATGCCTGTCTGGCACATGTCACCTTGGCGACGTGTGCCCTCTGGTGGCAGTTGGTGTGTGCTGGGATCCCCCTCCCCTTGGTGATGAGGGCCCTCTTGCCTTAGGCCATAACTTCTGGACTCCTCACATTTTCTGATGTGCGCCAAGTGAGTGAGGACACTCTTGCCAGGTTCCCATCCCCATGGGGATATGGGCCTTCTGCTCTGAGGTCAAAACGGCTGGCTTGCTCACAGTACCATGATGTGGGCCCTCTGCTGTGAGTTCACTCCGGCAAGGATCCCTTATCATCGGTGCTCTGAGCTGCCTGCTGGGAGGTTCCAACTGCTGGATTCCTCAACATTTTATTCTATGTGCCCTCTGTTGTGAGGCTCCTCCTGCCTGCCTCACTGCCAGCCCCTTGGTGATGACTGTCCTATGGCTTGAGGACACATGTGCTGCGTTCCTCACCTTTTGATGATGTGGCCCCACTCGTGTGAGGACACTCCTGCCTGGTTCCCATCCCCTTGGTGAGGTGGGCCCTCTGGCGAGAGTCTAATCCTGGCTGGGTTCCTCAACGTTCTGTGAGGTAGGCCCTCTGCTGTGAGGTCACTCCTGCCTGGCTGGCACACGTCACCTTGGAGACGTGAGCCCTCTGGTGGCAGTTGGAGCGTGCAGGGTGCCTCCTCCTCTCGGTGATGACGGCCCTCTGGCGTCAGGCCCTAAATGGTGGGCTCCCCACATTTTCTGATGTGCGCCCAGTGGTGCGAGGACACTCCAGCCAGGTTCCCATTCCCATGGGGATGTGGGCCTTCTGCGCTGAGGTCCCAACGCCTGGGTTGCTCACAGTTTTATGATGTGGGCCCTCTGCTGTGAGTTCACTGTGGCCTGGATCCCATAGCCTCGGTGTTCTGGGCCGCCTGCTGGAAGGTCTAAATGCTGGAATCCTCACGTTTTTTGTATTATGTGCCCTGTGTTGTGAGGCTACTCCTGCCTGCCTCACTCCAAGGCCCTTGGTGATGTGGGTCCTCTGGTTTGAGGACACATGTGCTGGGTTCCTCACCTTAAGATGATGAGGCCCCACTGGTGTGAGGATAATCCTGACTGGTTCCCATCCCCTTTGTGATGTGGGTCCTCTGGTGAGAGTCTGATCCTGGCTGGGTTCCTCACCCATCTGTGAAGTGAGCCCTCTATTATCAAGTAACTCTTGCCTGGCTTGCTCACCTCACCTTGTGTACATGAGCCCTCATGTGGCACTTTGAGCCTGCTGGGAGCCTCCTCCCCTCGGTGATGAGGGCCCTCTGGCGTCAGGCCCTAACGGCTGGGCTCCCCACAGTTTGTGATGTGCACCCAGTGGTGCGAGGACACTCCATCCAGGTTCACATCTCCATTGGGATATGGGCCTTCTGCTTTGAGGTCCCAACGGCTGGGTTGTTCACAGTTTCATGATGTGGGCTCTCTGCTGTTAGTTCACTCTGGCGTGGATGCCATATCCTCTGTGCTCTGGGCCGCCTGCTGGGAGGTTCCAACTGCTCGATTCCTCAACTTTTGTATTCTATGGGTCCTGTGTTGTGATGCTCCTCCTGCCTGCCTCACTCGCAACCCCTTCGTGATGTGGGTCCTCTGGTTTGAGGCCACATGTGCTGGGTTCCGCAACTTACAATGATGTGGCCCCACTGGTGTGAGGACACTCCAGCCTGGTTCCCATCCCCTTGGTGATGTGGGCCTTCTGGTGACAGTCTTATCCTGGCTGGGTTCCTCACTCTTCTGTGAGGTAGGCCCTCTGCTGTGAGGTCAATCCTGCCTGACTTGCACACATCACCTTGGCGACGTGGGCCCTCTGTTGGCACATGGAACCTGCTGGGAGCCTCCTGCCCTCGGTGATGATGGCCCTCTAGCATCAGGCCCTAACTGCTGGGCTCCCCACGTTTTCTGATGTGAGCCCAGTGATGCCAGGACACTCCTGTCAGGTTCCCATCCCCATGGGGATGTGGGCTTTCTGCTCTGAGGTCCCAACGCCTGGGTTGCTCACAGTTTCATGATGTGGGCTCTCTGGTGTTAGTTCACCCCTGCCTGCATCCCATAGCTTCTGTGCTCTCGGCCACCTGCTGGGAGGTTCCAAATGCTGGATTCCTCACCTTTTTTATTCTTTGGGCCCTCTGTTTTTAGGCTACTCCTACCTGCCTCACTCCCATCCCCTTTGTGATGTATGTCCTCTGATATGAGGCCACATGTGCTGGGTTCCTCACCTTTCGATGATGTGGCCCCACTGGTGGGAGGACAGTCCTGACTGGTTCCCATCCCCTTGGTGTTGTGGGCCCTCTGGCGAGAGTCTCATCCTGCCTCGGTTCCTCACCCTTCTGTGAGATAGGCCCTCTGCTGTGAGGTCACTACTGCCTGGCTGGCGCATGCCACCTTGTCGACGTGGGCCCTCTGTTGGCAGTTGGAACCTGCTGGGAGTCTCCTCCCCTCAGTTATGAGGGCCCCCTGGCGTCAGGCCCTAACTGCTGGACTCCTAACATTTTCTGATATGTGCTAAGTGGTGCGAAGCCACTCCTGCCAGGTTCCCAACCCAATGGGGATGTGGGTCTTCTGTTCTGAGGTCCCAATGGCTGGGCTGCTCACAGGTTCATGATGTGGGCCCTCTGCTGTGAGTTCACTGCGGCCTGGATCCCATAGCCTCGGTGCTCTGGGCCACTTGCTGGGAGGTTCCAACTGCTGGATTCCTCAACTTTTATATTCTATGGACCCTGTGTTGTGAGGCCGGTCCTGCCAGCCTCATTCCGAACCCCTTGGTGATGTGGTTCCTGTGGTTTGAGGCTACATGTGCTGGGATCCTCACCTTTCGATGATATTGTCCCACTGGTGTGGGGACACTCCTGCCTGGTTCCCATCCCCTTGGTGATGTGGGCCCTCTGGTGAGAGTCTGATCCTGGCTGTGTTCCTCACCCTTCTGTGAGGTGGGCCCTCTGCTGTGAGGTCACTCCTGCCAGGCTGGCACACATCGCCTTGGCGACGTTGGCCCTCTGGTGGCAGCTGGAGCCTGCTGGGAGCCTCCTCCTCTCGGTGATGAGTGCCCTCTAGCGTCAGGCCTTAACTTCTGAGCACCCCACGTTTTCTGATGTGAGCCCAGTGATGCCAGGACACTCCTGTCATGTTCCCATCACCATGGGGATGTGGGCCTTCTGCTCTGAGGTCCCAATGTCTGGGTTGCTCACAGTTTCATGATGTGGGCTGTCTGGTGTTAGTTCACTCTGGCCTGGATCCCCTAGCCTCTGTGCTCTGGGCCGCCTGCTGGGAGGTTCCAACTGCTGGATTCCTCACCTTTCTTATTTTTGGGCCCTCTGTTATGAGGCTCCTCCTGCCTGCCTCACTCCCAGCCCCTTGGTGATGGGTGTCCTATGGTTTAAAGCCACAGGTTCTGGGTTCCTCACCTTTAGATGTTGTGGCCCTACTCATGTGAGGACACTCCTGCCTGGTTCCAATCCATTTGGTGATGTGGCCCCTCTGCTGCGCGTCTGATCCTGACTGGGTTCGTCACACTTCTCTGAGGTGGGCCCTCTGCTGTGAGGTCATTCGTGCCTGGTTGGCACACATCGCCTTGGCGACGTCAGCCCTCTGGTGGCAGTTGGAGCCTGCTGGGAGCCTCCTTCCCTTGGTGATGAGGGTCCTCTGGCGTCAGGCCCTAACTGCTGGTCGCCCAAAATTTTCTGATACGTTGTCAGTGGTGCGAGGACACTCCTACCAGATTTCCATCCCCATGGGGATGTGGGCCTCCTGCTCTGAGGTCCCAATGGCTGGGTTGCTCAGTTTCATGACATGGGCCCTCTTCTGTGAGTTCACTGTGGCCTGGATCCTATAGCCTCGGTTCTCTGGGCCGCCTGCTGGGAGGTTCCAACTGCTGGATTCCTCACATTTTTATTCTATGGGCCCAGTGTTGTGAGGCTACTCCCGCCTGCCTCACTCCGAGGCCCTTGGTGATGTGGGTCCTCTGGTTTGAGGACACATGTGCTGAGTACCTCACCTTTCGATGATGTGGCCCCACTGGTGTGAAGACACTCCTGCCTGGTTCCCATCCCCTTGGTGATGTGGGCCCTCTGGTGAGAGTCTGATGTTGGCTGGGTTTCTCACCCTTCTGTGAAGTGGGACCTCTGCTGTGAGGTAACTCCTGCCTGGCTTGCTCATGTTGCCTTGGCAATGTGAGCCCTCAGGTGGCAGTTGGAGCCTGCTGGGAATCTCCTCCCCTCAGTTATGAGAGCTCTGGATAAAACACATATGCCCTTTTTTGCCAAGTGCATTATTTTCCAAGTTCTGTCTCTTTTCCTGTGCTTTAAGAGCGAATCCCGTGTACCTTCTGAATCGGTTTCCAGCAATTCTTCCCTGCATCCAAGTCCTCTTCGCAGCCTTACTTCAGTATAATTTTGGATGATAGCTGTCATTTACAACTCCGCAGGTTTGTGAATTACAGTGTCCCTGAGATCCTTTCTTCAACTCGCTTTCTTGTGAGCTGGCCGCAACACCGCAGGATCTCTTCAGGCCTTAGTGTGGTTCCGGCATGGCATGCTGAGCCTTTGGTTAATTCCTCTTCCTGGTGGGAAATGAGAGTTAAATTTGCCCGTCCAGACACCTCCAGCTAGTCTCTCATTGGTTCTCCCTATTCCTGTTCATTTTCCGCAGAAATTGCAAACTGGGCCAAACAGGAGGTTAAAGGCACTGACTCTCCAAGTGGGGAGAGTGTTAGTAAAGCGTCTGGAATGTTGCACCCGAGTACCAGTGGACAAAAACTGAGACACATTTGAACACGTTTCCCGATCACACGGTGGATCATACTCTGGGTTCCACATGCATGTTTTAGCTGAAGGAAGAATCCCTTAAAGCTGGAGAGTTGAGACCCTTGGAATGGGTACCATACAATATGACTTCAAAGGGTCTGCCTTTGCTCACCGAACCTCACCAATCCTATCACTGCTGCGTTTATGCCACTGTACACACGCTTGATTCTCTTTCAGAGACATATAAATCCATAGGTTTTAAGATTCTTACTAGTCAGGTATATTCTTAGGCGTTTAATATTGGGTGTTGAGTCCACTTCGTTGAGCAAGGAGTAGCTCTTGTCTATTACATATTTGGCTTATGGAATGGTATCTGTGCTAATTTCAATCTCTGGTTTTATGCAGCACCCCAACTCACCTTTCCCCTAAAGCAAGCATAAGTTGCTTTTCTACATTTGAGACCCTGTTCTGTTTTGTAATTCAGTTCCTGTGTAGCCACGTTTACATTCCGCATATTAGTGATATCTTATGATGTTTCTTTTTCTGTGTGACTTATTTCCCTTAGAATCATCGTACCTGAATCTACTCATTATTCTGCTATGGGCCTGATGACATAGATTTCATTGCTGAGTGATATTGCATTGTACGTAAGTACCACAACTTCTGTATCCATTTTTTGCTTTCTGTGATATTGAACTTGTACCGTAAACGAGGTTCTTGTAAACAGAGCCGTCCCAAACTTTGGGGTGGCTGTGTCTTTTTGATTTTAATTTCCCTAAGCTATAGGACCATAAGTGGAAGTGCCCTAGGCTCTGTTGCTTTGTTTTTTAGATGTTTCAGGAAACAACATACACTTCTCCAGAGTGGCTGTTGGCAATTTACATCCCGCCCATCAGCATGACAAGGCTCCCAGTTCTCCATGGCCTGTCCTGCCTTTCTGGATTTTACACTTTTTTCAGATGGCCCTTTTGACCGGGGGGCAGTGAGACTTCATTGTAGTGCAGATTTCCTTTGCAAGCTTGCTTGGATGGCCAAAAAGTGCGTATGCATTTTTTCCTGAATATATTCAGGGAAAAACGCATATGCCCTTTTTGGCCAAGTGCATCATTGTGGACGTTCTGCCTCTTTTCCTATGCTTTACATGCAATTCCAGTCTACCTCCTGAAATCGGTTTCCTGCAATTCTGCGCGCTTTGAAGTCCTCTTGGCAGCCTTACTTCAATATATTTTTGGACGATAGCTGTCATTTATAACTCTGCAGGTTTGTGAATGACAGTGCCCCTGAGTTCCTTTCTTCAACTCGCTTTCTTGTGAGCTGGCCGCAACACCGCAGGATTGCTTCAGGCCCTAGTGTGGTTCCGGCATGGCACGCTGAGCCTTTGGTTAATTCCTCTTCCTGGTGGGAAATGAGAGTTAAATTTGCCCGTCCAGACACCTCCAGCTAGTCTCTCATTGGTTCTCCCTATTCCTGTTCATTTTCAGCAGAATTTGAAAACTGGGCCAAACAGGAGGTTAAAGGCACTGACTCTCCAAGTGGGGAGAGTGTTAGTAAAGCGTCTGGAATGTTGCACCCGAGTACCACGGGACGAAAACTGAGACACATTTGAACACGTTTCCCGATCACACGGTGGATCATACTCTGGGTTCCACATGCATGTTTTAGCTGAAGGAAGAATCCCTTAAACCTGGAAATTTGCGACCCATGGAATGGGTACCATGCAATATGACTTCAAAGGGTCTGCATTTGCTCACCGAACCTCACCAATCCTATAACTGCTGCGTTTATGCTGCTGTACACACGCTTGATTCTCTTTCGGAGACATATAAATCCATAGGTTTTAAGATTCTTACTAGTCACGTATATTCTTAGGCGTTTAATATGGGGTGTTGAGTCCACTTCGTAGACCAAGGAGTAGCTCTTGTCTATTACATATTTGGCTTATGGAACGGTATCTGTGCTAATTTCAATCTCTGGTTTTATGCAGCACCCAACTCACCTTTCCCCTTAAGCAAGCATAAGTTGGTTTTCTACATTTGAGACCCTGTTCTGTTTTGTAATTCAGTTCCTGTGTAGCCAAGTTTACATTCCGTGTAGTAGTGATATCTTATGATGTTTCTTTTTCTGTGTGACTTATTTCACTTAGAATCATCGTACCTGAATCCACTCATTATGCTGCTATGGGCCTGATGACATAGATTTCGTTGCTGAGTGATATTGCATTGTACGTAAGTACCACAACTTCTTTATCCATTTTTCGCTTTCTGTGATATTGAACTTGTACCGTAAACGAGGTTCTTGTAAACAGAGCCGTCCCAAACATTGGGGTGGCTGTGTCTTTTTGATTTTAATTTCTCTAAGCTATAGGACCATAAGTGGAAGTGCCCTAGGCTCTGTTGCTTTGTTTTTTGGTTGTTTCAGGAAACACCACACACTTCTCCAGAGTGGCTGTTGGTATTTTACATCCCGCCCATCAGCATAACAAGGTTCCCAGTTCTCCATGGCCTGTCCTGCCTTTCTGGATTTTACACTTTTTTCAGATGGCCCTTTAGACCGGGGGGCAGTGAGACTTCATTTTAGTGCAGATTTCCTTTGCAAGATTGCTTGGTTTGCCAAAAAGTGCGTATTCGTTTTTTCCTGAATATATTCAGGAAAAAACGCATACGCCCTTTTTGGCCAAGTGCATCATTGTGGACGTTCTGCCTCTTTTCCTATGCTTTACATGCAATTCCAGTCTACCTTCTGAAATCGGTTTCCTGCAATTCTGCCCCGCTTTCAAGTCCTCTTGGCAGAATTACTTCAATATAGTTTTGGATGATAGCAGTCATTTATAACTCTGCATGTTTGTGAATGATAGTGCCCCTGAGCTCCTTTCTTCAACTCGCTTTCTTGTGAGCTGACCGCAACACCGCAGGATTGCTTCAAGCCCTATTGTGGTTCCGGCAAGGCACGCTGAGCCTTTGGTTAATTCCTTTTCCTGGTGGGAAATGAGAGTTAAATTTGCCCGTCCATACACCTCCAGCTAGTCTCTCATTGGTTCTCCCTATTCCTGTTCATTTTCCGCCGAAATTGCAAACTGGGCCAAAGAGGAGGTTAAAGGCACTGACTCTCCAAGTGGGGAGAGTGTTAGTAAAGCGTCTGGAATGTTGCACCCGAGTACCAGGGGATGAAAACTGAGACACATTTGAACACGTTTCCCGATCACATGGTGGATCATACTCTGGGTTCCACATGCATGTTTTAGCTGAAGGAAGAATCCCTTAAACCTGGAGAGTTGAGATCCATGGAATGGGTACCATGCAATATGACTTCAAAGGGTCTGCATTTGCTCACCGAACCTCACCAGTTCTATCACTGCTGTGCTTATGCCGCTGTACACACGCTTGATTCTCTTTCGGAGACATATAAATCCATAGGTTTTAAGATTCTTACTAGTCAGGTATATTCGTAGGCGTTTAATATGGGTTTTGTGTCCTCTTTGGTGAGCAAGGAGTAGCTCTTGTCTATTACATATTTGGCTTATGGAACGGTATTTGTGGTAATTTCAATCTCTGGTTTTATGCAGCACCCCAAGTCACCTTTCCCCTTAAGCAAGCATAAGTTGGTTTTCTACATTTGAGACCCTGTTCTGTTTTGTAATTCAGTTCCTGTGTAGCCAAGTTTACATTCCGTGTAGTAGTGATATCTTATGATGTTTCCTTTTCTGTGTGATTTATTTTACTTAGAATCATCGTACCTGAATCCACTCATTATGCTGCTATGGGCCTGATGACATAGATTTCATTGCTGAGTGATATTGCATTGTACGTAAGTACCACAACTTCTTTATCCATTTTTTGCTTTCTGTGATATTGAACTTGTACCGTAAACGAGGTTCTTGTAAACACAGCCGTCCCAAACTTTGGGGTGGCTGTGTCGTTTTGATATTAATTTCCCTAAGCTATAGGACCATAAGTGGAAGTGCCCTAGGCTCTGTTGCTTTGTTTTTTGGATGTTTCAGGAAACACCATACACTTCTCCAGAGTGGCTGTTGGCAATTTACATCCCGCCCATCAGCATAACAAGGCTCCCAGTTCTCCATGGCCTGTCCTGCCTTTCTGGATTTTACACTTTTTTCAGATGGCCCTTTTGACCGGGGGGCAGTGAGACTTCATTGTAGTGCAGATTTCCTTTGCAAGCTTGCTTGTTTGGCCAAAAAGGGCGTATGCGTTTTTTCTTGAATATATTCAGGAAAAAACGCATACGCACTTTTGGCTAAGTGCATCATTGTGGACGTTCTGCCTCTTTTCTTATGCTTTACATGCAATTCCAGTCTACCTCCTGAAATCGGTTTCCTGCAATTCTGCCCCGCTTTCAAGTCCTCTTGGCAGCCTTACTTCAATATATTTTTGGACGATAGTTGTCATTTATAACTCTGCAAGTTTGTGAATTACAGTTCCCCTGAGCTCCTTTCTTCAACTCGCTTTTTTGTGAGCTGGCCGCAACACCGTAGGATTGCGTCAGGCCCTAGTGTGGTTCCGGCACGGCACGCAGAACCTCTGGATAATTCCTCTTCCTGTTGGGAAATGAGAGTTAAATTTGCCCGTCCAGACACCTCCAGCTAGTCCCTCATGGGTTCTCCCTATTCCTGTTCATTTTCCGCAGAAATTTCAAAGTGGGCCAAACAGGAGATTAAAGGCACTGACTCTCCAAGTGGGGAGAATGTTAGTAAAGCGTCTGGAATGTTGCACCCGAGTACCAGGGGACGAAAACTGAGACACATTTGAACACGTTTCCCGATCACACGGTGGATCATACTCTGGGTTCCACATGCATGTTTTAGCTGAAGGAAGAATCCCTTAAACCTGGAGAGGTGAGACCGATGGAATGGATAATATGCAATGTGACTTCAAAGGGTCTGCATTTGCTCACCGAACCTCACCAATCCTATCACTGCTGCGTTTATTCCGCTGTACACATGCTTGATTCTCTTTCGGAGACATATCAATCCATAGGTTTTAAGATTCTTACTAGTCAGTTATATTCTTAGGCGTTTAATATGGGGTGTGAGTCCACCTCGATGAGCAAGGTGTAGCTCTTGTCTATTACATATTTGGCTTATGGAACGGTATCTGTGCTAATTTCAATCTCTGGTTTTATGCAGCACCCCAACTCACCTTTCCCCTTAAGCAAGCATAAGTTGGTTTTCTACATTTGAGACCCTGTTCTGTTTTGTAATTCAGTTCCTATGTAGCCAAGTTTACATTCCGTGTACTAGTGATATCTTATGATGTTTCTTTTTCTGTGTGACTTATTTCACTTAGAATCATCGTACCTGAATCCACTCATTATGCTGCTACGAGCCTGATGACATAGATTTCATTGCTGAGTGATATTGCCTTGTACGTAAGTACCAAAACGTCTTTATCCATTTTTCGCTTTCTGCGATATTGAACTTGTACCGTAAATGAGGTCCTTGTAAACAGAGCCGTCCCAAACTTTGGGGTGGCTGTGTCTTTTTGATTTTAATCTCCCTAAGCTATAGGACCATAAGTGGAAGTGCCCTAGGCTCTGTTGCTTTGTTTTTTAGATGTTTCAGGAAACACCATACACTTCTCCAGAGTGGCTGTTGGCAATTTACATCCCACCCATCAGCGTAACAAGGCTCCCAGTTCTCCATGGCCTGTCGTGCCTTTCTGGATTTTACACTTTTTTCAGATGGCCCTTTTGACTGTGGGGCAGTGAGACTTCATTGTAGTGCAGATTTCCTTTGCAAGCTTGCTTGGTTGGCCAAAAAGGGCGTATGCGTTTTTTCCTGAATATATTCAGGAAAAAAAGCATACGCCCTTTTTGGCCAAGTGCATCATTTTGGACGTTCTGCCTCTTTTCCTATGCTTTACATGCAATTCCAGTCTACCTCCTGAATTCGGTTTCCTGCAATTCTGCCCCGCTTTCAAGTCCTCTTGGAAGCCTTATTCAATATATTTTTGGACGATAGCTGTCATTTATTTCTCTGCACGTTTGTGAATTACAGTGCCCCTGAGCTCCTTTCTTCAACTCGCTTTCTTGTGAGCTGGCCGCAACACCGCAGGATTGCTTCAGGCCCTAGTGTGGTTCCGGAATGGCACGCTGAGCCTTTGGTTAATTCCTCTTTCTGGTGGAAAATGAGAGTTAAATTTGCCCGTCCAAAAACCTCCAGCTAGTCTCTCATTGGTTCTCCCTATTCCTGTTCATCTTACGCAGAAATTGCAAACTGGGCCAAACAGGAGGTTAAAGGCACTGCGTCTCCAAGTGGGGAGAGTGTTAGTAAAGCGTCTGGAATGTTGCACCCGAGTACCAGGGGACGAAAACTGAGACACATTTGAATACGTTTCCTCATCAAACGGTGGATCATACTCTGGGTTCTACATGCTTGTTTTAGCTGAAGGAATAATACTTAATCCTGGAGATTTGCGACCCATGGAATGGGTACCATGCAATATGACTTCAAAGGGTCTGCATTTGCTCACCGAACCTCACCAATCCTATCACTGCTGCGTTTATGCCGCTGTACACACGCTTGATTCTCTTTCGGAGACATATAAATCCATAGGTTTTAAGATTCTTACTAGTCAGGTATATTCTTAGGCGTTTAATATGGGGTGTTGAGTCCACTTCGTTGAGCAAGGAGTAGCTCTTGTCTATTACATATTTGGCTTATGGAACGGTATGTGTGCTAATTTCAATCTCTGGCTTTATGCAGCACCCCAACTCACCTTTCCCCTTAGGCAAGCATAAGTTGGTTTTCTACATTTGACACCCTGTTCTGTTTTGTAATTCAGTTCCTGTGTAGCCAAGTTTACATTTCGTGTATTAGTGATATCTTATGATGTTTCTTTTTCTGTGTGACTTATTTCACTTAGAATCATCGTACCTGAATCCACTCTTTATGCTGCTACGGGCCTGATGACATAGATTTCATTGCTGAGTGATATTGCATTGTACGTAAGTACCACAACTTCTTTATCCATTTTTTGCTTTCTGCAATATTGAACTTGTACCGTAAACGAGGTTCTTGTAAACAGAGCCGTCCCAAACTTTGGGGTGGCTGTGTCTTTTTGATTTTAATTTCCCTAAGCTATAGGACCATAAGTGGAAGTGCCCTAGGCTCTGTTGCTTTATTTTTTAGATGTTTAAGGAAACACCATACACTTCTCCAGAGTGGCTGTTGGCAATTTACATCCCACCCATCAGCATAACAAGGCTCCCAGTTCTCCATGGCCTGTCCTGCCTTTCTGGATTTTATACTTTTTTCAGATGGCCCTTTTGACCGGGGGGCAGTGACACTTCATTGTAGTACAGATTTCCTTTGCAAGCTTGCTTGGTTGGCCAAAAAGTGCGTATGCGTTTTTTCCTGAGTATATTCAGGAAAAAACGCATACGCCCTTTTTGGCCAAGTGCATCATTGTGGACGTTCTGCCTCTTTTCCAATGCTTTACATGCAATTCTAGTCTACCTCCTGAAATCGGTTTCCTGCAATTCTGCCTCACTTTCAAGTCCTCTTGGCAGCCTTACTTCAACATATTTTTTGACGATAGCTGTCATTTATAACTCTGCATGTTTGTGAATGACAGTGCCCCTGAGCTCCTTTCTTCAACTCGCTTTCTTGTGAGTTGGTTGCAACACCGCAGGATTGCTTCAGGCCCTATTGTGGTTCCGGCATGGCACGCTGCGTCTTTGGTTAATTCCTCTTCCTGGTGGGAAATGAGAGTTAAATTTGCCCGTCCAGACACCTCCAGCTGGTCTCTCAGTGGTTCTCTCTATTCATGTTCATCTTTCTCAGAAATTGCAAACTGGGCCAAACAGGAAGTTAAAGGCACTGAATCTCCAAGTGGGGAGAGTGTTAGTAAAGCGTCTGGAATGTTGCACCCGAGTACCAGGGGACGAAAACTAAGAGACATTTGAACACGTTTCCCGATCACACGGTGGATCATACTCTGGGTTCCACATGCATGTTTTAGCTGAAGGAAGAATCCCTTAAACCTGGAGAGTTGAGACCCATGGAATGGGTACCATGCAATATGACTTCAAAGGGTCTGCATTTGCTCACCGAACCTCACCAATCCTATCACTGCTGCGTTTATGCCGCTGTACACACACTTGATTCTCTTTCGGAGACATATAAATCCATAGGTTTTAAGATTCTTACTAGTCAGGTATATACTTAGGCGTTTAATATGGGGTGTTGAGTCCACTTCATTGAGCAAGGAGTAGCTCTTGTCTATTACATATTTGGCTTATGCAACGGTATCTGTGCTAATTTCAATCTCTGGTTTTATGCAGCACCTCAACTCACCTTTCCCCTTAAGCAAGCATAAGTTGGTTTTCTACATTTGAGACCCTGTTTTGTTTTGTAATTCAGTTCCTTTGTAGCCAAGTTTACATTCCGTGTATTAGTGATATCTTATGATGTTTCTTTTTCTGTGTGACTTATTTCACTTAGAATCATCGTACCTGAATCCACTCTTTATGCTGCTACGGGCCTGATGACATAGATTTCATTGCTGAGTGATATTGCATTGTACGTAAGTACCACAACTTCTTTATCCATTTTTTGCTTTCTGCAATATTGAACTTGTACCGTAAACGAGGTTCTTGTAAACAGAGCCGTCCCAAACTTTGGGGTGGCTGTGTCTTTTTGATTTTAATTTCCCTAAGCTATAGGACCATAAGTGGAAGTGCCCTAGGCTCTGTTGCTTTATTTTTTAGATGTTTAAGGAAACACCATACACTTCTCCAGAGTGGCTGTTGGCAATTTACATCCCACCCATCAGCATAACAAGGCTCCCAGTTCTCCATGGCCTGTCCTGCCTTTCTGGATTTTATACTTTTTTCAGATTGCCCTTTTGACCGGGGGGCAGTGACACTTCATTGTAGTACAGATTTCCTTTGCAAGCTTGCTTGGTTGGCCAAAAAGTGCGTATGCGTTTTTTCCTGAGTATATTCAGGAAAAAACGCATACGCCCTTTTTGGCCAAGTGCATCATTGTGGACGTTCTGCCTCTTTTCCAATGCTTTACATGCAATTCTAGTCTACCTCCTGAAATCGGTTTCCTGCAATTCTGCCTCACTTTCAAGTCCTCTTGGCAGCCTTACTTCAACATATTTTTTGACGATAGCTGTCATTTATAACTCTGCATGTTTGTGAATGACAGTGCCCCTGAGCTCCTTTCTTCAACTCGCTTTCTTGTGAGTTGGTTGCAACACCGCAGGATTGCTTCAGGCCCTATTGTGGTTCCGGCATGGCACGCTGCGTCTTTGGTTAATTCCTCTTCCTGGTGGGAAATGAGAGTTAAATTTGCCCGTCCAGACACCTCCAGCTGGTCTCTCAGTGGTTCTCTCTATTCATGTTCATCTTTCTCAGAAATTGCAAACTGGGCCAAACAGGAAGTTAAAGGCACTGAATCTCCAAGTGGGGAGAGTGTTAGTAAAGCGTCTGGAATGTTGCACCCGAGTACCAGGGGACGAAAACTAAGAGACATTTGAACACGTTTCCCGATCACACGGTGGATCATACTCTGGGTTCCACATGCATGTTTTAGCTGAAGGAAGAATCCCTTAAACCTGGAGAGTTGAGACCCATGGAATGGGTACCATGCAATATGACTTCAAAGGGTCTGCATTTGCTCACCGAACCTCACCAATCCTATCACTGCTGCGTTTATGCCGCTGTACACACACTTGATTCTCTTTCGGAGACATATAAATCCATAGGTTTTAAGATTCTTACTAGTCAGGTATATACTTAGGCGTTTAATATGGGGTGTTGAGTCCACTTCATTGAGCAAGGAGTAGCTCTTGTCTATTACATATTTGGCTTATGCAACGGTATCTGTGCTAATTTCAATCTCTGGTTTTATGCAGCACCTCAACTCACCTTTCCCCTTAAGCAAGCATAAGTTGGTTTTCTACATTTGAGACCCTGTTTTGTTTTGTAATTCAGTTCCTTTGTAGCCAAGTTTACATTCCGTGTATTAGTGATATCTTATGATGTTTCTTTTTCTGTGTGACTTATTTCACTTAGAATCATCGTACCTGAATCCACTCTTTATGCTGCTACGGGCCTGATGACATAGATTTCATTGCTGAGTGATATTGCATTGTACGTAAGTACCACAACTTCTTTATCCATTTTTTGCTTTCTGCAATATTGAACTTGTACCGTAAACGAGGTTCTTGTAAACAGAGCCGTCCCAAACTTTGGGGTGGCTGTGTCTTTTTGATTTTAATTTCCCTAAGCTATAGGACCATAAGTGGAAGTGCCCTAGGCTCTGTTGCTTTATTTTTTAGATGTTTCAGGAAACACCATACACTTCTCCAGAGTGGCTGTTGGCAATTTACATCCCACCCATCAGCATAACAAGGCTCCCAGTTCTCCATGGCCTGTCCTGCCTTTCTGGATTTTATACTTTTTTCAGATGGCCCTTTTGACCGGGGGGCAGTGACACTTCATTGTAGTACAGATTTCCTTTGCAAGCTTGCTTGGTTGGCCAAAAAGTGCGTATGCGTTTTTTCCTGAATATATTCAGGAAAAAACGCATACGCCCTTTTTGGCCAAGTGCATCATTGTGGACGTTCTGCCTCTTTTCCAATGCTTTACATGCAATTCTAGTCTACCTCCTGAAATCGGTTTCCTGCAATTCTGCCTCACTTTCAAGTCCTCTTGGCAGCCTTACTTCAACATATTTTTTGACGATAGCTGTCATTTATAACTCTGCATGTTTGTGAATGACAGTGCCCCTGAGCTCCTTTCTTCAACTCGCTTTCTTGTGAGTTGGTTGCAACACCGCAGGATTGCTTCAGGCCCTATTGTGGTTCCGGCATGGCACGCTGCGTCTTTGGTTAATTCCTCTTCCTGGTGGGAAATGAGAGTTAAATTTGCCCGTCCAGACACCTCCAGCTGGTCTCTCAGTGGTTCTCCCTATTCATGTTCATCTTTCTCAGAAATTGCAAACTGGGCCAAAAGGAAGTTAAAGGCACTGAATCTCCAAGTGGGGAGAGTGTTAGTAAAGCGTCTGGAATGTTGCACCCGAGTACCAGGGGACGAAAACTAAGAGACATTTGAACACGTTTCCCGATCACACGGTGGATCATACTCTGGGTTCCACATGCATGTTTTAGCTGAAGGAAGAATCCCTTAAACCTGGAGAGTTGAGACCCATGGAATGGGTACCATGCAATATGACTTCAAAGGGTCTGCATTTGCTCACCGAACCTCACCAATCCTATCACTGCTGCGTTTATGCCGCTGTACACACACTTGATTCTCTTTCGGAGACATATAAATCCATAGGTTTTAAGATTCTTACTAGTCAGGTATATACTTAGGCGTTTAATATGGGGTGTTGAGTCCACTTCATTGAGCAAGGAGTAGCTCTTGTCTATTACATATTTGGCTTATGCAACGGTATCTGTGCTAATTTCAATCTCTGGTTTTATGCAGCACCTCAACTCACCTTTCCCCTTAAGCAAGCATAAGTTGGTTTTCTACATTTGAGACCCTGTTTTGTTTTGTAATTCAGTTCCTTTGTAGCCAAGTTTACATTCCGTGTATTAGTGATATCTTATGATGTTTCTTTTTCTGTGTGACTTATTTCACTTAGAATCATCGTACCTGAATCCACTCTTTATGCTGCTACGGGCCTGATGACATAGATTTCATTGCTGAGTGATATTGCATTGTACGTAAGTACCACAACTTCTTTATCCATTTTTCGCTTTCTGTGATATTGAACTTGTACCGTAAACGAGGTTCTTGTAAACAGAGCCGGCCCAAATTTTGGGGTGGCTGTGTCTTTTTGATTTTAATTTCCCTAAGCTACACGACCATAAGTGGAAGTGCCCTAGGCTCTGTTGCTTTGTTTTTTGGATATTTCAGGAAACACCATACACTTCTCCAGTGTGGTTGTTGGCAATTTACATCCCGCCCATCAGCATAACAAGGCTCCCAGTTCTCCATGGCCTGTCCTGCCTTTCTGGATTTTACAGTTTTCTCAGATGGCCCTTTTGACCGGGGGGCAGTGAGACTTCATTGTAGTGCAGATTTCCTTTGCAAGTTGCTTGTTTGGCCAAAAAGGGCGTATGCGTTTTTTCCTGAATATATTCAGGAAAAAACGCATACGCCCTTTTTGGCCAAGTGCATCATTGTGGACGTTCTGCCTCTTTTCCTATGCTTTAAATGCAATTCCAGTCTACCTCCTGATATCGGTTTCCTGCAATTCTGCCCCGCTTTCAAGTCCTCTTGGCAACCTTACTTCAATATATTTTTGGACGATAGCTGTCATTTATAACTCTGCAGGTTTCTGAACGACAGTGCCCCTGAGCTCCTTTCTTCAACTCCCTTTCTTGTGAGCTGGCCGCAACACCACAGGATTGCTTCAGGCCCTAGTGTGGTTCCCGCATGGCACGCTGAGCCTTTGGTTAATTCCTCTTCCTCGTGGGAAATGAGAGTAAAATTTGCCCGTCCTGACACCTCCAGCTAGTCTCTCATTGGTTCTCCCTATTCCTGTTCATTTTCCGCAGAAATTGCAAACTGGGCCAAACAGGAGGTTAAAGGCACTGACTCTCCAAGTGGGGAGAGTGTTAGTAAAGCGTCTGGAATGTTGCACCCGAGTACCAGAGGACGAAAACTGAGACACATTTGAACACGTTTCCCGATCACACGGTGGATCATACTCTGGGTTCCACATGCATGTTTTAGCTGAAGGAAGAATTTCTTAAGCCTGGAGAGTTGAGACCCATGGAATGGGTGTCAAGCAATATGACTTCAAAGGGTCTGCATTTGCTCACCGAACCTCAACAATCCTATCACTGCTGCGTTATGCTGCTGTACATATGCTTGATTCTCTTTCGGAGACATATAAATCCATAGGTTTTAAGATTCTTACTAGTCAGGTATATTCTTAGGCGTTTAATATGGGGTGTTGAGTCCACTTCGTTGAGCAAGGAGTAGCTCTTGTCTATTACATATTTGGCTTATGGAACGGTATCTGTGCTCATTTCAATCTCTGGTTTTATGCAGCACCCCAACTCACCTTTCCCCTTAAGCAAGCATAAGTTGGTGTTCTACATTTGAGACACTGTTCTGTTTTGTAATTCAGTTCCTGTGTAGCCAAGTTTACATTCTGTGTAGTAGTGATATCTTATGATGTTTCTTTTTCTCTGTGACTTATTTCACTTAGAATCATCGTACCTGAATCCACTCATTATGACGCTACGGGCCTGATGACATAGATTTCATTGCTGAGTGATATTGCATTGTACGTTAGTACCACAACTTCTTTATCCATTTTTCGCTTTCTGCAATATTGAACTTGTACCGTAAACGAGGTTCTTGTAAACAGAGCCGTCCCAAATTTTGGGGTGGCTGTTTCTTTTTGATTTTAATTTCCCTAAGCTATAGGACCATAAGTGGAAGTGCCCTAGGCTCTGTTGCTTTGTTTTTTGGATGTTTCAGGAAACACCATACACTTCTCCAGAGTGGCTGTTGGCAATTTACATCCCGCCCGTCAGCATAACAAGGCTCCCAGTTCTCCATGGCCTGTCTTGCCTTTCTGGATTTTACACTTTTTTCAGATGGCCCTTTTGACCGGGGGGCAGTGAGACTTCATTGTAGTGCAGATTTCCTTTGCAAGCTTGCTTGTTTGGCCAAAAAGGGCGTATGCGTTTTTTCTTGAATATATTCAGGAAAAAACGCATACGCCCTTTTTGGCCAAGTGCATCATTGTGGACGTTCTGCCTCTTATCCTATGCTTTACATGCAATTCCAGTCTATCTCCTGAAATCAGTTTCCTGCAATTCTGCCCCGCTTTCAAGTCCTCTTGGCAGCCTTACTTCAATATATTTTTGGACGATAGCTGTCATTTATAACTCTGCAGGTTTGTGAATTACAGTGCCCCTGAGCTCCTTTCTTCAACTCGCTTCCTTGTGAGCTGGCCGCAACACCGCAGGATTCATTCAGGCCCAATGTGGTTCCGGCACGGCCCACTGAGCCTTTGGTTAATTCCTCTTCCTGGTGGGAAATGAGAGTTAAAAATGCCCGTCCAGACACCTCCAGCTAGTCTCTCATTGGTTCTCCCTATTCCTGTTCATCTTCCACAGAAATTGCAATATGGACCAAACAGGAGGTTAAAGGCACTGACTCTCCAAGTGGGGAGAGTGTTAGTAAAGCGTCTGGAATGTTGCACCCGAGTACCAGGGGACGAAAACTGAGACACATTTGAACACGTTTGCCGATCACACGCTGGATCATACTCTGGGTTCCACATGCATGTTTTAGCTGAAGGAAGAATCCCTTAAACCTGGAGAGTTGAGACCCATGGAATGGGTACTATGCAATATGACTTCAAAAGGTCTGCATTTGCTCACCGAAACTCACCAATCCTATCAATGCTGCGTTTATGCCGCTGTACATACGCTTGATTCTCTTTCGGAGACATATAAATCCATAGGTTTTAAGATTCTTACTAGTCAGGTGTATTCTTAGGCGTTTAATATGGGGTGTTGATTCCACTTCATTGAGCAAGCAGTAGCTCTTGTCTATTTCATATTTGGCTTATGGAACGGTATCTGTGCTAATTTCAATCTCTGGTTTTATGCAGCACCCCAACTCACCTTTCCCCCTAAGCAAGCATAAGTTGGTTTTCTACATTTGAGTCCCTGTTCTGTTTTGTAATTCAGTTCCTGTTTAGCCAAGTTTACATTCCGTGTAGTAGTGATATCTTATGATGTTTCTTTTTCTGTGTGACTTATTTCACTTAGAAACATCGTACCTGAATCCACTCATTATGCTGCTATGGGCCTGATGACATAGATTTCCCTGCTGAGTGATATTGCATTGTACGTAAGTACCACAACTTCTTTATCCATTTTTTGCTTTCTGTGATATTGAACTTGTACCGTAAACGAGGTTCTTGCAAACAGAGCTGTCCCAAACTTTGGGGTGGCTGTGTCTTTTTGATTTAAATTTCCCTAAGCTATAGGACCATAAGTGGAAGTGCCCTAGGCTCTGTTGCTTTGTTTTTTAGATGTTTCAGGAAACACCATACACTTCTCCAGGGTGGCTTTTGGCAATTTACATCCCGACCATCAGCATAACAAGGCTCCCAGTTCTCCATGGCCTGTCCTGCCTTTCTGGATTTTACACTTTTTTCAGATGGCCCTTTTGACCCCGGAGCAGTGAGACTTTATTGTATTGCAGATTTCCTTTTCAAGCTTGCTTGGTTGGCCTAAAAGTGCGTATGCGTTTTTTCCTGAATATATTCAGGAAAAAACGCATACGCCCTTTTTGGCCAAGTGCATCATTGTGGACGTTCTGCCTCTTTTCCTATGCTTTAAATGCAATTCCAGTCTACCTCCTGAAATCGTTTTCCTGCAATTCTGCCCCGCTTTCAAGTCCTCTTGGCAGCCTTACTTCAATATATTTTTGGACGATAGCTGTCATTTATAACTCTGCAGGTTTGTGAATTACAGTGCCCCTGAGCTCCTTTCTTCAACTCGCTTTCTTGTGAGCTGGCCGCAACACCGCAGGATTGATTCAGGCCCTAGTGTGGTTCCGGCACGGCACGCTGAGCCTTTGGTTAATTCCTCTTCCTGGTGGGAAATGAGAGTTAAATTTGCCCGTCCAGACACCTCCAGCTAGTCTCTCATTGGTTCTCCCTATTCCCGATCATTTTACGCAGAAATTGCAAACTGGGCCAAACAGGAGTTTAAAGGCACTGACTCTCCAAGTGGGGAGAGTGTTAGTAAAGCGTCTGGAACGTTGCACCCGAGTACCAGGGGACGAAACCTGAGACATATTTGAACACGTTTCCCGATCACATGGTGGATCATAATCTGGGTTCCACATGCATGTTTTAGCTGAAGGAAGAATCCCTTAAACCTGGAGAGTTGAGACCCATGAAATGGGTACCATGCAATATGACTTCAAAAGGTCTCCATTTGCTCACCGAAACTCACCAGTCCTATCAATGCTGCATTTATGCTGCTGTACATATGCTTCATTCTCTTTCGGAGACATATAAATCCATAGGTTTTAAGATTCTTACTAGTCAGGTATATTCTTAGGCCTTTAATATGGGGTGTTGTGTCCTCTTCGATGAGCAAGGAGTAGCTCTTGTCTATTACATATATGGCTTATGGAACGGTATCTGTGCTAATTTCAATCTCTGGTTTTATGCAGCACCCCAACTCACCTTTCCCCTTAAGCAAGCATAAGTTGGTTTTCTACATTTGAGACCCTGTTCTGTTTTGTAATTCAGTTCCTGTGTAGCCAAGTTTCCATTCCGTGTAGTAGTGATATCTTATGATGTTTCTTTTTCTGTGTGACTTATTTCACTTAGAATCATCATACCTGAATCCACTCATTATTCTGTTACGGGCCTGATGACATAGATTTAATTGCTGAGAGATATTGCATTGTACATAAGTACCACATCTTGTTTATCCATTTTTCGCTCTCTGCGATATTGAACTTCTATCGTAAATGAGGTTCTTGTAAACAGAGCCGTCCCAAATTTTGGGGTGGCTGTGTCTTTTTGATTTTAATTTCCCTAAGCTATAGGACCATAAGTGGAAGTGCCCTAGGCTCTGTTGCTTTGTTTTTTAGATGTTTCAGGAAACACCATACACTTCTCCAGAGTGGCTGTTGGCAATTTACATCCCGCCCATCAGCATAACCATGCTACCAGTTCTCCATGGCCTGTCCTGACTCTCTGGATTTTACACTTTTTTCAGATGGCCCTTTTAACTGGGGGGCAGTGAGACTTCATTGTAGTGCAGATTTCCTTTGCAAGCTTGCTTGGTTGGCCAAAAAGGGCGTATGCGTTTTTTCCTGAATATATTCAGGAAAAAACGCATATGCTCTTTTTGGCCAAGTGCATCATTGAGGACGTTCTGCCTCTTTTCCTATGCTTTAAATGCAATTCCAGTCTACCTCCTGAAATCGGTTTCCTGCAATTCTGCCCCGCTTTCAAGTCCTCTTGGCAGCCTTACTTCAATATATTTTTGGACGATAGCTGTCATTTATAACTCTACAGGTTTGTGAATGACAGTGCCCCTGAGCTCCTTTCTTCAACTCACTTTCTTGTGAGTTGGCCGCAACACTGCAGGATTGCTTCAGGCCCTAGTTTGGTTCCGGCAAGGCACGCTGAGCCTTTGGTTAATTCCTCTTCCTGGTGGGAAATGAGAGTTAAATTTGCCCATCCAAACACCTCCAGCTAGTCTCTCATTGGTTCTCCCTATTCCTGTTCATCTTCCGCAGAAATTGCAAACTGGGCCAAACAGGAGGTTAAAGGCACTGACTCTCCAAGTGGGGAGAGTGTTAGTAAAGCGTCTGGAATTTTGCACCCAAGTACCAGGGAATGAAAACTGAGACACATTTGAACACGTTTCCCGATCAAATGGTGGATCATACTCTGGGTTCCACATGCATGTTTTAGCTGAAGGAAGAATCCCTTAAACCTGGAGAGTTGAGACCGTTGGAATGGGTACCATGCAATATGACTTCAAAGGGTCTGCATTTGCTCACCAAACCTCACCAATCCTATCACTGCTGCGTTTATGCCGCTAAACAAATTCTTGATTCTCTTTTGGAGACATATAAATCCATAGGTTTTAAGATTTTTACTAATAACGTATATTCTTAGGCGTTTAATATGAGGTGTTGAGCCCATTTCCTTTAGCAAGTTGTAGCTCTTGTCTATTACATATTTGGCTTATGGAAAGGTATGTGTGCTAATTTCAATCTCTGGTTTTATGCAGCACCGCAACTCACCTTTCCCTTTAAGCAAGCGTAAGTTGGTTTTCTATACTTGAGACCCTCTTCTGTTTTGTAATTCAGTTCCTGTGTAGCCAAGTTTACATTCCGTGTAGTAGTGATATCTTATGATGTTTCTTTTTCTGTGTGACTTATTTCACTTAGAATCATCGTACCTGAATCCACTCATTATGCTGCTACGGGCCTGATGACATAGATTTCATTGCTGAGTGATATTGCATTGTACGTAAGTACCACAACTTCTTTATCCATTTTTCGCTTTCTGCGATATTGAACTTGTACCGTAAATGAGGTTCTTGTAAACAGAGCCGTCCCAAACTTTGGGGTGGCTGTGTCTTTTTGATTTTAATTTCCCTAAGCTATAGGACCATAAGTGGAAGTGCCCTAGGCTCTGTTGCTTTGTTTTGTAGATGTTTTAGGAAACACCATACACTTCTCCAGAGTAGCTGTTGGCAATTTACATCCCGCCCATCAGCATAACAAGGCTCCCAGTTCTCCATGGCCTGTCCTGCCTTTCTGGATTTTACACTTTTTTCCGATGGCCCTTTTGACCGGGGGGCAGTGAGACTTCATTGTAGTGCAGATTTCCTTTGCAAGCTTGCTTGGTTGGCCAAAAAGGGCGTATGCGTTTTTTCCTGAATATATTCAGGAAAAAACGCATACGCCCTTTTTGGCCAAGTGCATCATTGTGGACGTTCTGCCTCTTTTCCTATGCTTTAAATGCAATTCCAGTCTACCTCCTGAAATCGGTTTCCTGCAATTCTGCCCCGCTTCCGAGTCCTCTTGGCAGCCTTACTTCAATATATTTTTGGACGATAGCTGTCATTTATAACTCTGCAGGTTTGTGAATTACAGTGCCCCTGAGCTCCTTTCTTCAACTCGCTTTCTTGTGAGCTGACTGCAACACCGCAAGATTGCTTCAGGCCCTAGTGTGGTTCCGGAACAGCACGCTGAGCCTTTGGTTAATTCCTCTTCCTGGTGGGAAATGAGAGTTTAATTTGCCTGTCCAGACATCTCCAGCTTGTCTCTCATTGTTTCTCCCTATTGCTGTTCATCTTCCGCAGAAATTGCAAACTGGGCCAAACAGGAGGTTAAAGGCATTGACTCTCCAAGTGGAGAGAGTGTTAGTAAAGCATCTGGAATGTTGCACCCGAGTACCAGGGGACGAAAACTGAGACACATTTGAACACGTTTCCCGATCACATGGTGGATCATACTCTGGGTTCCACATGCATGTTTTAGCTGAAGGAAGAATCCCTTAAACATGGAGAGTTGAGACCCATGGAATGGGTACCATGCAATATGACTTCAAAGGGTCTGCATTTGCTCACCGAACCTCACCAATCCTATCACTGCTGAGCTTATGCTGCTGTACACACGCTTGATTCCTTTTCGGAGACATATAAATCCATAGGTTTTAAGATTTTTACTAGTCAGGTATATTCTTAGGCGTTTAATATGGCGTCTTGAGTCCACTTCGTTGAGCAAGGAGTAGCTTTTGTCTATGTACATATTTGGCTTATGGAACGGTATCTGTGCCAATTTCAATCTCTTGTTTCATGCACCGCCCAAACTCACCTTTCCCCTTAAGCAAGCATAAGTTGGTTTTCTACATTTGAGACCCTGTTCTATTTTGTAATTCAGTTCCTGTGTAGTCAAGTTTACATCCGTGTATTAGTGATATATTATGATGTTTCTTTTTCTCTGTGACTTATTTCACTTAGAATCATCGTACGTGAATCCACTCATTATGCTGCTATGGGCCTGATGACATAGATTTCATTGCTGAGTGATATTGCATTGTACGTAAGTACCACAACTTCTTTATCCATTTTTCGCTTTCTGCGATATTGAACTTGTACCGTAAACGAGGTTCTTGTAAACAGAGCCGTCCCAAACTTTGGGGTGGCTGTGTCTTTTGATTTTAATTTCCCTAAGCTATAGGACCATAAGTAGAAGTGCCCTAGGCTCTGTTGCTTTGTTTTGTAGATGTTTCAGGAAACACCATACACTTCTCCAGAGTGGCTGTTGGCAATTTACATCCCGCCCTTCAGCATAAGAAGGCTCCCAGTTGTCCATGGCCTGTTCTGCCTTTCTGGATTTTACACCTTTTTCAGATAGCCCTTTTGACCGGGGGGCAGTGAGACTTCATTGTAGTCCAGATTTCCTTTGCCAGCTTGCTTGGTTGGCCAAAAAGGGCGTATGCGTTTTTTCCTGAATATATTCAGGAAAAACCGCATACGCACTTTTTGGCCAAGTGCATCATTGTGGACGTTCTGCCTCTTTTCCTATGCTGTACATGCAATTCCAGTCTACCTCCTGTAATCGGATTCCTGCAATTCTGCCCCGCTTTCAAGTCCTCTTGGCAGCCTTACTTCAATATATTTTTGAACGATAGCTGTCATTTATAACTCTGCAGGTTTGTGAATTACAGTGCCCCTGAGCTCCTTTCTTCAACTCGCTTTCTTGTCAGCTGGCCACAACACCGCAGGATTGCTTCAGGCCCTAGTGTGGTTACGGCATGGCACGCTGAGCCTTTGGTTAATTCTGCTTCCTGGTGGGAAATGAGAGTTAAATTTTCCCGTCCAGACATCTCCAGATAGTCTCTCATTGGTTCTCCCTAATCCTGTTCTTTTTCAGCAGAAATTGCAAACTCGGCCAAACAGGAGGTTAAAGGCACTGACTCTCCAAGTGGGGAGAGTGTTAGTAAAGCGTCTCGAATGTTGCACCTGAGTACCAGGGGACGAAAACTGAGACACATTTGAACACGTTTCCTGATCACATGGTGGATCATACTCTGGGTTCCACATACG
Organism: Orcinus orca; assembly: GCF_937001465.1. Classification (NCBI taxonomy): domain Eukaryota; kingdom Metazoa; phylum Chordata; class Mammalia; order Artiodactyla; family Delphinidae; genus Orcinus; species Orcinus orca. Next base: position 57,670,528 of record NC_064562.1, on the reverse strand, counting down.
TCTTTTAGCTGAAAGAAGAATCCCTTAAACCTGGAGAGTTGAGACCCATGGAATGGGTACCATGCAATATGACTTCAAAGGGTCTGCATTTGCTCACCGAACTTCACCAATCCTATCACTGCTGCATTTATGCCGCTGTACACACCCTTGATTCTCTTTCGGAGACATATAAATCCATAGGTTTTAAGATTCTTACTAGTCAGGTATATTCTTAGGCGTTTAATATGGGGTGTTGAGTGCACTTCGTTGAGCAAGGAGTAGCTCTTGTCTATTACATATTTGGCTTATGGAACGGTATCTGTGCTAATTTCAATCACTTGTTTTATGCAGCACCCCAACTCACCTTTCCCCTTAAGCAAGCATAAGTTGGTTTTCTACATTTGAGACCATGTTCTGTTTTGTAATTCAGTTCCTGTGTAGCCAAGTTTACATTCCGTGTAGTAGTGATATCTTATGATGTTTCTTTTTCTGTGTGACTTATTTCACTTAGAATCATCGTACCTGAATCCACTCATTATGCTGCTACGGGCCTGATGACATAGATTCCATTGCTGAGTGATATTGCATTGTACCTAAGTACCACAATTTCTTTATCCATTTTTCTCTTTCTGTAATATTGAACTTGTACCGTAAACGAGGTTCTTGTAAGCAGAGCCGTCCCAAATTTGGGGTGGCTGTGTCTTTTTGATTTTAATTTCCCTAACCTATAGGACCATAAGTGGAAGTGCCCTAGGCTCTGTTGCTTTGTTTTTTAGATGTTTCAGGAAACACCATACACTTCTCCAGAGTGGTTGTTGGCAATTTACATCCCGCCCATCAGCATAAAAAGGCTCCCAGTTCTCCATGGCCTGTCCTGCCTTTCTGGATTTTACACTTTTTTCAGATGGCCCTTTTGACCGGGTGGCAGTGAGACTTCATTGTAGTGCAGATTTCCTTTGCAAGCTTGCTTGGTTGGCCAAAAAGTGCGTATGCGTTTTTTCCTGAATATATTCAGGATAAAACGCATACGCACTTTTTGGCCAAGTGCATCATTGTGGCCCTTCTGCCTCTTTTCCTATGATTTACATGCAATTCCAGTCTACCTCCTGAAATGAGTTTCCTGCAATTCTGCCCCACTTTCAAGTCCTCTTGGCAGCCTTACTTCATTATATTTTTGGACGATAGCTGCCATTTATAACTCTGCAGGTTTTTGAATGTCAGTGCCCCTGAGCCTCTTTCTTCAACTCCCTTTCTTGTGAGCTGGCCACAACACCGCAGGATTGCTTCAGGCCCTAGTGTGGTTCCGGCATGGCACACTGAGCCTTTGGTTAATTCCTCTTCCTTATGGGAAATGAGAGTTAAATTTGCCCGTCCAGACACCTCCAGATAGTCTCTCATGGGTTCTCCCTATTCCTGTTCATTTTTCACAGAAATTGCAAACTGGGCCAAACAGGAGGTTAAAGGCACTGACTCTCCAAGTGGGGAGAGTGTTAGTAAAGCGTCTGGAATGTTGCACCCGAGTAACAGGGGACGAAAACTGAGACACATTTGAACACGTTACCTGATCACACAGTGGATCATACTCTGGGTTCCACATGCATGTTTTAGCTGAAGGAAGAATCCCTTAAACCTGGAGAGTTGAGACCCATGGAATGGGTACCATGCGATATGACTTCAAAGGGTCTGCATTTGCTCACCGAACCTCACCAATCCTATCACTGATGCATTTATGCCGCTGTACACACGCTTGATTCTCTTTCGGAGACATATAAATCCATAGGTTGTAAGATTCTTACTAGTCAGGTATATTCTTAGGCGTTTAATACAGGGTGTTGAGTCCACTTCGTTGAGCAAGGAGTAGCTCTTGTCTATTACATATTTGGCTTATGGAACGGTATCTGTGCTAATTTCAATCTCTGGTTTTATGCAGCACCCCAACTCACCTTTCCCCTTAAGCAAGCATAAGTTGGTTTTCTACATTTGAGACCCTGTTCTGTTTTGTAATTCAGTTCCTGTGTAGCCATGTTTACATTCCGTGTATTAGTGATATCTTATGATGTTTCTTTTTCTGTGTGACTTATTTCACTTAGAATCATCATACCTGAATCCACTCATTATGCTGCTACGGGCCTGATGACATAGATTTCATTGCTGAGTGATATTGCATTGTACATAAGTACCACAACTTCTTTATCCATTTTTCGCTTTCTGTGATATTGAACTTGTACCGTAAACGAGGTTCTTGTAAACAGAGCCATCCCAAATTTTGGGCTGGCTGTGTCTTTTGATTTTAATTTCCCTAAGCTATAGGACCATAAGTGGAAGTGCCCTAGGCTCTGTTGCTTTGTTTTTTCGATGTTTCAGGAAACACCATACACTTCTCCAGAGTGGCTGTTGGCAATTTACATCCCGCCCTTCAGCATAAGAAGGCTCCCAGTTGTCCATGGCCTGTTCTGCCTTTCTGGATTTTACACTTTTTTCAGATGGCCCTTTTGACCGGGGGGCAGTGAGACTTCATTGTAGTCCAGATTTCCTTTGCCAGCTTGCTTGGTTGGCCAAAAAGTGCGTATGCGTTTTTTCCTGAATATATTCAGGAAAAACCGCATACGCACTTTTTGGCCAAGTGCATCATTGTGGACGTTCTCCCTCTTTTCCTATGCTGTACATGCAATTCCAGTCTACCTCCTGTAATCGGTTTTCTGCAATTCTGCCCCGCTTTCAAGTCCTCTTGGCAGCCTTACTTCAATATATTTTTGGACGATAGCTGTCATTTATAACTCTGCAGGTTTGTGAATTACAGTGCCCCTGAGCTCCTTTCTTCAACTCGCTTTCTTGTCAGCTGGCCGCAACACCGCAGGATTGCTTCAGGCCCTAGTGTGGTTACGGCATGGCACGCTGAGCCTTTGGTTAATTCCGCTTCCTGTTGGGAAATGAGAGTTAAATTTTCCCGTCCAGACATCTCCAGATAGTCTCTCATTGGTTCTCCCTAATCCTGTTCTTTTTCAGCAGAAATTGCAAACTCGGCCAAACAGGAGGTTAAAGGCACTGACTCTCCAAGTGGGGAGAGTGTTAGTAAAGCGTCTGGAATGTTGCACCTGAGTACCAGGGGACGAAAACTGAGACACATTTGAACACGTTTCCTGATCACATGGTGGATCATACTCTGGGTTCCACATACGTGTTTTAGCTGAAAGAAGAATCCCTTAAACCTGGAGAGTTGAGACCCATGGAATGGGTACCATGCAATATGACTTCAAAGGGTCTGCATTTGCTCACCGAACTTCACCAATCCTATCACTGCTGCATTTATGCCGCTGTACACACCCTTGATTCTCTTTCGGAGACATATAAATCCATAGGTTTTAAGATTCTTACTAGTCAGGTATATTCTTAGGCGTTTAATATGGGGTGTTGAGTGCACTTCGTTGAGCAAGGAGTAGCTCTTGTCTATTACATATTTGGCTTATGGAACGGTATCTGTGCTAATTTCAATCACTTGTTTTATGCAGCACCCCAACTCACCTTTCCCCTTAAGCAAGCATAAGTTGGTTTTCTACATTTGAGACCATGTTCTGTTTTGTAATTCAGTTCCTGTGTAGCCAAGTTTACATTCCGTGTAGTAGTGATATCTTATGATGTTTCTTTTTCTGTGTGACTTATTTCACTTAGAATCATCGTACCTGAATCCACTCATTATGCTGCTACGGGCCTGATGACATAGATTCCATTGCTGAGTGATATTGCATTGTACCTAAGTACCACAATTTCTTTATCCATTTTTCTCTTTCTGTAATATTGAACTTGTACCATAAACGAGGTTCTTGTAAGCAGAGCCGTCCCAAATTTGGGGTGGCTGTGTCTTTTTGATTTTAATTTCCCTAACCTATAGGACCATAAGTGGAAGTGCCCTAGGCTCTGTTGCTTTGTTTTTTAGATGTTTCAGGAAACACCATACACTTCTCCAGAGTGGTTGTTGGCAATTTACATCCCGCCCATCAGCATAAAAAGGCTCCCAGTTCTCCATGGCCTGTCCTGCCTTTCTGGATTTTACACTTTTTTCAGATGGCCCTTTTGACCGGGTGGCAGTGAGACTTCATTGTAGTGCAGATTTCCTTTGCAAGCTTGCTTGGTTGGCCAAAAAGTGCGTATGCGTTTTTTCCTGAATATATTCAGGATAAAACGCATACGCACTTTTTGGCCAAGTGCATCATTGTGGCCCTTCTGCCTCTTTTCCTATGATTTACATGCAATTCCAGTCTACCTCCTGAAATGAGTTTCCTGCAATTCTGCCCCACTTTCAAGTCCTCTTGGCAGCCTTACTTCATTATATTTTTGTACGATAGCTGCCATTTATAACTCTGCAGGTTTTTGAATGTCAGTGCCCCTGAGCCTCTTTCTTCAACTCCCTTTCTTGTGAGCTGGCCACAACACCGCAGGATTGCTTCAGGCCCTAGTGTGGTTCCGGCATGGCACACTGAGCCTTTGGTTAATTCCTCTTCCTTATGGGAAATGAGAGTTAAATTTGCCCGTCCGGACACCTCCAGATAGTCTCTCATGGGTTCTCCCTATTCCTGTTCATTTTTCACAGAAATTGCAAAGTGGGCCAAACAGGAGGTTAAAGGCACTGACTCTCCAAGTGGGGAGAGTGTTAGTAAAGCGTCTGGAATGTTGCACCCGAGTACCAGGGGACGAAAACTGAGACACATTTGAACACGTTACCTGATCACACAGTGGATCATACTCTGGGTTCCACATGCATGTTTTAGCTGAAGGAAGAATCCCTTAAACCTGGAGAGTTGAGACCCATGGAATGGGTACCATGCAATATGACTTCAAAGGGTCTGCATTTGCTCACCGAACCTCACCAATCCTATCACTGATGCATTTATGCCGCTGTACACACGCTTGATTCTCTTTCGGAGACATATAAATCCATAGGTTGTAAGATTCTTACTAGTCAGGTATATTCTTAGGCGTTTAATACAGGGTGTTGTGTCCACTTCGTTGAGCAAGGAGTAGCTCTAGTCTATTACATATTTGGCTTATGGAACGGTATCTGTGCTAATTTCAATCTCTGGTTTTATGCAGCACCCCAACTCACCTTTCCCCTTAAGCAAGCATAAGTTGGTTTTCTACATTTGAGACCCTGTTCTGTTTTGTAATTCAGTTCCTGTGTAGCCACGTTTACATTCCGTGTATTAGTGATATCTTATGATGTTTCTTTTTCTGTGTGACTTATTTCACTTAGAATCATCATACCTGAATCCACTCATTATGCTGCTACGGGCCTGATGACATAGATTTCATTGCTGAGTGATATTGCATTGTACATAAGTACCACAACTTCTTTATCCATTTTTCGCTTTCTGTGATATTGAACTTGTACCGTAAACGAGGTTCTTGTAAACAGAGCCATCCCAAACTTTGGCGTGGCTGTGTCTTTTTGATTTTAATTTCCCTAAGCTATAGGACCATAAGTGGAAGTGCCCTAGGCTCTGTTGCTTTATTTTTTAGATGTTTCAGGAAACACCATACACTTCTCCAGAGTGGCTGTTGGCAATTTACATCCGGCCCATCAGCATAACAAGGCTCCCAGTACTCCATGGCCTGTCCCGCCTTTCTGGATTTTACACATTTTTCAGATGGCCCTTTTGACCGGGGGGCAGTGAGACTTCATTTTAGTGCAGATTTCCTTTGCAAGCTTGCTTGGTTGGACAAAAAGGCCATATGCGTGTTTTCCTGTATATATTCAGGAAAAAACGCCTACGCCCTTTTTGGCAAAGTGCATCACTGTGGACGTTCTGCCTCTTTTCTTATGCTTTACATGCAATTCCAGTCTACCTCCTGAAATCGGTTTCCTGCAATTTTGCCCCGCTTTCAAGTCCTCTTGGCAGCCTTACTTCAATATATTTTTGGACGATAGCTGTCATTTATAACTCTGCAGGTTTGTGAATGACAGTGCCCCTGAGCTCCTTTCTTCAACTCGCTTTCTTGTGAGCTGGCCGCAACACCACAGGATTGCTTCAAGCCGTAGTGTGGTTCCGGCATGGCACACTGAGCCTTTGGTTGATTCCTGTTCGTGATGGGAAATGAGAGTTAAATTTGCCCATCCAGACACCTCCAGCTGGTCTCTCATTGGTTCTCCCTATTCCTGTTCATTTTCCGCAGAAATTGCAAACTGGGCCAAACAGGAGTTTAAATGCACTGACTCTCCAAGTGGGGAGAGTGTTAGTAAAGCATCTGGAATGTTGCACCCGAGTACCAGGGGACGAAAACTGAGACACATTTGAACACGTTTCCCGATCACACGGTGGATCATACTCTGGGTTCCACATGCATGTTTTAGCTGAAGGAAGAATCCCTCTAACCTGGAGAGTTGAGACCCATGGAATGGGTACCATGCAATATGACTTCAAAGGGTCTGCATTTGCTCACCGAACCTCACCAATCCTATCACTGCTGTGTTTATGCAGCTGTACACACGCTTGATTCTCTTTCGGAGACATATAAATCCATAGGTTTTAAGATTCTTACTAGTCAGGTGTATTCTTAGGTGTTTAATATGGGGTGTTGAGTCCACTTCATTGAGCAAGCAGTAGCTCTTGTCTATTAGATATTTGGCTTATGGAACGGTATCTGTGCTAATTTCAATCTCTGGTTTTATGCAGCACCCCAACTCACCTTTCCCCTTAAGCAAGCATAAGTTGGTTTTCTACATTTGAGACCCTGTTCTGTTTTGTAATTCTGTTCCTGTGTAGCCAAGTTTACATTCCGTGTAGTAGTGATATCTTATGTTGTTTCTTTTCTGTGTGACTTATATCACTTAGAATTATCGTACCTGAATCCACTCATTATTCTGCTACGGGCCTGATGACATAGATTTCATTGCTGAGTGATATTGCATTGTACGTAAGTACCACAACTTCTTTATCCAGTTTTCGCTGTCTGTGATATTGAACTTGTACCGTAAACGAGGTTCTTGTAAACAGAGCCATCCCAAACTTTAGGGTGGCTGTGTCTTTTTGATTTTAATTTCCCTAAGCTATAGGACCATAAGTGGAAGTGCCCTAGGCTCTGTTGCTTTGTTTTTTAGATGTTTCAGGAAACACCATACATTTCTCCAGAGTGGCTGTTGGCAATTTACATCCCGCCCTTCAGCATAACAAGGCTCCCAGTTCTCCATGGCCTGTCCTGCCTTTCTGGATTATACATTTTTTTCAGATGGCCCTTTTGACCGGGGGGCAGTGAGACTTCATTGTAGTGCAGATTTACTTTGCAACTTGCTTGGTTGGCCGAAAAGGGCGTATGCGTTTTTTCCTGAATATATTCAGGAAAAAACGCATAGGCCCTTTTTGGCCAAGTGCATCATTGTGGACGTTCTGCCTCTTTTCCTATGCTTTACATGCAATTCCAGTCTACCTCCTGAAATCGGTTTCCTGCAATTCTGCCCCTCTTTCAAGTCCTCTTGGCAGCCTTACTTCAATATATTTTTGGACGATAGCTGTCATTTATAACTCTGCAGGTTTCTGATTTACAGTGCCCCTGAGCTCTTTTCTTCAACTCGCTTTCTTGTGAGCTGGCCGCAACACCGCAGGATTGCTTCAGGCCCTAGTGTAGTTCTGGCATGGCACACTGAGACTTTGGTTAATTACTCTTCCTGGTGGGAAATGAGAGATAAATTTGCCCGTCCAGACACCTCCAGCTAGTCTCTCATTGGTTCTCCCTATTCATGTTCATCTTCCGCAGAAATTGCAAACTTGGCCAAACAGGAGGTTAAAGGCACTGACTCTCCAAGTGGGGAGAGTGTTAGTAAAGCGTCTGGAATGTTGCACCCGAGTACCAGGGGACGAAAACTGAGACACATTTGAAGACATTTCCCGATCACATGGTGGATCATACTCTGGGTTCCACATGCATGTTTTAGCTGAAGGAAGAATCCCTTAAACCTGGAGAGTTGAGACCCATGGAATGGGTACCATGCAATGTGACTTCAAAGGGTCTGCATTTGCTCACCGAACCTCACCAATCCTATAACTGCTGCGTTTATGCCGCTGTACACATGCTTGATTCTCTTTCGGAGACATATAAATCCATAGGTTTTAAGATTCTTACTAGTCAGGTATATAGTTAGGCGTTTAATATGGGGCGTTGAGTCCACTTCATTGAGCAAGGAGTAGCTCTTGTCTATTACATATTTGGCTTATGGAACGGTATCTGTGCTAATTTCAATCTCTGGTTTTATGCAGCACCCCAACTCACCTTTCCCCTTAAGCAAGCATAAGTTGGTTTTCTACATTTGAGACCCTGTTCTGTTTTGTAATTCAGTTCCTGTGTAGCCAAGTTTACATTCCGTGTGTTAGTGATACCTTATGATGTTTCTTTTTCTGTGTGACTTATTTCACTTAGAATCATCATACCTGAATCTACTCAGTATGCTGCTACGGGCTGATGACATAGAGTTCATTGCTGAGTGATATTGCATTGTACGTAAGTACCACATCTTCTTTATCCATTTTTCGCTTTCTCTGATACTGAACTTGTACCGTAATCGAGGTTCTTGTAAACAGAGCCGTCCCAAACTTTGGGGTGGCTGTGTCTTTTTGATTTTAATTTCCCTAAGCTATAGGACCATAAGTGGAAGTGCCCTAGGCTCTGTTGCTTTGTTTTTTAGATGTTTCAGGAAACACCATACACTTCTCCAGAGTGGCTGTTAGCAATTTACATCCCGCCCATCAGCATAACAAGGCTCACAGTTCTCCATGGCCTGTCCTGCCTTTCTGGATTTTACACTTTTTTCAGATGGCCCTTTTGACCGGGGGGCAGTGAGACTTCATTGTAGTGCAGATTTCCTTTGCAAGCTTGCTTGGTTGGCCAAAAAGGGCGTATGCGTTTTTTCCTGAATATATTCAGGAAAAAACGCATACGACCTTTTTGGCCAAGTGCATCACTGTGGACGTTCTGCCTCTTTTCCTATGCTTTACATGCATTTCCAGTCTACCTCCTGAAATCGGTTTCATGCAATTCTGCCCCGCATTCAAGTCCTCTTGGCAGCCTTACTTCAATATATTTTTGGACGATAGCTGTCATTTATAACTCTGCACGTTTGTGAATGACAGTTCCCCTGAGCTCCTTTCTTCAACTTGCTTTCTTGTGAGCTGGCCGCAACACTGCAGGATTGCTTCAGGCCCTAGTGTGGTTTCGGCCTGGCACGCTGAGCCTTTGGTTAATTCCTCCTCCTGGTGGGAAATGAGAGTTAAATTTGCCCGTCCAGACACCTCAAGCTAGTCTCTCATTTGTTCTCCCTATTCCTGTTCATTTTCCGCAGAAATTGCAAACTGGGCCAAACAGGAGGTTAAAGGCACTGACTCTCCAAGTGGGGAGAGTGTTAGTAAAGCGTCTGGAATGTTGCACCCGAGTACCAGGGGACGAAAACTGAGACACATTTGAACACATTTGCCGATCACACGGTGGATCATACTCTGGGTTCCACATGCATGTTTTAGCTGAAGGAAGAATCCCTTAAACCTGGAGAGTTGAGACCCATGGAATGGGTACCATGCAATATGACTTCAAAGGGTCTGCATTTGCTCACCGAACGTCACCAATCCTATCACTGCTGCGTTTATGCTGTTGTACACACGCCTGATTCTCTTTCGGAGACATATAAATCCATAGGTTTTAAAATTCTTACTAGTCAGGTATATTCTTAGGCGTTTAATATGGGGTGTAGAGTCCACTTCGTTGAGCAAGGAGTAGCTCTTGTCTGTTACATGTTTGGCTTGTGGAACAGTATCTGTGCTAATTTCAATATCTCGTTTTATGCAGCACCCCAACTCACCTTTCCCCTTATGCAAACATAAGTTGGTTTTCTACATTTGAGACCCTGTTCTGTTTTGTAGTTCAGTTCCTGTGTAGCCAAGTTTACATTCCGTGTAGTAGTGATATCTTGTCATGTTTCTTTTTCTGTGTGACTTATTTCACTTAGAATCATCGTACCTGAATCCACTCATTATGCTGCTATGGCACTGATGACATAGATTTCATTGCTGTGTGATATTGCATTGTACGTAAGTACCACAACTTCTTTATCCATTTTTCGCTTTCTGCGATATTGAACTTCTACCGTAAACGAGGTTCTTGTAAACAGAGCCGTCCCAAACTTTGGGGTGGCTGTGTCTTTCTGATTTTAATTTCCCTAAGCTATAGGACCATAACAGGAAGTGCCCTAGGCTCTGTTGCTTTGTTTTTTAGATGTTTCAGGAAACACCATACACTTCTCCAGAGTGGCTGTTGGCAATTTACATCCCGCCAATCAGCATAACAAGGCTCCCAGTTCTCCATGGCCTGTCCTGCCTTTCTGGATTTTTCACTTTTTTCAGATGGCCCTTTTGACCGGTGGGAAGTGAGACTTCATTGTAGTGCAGATTTCCTTTGCAAGCTTGCTTGGTTGGCCAAAATGGGCGTATGCGTTTCTTCCTGAATATATTCATGAAAAAACACATACGCCCTTTTTGGCCAAGTGCATCATTGTGGATGTTCTGCCTCTTTTCCTATGCTGTACGTGCAATTCCAGTCTACCTCCTGAAATCGGTTTCCTACAATTCTGCCCCGCTTTCAAGTCCTCTTGGCAGCCTTACTTCAATATATTTTTGGACGATAGCTGTCATTTATAACTCTGCAGGTTTGTGAATGACAGTGCCCCTGAGCTCCTTTCTTCAACTCGCTTTCTTGTGAGCTGGCCGCAACACCGCAGGATTGCTTCAGGCCCTAGTGTGATTCCGGCATGGCACGCTGAGCCTTTGGTTAATTCCTCTTCCTGGTGGGAAATGAGAGTTAAATTTGCCCGTCCAGATACCTCCAGCTAGTCTTTCATTGTTTCTCCCTATTCCTGTTCATTTTCCGCAGAAATTGCAAACTGGGCCAAACAGGAGGTTAAAGGCACTGACTCTCCAAGTGGGGAGAGTGTTAGTAAAGCGTCTGGAATGTTGCACCCGAGTACCAGAGGACGAAAACTGAGACACATTTGAACACGTTTCCCGATCACACGGTGGATCATACTCTGGGGTTCACATGCATGTTTTAGCTGAAGAAAGAATCCCTTAAACCTGGAGAGTTGAGACCCATGGAATGGGTACCATGCAATATGACTTCAAAGGGTCTGCATTTGCTCACTGAACCTCACCAATCCTATCATTGGTGCGTGTGTGCCGCTGTACACATGCTTGATTCTCTTTTGAGACATATAAATCCATAGGTTGTAAGATTCTTACTAGTCAGGTATATTCCTAGGCGTTTAATATGGGGTGTTGAGTCCACTTCGTTGAGCAAGGTGTACCTCTTGTGTATTACATATTTGGCTTATGGAACGGTATCTGTGCTAATTTCAATCTCTGGTTTTATGCAGCACCCCAACTCACCTTTCTCCTTAACAAGCATACGTTGGTTTTCTACATTTGAGACCCTGTTCTGTTTTGTAATTCAGTTCCTGTGTAGCTAAGTTTACATCCGTGTAGTAGTGATATCTTATGATATTTCTTTTTCTGTGTGACTTATTTCACTTAGAATCATCGTACCTGAATCCACTCATTATGCTGCTACGGGCCTGATGACATAGATTTCATTGCTGAGTGATATTGCATTGTACGTAGGTACAACAACTTCTTTATCCATTTTTCGCTTTCTGCGATATTGAACTTGTACTGTAAACGAGGTTCTTGTAAACAGAGCCGTCCCATAATTTGGGGTGGCTGTGTCTTTTTGATTTTAATTTCCCTAAGCCACAGGATCATAAGTGGAAGTGCCCTAAGCTCTGTTGCTTTGTTTTTTAGATGTTTTAGGAAACAGCATACACTTTTGCAGTGTGGCTGTTGGCAATTTACACCCGGCCCATCAGCATAACAAGGCTCCCATTTCTCCATGGCCTGTCCTGCCTTTCTGGATTTTACACTTTTTTCATAAGTGCCTTTTGACCGGGGGGAAGTGAGACTTCATTGTAGTGCAGATTTCCTTTGCAAGCTTGCTTGGTTGGCCAAAAAGTGCGTATGCGTTTTTTCCTGAATATATTCAGGAAAAACACATACGCACTTTTTGGCCAAGTGCATCATTGTGGACGTTCTTCCTCTTTTCCTATGCTTTACATGCAATTCCAGTCTACCTCCTGAAATCGGTTTCCTGCAATTCTGCCCCGCTTTCAAGTCCTCTTGGCAGCCTTACTTCAATATAGTTTTGGACGATAGCTGTCATTTATAACTCTGCAGGTTTGTGATTTACAGTGCCCCTGAGCTCCTTTCTTCAGCTCGCATTCTTGTGAGCTCCCCGCAACACCGCAGTATTGCTTCAGGCCCCAGTGTGGTTCCGGCATGGCATGCTGAGCCTTTGGTTAATTCCTCTTCCTGGTGGGAAATGAGAGTTAAATTTGCCCGTCCAGACACCTCCACCTAGTCTCTCATTTGTTCTCCCTATTCCTGTTCATCTTACGCAGAAATTGCAAACTGGGCCAAACAGGAGGCTAAAGGCACTCACTCTCCAAGTTGGGAGAGTGTTAGTAAAGCGTCTGGAATGTTGCACCCGAGTACCAGGGGACGAAAACTGAGATACATTTGAACACGTTTCCCGATCACTTGGTGGATCATACTCTGGGTTCCACATGCATGTTTTAGCTGAAGGAAGAATCCCTTAAACATGGAGAGTTGAGACCCATGGAATGGGTACCATGTAATATGACTTCAAAGGGTCTGCATTTGCTCACCGAACCTCAACAATCCTATCACTGCTGCGTTTGTGCCGCTGTACACACGCTTGATTCTCTTTCGGAGACATATAAATCCATAGGTTTTAAGATTCTTACTATTCAGGTATATAGTTAGGCGTTTAATATGGGGTGTTGAGTCCTCTTCGTTGAGCAAGGAGTAGCTCTTGTCTATTACATATTTGGCTTACGGAACGGTATATGTGTTAATTTCAATCTCTGGTTTTATGCAGCACCCCAACTCACCTTTCCCCTTAAGCAAGCATAAGTTGGTTTTCTACATTTGAGACCCTGTTCTGTTTTGTAATTCAGTTCCTGTGTAGCCAAGTTTACATTCCGTGTAGTAGTGATATGTTATGATGTTTCTTTTTCTGTGTGACTTATTTCACTTAGAATCATCGTACCTGAATCCACTCATTATGCTGCTATGGGCCTGATGACATAGATTTCATTGCTGAGTGATATTGCATTGTACGTAAGTACCACAACTTCTTTATCCATTTTTTGCTTTCTCTGAAATTGAACTTATACCGTAAACGAGGTTCTTGTCAACAGAGCCATCCCAAACTTTGGTGTGGCTGTGTCTTTTTGATTTTAATTTCCCTAAGCTATAGGACCATAAGTGGAAGTGCCCTATGCTCTGTTGCTTTGTTTTTTAGATGTTTCAGGAAACACCATACACTTCTCCAGAGTGGCTGTTGGCAATTTACATCCCGCCCATCCGCATAACAAAGCTCCCATATCTCCATGGCCTGTCCTGCCTTTCTGGATTTTACACTTTTTTCAGATGGCCCTTTTGACCGGGGGGCAGTGAGACTTCATTGTAGTGCAGATTTCCTTTGCAAGCTTGCTTGGTTGGCCAAAAAGGGCGTATGCGTTTTTTCCTGAATATATTCAGGAAAAAACGCATACGCCCTTTTTGGCCAAGTGCATCATTGTGGACGTTCTGCCTCTTTTCCTATGCTTTACATGCAATTCCAGTCTACCTCCTGAAATCGGTTTCTTGCAATTCTGCCCCGCTTTCAATTCCTCTTGGCAGCCTTACTTCAATATAGTTTTGGACAATAGCTGTCATTTATAACTCTGCAGGTTTGTGAATGACAGTGCCCCTGAGCTCCTTTCTTCAACTCGCTTTCTTTTGAGCTGTCCGCAACACCGCAGGATTGCTTCAGGCCGTAGTGTGGTTCCGGCATTGCATGCTGAGCCTTTGGTCAGTTCGTCTTCCTGGTGGGAAATGAGCCTTAAATTTGCCCCTCCAGACACCTCCAGCTAGTCTCTCATTGGTTCTCCCTATTCCTGTTCATTTTCCGCAGAAATTGCAAACTGGGCCAAACAGGAGGTTAAAGGCACTGACTATCCAAGTGGGGAGAGTGTTAGTAAAGCATCTGGAATATTGCACCCGTGTACCAGGGGATGAAAACTGAGACACATTTGAACACGTTTCCCGAACACACGGTGGAACATACTCTGGGTTCCACATGCATGTTTTAGCTGAAGGAAGAATCCCTTAAACCTGGAGAGTTGAGACCCATGGAATGGGTACCATGCAATATGACTTCAAAGGGTCTGCATTTGCTCACCAAACCTCACCAATCCTGTCACTGCTGCGTTTATGCCACTGTACACACGCTTGATTCTCTTTCGGAGACATATAAATCCATAGATTTTAAGATTCTTACTAGTCAGGTATATTCTTAGGCGTTTAATATGGGGTGTTGAGTCCACTTCGTTGAGCAAGGAGTAGCTCTTGTCTATTACATATTTGGCTTATGGAAAGGTATCTGTGCTAATTTCAATCTCTGGTTTTATGCAGCACCCCAACTCACCTTTCCCCTTAAGCAAGCATACGTTGGTTTTCTACATTTGAGACCCTGTTCTGTTTTGTAATTCAGTTCCTGTGTAGCCAAGTTTACATTCCGTGTAGTAGTGATATCATATGATGTTTCTTTTTCTGTGTGACTTATTTCACTTAGAATCATCGTACCTGAATCCACTCATTATGCTGCTATGGGCCTGATGACATAGATTTCATTGCTGAGTGATATTGCATTGTACGTAAGTACCACAACTTCTTTATGCATTTTTCGCTTTCTGCAATATTAAACTTGTACCCTAAATGAGGCTCTTGTATATAGAGCTGTCCCAACCTTTTGGGTGGCTGTGTCTTTTTGATTTTAATTTCCCTAAGTTATAGGACTATAAGTGAAAGTGCTCTAGGCTCTGTTGTTTTGTTTTTTAGATGTTTCAGGAAACACCATACACTTCTCCAGAGTGGCTGTTGGCAATTTACATCCCGCCCATCAGCATAACAAGGCTCCCAGTTCTCCATGTCCTGTCCTGCCTTTCTGGATTTTACACTTTTTTTTAGATGGCCCTTTTGACCGGGGGGAAGTGAGACTTCATTTTAGTGCAGATTTCCTTTGCAAGCTTGCTTGGTTGGCCAAAAAGTGCGTATGCGTTTTTTCCTGAATATATTCAGGAAAAAACGCGTATGCCCTTTTTGGCCAAGTGCATCATTGTGGACGTTCTGCCTCTTTTCCTATGCTTTAAATGCAAATCCAGTCTACCTCCTGAAATCGGTTTCCTGCAATTCTGCCCCGCTTTCAAGTCCTCTTCACACCCGTGCTTCAATATATTGTTGGACGATAGCTGTCATTTATAACTGTGCAGTTTTGTGAATTACAGGGCCCCTGAGCTCCTTTCTTCAACTCGCTTTCTTGTGAGCTGGCCGCAAACCCGCAAGACTGCTTCAGGCCCTAATCTGCTTCTGGCAGGGCATGCTGAGCCTTTGGTTAATTCCTCTTCCTGGTGGGAAATGAGTGTTAAATATGCCCCTCCGGACACCTACCTCACTCTCAACCCCTTGGTGATGTGGGTCCTCTGGTTTGTGGCCACCTTTGCTGGGTTCCTCACCTTTCGATGATGTGGCCCCACTAGTGTGAGGACACTCCTGCCTGGTTCTCATCCACGTGGTTATGTGGACCCCCTGGTGAGAGTCTGTTCCTGGCTGTGTTCCTCACCCTTCTGTGAGGGAGACCCTGTGCTGATAGGTCACTCCTACATGGCTGGCACACATTGCCTTGGTGAAGTCAGCCATGTGGTGGCAGTTGGAGCATGCTGGGAATCTCCTCCCACCAGTGATGAGGGCCCTCTTGGCTCAGGCCCTAACTGCTGGGCTCACCAACTTTTCTTGGTGAGCCCAATGATGCTTGGGCACTCCTCTTAGGATCCCATCTCCATGGGGATGTGGGCCTTCTGCTCTGAGGTTCCAACGGCTGGGTTGTTCACATTTTCATGATTTGGGCTCTCTGGTGTTAGTTCACAGAGGCCTGGATCCCATAGCCTCTGTGCTCTTGGCCGCCTGCTGGGAGGTTCCAACTGCTGGATTCCTCACTTTTTTAATTTTTTGGGCCCTCTGTTGTGAGGATCCTCCTGCCTGCCTCACTCCCAGCCCCTTCGTGATGTGTGTCGTCTGGTTTGAGGTCACATGTGTTGGGTTCCTCTCCTTTTGATGATGTGGGACCAATGGTCTTAGGAGACTCCTGCCTGGTTCACATCCCCTTGGTGATGTGGGCCCTCTGTTGAGAGTCTGATCCTGGCTGGGTTCCTCACCCATCTGTGAGGTGGGCCGTCTGCTGTGAGGTCACTCCTGCCTGGCTTGCTCACCTCGCCTTGTGGACATGAGCCCTCTGGTGGCACTTGGAGTCTGCTGGGAGCCTCCTCCCCTCGGTGATGAGGGCCCTCTGGCGTCAGGCCCTAACTGCTGGGCTCCCCACATTTTGTGATGTGTGCCCAGTGGTGCGAGGACACTCCATCCAGGTTCACATCCCCATTGGGATGTGGGCCTTCTGCTCTGAGGTCCCAACGCCTGGGTTGCTCACAGTTTCATGATGTGGGCTCTCTGGTGTTAGTTCACTCCTGGCCTGCATCCCATAACTTCTGTGCTCTCGGTCGCCTGCTGGGAGGTCCCAACTGCTGGATTCCTCACCTTTCTTATTCTTCGGGCCCTCTGTTTTTAGGCTACTCCTGCCTGCCTCACTCCCATTCTCTTTGTGATATGTGTCCTCTGATTTGAGGCCACATGTGCTGGGTTCCGCACCTTTCGATGATGTGGCCCCACTGGAGGGAAGACAGTCCTGACTGGTTCCCATCCCCTTGCTGATGTGGACCCTCAGGTGAGAGTCTGATGCTGGCTGGGTTCCTCACCCTTCTGTGAGGTGGGCCCTCTGCTGTGAGGTCAATCATGCCTCTCTGGCACACGTCACCTTGGCGACATGGGCCCTCTGGTGGCAGTTGGAGTGTGCTGGGGTCCTCCTCCCCTCGGTGATGAGGGCCCTCTTGCCTTAGGCCATAACTGCTGGGCTCCCCACATTATCTGATGTGCACCAAGTGAGTGAGGACACTCTTGCCATGTTCCCATCCCCATGGGGATATGGGCCTTCTGCTCTGAGGTCAAAACGGCTGCCTTGCTCACAGTACTATGATGTGGGCCCTCTGCTGTGAGTTCACTCCGGCAAGGATCCCTTATCATCGGTGCACTGAGCCGCCTGCTGGGAGGTTCCAACTGCTGGATTCCTCAACTTTTTTATTCTATGTGCCCTCTGTTGTGAGGCTCCTCCTGCCTGCCTCACTGCCAGCCCCTTGGTGATGACTGTCCTATTGCTTGAGGCCACATGTGCTGCGTTCCTCACCTTTCGATGATGTGGCCCCACTCGTGTGAGGACACTCCTGCCTGGTTCCCATCCCCTTGGTGAGGTGGGCTCTCTGGCGAGAGTCTAATCCTGGCTGGGTTCCTCAACGTTCTGTGAGGTAGGCCCTCTGCTGTGAGGTCACTCCTGCCTGGCTGGCACACATCACCTTGGAGACGTGAGCCCTCTGGTGGCAGTTGGAGCGTGCAGGGTGCCTCCTCCTCTCGGTGATGACGACCCTCTGGCGTCAGGCCCTAAATGGTGGGCTCCCCACATTTTCTGATGTGCGCCCAGTGGTGCGAGGACACTCCAGCCAGGTTCCCATTCCCATGGGGATGTGGGCCTTCTGCGCTGAGGTCCCAACGCCTGGGTTGCTCACAGTTTTATGATGTGGGCCCTCTGCTGTGAGTTCACTGCGGCCTGGAACCCATAGCCTCGGTGTTCTGAGCCGCCTGCTGGAGGTCTAAATGCTGGAATCCTCACGTTTTTTATATTATGTGCCCTGTGTTGTGAGGCTACTCCTGCCTGCCTCACTCCAAGGCCCTTGGTGATGTGGGTCCTCTGGTTTGAGGACACATGTGCTGGGTTCCTCACCTTAAGATGCTGAGGCCCCACTGGTGGGAGGACAGTCCTGACTGGTTCCCATCCCCTTGGTGTTGTGGGCCCTCTGGCGAGAGTCTCATCCTGCCTCGGTTCCTCACCCTTCTGTGAGTTAGGCCCTCTGCTGTGAGGTCACTACTGCCTGGCTGGCGCATGCCACCTTGTAGACGTGGGCCCTCTGTTGGCAGTTGGAACCTGCTGAGAGTCTCCTCCCCTCAGTTATGAGGGCCCCCTGGCGTCAGGCCCTAACTGCTGGGCTCCTAACATTTTCTGATATGTGCTAAGTGGTGCGAGGCCACTCCTGCCAGGTTCCCATCCCAATGGGGATGTGGGCCTTCTGTTCTGAGGTCCCAACGCCTGGGCTGCTCACAGGTTCATGATGTGGGCCCTGTGCTGTGAGTTCACTGCGGCCTGGATCCCATAGCCTTGGTGCTCTGGGCCGCTTGCTGGGAGGTTCCAACTGCTGGATTCCTCAACTTTTATATTCTATGGACCCTGTGTTGTGATGCTGGTCCTGCCAGCCTAATTCTGAACCCCTTGGTGATGTGGTTCCTCTGGTTTGAGGCTACATGTGCTGGGTTCCTCACCTTTCGATGATGTTGTCCCACTGGTGTGGGGACACTCCTGCCTGGTTCCCATCCCCTTGGTGATGTGGGCCCTCTGGTGCGAGTCTGATCCTGACTGGGTTCGTCACACTTCTCTGAGGTGGGCCCTCTGCTGTGAGGTCATTCGTGCCTAGTTGGCACACATCGCCTTGGCAACATCAGCCCTCTGGTGGCAGTTGGAGCCAGCTAGGAGCCTCCTTCCCTTGGTGATGAGGGTCCTCTGGCGTCATGCCCTAACTGCTGGTCTCCCAAAATTTTCTGATACGTTCTCAGTGGTGCGAGGACACTCCTACCAGATTTCCATCCCCATGGGGTTGTGGGCCTCCTGCTCTGAGGTCCCAATGGCTGGGTTGCTCAGTTTCATGACATGGGCCCTCTTCTGTGAGTTCACTGTGGCCTGGATCCCATAGCCTCGGTGCTCTGGGCCGCCTGCTGGGAGGTTCCAACTGCTGGATTCCTCACTTTTTTATTCTATGGGCCCAGTGTTGTGAGGCTACTCCTGCCTGCCTCACTCCGAGGCCCTTGGTGATGTGGGTCCTCTGGTTTGAGGACACATGTGCTGACTACCTCACCTTTCGATGATGTGTCCCCACTGGTGTGAAGACACTCCTGCCTGGTTCCCATCCCCTTGGTGATGTGGGCCCTCTGGTAAGAGTCTGATGTTGGCTGGGTTTCTCACCCTTCTGTGAGGTGGGACCTCTGCTGTGAGGTAACTCCTGCCTGGCTTGCTCACGTTGCCTTGGTAACGTGAGCCCTCAGGTGGCAGTTGGAGCCTGCTGGGAATCTCCTCCCATCAGTTATGAGAGCGCTGGATAAAACACATATGCACTTTTTGGCCAAGTGCATTATTTTCCAAGTTCTGTCTCTTTTCCTATGCTTTAAAAGTGACTCCCAGGTACCTTCTGAAATCGGTTTCCTGCAATCCTGCCCCGCTTTCAAGTCCTCTTGGCAGCCTTACTTCAATATATATTTGGACCATAGCTTTCATTTATAACTCTGCAGGTTTCTGAATGACAGTGCCCCTGAGCTCCTTTCTTCAACTCGCTTTCTTGTGAGCTCTCCGCAACACTGCAGCATTGCTTCAGGCCCTAGTGTGGTGCGGGCATGGCACACTGAGCCTTTGGTTAATTCCTCTTCCTGGTGGGATATGAGAGTTAAATTTGCCAGTCCAGACACCTCCAGCTAGTCTCTCATTGGTTCTCCCTATCCCTGTACATTTTCCGCAGAAATTGCAAACTGGGCCAAACAGGAGGTTAAAGGCACTGACTCTCCAAGAGGGGAGAGTGTTAGTAAAGCGTCTGGAATGTTGCACCCGAGTACCAGGGGACGAAAACTGAGACACATTTGAACACGTTTCCCGATCACATGGTGGATCATACTCTGGGTTCCACATGCATGTTTTAGCTGAAGGAAGAATCCCTTAAACCTGGAGAGTTGAGACCCATGGAATGGGTACCATGCAATATGACTTCAAAGGGTCTGCATTTGCTCACCGAACCTCACCAATCCTATCACTGCTGCGCTTATGCCGCTGTACACACGCTTGATTCTCTTTCGGAGACATATAAATCCATAGGTTTTAAGATTCTTACTAGTCAGGTATATTCTTCGGCGTTTAATATGGGGTGTTGAGTCCACTTCGTTGAGCAAGGAGTAGCTCTTGTCTGTTACATATTTGGCTTATGGAACGGTATCTGTGCTACTTTCAATCTCTGGTTTTATGCAGCACCCCAACTCACCTTTCCCCTTAAGCAAGCGTAAGTTGGTTTTCTACATTTGAGACCCTGTTCTCTTTTGTAATTCAGTTCCTGTGTAGCCAAGTTTCCATTCCGTGTAGTAGTGGTATCTTATGATGTTTCTTTTTCTGTGTGACTTATTTCACTTAGAATCATCATACCTGAATCCACTCATTATGCTGCTACGGGCCTGATGACATAGATTTCATTGCTGAGTGATATTGCATTGTACGTAAGTACCACAACTTCTTTATCCATTTTTCGCTTTCTGCGATATTGAACTTGTACCGTAAACGAGGTTCTTGTAAACAGAGCCGTCCCAAACTTTGGGGTGGATGTGTCTTTTTGATTTTAATTTCCCTAAGCTATAGGACCATAAGTGGAAGTGCCTTAGGCTCTGTTGCTTTGTTTTTTAGATGTTTCAGGAAACACCATACACTTATCCAGAGTGGCTGTTGGCAATTTACATCCCGCCCATCAGCATAACAAGGCTCCCAGTTCTCCATGGCCTGTCCTGCCTTTCTGGATTTTACACTTTTTTCAGATGGCCCTTTTGACCAGGGGGCAGTGAGACTTCATTGTAGTGCAGATTTCCTTTGCAAGCTTGCTTGGTTGGCCAAAAAGTGCGTATGCCTAGGAAAAAATGCATACGCCCTTTTTGGCCAAGTGCATCATTGTGGACGTTCTGCCTCTTTTCTTATGCTTTACATGCAATTCCAGTCTACCTCCTGAAATCGGTTTCCTGCAATTCTGCCCCGCTTTCAAGTCCTCTTGGCAGCCTTACTTCAATATATTTTTGGACGATAGCTGTCATTTATAACTCTGCAGGTTTGTGAATTACAGTGACCCTGAGCTCCTTTCTTCAACTCGCTTTCCTGTGAGGTGGCCGCAACTTCGCAAGATTGTTTCAGGCCGCAGTGTGGTTCTGTGGTGGCACGCTGAGCCTTTGGTTAATTCCTCTTCCTGCTGGGAAATGAGAGTAAAATTTGCCTATCCAGAAACCTCCAGCTAGTCTCTCATTGGTTCTCCCTATTCCTGTTCATTTTCCGTAGAATTTGCAAACTGGTCCAAACAGGAGTTTAAATGCACTGACTCTCCAAGTGGGGAGAGTGTTAGTAAAGCATCTGGAATTTTGCACCCGAGTACCAGGGGACGAAAACTGAGACACATTTGAACACATTTCCGGATTACACGGTGGATCATACTCTGGGTTCCACATGCATGTTTTAGTTGAAGGAAGAATCCCTTAAACCTGGAGAGTTGAGACCCATGGAATGGGTACCATGCAATATGACTTCAAAGGGTCTGCATTTGCTTACCGAACCTCACCAATCCTATCACTGCTGTGCTTATGCCGCTGTACACACGCTTGATTCTCTTTCGGAGACATATAAATCCATAGGTTTTAATATTCTTACTAGTCAGGTATATTCTTAGGCGTTTAATATGGGGTGTGGAATCCACTTCGTTGAGCAAGGAGTAGCTCTTGTCTATTACATATTTGGCTTATGGAACGGTATCTGTGCTAATTTCAATCTCTGGTTTTATGCAGCACCCCAACTCACCTTTCCCCTTAAGCAAGCATAAGTTGGTTTTCTACATTTGAGACCCTGTTCTGTTTTGTAATTCAGTTCCTGTGTAGCCAAGTTTACATTCCGTGTATTAGTGATATGTTATGATGTTTCTTTTTCTGTGTGACTTATTTCACTTAGAATCATTGTACCTGAATCCACTCATTATGCTGCTATGGGCCTGATGACATAGATTTCATTGCTGAGTGATATTGCATTGTACGTAAGTACCACAACTTCTTTATCCATTTTTCGCTTTCTGTGATATTGAACTTGTACCGTAAACGAGGTGCCTGTAAACAGAGCCGTCCCAAACTTTTGGGTGGCTGTGTCTTTTAGATTTTAATTTCCCTAAGCTATAGGACCATAAGTGGAAGTGCCCTAGGCTCTGTTGCTTTGTTTTTTGGATGTTTCAGGAAACACCATACACTTCTCCAGAGTGGCTGTTGGCAATTTACATCCCGCCCATCAGCATAACAAGGCTTCCAGTTCTCCATGGCCTGTCCTGCCTTTCTGGATTTTACACATTTTTCAGATGGCCCTTTTGACCGGGGGGCAGTGAGACTTCATTGTAGTGCAGATTTCCTTTGCAAGCTTGCTTGGTTGGCCAAAAAGGGCATATGCGTTTTTTCCTGAATATATTCAGGAAAAAACGCATATGCCCTTTTTGGCCAAGTGCATCATTGTGGACGTTCTGCCTGTTTTCCTATGCTTTACATGCAATTCCAGTCTACCTCCTGAAATCAGTTTCGTGCAATTCTGCCCCGCTTTCAAGTCCTCTTGGCAACCTTACTTCAATATATTTTTGGACGATACCTGTCATTTATAACTCTGCAGGTTTGTGAATTACAGTGACCCTGAGCTCCTTTCTTCATCTCGCTTTCTTGTGAGCTGGCCGCAACACCACAGGATTGCTTCAGTCCCTAGTGTGGTTCCGGCACGGCATGCTGAGCGTTTGGTTAATTCCTCTTCCTGGTGGGAAATGAGAGTTAAATTTGCCCGTCCAGACACCTCCAGCTAGTCTCTCATTGCTTCTCACTATTCCTGTTCATCTTCCACAGAAATTGCAAACTGGGTCAAACAGGAGGTTAAAGGCACTTACTCTCCAAGTGGGGAGAGTGTTAGTAAAGCGTCTGGAATGTTGCACCCGAGTACCAGGGGACGAAAACTGAGACACATTTGAACACGTTTCCCGATCACACGGTGGATCATACTCTGGGTTCCACATGCATGTTTTAGCTGAAGGAAGAATCCCTTAAACCTGCAGAGTTGAGACCCATGGAATGGGTGCCATGCAATATGACTTCAAAGGGTCTGCATTTGCTCACCGAACCTCACCAATCCTATCACTGCTGCGCTTATGCCACTGTACACATGCTTAATTCTCTTTCGGAGACATATAAATCCATAGGTTTTAAGATTCTTACTAGTCAGGTATATTCTTAGGCGTTTAATATGGAGTGTTGAGTCCACTTCGTTGAGCAAGGAGTAGCTCTTGTCTATTACATATTTGGCTTATGGAACGGTATCTGTGCTACTTTCAATCTCTGGTTTTATGCAGCACCCCAACTCACCTTTCCCCTTAAGCAAGCATAAGATGGTTTTCGACATCTGAGAACATTTTCTGTTTTGTAATTCAGTTCCTGTGTAGCCAAGTTTACATTCCGTGTAGTAGTGATATCTTATGATGTTTCTTTTTCTGTGTGAGTTATTTCACTTAGAATCATTGTGCGTGAAAACACTCATTATGCTGCTACGGGCCTGATACATAGATTTCATTGCTGAGTGATATTGCATTGTACGTAAGTACCACAACTTCTTTATCCATTTTTCGCTTTCTGTGATATTGAACTTGTACCATACACGAGGTTCTTGTAAACAGAGCCGTCCCAAAATTTGGGGTGGCTGTGTCTTTTTGATTTTAAATTCCCTAAGCTATAGGACCATAAGTGGAAGTGCCCTAGGCTCTGTTGCTTTGTTTTTTGGATGTTTCAGGAAACACCATACACTTCTCCAGAGTGGCTGTTGGCAATTTACATCCCGCCCATCAGCATAACAAGGCTCCCAGTTCTCCATGGCCTGTCCTGCCTTTCTGGATTTTACACTTTTTTCAGATGGCCCTTTTGACCGGGGGGCAGTGAGACTTCATTGTAGTGCAGATTTCCTTTGCAAGCTTGCTTGGTTGGCCAAAAAGGGCGTATGCGTTTTTTCCTGAATATATTCAGGAAAAAACGCATACGCCCTTTTTGGCCAAGTGCATCATTGTGGACGTTCTGCCTCTTTTCCTATGCTTTACATGCAATTCCACTCTACCTCCTGAAATCGGTTTCCTGCAATTCTGCCCCGCTTTCAAGTCCTCTTGGCAGCCTTACTTCAATATATTTTTGGACGATAGCTGTCATTTATAACTCTGCAGGTTTGTGAATGACAGTGCCCCTGAGCTCCTTTCTTCAACTCGCTCTCTTGTGAGCTGGCCGCAATGCCGCAGGATTGCTTCAGGCCCTGGTGTGGTTCCGGCATGGCACGCTGAGCTTTTGGTTAATTCCTCTTCCTGGTGGGAAATGAGAGTTAAATTTGCCCGTCCAGACACCTCCAGCTAGTCTCTCATTGGTTCTCTCTATTCCTGTTCATTTTCCGCAGAAATTGCAAACTGGGCCAAACAGGAGGTTAAAGGCACTGACTCTCCAAGTGGGGAGAGTGTTAGTAAAGCATCTGAAATGTTGCGCCTGAGTATCAGGGGACAAAAACTGAGACACATTTGAACACGTTTCCCGATCACATGGTGGATGATACTCTGGGTTCCACATGCATGTTTTAGCTGAAAGAAGAATACCTTAATCCTGGAGAGTTGAGACCCATGGAATGGGTAAAATGCAATATGACTTCAAAGGGTCTGCATTTGCTCACCGATCCTCACCAGTCCTATCACTGCTGCGTTTATGCCGCTGTACACACGCTTTATTCTCTTTCAGAGACATATTAATCCATAGGTTTTAAGATTCTTACTAGTCAAGTATATCCTTAGGCGTTTAATATGGGGTGTTGAGTCCACTTCGTTGAGCAAAGAGTAGCTCTTGTCTACTACATATTTGGCTTATGGAACGGTATCTGTGCTGATTTCAATTTCTGTTTTTTTGTAGCACCCCAACTCACCTTTCCCCTTAAGCAAGCATAAGTTGCTTTTCTACATTTGAGACCCTGTTCTGTTTTGTAATTTAGTTCCTGTGTAGCCAAGTTTACATTCCGTCTAGTAGTGATATCTTATGAAGTTTCTTTTTCTGTGTGACTTATTTCACTTAGAATCATCGTACCTCAATCCACTCATTATGCTGCTATGGGCCTGATGAATTAGATTTCGTTGCTGAGTGATATTGCATTGTATGTAAGTACCACAACTTATTTATCCATTTTTCGCTTTCTGTGATATTGAACTTGTACCGTAAATGAGGTTCTTGTAAACAGAGCCATCCCAAACTGGGTTGGCTGTGTCTTTTTGAATTTAATTTCCCTAAGCTATAGGACCATACGTGGAAGTGCCCTAGGCTCTGTTGCTTTGTTTTTTAGATGTTTCAGGAAACACCATACACTTCTCCAGAGTGGCTGTTGGCTATTTACATCCCGCCCATCAGCATAACAAGGCTCCCAGTTCTCTGTGGCCTGTCCTGCCTTTCTGGAATTTACACTTTTTTCAGATGGCCCTTTTGACCGGGGGGCCGTGGGACATCATTGTAGTGCAGATTTCCTTTGCAAGCTTGCTTGGTTGGCCAAAGAGGGCGTATGCGTTTTTTCCTGAATATATTCAGGAAAAAACGCATACGCCCTTTTTGGCCAAGTGCATCATTGTGGATGTTCTGCCTCTTTTCCTATGCTTTACATGCAATTCCAGTCTACCTCCTGAAATCGGTTTCCTGCAATTCTGCCCCGCTTTCAAGTCCTCTTGGCAGCCTTACTTCAATATATTTTTGGACGATAGCTGTCATTTATAACTCTGCAGGTTTGTGAATGACAGTGCCCCTGAGCTCCTTTCCTCAACTCGCTCTCTTGTGAGCTGGCCTCAACGCCGCAGGATTGCTTCAGGCCGTAGTGTGGTTCCGGCATTGCATGCTGAGCCTTTGGTCAATTCCTCTTCCTGGTGGGAAATGAGAGTTAAATTTGCCCGTCCAGACACCTCCAGCTAGTCTCTCATTGGTTCTCCCTATTCCTGTTCATTTTCCGCAAAAATTGCAAACTGGGCCAAACAGGAGGTTAAAGGCACTGACTCTCCAAGTGGGGAGAGTGTTAGTAAAGCGACTTGAATGTTGCACCCGAGTACCAGGGGAGGAAAACTGAGACACATTTGAACACGTCTCCCGATCACATGGTGGATCATACTCTGGGTTCCACATGCATGTTTTAGCTGAAGGAGGAATCCCTTAAACCTGGAGAGTTGAGACCCATGTAATGGGTACCATGCAATATGACTTCAAAGGGTCTGCATTTGCTCACCGAACCTCACCAATCCTATCACTGCTGTGTTTATGCCACTGTACACACGCTTGGTTCTCTTTCGGAGACATATAAATCCATAAGTTTTAAGATTCTTACTAGTCAGGTATATTCTTATGCATTTAATATGGGGCATTGAGTCCACTTCGTTGAGCAAGGAGTAGCTCTTGTCTATTATATATTTGGCTTATGGAACGGTATCTGTGCTAATTTCAATCTCTGGTTTTATGCAGCACCCCAACTCACCTTTCTCCTTAAGTAAGCATAAGTTGGTTTTCTACATTTGAGACCCTGTTCTGTTTTGTAATTCAATTCCTGTGTAGCCAAGTTTACATTCCATGTAGTAGTGATATCTTATGATATTTCTTTTTCTGTGTGACTTATTTCACTTAGAATCATCGTACCTGAATCCACTCATTATGCTGCTACGGGCCTGATGACATAGATTTCATTGCTGAGTGATATTGCATTGTACATAAGTACCACAACGTGTTTATCCATTTTTCGCTTTCTGTGTTATTGAGCTTGTACCGTAAACGAGGTTCTTGTAAACAGAGCCGTCCCAAACTTTGGGGTGGCTGTGTCTTTTTGATTTTAATTTCCCTAAGCTATAGGACCATAAGTGGAAGTGCCCTAGGCTCTGTTGCTATGTTTTTTAGATGTGTCAGGAAACACCATACACTTCTCCAGAGTGGCTGTTGGCAATTTACATCCCGCCCATCAGCATAACAAGGCTCCCAGTTCTCCATGGCCTGTCCTGCCTTTCTGGATTTTACACTTTTTTCAGATGGCCCTTTTGACCGGGGGGCAGTGAGACTTCATTGTAGTGCAGATTTCCTTTGCAAGCTTGCTTGGTTGGCCAAAAAGGGCGTATGCGTTTTTTCCTGAATATATTTAGGAAAAAACGCATACGCCCTTTTTGGCCAAGTGCATCATTGTGGACGTTCTGCCTCTTTTCCGATGCTTTACATGCAATTCCAATCTACCTCCTGAAATCGGTTTCCTGCAATTCTGCCCCGCTTTCAAGTCCTCTTGGCAGCCTTACTTCAATATATTTTTGGACGATAGCTGTCATTTATAACTCTGCAGGTTTGTGAATTACAGTGCCCCTGAGCTCCTTTCTTCAACTCGCTTTCTTGTGAGCTGGCCGCAAGACCGCAGGATTGCTTCAGGCCCTAGTGTGGTTCCGGCGGCATGCTGAGCCTTTGCTTAATTGCTCTTCCTGGTGGGAAATGAGAGTTAAATTTGCCCGTCCAGACACCTCCACCTAGTCTGTCATGGGTTCTCCCTATTCCTGTTCATCTTACGCAGAAATTGCAAACTGGGCCAAACAGGAGGCTAAAGGCACTCACTCTCCAAGTTGGGAGAGTGTTAGTAAAGCGTCTGGAATGTTGCACCCTAGTACCAGGGGACAAAAACTGAGACACATTTGAACACGTTTCCCAATCACACGCTGGATCATACTCTGGGTTCCACATGCATGTTTTAGCTGAAGGAAGAATCCCTTAAACCTGGAGAGTTGAGACCCATGGAATTGGTACGATGCAATATGACTTCAAAGGGTCTGCATTTGCTCACCGAACCTCACCAATCCTATCACTGCTGCGTTTATGCCGCTGTACACACGCTTGATTCTCTTTCGGAGACATATAAATCCATAGGTTTTAAGATTCTTACTAGTCAGGTATGTTCTTAGGCGTTAAATACGGAGTCATGAGTCCACTTCGTTGAGCAAGGAGTAGCTCTTGTGTATTACATTTTTGGCTTATGGAACGGTATCTGTGCTCATTTCAATCTCTGGTTTTATGCAGCACCCCAAATCACCTTTCCCCTTAAGCAAGCATAAGTTGGTTTTCTACATTTGAGACCCTGTTCTGTTTTGTAATTCAGTTCCTGTGTAGCCAAGTTTACATTCCGTGTATTAGTGATATCTTATGATGTTTCTTTTTCTGTGTGACTTATTTCACTTAGAATCATCGTACCTGAATCCACTCATTATGCTGCTACGAGCCTGATGACATAGATTTCATTGCTGAGTGATATTGCATTGTATGTAACTACCACAACTTCTTTATCCATTTTTCGCTTTCTGCGATATTGAACTTGTACCGTAAACGAGGTTCTTGTAAACAGAGCCGTCCCAAACATTGGGGTGGCTGTGTCTTTTTGATTTTAATTTCCCTAAGCTATAGGACCATAAGTGGAAGTGCCCTAGGCTCTGTTGCTTTGTTTTTTAGATGTTTCAGGAAACAGCATACATTTCTCCAGAGTGGCTGTTGGCAATTTACATCCTGCCCATCAGCATAACAAGGCTCCCAGTTCTCCATGGCCTGTCCTGCCTTTCTGGATTTTACACTTTTTTCAGATGGCCCTTTTGGCCGGGTGGCAGTGAGACTTCATTGTAGTGCAGATTTCCTTTGCAAGCTTGCTTGGTTGGCCAAAAAGGGCGTATGCGTTTTTTCCTGAATATATTCAGGAAAAAACGCATACGCCCTTTTTGGCCAAGTGCATCATTGTGGATGTTCTGCCTCTTTTCCTATGCTTTACATGCAATTCCAGTCTACCTCCTGAAATCGGTTTCCTGCAATTCTGCCCCGCTTTCAAGTCCTCTTGGCAGCCTTACTTCAATATATTTTTGGACGATAGCTGTCATTTATAACTCTGCAGGTTTGTGATTGACAGTGCCCCTGAGCTCCTTTCCTCAACTCGCTCTCTTGTGAGCTGGCCTCAACGCCGCAGGATTGCTTCAGGCCGTAGTGTGGTTCTGGCATTGCATGCTGAGCCTTTGGTCAATTCCTCTTCCTGGTGGGAAATGAGAGTTAAATTTGCCCGTCCAGACACCTCCAGCTAGTCTCTCATTGGTTCTCCCTATTCCTGTTCATTTTCCGCAAAAATTGCAAACTGGGCCAAACAGGAGGTTAAAGGCACTGACTCTCCAAGTGGGGAGAGTGTTAGTAAAGCGACTTGAATGTTGCACCCGAGTACCAGGGGAGGAAAACTGAGACACATTTGAACACGTCTCCCGATCACATGGTGGATCATACTCTGGGTTCCACATGCATGTTTTAGCTGAAGGAGGAATCCCTTAAACCTGGAGAGTTGAGACCCATGTAATGGGTACCATGCAATATGACTTCAAAGGGTCTGCATTTGCTCACCGAACCTCACCAATCCTATCACTGCTGTGTTTATGCCACTGTACACACGCTTGGTTCTCTTTCGGAGACATATAAATCCATAGGTTTTAAGATTCTTACTAGTCAGGTATATTCTTATGCATTTAATATGGGGCATTGAGTCCACTTCGTTGAGCAAGGAGTAGCTCTTGTCTATTATATATTTGGCTTATGGAATGGTATCTGTGCTAATTTCAATCTCTGGTTTTATGCAGCACCCCAACTCACCTTTCCCCTTAAGTAAGCATAAGTTGGTTTTCTACATTTGAGACCCTGTTCTGTTTTGTAATTCAATTCCTGTGTAGCCAAGTTTACATTCCATGTAGTAGTGATATCTTATGATATTTCTTTTTCTGTGTGACTTATTTCACTTAGAATCATCGTACCTGAATCCACTCATTATGCTGCTACGGGCCTGATGACATAGATTTCATTGCTGAGTGATATTGCATTGTACATAAGTACCACAACGTGTTTATCCATTTTTCACTTTCTGTGATATTGAACTTGTACCGTAAATGAGGTTCTTGTAAACAGAGCTGTCCCAAACTTTGGGGTGGCTGTGTCTTTTTGATTTTAATTTCCCTAAGCTATAGGACCATAAGTGGAAGTGCCCTAGGCTCTGTTGCTTTGTTTTTTGGATGTTTCAGGAAACACCATACACTTCTCCAGAGTGGCTGTTGGCAATTTACATCCCGCCCATCAGCATAACAAGGCTCCCAGTTCTCCATGGCCTGTCCTGCCTTTCTGGATTTTACACTTTTTTCAGATGGCCCTTTTGACCGGGGGGCAGTGAGACTTCATTGTAGTGCAGATTTCCTTTGCAAGCTTGCTTGGTTGGCCAAAAAGGGCGTATGCGTTTTTTCCTGAATATATTTAGGAAAAAACGCATACGCCCTTTTTGGCCAAGTGCATCATTGTGGACGTTCTGCCTCTTTTCCGATGCTTTACATGCAATTCCAATCTACCTCCTGAAATCGGTTTCGTGCAATTCTGCCCCGCTCTCAAGTCCTCTTGGCAGCCTTACTTCAATATATTTTTGGACGATAGCTGTCATTTATAACTCTGCAGGTTTGTGAATTACAGTGCCCCTGAGCTCCTTTCTTCAACTCGCTTTCTTGTGAGCTGGCCGCAAGACCGCAGGATTGCTTCAGGCCCTAGTGTGGTTCCGGCGGCATGCTGAGCCTTTGCTTAATTGCTCTTCCTGGTGGGAAATGAGAGTTAAATTTGCCCGTCCAGACACCTCCACCTAGTCTGTCATGGGTTCTCCCTATTCCTGTTCATCTTACGCAGAAATTGCAAACTGGGCCAAACAGGAGGCTAAAGGCACTCACTCTCCAAGTTGGGAGAGTGTTAGTAAAGCGTCTGGAATGTTGCACCCGAGTACCAGGGGACAAAAACTGAGACACATTTGAACACGTTTCCCAATCACACGCTGGATCATACTCTGGGTTCCACATGCATGTTTTAGCTGAAGGAAGAATCCCTTAAACCTGGAGAGTTGAGACCCATGGAATTGGTACGATGCAATATGACTTCAAAGGGTCTGCATTTGCTCACCGAACCTCACCAATCCTATCACTGCTGCGTTTATGCCGCTGTACACACGCTTGATTCTCTTTCGGAGACATATAAATCCATAGGTTTTAAGATTCTTACTAGTCAGGTATGTTCTTAGGCGTTAAATACGGAGTCATGAGTCCACTTCGTTGAGCAAGGAGTAGCTCTTGTCTATTAAATTTTTGGATTATGGAACGGTATCTGTGCTCATTTCAATCTCTGGTTTTATGCAGCACCCCAAATCACCTTTCCCCTTAAGCAAGCATAAGTTGGTTTTCTACATTTGAGACCCTGTTCTGTTTTGTAATTCAGTTCCTGTGTAGCCAAGTTTACATTCCGTGTATTAGTGATATCTTATGATGTTTCTTTTTCTGTGTGACTTATTTCACTGAGAATCATCGTACCTGAATCCACTCATTATGCTGCTACGAGCCTGATGACATAGATTTCATTGCTGAGTGATATTGCATTGTATGTAACTACCACAACTTCTTTATCCATTTTTCGCTTTCTGCGATATTGAACTTGTACCGTAAACGAGGTTCTTGTAAACAGAGCCGTCCCAAACATTGGGGTGGCTGTGTCTTTTTGATTTTAATTTCCCTAAGCTATAAGACCATAAGTGGAAGTGCCCTAGGCTCTGTTGCTTTGTTTTTTAGATGTTTCAGGAAACACCATACATTTCTCCAGAGTGGCTGTTGGCAATTTACATCCTGCCCATCAGCATAACAAGGCTCCCAGTTCTCCATGGCCTGTCCTGCCTTTCTGGATTTTACACTTTTTTCAGATGACCCTTTTGGCCGGGTGGCAGTGAGACTTCATTGTAGTGCAGATTTCCTTTGCAAGCTTGCTTGGTTGGCCAAAAAGGGCGTATGAGATTTTTCCTGAATATATTCAGGAAAAAACGCATACGCCCTCTTTGTCCAAGTGCATCATTGTGGACGTTCTGCCTCTCTTCCTATGCTTTGCATGCAATTCCAGTCTACCTCCTGAAATCAGTTTTCTGCAATTTTGCCCCGCTTTCAAGTCCTCTTGGCAGCCTTACTTCAATATATATTTGGACCATAGCTGTCATTTAAAACTCTGCAGGTTTGTGAATTACTGTGACCCTGAGCTCCTTTCTTCAACTCGCTTTCTTGTGAGCTGACCGCAACACCACAGGATTGCTTCAGGCGCTAGTGTGGTTCCGGCATGGCACGCTGAGCCTTTGCTTAATTCCTCTTCCTGGTGGGAAATGAGAGTTAAATTTGACCGTCCAGACACCTCCAGCTAGTCTCTCATTGGTTCTCCCTATTCCTGTTCATTTTCCACAGAAATTGCAAACTGGGCCAAACAGGAGGTTAAAGGCACTGACTCTCCAAGTGGGGAGAGTGTTAGTAATGCGTCTGGAATGTTGCACCCGAGTACCAGGGGACGAAAACTGAGACACATTTGAACACGTTTCCCAATCACATGGTGGATTATACTCTGGGTTCCACATGCATGTTTTAGCTGAAGGAAGAATCCCTTAAACCTGCAGAGTTGAGAACCATGGAATGGGTACCATGCAATATGACTTCTAAGGGTCTGCATTTGCTCACCGAACCTCACCAATCCTATCACTGCTGCATTTATGCCGCTGTACACATGCTTGATTCTCTTTCGGACACATAGAAATCCATAGGTTTTAAGATTCTTACTAGTCAGGTATATTCTTAGGCGTTTAATATGGGGTGTTGAGTCCACTTCGTTGAGAGAGGTGTAGCTCTTGTCT
The DNA here is from genome assembly GCF_937001465.1 of Orcinus orca. Lineage (NCBI taxonomy): Eukaryota > Metazoa > Chordata > Mammalia > Artiodactyla > Delphinidae > Orcinus > Orcinus orca. Next base: position 57,637,627 of record NC_064562.1, on the reverse strand, counting down.
ATTACATATTTGGCTTATGGAACGCTATCTGTGCTCATTTCAGTCTCTGGTTTTATGCAGCACCCCACCTCACCTTACCCTTAAGCAAGCATAAGTTGGTTTTCTACATTTGAGACCCTGTTCTGTTTTGTAATTCAGTTCCTGTGTAGCCAAGTTTACATTCCGTGTAGTAGTGATATCTTATGATGTTTCTTTTTATGTGTGACTTATTTCACTTAGAATCATCGTACCTGAATCCACTCATTATGCTGCTACGGGCCTGATGACATAGATTTCATTGTTGAGAGATATTGCATTGTACGTAAGTACCACAACTTCTTTATCCATTTTTCGCTTTCTGCGATATTGAACTTGTACCGTAAACGAGGTTCTTGTAAACAGAGCCGTCCCAAACTTTGGGGTGGTTGTGTCTTTTTGAATTTAATTTCCCTAATCAATAGGACCATAAGTGGAAGTGCCCTAGGCTCTGTTGCTTTGTTTTTTAGATGTTTCAGGAAACACCATACACTTCTCCAGAGTGGCTGTTGACAATTTACATCCCGCCCTTCAGCATAACAAGGCTCCCAGTTCTCCATGGCCTGTCCTGCCTTTCTGGATTTTACACTTTTTTCAGATGGCCCTTTTGACCTGGGGGCAGTGAGACTTCATTGTAGTGCAGATTTCCTTTGCAAGCTTGCTTGGTTGGCCAAAAAGTGCGTATGCGTTTTCTCCTGAATATATTCAGGAATAAACGCATACGCCCTTTTTGGCCAAGTGCATCATTGTGGACGTTCTGCCTCTTTTCCTATGCTTTACATGCAATTCCAGTCTACCTCCTGAAATCGGTTCCTGCAATTCTGCCCCGCTTTCAAGTCCTCTTGGCAGCGTTACTTCAATATATTTTTGGACAATAGCTGTCATTTATAACACTGCATATTTGTGAATTACAGTGCCCCTGTGCTCCTTTCTTCAACTCGCTTTCTTGTGAGCTGGCCGCAACACCGCAGGATTGCTTCAGGCCCTAGTGTGGTTCCAGCATCTCACGCTGAGCCTTTGGTTAATTCCTCTTCCTGGTGGGAAATGAGAGTTAAATTTGCCCTTCCAGACACATACAGCTAGTTTCTCATGGGTTCTCCCTATTCCTGTTCATTTTCCGCAGAAATTGCAAACTGGGCCAAACAGGAGGTTAAAGGCACTGACTCTCCAAGTGGGGAGAGTGTTAGTAAAGCGTCTGGAATGTTGCACCCGAGTACCAGGGGACAACAACTGAGAGACATTTGAACACGTTTCCCGATCACATGGTGAATCATACTCTGGGTTCCACATGCATGTTTTAGCTGAAGGAAGATTCCCTTAAACCTGGAGAGTTGAGACACATGGAATGGGTAATATGCAATATGACTTCAAAGGGTCTGCATTTGCTCACCGAACCTCACCAATCCTATCACTGCTACGTTTATGCTGCTCTACACACGCTTGATTCTCTTTCGGAGACATATAAATCCATAGGTTTTAAGATTCTTACTAGTCAGGTATATTCTTAGGCGTTTAATATGGGGTGTTGAGTCCACTTCGTTGAGCAAGGAGTAGCTCTTGTCTATTACATATTTGGCTTATGGAACGTTATCTGTGCTAACTTCAATCTCTGGATTTAGGCAGCACCCCAACTCACCTTTCCCTTTAAGCAAGCATAAGTTGGTTTTGTACTTTTGAGACCCTGTTCTGTTTTGTAATTCAGTTCTTGTGTAGCCAAGTTTACATTCCGTCTAGTAGTGATATCTTATGTAGTTTCTTTTTCTGTGTGACTTATTTCACTTAGAATCATCGTACCTGAAACCACTCATTATGCTGCTATGGGCCTGATGAATTAGATTTCATTGCTGACTGATATTGCATTGTACGCATGTACCACAACTTCTTTATCCATTTTTCGCTTTCTGTGATATTGAACTTGTACCGTAAATGAGGTTCTTGTAAACAGAGCCGTCGCAAACTGGGGTGGCTGTGTCTTTTTGATTTTAATTTCCCTAAGGTATAGGACCATAAGTGGAAGTGCCCTAGGCTCTGTTGCTTTGTTTTTTAGATGTTTCAGGAAACACCATACACCTCTTCAGAGTGGCTGTTGGCAATTTACATCCCGCCCATCAGCATAACAAGGCTCCCAGTTCTCCATGGCCTGTCCTGCCTTGCTGGATTTTACACTTTTTTCAGATGGCCCTTTTGACCAGGGGGCAGTGAGGCTTCATTTTAGTGCAGATTTCCTTTGCAAGCTTGCTTGGTTGGCCAAAAAGTGCGTATGCGTTTTTTTCTGAATATATTCAGCAAAAAACGCATACGCCCTTTTTGCCAAGTGCATCATTGTGGACGTTCTGCCTCTTTTCCTATGCTTTACATGCAATTCCAGTCTACCTCCTGAAATCAGTTTCCTGCAATTCTGCCCCGCTTTCAAGTCCTCTTGGCAGCCTTACTTCAATATATTTTTGGACGATAGCTGTCATTTATAACTCTGCAGGTTTGTGAATGACAGTTCTCCTGAGCTCCTTTCTTCAACTCGCTTTGTTATGAGATGGCCGCAACACCGCAGGATTGCTTCAGGCCCTAGTGTGGTTCCGGCATGGCACGCTGAGCCTTTGGTTAATTCCCCTTCCTGGTGGGAAATGAGAGTTAAATTTGCCCGTCCAGACACCTCCAGCTACTCTCTCATGGGATATCACTATTCCTGTTCATTTTCCGCAGAAATTGCAAACTGGGCCATACAGGAGGTTAAAGGCACTGACTCTCCAAGTGGGGAGAGTGTTAGTAAAGCGTCTGGAATGTTGCACCCGAGTACCAGGGGACGAAAACTGAGACACATTTCAACACGTCTCCCGATCACACGGTGGATCATACTCTGGGTTCCACATGCATGTTTTAGCTGAAGGAAGAATCCCTTAAACCTGCAGAGTTGAGACCCATGGAATGGGTACCATGCAATATGATTTCAAAGGGTCTGCATTTGCTCACCGAACCTCACCAATCCTATCACTGCTGCGTTTATGCCGCTGTACACACGCTTGATTCTCTTTCGGAGACATAGAAATCCATAGGTTTTAAGATTCTTACTAGTCAGGTATATTCTTAGGTGTTTAATATGGGGTGTTGAGTCCACTTCGTTGTGCAAGGAGTAGCTCTTGTCTGTTACATATTTGGTTTATGGAACGGTATCTGTGCTAATTTCAATCTCTGGTTTTATGCACCACCCCAACTCACCTTTCCCCTTAAGCAAGCATAAGTTGGTTTTCTACATTTGAGACCCTGTTCTGTTTTGTAATTCAATTCCTGTGTAGCCAAGTTTACATTCCATGTAGTAGTGATATCTTATGATGTTTCTTTTTCTGTGTGACTTATTTCACTTAGAATCATCGTACCGGAATCCACTCATTATGCTGCTACGGGCCTGATGACATAGATTTCATTGCTGAGTGATATTGCATTGTACGTAAGTACCACAAAGTGTTTATCCATTTTTCGCTTTCTGTGTTATTGAACTTGTACCGTAAACGAGGTTCTTGTAAACAGAGCCGTCCCAAACTTTGGGGTGGCTGTGTCTTTTTGATTTTAATTTCCCTAAGCTATAGGACCATAAGTTGAAGTGCCCTAGGCTCTGTTGCTTTGTTTTTTAGATGTGTCAGGAAACACCATACACTTCTCCAGAGTGGCTGTTGGCAATTTACATCCCGCCCATCAGCATAACAAGGCTCCCAGTTCTCCATGGCCTGTCCTGCCTTTCTGGATTTTACACTTTTTTCAGAAGGCCCTTTTGACCGAGGGGCCGTGGGACATCATTTTAGTGCAGATTTCCTTTGCAAGCTTGCTTGGTTGGCCAAAAAGGGCGTATGCGTTTTTTCCTGAATATTCAGGAAAAAATGCATACGCCCTTTTTGGCCACGTGCATCTTTCTGGACGTTCTGCCTCTTTTCCTATGCTTTACATGCAATTCCAGTCTACCTCCTGAAATCGGTTTCCTGCAATTCTGCCCCGCTTTCAAGTCCTCTTGGCAGCCTTACTTCAATATATTTTTGGATGATAGCTGTCATTTATAACTCTGCAGGTTTGTGAATGACAGTGCCCCTGAGCTCCTTTCTTCAACTCGCTTTCTTGTGAGCTGGCTGCAACACCGCAGGATTGCTTCAGGCCCTAATCTGCTTCTGGCAGGGCACACTGAGCCTTTGGTTAATTCCTCTTCCTGGTGGGAAATGAGTGTTAAATATGCCCGTCCAGACACCTACCTCACTCTCAACCCCTTGGTGATGTGGGTCCTCTGGTTTGTGGCCACCTTTGCTGGGTTCCTCACCTTTTGATGATGTGGCCCCACTAGTGTGAGGACACTCCTGCCTGGTTCTCATCCACGTGGTTATGTGGACCCCCTGGTGAGAGTCTGTTCCTGGCTGTGTTCCTCACCCTTCTGTGAGGGAGACCCTCTGCTGATAGGTCACTCCTGCATGGCTGGCACACATTGCCTTGGTGAAGTCAGCCGTGTGGTGGCAGTTGGCGCGTGCTGGGAATCTCCTCCCACCGGTGATGAGGGCCCTCTTTGGTCAGGCCCTAACTGCTGGGCTCACCAACTTTTCTTAGTGAGCTCAATCATGCTTGGGCACTCCTCTTAGGATCCCATCTCCATGGGGATGTGGGCCTTCTGCTATGAGGTTCCAATGGCTGGGTTGTTCACATTTTCATGATGTGGGCTCTCTGGTGTTAGTTCACAGAGGCCTGGATCCCATAGCCTCTGTGCTCTTGGCCGCCTGCTGGGAGGTTCCAACTGCTGGATTCCTCACTTTTTTAATTTTTTGGGCCCTCTGTTGTGAGGGTCCTCCTGCCTGCCTCACTCCCAGCCCCTTCGTGATGTGTGTCATCTGGTTTGAGGCCACATGTGTTGGGTTCCTCACCTTTCGATGATGTGGGACCAATGCTCTTAGGAGACTCCTGCCTGGTTCACATCCCCTTGGTGATGTGGGCCCTCTGTTGAGAGTCTGATCCTGGCTGGGTTCCTCACCCATCTGTGAGGTGGGCCGTCTGCTGTGAGGTCACTTCTGCCTGGCTTGCTCACCTCACCTGTGGTCATGAACCCTCTGGTGGCACTTGGAGCCTGCTGGGATCCTCCTCCCCTCGGTGATGAGGGCCCTCTGGCATCAGGCCCTAACTGCTGGGCTCCCCACATTTTGTGATGTGCGCCCAGTGGTTCGAGGACACTCCATCCAGGTTCACATCCCCATTGGGATGTGGGCCTTCTGCTATGAGGTCCCAACGGCTGGGTTGTTCACAGTTTCATGATGTGGGCTCTCTGCTGTTAGTTCACTCTGGCCTGGATGCCATAGCCTCTGTGCTCTGGGCCGCCTGCTGGGAGGTTCCAACTGCTCGATTCCTCAACTTTTGTATTCTATGGGTCCTGTGTTGTGATGCTCCTCCTGCCTGCCTCACTCGCAACCCCTTAGTGATGTGGGTCCTCTGGTTTGAGGCCACATGTGCTGGGTTCCGCAACTTTCAATGATGTGGCCCCACTGGTGTGAGGACACTCCTGCCTGGTTCCCATCCCCTTGGTGATGTGGACCTTCTGGTGACAGTCTTATCCTGGCTGGGTTCCTCACTCTTCTGTGAGGTAGGCCCTCTGCTGTGAGTTCAATCCTGCCTGACTTGCACACATCACCTTGGCGACGTGGGCCCTCTGTTGGCACATGGAACCTGCTGGGAGACTCCTGCCCTCGGTGATGACGGCCCTCTAGCATAAGGCCCTAAGTGCTGGGCTCCCCACGTTTTCTGATGTGAGCCCAGTGATGCCAGGACACTCCTGTCAGGTTCCCATCCCCATGGGGATGTGGGCTTTCTGCTCTGAGGTCCCAACGCCTGGGTTGCTCACAGTTTCATGATGTGGGCTCTCTGGTGTTAGTTCACTCCTGCCTGCATCCCATAGCTTCTGTGCTCTCGGCCGCCTGCTGGGAGGTTCCAAATGCTGGATTCCTCACCTTTTTTATTCTTTGGGACCACTGATTTTAGGCTACTCCTACCTGCCTCACTCCCATCCCCTTTGTGATGTATGTCCTCTGATATGAGGCCGCATGTGCTGGGTTCCTCACCTTTCGATGATGTGGCCCCACTGGTGGGAGGACAGTCCTGACTGGTTCCCATCCCCTTGGTGTTGTGGGCCCTCTGGCGAGAGTCTCATCCTGCCTCGGTTCCTCACCCTTCTGTGAGATAGGCCCTCTGCTGTGAGGTCACTACTGCCTGGCTGGCGCATGCCACCTTGTAGACGTGGGCCCTCTGTTGGCAGTTGGAACCTGCTGAGAGTCTCCTCCCCTCAGTTATGAGGGCCCCCTGGCGTCAGGCCCTAACTGCTGGGCTCCTAACATTTTCTGATATGTGCTAAGTGGTGCGAGGCCACTCCTGCCAGGTTCCCATCCCAATGGGGATGTGGGCCTTCTGTTCTGAGGTCCCAACGCCTGGGCTGCTCACAGGTTCATGATGTGGGCCCTGTGCTGTGAGTTCACTGCGGCCTGGATCCCATAGCCTCGGTGCTCTGGGCCGCTTGCTGGGAGGTTCCAACTGCTGGATTCCTCAACTTTTATATTCTATGGACACTGTGTTGTGATGCTGGTCCTGCCAGCCTAATTCTGAACCCCTTGGTGATGTGGTTCCTCTGGTTTGAGGCTACATGTGCTGGGTTCCTCACCTTTCGATGATGTTGTCCCACTGGTGTGGGGACACTCCTGCCTGGTTCCCATCCCCTTGGTGATGTGGGCCCTCTGGTGCGAGTCTGATCCTGACTGGGTTCGTCACACTTCTCTGAGGTGGGCCCTCTGCTGTGAGGTCATTCGTGCCTAGTTGGCACACATCGCCTTGGCAACATCAGCCCTCTGGTGGCAGTTGGAGCCAGCTGGGAGCCTCCTTCCCTTGGTGATGAGGGTCCTCTGGCGTCATGCCCTAACTGCTGGTCTCCCAAAATTTTCTGATACGTTCTCAGTGGTGCGAGGACACTCCTACCAGATTTCCATCCCCATGGGGATGTGGGCCTCCTGCTCTGAGGTCCCAATGGCTGGGTTGCTCAGTTTCATGACATGGGCCCTCTTCTGTGAGTTCACTGTGGCCTGGATCCCATAGCCTCGGTGCTCTGGGCTGCCTGCTGGGAGGTTCCAACTGCTGGATTCCTCACTTTTTTATTCTATGGGCCCAGTGTTGTGAGGCTACTCCTGCCTGCCTCACTCCGAGGCCCTTGGTGATGTGGGTCCTCTGGTTTGAGGACACATGTGCTGACTACCTCACCTTTCGATGATGTGGCCCCACTGGTGTGAAGACACTCCTGCCTGGTTCCCATCCCCTTGGTGATGTGGGCCCTCTGGTAAGAGTCTGATGTTGGCTGGGTTTCTCACCCTTCTGTGAGGTGGGACCTCTGCTGTGAGGTAACTCCTGCCTGGCTTGCTCACGTTGCCTTGGTAATGTGAGCCCTCAGGTGGCAGTTGGAGCCTGCTGGGAATCTCCTCCCATCAGTTATGAGAGCGCTGGATAAAACACATATGCACTTTTTGGCCAAGTGCATTATTTTCCAAGTTCTGTCTCTTTTCCTATGCTTTAAAAGCGACTCCCGTGTACCTTCTGAAATCGGTTTCCTGCAATCCTGCCCCGCTTTCAAGTCTTCTTGGCAGCCTTACTTCAATATATATTTGGACCATAGCTTTCATTTATAACTCTGCAGGTTTGTGAATGACAGTGCCCCTGAGCTCCTTTCTTCAACTCGCTTTCTTGTGAGCTCTCCGCAACACTGCAGCATTGCTTCAGGCCCTAGTGTGGTGCGGGCATGGCACGCTGAGCCTTTGGTTAATTCCTCTTCCTGGTGGGAAATGATAGCTAAATTTGCCCGTCCAGACACCTCCAGCTAGTCTCTCATTGGTTCTCCCTATCCCTGTACATTTTCCGCAGAAATTGCAAACTGGGCCAAACAGGAGGTTAAAGGCACTGAATCTCCAAGAGGGGAGAGTGTTAGTAAAGCGTCTGGAATGTTGCACCCGAGTACCAGGGGACGAAAACTGAGACACATTTGAACACGTTTCCCGATCACACGGTGGATCATACTCTGGGTTCCACATGCATGTTTTAGCTGAAGGAAGAATCCCTTAAACCTGGAGAGTTGAGACCCATGGAATGGGTACCATGCAATATGACTTCAAAGGGTCTGCATTTGCTCACCGAACCTCACCAATCCTATCACTGCTGCGCTTATGCCACTGTACACACGCTTGATTCTCTTTCGGAGACATATAAATCCATAGGTTTTAAGATTCTTACTAGTCAGGTATATTCTTCGGCGTTTAATATGGGGTGTTGAGTCCACTTCGTTGAGCAAGGAGTAGCTCTTGTCTATTACATATTTGGCTTATGGAACGGTATCTGTGCTACTTTCAATCTCTGGTTTTATGCAGCACCCCAACTCACCTTTCCCCTTAAGCAAGCGTAAGTTGGTTTTCTACATTTGAGACCCTGTTCTCTTTTGTAATTCAGTTCCTGTGTAGCCAAGTTTACATTCCGTGTAGTAGTGGTATCTTATGATGTTTCTTTTTCTGTGTGACTTATTTCACTTAGAATCATCATACCTGAATCCACTCATTATGCTGCTACGGGCCTGATGACATAGATTTCATTGCTGAGTGATATTGCATTGTACGTAAGTACCACAACTTCTTTATCCATTTTTCGCTTTCTGTGATATTGAACTTGTACCGTAAATGAGGTTCTTGTAAACAGAGCCGTCCCAAACTTTGGGGTGGTTGTGTCTTTTTGAATTTAATTTCCCTAATCTATAGGACCATAAGTGGAAGTGCCCTAGGCTCTGTTGCTTTGTTTTTTAGATGTTTCAGGAAACACCATACACTTCTCCAGAGTGGCTGTTGACAATTTACATCCCGCCCTTCAGCATAACAAGGCTCCCAGTTCTCCATGGCCTGTCCTGCCTTTCTGGATTTTACACTATTTTCAGATGGCCCTTTTGAACTGGGGGCAGTGAGACTTCATTGTAGTGCAGATTTTCTTTGCAAGCTTGCTTGGTTGGCCAAAAAGTGCGTATGCGTTTTCTCCTGAATATATTCAGGAATAAACGCATACGCCCTTTTTGGCCAAGTGCATCATTGTGGACGTTCTGCCTCTTTTCCTATGCTTTACATGCAATTCCAGTCTACCTCCTGAAATCAGTTCCTGCAATTCTGCCCCGCTTTCAAGTCCTCTTGGCAGCCTTACTTCAATATATTTTTGGACAATAGCTGTCATTTATAACACAGCATATTTGTGAATTACATTGCCCCTGTGCTCCTTTCTTCAACTCTCTTTCTTGTGAGCTGGCCGCAACACCGCAGGATTGCTTCAGGCCCTAGTGTGGTTCCGGCATGGCACGCTGAGCCTTTGGTTAATTCCTCTTCCTGGTGGGAAATGAGAGTTAAATTTGCCCTTCCAGACACCTACAGCTAGTTTCTCATGGGTTCTCCCTATTCCTGTTCATTTTCCGCAGAAATTGCAAACTGGGCCATACAGGAGGTTAAAGGCACTGACTCTCCAAGTGGGGAGAGTGTTAATAAAGCGTCTGGAATGTTGCACCCGAGTACCAGGGGACGAAAACTGAGACACATTTCAACACGTTTCCCGATCACACGGTGGATCATACTCTGGGTTCCACATGCATGTTTTAGCTGAAGGAAGAATCCCTTAAACCTTCAGAGTTGAGACCCATGGAATGGTTACCATGCAATATGATTTCAAAGGGTCTGCATTTGCTCACCGAACCTCACCAATCCTATCACTGCTGCGTTTATGCAGCTGTACAAACGCTTGATTCTCTTTCGGAGACATAGAAATCCATAGGTTTTAAGATTCTTACTAGTCAGGTATATTCTTAGGCGTTTAATATGGGGTGTTGAGTCCACTTCGTTGAGCAAGGAGTAGATCTTGTCTATTACATATTTGGCTTATGGAACGGTATCTGTGCTACTTTCAATCTCTGGTTTTATGCAGCACCCGAACTCACCTTTCCCCTTAAGCAAGCATAAGATGGTTTTCTACATCTGAGATCATTTTCTGTTTTCTAATTCAGTTCCTGTGTAGCCAAGTTTACATTCCGTGTAGTAGTGATATCTTATGATGTTTCTTTTTCTGTGTGAGTTATTTCACTTAGAATCATTGTGCGTGAATACACTCATTATGCTGCTACGGGCCTGATACATAGATTTCATTGCTGAGTGATATTGCATTGTACGTAAGTACCACAACTTCTTTATCCATTTTTCGCTTTCTGTGATATTGAACTTGTACCATACACGAGGTTCTTGTAAACAGAGCCGTCCCAAACTTTGGGGTGGCTGTGTCTTTTTGATTTTAATTTCCCTAAGCTATAGGACCATAAGTGGAAGTGCCCTAGGCTCTGTTGCTATGTTTTTTAGATGTGTCAGGAAACACCATACACTTCTCCAGAGTGGCTGTTGGCAATTTACATCCCGCCCATCAGCATAACAAGGCTCCCAGTTCTCCATGGCCTGTCCTGCCTTTCTGGATTTTACACTTTTTTCAGATGGCCCTTTTGACCGGGGGGCAGTGAGACTTCATTGTAGTGCAGATTTCCTTTGCAAGCTTGCTTGGTTGGCCAAAAAGGGCGTATGCGTTTTTTCCTGAATATATTTAGGAAAAAACGCATACGCCCTTTTTGGCCAAGTGCATCATTGTGGACGTTCTGCCTCTTTTCCTATGCTTTACATGCAATTCCAGTCTACCTCCTGAAATCGGTTTCCTGCAATTCTGCCCCGCTTTCAAGTCCTCTTGGCAGCCTTACTTCAATATATTTTTGGACGATAGCTGTCATTTATAACTCTGCAGGTTTGTGAATTACAGTGCCCCTGAGCTCCTTTCTTCAACTCGCTTTCTTGTGAGCTGGCCGCAAGACCGCAGGATTGCTTCAGGCCCTAGTGTGGTTCCGGCGGCATGCTGAGCCTTTGCTTAATTGCTCTTCCTGGTGGGAAATGAGAGTTAAATTTGCCCGTCCAGACACCTCCAGCTAGTCTGTCATGGGTTCTCCCTATTCCTGTTCATCTTACGCAGAAATTGCAAACTGGGCCAAACAGGAGGTTAAAGGCACTCACTCTCCAAGATGGGAGAGTGTTAGTAAAGCGTCTGGAATGTTGCACCCGAGTACCAGGGGACAAAAACTGAGACACATTTGAACACGTTTCCCAATCACACGCTGGATCATACTCTGGGTTCCACATGCATGTTTTAGCTGAAGGAAGAATCCCTTAAACCTGGAGAGTTGAGACCCATGGAATGGGTACGATGCAATATGACTTCAAAGGGTCTGCATTTGCTCACCGAACCTCACCAATCCTATCACTGCTACGTTTATGCCGCTGTACACACGCTTGATTCTCTTTCGGAGACATATAAATCCATAGGTTTTAAGATTCTTACTAGTCAGGTATATTCTTAGGCGTTTAATATGGGGTGTTGAGTCCACTTCGTTGAGAGAGGTGTAGCTCTTGTCTATTACATATTTGGCTTATGGAACACTATCTGTGCTCATTTCAGTCTCTGGTTTTATGCAGCACCCCAACTCACCTTACCCTTAAGCAAGCATAAGTTGGTTTTCTACATTTGAGACCCTGTTCTGTTTTGTAATTCAGTTCCTGTGTAGCCAAGTTTACATTCCGTGTAGTAGTGATATCTTATGATGTTTCTTTTTATGTGTGATTTATTTCACTTAGAATCATCGTACCGGAATCCACTCATTATGCTGCTACGGGCCTGATGACATAGATTTCATTGCTGAGTGATATTGCATTGTACGTAAGTACCACAACTTCTTTATCCATTTTTCGCTTTCTGCGATATTGAACTTGTACCGTAAACGAGGTTCTTGTAAACAGAGCCGTCCCAAACTTTGGGGTGGTTGTGTCTTTTTGAATTTAATTTCCCTAATCAATAGGACCATAAGTGGAAGTGCCCTAGGCTCTGTTGCTTTGTTTTTTAGATGTTTCAGGAAACACCATACACTTCTCCAGAGTGGCTGTTGACAATTTACATCCCGCCCTTCAGCATAACAAGGCTCCCAGTTCTCCATGGCCTGTCCTGCCTTTCTGGATTTTACACTTTTTTCAGATGGCCCTTTTGACCTGGGGGCAGTGAGACTTCATTGTAGTGCAGATTTCCTTTGCAAGCTTGCTTGGTTGGCCAAAAAGTGCGTATGCCTTTTCTCCTGAATATATTCAAGAATAAACGCATACGCCCTTTTTGGCCAAGTGCATCATTGTGGACGTTCTGCCTCTTTTCCTATGCTTTACATGCAATTCCAGTCTACCTCCTGAAATCGGTTCCTGAAATTCTGCCCCGCTTTCAAGTCCTCTTGGCAGCCTTACTTCAATATATTTTTGGACAATTGCTGTCATTTATAACACTGCATATTTTTGAATTACAGTGCCCCTGTGCTCCTTTCTTCAACTCGCTTTCTTGTGAGCTGGCCGCAACACCGCAGGATTGCTTCAGGCCCTAGTGTGGTTCCGGCATGGCACGCTGAGCCTTTGGTTAATTCCTCTTCCTGGTGGGAAATGAGAGTTAAATTTGCCCTTCCAGACACCTACAGCTAGTTTCTCATGGATTCTCCCTATTCCTGTTCATTTTCCGCAGAAATTGCAAACTGGGCCAAACAGGAGGTTAAAGCCACTGACTCTGCAAGTGGGGAGAGTGTTAGTAAAGCATCTGGAATGTTGCACCCGAGTACCAGGGGACGAAAAGTGAGACACATTTGAACACGTTTCCCGATCACATGGTGGATCATACTCTGGGTTCCACATGCATGTTTTAGCTGAAGGAAGATTCCCTTAAACCTGGAGAGTTGAGACCCGTGGAATGGGTAATATGCAATATGACTTCAAAGGGTCTGCATTTGCTCACCGAACCTCACCAATCCTATCACTGCTGCGTTTATGCTGCTGTACACACGCTTGATTCTCTTTCGGAGACATATAAATCCATAGGTTTTAAGATTCTTACTAGTCAGGTATATTCTTAGGCGTTTAATATGGGGTGTTGAGTCCACTTCGTTGAGCAAGGAGTAGCTCTTGTCTATTACATATTTGGCTTATGGAACGTTATCTGTGCTAACTTCAATCTCTGGTTTTAGGCAGCACCCCAACTCACCTTTCCCTTTAAGCAAGCATAAGTTGGTTTTGTACTTTTGAGACCCTGTTCTGTTTTGTAATTCAGTTCTTGTGTAGCCAAGATTACATTCCGTCTAGTAGTGATATCTTATGAAGTTTCTTTTTCTGTGTGACTTATTTCACTTAGAATCATCGTACCTGAATCCACTCATTATGCTGCTATGGGCCTGATGAATTAGATTTCATTGCTGACTGATATTGCATTGTACGCATGTACCACAACTTCTTTATCCATTTTTCGCTTTCTGTGATATTGAACTTGTACCGTAAATGAGGTTCTTGTAATCAGAGCCGTCGCAAACTGGGGTGGCTGTGTCTTTTTGATTTTAATTTCCCTAAGGTATAGGACCATAAGTGGAAGTGCCCTAGGCTCTGTTGCTTTGTTTTTTAGATGTTTCAGGAAACACCATACACCTCTTTAGAGTGGCTGTTGGCAATTTACATCCCGCCCATCAGCATAACAAGGCTCCCAGTTCTCCATGGCCTGTCCTGCCTTGCTGGATTTTACACTTTTTTCAGATGGCCCTTTTGACCAGGGGGCAGTGAGGCTTCATTTTAGTGCAGATTTCCTTTGCAAGCTTGCTTGGTTGGCCAAAAAGTGCGTATGCGTTTTTTTCTGAATATATTCAGCAAAAAACGCATACGCCCTTTTTGCCAAGTGCATCATTGTGGACGTTCTGCCTCTTTTCCTATGCTTTACATGCAATTCCAGTCTACCTCCTGAAATCGGTTTCCTGCAATTCTGCCCCGCTTTCAAGTCCTCTTGGCAGACTTACTTCAATATATTTTTGGACGATAGCTGTCATTTATAACTCTGCAGGTTTGTGAATGACAGTTCTCCTGAGCTCCTTTCTTCAACTCGCTTTGTTATGAGCTGGCCGCAACACCGCAGGATTGCTTCAGGCCCTAGTGTGGTTCCGGCATGGCACGCTGAGCCTTTGGTTAATTCCCCTTCCTGGTGGGAAATGAGAGTTAAATTTGCCCGTCCAGACACCTCCAGCTAGTCTCTCATGGGATATCACTATTCCTGTTCATTTTCCGCAGAAATTGCAAACGGGGCCATACAGGAGGTTAAAGGCACTGACTCTCCAAGTGGGGAGAGTGTTAGTAAAGCGTCTGGAATGTTGCACCCGAGTACCAGGGGACGAAAACTGAGACACATTTCAACACGTTTCCCGATCACACGGTGGATCATACTCTGGGTTCCACATGCATGTTTTAGCTGAAGGAAGAATCCCTTAAACCTGCAGAGTTGAGACCCATGGAATGGTTACCATGCAATATGATTTCAAAGGGTCTGCATTTGCTCACCGAACCTCACCAATCCTATCACTGCTGCGTTTATGCTGCTGTACACACGCTTGATTCTCTTTCGGAGACATAGAAATCCATAGGTTTTAAGATTCTTACTAGTCAGGTATATTCTTAGGCGTTTAATATGGGGTGTTGAGTCCACTTCGTTGAGCAAGGAGTAGCTCTTGTCTATTACATATTTGGCTTATGGAACGGTATCTGTGCTACTTTCAATCTCTGGTTTTATGCAGCACCCCAACTCACCTTTCCCCTTAAGCAAGCATAAGATGGTTTTCTACATCTGAGATCATTTTCTGTTTTGTAATTCAGTTCCTGTGTAGCCAAGTTTACATTCCGTGTAGTAGTGATATCTTATGATGTTTCTTTTTCTGTGTGACTTATTTCACTTAGAATCATCGTACCGGAATCCACTCATTATGCTGCTACGGGCCTGATGACATAGATTTCATTGCTGAGTGATATTGCATTGTACGTAAGTACCACAAAGTGTTTATCCATTTTTCGCTTTCTGTGATATTGAACTTGTACCATACACGAGGTTCTTGTAAACAGAGCCGTCCCAAACTTTGGGGTGGCTGTGTCTTTTTGATTTTAATTTCCCTAAGCTATAGGACCATAAGTTGAAGTGCCCTCGGCTCTGTTGCTTTGTTTTTAGGATGTTTCAGGAACCACCATACACTTCTCCAGAGTGGCTGTTGGCAATTTACATCCCGCCCATCAGCATAACAAGGCTCCCAGTTCTCCATGGCCTGTCCTGCCTTTCTGGATTTTACACTTTTTTCAGAAGGCCCTTTTGACCGGGGGGCAGTGAGACTTCATTGTAGTGCAGATTTCCTTTGCAAGCTTGCTTGGTTGGCCAAAAAGGGCGTATGCGTTTTTTCCTTAATATATTCAGGAAAAAACGCATACGCCCTTTTTGGCCAAGTGCATCATTGTGGACGTTCTGCCTCTTTTCCTATGCTTTACATGCAATTCCACTCTACCTCCTGAAATCGGTTTCCTGCAATTCTGACCCGCTTTCAAGTCCTCTTGGCAGCCTTACTTCAATATACTTTTGGACGATAGCTGTCATTTATAACTCTGTAGGTTTGTGAATGACAGTGCCCCTGAGCTCCTTTCTTCAACTCGCTTTCTTGTGAGCTGGCTGCAACACCGCAGGATTGCTTTAGGCCCTAATCTGCTTCTGGCAGGGCACACTGAGCCTTTGGTTAATTCCTCTTCCTGGTTGGAAATGAGTGTTAAATATGCCCGTCCAGACACCTACCTCACTCTCAACCCCTTGTTGATGTGGGTCCTCTGGTTTGTGGCCACCTTTGCTGGGTTCCTCAGCTTTCGATGATGTGGCCCCACTAGTGTGAGGACACTCCTGCCTGGTTCTCATCCACGTGGTTATGTGGACCCCCTGGTGAGAGTCTGTTCCTGGCTGTGTTCCTCACCCTTCTGTGAGGGAAACCCTCTGCTGATAGGTCACTCCTGCATGGCTGGCACACATTGCCTTGGTGAAGTCAGCCGTGTGGTGGCAGTTGGCGTGTGCTGGGAATCTCCTCCCACCGGTGATGAGGGCCCTCTTTGGTCAGGCCCTAACTGCTGGGCTCACCAACTTTTCTTAGTGAGCTCAATCATGCTTGGGCACTCCTCTTAGGATCCCATCTCCATGGGGATGTGGGCCTTCTGCTCTGAGGTTCCAACGGCTGGGTTGTTCACATTTTCATGATGTGGGCTCTCTGGTGTTAGTTCACAGAGGCCTGGATCCCATAGCCTCTGTGCTCTTGGCCGCCTGCTGGGAGGTTCCAACTGCTGGATTCCTCACTTTTTTAATTTTTTGGGCCCTCTGTTGTGAGGGTCCTCCTGCCTGCCTCACTCCCAGCCCCTTCGTGATGTGTGTCATCTGGTTTGAGGCCACATGTGTTGGTTTCCTCACCTTTCGATGATGTGGGACCAATGCTCTTAGGAGACTCCTGCCTGGTTCACATCCCCTTGGTGATGTGGGCCCTCTGTTGAGAGTCTGATCCTGGCTGGGTTCCTCACCCATCTGTGAGGTGGGCCGTCTGCTGTGAGGTCACTTCTGCCTGGCTTGCTCACCTCACCTTGTGGTCATGAACCCTCTGGTGGCACTTGGAGCCTGCTGGGATCCTCCTCCCCTCGGTGATGAGGGCCCTCTGGCATCAGGCCCTAACTGCTGGGCTCCCCACATTTTGTGATGTGCGCCCAGTGGTTCGAGGACACTCCATCCAGGTTCACATCCCCATTGGGATGTGGGCCTTCTGCTATGAGGTCCCAACGGCTGGGTTGTTCACAGTTTCATGATGTGGGCTCTCTGCTGTTAGTTCACTCTGGCCTGGATGCCATAGCCTCTGTGCTCTGGGCTGCCTGCTGGGAGGTTCCAACTGCTCGATTCCTCAACTTTTGTATTCTATGGGTCCTGTGTTGTGATGCTCCTCCTGCCTGCCTCACTCGCAACCCCTTCGTGATGTGGGTCCTCTGGTTTGAGGCCACATGTGCTGGGTTCCGCAACTTTCAATGATGTGGCCCCACTCGTGTGAGGACACTCCTGCCTGGTTCCCATCCCCTTGGTTTTGTGGACCTTCTGGTGACAGTCTTAACCTGGCTGGGTTCCTCACTCTTCTGTGAGGTAGGCCCTCTGCTGTGAGTTCAATCCTGCCTGACTTGCACACATCACCTTGGCGACGTGGGCCCTCTGTTGGCACATGGAACCTGCTGGGAGACTCCTGCCCTCGGTGATGACGGCCCTCTAGAATCAGGCCCTAACTGCTGGGCTCCCCACGTTTTCTGATGTGAGCCCAGTGATGCCAGGACACTCCTGTCAGGTTCCCATCCCCATGGGGATGTGGGCTTTCTGCTCTGAGGTCCCAACGCCTGGGTTGCTCACAGTTTCATGATGTGGGCTCTCTGGTGTTAGTTCACTCCTGCCTGCATCCCATAGCTTCTGTGCTCTCGGCCGCCTGCTGGGAGGTTCCAAATGCTGGATTCCTCACCTTTTTTATTCTTTGGGACCACTGATTTTAGGCTACTCCTACCTGCCTCACTCCCATCCCCTTTGTGATGTATGTCCTCTGATATGAGGCCGCATGTGCTGGGTTCCTCACCTTTCGATGATGTGGCCCCACTGGTGGGAGGACAGTCCTGACTGGTTCCCATCCCCTTGGTGTTGTGGGCCCTCTGGCGAGAGTCTCATCCTGCCTCGGTTCCTCACCCTTCTGTGAGATAGGCCCTCTGCTGTGAGGTCACTACTGCCTGGCTGGCGCATGCCACCTTGTAGACGTGGGCCCTCTGTTGGCAGTTGGAACCTGCTGAGAGTCTCCTCCCCTCAGTTATGAGGGCCCCCTGGCGTCAGGCCCTAACTGCTGGGCTCCTAACATTTTCTGATATGTGCTAAGTGGTGCGAGGCCACTCCTGCCAGGTTCCCATCCCAATGGGGATGTGGGCCTTCTGTTCTGAGGTCCCAACGCCTGGGCTGCTCACAGGTTCATGATGTGGGCCCTGTGCTGTGAGTTCACTGCGGCCTGGATCCCATAGCCTCGGTGCTCTGGGCCGCTTGCTGGGAGGTTCCAACTGCTGGATTCCTCAACTTTTATATTCTATGGACCCTGTGTTGTGATGCTGGTCCTGCCAGCCTAATTCTGAACCCCTTGGTGATGTGGTTCCTCTGGTTTGAGGCTACATGTGCTGGGTTCCTCACCTTTCGATGATGTTGTCCCACTGGTGTGGGGACACTCCTGCCTGGTTCCCATCCCCTTGGTGATGTGGGCCCTCTGGTGCGAGTCTGATCCTGACTGGGTTCGTCACACTTCTCTGAGGTGGGCCCTCTGCTGTGAGGTCATTCGTGCCTAGTTGGCACACATCGCCTTGGCAACATCAGCCCTCTGGTGGCAGTTGGAGCCAGCTGGGAGCCTCCTTCCCTTGGTGATGAGGGTCCTCTGGCGTCATGCCCTAACTGCTGGTCTCCCAAAATTTTCTGATACGTTCTCAGTGGTGCGAGGACACTCCTACCAGATTTCCATCCCCATGGGGATGTGGGCCTCCTGCTCTGAGGTCCCAATGGCTGGGTTGCTCAGTTTCATGACATGGGCCCTCTTCTGTGAGTTCACTGTGGCCTGGATCC
Source organism: Orcinus orca (assembly GCF_937001465.1). NCBI lineage: Eukaryota > Metazoa > Chordata > Mammalia > Artiodactyla > Delphinidae > Orcinus > Orcinus orca. Next base: position 57,618,997 of record NC_064562.1, on the reverse strand, counting down.
CATAGCCTCGGTGCTCTGGGCCGCCTGCTGGGAGGTTCCAACTGCTGGATTCCTCACTTTTTTATTCTATGGGCCCAGTGTTGTGAGGCTACTCCTGCCTGTCTCACTCCGAGGCCCTTGGTGATGTGGGTCCTCTGGTTTGAGGACACATGTGCTGACTACCTCACCTTTCGATGATGTGGCCCCACTGGTGTGAAGACACTCCTGCCTGGTTCCCATCCCCTTGGTGATGTGGGCCCTCTGGTAAGAGTCTGATGTTGGCTGGGTTTCTCACCCTTCTGTGAGGTGGGACCTCTGCTGTGAGGTAACTCCTGCCTGGCTTGCTCACGTTGCCTTGGTAACGTGAGCCCTCAGGTGGCAGTTGGAGCCTGCTGGGAATCTCCTCCCATCAGTTATGAGAGCGCTGGATAAAACACATATGCACTTTTTGGCCAAGTGCATTATTTTCCAAGTTCTGTCTCTTTTCCTATGCTTTAAAAGCGACTCCCGTGTACCTTCTGAAATCGGTTTCCTGCAATCCTGCCCCGCTTTCAAGTCCTCTTGGCAGCCTTACTTCAATATATATTTGGACCATAGCTTTCATTTATAACTCTGCAGGTTTGTGAATGACAGTGCCCCTGAGCTCCTTTCTTCAACTCGCTTTCTTGTGAGCTCTCCGCAACACTGCAGCATTGCTTCAGGCCCTAGTGTGGTTCCGGCATGGCACGCTGAGCCTTTGGTTAATTCCTCTTCTTGGTGGGAAATGAGAGCTAAATTTGCCCGTCCAGACACCTCCAGCTAGTCTCTCATTGGTTCTCCCTATCCCTGTACATTTTCCGCAGAAATTGCAAACTGGGCCAAACAGGAGGTTAAAGGCACTGACTCTCCAAGAGGGGAGAGTGTTAGTAAAGCGTCTGGAATGTTGCACCCGAGTACCAGGGGACGAAAACTGAGACACATTTGAACACGTTTCCCGATCACATGGTGGATCATACTCTGGGTTCCACATGCATGTTTTAGCTGAAGGAAGAATCCCTTAAACCTGGAGAGTTGAGACCCATGGAATGGGTACCATGCAATATGACTTCAAAGGGTCTGCATTTGCTCACCGAACCTCACCAATCCTATCACTGCTGCGCTTATGCCGCTGTACACACGCTTGATTCTCTTTCGGAGACATATAAATCCATAGGTTTTAAGATTCTTACTAGTCAGGTATATTCTTCGGCGTTTAATATGGGGTGTTGAGTCCACTTCGTTGAGCAAGGAGTAGCTCTTGTCTATTACATATTTGGCTTATGGAACGGTATCTGTGCTACTTTCAATCTCTGGTTTTATGCAGCACCCCAACTCACCTTTCCCCTTAAGCAAGCGTAAGTTGGTTTTCTACATTTGAGACCCTGTTCTCTTTTGTAATTCAGTTCCTGTGTAGCCAAGTTTACATTCCGTGTACTAGTGGTATCTTATGATGTTTCTTTTTCTGTGTGACTTATTTCACTTAGAATCATCATACCTGAATCCACTCATTATGGTGCTACGGGCCTGATGACATAGATTTCATTGCTGAGTGATATTGCATTGTACGTAAGTACCACAACTTCTTTATCCATTTTTCGCTTTCTGCGATATTGAACTTGTACCGTAAACGAGGTTCTTGTAAACAGAGCCATCCCAAACTTTGGGGTGGCTGTGTCTTTTTGATTTTAATTTCCCTAAGCTATAGGACCATAAGTGGAAGTGCCCTAGGCTCTGTTGCTTTGTTTTTTAGATGTTTCAGGAAACACCATACACTTATCCAGAGTGGCTGTTGGCAATTTACATCCCGCCCATCAGCATAACAAGGCTCCCAGTTCTCCATGGCCTGTCCTGCCTTTCTGGATTTTACACTTTTTTCAGATGGCCCTTTTGACCAGGGGGCAGTGAGACTTCATTGTAGTGCAGATTTCCTTTGCAAGCTTGCTTGGTTGGCCAAAAAGGGCGTATGCGTAGGAAAAAACGCATACGCCCTTTTTGGCCAAGTGCATCATTGTGGACGTTCTGCCTCTTTTCCTATGCTTTACATGCAATTCCAGTCTACCTCCTGAAATAGGTTTCCTGCAATTCTGCCCCGCTTTCAAGTCCTCTTGGCAGCCTTACTTCAATATATTTTTGGACCATAGCTTTCATTTATAACTCTGCATGTTTGTGAATTACAGTGACCCTGAGCTCCTTTCTTCAACTCGCTTTCCTGTGAGGTGGCCACAACTTCGCAAGATTGTTTCAGGCCCCAGTGTGGTTCTGTGGTGGCACGCTGAGCCTTTGGTTAATTCCTCTTCCTGCTGAGAAATGAGAGTAAAATTTGCCTATCCACACACCTCCAGCTAGTCTCTCATTGGTTCTCCCTATTCCTGTTCATTTTCCGCAGAATTTGCAAACTGGGCCAAACAGGAGGTTAAAGGCACTGACTCTCCAAGTGGGGAGAGTGTTAGTAAAGCATCTGGAATTTTGCACCCGAGTACCAGGGGACGAAAACTGAGACACATTTGAACACATTTCCGGATTACACGGTGGATCATACTCTGGGTTCCACATGCATGTTTTAGTTGAAGGAAGAATCCCTTAAACCTGGAGAGTTGAGACCCATGGAATGGGTACCATGCAATATGACTTCAAAGGGTCTGCATTTGCTCACCGAACCTCACCAATCCTATCACTGCTGTGCTTATGCCGCTGTACAAACGCTTGATTCTCTTTCGGAGACATATAAATCCATAGGTTTTAATATTCTTACTAGTCAGGTATATTCTTAGGCGTTTAATATGGGGTGTGGTTTCCACTTCGTTGAGCAAGGAGTAGCTCTTGTCTATTACATATTTGGCTTATGGAACGGTATCTGTGCTAATTTCAATCTCTGGTTTTATGCAGCACCCCAACTCACCTTTCCCCTTAAGCAAGCATAAGTTGTTTTCTACATTTGAGACCCTGTTCTGTTTTGTAATTCAGTTCCTGTGTAGCCAAGTTTACATTCCGTGTATTAGTGATATCTTATGATGTTTCTTTTTCTGTGTGACTTATTTCACTTAGAATCATTGTACCTGAATCCACTCATTATGCTGCTATGGGCCTGATGACATAGATTTCATTGCTGAGTGATATTGCATTGTACGTAAGTACCACAACTTCTTTATCCATTTTTCGCTTTCTGCGATATTGAACTTGTACCGTAAACGAGGTTCTTGTAAACAGAGCCGTCCCAAACTTTTGGGTGGCTGTGTCTTTTTGATTTTAATTTCCCTAAGCTATAGAACCATAAGTGGAAGTGCCCTAGGCTCTGTTGCTTTGTTTTTTGGATGTTTCAGGAAACACCATACACTTCTCCAGAGTGGCTGTTGGCAATTTACATCCCGCCCATCAGCATAACAAGGCTTCCAGTTCTCCATGGCCTGTCCTGCCTTTCTGGATTTTACACATTTTTCAGATGGCCCTTTTGACCGGGGGGCAGTGAGACTTCATTGTAGTGCAGATTTCCTTTGCAAGCTTGCTTGGTTGGCCAAAAAGGGCCTATGCGTTTTTTCCTGAATATATTCAGGAAAAAACGCATATGCACTTTTTGGCCAAGTGCATCATTGTGGACGTTCTGCCTCTTTTCCTATGCTTTACATGCAATTCCAGTCTACCTCCTGAAATCAGTTTCCTGCAATTCTGCCCCACTTTCAAGTCCTCTTGGCAACCTTACTTCAATATATTTTTGGACGATACCTGTCATTTATAACTCTGCAGGTTTGTGAATTACAGTGACCCTGAGCTCCTTTCTTCAAATCGCTTTCTTGTGAGCTGGCCGCAACACCACAGGATTGCTTCAGTCCCTAGTGTGGTTCCGGCACGGCATGCTGAGCGTTTGGTTAATTCCTCTTCCTGGTGGGAAATGAGAGTTAAATTTGCCCGTCCAGACACCTCCAGCTAGTCTCTCATTGCTTCTCGCTATTCCTGTTCATCTTCCACAGAAATTGCAAACTGGGTCAAACAGGAGGTTAAAGGCACTTACTCTCCAAGTGGGGAGAGTGTTAGTAAAGCGTCTGGAATGTTGCACCCGAGTACCAGGGGACGAAAACTGAGACACATTTGAACACGTTTCCCGATCACACGGTGGATCATACTCTGGGTTCCACATGCATGTTTTAGCTGAAGGAAGAATCCCTTAAACCTGGAGAGTTGAGACCCGTGGAATGGGTGCCATGCAATATGACTTCAAAGGGTCTGCATTTGCTCACCGAACCTCACCAATCCTATCACTGCTGTGCTTATGCCACTGTACACATGCTTGATTCTCTTTCGGAGACATATAAATCCATAGGTTTTAAGATTCTTACTAGTCAGGTATATTGTTAGGCATTTAATATGGAGTGTTGAGTCCACTTCGTTGAGCAAGGAGTAGCTCTTGTCTATTACATATTTGGCTTATGGAACGGTATCTGTGCTAATTTCAATCTCTGGTTTTATGCAGCACCCCAACTCACTTTTCCCCTTAAGCAAGCATAAGTTGGTTTTCTACATTTGAGACACTGTTCTGTTTTGTAATTCAGTTCCTGTGTAGCCAAGTTTACATTTCGTGTATTAGTGATATCTTATGATGTTTCTTTTTCTGTGTGACTTATTTCACTTAGAATCATCGTACCTGAATCCACTCATTATGCTGCTACGGGCCTGATGACATAGATTTCATTGCTGAGTGATATTGCATTGTACGTAAGTACCACAACTTCTTTATCCATTTTTCGCTTTCTGCGATATTGAACTTGTACCGTAAACGAGGTTCTTGTAAACAGAGCCGTTCCAAATTTGGGGTGGCTGTGTCTTTTTGATTTTAATTTCCCTAAGCTATAGGACCATAAGTGGAAGTGCCCTAGGCTCTGTTGCTTTGTTTTTTAGATGTTTCAGGAAACACCATACACTTCTCCAGAGTGGCTGTTGGCAATTTATATCCCGCCCATCAGCATAACAAGGCTCCCAGTTCTCCATGGCCTGTCCTGCCTTTCTGGATTTTACACTTTTTTCAGATGGCCTTTTTGACCGGGGGAAGTGAGACTTCATTGTTGTGCAGATTTCCTTTGCAAGCTTGCTTGATTGGCCAGAAAGTGCGTATGCGTTTGTTCCTGAATATATTCAGGAAAAAACTCATAAGCCCTTTTTGGCCAAGTGCATCATTGTCGACGTTCTGAGTCTTCATATGTTTTCAATGCAATTCCAGTCTACCTCCTGAAATCGGTTTCCTGAAATTCTGCCTTGCTGTCAGTGCCTCTTCATAGGCTTACCTCAATATACTTTTGGAAAATAGTTGGCCTTTATAACTCTGCAGGTTTTTGAATTGCAGTGGGCCTTAGCTCTATTTTTCAGCTCTTATTTTTATGATCCTGCCTCATATACACAGGATTTCTTCAGGCCCTATTCTTCTTCTGGGGTGCCTTGCTCTGCCTTTGGTTAATTCTTCTTCCTGATGTGAAATTAAAGTGACATGTGCCCATTGAAACCGCTACAGCTATTTTCTCACTGGTTCCCCCTATTTCCATTCATCCTCCGCACTAATTGCAGACTGTGCGATACCGGAACTTAAAGGCATTGACTCTCCATGTGGAGATGTTGTTAGTAAAGTGGCTGGAATGTTGATCCGGAGCCTCAGGAGAGGAAAATGAGGTGCGTTTTAGAAACCTTTCCCGATCATATGGCATACCATCCGCTGGATTTCCCATGCATGGTTTAGCTGTAGGAAGATTCCCTTCAACCTGGAGTGTTGGGACCCTTGGAATGAGTAGCATGAAGTATTGCATTAAACTTTCGGCAGTTGCTCACCAAAGCTCACCAATCCTCTCAGCCCCAAGTGTCCAGCCTTATGTCTTATCCAGCTGTGGGTTTATATGTGGTCATTCCAGGTTGCATCACAGCCCCTGAGCGAATTTTGTAAGAATTTTTCTCTCTTTCATTGTTTCTGCGTTTTGGTTTTAAAATTTATTTTTATAATGGGGTTTAGCTCATTTTCACTGCTGTGTTTGTGCCTCTCTGCGCACACTTGATTCCCTTATGGAGATATATCAATACATGGGTTTTAAGATTCTTATTACTCAGATATATTTCTCTGCGATGTATAGGGTGTGTTGAGGCCAGTTCATTGAGCAAGGTGTAGATCTTGTCTAATACCTATTTGGTTTATTGAACGGTATCTGTGCTAATTTCAAACTCTGGTTTTTTGTATCACCCCACCTCTCCTTTCCCCTTAAGCTGACATAAGTGTGTTTTCTAAATGTGAGACACTGTTCTGTTTTGTAATTCATTTTTTGTGTAGCCATATTTATCCTCCCTCTATAAGTGATATCTTATGATATGTTTCTTTTTCTGTTTGACTTATTTCAAGTAGTATTATCGGACCAAAATCCACTCTTTATGCTTCTACTAGCCTTATTACTTTGATTTCATGGTGAAGAGATATTCCATTGTACATAAGTACCACATTTTCTTTATCCATTGTTCTCTTTCCTGGGATATTTAAGGTGTACTGAAGTTGAGGTTCTTGTAAACAGAGTAGCCCTAAACTGTGGTGTGCTTGTGTCTTGTTGATTTTTAGACTTCCCTAGATATACTCCCGTGATTGGAAGTGCCCTATGCTCTGTAGCTCTGTTTTTTAGATGATTTAGGAACCACCATACACTTCTCCAGAGTGGCTCTCGGCAGTTCACACGCTGTCCATCAGCATATAAAGGCTCCCTGTTCTCCATGGCCTGTCCTGCATTTCTGGTTTTTACAATTTTTTCGGATGGCCCTTTTGACTGGTGGGAAATGAGACTTCTTTGTTGTGCACATATGCATTGTTTGCTTGCTTGGTTGCCCATAAAGTGCGTATGCGTTTTTTCCTGGATATATTCAGGAAAAAACGCATACTCCCTTTTGGGCCAACTGCATCATTGTTGAAATTCTGCCGCTTTTCATGTGCTTTAAAGACGAGTCCAATCTATCTCTTGAAATCTGTTTCTTGCAATTCTGTCTTGCATTCAGATCCTCTTCTTTGCCTTACCTCAACATATTTTTGGACGTTAGTTTTCATTTATAACTCTGCAGGTTTGTGAATTGCAGTGACCCTGAGCTCCATTTTTTTAAGTTGCTCTTTTGTGAGCTGGCCTCAAAGCCGCAGGATTGCTTCAGGCCCTATTTTGGCTCCGGCGAGGCGGGCTGAGCCTTTTTTTAATTCTTATTCTTAATGGGAAATTAGAGTGACATGTGCCTGTCCAAACCCCTACAACTATTCTCTCATTGGTTCCCCCTCTTCCCGTTCATCCTCCTCACAATTTGCAAAATGTGTGAAACAGAAGTTTAAATGTGCTGATTCTCTAAGTGGGGAGATTCTAAGTAACGTGGCTGGAATGATGAACAGGAGCACCAGGAGAGGATAAATGAGGTGCATTTTAAACACATCTCCCGATCACATGGTGTACAGTCCTCTGGGTTTTCCATGCATGTTTTAGCTGTAGGAAGATTCCTTGAACCTGCAGATTTGGGACCCATTGAATGGGTACCAGGTAGTATTACTTTAAAGGGTGTGCATTTCCTCACCCAACCTCACATTTCTCTTAGCGCGAACAGTTTCCAGCCTTATGTCTCATCCTGCTGTGGGTCTAGATGTGTTCAATCCATGTTGCATCACCGTCCCTGAGGAAAAGTTGTAAGAGGTTTTCTCTGTCTCTCTGTCGTTTATTTTTTTCAATTTATTACTATATTGGTTACAGCTGATTTTCAAAGCTCTGTTTCTTGCTGCTGTACATCCACTTGATTCACATACAGAGAGACATCAATAAATTCTTTTTCAGATTCTTACCAATCATAGATATCCTTTTCCGGTGACTTGAGTGTGCTGAGTGCAGTTCTTTTAGCTACTGTGTAGGCCTTGTTGATTATCAGTTTGGTATTTGGAATGGTATCTTTGCTAATTTCAACCTCCTGGATGATGCCTCACCCCTCCCCACCTTTCCCGTTTAGCAGCCTTACGCGTGTTTTCTACATATTTGACTATGTTTTTGTTTTGTAATTTATTTCATGTGTAGCCATTTTGGATTCCACCTTTAAGTGATATCTTATGATATGTGTCTTTTTCTTTTTGAATTATGTCACTTAGAATGATCATACGTAACTCCTCCGGAGTTGTTACAACTGGCCATATTTCATTGATTTCCAGGCTGAGTAATAGTCCACTCTACATAAGTACCACATCTCTATCCATTTTTTCCCTCCAGAGACATTTAAGTTATATCCTAGTCGAGGATCTTTTAAACAGAGAGGCAGTAAACATTGGGGTGCCTGTGTCCTCTCGATTTTTGTTTTTCCCAAGATATACGCCCATGAGTGCAAGTGCCCTATGCTCTGTAGCTCATTTTTTAGATGCTTTAGTAAACACAATACACTTCTCCAGAATGGCCATTGGCAATATACATTTCCACTATAAGCCTCACAGGGCTCCCTCTTCTCCTTGCCCTGTCCTGCATTTCTGGGGTTTACACTTTATGAGGATGGCTCTTCTGACTGATGCGAAGTGATATCTTTTGTAGTATTGATTTCCAGTGCCCACCTGTTTGGTTGGCTAAAAAAGTGTATGCCTTTTTCTTCAATATATACAGAAAAATACGCATACAGCCTTTTTGGCCAACTGCAATGTTGGCAATGTTCAGCCCCTTTTCTTGTGCTTAATGGCGAGTCCTTTCTACCTCCTCAAATCCCTTTCCTGCCATTCTCCCTTGCTTACCAATCCTTTTCTCTGACTTTCCTCAAGACATTTTTCAGTGATAGATATTTTCAACTCTGCAGTTTCGTGAATTTTACTGCCCCTGAGTTCCATTGTTCAACTTGTGTTTATGGGAACTGGCCACAAAGCAGTGGGATTTCCTCAAGCCCTATACTGTTTCTATGGGCAACCCTAGCCTTTGGTCAGTTCGTCTTCCTGATTAGAAATTAGAGTGACATGTGCCTGTCTGAACACCTAGGACTTGTCTCTCATTATTCCTCATCCTTCCGCTTCATCCTCTGGACAAATTCCAAACTGTACGCAACAGGATGTTGACAGTGCTGACATCTGCAAGTGGGGAGACTGTTAGTAAAGACGCTGGAGGGGTGAACCCGAGCACCAGGAGATGAGGAGATGAGATGCCTTTTCCAAACTCTTCCCGATCAGATGGTATACCATCCTCTGGGTGTGACAGACATGTTTTAGCAGTAGGAAGAGTCCCATTCATGTAAGGAGAACACCAGGGCTTTTTCAAAATCAGTGTCTCCCCGAAACCCAAACTGGGGAGTTTTTTAAGCTATGGCTACACATATGTTCATTAAGGGCCTTGGGAAGTAGGCAGAGTCCAAACTTTAGATGATTGAAGTCTTCAGGGTCAGAAGCACTCACCACCGGCTTCCCTTAGGTTACACTTTAACTGTCATTGATAGATGATGTCAATAAAAATATCTATTCTTTTTCCGATTATTTCCCCTTATAGGTTATTGCAAAATATTGAGTGTAGTTCCCTGTGCTATACAGTAGTTCCCTGTTGATGATCTATTTTATACATAGCAGTGTGTATGTGTTAATTCCAAACTGTTAATTTATCCCTCCTCCCACCTTTCCCCTTTGGTAATAATAAATTATAAGATTTTATACTTCTCAGAAATGGGGGAGCTGAAAGAGAGGTATCATTTTCAATGGAAAAGCATTTAAAACAAGATTGAAGCTTTAACCAAGATTATTAGATGTACATCCTTGGGAAGAAATCACTTCATTTCTCTAATATTGACCTGACAAATAAGACAAACCTTTTCACTGAACTTGCTTATAATAAAGTGATGGAAATATCAAATGGAAGTGTTAGAAACATCTTATTTTACCCGAGCCTTATAAACTGTTCTATGTTAACTACAGTTTGGCTCACACATCTGTTCATTGAAGTTACAATAGTCTCAATTTCTGTTACTGATCCTCCAGAGTGGACCCCAACAAGTGTCCCCCTGCCCAGTGTCATTGGGGCCAACAGATCGAGACTGAGTTTGGTTCACAAGCAAAGGAAACTTTATATTTTGATCAGAGAATGGAGAAGTGAGAGCATGCACTACCCCGTGGGCTGTGGGCTGGGCTGCTGTGTAGAGATCCTTTCAGAGTCAGTGGGAGGGAGGGGACGGAGCTCTCGAGGGCCGGGTTGGCTGCAGCTCAGGCTCTATATCTCGGAGTCTGCACTGGGCCCCAGGAGCTGAGGTGTCGACCCAGCCATTCTGCACTAGGAAATCTGGTCTGAAGTGCCGGGTGTGGAACCTCTGCATGCGGGACCCTAGGAGCACGTGAAATTAGACAAAGCACAAAGGATAAAAAAGGTCAGACTTGACTTTATTGCCCAGATTCTATTTTTATCTCCCAGGGATTTTTAATGGGCTTTGCTGGGGACAAACCCCTCCTCTGCCTTTTGTCCCGTTCCTCATTCTTGGAGTGCTGAGGGTGCAGACCCTTCTTCTGTAACTGCTGAGTGCTGAGTTGGGAGCCCTCATACCAGGGGACGAGGGTCAGAACTTCTCCCCAGCAGCCTCCAGGTGACGTTGATTGGCCCCAGGACCCCTACCTCCCTGCTCGTCCGCCTGAGCACCAGCATTGGAAGTGTTATAGATTCTAATGACCTTTAAGGGTCCAGGAAAGAGATGTGCAGAGACGCTGTGGGGGCCGATTTCACCCCGCCCCACATTTGTTTGGCCACCTTAGGCTGACCGTTTCTGCCAGCCTAGATGCTCTGACCAGTAGTCTGCTCTTTCTTCAATTAGGCCCCTGAATTAACGTAAAAACAGCACCAGGTGTCAGAGCCCTGCCCGCTCAACTCCCAGACAGTCCAGGGTCAGTGGTGATCAAGGACCATGATGGCCACTGAGTCAACAGCCTTTTGAAGTAAACAGGAGTCCAGCCGGTCTTATTGGCCACCATCATCACGGTGTCTGTAGGCTTTTCTATGGTGACAGTGTGATATACGGTTCCCCCACCAAGATTATTAGCTCCCCTCTGGGTGCAGTAAGTCCTGCAAGCAGTAGTCTACTCCTTAGGGACACACTATTGTTGTTTTATGAGAGAAACTCCAGGTCAAGTGATGTTCACACGAGTCGTCATGGTGCCCTGTTGCTCCCGGTTATCTCTCTGGATGTTGGAGTTGGAGGGCCTCCTCACTCGAGGTCGGTGTGCCCACGGAGCGAACCCTGCAAATTCAGGGCATGGTTGGTGATTAGGATCACCACGTGGGGTCCTTTTCCCTTAGGAGGGAGGTGGCCTTTTGGGCTGCTGATTTCCAGGTTTTTAGATACTGCCAGTATCTTGGCCAGATGTGGCAGTGGGCCAAGCCCCTTGGTGACTGTAGTTTATCCTACCTGGATGGCATTCTTGCGTTGTTCCATTTCAAGTGGTCCCAGTTTTTGCACTAATTCTCCAATGGCGATTCACCTTTCACCGGGAATGTAAAGGTCAAAGGGTTTAGCTCAATTAGGGAGTTCCAGGGCAAGGGTCTGAATTGACTGTTCTTTCCATACTTGAAAGGCCACTTCTGGATTCTGTTCAAAAGGATCATCATCTTTTCCTTTCAGTGTTTCATATAGAGGCCCAGCTAGTAGACTGTAGTTAGGGATCCAGAAGCAGCAAACCCTGGCCTCCCCAGGAACCCCTAAGCTGTCTTCTAGTTTTAGAAAGGGGTAAGGCTGCAAATGGTTTCTTCCCTTTCCTGGGATGGGCTTCTCCGACCTTCTGTGAGAATGAAGCCCAGGCAGGTCACCGCAGTCTGTGATATTTGAGCTTTTTCTTGGACAACTTCTATCCTTTATTGGCTTGGTAGTTCAGAGGCCTCCTTAGTAGGGCTGGCGATCAGAATGTCATCTGCATATTGAAGGAGGGTTTCCTTTTCCAGAGGTAGAACTTTTCGGTCTTTAGCTAAGTTTTCCCCAAAGATCGTGTGGGAATTTTTGAACCCTTGGGGCAAGACGGCCCGGAAGTATTGTTTTAGTTGTATGTTGAGTCCTGCCACTCACAAGCCAAAATTTCTTGTGACTCTGGGACTAATGGAATACAAAAGAAGGCATCATTGAAGACTAATACAGAATACCATGTCCTGTTGGTTGGTAGAATGACCAGCAGGGTGTAGGAATCAGGAGCAACTGGAGGTATATCCTCGGTGGCTTCACTGACTGCCCTGACATCCTTTACTAGGTCCCCAGCAGCCCATGGGGCTCTCGTGGTCAGGCCAATCCCAGGATATGGAGCTCTCCTGGGCAGGTACCCCACCCCCAACCCAGCCCACGGGGCTCTCGTGGTCAGGCCTCTCCCAGGATACACAGCTACCCTTGCAGGTACCGTGGCAGGGCTGGGCACACAGGAACCGTGTACATAGCCCTCATTGAAGAGCACCCCCAGCTCACCTGTCGCTCAGAGCTGACACAGAGCACCTCAGAGCAGGACTTGAACTAACAAACAGCAGCTCCGACAGGTCTGTGACCCTGGGCATCACTCTGTGTGGCCTCCCTCCACCTGGTCTTCCAGAGACTTCCACTGCACCCAGGGCACCAGGCCTCTGTCTCCAACCACCACCCACCCCTCTTCTCCCTGACTCCTGGGTTCCTCTCATAAGGAGAGGGTTTTCTTGAAGTTGTCTCCCACACATGGGCCAGATAAAATGATTAGAAAACAAGCCAAAGCTGCAGCCCCTTGTCTATCCTGACTCTCAGGAGCCCACACCTGTTCCTTGGACCTGGCCGGTTCAGCAAGTTCCATTTTCTGCAACTGTGAGCCCCTGAGGGGTGATGATTGGCTGACCTGGGCAGCCTTACCATGCCGGCCAGCCCTCCCCAGGTGTGCCTGGGTTGAGATCAATATAAATACCACTCCAGGCAGCAAGAGCCCCTGCAGCTGTGCCTGACGCCATTTTCTCTGCCCTGTCAGCAGTCTCGGGGCTGGGCTGGTGGGAGGGAGTGAGAGGCCACGGCTTTGTGGGTGGCCCAGTGTGAGTGGGGCTCTGCTGGACTTTCTGCAGCAGTTGCCAGACTGCCACCTGCTAAAGAAGAGGATGTGTCACCCATACCTGCTGCTGGAATTTCTCCCTGGGCAGAGGTGAGGAAGGAAAAAAGCAGTGGGGGCAGGGACAGGACGGGTATCTCAGGCAGGGAAATGGAAATCTTCCAGAAGAGCACCCAGGGCCAGGACCATCCTGGCTGGCCTGCAGGCACCAAGTCAGCTGGCATGCTGTCACTCGTGTGGCTCCATGGCCCTTCCTCTAGACTTTCAAGTCCTTGTATATATTCAGGTGTTTTACCTGGGAAGGGTGGGAACAGTTCAGCAGCAACTGGCCTGGGGCTCAGCTCACGTTTACTCACAGATGCCTCGGCACGGTGCCCCAGGTTTGCAATGAGGACGCTTGTTGTGTGGGGGCTGCTGGCTGAATGGGAGACGATTCCCCACCACTGGCCAAGTTCAGAATTGTTTACAACTGGAGCAAGTGCCCTGCTACGGTTTTCCTCTGTGTAACTGGTGGGTTCTGTTTTTTTTTTCTCTTTTTCGTTTTTGGTTCAAGGTAGATTTTATTCCTCTTTTTTGTATTTACAGATATAAGCATGGAAATAATTTATTCATATAAATACAGGTATGTGAAGGGAATAATTGTTTTTTCTGTTTTATTTTTTAAATTTTATTTCTTTTTAATTTTGAATTTTATTTTATATTTTTATACAGCAGGTTCTTATTGGTTATCTATTTTATACATATAAATGTTTACATGCCAATCCCAATCTCTCAACTCCTCCCACCACTACCCCCCCAAGAGCTTTCCCCCCTTGTTGTCCATACGTTTGTTGTCTACATCTGTTGCTCTATTTATGCCTTGCAAAACGGTTAATCTGTACACTTTTTCTAGGTTCCACATATATGCATGAATATACAAGATTTGTTTTTCTCTTTCTGACTTACTTCACTCTGTATGACAGTCTCTAGATCCATCGACGTCTCTACAAATGACCCAGTTTCATTCCTTTCATGGCTTAGTAATATTCCATTTTATATATGTACCACATCTTTATGCATTCGTCTGTCTGTGGGCATTTAGGTTGCTTCCATTACCTCGATATTGTAAATAGTGATGCAATGAACATTGCGGTGAATGTCTCTTTTTGATTTATGGTTTTGTCTGGGTATATGTCCAGTACTGGGATTGCTGTATCATATGATAATTCTATTATTAGTTTCTTAAGAAACTCCATATTGTTCTCCATAGTGACTGTATCAATTTATATTCCCAACAATAGTGGAAGAGGCTTCCTTTTCTCCACACCCTTTCCAGCATTTGTTGTTTGTAGATTTTCAGATGATGCCCATTCTAACAGGTGTGAGGTGATACCTCATTGTTGAGTCCTTTCATTGAGCAAGGGGTAGGTCTTGTCTATTACATATTTGGCTTATGGAATGGTATCTGTGCTAATTTCAAACTCTGGTTTTATGCAGCACCCCAACTCACCTTTCCCCTTAAGCAAGCATAAGTTGGTTTTCTAAACTTGAGACCCTGTTCTGTTTTGTAATTCAGTTCATGTGTAGCCAAGTTTACATTCCGTGCATTAGTGATACCTTATGATGTTTCTTTTTCTGTGTGACTTATTTCACTTAGAATCATCGTGCCTCAATCCACTCATTATGCTGGTACAGGCCTGGTGACACAGATTTCATTGCTGAGTGGTATTCTGTTGTACGTAAGTACCGCAACTCTTTATCAATTATTTGTTCTCTGGGATATTTAACTTGTACTGTAGAAGAGGTTCCTGTAAACAGAGCCGTCCCAAATTTTGGGGTGGCTGTGTCTTTTTGATTTTAATTTCCCTAAGCTATAGGACCATAAGTGGAAATGCCCTAGACTCTGTTGCTTTGTTTTTCAGATGTATCAGGAAACACCATACACTTCTCCAGAGTGGCTGTCGGCAATTTACATCCCACCCATCAGCATAACAAGGCTCCTTTTTCCCCATGGCCTGTCTTGCCTTTCTGGATTTTACACTTTTCTCAGATGGCCCTTTTGACCGGGGGGAAGAGACACTTCATAGTAGTTCGGATTT
This sequence comes from Orcinus orca, assembly GCF_937001465.1. Taxonomy (NCBI): domain Eukaryota; kingdom Metazoa; phylum Chordata; class Mammalia; order Artiodactyla; family Delphinidae; genus Orcinus; species Orcinus orca. Next base: position 57,603,913 of record NC_064562.1, on the reverse strand, counting down.
CCATTGCAAGCTTGCTTGGTTTGCCAAAAAGGGCGTATGTGTTTGTTCCTGAATATATTCAGGAACAAACTCATACGCCCTTTTTTGCCAAGTGCATCATTGTCGATGTTCTGCCTCTTTTCCTATGCTTTAAATGCAAATCCAGTCTACCTCCTGAAATCGGTTTCCTGAAATTCTGCCCCGCTTTCAAGTCCTCTTCGCAGCCTTACTTCAATATATTTTTGGACGTTATCTGTCATTTATAACTCTGCAAGTTTGTGAATTACAGGGCCCCTGAGCTCCTTTCTTCAACTCGCTTTCTTGTGAGGTGGCCGCAAACCCGCAAGACTGCTTCAGGCCCTAATCTGCTTCTGGCAGGGCACGCTGAGCCTTTGGTTAATTCCTCTTCCTGGTGGGAAATGAGTGTTAAATATGCCCGTCCAGACACCTACCTCACTCTCAACCCCTTGGTGATGTGGGTCCTCTGGTTTGTGACCACCTTTGCTGGGTTCCTCACCTTTCGATGATGTGGCCCCACTAGTGTGAGGACACTCCTGCCTGGTTCTCATCCACGTGGTTATGTGGACCCCCTGGTGAGAGTCTGTTCCTGGCTGTGTTCCTCACCCTTCTGTGAGGGAAACCCTCTGCTGATAGGTCACTCCTGCATGGCTGGCACACATTGCCTTGGTGAAGTCAGCCATGTGGTGGCAGTTGGAGTGTGCTGGGAATCTCCTCCCACCGGTGATGAGGGCCCTCTTGGGTCAGGCCCTAACTGCTAGGCTCACCAACTTTTCTTAGTGAGCTCAATCATGCTTGGGCACTCCTCTTAGGATCCCATCTCCATGGGGATGTGGGCCTTCTGCTCTGAGGTTCCAACGGCTGGGTTGTTCACATTTTCATGATGTGGGCTCTCTGGTGTTAGTTCACAGAGGCCTGGATCCCATAGCCCCTGTGCTCTTGGCTGCCTGCTGGGAGGTTCCAACTGCTGGATTCCTCACTTTTTTAATTTTTTGGGCCCTCTGTTGTGAGGGTCCTCCTGCCTGCCTCACTCCCAGCTCCTTCGTGATGTGTGTCATCTGGTTTGAGGCCACATGTGCTGGGTTCCTCACCTTTCGATGATGTGGGACCAATGCTCTTAGGAGACTCCTGCCTGGTTCACATCCCCTTGGTGATGTGGGCCCTCTGTTGAGAGTCTGATCCTGGCTGGGTTCCTCACCCATCTGTGAGGTGGGCCGTCTGCTGTGAGGTCACTCCTGCCTGGCTTGCTCACCTCACCTTGTGGTCATGAGCCCTCTGGTGGCACTTGGAGCCTGCTGGGAGCCTCCTCCCCTCGTTGATGAGGGCCCTCTGTTGTCAGGCCCTAACTGCTGGGCTCCCCACATTTTGTGATGTGCGCCCAGTGGTTCGAGGACACTCCATCCAGGTTCACATCCCCATTGGGATGTGGGCCTTCTGCTATGAGGTCCCAACGGCTGGGTTGTTCACAGTTTCATGATGTGGGCTCTCTGCTGTTAGTTCACTCTGGCCTGGATGCCATAGCCTCTGTGTTCTGGGCCGCCTGCTGGGAGGTTCCAACTGCTTGATTCCTCAACTTTTGTATTCTATGGGTCCTGTGTTGTGATGCTCCTCCTGCCTGCCTCACTCGCAACCCCTTCGTGATGTGGGTCCTCTGGTTTGAGGCCACATGTGCTGGGTTCCGCAACTTTCAATGATGTGGCCCCACTGGTGTGAGGACACTCCTGCCTGGTTCCCATCCCCTTGGTGTTGTGGGCCCTCTGGCGAGAGTCTCATCCTGCCTCGGTTCCTCACCTTTCTGTGAGATAGGCCCTCTGCTGTGAGTTCAATCCTGCCTGACTTGCACACATCACCTTGGCGACGTGGGCCCTCTGTTGGCACATGGAACCTGCTGGGAGACTCCTGCCCTCGGTGATGACGGCCCTCTAGCATCAGGCTCTAACTGCTGGGCTCCCCACGTTTTCTGATGTGAGCCCAGTGATGCCAGGACACTCCTGTCAGGTTCCCATCCCCATGGGGATGTGGGCTTTCTGCTCTGAGGTCCCAACGCCTGGGTTGCTCAGTTTCATGATGTGGGCTCTCTGGTGTTAGTTCACTCCTGCCTGCATCCCATAGCTTCTGTGCTCTCGGCCGCCTGCTGGGAGGTTCCAAATGCTGGATTCCTCACCTTTTTTATTCTTTGGGACCACTGATTTTAGGCTACTCCTACCTGCCTCACTCCCATCCCCTTTGTGATGTATGTCCTCTGATATGAGGCCGCATGTGTTGGGTTCCTCACCTTTCGATGATGTGGCCCCACTGGTGGAAGGACAGTCCTGACTGGTTCCCATCCCCTTGGTGTTGTGGGCCCTCTGGCGAGAGTCTCATCCTGCCTCAGTTCCTCACCCTTCTGTGAGATAGGCCCTCTGCTGTGAGGTCACTACTGCCTGGCTGGCGCATGCCACCTTGTAGACGTGGGCCCTCTGTTGGCAGTTGGAACCTGCTGAGAGTCTCCTCCCCTCAGTTATGAGGGCCCCCTGGCGTCAGGCCCTAACTGCTGGGCTCCTAACATTTTCTGATATGTGCTAAGTGGTGCGAGGCCACTCCTGCCAGGTTCCCATCCCAATGGGGATGTGGGCCTTCTGTTCTGAGGTCCCAACGGCTGGGCTGCTCACAGGTTCATGATGTGGGCCCTGTGCTGTGAGTTCACTGCGGCCTGGATCCCATAGCCTCGGTGCTCTGGGCCGCTTGCTGGGAGGTTCCAACTGCTGGATTCCTCAACTTTTATATTCTATGGACACTGTGTTGTGATGCTGGTCCTGCCAGCCTAATTCTGAACCCCTTGGTGATGTGGTTCCTCTGGTTTGAGGCTACATGTGCTGGGTTCCTCACCTTTCGATGATGTTGTCCCACTGGTGTGGGGACACTCCTGCCTGGTTCCCATCCCCTTGGTGATGTGGGCCCTCTGGTGCGAGTCTGATCCTGACTGGGTTCGTCACACTTCTCTGAGGTGGGCCCTCTGCTGTGAGGTCATTCGTGCCTAGTTGGCACACATCGCCTTGGCAACATCAGCCCTCTGGTGGCAGTTGGAGCCAGCTGGGAGCCTCCTTCCCTTGGTGATGAGGGTCCTCTGGCGTCATGCCCTAACTGCTGGTCTCCCAAAATTTTCTGATACGTTCTCAGTGGTGCGAGGACACTCCTACCAGATTTCCATCCCCATGGGGATGTGGGCCTCCTGCTCTGAGGTCCCAATGGCTGGGTTGCTCAGTTTCATGACATGGGCCCTCTTCTGTGAGTTCACTGTGGCCTGGATCCCATAGCCTCGGTGCTCTGGGCCGCCTGCTGGGAGGTTCCAACTGCTGGATTCCTCACTTTTTTATTCTATGGGCCCAGTGTTGTGAGGCTACTCCTGCCTGCCTCACTCCGAGGCCCTTGGTGATGTGGGTCCTCTGGTTTGAGGACACATGTGCTGACTACCTCACCTTTCGATGATGTGGCCCCACTGGTATGAAGACACTCCTGCCTGGTTCCCATCCCCTTGGTGATGTGGGCCCTCTGGTAAGAGTCTGATGTTGGCTGGGTTTCTCACCCTTCTGTGAGGTGGGACCTCTGCTGTGAGGTAACTCCTGCCTGGCTTGCTCACGTTGCCTTGGTAACGTGAGCCCTCAGGTGGCAGTTGGAGCCTGCTGGGAATCTCCTCCCATCAGTTATGAGAGCGCTGGATAAAACACATATGCACTTTTTGGCCAAGTGCATTATTTTCCAAGTTCTGTCTATTTTCCTATGCTTTAAAAGCGACTCCCGTGTACCTTCTGAAATCGGTTTCCTGCAATCCTGCCCCGCTTTCAAGTCTTCTTGGCAGCCTTACTTCAATATATATTTGGACCATAGCTTTCATTTATAACTCTGCAGGTTTGTGAATGACAGTGCCCCTGAGCTCCTTTCTTCAACTCGCTTTCTTGTGAGCTCTCCGCAACACTGCAGCATTGCTTCAGGCCCTAGTGTGGTGCGGGGATGGCACGCTGAGCCTTTGGTTAATTCCTCTTCCTGGTGGGAAATGAGAGCTAAATTTGCCCGTCCAGACACCTCCAGCTAGTCTCTCATTGGTTCTCCCTATCCCTGTACATTTTCCGCAGAAATTGCAAACTGGGCCAAACAGGAGGTTAAAGGCACTGACTCTCCAAGAGGGGAGAGTGTTAGTAAAGCGTCTGGAATGTTGCACCCGAGTACCAGGGGACGAAAACTGAGACACATTTGAACACGTTTCCCGATCACATGGTGGATCATACTCTGGGTTCCACATGCATGTTTTAGCTGAAGGAAGAATCCCTTAAACCTGGAGAGTTGAGACCCATGGAATGGGTACCATGCAATATGACTTCAAAGGGTCTGCATTTGCTCACCGAACCTCACCAATCCTATCACTGCTGCGCTTATGCCGCTGTACACACGCTTGATTCTCTTTCGGAGACATATAAATCCATAGGTTTTAAGATTCTTACTAGTCAGGTATATTCTTCGGCGTTTAATATGGGGTGTTGAGTCCACTTCATTGAGCAAGGAGTAGCTCTTGTCTATTACATATTTGGCTTATGGAACGGTATCTGTGCTACTTTCAATCTCTGGTTTTATGCAGCACCCCAACTCACCTTTCCCCTTAAGCAAGCATAAGATGGTTTTCTACATTTGAGACCCTGTTCTGTTTTGTAATTCAGTTCCTGTGTAGCCACGTTTACATTCCGTGTATTAGTGATATCTTATGATGTTTCTTTTTCTGTGTGACTTATTTCACTTAGAATCATCGTACCTTAATCCACTCATTATGCTGCTACGGGCCTGATGACATAGATTTCATTGCTGAGTGATATTGCATTGTACGTAAGTACCACAACTTCTTTATCCATTTTTTGCTTTCTGTGATATTGAACTTGTACCGTAAACAAGGTTCTTGTAAACAGAGCCATCCCAAACTTTGGGGTGGCTGTGCCTTTTTGATTTTAATTTCTCTTAGCTATAGGAACATAAGTGGAATTGCCCTAGGCTCTGTTGCTTTGTTTTTTGGATGTTTCAGGAAACACCATACACTTCTCCAGAGTGGGTGTTGGCAGTTTACATCCCGCCCATCAGCATAACAAGGCTCCCAGTTCTCCATGGCCTGTCCTGCCTTTCTGGATTTTACACTTTTTTTCAGATGGCCCTTTTGACCGGGCGGCAGTGAGACTTCATTGTAGTGCAGATTTCCTTTGCAAGCTTGCTTGGTTGGCCAAAAAGGGCGTATGCGTTTTTTCCTGAATATATTCAGGAAAAAACGCATACGCCCTTTTTGGCCAAGTGCATCATTGTGGACGTTCTGCCTCTTTTCCTATGCTTTACATGCAATTCCAGTCTACCTCCTGAAATCGGTTTCCTGCAAATCTGCCCTGCTTTCAAGTCCTCTTGGCAGCCTTACTTCAATATATTTTTGGACGATAGCTGTCATTTATAACTCTGCACGTTTGTGAATGACAGTGTCCCTGAGCTCCTTTCTTCAACTCGCTTTCTTGTGAGCTGGCCGCAACACCGCAGGATTGCTTCAGGCCCTAGTGTGGTTCCAGCACGGCACGCTGAGCCTTTGGTTAATTCCTCTTCCTGGTGGGAAATGAGAGTTAAATTTGCCCGTCCAGACACCTCCAGCTAGTCTCTCATTGGTTCTCCCTATTCCTGTTCATTTTCCGCAGAAATTGCAAACTGGGCCAAACAGCAGGTTAAAGGCTCTGACTCTCCAAGTGGGGAGAGTGTTAGTAAAGCGTCTGGAATGTTGCACCCGAGTACCAGGAGACGAAAACTGAGACACATTTGAACACGTTTTCCGATCACACGGTGGATCATACTCTGGGTTCCACATGCATGTTTTAGCTGAAGGAAGAATCCCTTAAACCTGGAGAGTTGAGACCCATGGAATGGGTGCCATGCAATATGACTTCAAAGGGTCTGCATTTGCTCACCGAACCTCACCAATCTTATCACTGCTGCGTTTATGCCGCTGTACACATGCTTGATTCTCTTTCGGAGACATATAAATCCATAGGTTTTAAGATTCTTACTAGTCAGGTATATTCTTAGGCGTTTAATATGGGGTGTTGAGTCCACTTCGTTGAGCAAGGAGTAGCTCTTGTGTATTACATATTTGGCTTATGGAACGGTATCTGTGCTAATTTCAATCTCTGGTTTTATGCAGCACCCCAACTCACATTTCCCCTTAAGCAAGCATAAGTTGGTTTTCTTCATTAGACACAGTATTCTGTTTTGTAATTCAGTTCCTGTGTAGCCAAGGTTACATTCTATGTATTAGTGATATCTTATGATGTTTCTTTTTCTGTGTGACCTATTTCACTTAAAATCATCGTACCTGAATCCACTCATTATGCTGTTACGGGCCTGATGACATAGATTTAATTGCTGAGTGATATTGCATTGTACGTAAGTACCACAACTTCTTTATCCATTTTTCGCTTTCTGTGATATTGAACTTGTACCGTAAATGAGGTTCTTGTAAACAGAGCCGTCCCAAACTTTGGGGTGGCTGTGTCTTTTTGATTTTAATTTCCCTCAGCTATAGGACCATAAGTGGAAGTGTGCTAGGCTCTGTTGCTTTGTTTTTTAGATGTTTCAGGAAACACCATACACTTCTCCAGAGGGCCTGTTGGCAATTTACATCCCGCCCATCAGCATAAAAAGGCTCCCATTTCTCCTTGGCCTGTCCTGCCTTTCTGGATTTTACACTTTTTTCAGATGACCCTTTTGACCGGGGGGCAGTGAGACTTCATCGTAGTGCAGATTTCCTTTGCAAGGTTGCTTGGTTGGCCAAAAAGGGCGTATGCGTTTTTTCCTGAATATATTCAAGAAAAACGCATACGCCCTTTTTGGCCAAGTGCATCATTGTGGACGTTCTGCCTCTTTTCCTATGCTTTACATGCAACTCCAGTCTACCTCCTGAAATCAGTTTCCTGCAAATCTGCTCCACATTCAAGTCCTCTTGGCAGCCTTACTTCAATATATTTTTGGACGATAGCTGTCATTTATAACTCGGCAGGTTTGTGAATGACAGTGCCCCTGAGCTGCATTCTTCAGCTGGCTTTCTTGTGAGCTGGCCGCAACACCGCAGGATTGCTTCAGGCCCTAGCGTGGTTCCGGCATGGCACGCTGAACCTTTGGTTAATTCCTCTTCCTCGTGGGAAATGAGAGTTAAATTTGCCCGTCCAGACACCTCCAGCTAGTCTCTCATTGGTTCTCCCTATCCCTGTACATTTTCCGCAGAAATTGCAAACTGGGCCGAACAGGAGGTTAAAGGCACTGACTCTCCAAGACGGGAGAGTGTTAGTAAAGCGTCTGGAATGTTGCACCCGAGTACCAGGGGACGAAAACTGAGACACATTTGAACACGTTTCCCGATCACATGGTGGATCATACTCTGGGTTCCACATGCATGTTTTAGCTGAAGGAAGAATCCCTTAAACCTGGAGAGTTGAGACCCATGGAATGGGTACCATGCAATATGACTTCAAAGGGTCTGCATTTGCTCACCGAACCTCTCCATTCCTATCACTGCTGCGTTTATGCCACTGTACACACGCTTGACTCTCTTTCGGAGACATATAAATCCATAGGTTTTAAGATTCTTACTAGTCAGGTATGTTCTTAGGCGTTAAATATGGAGTCATCAGTCCACTTCTTTGAGCAAGGAGTAGCTCTTGTCTATTACATATTTGGCTTATGGAACGGAATCTGTGCTAATTTCAATCTCTGGTTTTATGCAGCACCCCAACTCACCTTTCCCCTTAAGCAAGCATAAGTTGGTTTTCCACATTTGAGACCCTGTTCTGTTTTGTAATTCAGTTCCTGTGTAGCCAAGTTTACATTCCGTGTAGTAGTGATATCTTATGATGTTTCTTTTTCTCTGTGACTTATTTCACTTAGAATCATCGTACCTGAATCCACTCATTATGCTGCTACGGGCCTGATGACATAGATTTCATTGCTGAGTGATATTGCATTGTACGTAAGTACCACAACTTCTTTATCCATTTTTCGCTTTCTTTGATATTGAACTTGTACCGTAAACGAGGTTCTTGTAAACAGAGCCGTCCCAAACTTTGGGGTGGCTGTGTCTTTTTTATTTTAATTTCGCTAAGCTATAGGACCATAAGTGGAAGTACCCTAGGCTCCGTTGCTTTGTTTTTTAGATGTTTCAGGAAACACCATACACTTCTCCAGAGTGGCTGTTGGCAATTTACATCCTGCCCTTCAGCATAACAAGGCTCCCAGTTCTCCATGGCCTGTCCTGCCTTTCTGGATTTTACACTTTTTTCAGATGGCACTTTTGACCGGCTGGCAGTGAGACTTCATTGTAATGCAGATTTTGTTTGCAACCTTGCTTGCATGGCCAAAAAGGGCGTATGAGATTTTTCCTGAATATATTCAGGAAAAAACGCATACGCACTTTTTGGCAAAGTGCATCATTGTGGAGGTTCTGCCTCTTTTCCTATGCTTTACATGCAATTCCAGTCTACCTCATGAAATCGGCTTCCTGCAATTCTGCACCACATTCAAGTCCTCTTGGCAGCCTTACTTCAGTATATTTTTGGACGATAGCTGTCATTTATAACTCTGCAGGTTTGTGAATTACAGTGCCCCTGAGCTCCTTTCTTCAACTCGCTTTCTTGTGAGCTGGTCGCAACACCGCAGGATTGCTTCAGGCCCTAGTGTGGTTCCGGCATGGCACGCTGAGCCTTTGGTTAATTCCTCTTCCTGGTGGGAAATGAGAGTTAAATTTGCCCGTCCAGACACCTCCAGCTAGTCTCTCATTGGTTCTCCCTATTCCTGTTCATTTTCCGCAGAATTTGCAAACTGGGCCAAACAGGAGGTTAAAGGCACTGACTCTCCAAGTGGGGAGAGTGTTAGTAAAGCGTCTGGAATGTTGCACCCGAGTACCAGGGGACGATAACTGAGACACATTCGAACACGTTTCCCGATCACATGGTGGATCATACTCTGGGTTCCACACGCACGTTTTAGCTGAAGGAAGAATCCCTTAAACCTGGAGAGTTGAGACCCATGGAATGGGTACCATGCAATATGACTTCAAGGGGTCTGCATTTGCTCAGCGAACCTCACCAATCCTATCACTGCTGCGTTTATTCCACTGTACACATGCTTGATTCTCTTTTGGAGACATAAATCCGTAGGTTTTAAGAATCTTACTAGTCAGGTATATTCTTAGGCGTTTAATATGGGGTGTTGTGTCCATTTCTTTGAGCAAGGATTAGCTCTTGTCTATTACATAGTTGGCTTATGGAATGGTATCTGTGCTACTTTCAATCTCTGGTTCTATGCAGCACCCCAACTTACCTTTCCCCTTAAGCAAGCATAAGTTGGTTTTCTGCATTTGAGAACCTGTTCTGTTTTGTAATTCAGTTCCTGTGTAGCCAAGATTACATTCCGTGTATTAGTGATATCTTATGATATTTCTTTTTCTGTTTGACTTATTTCACTTAGAATCATCGTACCTGAATCCACTCATTATGCTGCTACGGGCCTGATGACATAGATTTCATTGCTGAGTGATATTGCATTGTATGTAAGTACCACAACTTCTTTATCCATTTTTCGCTTTCTGTGATATTGAACTTGTACCGTAAACGAGGTTCTTGTAAACAGAGCCGTCCCAAACTTTGGGGTGGCTGTGTCTTTTTGATTTTAATTTCCCTAAGCTATAGGACCATAAGTGGAAGTGCCCTAGGCTCTGTTGCTTTGTTTTTTAGATGTTTCAGGAAACACCATACATTTCTCCAGAGTGGCTGTTGGCAATTTACATCCTGCCCATCAGCATAACAAGGCTCCCAGTTCTCCATGGCCTGTCCTGCCTTTCTGGATTTTACACTTTTTTCAGATGGCCCTTTTGGCCGGGTGGCAGTGAGACTTCATTGTAGTGCAGATTTCCTTTGCAAGCTTCTTGGTTGGCCAAAAAGGGCGTATGCGTTTTTTCTTGAATGTATTGAGGAAAAAACGCATACGCCCTTTTTGGCCAACTGCATCATTGTGGACGTTCTGCCTCTTTTCCTATGCTTTACATGCAATACCAGTCTACCTCCTGAAATCGGTTTCATGCAATTCTGCCCCGCATTCAAGTCCTCTTGGCAGCCTTACTTCAATTTATTTTTGGACGATAGCTGTCATTTATAACTCTGCAGGTTTGTGAATTACAGTGCCTCTGAGCTCCTTTCTTCAACTCGCTTTCTTGTGAGCTGGCCGCAACACCGCAAGATTGCTTCAGGCCCTAGTGTGGTTCCGGCACGGCACGCTGAGCCTTTGGTTAATTCCTCTTCCTGGTGGGAAATGAGAGTTAAATTTGCCCATCCAGACACCTCCAGCTAGTCTCTCATTTGTTCTCCCTATTCCTGTTCATTTTCCACAGAAATTGCATACTGGGCCAAACAGGAGTTTAAAGGCACTGACTCTCCAAGTGGGGAGAGTGTTAGTAAAGCATCTGGAATGTTGCACCCAAGTACCAGGGGCCGAAAACTGAGACACATTTGAACACATTTCCTGATCACACCGTGGATCATACTCTGGGTTCCACATGCATGTTTTAGCTGAAGGAAGAATCCCTTAAACCTGGAGAGTTGAGACCCATGGAATGGGTACCATGCAATATGACTTCAAAGGGTCTGCGTTTGCTCACCGAACCTCACCAATCTTATCACTGCTGCATATATGCCGCTGTACACACGCTTGATTCTCTTTCGGAGACATATAAATCCATAGGTTTTAAGATTCTTACTAGTCAGGTATATTCTTAGGCGTTTACTATGGGGTGTTGAGTCCACTTCGTTGAGCAAGGAGTAGCTCTTGTCTATTTCATATTTGGCTTATGGAATGGTATCTGTGCTAATTTCAATCTCTGGTTTTATGAAGCACCCCAACTCATGTTTCCCCTTCAGCAAGCATAAGTTGGTTTTCTACATTTCAGACCCTGTTCTGTTTTGTAATTCAGTTCCTGTGTAGCCAAGTTTACATTCCGTGTAGTAGAGATATCTTATGATGTTTCTATTTCTGTGTGACTTATTTCACTTAGAATCATCGTACCTGAATCCACTCATTATGCTGCTACGGGCCTGATGACATAGATTTCATTGCTGAGTGATATTTCATTGTACGTAAGTACCACAACTTCTTTATCCATTTTTCGCTTTCTGTGATATTGAACTTGTACCCTAAACGAGGTTCTTGTAAACAGAGCCATCCCAAACTTTGGGGTGGATGTGTCTTTTTGATTTTAATTTCCCTAAGGTATAGGACCATAAGTGGAAGTGCCCTAGGCTCTGTTGCCTTGTTTTTCAGATGTTTCAGAAAACACCATACACTTCTCCAGAGTGGCTGTTGGCAATTTACATCCCGCCCATCAGCATAACAAGGCTCCCAGTTCTCCATGGCCTGTCCTGACTTTCTGGATTTTACACTTTTTTCAGATGGCCCTTTTGACCGGGGGGCAGTGAGACTTCATTGTAGCGCAGATTTCCTTTGCAAGCTTGCTTGGTTGGCCAAAAAGGGCGTATGCGTTTTTTCCTGAATATATTCAGGAAAAAACGCATACGCCCTTTTTGGCCAAGTGCGTCATTGTGGACGTTCTGCTTCTTTTCCTATGCTTTACATACAATTCCAGTCTACCTCCTGAAATCGGCTTCCTGCAATTCTGCCCCACGTTCAAGTCCTCTTGGCAGCCTTACTTCAATATATTTTTGGATGATAGCTGTCATTTATAACTCTGCAAGTTTGTGAATGACAGTGCCCCTGAGCTCCTTTCTTCAACTCGCTTTCTTGTGAGCTGGCCGCAACACCGCAGGATTGCTTCAGGCCCTAGTGTGGTTCCGGCATGGCACTCTGAGCCTTTGGTTAATTCCTCTTCCTGATGGGAAATGAGAGTTAAATTTGCCCGTCCAGACACCTCCAGCTAGTCTCTCATTGGTTCTCCCTATTCCTGTTCATTTTCTGCAGAAATTGCAAACTGGGCCAAACAGGAGTTTAAAGGCACTGACTCTCCAAGTGGGGAGATTGTTAGTAAAGCGTCTGGAATGTTGCACCCGAGTACCAGGGGACAAAACTGAGACACATTTGAACACGTTTCCCGATCACACGGTGGATCATACTCTGGGTTCCACATGCATGTTTTAGCTGAAGGAAGAATCCCTTAAACCTGCAGAGTTGAGACCCATGGAATGGGTACCATGCAATATGACTTCAAAGGGTCTGCATTTGCTCACCGAACCTCACCAATCCTATCACTGTTGCGTTTATGCCGCTCTACACATGCTTGATTCTCTTTCGGTGACATATAAATCCATAGGTTTTAAGATTCTTACTAGGCAGGTATATTCTTAGGTATTTAATATGGGGTGTTGAGTCCACTTCGTTGAGCAAGGTGTAGCTCTTGTCTATTACATATTTGTCTTATGGAACGGTATCTGTGCTAATTTCAATCTCTGGTTTTATGCAGCACCCCAACTCACCTTTCCCCTTAAGCAAGCATAAGTTGGTTTTCTACATTTGAGACCCTGTTCTGTTTTGTAATTCAGTTCCTGTGTAGCCAAGTTTACATTCCGTGTAGTAGTGATATCTTATGATGTTTCTTTTTCTGTGTGACTTATTTCACTTAGAATCATCGTACCTGAATCCACTCATTATGCTGCTACGGGCCTGATGACATAGATTTCATTGCTGAGTGATATTGCATTGTACGTAATTACCGCAACTTCTTTATCCATTTTTCGCTTTCTGTGATATTGAACTTGTACCGTAAAGGAGGTTCTTGTAAACAGAGCCGTCCCAAATTTTGGGGTGACTGTGTCTTTTTGATTTTAATTTCCCTAAGCTATAGGGCCATAAGTGGAAGTGCCCTAGGCTCTGTTGCTTAGTTTTTTAGATGTTTCAGGAAACACCATACACTTCTCCAGAGTGGCTGTTGGCAATTTACATCCCGCCCATCAGCATAACAAGGCTCCCAGTTCTCCATGGCCTGTCCTGTCTTTCTGGATTTTACACTTTTTTCAGATGGCCCTTTTGACCGGGGGGCAGTGAGTCTTCATTGTAGCGCAGATTTCCTTTGCAAGCTTGCTTGGTTGGCCAAAAAGGGCGTATGAGTTTTTTCCTGAATATATTCAGGAAAAAACGCATACGCCCTTTTTGGCCAAGTGCACCATTGTGGACGTTCTGCCTCTTTTCCTATGCTTTACATGCAATTCCAGTCTACCTCCTGAATTCGGTTTCCTGCAATTCTGCCCCGCATTCAAGTCCTCTTGGCAGCCTTACTTCAATATTTTTTTGGACGATAGCTGTCATTTATAACTGTGCAGGTTTGTGAATTACAGTGCCCCTGAGCTCCTTTCTTCAACTCGCTTTCTTGTGAGCTGGCCGCAACACCACAGGATTGCTTCAGGCCCTAGTGTGGTTCCGGCATGGCACGCTGAGCCTTTGGTTCATTCCTCCTCCTGGTGGGAAATGAGAGTTAAATTTGCCCGTCCAGACACCTCCAGCTAGTCTCTCATTGGTTCTCCCTATTCCTGTTCATTTTCCGCAGAAATTGCAAACTGGGCCAAACAGGATGTTAAAGGCACTGACTCTCCATGTGGGAGAGTGTTAGTAAAGCGTCTGGAATGTTGCACCCGCGTACCAGGGGACGAAAACTGAGACACATTCGAACACGTTTCCCGATCACACGGTGGATCATACTCTGGGTTCCACATGCATGTTTTAGCTGAAGGAAGAATCCCTTAAACCTGGAGAGTTGAGACCCATGGAATGGGTACCATGCAATATGACTTCAAAGGGTCTGCATTTGCTCACCGAACCTCACCAATCCTATCACTGCTGCATTTATGCCACTGTACACACGCTTGATTCTCTTTCGGAGACATATAAATCCATAGGTTTTAAGATTCTTACTAGTCAGATATATTCTTAGGCCTGTAATATGGGGTGCTGAGTCCACTTCCTTGAGCAAGGAGTAGCTCTTGTCTATTACATATTTGGCTTATGGAATGGTATCTGTGCTAATTTCAATCTCTGGTTTTATGCAGCACCCCAACTCACCTTTCCCCTTCAGCAAGCATAAGTTGGTTTTCTACATTTGAGACCCTGTTCTGTTTTGTTATTCAGTTCCTGTGTAGCCAAGTTTACCTTCCGTGTAGTAGTGATATCTTATGATGTTTCTTTTTCTCTGTGACTTATTTCACTTAGAATCATCGTACCTGAATCCACTCATTATGCTGCTATGGGCCTGATGACATAGATTTCATTGCTGAGTGATATTGCATTGTACATAAGTACCACAACTTCTTTATCCATTTTTCGCTTTCTGTGTTATTGAACTTGTACCGAAAATGAGGTTCTTGTAAACAGAGCCGTCGCAAACTTTGGGGTGGCTGTGTCTTTTTGATTTTAGTTTCCCTAAGCTATAGGACCATAAGTGGAAGTGCCCTAGGCTCTGTTGCTTTGTTTCTTAGATGTTTCAGGAAACACCATACACTTCTCCAGAGTGGCTGTTGGCAATTTATATCCCGCTCATCAGCATAACAAGGCTCCCAGTTCTCCATGGCCTGTCCTGCCTTTCTGGATTTTACACTTTTTTCAGATGGCCCTTTTGACAGGGGCCCAGTGAGACTTCATTGTAGTGCAGATTTCCCTTGCAAGCTTGCTTGGTTGGCCAAAAATTCTGTATGCGTTTTTTCCTGAATATATTCAGGAAAAAACGCATACGCCCTTTTTGGCCAAGTGCATCATTGTGGAGGTTCTGCCTCTTTTCCTATGCTTTACATGCAATTCCAGTCTACCTCATGAAATCGGCTTCCTGCAATTCTGCACCACATTCAAGTCCTCTTGGCAGCCTTACTTCAGTATATTTTTGGACGATAGCTGTCATTTATAACTCTGCAGGTTTGTGAATTACAGTGCCCCTGAGCTCCTTTCTTCAACTCGCTTTCTTGTGAGCTGGTCGCAACACCGCAGGATTGCTTCAGGCCCTAGTGTGGTTCCGGCACGGCACGCTGAGCCTTTGGTTAATTCCTCTTCCTGGTGGGAAATGAGAGTTAAATTTGCCCGTCCAGACACCTCCAGCTAGTCTCTCATTGGTTCTCCCTATTCCTGTTCATTTTCCGCAGAATTTGCAAACTGGGCCAAACAGGAGGTTAAAGGCACTGACTCTCCAAGTGGGGAGAGTGTTAGTAAAGCGTCTGGAATGTTGCACCCGAGTACCAGGGGACGATAACTGAGACACATTCGAACACGTTTCCCGATCACATGGTGGATCATACTCTGGGTTCCACACGCACGTTTTAGCTGAAGGAAGAATCCCTTAAACCTGGAGAGTTGAGACCCATGGAATGGGTACCATGCAATATGACTTCAAGGGGTCTGCATTTGCTCAGCGAACCTCACCAATCCTATCACTGCTGCGTTTATTCCACTGTACACATGCTTGATTCTCTTTTGGAGACATAAATCCGTAGGTTTTAAGAATCTTACTAGTCAGGTATATTCTTAGGCGTTTAATATGGGGTGTTGTGTCCATTTCTTTGAGCAAGGATTAGCTCTTGTCTATTACATAGTTGCTTATGGAATGGTATCTGTGCTACTTTCAATCTCTGGTTCTATGCAGCACCCCAACTTACCTTTCCCCTTAAGCAAGCATAAGTTGGTTTTCTGCATTTGAGAACCTGTTCTGTTTTGTAATTCAGTTCCTGTGTAGCCAAGATTACATTCCGTGTATTAGTGATATCTTATGATATTTCTTTTTCTGTTTGACTTATTTCACTTAGAATCATCGTACCTGAATCCACTCATTATGCTGCTACGGGCCTGATGACATAGATTTCATTGCTGAGTGATATTGCATTGTATGTAAGTACCACAACTTCTTTATCCATTTTTCGCTTTCTGTGATATTGAACTTGTACCGTAAACGAGGTTCTTGTAAACAGAGCCGTCCCAAACTTTGGGGGAGCTGTGTCTTTTTGATTTTAATTTCCCTAAGCTATAGGACCATAAGTGGAAGTGCCCTAGGCTCTGTTGCTTTGTTTTTTGGATGTTTCAGGAAACACCATACACTTCTCCAGAGTGGCTGTTGGCAATTTACATCCCGCTCATCAGCATAACAAGGCTCCCAGTTCTCCATGGCCTGTCCTGCCTTTCTGGATTTTACACTTTTTTCAGATGGCCCGTTTGACCGGGGGGCAGTGAGACTTCATTGTAGTGCAATTTTCCTTTGGAAGCTTGCTTGCTTGGCCAAAAAGGGCGTATGCGTATTTTCCTGAATATATTCAGGAAAAAACGCATACGCCCTTTTTGGCCAAGTGCATCATTGTGGACGTTCTGCCTCTTTTCCTATGCTTTACATGCAATTCCAGTCTACCTCCTGAAATCGGTTTCCTGCAATTCTGCCCCACTTTCAAGTCCTCTTGGCAAACTTTCTTCAATATATTTTTGGAAGATAGCTGTCATTTATAACTCTGCAGGTTTGTGAATTACAGTGCCCCTGAGCTCCTTTCTTCAACTCGCTTTCTTGTGAGCTGGCCGCAACACTGCAGGATTGCTTCAGGCCCTAGTGTGGTTCCGCACGGCACACTGAGCCTTTGGTTAATTCCTCTTCCTGGTGGGAAATGAGAGTTAAATTTGCCCGTCCAGACACCTCCAGCTAGTCTCTCATTGGTTCTCCCTATTCCTGTTCATTTTCCGCAGAAATTGCAAACTGGGCCAAACAGGAGTTTAAAGGCACTGACTCTCCAAGTGGGGAGAGTGTTAGTAAAGCGTCTGGAATGTTGCACCCGAGTACCAGCAGACGAAACCTGAGACACATTTGAACACATTTCCCGATCACACGGTGGATCATACTCTGGGTTCCACATGCATGTTTTAGCTGAAGGAAGAATCCCTTAAACCTGGAGAGTTGAGACCCATGGAATGGGTACCATGCAATATGAATTCAAAGGGTCTGCATTTGCTCACCGAACCTCACCAATCCTATCACTGCTGCGTTTATGCCGCTGTACACACGCTTGATTCTCTTTCGGAGACATATAAATCCATAGGTTTTAAGATTCTTACTAGTCAGGTATATTCTTAGGCGTTTAATATGGGGTGTTGAGTCCACTTCGTTGAGCAAGGAGTAGCTCTTGTCTATTACATATTTGGCTTATGGAACGGTATCTGTGCTAATTTCAATCTCTGGTTTTATGCAGCACCCCAACTCACCTTTCCCCTTAAGCAAGCATAAGTTGGTTTTCTACATTTGAGACCCTGTTCTGTTTTGTAATTCAGTTCCTGTGTAGCCAAGTTTACATTCCGTGTAGTAGTGATATCTTATGATGTTTCTTTTTCTGTGTGATTTATTTCACTTAGAATCATCGTACCTGAATCCACTCATTATGCTGCTACGGGCCTGATGACATAGATTTCATTGCTGAGTGATATTGCATTGTACGTAAGTACCACAACTTCTTTATCCATTTTTCGCTTTCTGTGATATTGAACTTGTACCGTAAACGAGGTTCTTGTAAACAGAGCCGTCCCGAACTTTTGGGTGGCTGTGTCTTTTTGATTTTAATTTCCCTAAGCTATAGGACCATAAGTGGAAGTGCCCTAGGCTCTGTTGCTTTGCTTTTTAGATGTTTCAGGAAACACCAACCACTTCTCCAGAGTGGCTGTTGGCAATTACATCCCGCCCATCAGCATAACAAGGCTCCCAGTTCTCCATGGCCTGTCCTGCCTTTCTGGATTTTACACTTTTTTCAGATGGCCCTTTTGACCGGGGGGCAATGAGACTTCATTGTAGTGCAGATTTCCTTTGCAAACTTGCTTGGTTGGCCAAAAAGGGCGTATGCGTTTTTTCCTGAATATATTCAGGAAAAAACGCATACGCCCTTTTTGGCCAAGTGCATCATTGTGGACGTTCTGCCTCTTTTCCTATGCTTTACATGCAATTCCAGTCTACCTCCTGAAATCGGTTTCCTGCAATTCTGCCCCACTTTCAAGTCCTCTTGGCAGCCTTACTTCAATATATTTTTGGACGATAGCTGTCATTTTTAACTCTGCAGGTTTGTGAATTACAGTGCCCCTGAGCTCCTTTCTTCAACTCGCTTTCTTGTGAGCTGGCCGCAACACTGCAGGATTGCTTCAGGCCCTAGTGTGGTTCCGGCACGGCACGCTGAGCCTGTGGTTAATTCCTCTTCCTGGTGGGAAATGAGAGTTAAATTTGCCCGTCCAGACACCTTCAGCTAGTCTCTCATTGGTTCTCCCTATTCCTGTTCATTTTCCGAAGAAATTGCAAACTGGGCCAAACAGGAGGTTAAAGGCACTGACTCTCCAGGTGGGGAGAGTGTTAGTAAAGCGTCTGGAATGTTGCACCCGAGTACCAGGGGACGAAAACTGAGACACATTTGAACACATTTCCCGATCACACGGTGGATCATACTCTGGGTTCCACATGCATGTTTTAGCTGAAGGAAGAATCCCTTAAACCTGGAGAGTTGAGACCCATGGAATGGGTAATATGCAATATGAATTCAAAGGGTCTGCATTTGCTCACTGAACCTCACCAAACCTATCACTGCTGCATTTATGCCGCTGTACACACGCTTGATTCTCTTTCGGAGACATATAAATCCATAGGTTTTAAGATTCTTACTAGTCAGGTATATTCTTAGCCGTTTAATATGGGGTGTTGTGTCCATTTCGTTGAGCAAGGAGTAGCTCTTGTCTATTACATAGTTGGCTTATGGAACGGTATCTGTGCTAATTTCAATCTCTGGTTTTATGCAGCACCCCAACTCACCTTTCCCCTTAAGCAAGCATTAGTTGGTTTTCTGCATTTGAGAACATGTTCTGTTTTGTAATTCAGTTCCTGTGTAGCCAAGATTACATTCCGTGTATTAGTGATATCTTATGATATTTCTTTTCCTGTTTGACTTATTTCACTTAGAATCATCGTACCTGAATCCACTCATTATGCTGCTACGGGCCTGATGACATATATTCATTGCTGAGTGATATTGCATTGTACGTAAGTACCACAACTTCTTTATCCATTTTTCGCTTTCTCTGATATTGAACTTGTACCGTAAACGAGGTTCTTGTAAACAGAGCCGTCCCAAACTTTGGGGTGGCTGTGTCTTTTTGATTTTAATTTCCCTAAGCTATAGGACCATAAGTGGAAGTGCCCTAGGCTCTGTTGCTTTGTTTTTTGGATGTTTCAGGAAACACCATACACTTCTCCAGAGTGGCTGTTGGCAATTTACATCCCGCCCATCAGCATAAAAAGGCTTCCAGTTCTCCATGGCCTGTCCTGCCTTTCTGGATTTTACACTTTTTTCAGATGGCCCTTTTGACAGGGGGGCAGTGAGACGTCATTTTAGTGCAGATTTCCTTTGGAAGCTTGCTTGGTTGGCCAAAAAGGGCGTATGCGTTTTTTCCTGAATATATTCAGGAAAAAACGCATACGCCCTTTTTGGCCAAATGCATCATTGTGGACGTTCTGCCTCTTTTCCTATGCTTTACATGCAATTCCAGTCTGCCTCCTGAAATCGGTTTCCTGCAATTCTGCCCCACTTTCAAGTCCTCTTGGCAGCCTTACTTCAATATATTTTTGGAAGATAGCTGTCATTTATAACTCTGCAGGTTTGTAAATTACAGTGCCCCTGAGCTCCTTTCTTCAACTCGCTTTCTTGTGAGCTGGCCGCAACACTGCAGGATTGCTTCAGGCCCTAGTGTGTTTCCGCACGGCACTCTGAGCCTTTGGTTAATTCCTCTTCCTGGTGGGAAATGAGAGTTAAATTTCCCCGTCCAGACACCTACAGCTAGTCTCTCATTGGTTCTCCCTATTCCTGTTCATTTTCCGCAGAAATTGCAAACTGGGCCAAACAGGAGGTTAAAGGCACTGACTCTCCAAGTGGGGAGAGTGTTAGTAAAGCGTCTGGAATGTTGCATCCGAGTACCAGCGGACGAAAACTGAGACACATTTGAACACATTTCCCGATCACACGGTGGATCATACTCTGGGTTCCACATGCATGTTTTAGCTGAATGAAGAATCCCTTAAACCTGGAGAGTTGAGACCCATGGAATGGGTACCATGCAATATGAATTCAAAGGGTCTGCATTTGCTCACCGAACCTCACCAATCCTATCACTGCTGCGTTTATGCCACTGTACACACACTTGATTCTCTTTCGGAGACATATAAATCCATAGGTTTTAAGATTCTTACTAGTCAGGTATATTCTTAGGCGTTTAATATGGGGTGTTGAGTCCACTTCTTTGAGCAAGGAGTAGCTCTTGTCTATTACATATTTGGCTTATGGAACGGTATCTGTGCTAATTTCAATCTCTGGTTTTATGCAGCACCCCAACTCACCTTTCCCCTTAAGCAAGCATAAGTTGGTTTTCTACATTTGAGACCCTGTTCTGTTTTGTAATTCAGTTCCTGTGTAGCCAAGTTTACATTCCGTGTAGTAGTGATATCTTATGATGTTTCTTTTTCTGTGTGACTTATTTCACTTAGAATCATCGTACCTGAATCCACTCATTATGCTGCTACGGGCCTGATGACATAGATTTCATTGCTGAGTGATATTGCATTGTACGTAAGTACCACAACTTCTTTATCCATTTTTCGCTTTCTGCGATATTGAACTTGTACCGTAAACGAGGTTCTTGGAAACAGAGCCATCCCAAACTTTGGGGTGATGTGTCTTTTTGATTTTAATTTCCCTAAGCTATAGGACCATAAGTGGAAGTGCCCTAGGCTCTGTTGCTTTGTTTTTTAGATGTTTCAGGAAACACCATACACTTCTCCAGCGTGGCTATTGGCAATTTACATCCCACCCATCAGCATAACAAGGCTCCCAGTTCTCCATGGCCTGTCCTGCCTTTCTGGATTTTACACTTTTTTCAGATGGCCCTTTTGACCATGGGGCAATGAGACTTCATTGTAGTGCAGATTTCCTTTGCAAGCTTGCTTGGTTGGCCAAAAAGTGCGTATGCGTTTTTTCCTGAATATATTCAGGAAAAAACGCATACGCCCTTTTTGGCCAAGTGCATCATTGTGGACGTTCTGCCTCTTTTCCTATGCTTTACATGCAATTCCAGTCTACCTCCTGAAATCGTTTTCCTGCAATTCTGCCCCGCTTTCAAGTCCTCTTGGCAGCCTTACTTCAATATATTTTTGGACGATAGCTGTCATTTATAACTCTGCACATTTGTGAATTACAGTGCCCCTGAGCTCCTTTCTTCAACTCGCTTTGTTGTGAGCTGGCCGCAACACTGCAGGATTGCTTCAGGCCCTAGTGTGGTTCCGGCAGGGCACGCTGAGCGTTTGGTTAATTCCTCTTCCTGGTGGGAAATGAGAGTTAAATTTGCCCGTCCAGACACCTCCAGCTAGTCTCTCATTGGTTCTCCCTATTGGTGTTCATCTTCCGTAGAAATTGCAAACTGAGCCAAACAGGAGGTTAAAGGCACTGACTCTCCAAGTGGGGAGAGTGTTAGTAAAGCCTCTGGAATGTTGCACCCGAGTACCAGCGGACGAAAACTGAGACACATTTGAACACATTTCCCGATCATACGGTGGATCATACTCTGGGTTCCACATGCATGTTTTAGCTAAAGGAAGAATCCCTTAAACTTGGAGACTTGAGAACCATGGAATGGGTACCATGCAATATGACTTCAAAGGGTCTGCATTTGCTCACCGAACCTCACCAATCCTATCACTGCTGCGTTTATGCCGCTGTACACACCCTTGATTCTCTTTCGGAGACATATAAATCCATAGGTTTTAAGATTCTTACTACTCAGGTATATTCTTAGGCGTTTAATATGGCGTGTTGAGTCCACTTCGTTGAGCAAGGAGTAACTCTTGTCTATTACATATTTGGCTTATGAAACGGTATCTGTGCTACTTTCAATCTCTGGTTTTATGCAGCACCCCAACTCACCTTTCCTCTTAAGCAAGCATAAGTTGGTTTTCTGCATTTGAGAACCTGTTCTGTTTTGTAATTCAGTTCCTGTGTAGCCAAGTTTACATTCCGTGTATTAGTGATATTTTATTATATTTCTTTTTCTGTGTGACTTATTCCACTTAGAATCATCGAACCTGAATCCACTCATTGTGCTGCTACGGGCCTGATGACATAGATTTCATTGCTGAGTGATATTGCGTTGTACGTATGTACCACAACTTCTTTATCCATTTTTCGCTTTCTGCGATATTGAACTTGTACCGTAAACGAGGTTCTTGTAAACAGACCCGTCCCAAACTTTGGAGTGGCTGTGTCTTTTTGATTTTAATTTCCCTAAGCTATAGGACCATAAGTGGAAGTGCCCTAGGCTCTGTTGCTTTGTTTTTTGGATGTTTCAGGAAACACCATACACTTCTCCAGAGTGGCTGTTGGCAATTTACATCCAGCCCATCAGCATAACAAGGCTCCCTTTTCTCCATGGCCTGTCCTGCTTTTCTGGATTTTACACTTTTTTCAGATGACCCTTTAGACCGGGGCCAGTGAGACTTCATTGTAGTGCAGATTTCCTTTGCAAGCTTGCTTGGTTGGCCAAAAAGGGCGTATGCGTTTTTTCCTGAATATATTCAGGAAAAAACGCATACGCCCTTTTTGGCCAAGTGCATCATTGTGGACGTTTTGCCTCTTTTCCTATGCTTTACATGCAATTCCAGTCTACCTCCTGAAATCGGTTTCCTGCAATTCTGCCCCACTTTCAAATCCTCTTGGCAGCCTTACTTCAATATATTTTTGGACGATAGCTGTCATTTATAACTCTGCATGGTTGTGAATGACAGTGCCCCTGAGCTCCTTTCTTCAACTCACTTTCTTGTGAGCTAGCCGCAACACCGCAGGATTGCTTCAGGGCCTAGTGTGGTTCCGGCATGGCACACTGTGCCTTTGGTTAATTCCTCTTCCTAGTGGGAAATGAGAGTTAAATTTGCCCGTCCAGACACCTCCAGCTAGTCTCTCATTGGTTCTCCCTATTCCTGTTCATCTTCCACAGAAATTGCAAACTGGGCCAAACAGGAGGTTAAAGGCACTGACTCTCCAAGTGAGGTGAGTGTTAGTAAAGCGTCTGGAATGTTGCAACCGAGTACCAGGGGACGAAAACTGAGACACATTTGAACACGTTTACCGATCACATGGTGGATCATACTCTGGGTTCCACATGCATGTTTTAGCTGAAGGAAGAATCCCTTAAACCTGGAGAGTTGAGACCCATGGAATGGGTACCATGCAATATGACTTCAAAGGGTCTGCATTTGCTCACCGAACCTCACCAATCCTATCACTGCTGCATTTATGTCGCTGTACACACGCTTGATTCTCTTTCGGAGACATATAAATCCATAGGTTTTAACATTCTTACTAGTCAGGTATATTCTTAGGGGTTTAATATGGGGTGTTGAGTCCACTTCGCTGAGCAAGGAGTAGCTCTTGTGTATTACATATTTGGCTTATTGAACGGTATCTGTGCTAATTTCAATCTCTGGTTTTATGCAGCACCCCAACTCACCTTTCCCCTTAAGCAAGCATAAGTTGGTTTTCTACATTTGAGACCCTGTTCTGTTTTGTAATTCAGTTCCTGTGTAGCCAAGTTTACATTCCGTGTAGTAGTGATATCTTATGATGTTTCTTTTTCTGTGTGACTTATTTCACTTAGAATCATCGTACCTGAATCCACTCATTATGCCGCTACGGGCCTGATGATATAGATTTCTTTGCTGAGTGATGTTGCATTGTACATAAGTACCACAACTTCTTTATCCATTTTTCGCTTTCTGTGATATTGAACTTGTACCGTAAACGAGGTTCTTGTAAGCAGAGCCGTCCCAAACTTTGGGGTGGCTGTGTCTTTTTGATTTTGATTTCCCTAAGTTATAGGACCATAAGTGGAAGTGCCCTAGGCTCTGTTGCTTTGTTTTTTAGATGTTTCAGGAAACACCATATACTTCTCCAGAGTGGCTGTTGGCAATTTACATCCCGCCCATCAGCATAACAAGGCTCCCAGTTCTCCATGGCCTGTCCTGCCGTTCTGGATTTTACACTTTTTTCAGGTGTCCCTTTTGACCAGGGGGCAGTGAGACTTCATTGTAGTGCAGATTTCCTTTGCAAGCTTGCTTGGTTGGCCAAAAAGGGCGTATGCGTTTTTTCCTGAATATATTCAGGAAAAAACGCATACGCCCTTTTTGGCCAAGTGCATCATTGTGGACGTTCTGCCTCTTTTCCTATGCTTTACATGCAATTCCAGTCTACCTCCTGAAATCGGTTTCCTGCAATTCTGCCCCGCTTTCAAGTCCTCTTGGCAGCCTTACTTCAATATATTTTTGGACGATAGCTGTCATTTATAACTCTGCAGCTTTGTGAATGACAGTGCCCCTGAGCTCCTTTCTTCAACTCGCTTTCTTGTGAGCTGGCCGCAAAGCCGCAGGATTGCTTCTGGCCCTAGTGTGGTTCCGGCATGGCACGCTGAGCCTTTGGTTAATTCCTCTTCCTGGTGGGAAATGAGAGTTAAATTTGCCCGTCAAGACACTTCTAGCTAGTCTCTCATTGGATCTCCCTATTCCTCTTCATCTTACGCAGAAATTGCAAGCTGGGCCAAACAGGAGGTTAAAGGCACTGACTCTCCAAGTGGGGAGAGTGTTAGTAAAGCGTCTGGAATGTTGCACCCGAATACCAGGGGATGAAAACTGAGACACATTTGAACACGTTTCCCGATCACATGGTGGATCATACTCTGGGTTCCACATGCATGTTTTAGCTGAAGGAAGAATCCCTTAAACCTGGAGAGTTGAGACCCATGGAATGGGTACCATGCAATATGACTTCAACGGGTCTGCATTTGCTCACCGATCCTCACTAATCCTATCACTGCTGCGTTTATGCCACGGTACACACGCTTGATTCTCTTTCGGAGACATGTAAATCCATAGGTTTTAAGATTCTTACTAGTCAGGTATATTCTTAGGCGTTTAATATGGGGTGTTGAGTCCACTTTGTTGAGCAAGGAGTAGCTCTTGTCTATTGCATATTTGGCTTATGGAATGGTATCTGTGTTAATTTCAATCTCTGGTTTTATGCAGCACCCCAACTCACCTTTCCCCTTAAGCAAGCATAAGTTGGTTTTCTACATTTGAGATCCTGTTCTGTTTTGTAATTCAGTTCCTGTGTAGCCAAGTTTACATTCCGTGTAGTAGTGATATCTTATGATGTTTCTTTTTCTGTGTGACTTATTTCACTTAGAATCATCGTACCTGAATCCACTCATTATGCTTCTACGGGCCTGATGACATAGGTTTCATTTCTGAGTGATATTGCATTGTACGTAAGTACCACAACTTCTTTATCCATTTTTCGCTTTCTTTGATATTGAACTTGTACCGTAAACGAGGTTCTTGTAAACAGAGCCGTCCCAAACTTTGGGGTGGCTGTGTCTTTTTTATTTTAATTTCCCTAAGCTATAGGACCGTAAGTGGAAGTGCCCTAGGCTCTGTTGCTTTGTTTTTTGGATGTTTCAGGAAACACCATACACTTCTCCAGAGTGGCTGTTGGCAATTTACATCCCGCCCATCAGCATAACAAGGCTCCCAGTTCTCCATGGCCTGTCCTGCCTTTCTGGATTTTACACATTTTTCAGATGGCCCTTTTGACCGGGGGGCAGTGAGACTTCATTGTAGTGCAGATTTCCTTTGCAAGCTTGCTTGGTTGGCCAAAAAGGGCGTATGCGTTTTTTCCTGAATATATTCTGGAAAAAACGCATACGCCCTTTTTGGCCAAGTGCATCATTGTGGACGTTCTGCCTCTTTTCCTATGCTTTACATGCAATTCCAGTCTACCTTCTGAAATCGGTTTCCAGCAATTCTGCCCCACTTTCAAGTCCTCTTTGCAGCCTTACTTCAATATATTTTTGGACGATAGCTGTCATTTATAACTCTGCAAGTTTGTGAATGACAGTGCCCCTGAGCTCCTTTCTTCAACTCGCTTTCTCGTGAGCTGGCCGCAACACCGCAGGATTGCTTCAGGCCCTAGTGTGGATCCGGCATGGAACGCTGAGCCTTTGGTTAATTCCTCTTCCTGGTGGGAAATGAGAGTTAAATTTGCCCGTCCAGACACCTCCAGCTAGTCTCTCATTGGTTCTCCCTATTCCTGTTCATTTTCCACAGAAATCGCAAACTGGGCCAAACAGGAGTTTAAAGGCACTGACTCTCCAAGTGGGGAGAGTGTTAGTAAAGCGTCTGGAATGTTGCACCCGAGTACCAGGGGACGAAAACTGAGACACATTTGAACACGTTTCCCGATCACACGGTGGATCATTCTCTGGGTTCCACATGCATGTTTTAGCTGAAGGAAGAATCCCTTAAACCTGGAGAGTTGAGACCCATGGAACGGGTAATATGCAATATGACTTCAAAGGGTCTGCATTTGCTCACCGAACCTCACCAATCCTATCACTGCTGCGTTTATGCCACTGTACACACGCTTGATTCTCTTTCGGAGACATATAAATCCATAGGTTTTAAGATTCTTACTAGTCAGGTATATTCTTAGGCGTTTAATATGGGGTGCTGGGTCCACTTCGTTGAGCAAGGAGTAGCTCTTGTCTATTACATATTTGGCTTATGGAACGGTATCTGTGCTAATTTCAAACTCTGGTTTTATGCAGCACCCCAAGTCACCTTTCCCTTTAAGCAAGCATAAGTTTGTTTTATACATTTGAGGCCCTGTTCTGTTTTGTAATTCAGTTCCTGTGTAGCCAAGTTTACATTCCGTGTAGTAGTGATATCTTATGATGTTTCTTTTTCTTTGTGACTTATTTCAGTTAGAATTATCGTACCTGAATCCACTCATTTTGCTGCTATGGGCCTGATGACATAGATTTCATTGCTGAGTGATATTGCATTGTACGTAAGTACCACAAATTCTTTATCCATTTTTCGCTTTTTGCGATATTGAACTTGTACCGTAAACGAGGTTCTTGTAAACAGAGCCGTCCCAAACTTTGGGGTGGTTGTGTCTTTTTGATTTTAATTTCCCTAAGCTATAGGACCATAAGTGGAAGTGCCCTAGGCTCTGTTGCTTTGTTTTCTAGATGTTTCAGGAAACACCATACACTTCTCCAGAGTGGTTGTTGGCAATTTACATCCCGCCTATCAGCATAACAAGGCTCCCAGTTCTCCATGGCCTGTCCTGCCTTTCTGGATGTTACACTTTTTTCAGATGGCCCTTTGCACCAGTTGGAACTGAGACTTCATTGTAGTGCACATTTCCTTTGCAAGCTTGCTTGGTTGGCCAAAAAGGGCTTATGCTTTTTTTCCTGAATATATTCAGGACAAACGCATACGACCTTTTTCGCCAAGTGCATCATTGTGGACGGTCTCCCTCTTTTCCTATGCTTTTCAAGCAATTCCAGTCTACCTCCTGAAATCAGTTTCCTGCAATTCTGCCCCGCTTTGAATTCCTCTTGGCAGCCTCACTTCAATATATTTTTAGACAAAAGCTGTCATTTTTAACTCTGAAGGTGTGTGAATGAGAGTGCCCCTGAGCTCCTTTCTTCAGCTCGCTTTCTTGTGAGCTGGCCGCAACACCACAGGATTGCTTCAGGCTCTAGTGTGGTTCCGGCATGGCACGCTGAGCCTTTGGTTAATTCCTCTTCCTGGTGGGAAATGACAGTTAAATTTGCCCGTCCAGACACCTCCAGCTAGTCTCTCATTGGTTCTCCCTATTCCTGTTCATTTTACGCAGAAATTGCAAACTGGGCCAAACAGGAGGTTAAAGGCACTGACTCTCCAAGTGGGCAGAGTGTTAGTAAAGCGTCTGGAATGTTGCACCCGAGTACCAAGGGATGAAAACTGAGACACATTTGAACACGTTTCCCGATCACACGGTGGATCATACTCTGGATTCCACATGCATTTTTTTGTTGAAGGAAGAATCCCTTAAACCTGGAGAGTTGAGACCCATGGATGGGTACCATGCAATATGAATTCAAAGGGTCTGCATTTGCTCACCGAACCTCACCAATCCTATCACTGCTGCGTTTATGCCGCTGTACACACGCTTGATTCTCTTTCGGAGACATATAAATCCATAGGTTTTAAGATTGTTACTAGTCAGGTATATTCTTAGGCGTTTAATATGGGGTGTTGAGTTTACGTCGTTGAGCAAGGAGTAGCTCTTGTCTATTACATATTTGGCTTATGGAACGGTATCTGTGCTAATTTCAATCTCTGGTTTTATGCAGCACCCCAACTCACCTTTCCCCTTAAGCAAGCATAAGTTGGTTTTCTACATTTGAGTCCCTGTTCTGTTTTGTAATTCAGTTCCTGTGTAGCCAAGTTTACATTCCGTGTATTAGTAATATCTTATGATGTTTCTTTTCCTTTGTGACTTATTTCACTTAGAATCATCGTACCTGAATCCACTCATTATGCTGCTACGGGCCTGATGACATAGATTTCATTGCTGAGTGAAATTGCATTGTACGTAAGTACCACAACTTCTTTATCCATTTTTCGCTTTCTGTGATATTGAACTTGTACCGTAAACGAAGTTCTTGTAAACACAGCCGGCCCAAACTTTGGGGTGGCTGTGTCTTTTTGATTTTAATTTCCCTAAGCTATAGGACCATAAGTGGAAGTGCCCTAGGCTCTGTTGCTTTGTTTTTTGGATGTTTCAGGTAACACCATACACTTCTCCAGAGTGGCTGTTGGCAATTTACATCCCGCCCATCAGCATAACAAGGCTCCCAGTTCTCCATGGCCTGTCCTGCCTTTCTGGATTTTACACATTTTTCAGATGGCCCTTTTGACCAGTTGGATGTGAGACTTCATTGTAGTGCAGATTTCCTTTGGAAGCTTGCTTGGTTGGCCAAAAAGGGCGTATGCTTTTTTTCCTGAATATATTCAGGACAAACGCATACGCCCTTTTTCGCCAAGTGCATCATTGTGGACGGTCTCCCTCTTTTCCCATGCTTTAAATGCAGTTCCAGTCTACCTCCTGAAATCGGTTTTCTGCAATTCTGCCCCGCTTTCAAGTCCTCTTGGCAGCCTTACTTCAATATATTTTTGGACGAAAGCTGTCATTTTTAACTCTGCAGCTGTGTGAATGAGAGTGCCCCTCAGCTCCTTTCCTCAACTCACTTTCTTGTGAGCTGGCCGCAACACCACAGGATTGCTTCAGGCCCTATTGTAGTTCTGGCACGGCACGCTGAGCCTTTGGTTAATTCCTCTTCCTGGTGGGAAATGAAAGTTAAATTTGCCCGTCCAGACACCTCCAGCTAGTCTCTCACTGGTTCTCCCTATTCCTGTTTATCTTACACAGAAATTGCAAACTGGGCCAAACAGGAGGTTAAAGGCACTGACTCTCCAAGTGGGGAGAGTGTTAGTAAAGCGTCTGGAATGTTGCACTCGAGTATCAGGGTTCGAAAACTGAGACACATTTGAACACATTTCCCGATCACAGGGTGGATCATACTCTGGATTCCACATGCATGTTTTAGCTGAAGGAAGAATCCCTTATACCTGGAGAGTTGAGACCCATGGAATGGGTACCATGCAATATGACTTCAAAGGGTCTGCATTTGCTCACCGAACCTCACCAGTCCTATCACTGCTGTGTTTATGCCACTGTACACACGTTTGATTCTCTTTCAGAGACATATAAATCCATAGGTTTTAAGATTCTTACTAGTTAGGTATATTCTTAGGCGTTTAATATGGGGTGTTGAGTCCACTTCCTTGAGCAAGGAGTAGCTCTTGTCTATTACATATTTGGCTTATGGAACGGTATCTGTGCTAATTTCAATCTCTGGTTTTATGTAGCACCCCAACTCACCTTTCCCCTTAAGCAAGGATAAGTTGGTTTTCTACATTTGAGCCCCTGTTCTGTTTTGTAATTCAGTTCCTGTGTAGCCAAGTTTACATTCCGTGTAGTAGTGATATCTTATGATGTTTCTTTTTCTGTGTGACTTATTTCACTTAGAATCATCATACCTGAATCCACTCATTTTGGTGCTACGGGCCTTATGACATAGATTTCATTGCTGAGTGATATTGCATTGTAAGTAAGTACCACAACTTCTTTATCCATTTTTCGATTTCTGTGATATTGAACTTGTACTGTAAACGAGTTTCTTGTCAACAGAGCCATCCCAAACATTGCGGTGGCTGTGTCTTTTTGATTTTAATTTCCCTAAGCTATAGGACCATAAGTGGAAGTGCCCTAGGCTCTGTTGCTTTGTTTTTTAGATGTTTCAGGAAACACCATACACTTCTCCAGAGTGGCTGTTGGCAATTTACATCCCGCCCATCAGCATAACAAGGCTCCCAGTTCTCCATGGCCTGTCCTGCCTTTCTGGATTTTACACTTTTTTGAGATGACCCTTTTGACCGGGGGGCAGTGAGACTTCATTGTAGTGCAGATTTCCATTGCAAGCTTGCTTGGTTGGCCAAAAAGGGCGTATGCGTTTTTTCCTGAATATATTCAGGAAAAAACGCATACGCCCTTTTTGGCCAAGTGCATCATTGTGGACGTTCTGCCTCTATTCCTATGCTTTACATGCAATTCCAGTCTACCTCCAGAAATCGGTTTCCTGTAATTCTGCCCCACTTTCAAGTCCTCTTGGCAGCCTTACTTCAATATATTTTTCGACGATAGCTGTCATTTATAACTCTGCAGGATTGTGAATTACAGTGCCCATGAGCTCCTTTCTTCAACTCGCTTTCTTGTGAGCTGGCCGCAACACCGCAGGATTGCTTCAGGCGTAGTGTTGTTCCGCCATGGCACGCTGAGCCTTTGGTTAATTCCTCTTCCTGGTGGGAAATGAGAGTTAAATTTGCCCGTCCAGACACCTCCAGCTAGTCTCTCATTGGTTCTCCCTATTCCTGTATATCTTATGTAGAAATTGCAAACTTGGCCAAACAGGAGGTTAAAGGCACTGACTCTCCAAGTGGGGAGAGTGTTAGTAAAGCGTCTGGAATGTTCCACCCGAGTACCATGGGACGAAAACTGAGACACATTTGAACACGTTTCCCAATCACACGGTGGATCATACTCTGGGTTCCACATGCATGTTTTAGCTGAAGGAAGAATCCCTTAAACCTGGAGAGTTGAGACCCATGGAATGGGTACCATGCAATATGACTTCAAAGGGTCTGCATTTGCTCACCGATTCTCACCAATCCTATCACTGCTGCGAGTATGCCGCTGTACACACGCTTGATTCTCTGTTGGAGACATATAAATCCATAGGTTTTAAGATTCTTACTAGTCAGGTATATTCTTAGGCGTTTAATATGGGGTGTTGAGTCCACTTCGTTGAGCAAGGAGTAGCTCTTGTCTATTACATATTTGGCTTATGGAACGGTATCTGTGCTAATTTCAATCTCTGGTTTTATGCAGCACCCCAACTCACCTTTCCACTTAAGCAAACATGGGTTGGTTTTCTACATTTGAGACCCTGTTCTGTTTTGTAATTCAGTTCCTGTGTAGCCAAGTTTACATTCCGTGTATTAGTGATATCTTATGATGTTTCATTTTCTCTGTGACTTATTTCCCTTAGAATCATCGTACCTGAATCCACTCATTATGCTGCTACGGGCCTGATGACATAGATTTCATTGCTGAGTGATATTGCATTGTAAGTAAGTACCACAACTGCTCTATCCATTTTTCGCTTTCTGTGATATTGAACTTGTACCGTAAATGAGGTTCTTCTAAACAGAGCCATCCCAAACTGTGGGGTGGCTGTGTCTTTTTGATTTTAATTTCCCTAAGCTATAGGACCATATGTGGAAGTGCCCTAGGCTCTGTTGCTTTGTTTTTTAGATGTTTCAGGAAACACCATACACTTCTCCAGAGTGGCTGTTGGCAATTTACATCCCGCCCATCAGCATAACAAGGCTCCCAGTTCTCCATGGCCTGTCCTGCCTTTCTGGATTTTACACTTTTTTGAGATGACCCTTTTGACCGGGGGGCAGTGAGACTTCATTGTAGTGCAGATTTACTTTGCAAGCTTGCTTGGTTGGCCAAAAAGGGCGTATGCTTTTTTTCCTGAATATATTCAGGAAAAAATGCATACGCCCTTTTTGGCCAAGTGCATCATTGTGGACGTTCTGCCTCTTTTCCTATGCTTTACATGCAACTCCAGTCTACCTCCTGAAATCGGTTTCCTGCAATTCTGCCACGCTTTCAAGTCTTCTTGGCAGCCTTACTTCAATATATTTTTGGACGATAGCTGTCATTTATAACTCTGCAGGTTTGTGAATTACAGTGCCCCTGAGCTCCTTTCTTCAACTCGCTTTCTTGTGAGCTGGCCGCAACACCGCAGGATTGCTTCAGGCCCTAGTGTGGTTCCGGCACGGCACGCTGAGTCTTTGGTTAATTCCTCTTCCTGGTGGGAAATGAGAGTTAAATTTGCCCGTCCAGATACCTCCAGCTAGTCTCTCACTCTTTCTCCCTATTCCTGTATATCTTATGTAGAAATTGCAAACTGGGCCAAACAGGAGGTTAAAGGCACTGACTCTCCAAGTGGGGAGAGTGTTAGTAAAGCGTCTGGAATGTTGCACCCGAGTACCATGGGACGAAAACTGAGACACATTTGAACATGTTTCCTGATCACACAGTGGATCATACTTGGCTTCCACATGCATGTTTTAGCTGAAGGAAGAATCCCTTATACCTGGAGAGTTGAGACCCATGGAATGGGTACCATGCAATATGACTTCAAAGGGTCTGCATTTGCTCACCGAATCTCACCAATCCTATCAGCCCCAAGTGTCCAGCCTTATGTGTCACCAAGCTCTGGGTGTAGATGTGGTAAATCCAGGTTGCATCACAAGCCCTGAATGAATTATTTAAGAATTGCTCTCTATTTCACTGTCATTGTGTTTTCTTTAAGGAATTTATTTTTATAATGGGATTTATCTGATTTTCACTATTGCTTTTATGCCGCTGTACACATGCATGTTTCTCTTACAGAGACATATAAATCCATAGGTTTTAAGATTCTTACTAGTCAGGTATATTCCTAGGCGTTGAATATGGGGTGTTGAGTCCTTTTCCTTGAGCCAGGAGTAGGTCTGGTCTATTACATAATTGGCTTATGGAACGGTATCTGTGCTAATTTCAATCTCTGGTTTTATGAAGCTCCCCAACTCACCTTTCCC
Source organism: Orcinus orca (assembly GCF_937001465.1). Lineage (NCBI taxonomy): Eukaryota > Metazoa > Chordata > Mammalia > Artiodactyla > Delphinidae > Orcinus > Orcinus orca. Next base: position 57,570,696 of record NC_064562.1, on the reverse strand, counting down.
CTTAAGCAAGCATAAGTTGGTATTCTAAGTTTGAGACACTGTTCTGTTTTGTAATTCAGTTCCTGTGTAGCCAAGTTTACATTTCGTGTATTAGAGATATCTTATGATGTTTCTTTTTCTGTGTGACTTATTTCACTTAGAGTCATCGTACCTGAATCCACTCATTATGCTGCTACGGGCCTCATAACATAGATTTCATTGCTGAGTGATATTGCATTTTACGTAAGTACCACAACTTCTTTATCCATTTTTCGCTTTCTGGGATATTGAAATGGTACCGTAAACGAGGTTCTTGTAAACACAGCTGTCCCACAATTGGGGTGGCTGTGTCTTTTTGATTTTAATTTTCCTAAGCCATAGAACCATAAGTGGAAGTGCCCTAGGCTCTGTTACTTTGTTTTTTGGATGTTTCAGGAAACACCATACACTTCTCCAGAGTGGCTGTTGGCAATTTACATCCCGCCCATCAGCATATAAGGCTCCCTGTTCTCCATGGCCTGTCCTGCCTTTCTGGGTTTTACACTTTTTTCAGATGGCCCTTTTGACCGGGGGGAAGTGAGACTTCATTGTAGTGCAGATTTCCTTTGCAAGCTTGCTTGGTTGGCCCAAAAGTTCATATGCGTTCTTTCCTGAATATATTCAGGAAAAAAGGCATACGCCCTTTTTGGCCAAGTGCATCATTGTCGACGTTCTGACTCTTTTCTTATGCTTTAAATGCAATTCCAGTCTACCTCCTGAAATCGGTTAACTGCAATTGTGCCCCGCTTTCAAGTCCTCTTGGTAGCCTTACTTCAATATAATTTTGGACGATAGCTGTCATTTGTATGTTGGCAGGTTTGTGAATTACAGTGTCCCTGAGCTCCTTTCTTCAACTCGCTTTCATGTGAGCTGGCCGCAAAACCACTAGATCACTTCAGGCCGTAATCTTGTTCCCACACTGCACACTGAGCCTTTGGTTAATTCCTCTTCCTGGTGGGACATGAGAGTTAAATTTGCCGGGCCAGACAGCTACAGCTAGTCTCTCATTGGTTCTCCCTATTACATGTCATCTTCCACAGAAATTGCAAACTGGGTCAAACAGGAGGTTAAAGGCACTGACTCTCCAAGTGGGGAGAGTGTTAGTAAACAAACTGGAATGTTGAACCCGAGTACCAGTACCGGAGATACATTTAAAAACTTTTCCCGATCATACGGTGGACCATACTCTGGGTTCCCCATGCATGTTTTAGCGGAAGAAATAGTCCCTTATACCTGGAGAGTTGGCACCCATGGAATGGGTACCATGCAATATGACTTCACAGGGTCTGCATTTGCTCACCGAACCCACCAATCCTATCAGCCCCAAGTGTCCAGCCTTATGTGTCACCAAGCTCTGGGTGTAGATGTGGTAAATCCAGGTTGCATCACAAGCCCTGAATGAATTATTTAAGAATTGCTCTCTATTTCACTGTCATTGTGTTTTCTTTAAGGAATTTATTTTTATAATGGGATTTATCTGATTTTCACTATTGCTTTTATGCCGCTGTACACATGCATGATTCTCTTACAGAGACATATAAATCCATAGGTTTTAAGATTCTTACTAGTCAGGTATATTCCTAGGCGTTGAATATGGGGTGTTGAGTCCTTTTCCTTGAGCCAGGAGTAGGTCTGGTCTATTACATAATTGGCTTATGGAATGGTATCTGTGCTAATTTCAATCACTGGTTTTATGCAGCACCCCAACTCACCTTTCCCCTTAAGCAAGCATAAGTTGGTATTCTAAGTTTGAGACACTGTTCTGTTTTGTAATTCAGTTCCTGTGTAGCCAAGTTTACATTTCGTGTATTAGAGATATCTTCTGATGTTTCTTTTTCTGTGTGACTTATTTCACTTAGAATCATCGTACCTGGATCCACTCATTATGCTGCTACGGGCCTGATGACATAGATTTCATTGCTGAGTGATATTGCATTGTAAGTAAATACCACAACTTCTCTATCCATTTTTCGCTTTCTGTGATATTGAACTTGTACCGTAAAGGAGGTTCTTGTAAACAGAGCCGTCCCGTACTTTGGGGTGGCTGTGTCTTTTTGATTTTCATTTCCCTAAGCTATAGGACCATATGTGGAAGTGCCCTAGGCTCTGTTGCTTTGTTTTTTCTATGTTTCAGGAAACACCATACACTTCTCCAGAGTGGCTGTTGGCAATTTACATCCCACCCATCAGCATAACAAGGCTCCCAGTTCTCCATGGCCTGTCCTGCCTTTCTGGATTTTACACTTTTTTGAGATGACCCTTTTGACCGGGGGGCAGTGAGACTACATTGTAGTGCAGATTTCTTTGCAAGCTTGCTTGGTTGGCCAAAAAGGGCGTATGCGTTTTTTCCTCAATATATTCAGGAAAAAACGCATATGCACTTTTTGGCCAAGTGCATCATTGTGGACGTTCTGCCTCTTTTCCTATGCTTTACATGCAACTCCAGTCTACCTCCTGAAATCGTTTTCCTGCAATTCTGCCCCACTTTCAAGTCTTCTTGGCAGCCTTACTTCAATATATTTTTGGACGATAGCTGTCATGTATAACTCTGCAGGTTTGTGAATTACAGTGCCCCTGAGCTCCTTTCTTCAACTCGCTTTCTTGTGAGCTGGCCACAACACTGCAGGATTGCTTCAGGCCCTGGTGTGGTTCCGGCACGGCATGCTGAGCCTTTGGTTAATTCCTCTTGCTGGTGGGAAATGAGAGTTAAATTTGCCCGTCCAGACACCTCCAGCTAGTCTCTCACTCTTTCTCCATATTCCTGTATATCTTATGCAGAAATTGCAAACTGGGCCAAAAAGGAGGTTAAAGACACTGACTCTCCAAGTGGGGAGAGTGTTAGTAAAGCGTCTGGAATGTTGCACCCGAGTATCAGGGGACAAAAACTGAGACACATTTGAACACGTTTCCTGATCACACAGTGGATCATACTCTGGGTTCCACATGCATGTTTTAGCTGAAGGAAGAATCCCTTAAACCTGGAGAGTTGAGACCCATGGAATGGGTACCATGCAATATGACTTCAAAGGGTCTGCATTTGATCACCGATTCTCACCAATCCTATCACTGCTGCGAGTATGCCGCTGTACACACGCTTGATTCTCTTTTGGAGACATATCAATCCATAGGTTTTAAGATTCTTACTAGTGAGGTATATTCTTAGGCGTTTAATATGGGGTGTTGAGTCCACTTCGTTGAGCAAGGTGTAGCTCTTGTCTATTACATATTTGGCTTATGGAATGGTATCTGTGCTAATTTCAATCTCTGGTTTTATGCAGCACCCCAACTCACCTTTCCCCTTAAGCAAGCATAAGTTGGTTTTCTACATTTGAGACCCTGTTCTGCTTTGTAATTCAGTTCCTGTGTAGCCAAGTTTACATTCCGTGTATTAGTGATATCTTATGATGTTTCTTTTTCTGTGTGACTTATTTCACTTAGAATCATCGTACCTGAATCTACTCATTATGCTGCTACGGGCCTGATGACATAGATTTCATTGCTGAGTGATATTGCATTGTACGTAAGTACCACAACTTCTTTATCCATTTTTCGCTTTCTGTGATATTGAACTTGTACCATAAACTATGTTCTTGTAAACAGCGCATTCCCAAATTTTGGGGTGGCTGTGTCTTTTTGATTTTCATTTCCCTAAGCTATAGGACCATAAGTGGAAGTGCCCTAGGCTCTGTTTTTCTTTGTTTTTTAGATGTTTCAGGAAACACCATACACTTCTCCAGATTGGCTCTTGGCAATTTACATCCCACCCATCAGCATAACAAGGCTCCCAGTTCTCCATGGCCTGTCCTGCCTTTCTGGATTTTACACTTTTTTCAGATGGCCCTTTTGACCGGGGGGCAGTGAGACTTTATTGTAGTGCAGATATCCTTTGCAAGCTTGCTTGGTTGGCCAAAAAGGGCGTATGCGTTTTTTCCTGAATATATTCAGGATAAAACGCATACGCCATTTTTGGCCAAGTGCATCATTGTGGACGTTCTGCCTCTTTTCCTATGGTTTACATGCAATTCCTGTCTACCTCCTGAAATCGGTTTCCTGCAATTCTGCCCCGTTTTCAAGTCCTCTTGGCAGACTTACTTCAATATATTTTTGGACGATAGCTGTCATTTATAACTCTGCACGTTTGTGAATGACAGTGCCCCTGAGCTCCTTTCTTCAACTCGCTTTCTTGTGAGCTGGCCGCAACACCGCAGGATTGCTTCAGGCCCTAGTGTGGTTCCGGCATGGCACGTTGAGCCTTTGGTTAATTCCTCTTCCTGGTGGGAAATGAGAGTTAAATTTGCCCGTCCAGACACCTCCAGCTAGTCTCTCATTGGTTCTCCCTATTCCTGTTCATCTTACGCAGAATTTGCAAACCGGGCCAAAGACGAGGTTAAAGGCACTGACTCTCCACGTGGGGAGACTGTTAGTAAAGCATCTGGATTGTTGCACCCGAGTTCCAGGGAATGAAAACTGAGACATATTTGAACACGTTTCCCGATCACTCGGTGGATCATACTCTGGGTTCCACATGCATGTTTTAGCTGAAGGAAGAATCCCTTAAACCTGGAGAGTTGAGACCCATGGAATGGGTACCATGCAATATGACTTCAAAGGGTCTGCATTTGCTCACCGAACCTCACCAATCCTATCACTGCTGCGTTTATGCCGCTGTACACACGCTTGATTCTCTTTCGGAGACATATGAATCCATAGGTTTTAAGATTCTTACTACTCAGGTATATTCTTAGGCGTTTAATATGGGGTGTTGAGTCCACTTCTTTGAGCAAGGAGTAGCTCTTGTCTATTACATATTTGGCTTATGGAACGGTATCGGTGCTAATTTCAATGTCTGGTTTTATGCAGCACCCAAACTCACCTTTCGCCTTAAGCAAGCATTAGTTGATTTTCTACATTTGAGACGCAGTTCTGTTTTGTAATTCAGTTCCTGTGTAGCCAAGTTTACATTCCGTGTAGTAGTGATATCTTATGATGTGTCTTTTTCTGTGTGACTTATTTCACTTAGAATCATCGTACCTGAATCCACTCATTATGCTGCTACAGGCCTGATGACATAGATTTCATTGCTGAGTGATATTGCATTGTACGTAAGTACTACAACTTCTTTATCCATTTTTCGCTTTCTGTGATATTGAATTTGTACCGTAAAGGAGGTTCTTGTAAACAGAGCCGTCCCGTACTTTGGGGTGGCTGTGTCTTTTTGATTTTAATTTCCTTAAGCTATAGGACCATAAGTGGAAGTGCCCTAGGCTCTGTTGCTTTGTTTTTTATATGTTTCAGGAAACACCATACACTTCTCCAGAATGGCTGTTGGCAATTTACATCCCGCCCATCAGCATAACAAGGCTCCCAGTTCTCCATGGCCTGTCCTGCCTTTCTGGATTTTACACTTCTTTTTTGATGGCCCTTTTGACCGGGGGGCAGTGAGACTTCATTGTAGTGCAGATTTCCTTTGCAAGCTTGCTTGGTTGGCCAAAAAGGGCGTATGTGTTTTTTCCTGAATATATTCAGGATAAAACGCATACGCCCTTTTTGGCCAAGTGCATCATTGTGGACGTTCTGCCTCTTTTCCTATGCTTTACATGCAACTCCAGTCTACCTCCTGAAATCGGTTTCCTGCAATTCTGCCCCGCTTTCAAGTCTTTTTGGCAGCCTTACTTCAATATATTTTTGGACGATAGCTGTCATTTATAACTCTGCAGGTTTGTGAATGACAGTGCCCCTGAGCTCCTTTCTTCAACTCGCTTTCTTGTGAGCTGGCCACAACACCGCAGGATTGCTTCAGGCCCTAGTGTGGTTCCGGCATGGCACACTGAGCCTTTGGTTAATTCCTCTTCCTGGTTGGAAATGAGAGTTAAATTTGCCCGTCCAGACACCTCCAAGTAGTCTCTCATTGGTTCTCCCTATTCCTGTTCATTTTCCGCAGAAATTGCAAACTGGGCCAAACAGGAGGTTAAAGGCACTGCCTCTCTAAGTGGGGAGAGTGTTAGTAAAGCGTCTGGAATGTTGCACCCGAGTACCAGGGGACAAAAACTGAGACACATTTGAACACGTTTCCCGATCACATGGTGGATCATACTCTGGGTTCCACATGCATGTTTTAGCTGAAGGAAGAATCCCTTAAACTTGGAGAGTTGAGACCCATGGAATGGGTACCATGCAATATGACTTCAAAGGGTCTGCATTTGCTCACCGAACCTCACCAATCCTATAACTGTTGCGTTTATGCCGCTGTACACACGCTTGATTCTCTTTCGGAGACATAGAAATGCATAGGTTTTAAGATACTTACTAGTCAGGTATATTCTTAGGCGTTTAATATGGGATGTTGAGTCCACTTCATTTAGCAAGGTGTAGCTCTTGTCCATTACATATATTGCTTATGGAACGGTATCTGTCCTAATTTCAATCTGTGGTTTTATACAGCACCCCAACTCACCTTTCCCCTTAAGCAAGCATAAGTTGGTTTTCTACATTTGTGACCCTGTTCTGTTTTGTAATTCAGTTCCTGTGTAGCCAAGTTTACATTCCGTGTATTAGTGATAACTTATGATGTTTCTTTTTCTGTGTGACTTATTTCCCTTAGAATCATCGTACCTGAATCCACTCATTATGCTGCTACGGGCCTGATGACATAGATTTCATTGCTGAGTGATATTGCATTGTACGTAAGTACCACAACTTCTTTATCCATTTTTTGATTTCTGCGATATTGAACTTGTACCGTAAATGAGGTTCTTGTAAACAGAGCCGTCCCAAACTTTAGGGTGGCTGTGTCTTTTTGATTTTAATTTCCCTAAGCTATAGGACCATAAGTGGAAGTGCACTAGGCTCTGTTGCTTTGTTTTTTAGATGTTTCAGGAAACACCATACACTTCTCCAGTGTGGCTGTTGGCAATTTACATCCCGCCCATCAGCATAACAAGGCTCCCAGTAATCCATGGCCTGTCCTGCCTTTCTGGATTTTACACTTTTTTCAGATGGCTCTTTTTACCTCGGGGCAGTGAGACTTCATTGTAGTGCGGATTTCATTTGCAAGCTTGCTTGGTTGGCCAAAAAGGGCGTATGCGTTTTTTCCTGAATATGTTCAGGAAAAAACGCATATGCCCTTTTTGGTCAAGTGCATCATTGTGGACGTTCTGCCTCTTTTCCTATGCTTTACATGCAATTCCAGTCCACCTCCTGAAATCAGTTTCCTGCAATTCTGCCCCGCTTTCAAGTCCTCTTGGCAGCCTTACTTCAATATATTTTTGGACGATAGCTGTCATTTATAACTCTGCAGGTTTGTGAATTAGAGTGCCCCTGAGCTCCTTTCTTCAACTCGCTTTCTCGTGAGCTGGCCGCAACACCGCAGGATTGCTTCAGGCCCTAGAGTGCTTCTGGCATGGCACGTTGAGCCTTTGGTTAATTCCTCTTCCTGGTGGGAAATCAGAGTTAAATTTGCCCATCCAGACACCTCCAGCTAGTCTCCCATTGGTTCTCCCTATTCCTGTTCATCTTACGCAGAAATTGCAAACTGGGCCAAATGAGGTTAAAGGCACTGACTCTCCAAGTGGGGAGAGTGTTAGTTAAGCGTCTGGAATATTGCACCCGAGTACCAGGGGACGAAAACTGAGACACATTTGAACATATTTCCCGATCACACGGTGGATCATACTCTGGGTTCCACATGCATGTTTTAGCTGAAGGAAGAATCCCTTAAACCTGGAGAGTTGAGACCCATGGAATGGGTACCATGCAATATGACTTAAAAGGGTCTGCATTTGCTCACCGAACCTCACCAATCCTATCACTGCTGCGTTTATGCTGCTGTACACACGCTTGATTCTCCTTCGGAGACATATCAATCCATAGGTTTTAAGATTCTTACTAGTCAGGTATATTCTTAGGCGTTTAATATAGGGTGTTGAGTCCACTTCATTGAGCAAGGAGTAGCTCTTGTCTATTACGTATTTGGCTTACGAAACGGTATCTGTGCTAATTTCAATCTCTGGTTTTATGCAGCACCCCAAATTACATTTCCCCTTAAGCAAGCATAAGTTGGTTTTCTACATTTGAGACCCTCTTCTGTTTTGTAATTCAGTTCCTGTGTAGCCAATTTTACATTCCGTGTATTAGTGATATCTTATGATGTTTCCTTTTCTGTGTGACTTATTTCACTTAGAATCATCGTACCTGAATCCACTCATTATGCTGCTATGGGCCTGATGACATAGATTTCATTGCTGAGTGATATTGCATTGTACGTAAGTACCACAACTTCTTTATCCATTTTTCGCTTTCTGCGATATTGAACTTGTACCGTAAACGAGGTTCTTGTAAACAGAGCCGTCCCAAACTTTGGGCTGGCTGTGTCTTTTTGATTTTAATTTCCCTAACCTATAGGACCATAAGTGGAAGTGCCCTAGGCTCTGTTGCTGTGTTTTTTAGATGTTTCAGGAAACACCATACACTTCTCCAGAGTTTCTGTTGGCAATTTACATCCCACTCATCAGCATAACAAGGCTCCCAGTTCTCAATGACCTGTCCTGCCTTTCTGGATTTTACACTTTTTTCAGATGGCCCTTTTGACCGGGGGGCAGTGAGACTTCATTGTAGTGCAGATTTCCTTTGCAAGCTTGCTTCGTTGGCCAAAAAGGGCGTATGCGTTTTCTCCTGAATATATTCAGGAGAAAACGCATACGCCCTTTTTGGCCAAGTGCATCATTGTGAACGTTCTGCCTCTTTTCCTATGCTTTACATGCAATTCCAGTCTACCTCCTGAAATCGGTTTCCTGTAATTCTGCCCCACTTTCAAGTCCTCTTGGCAGCCTTACTTCAATATATTTTTGGACGATAGCTGTCATTTATAACTCTGCAAGATTGTGAATTACACTGCCCCTGAGCTCCTTTCTTCAACTGGCTTTCTCGTGAGCTGGCCGCAACACCGCAGGATTGCTTCAGGCCCTAGTGTGGTTCCGGCATGGCACGCTGAGCCTTTGGTTAATTCCTCTTCCTAGTGGGAAATGAGAGTTAAATTTGCCCGTCCAGACACCTCCAGCTTGTCTCTCATTGGTTCTCCCTATTTCTGTTCATCTTCCACAGAAATTGCAAACTGGGTAAACAGGAGGTTAAAGGCACTGACTATCCAAGTGGGGAGAGTGTTAGTAAAGCATCTGGAATGTTGCACTTCAGTATCAGGGGACGAAAATTGAGACCCATTTGAACACGTTTCCCGATCACATGTTGGATCATACTCTGGGTTCCACATGCATGTTTTAGCTGAAGGAAGAATCCCTTAAACCTGGAGAGTTCAGACCCATGGAATGGGTACCATGCAATATGACTTCAAAGGGTATGCATTTGCTCACCAAACCTCACCAATCCTATCACTGCTGCGTTTATGCCGCTGTACACACGCTTGATTCTCTTTCGGAGACATATCAATCCATAGGTTTTAAGATTCTTACTAGTCAGGTATATTCTTAGGCGTTTAATATGGGGTGTTGAGTCCACTTCATTGAGCAAGGAGTAGCTCTTGTGTATTACATATTTGGCTTACGGAACGATATCTGTGCTAATTTCAATCTCTGGTTTTATGCAGCACCCCAACTCACCTTTCCCCTTAAGCAAGCATAAGTTTGTTTTCTACATTTGAGACACTGTTCTGTTTTGTAATTCAGTTCCTGTGTAGCCAAGTTTACATTCCATGTATTGGTGATATCTTATGATGTTTCTTTTTCTGTGTGACTTATTTCACTTAGAATCATCGTACCTGAATCCACTCATTATGCTGCTACGGGACTGAAAACATAGATTTCATTGCTGAGTGATATTGCATTGTACGTAAGTAGCACAATTTCTTTATCCATTTTTCGCTTTCTGTGATATTGAACTTGTACCGTAAAGGATGTTCTTGTTAACAGAGCTGTCCCAAACTTTGGTGTGGCTGTGTCTTTTTGATTTTAATTTCCCTAAGCTATAGGACCATAAGTGGAAGTGCCCTAGGCTCTGTTGCTTTGTTTTTTAGATGTTTCAGGAAACACCATACACTTCTCCAGAGTGGCTGTTGACAATTTACATCCCACCCATCAGCATAACAAGGCTCCCAGTTCTCCATGGCCTGTCCTGCCTTTCTGGATTTTACACTTTTTTCAGATGGCCCTTTTGACCGGGGGGCAGTGAGACTTCATTGTAGTGCAGATTTCCTTTGCAAGCTTGCTTGGTTGGCCAAAAACGGCGTATGCGTTTTTTCCTGAATATATTCAGGAGAAAACGCATACGCCCTTTTTGGCCAAGTGCATCATTGTGGACGTTCTGCCTCTTTTCCTATGCTTTAGATGGAATTCCAGTCTACCTCCTGAAATCGGTTTCCTGCAATTCTGCCCCACTTTCAAGTCCTCTTGGCAGCCTTACTTCAATATATTTTTGGACGATAGCTGTCATTTATAACTCTGCACGTTTGTGAATAACAGTGCCCCTGAGCTCCTTTCTTCAACTTGCTTTCTTGTGAGCTGGCCGCAACACCGCAGGATTGCTTCAGGCCCTAGTGTGGTTCCAGCACGGCACGCTGAGCCTTTGGTTAATTCCTCTTCCTGGTGGGAAATGAGAGTTAAATTTGCCCGTCCAGACACCTCCAGCTAGTCTCTCATTGGTTCTCCCTATTCCTGTTCATGTTCCGCAGAAATTGCAAACTGGACCAAACAGGAGGATAAAGGCACTGACTCTCCAATGGGCAGAGTGTTAGTAAAGCGTCTCGAATGTTGCACCCGAGTACCAGGGGACGAAAACTGAGACACATTTGAACACGTTTCCCGGTCACACAGTGGATCATACTCTGGGTTCCACATGCATGTTTTAGCTGAAGGAAGAATCCCTTAAACCTGGAGAGTTGAGACCCATGGAATGGGTACCATGCAATATGACTTCAAAGGGTCTGCATTTGCTCACCGAACCTCACCAATCCTATCACTTCTGCATTTATGCCGCTGTACACACGCTTGATTCTCTTTCGGAGACATATAAATCCATAGGTTTTAAGATTCTTACTAGTCAGGTATATTCTTAGGCGTTTAATGTGGGGTGTTGTGTCCACTTCGTTGAGCAAGGAGTAGCTCTTGTCTATTACATATTTGGGTTATGGAACGGTATCTGTGCTACTTTCAAGCTCTGGTTTTATGCAGCACCCCAACTCATCTTTCCCCTTAAGCAAGCATAAGTTGGATTTCTGCATTTGAGACCCTGTTCTGTTTTGTAATTCAGTTCCTGTGCAGCCAAATTTACATACCGTGTATTAGTGATATCTTATGATGTTTCTTTTTCTGTGTGACTTATTTCCCTTAGAATCATCGTACCTGAATCCACTCATTATGCTGCTACGGGACTGAAAACATAGATTTCATTGCTGAGTGATATTGCATTGTACATAAGTACCACAACTTCTTTATCCATTTTTCACTTTCTGCGATATTGAACTTGTACCGTAAACGAGGTTCTTGTTAACAGAGCCATCCCAAATTTTGGGGTGGCTGTGTGTTTTTGATTTTAATTTCCCTAAGCTATAGGACCATAGGTGGAAGTGCCCTAGGCTCTGTTGCTTTGTTTTTCGATTGTTTCAGGAAACACCACACACTTCTCCGGAGTGGCTGTTGGCAATTTACATCCCGCCCATCAGCATAACAAGACTCCCAGTGCTCTATTGCCTGTCCTGCCTTTCTGGATTTTACACTTTTTTCAGATGGCCCTTTTGACCGCGGGGCAGTGACACTTCATTGTAGTGCAGATTTCCTTTGCAAGCTTGCTTGGTTGGCCAAAAAGGGCGTATGCGTTTTTTCCTGAATATATTCAGGAAAAAACGCATACGCCATTTCCGGCCAAGTGCATCACTGTGGACGTTCTGCCTCTTTTCCTATGCTTTACATGCAATTCCAGTCTACCTCCTGAAATCGGTTTCCTGCAATTCTGCCCCGCTTTCAAGTCCTCTTGGCAGCCTCACTTCAATATATTTTTGGACGATAGCTGTCATTTATAACTCTGCAGTTTTGTGAATGACAGTTCCCCTGAGCTCCTTTCTTCAACTAGCTCTCTTTTGAGCTGGCTGCAACACCACAGGATTCCTTCTGGCCCTAGTGTGGTTCCGGCATGGCACGCTGAGCCTTTGGTTAATTCCTCTTCCTGGTGGGAAATGAGAGTTAAATTTGCCCGTGAGACACTTCCAGCTAGTCTCTCATTGGTTCTCCCTATTCCTGTTCATTTTCCGCAGAAATTGCAAACTGGGCCAAACAGGAGGTTAAAGGCACTGACTCTCCAAGTGGGGAGAGTGTTAGTAAACCATCTGGAATGTTGCACCCGAGTACCAGGGGACGAAAACTGAGACACATTTGAACACGTTTCCCGATCACACGGTGGATCATACTCTGGGTTCCACATGCATGTTTTAGCTGAAGGAAGAATCCCTTAAACCTGGAGAGTTGAGACCCATGGAATGGGTACCATGCAATATGACTTCAAATGGTCTGCATTTGCTCACCGAACCTCACCAATCCTATCACTGCTGCGTTTATGCCGCTGTACACACGCTTGATTCTCTTTCGGAGACATATAAATCCATAGGTTTTAAGATTCTTAGTAGTCAGGTATATTCTTAGGCGTTTAATATGGGGTGTTGAGTCCACTTCGTTGAGCAAGGAGTAGCTCTTGTCTATTACATATTTGGCTTATGGAACAGTATCTGTGCTAATTTCAATCTCCGGTTTTATGCAGCACCCCAACTCACCTTTCCCCTTAAGCAAGCATAAGTTGGTTTTCTACATTTGAGACCCTGCTCTGTTTTGTAATTCAGTTCCTGTGTAGCCAAGTTTACATTCCGTGTACTAGTGATATCTTATGATGTTTCTTTTTCTGTGTGACTTATTTCACTTAGAATCATCGTACCTGAATCCACTCATTATGCTCCTACGGGCCTGATGACATAGATTTCATTGCTGAGTGATATTGCATTGTACGTAAGTACCACAACTTCTTTATCCATTTTTCGCTTTCTGTGATAGTGAACTTGTACCGTAAACGAGGTTCTTGTAAACAGAGCCGTCCCAAACTTTGGGGTGGCTGTGTCTTTTTGATTTTAATTTCCCTAACCTATAGGACCATAAGTGGAAGTGCCCTAGGCTCAGTTGCTTTGTTTTTTAGATGTTTCAGGAAACACCATACACTTCTCCAGAGTGGCTGTTGGCAGTTTACATCCCGCCCATCAGCATAACAAGGCTCCCAGTTCTCCATGGCCTGTCCTGCCTTTCTGGATTTTACACTTTTTTCAGATGTCCCTTTTGACCGCGGGGCAGTGAGACTTCATTGTAGTGCAGATTTCCTTTGCAAGCTTGCTTGGTTGGCCAAACAGGGCGTATGCGTTTTTTCCTGAATATATTCAGGAAAAAACTCATACGCCCTTTTTGGCCGAGTGCATCATTTTGGACGTTCTGCCTCTTTTCCTATGCTTTACATGCAATTCCATTCTACCTCCTGAGATCGGTTTCCTGCAATTCTGCCCCGCTTTCAAGTCCTCTTGGCAGCCTTACTTCAATATATTTTTGGACAATAGCTGTCATTTATAACTCTGCAGGTTTGTGAATGACAGTGCCCCTGAGCTCCTTTCTTCAACTCGCTTTCTTGTGAGCTGGCCGCAACACCGCAGGATTGTTTCAGGCCCTAGTGTGGTTCCGGCACGGCACGCTGAGCCTTTGGTTAATTCCTCTTCCTGGTGGGAAATGAGATTTAAATTTGCCCATCGAGACACCTCCAGCTAGTCTCTCATTGGTTCTCCCTATTCCTGTTCATTTTCCACAGAAATTGCAAACTATGCCAAACAGGAGGTTAAGGGCATTGGCTCTCCAAGTGGGGAGAGTGTTAGTAAAGCCTCTGTAAGGTTGCACCGGAGTACCAGGGGACAAAATCTGAGACATATTTGAACACATTTCCCGATCACACGGTGGATCATACTCTGGGTTCCACATGCATGTTTTAGCTGAAGGAAGAATCCCTTAAACCTGGAGAGTTGAGACCCATGGAATGGGTACCATGCAATATGACTTCAAAGGGTCTGCATTTGCTCACCGAACCTCACCAATCCTATCACTGCTGCATTTATGCCGCTGTACACACGCTTGATTCTCTTTCGGAGACATATAAATCCATAGGTTTTAAGATTCTTACTAGTCAGGTATATTCTTAGGCGTTTAATATGGGGTGTTGAGTCCACTTCGTTGAGCAAGGAGTAGCTCTTGTCTATTACATATTTGGGTTATGGAACGGTATCTGTGCTACTTTCAAGCTCTGGTTTTATGCAGCACCCCAACTCATCTTTCCCCTTAAGCAAGCATAAGTTGGATTTCTGCATTTGAGACCCTGTTCTGTTTTGTAATTCAGTTCCTGTGCAGCCAAATTTACATACCGTGTATTAGTGATATCTTATGATGTTTCTTTTTCTGTGTGACTTATTTCCCTTAGAATCATCGTACCTGAATACACTCATTATGCTGCTACGGGACTGAAAACATAGATTTCATTGCTGAGTGATATTGCATTGTACATAAGTACCACAACTTCTTTATCCATTTTTCACTTTCTGCGATATTGAACTTGTACCGTAAACGAGGTTCTTGTTAACAGAGCCATCCCAAATTTTGGGGTGGCTGTGTGTTTTTGATTTTAATTTCCCTAAGCTATAGGACCATAGGTGGAAGTGCCCTAGGCTCTGTTGCTTTGTTTTTCGGTTGTTTCAGGAAACACCACACACTTCTCCGGAGTGGCTGTTGGCAATTTACATCCCGCCCATCAGCATAACAAGACTCCCAGTGCTCTATTGCCTGTCCTGCCTTTCTGGATTTTACACTTTTTTCAGATGGCCCTTTTGACCGCGGGGCAGTGACACTTCATTGTAGTGCAGATTTCCTTTGCAAGCTTGCTTGGTTGGCCAAAAAGGGCGTATGCGTTTTTTCCTGAATATATTCAGGAAAAAACGCATACGCCATTTCCGGCCAAGTGCATCACTGTGGACGTTCTGCCTCTTTTCCTATGCTTTACATGCAATTCCAGTCTACCTCCTGAAATCGGTTTCCTGCAATTCTGCCCCGCTTTCAAGTCCTCTTGGCAGCCTCACTTCAATATATTTTTGGACGATAGCTGTCATTTATAACTCTGCAGTTTTGTGAATGACAGTTCCCCTGAGCTCCTTTCTTCAACTAGCTCTCTTTTGAGCTGGCTGCAACACCACAGGATTGCTTCTGGCCCTAGTGTGGTTCCGGCATGGCACGCTGAGCCTTTGGTTAATTCCTCTTCCTGGTGGGAAATGAGAGTTAAATTTGCCCGTGAGACACTTCCAGCTAGTCTCTCATTGGTTCTCCCTATTCCTGTTCATTTTCCGCAGAAATTGCAAACTGGGCCAAACAGGAGGTTAAAGGCACTGACTCTCCAAGTGGGGAGAGTGTTAGTAAACCATCTGGAATGTTGCACCCGAGTACCAGGGGACGAAAACTGAGACACATTTGAACACGTTTCCCGATCACACGGTGGATCATACTCTGGGTTCCACACGCATGTTTTAGCTGAAGGAAGAATCCCTTAAACCTGGAGAGTTGAGACCCATGGAATGGGTACCATGCAATATGACTTCAAAGGGTCTGCATTTGCTCACCAAACCTCACTAATCCTATCACTGCTGCATTTATGCCGCTGTACACACGCTTGATTCTCTTTCGGAGACATATAAATCCATAGGTTTTAAGATTCTTACTAGTCAGGTATACTCTTAGGCGTTTAATATGGGGTGTTGAGTCCACTTCGTTGAGCAAGGAGTAGCTCTTGTCTGTTACATATTTGGCTTATGGAACGGTATCTGTGCCAATTTCAATCTCTGGTTTCATGCAGCACCCCAACTCACCTTTCCCCTTAAGCAAGCATAAGTTGGTTTTCTACATTTGAGACCCTGTTCTGTTTTGTAATTCAGTTCCTGTGTAGCCAAGTTTACATTCCGTGTAGTAGTGATATCTTATGATGTTTCTTTTTCTGTGTGACTTATTTCACTTAGAATCATCGTACCTGAATCCACTCATTATGCTGCTACGGGCCTGATGACATAGATTTCATTGCTGAGTGATATTGCATTGTACATAAGTACCACAACTTCTTTATCCATTTTTCGCTTTCATGATATTGAACTTGTACCGTAAACGATGTTCTTGTAAACAGAGCTATCCCAAACTTTTTGCTGGCTGTGTCTTTTTGATTTTAACTTCCCTAAGCTATAGGACCATAAGTGGAAGTGCCCTAGGCTCTGTTGCTTTGTTTTTCAGATGTTTCAGGAAACACCATACACTTCTCCAGAGTGGCTGTTGGCAATTTATGTCCCTCCCATCAGCATCACAAGGCTCCCAGTTCTCCATGGCCTGTCCTGCCTTTCTGGATTTTACACTTTTTTCAGATGGCCCTTTTGACCGGGGGGAAGTGAGACTTCATTGTAGTGCAGATATCCTTTGCAAGCTTGCTTGGTTGGTCAGAAAGGGCGTATGCGTTTCTTCCTGAATATATTCAGGAAAAAACGCATACGCACTTTTTGGCCAAGTGCATCATTGTCAACGTTCTGCCTCTTTTCCTATGCTTTACATGCAATTCCAGTCTACCTCCTGAAATCGGTTTCCTGCAATTCTGCCCCGCTTTCAACTCCTCTTGGCAGCCTTACTTCAATATATTTTTGGACGATAGCTGTCATTTATAACTCTGCAGATTTGTGAATTACAGTGCCCCTGAGCTCCTTTCTTCAACTCGCTTTCTTGTGAGCTAGCCGCAACACCGCAGGATTGCTTCAGAACCTAGAGTGGTTCCGGCCTGGCACGCTGAGCCTTTGGTTAATTCCTCTTCCTGGTGGGAAATGAGAGTTAAATTTGCCCGTCCAGACACCTCCAGCTAGTCTGTCATTGGTTCTCCCTATTCCTGTTCATCATCCGCAGAAATTGCAAACTGGGCCAACAGGAGTTTAAAGACCCTGACTCTCCAAGTGGGGAGAGTGTTAGTAAAGCGTCTGGAATGTTGCACCCGAGTACCAGGGGACGAAAACTGAGACACATTTGAACACATTTCCCGATCACATTGTGTATCATACTCTGGGTTCCACATGCATGTTGTAGCTGAAGGAAGAATCCCTTAAAGCTGGAGAGTTGAGACCAATAGATAGGGTACCATGCAATATGACCTCAAAGGGTCTGCATTTGCTCACCGAACCTCACCAATCCTATCACTACTGCACTTATGCCGCTGTACACAATCTTGATTCTCTTTCGGAGACATATAAATCCATAGGTTTTAAGATTCTTACTAGTCAGGTATATTCTTAGGCGTTTAATATGGGGTGTTGTGTCCTCTTCGTTGAGCAAGGAGTAGCTCTGGTCTATTACATATTTGGCTTATGGAACGGTATCTGTGCTAATTTCAATCTCTGGTTTTATGCAGCACCCCAACTCACCTTTCCCCTTAAGCAAGCATAAGTTGGTTTTCTACATTTGAGACCCTGTTCTGTTTTGTAATTCAGTTCCTGTGTAGCCAAGTTTACATTCCGTGTAGTCGTGATATATTATGATGTTTCATTTTCTGTGTGACTTATTTCACTTAGAATCATCGTACCTGAATCCACTCATTATGCTGCGACGGGCCTGATGACATAGATTTCTTTGCTGAGTGATATTGCTTTGTACGTAAGTACCACAATTTATTTATCCGTTTTTCGCTTTCTGTGATATTGACCTTGTACCTTAAACGAGGTTCTTGTAAACACAGCCGTCCCAAACTTTGCGGTGGCTGTGTCTTTTTGATTTTAATTTCCCTAAGCTATAGGACCATAAGTGGAAGTGCCCTAGGCTCTGTTGCTTTGTTTTTTAGATGTTTCAGGAAACACCATACACTTCTCCAGAGTGGCTGTTGGCAATTTACATCCCGCCCATCAGCATAACAAGGCTCCCAGTTCTCCATGGCCTGTCCTGCCTTTCTGGATTTTACACTTTTTTCAGATGGCCCTTTTGACCGGGGGGCAGTGATACTTCATTGTAGTGCAGATTTCCTTTGGAAGCTTGCTTGCTTGGCCAAAAAGTGCATATGCGTTTTTTCCTGAATATATTCAGGAAAAAACGCATACGCCCTTTTTGGCCAAGTGCATCATTGTGGACGTTCTGCTTCTTTTCCTATGCTTTACATGCAATTCCAGTCTACCTCCTGAAATCGGTTTCCTGCAATTCTGCCCCGCTTTCAAGTCCTCTCGGTAGCCTTACTTCAATATATTTTTGGACGATAGCTGTCATTTATAACTCTGCAGGTTTGTGAATTAGAGTGCCCCTGAGCTCCCTTCTTCAACTCCCTTTCTTGTGAGCTGGCCGCAACACTGCAGGATTGCTTCAGGCCCTAGTGTGGTTCTGGCATGGCATGCTGAGCCTTTGGTTAATTCCTCTTCCTGGTGGGAAATGAGAGTTAAATTTGCCCGTCCAGACAACTCCAGCTAGTCTCTCATTGGTTCTCCCTATTCCTGTTCATTTTCCGTAGAAATTGCAAACTGGGCCAAACAGGAGGTTAAAGGCACTGACTCTCCAAGTGGGGAGAATGTTAGTAAAGCGTCTGGAATGTTGCACCCGAGTACCAGTACCAGGGGACGAAAACTGAGACACATTTGAACACGTTTCCCGATCACACGGTGGATCATACTCTGGGTTCCACACGCATGTTTTAGCTGAAGGAAGAATCCCTTAGACCTGGAGAGTTGAGACCCATGGAATGGGTACCATGCAATATGACTTCAAAGGGTCTGCATTTGCTCACCAAACCTCACTAATCCTATCACTGCTGCGTTTATGCCGCTGTACACACGCTTGATTCTCTTTCGGAGACATATAAATCCATAGGGTTTAAGATTCTTACTAGTCAGGTATACTCTTAGGCGTTTAATATGGGGTGTTGAGTCCACTTCGTTGAGCAAGGAGTAGCTCTTGTCTATTACATATTTGGCTTATGGAACGGTATCTGTGCTAATTTCAATCTCTGGTTTTATGCAGCACCCCAACTCACCTTTCCCCTTAAGCAAGCATAAGGTGGTTTTCTACATTTGAGACCCTGTTCTGTTTTGTAATTCAGTTCCTGTGTAGCCAAGTTTACATTCCGTGTAGTAGTGATATCTTATGATATTTCTCTTTCTGAGTGACTTATTTCACTTAGAATCATCGTACCTGAATCCACTCATTATGCTGCTATGGGCCTGATGACATAGATTTCATTGAAGAGTGATATTGCATTGTACGTAAGTACCACATCTTCTTTATCCATTTTTCGCTTTCTGCAATATTGAACTTGTACCGTAAATGAGGTTCTTGTAAACAGAGCCGTCCCAAACTTTGGGGTGGCTGTGTCTTTTTGATTTTAATTTCCCTAAACTATAGAACCATAAGTGGACGTGCCCTAGGCTCTGTTGCTTTGTTTTTTGGATGTTTCAGGAAACACCATACACTTCTCCAGAGTGGCTGTTGGCAATTTACATCCCGCCCATCAGCATAACAAGGCTCCCAGTTCTCCATGGCCTGTCCTGCCTTTGTGGATTTTACACTTTTTTCAGATGGCCCTTTTGACCGGGTGGAAGTGAGACTTCATTGTAGTGCAGATTTCCTTTGCAAGCTTGCTTGGTTGGCCAAAAAGAGCGTATGCGTTTTTTCCTGAATATATTCAGGAAAAAACGCATACGCCGTTTTTGGCCAAGTGCATCATTGTGGACGTTCTGCCTCTTTTCCTATGCTTTACATGCAATTCCAGTCTACCTCCTGAAATCAGTTTTCTGCAATTCTGTCCCGGTTTCAAGTCCTCTTGGCAGCCTTACTTCTATATATTTTTGGACGAAAGCTGTCATTTATAACTCTGCAGGTTTGTGAATTACAGTGCCCATGAGCTCCTTTCTTCAACTCGCTTTCTTGTGAGCTGGCCGCAACACCGCAGGATTGCTTCAGGCCCTAGTGTGGTTCTGGCATGGCACGCTGAGCCTTTGGTTAATTCCTCTTCCTGGTGGGAAATGAGAGTTAAAGTTACCCGTCCAGACACCTCCAGCTAGTCTCTCATTGGTTCTCCCTATTCCTGTTCATTTTGCGCCGAAATTGCAAACTGGGCCAAACAGGAGGTTAAAGGCACTGACTCTCCAAGTGGGGAGAGTGTTAGTAAAGCATCTGGAATGTTGCACCTGAGTACCTGGGGACGAAAACTGAGACACATTTGAACACGTTTCCCAATCACACGGTGGATCATACTCTGGGTTCCTCATGCATGTTTTAGGTGAAGGAAGAATCCCTTAAACCTGGAGAGTTGAGACCCATGGAATGGGTACCATGCAATATGACTTCAAAGGGTCTGCATTTGCTCACCGAACCTCACCAATCGTATCACTGCTGCGTTTATGCCGCTGTACACACGCTTGATTCTCTTTCGGAGACATATAAATCCATAGGTTTTAAGATTCTTACTAGTCAGGTATATTCTTAGGCGTTTAATATGGGGTGTTGTGTCCACTTCGTTGAGCAAGGAGTAGCTCTTGTCTATTACATATTTGGCTTATGGAATGGTATCTGTGCTAATTTCAATCTCTGGTTTTATGCAGCACCCCAACTCACCTTTCCCCTTAAGCATGCATAAGTTGGTGTTCTACATTTGAGACCCTGTTCTGTTTTGTAATTCAGTTCCTGTGTAGCCAAGTTTACATTCCGTGTACTAGTGATATCTTATGATGTTTCTTTTTCTGTGTGACTTATTTCACTTAGAATCGTCGTACCTGGATCCACTCATTACGCTGCTACGGGCCTGATGACATAGATTTCATTGCTGAGTGATATTGCATTGTACGTAAGTACCACAACTTCTTTATCCATTTTTCGCTTTCTGTGATATTGAACTTGTACCGTAAAAGAGGTTCTTGTAAACACAGCCATCCCAAACTTTGGGGTGGCTGTGTCTTTTTGATTTTAATTTCCCTAAGCTATAAGACCATAAGTGGAAGTGCCCTAGGCTCTGTTGCTTTGTTTTTTAGATGTTTCAGGAAACACCGTACACTTCTCCAGAGTGGCTGTTGGCAATTTACATCCCACCCATCAGCATAACAAGGCTCCCAGTTCTCCATGGCCTGTCCTGCCTTTCTGGATTTTAGACATTTCTCAGATGACCCTTTTGACCGGGGGGCAGTGAGACTTCATTGTAGTGCAGATTTCCTTTGCAAGCTAGCTTGGTTGGCCAAAAAGGGCGTATGCGTTTTTTCCTGAATATATTCAGGACAAAAAACATACACCCTTTTTGGCCAAGTGCATGATTGTGGACGTTCTGCCTCTTTTCCTATGCTTTACATGCAATTTCAGTCTACCTCCTGAAATCGGTTTCCTGCAATTCTGCCCCGCTTTCAGCTCCTCTTGGCAGCCTTACTTCAATATATTTTTGGACGATAGCTGTCATTTATAACTCTGCAGGTTTGTGAATTACAGTGCCCCTGAGCTCCTTTCTTCAACTCGCTTTCTTGTGAGCTGGCCGCAACACCGCAGGATTGCTTCACGCCCTAGTGTGGTTCCGGCGTGGCCCGCTGAGCATTTGGGTAATTCCTCTTCCTGGTGGGAAATGAGAGTTAAATTTGCCCGTCCAGACACCTCCAGCTAGTCTCTCATTGGTTCTTCCTATTCCTGTTCATTTTCCGCAGAAATTGCAAACTGGGCCGAACAGGAGATTAAAGGCACTGACTCTCCAAGTGGGGAGAGTGTTAGTAAAGCGTCTGGAATGTTGCACCCGAGTACCAGGGGACGAAAACTGAGACACATTTGAACACGTTTCCCGATCACACGGTGGATCATACTCTGGGTTCCACATGCATGTTTTAGCTGAAGGAAGAATCCCTTAAACATGGAGAGTTGAGACCCATGGTATGGGTAATATGCGATATGACTTCAAGGGGTCTGCATTTGCTCACCGTACCTCACCAATCCTACCACTGCTGCGTTTATGCCACTGTACACATGCTTGATTCTCTTTCGGAGACATATAAATCCATAGGTTTTAAGATTCTTACTAGTCAGGAATATTCTTAGGCGTTTAATATGTGGTGTTGAGTCCACTTGGTTGAGCAAGGAGTAGCTCTTGTCTATTACATATTTGGCTTATGGAACGGTATCTGTGCTAATTTCAATCTCTGGTTTTATGCAGCACCCCAACTCACCTTTCCCCTTAAGCAAGGATAAGTTGGTTTTCTACATTTGAGCCCCTGTTCTGTTTTGTAATTCGGTTCCTGTGTAGCCAAGTTTACATTCCGTGTATTAGTGATATCTTATGATGTTTCTTTTTCTGTGTGACTTATTTCACTTAGAATCATCATACCTGAATCCACTCATTTTGGTGCTACGGGCCTGATGACATAGATTTCATTGCTGAGTGATATTGCATTGTAAGTAAGTACCACAACTTCTTTATCCATTTTTCGCTTTCTGTGATAGTGAACTTGTACTGTAAACGAGTTTCTTGTCAACAGAGCCATCCCAAACATTGCGGTGGCTGTGTCTTTTTGATTTTAATTTCCCTAATCTATAGGACCATAAGTGGAACTGCCCTAGGCTCTGTTGCTTTGTTTTTTAGATGTTTCAGGAAACACCATACACTTCTCCAGAGTGGCTGTTGGCAATTTACATCCCGCCCATCAGCATAACAAGGCTCCCAGTTCTCCATGGCCTGTCCTGCCTTTCTGGATTTTACACTTTTTTGAGATGACCCTTTTGACCGGGGGACAGTAAGACTTCATTGTAGTGCAGATTTCCATTGCAAGCTTGCTTGGTTGGCCAAAAAGGGCGTATGCGTTTTTTCCTGAATATATTCAGGAAAAAACGCATACGCCCTTTTTGGCCAAGTGCATCATTGTGGACGTTCTGCCTCTATTCCTATGCTTTACATGCAATTCCAGTCTACCTCCAGAAATCGGTTTCCTGTAATTCTGCCCCACTTTCAAGTCCTCTTGGCAGCCTTACTTCAATATATTTTTCGATGATAGCTGTCATTTATAACTCTGTAGGATTGTGAATTACAGTGCCCATGAGCTCCTTTCTTCAACTCGCTTTCTTGTGAGCTGGCCGCAACACCGCAGGATTGCTTCAGGCGTAGTGTTGTTCCGGCATGGCACGCTGAGCCTTTGGTTAATTCCTCTTCCTGGTGGGAAATGAGAGTTATATTTGCCCGTCCAGACACCTCCAGCTAGTCTCTCATTGGTTCTCCCTATCCCTGTACATTTTCCGCAGAAATTGCAAACTGGGCCAAACAGGAGGTTAAAGGCACTGACTCTCCAAGAGGGGAGAGTGTTAGTAAAGCGTGTGGAATGTTGCACCCGAGTACAAGAGGACGAAAACTGAGACACATTTGAACACGTTTCCCAATCACACGGTGGATCATACTCTGGGTTCCACATGCATGTTTTAGCTGAAGGAAGAATCCCTTAAACCTGGAGAGTTGAGACCCATGGAATGGGTACCATGCAATATGACTTCAAAGGGTCTGCATTTACTCACCGAACCTCAACAATCCTATCACTGCTGCGTTTATGCCACTGTACACACGCTTGATTCTCTTTCGGAGACATATAAATCCATAGGTTTTAAGATTCTTACTAGTCAGGTATATTCTTAGGCGTTTAATATGGGGTGTTGAGTCTACTTCGTTGAGCAAGGAGGAGCTCTTGTCGATTACATATTTGGCTTATGGAACGGTATCTGTGCTAATTTCAATGTCTGGTTTTATGCAGCACCCAAACTCACCTTTCGCCTTAAGCAAGCATAAGTTGATTTTCTACATTTGAGACCCTGTTCTGTTTTGTAATTCAGTTCCTGTGTAGCCAAGTTTACATTCCGTGTAGTAGTGATATCTTATGATGTGTCTTTTTCTGTGTGACTTATTTCACTTAGAATCATCGTACCTGAATCCACTCATTATGCTGCTACGGGCCTGATGACATAGATTTCATTGCTGAGTGATATTGCATTGTAAGTAAGTACCACAACTTCTCTATCCATTTTTCACTTTCTGTGATATTGAACTTGTACCGCAAACGAGGTTCTTGTAAACAGAGCCGTCCCAAACTTTGGGGTGGCTGTGTCTTTTTTATTTTAATTTCCCTAAGCTATAGGACCATATGTGGAAGTGCCCTAGGCTCTGTTGCTTTGTTTTTTGGATGTTTCAGGAAACACCATACACTTCTCCAGAGTGGCTGTTGGCAATTTACGTCCCACCCATCAGCATAACAAGGCTCCCAGTTCTCCATGGCCTGTCCTGCCTTTCTGGATTTTACACTTTTTTGAGATGACCCTTTTGACCGGGGGGCAGTGAGACTTCATTGTAGTGCAGATTTACTTTGCAAGCTTGCTTGGTTGGCCAAAAAGGGCGTATGCGTTTTTTCCTGAATATATTCAGGAAAAAATGCATACGCCCTTTTTGGCCAAGTGCATCATTGTGGACGTTCTGCCTCTTTTCCTATGCTTTACATGCAACTCCAGTCTACCTCCTGAAATCGGTTTCCTGCAATTCTGCCCCGCTTTCAAGTCTTCCTGGCAGCCATACTTCAATATATTTTTGGACGATAGCTGTTATTTATAACTCTGCAGGTTTGTGAATTACAGTGCCCCTGAGCTCCTTTCTTCAACTCGCTTTCTTGTGAGCTGGCCGCAACACCGCAGGATTGCTTCAGGCCCTAGTGTGGTTCCGGCACGGCACGCTGAGTCTTTGGTTAATTCCTCTTCCTGGTGGGAAATGAGAGTTAAATTTGCCCGTCCAGACACCTCCATCTAGTCTCTCACTCTTTCTCCCTATTCCTGTATATCTTATGTAGAAATTGCAAACTTGGCCAAACAGGAGTTTAAAGGCACTGACTCTCCAAGTGGGGAGAGTGTTAGTAAAGCGTCTGGAATGTTCCACCCGAGTACCATGGGACGAAAACTGAGACACATTTGAACATGTTTCCTGATCACACAGTGGATCATACTCTGGCTTCCACATGCATGTTTTAGCTGAAGGAAGAATCCCTTAAACCTGGAGAGTTGAGACCCATGGAATGGGTACCATGCAATATGACATCAAAGGGTCTGCATTTGCTCACCGATTCTCACCAATCCTATCACTGCTGCGAGTATGCCGGTGTACACACGCTTGATTCTCTGTTGGAGACATATCAATCCATAGGTTTTAAGATTCTTACTAGTCAGGTATATTCTTAGGCGTTTAATATGGGGTGTTGAGTCCACTTCGTTCAGCAAGGTGTAGCTCTTGTCTATTACATATTTGGCTTATGGAATGGTATCTGTGCTAATTTCAATCTCTGGTTTTATGCAACACCCCAACTAACCTTTCCCCTTAAGCAAGCATAAGTTGGTTTTCTACATTTGAGACCCTGTTCTGCTTTGTAATTCAGTTCCTGTGTAGCCAAGTTTACATTCCGTGTATTAGTGATATCTTATGATGTTTCTTTTTCTGTGTGACTTATTTCACTTAGAATCATCGTACCTGAATCTACTCATTATGCTGCTACGGGCCTGATGACATAGATTTCATTGTTGAGTGATATTGCATTGTACGTAAGTATCACAACTTCTTTATCCATTTTTCGCTTTCTGTGATATTGAACTTGTACCGTAAAGGAGGTTCTTGTAAACAGCGCATTCCCAAATTTTGGGGTGGCTGTGTCTTTTTGATTTTCATTTCCCTAAGCTATAGGACCATAAGTGGAAGTGCCCTAGGCTCTGTTAATTTTTTTTTTAGATGTTTTAGGAAACACCATACACTTCTCCAGAGTGGCTGTTGGCAATTTTCATCCCGCCCATCAGCATAACAAGGCTACCAGTTCTCCATGGCCTGTCCTGCCTTTCTGGATTTTACACTTTTTTCAGATGACCCTTTTGACCTGGGGGCAGTGAGACTTTGTTGTAGTGCAGATTTCCTTTGCAAGCTTGCTTGGTTGGCCAAAAAGTGCGTATGCGTTTTTTCCTGAATATCTTCAGGAATAAACGCATACGCCCTTTTTGGCCAAGTGCATCATTGTGGACGTTCTGCCTCTTTTCCTATGCTTTACATGCAATTCCTGTCTACCTCCTGAAATCGGTTTCCTGCAATTCTGCCCCGCTTTCAAGTCCTCTTGGCAGCCTTACTTCAATATATTTTTGGACGATAGCTGTAATTTATAACTCTGCAGGTTTGTGAATTACAGTGCCCCTGAGCTCCTTTCTTCAACTCGCTTTCTTGTGAGCTGGCCGCAACACCACAGGATTGCTTCAGGCCCTAGTGTGGTTCCAGCATGCCACGTTGAGCCTTTGGTTAATTCCTCTTCCTGGTGGGAAATGAGAGTTAAATTTTCCCGTCCAGACACCTCCAACTAGTCTGTCATTGGTTTTCCCTATTCCTGTTCATCTTCCACAGAATTTGCAAACTGGGCCAAAGACGAGGTTAAAGGCACTGACTCTCCACGTGGGGAGAGTGTTAGTAAAGCATCTGGATTGTTGCTCCCGAGTACCAGGGGATGAAAACTGAGACATATTTGAACACGTTTCCCGATCACACTGTGGATCATACTCTGGGTTCCACATGCATGTTTTAGCTGAAGGAAGAATCCCTTAAACCTGGAGAGTTGAGACCCATGGAATGGGTACCATGCAGTATGACTTCAAAGGGTCTGCATTTGCTCACCGAACCTCACCAATCCGATCACTGCTGTGTTTATGCCGCTGTACACACGCTTGATTCTCTTTCGGAGACATATAAATCCATAAGTTTCGGGCTTCCCTGGTGGCGCAGTGGTTGAGAGACCGCCTGCCGATGCTAGGGACACGGGTTCGTGCCCCGGTCCAGGAGGATCCCACATGCCACGGAGCGGCTGGGCCCATGAGCCGTGGCCGCTGAGCATGCACGTCCGGAGCCTGTGCTCCACAACGGGAGAGGCCGCAACAGTGAGAGGCCCGCGTACCACAAAAAAAAAAAAAAAAAAAATCCATAGGTTTTAAGATTCTTACTAGTCAGGTGTATTCTTAGGCGTTTAATATGGGGTGTTGGGTCCACTTCGTTGAGCAAGGAGTAGCTCTTGTCTATTACATATTTGGCTTATGGAATGGTATCTGTGCTAATTGCAATCTCTGGTTTTATGCAGCACCCCAACTCATCTTTCCCCTTAAGCAAGGATAAGTTGGTTTTCTACATTTGAGACCCTGTTCTGTTTTGTAATTCAGTTCCTGTGTAGCCAAGTTTACATTCCGTGTAGTAGTGATATCTTATGATGTTTCTTTTCCTTTGTGACTTATTTCACTTTGAATCATCGTACCTGAATCCACTCATTATGCTGCTACGGGCCTGATGACATAGATTTCATTGCTGAGTGATATTGCATTGTAAGTAAGTACCACAACGTCTGTATCCATTTTTCGCTTTCTGTGATATTGAACTTGTACCGTAAACGAGGTTCTTGTAAACAGAGCCGGCCCAAACTTTGGGGTGTCTGTGTCTTTTTGATTTAAATTTCCCTAAGCTATAGGACCATAAGTGGAAGTGCCCTAGGCTCTGTTGCTTTGTGTTTTAGATGTTTCAGGAAACACCATACACTTCTCCAGAGTGGCTGTTGGCAATTTACATCCCGCCCATCAGCATAAAAAGGCTCCCAGTTCTCCATGGCCTGTCCTGCCTTTCTGGATTTTACACATTTTTCAGATGGCCCTTTTGACCAGTTGGATGTGAGACTTCATTGTAGTGCAGATTTCCTTTGCAAGCTTGCTTGGTTGGCCAAAAAGGGCGTATGCTTTTTTTCCTGTATATATTCAGGACAAACGCATACGCCCTTTTTCGCCAAGTGCATCATTGTTGCCGGTCTCCCTCTTTTCCCATGCTTTAAATGAAATTCCTGTGTACCTCCTGAAATCAGTTTCCTGCAATTCTGCCCCGCTTTCAAGTCCTCTTGGCAGCCTTACTTCAATATATTTTTGGACGAAAGCTGTCATTTTTAACTCTGCAGCTGTGTGAATGAGAGTGCCCCTGAGCTCCTTTCTTCAACTCACTTTCTTGTGAGCTGGCCGCAACACCACAGGATTGCTTCAGGCCCTAGTGTAGTTCTGGCATGGCACGCTGAGCCTTTGGTTAATTCCTCTTCCTGGTGGGAAATGAAAGTTAAATTTGCCCGTCCAGACACCTCCAGCTAGTCTCTCACTGGTTCTCCCTATTCTAGTTCATCTTACGCAGAAATTGCAAACTGGGCCAAACAGGAGGTTAAAGGCACTGACTCTCTAAGTGGAAGAGTGTTAGTAAAGCGTCTGGAATGTTGCACCCGAGTACCAGGGGACGAAAACTGAGACACATTTGAACACTTTTCCCGATCACACGGTGGATCATACTCTGGGTTCCACATGCATGTTTTAGCTGAAGGAAGAATCCCTTAAACCTGGAGAGTTGAGACCCATGGAATGGGTACCATGCAATATGACTTCAAAGGGTCTGCATTTGCTCACCGAACCTCACCAATCCTATCACTGCTGCATTTATGCCACTGTACACACGCTTGATTCTCTTTCAGAGACATATAAATCCATAGGTTTTAAGATTCTTACTAGTCAGGTATATTCTTAGGCGTTTAATATGGGGTGCTGAGTCCACTTCCTTGAGCAAGGAGTAGCTCTTGTCTATTACATATTTGGCTTATGGAACGGTATCTGTGCTAATTTCAATCTCTGGTTTTATGCAGCACCCAAACTCACCTTTCCCCTTAAGCAAGCATAAGTTGGTTTTCTACATTTGAGACCCTGTTCTGTTTTGTAATTCAGTTCCTGTGTAGCCAAGTTTACATTCCGTATAGTAGTGATATCTTATGATGTTTCTTTTTCTGTGTGACTTATTTCACTTAGAATCATCATACCTGAATCCACTCATTTTGGTGCTACGGGCCTGATGACATAGATTTCATTGCTGAGTGATATTGCATTGTACGTAAGTACCACAACTTCTTTATCCATTTTTCGATTTCTGCGATATTGAACTTGTACTGTAAACGAGTTTCTTGTCAACAGAGCCATCCCAAACTTTGCGGTGGCTGTGTTTTTGATTTTAATTTCCCTAAGCTATAGGACCATAAGTGGAAGTGCCCTAGGCTCTGTTGCTTTGTTTTTTAGATGTTTCAGGATACACCATACACTTCTCCAGAGTGGCTGTTGGCAATTTACATCCCGCCCATCAGCATAACAAGGCTCCCAGTTCTCCATGGCCTGTCCTGCCTTTCTGGATTTTACACTTTTTTCAGATGGCCCTTTTGACCACTGGGCAGTGAGACTTCATTGTAGTGCAGATTTCCTTTGCAAGCTTGCTTGGCTGGCCAAAAAGGGCGTATGCGTTTTTTCCTGAATATATTCAGGAAAAAACGCATACGCACTTTTTGGCCAAGTGCATCATGGTGGACGTTCTGCCTCTTTTCCTATGCTTTACATGCAATTCCAGTCTACCTCCTGAAATCGGTTTCCTGCAATTCTGCCCCGCCTTCAAGTCCTCTTGGCAGCCTTACTTCAACATATATTTGAACGATAGCTGTCATTTATAACTCTGCAGGTTTGTGAATGACAGTGCCCCTGAGCTCCTTTCTTCAACTCGCTTTCTTGTGAGCTGGCCGCAACACTGCAAGATTGCTTCAGGCCCTAGTGAGGTTCCAGAATGGCACGCGGAGCCTTTGGTTAATTCCTCTTCCTGGTGGGAAATGAGAGTTAAATTTGCCCGTCCAGACACCTCCAGCTAGTCTCTCATTGGTTCTCCCTATTCCTGTTCATTTTCCGCAGAAATTGCAAACTGGGCCAAACAGGAGTTTAAAGGCTCTGACTCTCCAAGTGGGGAGAGTGTTAGTAAAGCGTCTGGAATGTTGCACCCGAGTACCAGGGGACGAAAACTGAGACACATTTGAACACATTTCCCGATCACATGGTGGATCATATTCTGGGTTCCACATGCATGTTTTAGCTGAAGGAAGAATCCCTTAAACCTGGAGAGTTGAGACCCATGGATGGGTACCATGCAATATGACTTCAAAGGGTCTGCATTTGCTCACCGAGCCTCACCAATCCTATCACTGCTGCGTTTATGCCGCTGTACACACGCTTGATTCTCTTTCGGAGACATATAAATCCATAGGTTTTAATATTCTTACTAGTCAGGTATACACTTAGGCGTTTAATATGGGGTGTTGAGTCCACTTCGTTGAGCAAGGAGGAGCTCTTGTCGATTACATATTTGGCTTATGGAACGGTATCGGTGCTAATTTCAATGTCTGGTTTTATGCAGCACCCAAACTCACCTTTCGCCTTAAGCAAGCATAAGTTGATTTTCTACATTTGACACCCTGTTCTGTTTTTTAATTCAGTTCCTGTGTAGCCAAGTTTACATTCCGTGTAGTAGTGATATCTTATGATGTGTCTTTTTCTGTGTGATTTATTTCACTTAGAATCATCGTACCTGAATCCACTCATTATGCTGCTACGGGCCTGATGACATAGATTTCTTTGCTGAGTGATATTGCATTGTAAGTAAGTACCACAACTTCTCTATCAATTTTTCGCTTTCTGTGATATTGAACTTGTACCGCAAACGAGGTTCTTGTAAACAGAGCCGTCCCAAACTTTGGGGTGGCTGTGTCTTTTTGATTTTAATTTCCCTAAGCTATAGGACCATAAGTGGAAGTGCCCTAGGCTCTGTTGCTTTGTTTTTTAGATGTTTCAGAAAACACCATACACTTCTCCAGAGTGGCTGTTGGCAATTTACATCCCGCCCATCAGCATATCAAGGCTCCCAGTTCTCCATGGCCTGTCCTGCCTTTCTGGATTTTACACTTTTTTCAGATGACCCTTTTGACCGGGGGGCAGTGAGACTTCATTGTAGTGCAGTTTTCCTTTGCAAGCTTGCTTGGTTGGCCAAAAAGTGCGTATGCGTTTTTTCCTGAATATATTCAGGAAAAAACGCATACGCCCCTTTTGCCCAAGTGCATCACTGTGGACATTCTGCCTCTTTTCATATGCTTTACATGCAATTCCAGTCTACCTCCTGAAATCGGTTTCCTGCAATTCTGCACCGCTTTCAAGTCCTCTTGGCAGCCTTACTTCAATATATTTTTGGACGATAGCTGTCATTTATAACTCTGCAGGTTTGTGAATTACAGTGCCCCTGAGCTCCTTTCTTCAACTCGCTTTCTTGTGAGCTGGCCGCAACACTGCATGATTGCTTCAGGCCCTAGTGTGGTTCCGGCACGGCACGCGGAGCGTTTGGTTAATTCCTCTTCCTGGTGGGAAATGAGAGTTAAATTTGCCCGTCCAGACACCTCCAGCTAGTCTCTCATTGGTTCTCCCTATTCCTGTTCATTTTCCACAGAAATTGCAAACTGGGCCAAACAGGAGGTTAAAGGCACTGACTCTCCAACTGGGGAGAGTGTTAGTAAAGCGTCTGGAATGTTGCACCCGAGTACCAGGGGACGAAAACTGAGACACATTTGAACACATTTCCCGATCACACGGTGGATCATACTCTGGGTTCCACATGCATGTTTTAGCTGAAGGAAGAATCCCTTAAACCTGGAGAGTTGAGACCCATGGAATGGGTACCATGCAATATGACTTCAAAGGGTCTGCATTAGCTCACTGAACCTCAACAATCCTATCACTGCTGCGTTTATGCCGCTGTACACACGCTTGATTCTCTTTCGGAGACATATAAATCCATAGGTTTTAAGATTCTTACTAGTCAGGTATATTCTTAGGCGTTTAATATGGGGTGTTCAGTCCACTTCGTTGAGCAAGGAGTAGCTCTTGTCTATTACATATTTGGCTTATGGAACGGTATCTGTGCTAATTTCAATCTCTGGTTTTATGCAGCACCCCAACTCACCTTTCCACTTAAGCAAACATGGGTTGGTTTTCTACATTTGAGACCCTGTTCTGTTTTGTAATTCAGTTCCTGTGTAACCAAGTTTACATTCCGTGTATTAGTGATATCTTATGATGTTTCATTTTCTCTGTGACTTATTTCCCTTAGAATCATCGTACCTGAATCCACTCATTATGCTGCTACGGGCCTGATGACATAGATTTCATTGCTGAGTGATATTGCATTGTACGTAAGTACCACAACTGCTCTATCCATTTTTCGCTTTCTGTGATATTGAACTTGTACCGTAAATGAGGTTCTTCTAAACAGAGCCATCCCAAACTGTGGGGTGGCTGTGTCTTTTTGATTTTAATTTCCCTAAACTATAGGACCATATGTGGAAGTGCCCTAGGCTCTGTTGCTTTGTTTTTTAGATGTTTCAGGAAACACCATACACTTCTCCAGAGTGGCTGTTGGCAATTTACATCCCGCCCATCAGCATAACAAGGCTCCCAGTTCTCCATGGCCTGTCCTGCCTTTCTGGATTTTACACTTTTTGAGATGACCCTTTTGACCGGGGGGCAGTGAGACTTCATTGTAGTGCAGATTTCCTTTGCAAGCTTGCTTGGTTGGCCAAAAAGGGCGTATGCTTTTTTTCCTGAATATATTCAGGAAAAAACGCATACGCCCTTTTTGGCCAAGTGCATCATTGTGGACGTTCTGCCTCTTTTCCTATGCTTTACATGCAACTCCAGTCTACCTCCTGAAATCGGTTTCCTGCAATTCTGCCACGCTTTCAAGTCTTCTTGGCAGCCTTACTTCAATAT
Source organism: Orcinus orca (assembly GCF_937001465.1). Lineage (NCBI taxonomy): Eukaryota > Metazoa > Chordata > Mammalia > Artiodactyla > Delphinidae > Orcinus > Orcinus orca. Next base: position 57,537,922 of record NC_064562.1, on the reverse strand, counting down.
ATTTTTGGACGATAGCTGTCATTTATAACTCTGCAGGTTTGTGAATTACAGTGCCCCTGAGCTCCTTTCTTCAACTCGCTTTCTTGTGAGCTGGCTGCAACACCGCAGGATTGCTTCAGGCCCTAGTGTGGTTCCGGCACGGCACGCTGAGTCTTTGGTTAATTCCTCTTCCTGGTGGGACATGAGAGTTAAATTTGCCCGTCCAGATACCTCCAGCTAGTCTCTCACTCTTTCTCCCTATTCCTGTATATCTTATGTAGAAATTGCAAACTGGGCCAAACAGGAGGTTAAAGGCACTGACTCTCCAAGTGGGGAGAGTGTTAGTAAAGCGTCTGGAATGTTGCACCCGAGTACCATGGGACGAAAACTGAGACACATTTGAACATGTTTCCTGATCACACAGTGGATCATACTCTGGCTTCCATATGCATGTTTTAGCTGAAGGAAGAATCCCTTAAACCTGGAGAGTTGAGACACATGGAATGGGTACCATGCAATATGACTTCAAAGGGTCTGCATTTGCTCACCGAATCTCACCAATCCTATCAGCCCCAAGTGTCCAGCCTTATGTGTCACCAAGCTCTGGGTGTAGATGTGGTAAATCCATGTTGCATCACAAGCCCTGAGTGAATTATTTAAGAATTGCTCTCTATTTCACTGTCATTGTGTTTTCTTTAAGGAATTTATTTTTATAATGGGATTTATCTGATTTTCACTATTGCTTTTATGCCGCTGTACACATGCATGTTTCTCTTACAGAGACATATAAATCCATAGGTTTTAAGATTCTTACTAGTCAGGTATATTCCTAGGCGTTGAATATGGGGTGTTGAGTCCTTTTCCTTGAGCCAGGAGTAGGTCTGGTCTATTACATAATTGGCTTATGGAACGGTATCTGTGCTAATTTCAATCTCTGGTTTTATGAAGCTCCCCAACTCACCTTTCCCCTTAAGCAAGCATAAGTTGGTATTCTAAGTTTGAGACACTGTTCTGTTTTGTAATTCAGTTCCTGTGTAGCCAAGTTTACATTTCGTGTATTAGAGATATCTTATGATGTTTCTTTTTCTTTGTGACTTATTTCACTTAGAATCATCGTACCTGAATCCACTCATTATGCTGCTACGGGCCTCATAACATAGATTTCATTGCTGAGTGATATTGCATTTTACGTAAGTACCACAACTTCTTTATCCATTTTTCGCTTTCTGGGATATTGAAATGGTACCGTAAACGAGGTTCTTGTAAACACAGCTGTCCCACAATTGGGGTGGCTGTGTCTTTTTGATTTTAATTTCCCTAAGCCATAGAACCATAAGTGGAAGTGCCCTATGCTCTGTTACTTTGTTTTTTGGATGTTTCAGGAAACACCATACACTTCTCCAGAGTGGCTGTTGGCAATTTACATCCCGCCCATCAGCATATAAGGCTCCCTGTTCTCCATGGCCTGTCCTGCCTTTCTGGGTTTTACACTTTTTTCAGATGGCCCTTTTGACCGGGGGGAAGTGAGACTTCATTGTAGTGCAGATTTCCTTTGCAAGCTTGCTTGGTTGGCCCAAAAGTTCATATGCGTTCTTTCCTGAATATATTCAGGAAAAAACGCATACGCCCTTTTTGGCCAAGTGCATCATTGTCGACGTTCTGACTCTTTTCTTATGCTTTAAATGCAATTCCAGTCTACCTCCTGAAATCGGTTAACTGCAATTGTGCCCCGCTTTCAAGTCCTCTTGGTAGCCTTACTTCAATATAATTTTGGACGATAGCTGTCATTTGTATGTTGGCAGGTTTGTGAATTACAGTGTCCCTGAGCTCCTTTCTTCAACTCGCTTTCATGTGAGCTGGCCGCAAAACCACTAGATCACTTCAGGCCGTAATCTTGTTCCCACACTGCACACTGAGCCTTTGGTTAATTCCTCTTCCTGGTGGGACATGAGAGTTAAATTTGCCGGGCCAGACAGCTACAGCTAGTCTCTCATTGGTTCTCCCTATTACATGTCATCTTCCACAGAAATTGCAAACTGGGTCAAACAGGAGGTTAAAGGCACTGACTCTCCAAGTGGGGAGAGTGTTAGTAAACAAACTGGAATGTTGAACCCGAGTACCAGTACCGGAGATACATTTAAAAACTTTTCCCGATCATACGGTGGACCATACTCTGGGTTCCCCATGCATGTTTTAGCGGAAGAAATAGTCCCTTATACCTGGAGAGTTGGCACCCATGGAATGGGTACCATGCAATATGACTTCACAGGGTCTGCATTTGCTCACCGAACCCACCAATCCTATCAGCCCCAAGTGTCCAGCCTTATGTGTCACCAAGCTCTGGGTGTAGATGTGGTAAATCCAGGTTGCATCACAAGCCCTGAATGAATTATTTAAGAATTGCTCTCTATTTCACTGTCATTGTGTTTTCTTTAAGGAATTTATTTTTATAAAGGGATTTATCTGATTTTCACTATTGCTTTTATGCCGCTGTACACATGCATGATTCTCTTACAGAGACATATAAATCCATAGGTTTTAAGATTCTTACTAGTCAGGTATATTCCTAGGCGTTGAATATGGGGTGTTGAGTCCTTTTCCTTGAGCCAGGAGTAGGTCTGGTCTATTACATAATTGGCTTATGGAACGGTATCTGTGCTAATTTCAATCTCTGGTTTTATGCAGCACCCCAACTCACCTTTCCCCTTAAGCAAGCATAAGTTGGTTTTCTACATTTGAGACACTGTTCTGTTTTCTAATTCAGTTCCTGTGTAGCCAAGTTTACATTCCGTGTATTAGTGATATCTTATGATGTTTCTTTTTCTGTGTGACTTATTTCACTTAGAATCATCGTACCTGAATCTACTCATTATGCTGCTACGGGCCTGATGACATAGATTTCATTGCTGAGTGATATTGCATTGTACGTAAGTACCACAACTTCTTTATCCATTTTTCGCTTTCTGTGATATTGAACTTGTACCATAAACTAGGTTCTTGTAAACAGAGCCGTCCCAAACTTTAGGGTGGCTGTGTCTTTTTGATTTTAATTTCCCTAAGCTATAGGACCATAAGTAGAAGTGCACTAGGCTCTGTTGCTTTGTTTTTTAGATGTTTCAGGAAACACCATACACTTCTCCAGTGTGGCTGTTGGCAATTTACATCCCGCCCATCAGCATAACAAGGCTCCCAGTTCTCCATGGCCTGTCCTGCCTTTCTGGATTTTACACTTTTTTCAGATGGCTCTTTTTACCTCGGGGCAGTGAGACTTCATTGTAGTGCGGATTTCATTTGCAAGCTTGCTTGGTTGGCCAAAAAGGGCGTATGCGTTTTTTCCTGAATATGTTCAGGAAAAAACGCATATGCACTTTTTGGTCAAGTGCATCATTGTGGACGTTCTGCCTCTTTTCCTATGCTTTACATGCAATTCCAGTCCACCTCCTGAAATCGGTTTCCTGCAATTCTGCCCCGCTTTCAAGTCCTCTTGGCAGCCTTACTTCAATATATTTTTGGACGATAGCTGTCATTTATAACTCTGCAGGTTTGTGAATTAGAGTGCCCCTGAGCTCCTTTCTTCAACACGCTTTCTCGTGAGCTGGTCACAACACCGCAGGATTGCTTCAGGCCCTAGAGTGGTTCCGGCATGGCACGTTGAGCCTTTGGTTAATTCCTCTTCCTGGTGGGAAATCAGAGTTAAATTTGCCCGTCCAGACACCTCCAGCTAGTCTCTCATTGGTTCTCCCTATTCCTGTTCATCTTACGCAGAAATTGCAAACTGGGCCAAATGAGGTTAAAGGCACTGACTCTCCAAGTGGGGAGAGTGTTAGTAAAGCATCTGGAATGTTGCACCCGAGTACCAGGGGACGAAAACTGAGACACATTTGAACACGTTTCCCGATCACATGGTGGATCATACTCTGGGTTCCACATGCATGTTTTAGCTGAAGGAAGAATCCCTTAAACCTTGAGAGTTGAGACCCATGGAATGGGAACCATGCAATATGACTTCAAAGGGTCTGCATTTGCTCACCGAACCTCACCAATCCTATCACTGCTGCGTTTATGCCACTGTACACACGCTTGATTCTCTTTCGGAGACATATAAATCCATAGGTTTTAAGATTCTTACTAGTCAGGTATATTCTTAGGCGTTTAATATGGGGTGTTGAGTCCACTTCGTTCAGCAAGGAGTAGCTCTTGTCTATTACGTATTTGGCTTATGGAACGGTATCTGTGCTAATTTCAATCTCTGGTTTTATGCAGCACCCCAACTCACCTTTCCCCTTAAGCAAGCATAAGTTGGTGTTCTACATTTGAGACCCTGTTCTGTTTTGTAATTCAGTTCCTGTGTAGCCAAGTTTACATTCCGTGTAGTAGTGATATCTTATGATGTTTCTTTTTCTGTGTGACTTATTTCACTTAGAATCATCGTACCTGAATCCACTCATTATGCTGCTACGGGCCTCATGACATAGATTTCATTGCTGAGTGATATTGCATTGTACGTAAATACCACAACTTCTTTATCCATTTTTCGCTTTCTGTGATATTGAACTTGTACTGTAAACGAGGTTCTTGTAAACAGAGCCGTCCCAAACTTTGGGGTGGCTGTGTCTATTTGATTTTAATTTCCCTAAGCTATAGGACCATAATTGGAAGTGCCCTAGGCTCTGTTGCTTTGTTTTTTGGATATTTCAGGAAACACCATACACTTCTCCAGAGTGGCTGTTGGCAATTTACATCCCGCCCATCAGCATAACAAGGCTCCCAGTTCTCCATGGCCTGTCCTGCCTTTTTGGATTTTACACTTTTTTCAGATGGCCCTTTTGACCGTGGGGCAGAGAGACTTCATTGTAGTGCAGATTTCCTTTGCAAGCTTGCTTGGTTGGCCAAAAAGGGCGTATGCGTTTTTTCCTGTATATATTCAGGAAAAAACGCATACGCCCTTTTTGGCCAAGTGCATCATTGTGGACATTCTGCCTCTTTTCCTATGCTTTACATGCAATTCCAGTCTACCTCCTGAAATCGGTTTCCTGCAATTATGCCCCGCTTTCAAGTCCTCTTGGCAGCCTTACTTCAATATATTTTTGTATGATAGCTGTCATTTATAAGTCTGCAGGTTTGTGAATTACAGTGCCCCTGATCTCCTTTCTTCAACTCGCTTTCTTGTGAGCTGGCCACAACACTGCAGGATTGCTTCAGGCCCTAGTGTGGTTCTGGCACCGCATGCTGAGCCTTTTGTTAATTCCTCTTCCTGGTGGGAAATGAGAGTTAAATTTGCCCGTCCAGACACCTCCAGCTAGTCTCTCATTGGTTCTCCCTATTCCTGTTCATCTTCCACAGAAATTGCAAACTGGGCCAAACAGGAGGTTAAAGGCACTGACTCTCCAAGTGGGGAGAGTGTTAGTTAAGCGTCTGGAATATTGCACCCGAGTACCAGGGGACGAAAACTGAGACACATTTGAACATATTTCCCGATCACACGGTGGATCATACTCTGGGTTCCACATGCATGTTTTAGCTGAAGGAAGAATCCCTTAAACCTGGAGAGTTGAGACCCAGGGAATGGGTACCATGCAATATGACTTCAAAGGGTCTGCATTTGCTCACCGAACCTCACCAATCCTATCACTGCTGCGTTTATGCTGCTGTACACACGCTTGATTCTCTTTCGGAGACATATCAATCCATAGGTTTTAAGATTCTTACTAGTCAGGTATATTCTTAGGCGTTTAATATAGGGTGTTGAGTCCACTTCATTGAGCAAGGAGTAGCTCTTGTCTATTACATATTTGGCTTACGAAACGGTATCTGTGCTAATTTCAATCTCTGGTTTTATGCAGCACCCCAACTTACATTTCCCCTTAAGCAAGCATAAGTTGGTTTTCTACATTTGAGACCCTCTTCTGTTTTGTAATTCAGTTCCTGTGTAGCCAATTTTACATTCCGTGTATTCGTGATATCTTATGATGTTTCTTTTTCTGTGTGACTTATTTCACTTAGAATCATCGTACCTGAATCCACTCATTATGCTGCTACGGGCCTGATGACATAGATTTCATTGCTGAGTGATATTGCATTGTACGTAAGTACCACAACTTCTTTATCCATTTTTCGCTTTCTGTGATAGTGAACTTGTACCGTAAAAGAGGTTCTTGTAAACAGAGCCGTCCCAAACTTTAGGGTGGCTGTGTCTTTTTGATTTTAATTTCCCTAAGCTATAGGACCATAAGTGGAAGTGCACTAGGCTCTTTTGCTTTGTTTTTTAGATGTTTCAGGAAACACCATACACTTCTCCAGTGTGGCTGTTGGCAATTTACATCCCGCCCATCAGCATAACAAGGCTCCCAGTTCTCCATGGCCTGTCCTGCCTTTCTGGATTTTACACTTTTTTCAGATGGCTCTTTTTACCTCGGGGCAGTGAGACTTCATTGTAGTGCGGATTTCATTTGCAAGCTTGCTTGGTTGGCCAAAAAGGGCGTATGCGTTTTTTCCTGAATATGTTCAGGAAAAAACGCATATGCACTTTTTGGTCAAGTGCATCATTGTGGACGTTCTGCCTCTTTTCCTATGCTTTACATGCAATTCCAGTCCACCTCCTGAAATCGGTTTCCTGCAATTCTGCCCCGCTTTCAAGTCCTCTTGGCAGCCTTACTTCAATATATTTTTGGACGATAGCTGTCATTTATAACTCTGCAGGTTTGTGAATTAGAGTGCCCCTGAGCTCCTTTCTTCAACTCGCTTTCTCGTGAGCTGGCCACAACACCGCAGGATTGCTTCAGGCCCTAGAGTGGTTCCGGCATGGCACGTTGAGCCTTTGGTTAATTCCTCTTCCTGGTGGGAAATGAGAGTTAAATTTGCCCGTCCAGACACCTCCAGCTAGTCTCTCATTGGTTCTCCCTATTCCTGTTCATCTTACGCAGAAATTGCAAACTGGGCCAAATGAGGTTAAAGGCACTGACTCTCCAAGTGGGGAGAGTGTTAGTAAAGCATCTGGAATGTTGCACCCGAGTACCAGGGGACGAAAACTGAGACACATTTGAACACGTTTCCCGATCACATGGTGGATCATACTCTGGGTTCCACATGCATGTTTTAGCTGAAGGAAGAATCCCTTAAACCTTGAGAGTTGAGACCCATGGAATGGGAACCATGCAATATGACTTCAAAGGGTCTGCATTTGCTCACCGAACCTCACCAATCCTATCACAGCTGCGTTTATGCCACTGTACACACGCTTGATTCTCTTTCGGAGACATATAAATCCATAGGTTTTAAGATTCTTACTAGTCAGGTATATTCTTAGGCGTTTAATATGGGGTGTTGAGTCCACTTCGTTCAGCAAGGAGTAGCTCTTGTCTATTACGTATTTGGCTTATGGAACGGTCCTGTGCTAATTTCAATCTCTGGTTTTATGCAGCACCCCAACTCACCTTTCCCCTTCAGCAAGCATAAGTTGGTGTTCTACATTTGAGACCCTGTTCTGTTTTGTAATTCAGTTGCTGTGTAGCCAAGTTTACATTCCGTGTAGTAGTGATATCTTATGATGTTTCTTTTTCTGTGTGACTTATTTCACTTAGAATCATCGTACCTGAATCCACTCATTATGCTGCTACGGGCCTCATGACATAGATTTCATTGCTGAGTGATATTGCATTGTACGTAAATACCACAACTTCTTTATCCATTTTTCGCTTTCTGTGATATTGAACTTGTACTGTAAACGAGGTTCTTGTAAACAGAGCCGTCCCAAACTTTGGGGTGGCTGTGTCTATTTGATTTTAATTTCCCTAAGCTATAGGACCATAATTGGAAGTGCCCTAGGCTCTGTTGCTTTGTTTTTTGGATATTTCAGGAAACACCATACACTTCTCCAGAGTGGCTGTTGGCAATTTACATCCCGCCCATCAGCATAACAAGGCTCCCAGTTCTCCATGGCCTGTCCTGCCTTTTTGGATTTTACACTTTTTTCAGATGGCCCTTTTGACCGTGGGGCAGAGAGACTTCATTGTAGTGCAGATTTCCTTTGCAAGCTTGCTTGGTTGGCCAAAAAGGGCGTATGCGTTTTTTCCTGTATATATTCAGGAAAAAACGCATACGCCCTTTTTGGCCAAGTGCATCATTGTGGACATTCTGCCTCTTTTCCTATGCTTTACATGCAATTCCAGTCTACCTCCTGAAATCGGTTTTCTGCAATTATGCCCCGCTTTCAAGTCCTCTTGGCAGCCTTACTTCAATATATTTTTGTACGATAGCTGTCATTTATAAGTCTGCAGGTTTGTGAATTACAGTGCCCCTGATCTCCTTTCTTCAACTCGCTTTCTTGTGAGCTGGCCACAACACTGCAGGATTGCTTCAGGCCCTAGTGTGGTTCCGGCACCGCATGCTGAGCCTTTTGTTAATTCCTCTTCCTGGTGGGAAATGAGAGTTAAATTTGCCCGTCCAGACACCTCCAGCTAGTCTCTCATTGGTTCTCCCTATTCCTGTTCATCTTCCACAGAAATTGCAAACTGGGCCAAACAGGAGGTTAAAGGCACTGACTCTCCAAGTGGGGAGAGTGTTAGTTAAGCGTCTGGAATATTGCACCCGAGTACCAGGGGACGAAAACTGAGACACATTTGAACATATTTCCCGATCACACGGTGGATCATACTCTGGGTTCCACATGCATGTTTTAGCTGAAGGAAGAATCCCTTAAACCTGGAGAGTTGAGACCCATGGAATGGGTAGCATGCAATATGACTTCAAAGGGTCTGCATTTGCTCACCGAACCTCACCAATCCTATCACTGCTGCGTTTATGCTGCTGTACACACGCTTGATTCTCTTTCGGAGACATATCAATCCATAGGTTTTAAGATTCTTACTAGTCAGGTATATTCTTAGGCGTTTAATATAGGGTGTTGAGTCCACTTCATTGAGCAAGGAGTAGCTCTTGTCTATTACATATTTGGCTTATGAAACGGTATCTGTGCTAATTTCAATCTCTGGTTTTATGCAGCACCCCAACTTACATTTCCCCTTAAGCAAGCATAAGTTGGTTTTCTACATTTGAGACCCTCTTCTGTTTTGTAATTCAGTTCCTGTGTAGCCAATTTTACATTCCGTGTATTAGTGATATCTTATGATGTTTCTTTTTCTGTGTGACTTATTTCACTTAGAATCATCGTACCTGAATCCACTCATTATGCTGCTACGGGCCTGATGACATAGATTTCATTGCTGAGTGATATTGCATTGTACGTAAGTACCACAACTTCTTTATCCATTTTTCGCTTTCTGTGATATTGAACTTGTACCGTAAACGAGGTTCTTGTAAACAGAGACGTCCCAAACTTTGGGGTCGCTGTGTCTTTTTGATTTTAACTTTCCTAAGCTATAGGACCATAAGTGGAAGTGCCCTAGGCTCTGTTGCTTTGTTTTTTGGATGTTTCAGGAAACACCATACACTTCTCCAGAGTGGCTGTTGGCAATTTACATCCCGCCCATCAGCATAACAAGGCTCCCAGTTCTCCATGGCCTGTCCTGCCTTTCTGGATTTTACACTTTTTTCAGATGGCCCTTTTGACCGGGGGGCAGTGAGACTTCATTGTAGTGCAGATTTCCTTTGCAAGCTTGCTTGGTTGGCCAAAAAGGGCGTATGCATTTTTTCCTTAATATATTCAGGAAAAAACGCATACGCCCTTTTTGGCCAAGTGCATCATTGTGGACGTTCTGCCTCTTTTCCTATGCTTTACATGCAATTCCAGTCTACCTCCTGAAATCGGTTTCCTGCAATTCTGCCCCGCTTTCAAGTCCTCTTGGCAGCCTTACTTCAATATATTTTTGGACGATAGCTGTCATTTATAACTCTGCAGGTTTGTGAATGACAGTGCCCCTGAGGTCCTTTCTTCAACTCGCTTTCTTGTGAGCTGGCCGCAACACCGCAGGATTGTTTCAGGCCCTAGTGTGGTTCCGGCACGGCACGCTGAGCCTTTGGTTAATTCCTCTTCCTGGTGGGAAATGAGAGTTAAATTTGCCCATCGAGACACCTCCAGCTAGTCTCTCATTGGTTCTCCCTATTCCTGTTCATTTTCCGCAGAAATTGCAAACTATGCCAAACAGGAGGTTAAGGGCATTGGCTCTCCAAGTGGGGAGAGTGTTAGTAAAGCGTCTGTAAGGTTGCACCCGAGTACCAGGGGACAAAAACTGAGACAGATTTGAACACATTTCCCGATCACACGGTGGATCATACTCTGGGTTCCACATGCATGTTTTAGCTGAAGGAAGAATCCCTTAAACCTGGAGAGTTGAGACCCATGGAATGGGTACCATGCAATATGACTTCAAAGGGTCTGCATTTGCTCACCGAACCTCACCAATCCTATCACTGCTGCATTTATGCCGCTGTACACACGCTTGATTCTCTTTCGGAGACATATAAATCCATAGGTTTTAAGATTCTTACTAGTCAGGTATATTCTTAGGCGTTTAATATGGGGTGTTGAGTCCACTTCGTTGAGCAAGGAGTAACTCTTGTCTATTATATATTTGGGTTATGGAACGGTATCTGTGCTACTTTCAAGCTCTGGTTTTATGCAGCACCCCAACTCATCTTTCCCCTTAAGCAAGCAGAAGTTGGTTTTCTACATTTGAGACCCTGTTCTGTTTTGTAATTCAGTTCCTGTGCAGCCAAATTTACATTCCGTGTATTAGTGATATCTTATGATGTTTCTTTTTCTGTGTGACTTATTTCACTTAGAATCATCGTACCTGAATCCACTCATTATGCTGCTACGGGCCTGATGACATAGATTTCATTGCTGAGTGATATTGCATTGTACGTAAGTACCACAACTTCTTTATCCATTTTTCGCTTTCTGTGATATTGAACTTGTACCGTACACGAGGTTCTTGTAAACAGAGCCGTCCCAAACTTTGGGGTGGCTGTGTCTTTTTTATTTTAATTTCCCTAAGCTATAGGACAATAAGTGGAAGTGCCCTAGGCTGTTGCTTTGTTTTTTAGATGTTTCAGGAAACACCATACACTTCTCCAGAGTGGCTGTTGGCAGTTTACATCCCGCCCATCATCATAACAAGGCTCCCAGTTCTCCATGGCCTGTCCTGCCTTTCTGGATTTTACACTTTTTTCAGATGTCCCTTTTGACCGGGGGGCAGTGAGACTTCATTGTAGTGCAGATTTCCTTTGCAAGCTTGCTTGGTTGGCCAAAAAGGGCGTATGCTTTTTTTCCTGAATATATTCAGGACAAACGCATACGTACTTTTTCACCAAGTGCATCATTGTGGAGGGTCTCCCTCTTTTCCTATGCTTTACATGCAATTCCAGTCTACCTCCTGAAATCGGTTTCCTGCAATTCTGCCCCGCTTTCAAGTCCTCTTGGCAGCCTCACTTCAATATATTTTTGGACGAAAGCTGTCATTTTTTACTTTGCAGGTGTGTGAATGAGAGTGCCCCTGAACTCCTTTCTTCAACTCACTTTCTTGTGAGCTGGCCGCAACACCGCAGGATTGCTTCAGGCCCTAGTGTGATTCCGGCACGGCATGCTGAGCCTTTGGTTAATTCCTCTTCCTGGTGGGAAATGAGAGTTAATTTTGCCCGTCCAGACACCTCCAGCTAGTCTCTCATTGGTTATCCCTATTCCTGTTCATCTACCACAGAATTTGCAAACTGGGCCAAACAGGAGTTTAAAGGCACTGACTCTCCAAGTGGGGAGAGTGTTAGTAAAGCGTCTGGAATTTTGCACCCGAGTACCAGGGGACGAAAACTGAGACACATTTGAACATGTTTCCCGATCACATGGTGGATCATACTCTGGGTTTCACATGCATGTTTTAGCTGAAGGAAGAATCCCTTAAACCTGGAGAGTTGAGACCCATGGAATGGGTACCACACAATATGACTTCAAAGGTTCTGCATTTGCTCACCGAACCTCACCAATCCTATCACTGCTGCATTTATGCCGCTGTACACATGCTTGATTCTCTTTCAGAGACATAGAAATCCATAGGTTTTAAGATTCTTACTAGTCAGATATATTCTTAGGCGTTTAATATTGGGTGTTGAGTCCACTTCGTTTAGCAAGGAATAGCTCTTGTCTATTACATATTTGGCTTATGGAACGGTATCTGTGCTAATTTCAATCTCTGGTTTTATGCAGCACCCCAACTCACCTTTCCCCTTAAGCAAGCATAAGTTGGTTTTCTACATTTGAGACCCTGTTCTCTTTTGTAATTCAGTTCCTGTGTAGCCAAGTTTACATTCCGTGTAGTAGTGATATCTTATGATGTTTCTTTTTCTGTGTGACTTATTTCACTTAGAATCATCGTACCTGTATCCACTCGTTACGCTGCTATGGGCCTGATGACATAGATTTCATTGCTAAGTGATATTGCATTGTACGTAAGTACCACAATTTCTTTATCCATTTTTCGCTTTCTGCGATATTGAACTTGTACCGTAAACGAGGTTCTTATAAACAGAGCCATCCCAAACTTTGGGGTGGCTGTGTCTTTTTGATTTTAATTTCCCTAAGCTATAGGACCATAAGTGGAATTGCCCTAGGCTCTGTTGCTTTGTTTTTTAGATGTTTCAGGTAACACCATACACTTCTCCAGAGTGGCTGTTGGCAATTTACATCCCACCCATCAGCATAACAAGGCTCCCAGTTCTCCATGGCCTGTCCTGCCTTTCTGGATTTTACACTTTCTTCAGATGGCCCTTTTGACCAGTTGGATGTGAGACTTCATTGTAGTGCAGATTTCCTTTGCAAGCTTGCTTGGTTGGCCAAAATGGGCGTATGCTTTTTTTCCTGAATATATTCAGGACAAACACATACGCCCTTTTTCGCCAAGTGCATCATTGTGGACGGTCTCCCTCTTTTCCTATGCTTTAAATGCAATTCCAGTCTACCTCCTGAAATCGGTTTCCTGCAATTCTGCCCCACATTCAAGTCCTCTTGGCAGCCGTACTTCAATATATTTTTGGACGAAAGCTGTCATTTTTAACTCTGCAGGTGTGTGAATGAGAGTGGCCCTGAGCTCCTTTCTTCAACTCTCTTTCTTGTGAGCTGGCCGCAACACAGCAGGATTGCTTCAGGCCCTAGTGTAGTTCTGGCACGGCATGCTGAGCCTTTGGTTAATTCCTCTTCCTGGTGGGAAATGAAATTTAAATTTGCCCGTCCAGACACCTCCAGCTTGTCTCTCACTCTTTCTCCCTATTCCTGTTCATCTTACGCAGAAATTGCAAACTGGGCCAAACAGGAGGTTAAAGGCACTGACTCTCCAAGTGGGGAGAGTGTTAGTAAAGCGTCTGGAATGTTGCACCCGAGTACCAGGGGACGAAAACTGAGACACATTTGAACACGTTTCCCAATCACACGGTGGATCATACTCTGGGTTCCACATGCATGTTTTAGCTGAAGGAAGAATCCCTTAAACCTGGAGAGTTGAGACCCATGGAATGGGTACCATGCAATATGACTTCAAAGGGTCTGCATTTGCTCACCGAACCTCACCAATGCTATCACTGCTGCATTTATGCCACTGTACACACGCTTGATTCTCTTTCGGAGACATATAAATCCATAGGTTTTAAGATTCTTACTAGTCAGGTATATTCTTAGGCATTTAATATGGGGTGCTGAGTCCACTTCCTTGAGCAAGGAGTAGCTCTTGTCTATTACATATTTGGCTTATGGAACGGTATCTGTGCTAATTTCAAACTCTGGTTTTATGCAGCACCCCAACTCACCTTTCCCCTTAAGCAAGCATAAGTTGGTTTTCTACATTTGAGACCCTGTTCTCTTTTGTAATTCAGTTCCTGTGTAGCCAAGTTTACATTCCGTGTAGTAGTGATATCTTATGATGTTTCTTTTTCTGTGTGACTTATTTCACTTAGAATCATCGTACCTGTATCCACTCGTTATGCTGCTATGGGCCTGATGACATAGATTTCATTGCTAAGTGATATTGCATTGTACGTAAGTACCACAATTTCTTTATCCATTTTTCGCTTTCTGCGATATTGAACTTGTACCGTAACCGAGGTTCCTGTAAACAGAGCCGTCCCAAACTTTGGGGTGGCTGTGTCTTTTTGATTTTAATTTCCCTAAGCTATAGGACCATAAGTGGAAGTGCCCTAGGCTCTGTTGCTTTGTTTTTTAGATGTTTCAGGAAACACCATACACTTCTCCAGAGTTTCTGTTGGCAATTTACATCCCGCCCATCAGCATATCAAGGCTCCCAGTTCTCCATGGCCTGTCCTGCCTTTCTGGATGTTACACCTTTTTCAGATGGCTCTTTTGACCAGTTGGAAGTGAGACTTCATTGTAGTGCACATTTCTTTGGATGCTTGCTTGGTTGGCCAAAAAGGGCGTATGCATTTTTTCCTGAATATATTCAGGAAAAAACGCATACGCCCTTTTTGGCCAAGTGCATCACTGTGGACGTTCTGCCTCTTTTCATATGCTTTACATGCAATACCAGTCTACCTCCTGAAATCGGTTTCCTGCAATTCTGCCCCGCTTTCAAGTCCTCTTGGCAGCCTTACTTCAATATATTTTTGGACGATAGCTGTCATTTATAACTCTGCAGGTTTGTGAATTACAGTGCCCCTGAGCTCCTTTCTTCAACTCGCTTTCTTGTGAGCTGGCCGCAACACCGCAGGATTGCTTCAGTCCCTAGTGTGGTTCCGGCACGGCACGCTGAGCCTTTGGTTAATTCCTCTTCCTGGTGGGAAATGAGAGTTAAATTTGCCCGTCCAGACACCTCCAGCTAGTCTCTCATTGGTTCTCCCTATTCCTGTTCATCTTACGCAGAAATTGCAAACTGGGCCAAACAGGAGGTTAAAGGCACTGACTCTCCAAGTGGGCAGAGTGTTAGTAAAGCGTCTGGAATGTTGCACCCGAGTACCAGGGGATGAAAACTGAGACACACTTGAACACGTTTCCCGATCACACGGTGGATCATACTCTGGATTCCACATGCATGTTTTAGCTGAAGGAAGAATCCCTTAAACCTGAAGAGTTGAGACCCATGGATGGGTACCATGCAATATGACTTCAAAGGGTCTGCATTTGCTCACCGAAACTCACCAATCCTATCACTGCTGCGTTTATGCCGCTGTACACACGCTTGATTCTCTTTCGGAGACATATAAATCCATAGGTTTTAAGATTCTTACTAGTCAGGTATATTCTTAGGCGTTTAATATGGGGTGTTGAGTCCACTTCGTTGAGCAAGGAGTAGCTCTTGTCTATTACATATTTGGCTTATGGAACGGTATCTGTGCTAATTTCAATCTCTGGTTTTATGCAGCACCCCAACTGATCTTTCCCCTTAAGCAAGCATAAGTTGGTTTTCTACATTTGAGTCCTTGTTCTGTTTTGTAATTCAGTTCCTGTGTAGCCAAGTTTACATTCCGTGTATTAGTAATATCTTATGATGTTTCTTTTCCTTTGTGACTTATTTCACTTAGAATCATCGTACCTGAATCCACTCATTATGCTGCTACGGGCCTGATGACATAGATTTCATTGCTGAGTGATATTGCATTGTACGTAAGTACCACAACGTCTTTATCCATTTTTCGCTTTCTGTGATATTGAACTTGTACCGTAAACGAGGTTCTTGTAAACACAGCCGGCCCAAACTTTGGGGTGGCTGCGTCTTTTTGATTTTAATTTCCCTAAGCTATAAGACCATAAGTGGAAGTGCCCTAGGCTCTGTTGCTTTGTTTTTTGGATGTTTCAGGTAACACCATACACTTCTCCAGAGTGGCTGTTGGCAATTTACATCCCGCCCATCAGCATAACAAGGCTCCCAGTTCTCCATGGACTGTCCTGCCTTTCTGGATTTTAGACTTTTTTTCAGATGGCCCTTTTGACCGGGGGGCAGTGAGACTTCATTGTAGTGCAGATTTCCTTTGCAAGCTTGCTTGGTTGGCCAAAAAGGGTGTATGCTTTTTTTCCTGAATATATTCAGGGAAAAACGCATATGCCCTTTTTGGCCAAGTGCATCATTGTGGACGTTGTGCCTCTTTTCCTATGCTTTACATGCAATTCCAGTCTACCTCCTGAAATCGGTTTCCTGCAACTCTGCCCCGCTTTCAAGTCCTCTTGGCAGCCTTACTTCAATATATTTTTGGACGATAGCTGTCATTTATAACTCTGCAGGTTTGTGAATGACAGTGACCCTCATCTCCTTTCTTCAACGTGGTTTCTTGTGAGCTGGCCGCAACACCACATGATTGTTTCAGGCCCTAGTGTGGTTCCGGCACAGCACGCTGAGCCTTTGGTTAATTCCTCTTCCTGGTGGGAAATGAGAGTTAAATTTGCCCGTCCAGACACCTCCAGCTAATCTCTCATTGGTTCTCCGTATTCCTGTTCATCTTCCGCAGAAATTGCAAACTGGGCCAACAGGAGGTTAAAGGCACTGACTCTCCAAGTGGGGAGAGTGATAGTAAAGCGTCTGGAATGTTGCACCCGAGTACCAGGGTCAAAAACTGAGACACATTTGAACACGTTTCCCGATCACACGGTGGATCATACTCTGGGTTCCACATGCATGTTTTAGCTGAAGGAAGAATCCCTTAAACCTGGAGAGTTGAGACCCATGCAATGGGTACCATGCAATATGACTTCAAAGGGTCTGCATTTGCTCACCGAACCTCACCAATCCTATCACTGGTGCATTTATGCCATTGTACACACGCTTGATTCTCTTTCGGAGACATATAAATCCATAGGTTTTAAGATTCTTACTAGTCAGGTATATTCTTAGGTGTTTAATATGGGGTGTTGAGTGCACTTCGTTGAGCAAGGAGTAGCTCTTGTCTATTACATATTTGGCTTATGGAACAGTATCTGTGCTAATTTCAATCTCTGGTTTTATGCAGCACCCCAACTCACCTTTCCCCTTAAGCACGCATATGTTGGTGTTCTACATTTGAGACCCTGTTCTGTTTTGTAATTCAGTTCCTATGTAGACAAGTTTACATTCCGTGTAGTAGTGATATCTTATGATGTTTCGTTTTCTGTGTGACTTATTTCACTTAGAATCATTGTACCTAAATCCACTCATTATGCTGCTACGGGCCTGATGACATAGATTTCATTGCTGAGTGATATTGCATTGTACGTAAGTACCATAACTTCTTTATCCATTTTTCGCTTTCTGTGATATTGAACTTGTCCCGTAAACGAGGTTCTTGTAAACAGAGCCGTCCCAAACTTTGGGGTGGCTTTGACTTTTTGATTTTAATTTCCCTAAGCTATAGAACCATAACTGGAAGTGCCCTAGGCTCTGTTGCTTTGTTTTTTAGATGTTTCAGGAAACACCATACACTTCTCCAGAGTGTCTGTTGGCATTTTACATCCCGCCCATCAGCATAACAAGGCTCCCAGTTCTCCATGGCCTGTCCTGCCTTTCTGGATTTAACACTTTTTTCAGATGGCCCTTGTGACCGGGGGGCAGTGAGACTTCATTGTAGTGCAGATTTCCTTTGCAAGCTTGCTTGGTTGGCCAAAAAGTGCGTATGCGTTTTTTCCTGAATATATTCAGGAATAAACTCATACACACTTTTTGGCCAAGTGCATCATTGTGGACGTTCTGCCTCTTTTCCTATGCTTTACATTCAATTCCAGTCTACCTCTTGAAATCGGTTTCCTACAATTCTGCCCCGCTTTCAAGTCGTCTTGGCAGCCTTACTTCAATATATTTTTGGACGATAGCTGTCATTTATAACTCTGCAGGTTTGTGAATGACAGTGCCCCTGAGCTCCTTTCTTCAACTCGCTTTATTGTGAGCTGGCCACAACACCGCACGATTGCTTCAGGCCCTAGTGTGGTTCCGGCACAGCACGCTGAGCCTTTGGTTAATTCTTTTTCCTGGTGAGAAATGAGAGTTAAATATGCCCGTCCAGACACCTCCAGCTAGTCTCTCTTTAGTTCTCCCTATTCCTGTTCATTTTCCGCAGAAATTGCAAACTGGGCCAAACAGGAGGTTAAAGGCATTGACTATCCAAGTGGGGAGAGTGTTAGTAAAGCTTCTGGAATGTTGCACCCGAGTACCAGGGGACGAAAACTGAGACACATTTGAACACATTTGCCGATCACACAGTGGATCATACTCTGAGTTCCACATGCATGTTTTAGCTGAAGGAAGAATCCCTTAAACCTGGATCGTTGAGACCCATGGAATGGGTACCATGCAATATGACTTCAAAGGGTCTGCATTTGCTCACTGAACCTCACCAATCCTATCACTGCTGCATTAATGCCGGTGTACACACGCTTGATTCTCTTTCGGAGACATATAAATCCATAGGTTTTAAGATTCTTACTAGTCAGGTATATTCTTAGGCGTTTAATATGTGGTGTTGAGTCCACTTCGTTGAGCAAGGAGTAGCTGTTGTCTATTACATATTTGGCTTATGGAACTGTATCTGTGCTACTTTCAATCTCTGGTTTTATGCAGCACCCCAACTCACCTTTCCCCTTAAGCAAGCATAAGTTGGATTTCTGCATTTGAGACCCTGTTCTGTTTTGTAATTCAGTTCCTGTGTAGCCAAGTTTACATTCCGTGTAGTAGTGATATCTTATGATGTTTCTTTTTCTCTGTGACTTATTTCACTTAGAATCATCGTACCTGAATCCACTCATTATGCTGCTACGGGCCTGAAGACATAGATTTCATTGCTGAGTGATATTGCATTGTACGTAAGTACCACAACTTCTTTATCCATTTTTCGCTTTCTGTGATATTGAACTTGTACCGTAAACGAGGTTCTTGTAAACAGAGCCGTCCCAAACTTTGGGGTGGCTGTGTCTTTTTGATTTTAATTTCCCTAAGCTATAGGACCATAAGTGGAAGTGCCCTAGGTTCTGTTGCTTTGTTTTTTAGATGTTTCAGGAAACACCATACACTTCTCCAGAGTGGCTGTTGGCAATTTACATCCCGCCCATCAGCATAACAAGGCTCCCAGTTCTCCATGGCCTGTCCTGCCTTTCTGGATTTTACACTTTTTTCAGATAGCCCTTTTGACCGGGGGGCAGTGTGACTTCATTGTAGTGCAGATTTCCTTTGCAAGCTTGCTTGGTTGGCCAAAAAGGGCGTATGCGTTTTTTCCTGAATATATTCAGGAAAAAACGCATACGCCCTTTTTGGCCAAGTGCAGCATTGTGGACGTTCTGCCTCTTTTCCTATGCTTTATATGCAATTCCAGTCTACCTCCTGAAATGGGATTCCTGCAATTCTGCCCCGCTTTCAAGTCCTCTTGGCAGCCTTACTTCAATATATTTTTGGACGATAGCTGTCATTTATAACTCTGCAGGTTTGTGAATTACAGTGCCCCTGAGCTCCTTTCTTCAACTCGCTTTCTTGTGAGCTGGCCGCAACACCGCAGGATTGCTTCAGGCCCTAGTGTGGTTCTGACTCGGCACTCTCTGCCTTTGGTTAATTCCTCTTCCTGGTGGGAAATGAGAGTTAAATTTGCCTGTCCAGACACCTCCAGCTAGTCTCTCATTGGTTCTCCCTATTCCTGATCATTTTCCGCAGAAATTGCACACTGGGCCAAAAAGGAATTTAAAGGCACTGACTCTCCAAGTGGGGAGAGTGTTAGTAAAGCGTCTGGAATGTTGCACCCGAGTACCAGGGGATGAAAACTGAGACACATTTGAACACGTTTCCCGATCACACGGTGGATCATACTCTGGGTTCCACATGCATGTTTTATCTGAAGGAAGAATCCCTTAAACCTGGAGAGTGGGGACCTATTGAATGGGTACCATGCAATATGACTTCAAAGGGTCTGCATTTGCTCACCGAACCTCACCAATCCTATCACTGCTGTGGTTATGCCGCTGTACACATGCTTGATTCTCTTTCGGAGACATATAAATCCATAGGTTTTAAGATTCTTACTAGTCAGGTATATTCTTAGGCGTTTAATATGGGGTGTTGAGTCCACTTCGTTGAGCAAGGAGTAGCTCTTGTCTATTACAAATTTGGCTTATGGAACGGTATCTGTGCTAATTTCAATCTCTGGTTTTATGCAGCACCCCAACTCACCTTTCCCCTTAAGCAAGCATAAGTTGGTTTTCTACATTTGAGACCCTGTTCTGTTTTGTAATTCAGTTCCTGTGTAGCCAAGTTTACATTCCGTGTAGTAGTGATATCTTATGATGTTTCTTTTTCTCTGTGACTTATTTCACTTAGAATCATCGTACCTGAATCCACTCATTATGCTGCTACCAGCCTGATGACATAGATTTCATTGCTGAGGGATATTGCATTGTACGTAAGTACCACAACTTCTTTATCCATTTTTCGCTTTCTGTGATATTGAACTTGTACCGTAAACGAGGTTCTTGTAAACAGAGCCGTCCCAAACTTTGGGGTGGCTGTGTCTTTTTGATTTTAATTTCCCTAAGCTATAGGACCATAAGTGGAAGTGCCCTAGGTTCTGTTGCTTTGTTTTTTAGATGTTTCAGGAAACACCATACACTTCTCCAGAGTGGCTGTTGGCAATTTACATCCCGCCCATCAGCATAACAAGGCTCCCAGTTCTCCATGGCCTGTCCTGCCTTTCTGGATTTTACACTTTTTTCAGATAGCCCTTTTGACCGGGGGGCAGTGTGACTTCATTGTAGTGCAGATTTCCTTTGCAAGCTTGCTTGGTTGGCCAAAAAGGGCGTATGCGTTTTTTCCTGAATATATTCAGGAAAAAACGCATACGCCCTTTTTGGCCAAGTGCAGCATTGTGGACGTTCTGCCTCTTTTCCTATGCTTTATATGCAATTCCAGTCTACCTCCTGAAATGGGATTCCTGCAATTCTGCCCCGCTTTCAAGTCCTCTTGGCAGCCTTACTTCAATATATTTTTGGACGATAGCTGTCATTTATAACTCTGCAGGTTTGTGAATTACAGTGCCCCTGAGCTCCTTTCTTCAACTCGCTTTCTTGTGAGCTGGCCGCAACACCGCAGGATTGCTTCAGGCCCTAGTGTGGTTCTGACTCGGCACTCTCTGCCTTTGGTTAATTCCTCTTCCTGGTGGGAAATGAGAGTTAAATTTGCCTGTCCAGACACCTCCAGCTAGTCTCTCATTGGTTCTCCCTATTCCTGATCATTTTCCGCAGAAATTGCACACTGGGCCAAAAAGGAATTTAAAGGCACTGACTCTCCAAGTGGGGAGAGTGTTAGTAAAGCGTCTGGAATGTTGCACCCGAGTACCAGGGGATGAAAACTGAGACACATTTGAACACGTTTCCCGATCACACGGTGGATCATACTCTGGGTTCCACATGCATGTTTTATCTGAAGGAAGAATCCCTTAAACCTGGAGAGTGGGGACCTATTGAATGGGTACCATGCAATATGACTTCAAAGGGTCTGCATTTGCTCACCGAACCTCACCAATCCTATCACTGCTGTGGTTATGCCGCTGTACACATGCTTGATTCTCTTTCGGAGACATATAAATCCATAGGTTTTAAGATTCTTACTAGTCAGGTATATTCTTAGGCGTTTAATATGGGGTGTTGAGTCCACTTCGTTGAGCAAGGAGTAGCTCTTGTCTATTACAAATTTGGCTTATGGAACGGTATCTGTGCTAATTTCAATCTCTGGTTTTATGCAGCACCCCAACTCACCTTTCCCCTTAAGCAAGCATAAGTTGGTTTTCTACATTTGAGACCCTGTTCTGTTTTGTAATTCAGTTCCTGTGTAGCCAAGTTTACATTCCGTGTAGTAGTGATATCTTATGATGTTTCTTTTTCTCTGTGACTTATTTCACTTAGAATCATCGTACCTGTATCCACTCATTATGCTGCTACGGGCCTGAAGACATAGATTTCATTGCTGAGTGATATTGCATTGTACGTAAGTACCACAACTTCTTTATCCATTTTTCGCTTTCTGCGATATTGAACTTGTACCGTAAACGAGGTTCTTGTAAACAGAGCCATCCCAAACTTTGGGGTGGCCGTGTCTTGTTGATTTTAATTTCCCTAAGCTATAGGACCATAAGTGGAAGTGCCCTAGGCTCTGTTGCTTTGTTTTGTAGATGTTTCAGGAAACACCATACACTTCTCCAGAGTGGCTGTTGGCAATTTACATCCCGCCCATCAGCATAACAAGGCACCCAGTTCTCCATGGCCTGTCCTGACTTTCTGGATTTTACACTTTTTTCAGATGGCCCTTTTGAACGGGGGGCAGTGAGACTTCATTGTAGTGCAGATTTCCTTTGCAAGCTTGCTTGGTTGGCCAAAAAGGGCGTATGCGTTTTTTCCTGAATATATTCAGGAAAAAACGCATACGCCCTTTTTGGCCAAGTGCAGCATTGTGGACGTTCTGCCTCTTTTCCTATGCTTTATATGCAATTCCAGTCTACCTCCTGAAATGGGATTCCTGCAATTCTGCCCCGCTTTCAAGTCCTCTTGGCAGCCTTACTTCAATATATTTTTGGACGATAGCTGTCATTTATAACTCTGCAGGTTTGTGAATTACAGTGCCCCTGAGCTCCTTTCTTCAACTCGCTTTCTTGTGAGCTGGCCGCAACACCGCAGGATTGCTTCAGGCCCTAGTGTGGTTCTGACTCGGCACTCTCTGCCTTTGGTTAATTCCTCTTCCTGGTGGGAAATGAGAGTTAAATTTGCCTGTCCAGACACCTCCAGCTAGTCTCTCATTGGTTCTCCCTATTCCTGATCATTTTCCGCAGAAATTGCACACTGGGCCAAAAAGGAATTTAAAGGCACTGACTCTCCAAGTGGGGAGAGTGTTAGTAAAGCGTCTGGAATGTTGCACCCGAGTACCAGGGGATGAAAACTGAGACACATTTGAACACGTTTCCCGATCACACGGTGGATCATACTCTGGGTTCCACATGCATGTTTTATCTGAAGGAAGAATCCCTTAAACCTGGAGAGTGGGGACCTATTGAATGGGTACCATGCAATATGACTTCAAAGGGTCTGCATTTGCTCACCGAACCTCACCAATCCTATCACTGCTGTGGTTATGCCGCTGTACACATGCTTGATTCTCTTTCGGAGACATATAAATCCATAGGTTTTAAGATTCTTACTAGTCAGGTATATTCTTAGGCGTTTAATATGGGGTGTTGAGTCCACTTCGTTGAGCAAGGAGTAGCTCTTGTCTATTACAAATTTGGCTTATGGAATGGTATCTGTGCTAATTTCAATCTCTGGTTTTATGCAGCACCCCAACTCACCTTTCCCCTTAAGCAAGCATAAGTTGGTTTTCTACATTTGAGACCCTGTTCTGTTTTGTAATTCAGTTCCTGTGTAGCCAAGTTTACATTCCGTGTAGTAGTGATATCTTATGATGTTTCTTTTTCTCTGTGACTTATTTCACTTAGAATCATCGTACCTGAATCCACTCATTATGCTGCTACCAGCCTGATGACATAGATTTCATTGCTGAGGGATATTGCATTGTACGTAAGTACCACAACTTCTTTATCCATTTTTCGCTTTCTGTGATATTGAACTTGTACCGTAAACGAGGTTCTTGTAAACAGAGCCATCCCAAACTTTGGGGTGGCTGTGTCTTTTTGATTTTAATTTCCCTAAGCTATAGGACCATAAGTGGAAGTGCCCTAGGTTCTGTTGCTTTGTTTTTTAGATGTTTCAGGAAACACCATACACTTCTCCAGAGTGGCTGTTGGCAATTTACATCCCGCCCATCAGCATAACAAGGCCCCCAGTTCTCCATGGCCTGTCCTGCCTTTCTGGATTTTACACTTTTTTCAGATAGCCCTTTTGACCGGGGGGCAGTGTGACTTCATTGTAGTGCAGATTTCCTTTGCAAGCTTGCTTGGTTGGCCAAAAAGGGCGTATGCGTTTTTTCCTGAATATATTCAGGAAAAAACGCATACGCCCTTTTTGGCCAAGTGCAGCATTGTGGACGTTCTGCCTCTTTTCCTATGCTTTATATGCAATTCCAGTCTACCTCCTGAAATGGGATTCCTGCAATTCTGCCCCGCTTTCAAGTCCTCTTGGCAGCCTTACTTCAATATATTTTTGGACGATAGCTGTCATTTATAACTCTGCAGGTTTGTGAATTACAGTGCCCCTGAGCTCCTTTCTTCAACTCGCTTTCTTGTGAGCTGGCCGCAACACCGCAGGATTGCTTCAGGCCCTAGTGTGGTTCTGACTCGGCACTCTCTGCCTTTGGTTAATTCCTCTTCCTGGTGGGAAATGAGAGTTAAATTTGCCTGTCCAGACACCTCCAGCTAGTCTCTCATTGGTTCTCCCTATTCCTGATCATTTTCCGCAGAAATTGCACACTGGGCCAAAAAGGAATTTAAAGGCACTGACTCTCCAAGTGGGGAGAGTGTTAGTAAAGCGTCTGGAATGTTGCACCCGAGTACCAGGGGATGAAAACTGAGACACATTTGAACACGTTTCCCGATCACACGGTGGATCATACTCTGGGTTCCACATGCATGTTTTATCTGAAGGAAGAATCCCTTAAACCTGGAGAGTGGGGACCTATTGAATGGGTACCATGCAATATGACTTCAAAGGGTCTGCATTTGCTCACCGAACCTCACCAATCCTATCACTGCTGTGGTTATGCCGCTGTACACATGCTTGATTCTCTTTCGGAGACATATAAATCCATAGGTTTTAAGATTCTTACTAGTCAGGTATATTCTTAGGCGTTTAATATGGGGTGTTGAGTCCACTTCGTTGAGCAAGGAGTAGCTCTTGTCTATTACAAATTTGGCTTATGGAACGGTATCTGTGCTAATTTCAATCTCTGGTTTTATGCAGCACCCCAACTCACCTTTCCCCTTAAGCAAGCATAAGTTGGTTTTCTACATTTGAGACACTGTTCTGTTTTGTAATTCAGTTCCTGTGTAGCCAAGTTTACATTCCGTGTAGTAGTGATATCTTATGATGTTTCTTTTTCTCTGTGACTTATTTCACTTAGAATCATCGTACCTGTATCCACTCATTATGCTGCTACGGGCCTGAAGACATAGATTTCATTGCTGAGTGATATTGCATTGTACGTAAGTACCACAACTTCTTTATCCATTTTTCGCTTTCTGCGATATTGAACTTGTACCGTAAACGAGGTTCTTGTAAACAGAGCCATCCCAAACTTTGGGGTGGCCGTGTCTTGTTGATTTTAATTTCCCTAAGCTATAGGACCATAAGTGGAAGTGCCCTAGGCTCCGTTGCTTTGTTTTGTAGATGTTTCAGGAAACACCATACACTTCTCCAGAGTGGCTGTTGGCAATTTACATCCCGCCCATCAGCATAACAAGGCACCCAGTTCTCCATGGCCTGTCCTGACTTTCTGGATTTTACACTTTTTTCAGATGGCCCTTTTGAACGGGGGGCAGTGAGACTTCATTGTAGTGCAGATTTCCTTTGCAAGCTTGCTTGGTTGGCCAAAAAGGGCGTATGCGTTTTTTCCTGAATATATTCAGGAAAAAACGCATACGCCCTTTTTGGCCAAGTGCAGCATTGTGGACGTTCTGCCTCTTTTCCTATGCTTTATATGCAATTCCAGTCTACCTCCTGAAATGGGATTCCTGCAATTCTGCCCCGCTTTCAAGTCCTCTTGGCAGCCTTACTTCAATATATTTTTGGACGATAGCTGTCATTTATAACTCTGCAGGTTTGTGAATTACAGTGCCCCTGAGCTCCTTTCTTCAACTCGCTTTCTTGTGAGCTGGCCGCAACACCGCAGGATTGCTTCAGGCCCTAGTGTGGTTCTGACTCGGCACTCTCTGCCTTTGGTTAATTCCTCTTCCTGGTGGGAAATGAGAGTTAAATTTGCCTGTCCAGACACCTCCAGCTAGTCTCTCATTGGTTCTCCCTATTCCTGATCATTTTCCGCAGAAATTGCACACTGGGCCAAAAAGGAATTTAAAGGCACTGACTCTCCAAGTGGGGAGAGTGTTAGTAAAGCGTCTGGAATGTTGCACCCGAGTACCAGGGGATGAAAACTGAGACACATTTGAACACGTTTCCCGATCACACGGTGGATCATACTCTGGGTTCCACATGCATGTTTTATCTGAAGGAAGAATCCCTTAAACCTGGAGAGTGGGGACCTATTGAATGGGTACCATGCAATATGACTTCAAAGGGTCTGCATTTGCTCACCGAACCTCACCAATCCTATCACTGCTGTGGTTATGCCGCTGTACACATGCTTGATTCTCTTTCGGAGACATATAAATCCATAGGTTTTAAGATTCTTACTAGTCAGGTATATTCTTAGGCGTTTAATATGGGGTGTTGAGTCCACTTCGTTGAGCAAGGAGTAGCTCTTGTCTATTACAAATTTGGCTTATGGAACGGTATCTGTGCTAATTTCAATCTCTGGTTTTATGCAGCACCCCAACTCACCTTTCCCCTTAAGCAAGCATAAGTTGGTTTTCTACATTTGAGACCCTGTTCTGTTTTGTAATTCAGTTCCTGTGTAGCCAAGTTTACATTCCGTGTAGTAGTGATATCTTATGATGTTTCTTTTTCTCTGTGACTTATTTCACTTAGAATCATCGTACCTGAATCCACTCATTATGCTGCTACCAGCCTGATGACATAGATTTCATTGCTGAGGGATATTGCATTGTACGTAAGTACCACAACTTCTTTATCCATTTTTCGCTTTCTGTGATATTGAACTTGTACCGTAAACGAGGTTCTTGTAAACAGAGCCATTCCAAACTTTGGGGAGGCTGTGTCTTTTTGAGTTTAATTTCCCTAAGCTATAGGAACATAAGTGGAAGTGCCCTAGGCTCTGTTGCTTTGTTTTTTAGATGTTTCAGGAAACACCATAAAGTTCTCCAGAGTGGCTGTTGGCAATTTACATCCCGCCCATCAGCATAACAAGGCTCCCAGTTCTCCATGGCCTGTCCTGCCTTTCTGGATTTTACACTTTTTTCAGATAGCCCTTTTGACCGGGGGGCAGTGTGACTTCATTGTAGTGCAGATTTCCTTTGCAAGCTTGCTTGGTTGGCCAAAAAGGGCATATGCGTTTTTTCCTGAATATATTCAGGAAAAAACGCATACGCCCTTTTTGGCCAAGTGCAGCATTGTGGACGTTCTGCCTCTTTTCCTATGCTTTATATGCAATTCCAGTCTACCTCCTGAAATGGGATTCCTGCAATTCTGCCCCACTTTCAAGTCCTCTTGGCAGCCTTACTTCAATATATTTTTGGACGATAGCTGTCATTTATAACTCTGCAGGTTTGTGAATTACAGTGCCCCTGAGCTCCTTTCTTCAACTCGCTTTCTTGTGAGCTGGCCGCAACACCGCAGGATTGCTTCAGGCCCTAGTGTGGTTCTGACTCGGCACTCTCTGCCTTTGGTTAATTCCTCTTCCTGGTGGGAAATGAGAGTTAAATTTGCCTGTCCAGACACCTCCAGCTAGTCTCTCATTGGTTCTCCCTATTCCTGATCATTTTCCGCAGAAATTGCACACTGGGCCAAAAAGGAATTTAAAGGCACTGACTCTCCAAGTGGGGAGAGTGTTAGTAAAGCGTCTGGAATGTTGCACCCGAGTACCAGGGGATGAAAACTGAGACACATTTGAACACGTTTCCCGATCACACGGTGGATCATACTCTGGGTTCCACATGCATGTTTTATCTGAAGGAAGAATCCCTTAAACCTGGAGAGTGGGGACCTATTGAATGGGTACCATGCAATATGACTTCAAAGGGTCTGCATTTGCTCACCGAACCTCACCAATCCTATCACTGCTGTGGTTATGCCGCTGTACACATGCTTGATTCTCTTTCGGAGACATATAAATCCATAGGTTTTAAGATTCTTACTAGTCAGGTATATTCTTAGGCGTTTAATATGGGGTGTTGAGTCCACTTCGTTGAGCAAGGAGTAGCTCTTGTCTATTACAAATTTGGCTTATGGAACGGTATCTGTGCTAATTTCAATCTCTGGTTTTATGCAGCACCCCAACTCACCTTTCCCCTTAAGCAAGCATAAGTTGGTTTTCTACATTTGAGACCCTGTTCTGTTTTGTAATTCAGTTCCTGTGTAGCCAAGTTTACATTCCGTGTAGTAGTGATATCTTATGATGTTTCTTTTTCTCTGTGACTTATTTCACTTAGAATCATCGTACCTGTATCCACTCATTATGCTGCTACGGGCCTGAAGACATAGATTTCATTGCTGAGTGATATTGCATTGTACGTAAGTACCACAACTTCTTTATCCATTTTTCGCTTTCTGCGATATTGAACTTGTACCGTAAACGAGGTTCTTGTAAACAGAGCCATCCCAAACTTTGGGGTGGCCGTGTCTTGTTGATTTTAATTTCCCTAAGCTATAGGACCATAAGTGGAAGTGCCCTAGGCTCTGTTGCTTTGTTTTGTAGATGTTTCAGGAAACACCATACACTTCTCCAGAGTGGCTGTTGGCAATTTACATCCCGCCCATCAGCATAACAAGGCACCCAGTTCTCCATGGCCTGTCCTGACTTTCTGGATTTTACACTTTTTTCAGATGGCCCTTTTGAACGGGGGGCAGTGAGACTTCATTGTAGTGCAGATTTCCTTTGCAAGCTTGCTTGGTTGGCCAAAAAGGGCGTATGCGTTTTTTCCTGAATATATTCAGGAAAAAACGCATACGCCCTTTTTGGCCAAGTGCAGCATTGTGGACGTTCTGCCTCTTTTCCTATGCTTTATATGCAATTCCAGTCTACCTCCTGAAATGGGATTCCTGCAATTCTGCCCCGCTTTCAAGTCCTCTTGGCAGCCTTACTTCAATATATTTTTGAACGATAGCTGTCATTTATAACTCTGCAGGTTTGTGAATTACAGTGCCCCTGAGCTCCTTCCTTCAACTCGCTTTCTTGTGAGCTGGCCGCAACACCGCAGGATTGCTTCAGGCCCTAGTGTGGTTCTGACTCGGCACTCTCTGCCTTTGGTTAATTCCTCTTCCTGGTGGGAAATGAGAGTTAAATTTGCCTGTCCAGACACCTCCAGCTAGTCTCTCATTGGTTCTCCCTATTCCTGATCATTTTCCGCAGAAATTGCACACTGGGCCAAAAAGGAATTTAAAGGCACTGACTCTCCAAGTGGGGAGAGTGTTAGTAAAGCGTCTGGAATGTTGCACCCGAGTACCAGGGGATGAAAACTGAGACACATTTGAACACGTTTCCCGATCACACGGTGGATCATACTCTGGGTTCCACATGCATGTTTTATCTGAAGGAAGAATCCCTTAAACCTGGAGAGTGGGGACCTATTGAATGGGTACCATGCAATATGACTTCAAAGGGTCTGCATTTGCTCACCGAACCTCACCAATCCTATCACTGCTGTGGTTATGCCGCTGTACACATGCTTGATTCTCTTTCGGAGACATATAAATCCATAGGTTTTAAGATTCTTACTAGTCAGGTATATTCTTAGGCGTTTAATATGGGGTGTTGAGTCCACTTCGTTGAGCAAGGAGTAGCTCTTGTCTATTACAAATTTGGCTTATGGAACGGTATCTGTGCTAATTTCAATCTCTGGTTTTATGCAGCACCCCAACTCACCTTTCCCCTTAAGCAAGCATAAGTTGGTTTTCTACATTTGAGACCCTGTTCTGTTTTGTAATTCAGTTCCTGTGTAGCCAAGTTTACATTCCGTGTAGTAGTGATATCTTATGATGTTTCTTTTTCTCTGTGACTTATTTCACTTAGAATCATCGTACCTGAATCCACTCATTATGCTGCTACCAGCCTGATGACATAGATTTCATTGCTGAGGGATATTGCATTGTACGTAAGTACCACAACTTCTTTATCCATTTTTCGCTTTCTGTGATATTGAACTTGTACCGTAAACGAGGTTCTTGTAAACAGAGCCGTCCCAAACTTTGGGGTGGCTGTGTCTTTTTGATTTTAATTTCCCTAAGCTATAGGACCATAAGTGGAAGTGCCCTAGGTTCTGTTGCTTTGTTTTTTAGATGTTTCAGGAAACACCATACACTTCTCCAGAGTGGCTGTTGGCAATTTACATCCCGCCCATCAGCATAACAAGGCTCCCAGTTCTCCATGGCCTGTCCTGCCTTTCTGGATTTTACACTTTTTTCAGATAGCCCTTTTGACCGGGGGGCAGTGTGACTTCATTGTAGTGCAGATTTCCTTTGCAAGCTTGCTTGGTTGGCCAAAAAGGGCGTATGCGTTTTTTCCTGAATATATTCAGGAAAAAACGCATACGCCCTTTTTGGCCAAGTGCAGCATTGTGGACGTTCTGCCTCTTTTCCTATGCTTTATATGCAATTCCAGTCTACCTCCTGAAATGGGATTCCTGCAATTCTGCCCCACTTTCAAGTCCTCTTGGCAGCCTTACTTCAATATATTTTTGGACGATAGCTGTCATTTATAACTCTGCAGGTTTGTGAATTACAGTGCCCCTGAGCTCCTTTCTTCAACTCGCTTTCTTGTGAGCTGGCCGCAACACCGCAGGATTGCTTCAGGCCCTAGTGTGGTTCTGACTCGGCACTCTCTGCCTTTGGTTAATTCCTCTTCCTGGTGGGAAATGAGAGTTAAATTTGCCTGTCCAGACACCTCCAGCTAGTCTCTCATTGGTTCTCCCTATTCCTGATCATTTTCCGCAGAAATTGCACACTGGGCCAAAAAGGAATTTAAAGGCACTGACTCTCCAAGTGGGGAGAGTGTTAGTAAAGCGTCTGGAATGTTGCACCCGAGTACCAGGGGATGAAAACTGAGACACATTTGAACACGTTTCCCGATCACACGGTGGATCATACTCTGGGTTCCACATGCATGTTTTATCTGAAGGAAGAATCCCTTAAACCTGGAGAGTGGGGACCTATTGAATGGGTACCATGCAATATGACTTCAAAGGGTCTGCATTTGCTCACCGAACCTCACCAATCCTATCATTGCTGTGGTTATGCCGCTGTACACATGCTTGATTCTCTTTCGGAGACATATAAATCCATAGGTTTTAAGATTCTTACTAGTCAGGTATATTCTTAGGCGTTTAATATGGGGTGTTGAGTCCACTTCGTTGAGCAAGGAGTAGCTCTTGTCTATTACAAATTTGGCTTATGGAACGGTATCTGTGCTAATTTCAATCTCTGGTTTTATGCAGCACCCCAACTCACCTTTCCCCTTAAGCAAGCATAAGTTGGTTTTCTACATTTGAGACCCTGTTCTGTTTTGTAATTCAGTTCCTGTGTAGCCAAGTTTACATTCCGTGTAGTAGTGATATCTTATGATGTTTCTTTTTCTCTGTGACTTATTTCACTTAGAATCATCGTACCTGTATCCACTCATTATGCTGCTACGGGCCTGAAGACATAGATTTCATTGCTGAGTGATATTGCATTGTACGTAAGTACCACAACTTCTTTATCCATTTTTCGCTTTCTGCGATATTGAACTTGTACCGTAAACGAGGTTCTTGTAAACAGAGCCATCCCAAACTTTGGGGTGGCCGTGTCTTGTTGATTTTAATTTCCCTAAGCTATAGGACCATAAGTGGAAGTGCCCTAGGCTCTGTTGCTTTGTTTTGTAGATGTTTCAGGAAACACCATACACTTCTCCAGAGTGGCTGTTGGCAATTTACATCCCGCCCATCAGCATAACAAGGCACCCAGTTCTCCATGGCCTGTCCTGACTTTCTGGATTTTACACTTTTTTCAGATGGCCCTTTTGAACGGGGGGCAGTGAGACTTCATTGTAGTGCAGATTTCCTTTGCAAGCTTGCTTGGTTGGCCAAAAAGGGCGTATGCGTTTTTTCCTGAATATATTCAGGAAAAAACGCATACGCCCTTTTTGGCCAAGTGCAGCATTGTGGACGTTCTGCCTCTTTTCCTATGCTTTATATGCAATTCCAGTCTACCTCCTGAAATGGGATTCCTGCAATTCTGCCCCGCTTTCAAGTCCTCTTGGCAGCCTTACTTCAATATATTTTTGAACGATAGCTGTCATTTATAACTCTGCAGGTTTGTGAATTACAGTGCCCCTGAGCTCCTTCCTTCAACTCGCTTTCTTGTGAGCTGGCCGCAACACCGCAGGATTGCTTCAGGCCCTAGTGTGGTTCTGACTCGGCACTCTCTGCCTTTGGTTAATTCCTCTTCCTGGTGGGAAATGAGAGTTAAATTTGCCTGTCCAGACACCTCCAGCTAGTCTCTCATTGGTTCTCCCTATTCCTGATCATTTTCCGCAGAAATTGCACACTGGGCCAAAAAGGAATTTAAAGGCACTGACTCTCCAAGTGGGGAGAGTGTTAGTAAAGCGTCTGGAATGTTGCACCCGAGTACCAGGGGATGAAAACTGAGACACATTTGAACACGTTTCCCGATCACACGGTGGATCATACTCTGGGTTCCACATGCATGTTTTATCTGAAGGAAGAATCCCTTAAACCTGGAGAGTGGGGACCTATTGAATGGGTACCATGCAATATGACTTCAAAGGGTCTGCATTTGCTCACCGAACCTCACCAATCCTATCACTGCTGTGGTTATGCCGCTGTACACATGCTTGATTCTCTTTCGGAGACATATAAATCCATAGGTTTTAAGATTCTTACTAGTCAGGTATATTCTTAGGCGTTTAATATGGGGTGTTGAGTCCACTTCGTTGAGCAAGGAGTAGCTCTTGTCTATTACAAATTTGGCTTATGGAACGGTATCTGTGCTAATTTCAATCTCTGGTTTTATGCAGCACCCCAACTCACCTTTCCCCTTAAGCAAGCATAAGTTGGTTTTCTACATTTGAGACCCTGTTCTGTTTTGTAATTCAGTTCCTGTGTAGCCAAGTTTACATTCCGTGTAGTAGTGATATCTTATGATGTTTCTTTTTCTCTGTGACTTATTTCACTTAGAATCATCGTACCTGAATCCACTCATTATGCTGCTACCAGCCTGATGACATAGATTTCATTGCTGAGGGATATTGCATTGTACGTAAGTACCACAACTTCTTTATCCATTTTTCGCTTTCTGTGATATTGAACTTGTACAGTAAACGAGGTTCTTGTAAACAGAGCCGTCCCAAACTTTGGGGTGGCTGTGTCTTTTTGATTTTAATTTCCCTAAGCTATAGGACCATAAGTGGAAGTGCCCTAGGTTCTGTTGCTTTGTTTTTTAGATGTTTCAGGAAACACCATACACTTCTCCAGAGTGGCTGTTGGCAATTTACATCCCGCCCATCAGCATAACAAGGCTCCCAGTTCTCCATGGCCTGTCCTGCCTTTCTGGATTTTACACTTTTTTCAGATAGCCCTTTTGACCGGGGGGCAGTGTGACTTCATTGTAGTGCAGATTTCCTTTGCAAGCTTGCTTGGTTGGCCAAAAAGGGCGTAT
The DNA here is from genome assembly GCF_937001465.1 of Orcinus orca. Taxonomy (NCBI): domain Eukaryota; kingdom Metazoa; phylum Chordata; class Mammalia; order Artiodactyla; family Delphinidae; genus Orcinus; species Orcinus orca. Next base: position 57,504,609 of record NC_064562.1, on the reverse strand, counting down.
GCGTTTTTTCCTGAATATATTCAGGAAAAAACGCATACGCCCTTTTTGGCCAAGTGCAGCATTGTGGACGTTCTGCCTCTTTTCCTATGCTTTATATGCAATTCCAGTCTACCTCCTGAAATGGGATTCCTGCAATTCTGCCCCGCTTTCAAGTCCTCTTGGCAGCCTTACTTCAATATATTTTTGGACGATAGCTGTCATTTATAACTCTGCAGGTTTGTGAATTACAGTGCCCCTGAGCTCCTTTCTTCAACTCGCTTTCTTGTGAGCTGGCCGCAACACCGCAGGATTGCTTCAGGCCCTAGTGTGGTTCTGACTCGGCACTCTCTGCCTTTGGTTAATTCCTCTTCCTGGTGGGAAATGAGAGTTAAATTTGCCTGTCCAGACACCTCCAGCTAGTCTCTCATTGGTTCTCCCTATTCCTGATCATTTTCCGCAGAAATTGCACACTGGGCCAAAAAGGAATTTAAAGGCACTGACTCTCCAAGTGGGGAGAGTGTTAGTAAAGCGTCTGGAATGTTGCACCCGAGTACCAGGGGATGAAAACTGAGACACATTTGAACACGTTTCCCGATCACACGGTGGATCATACTCTGGGTTCCACATGCATGTTTTATCTGAAGGAAGAATCCCTTAAACCTGGAGAGTGGGGACCTATTGAATGGGTACCATGCAATATGACTTCAAAGGGTCTGCATTTGCTCACCGAACCTCACCAATCCTATCACTGCTGTGGTTATGCCGCTGTACACATGCTTGATTCTCTTTCGGAGACATATAAATCCATAGGTTTTAAGATTCTTACTAGTCAGGTATATTCTTAGGCGTTTAATATGGGGTGTTGAGTCCACGTCGTTGAGCAAGGAGTAGCTCTTGTCTATTACAAATTTGGCTTATGGAACGGTATCTGTGCTAATTTCAATCTCTGGTTTTATGCAGCACCCCAACTCACCTTTCCCCTTAAGCAAGCATAAGTTGGTTTTCTACATTTGAGACCCTGTTCTGTTTTGTAATTCAGTTCCTGTGTAGCCAAGTTTACATTCCGTGTAGTAGTGATATCTTATGATGTTTCTTTTTCTCTGTGACTTATTTCACTTAGAATCATCGTACCTGAATCCACTCATTATGCTGCTACGGGCCTGAAGACATAGATTTCATTGCTGAGTGATATTGCATTGTACGTAAGTACCACAACTTCTTTATCCATTTTTTGCTTTCTGCGATATTGAACTTCTACCTTAAACGAGGTTCTTGTCAACAGAGCCATCCCAAACTTTGGGGTGGCCGTGTCTTGTTGATTTTAATTTCCCTAAGCTATAGGACCATAAGTGGAAGTGCCCTAGGTTCTGTTGCTTTGTTTTGTAGATGTTTCAGGAAACACCATACACTTCTCCAGAGTGGCTGTTGGCAATTTACATCCCGCCCATCAGCATAACAAGGCACCCAGTTCTCCATGGCCTGTCCTGACTTTCTGGATTTTACACTTTTTTCAGATGGCCCTTTTGAACGGGGGGGCAGTGAGACTTCATTGTAGTGCAGATTTCCTTTGCAAGCTTGCTTGGTTGGCCAAAAAGGGCGTATGCGTTTTTTCCTGAATATATTCAGGAAAAAACGCATACGCCCTTTTTGGCCAAGTGCAGCATTGTGGACGTTCTGCCTCTTTTCCTATGCTTTATATGCAATTCCAGTCTACCTCCTGAAATGGGATTCCTGCAATTCTGCCCCGCTTTCAAGTCCTCTTGGCAGCCTTACTTCAATATATTTTTGGAAGATAGCTGTCATTTATAACTCTGCAGGTTTGTGAATTACAGTGCCCCTGAGCTCCTTTCTTCAACTCGCTTTCTTGTGAGCTGGCCGCAACACCGCAGGATTGCTTCAGGCCCTAGTGTGGTTCTGACTCGGCACTCTCTGCCTTTGGTTAATTCCTCTTCCTGGTGGGAAATGAGAGTTAAATTTGCCTGTCCAGACATCTCCAGCTAGTCTCTCATTGGTTCTCCCTATTCCTGATCATTTTCCGCAGAAATTGCACACTGGGCCAAAAAGGAATTTAAAGGCACTGACTCTCCAAGTGGGGAGAGTGTTAGTAAAGCGTCTGGAATGTTGCACCCGAGTACCAGGGGATGAAAACTGAGACACATTTGAACACGTTTCCCGATCACACGGTGGATCATACTCTGGGTTCCACATGCATGTTTTATCTGAAGGAAGAATCCCTTAAACCTGGAGAGTGGGGACCTATTGAATGGGTACCATGCAATATGACTTCAAAGGGTCTGCATTTGCTCACCGAACCTCACCAATCCTATCACTGCTGTGGTTATGCCGCTGTACACATGCTTGATTCTCTTTCGGAGACATATAAATCCATAGGTTTTAAGATTCTTACTAGTCAGGTATATTCTTAGGCGTTTAATATGGGGTGTTGAGTCCACTTCGTTGAGCAAGGAGTAGCTCTTGTCTATTACAAATTTGGCTTATGGAACGGTATCTGTGCTAATTTCAATCTCTGGTTTTATGCAGCACCCCAACTCACCTTTCCCCTTAAGCAAGCATAAGTTGGTTTTCTACATTTGAGACCCTGTTCTGTTTTGTAATTCAGTTCCTGTGTAGCCAAGTTTACATTCCGTGTAGTAGTGATATCTTATGATGTTTCTTTTTCTCTGTGACTTATTTCACTTAGAATCATCGTACCTGAATCCACTCATTATGCTGCTACGGGCCTGAAGACATAGATTTCATTGCTGAGTGATATTGCATTGTACGTAAGTACCACAACTTCTTTATCCATTTTTCGCTTTCTGCGATATTGAACTTCTACCTTAAACGAGGTTCTTGTAAACAGAGCCATCCCAAACTTTGGGGTGGCCGTGTCTTGTTGATTTTAATTTCCCTAAGCTATAGGACCATAAGTGGAAGTGCCCTAGGTTCTGTTGCTTTGTTTTGTAGATGTTTCAGGAAACACCATACACTTCTCCAGAGTGGCTGTTGGCAATTTACATCCCGCCCATCAGCATAACAAGGCACCCAGTTCTCCATGGCCTGTCCTGACTTTCTGGATTTTACACTTTTTTCAGATGGCCCTTTTGAACGGGGGGGCAGTGAGACTTCATTGTAGTGCAGATTTCCTTTGCAAGCTTGCTTGGTTGGCCAAAAAGGGCGTATGCGTTTTTTCCTGAATATATTCAGGAAAAAACGCATACGCCCTTTTTGGCCAAGTGCAGCATTGTGGACGTTCTGCCTCTTTTCCTATGCTTTATATGCAATTCCAGTCTACCTCCTGAAATGGGATTCCTGCAATTCTGCCCCGCTTTCAAGTCCTCTTGGCAGCCTTACTTCAATATATTTTTGGAAGATAGCTGTCATTTATAACTCTGCAGGTTTGTGAATTACAGTGCCCCTGAGCTCCTTTCTTCAACTCGCTTTCTTGTGAGCTGGCCGCAACACCGCAGGATTGCTTCAGGCCCTAGTGTGGTTCTGACTCGGCACTCTCTGCCTTTGGTTAATTCCTCTTCCTGGTGGGAAATGAGAGTTAAATTTGCCTGTCCAGACACCTCCAGCTAGTCTCTCATTGGTTCTCCCTATTCCTGATCATTTTCCGCAGAAATTGCACACTGGGCCAAAAAGGAATTTAAAGGCACTGACTCTCCAAGTGGGGAGAGTGTTAGTAAAGCGTCTGGAATGTTGCACCCGAGTACCAGGGGATGAAAACTGAGACACATTTGAACACGTTTCCCGATCACACGGTGGATCATACTCTGGGTTCCACATGCATGTTTTATCTGAAGGAAGAATCCCTTAAACCTGGAGAGTGGGGACCTATTGAATGGGTACCATGCAATATGACTTCAAAGGGTCTGCATTTGCTCACCGAACCTCACCAATCCTATCACTGCTGTGGTTATGCCGCTGTACACATGCTTGATTCTCTTTCGGAGACATATAAATCCATAGGTTTTAAGATTCTTACTAGTCAGGTATATTCTTAGGCGTTTAATATGGGGTGTTGAGTCCACTTCGTTGAGCAAGGAGTAGCTCTTGTCTATTACAAATTTGGCTTATGGAACGGTATCTGTGCTAATTTCAATCTCTGGTTTTATGCAGCACCCCAACTCACCTTTCCCCTTAAGCAAGCATAAGTTGGTTTTCTACATTTGAGACCCTGTTCTGTTTTGTAATTCAGTTCCTGTGTAGCCAAGTTTACATTCCGTGTAGTAGTGATATCTTATGATGTTTCTTTTTCTCTGTGACTTATTTCACTTAGAATCATTGTACCTGAATCCACTCATTATGCTGCTACCAGCCTGATGACATAGATTTCATTGCTGAGGGATATTGCATTGTACGTAAGTACCACAACTTCTTTATCCATTTTTCGCTTTCTGTGATATTGAACTTGTACCGTAAACGAGGTTCTTGTAAACAGAGCCGTCCCAAACTTTGGGGTGGCTGTGTCTTTTTGATTTTAATTTCCCTAAGCTATAGGACCATAAGTGGAAGTGCCCTAGGTTCTGTTGCTTTGTTTTTTAGATGTTTCAGGAAACACCATACACTTCTCCAGAGTGGCTGTTGGCAATTTACATCCCGCCCATCAGCATAACAAGGCTCCCAGTTCTCCATGGCCTGTCCTGCCTTTCTGGATTTTACACTTTTTTCAGATAGCCCTTTTGACCGGGGGGCAGTGTGACTTCATTGTAGTGCAGATTTCCTTTGCAAGCTTGCTTGGTTGGCCAAAAAGGGCGTATGCGTTTTTTCCTGAATATATTCAGGAAAAAACGCATACGCCCTTTTTGGCCAAGTGCAGCATTGTGGACGTTCTGCCTCTTTTCCTATGCTTTATATGCAATTCCAGTCTACCTCCTGAAATGGGATTCCTGCAATTCTGCCCCGCTTTCAAGTCCTCTTGGCAGCCTTACTTCAATATATTTTTGGACGATAGCTGTCATTTATAACTCTGCAGGTTTGTGAATTACAGTGCCCCTGAGCTCCTTTCTTCAACTCGCTTTCTTGTGACCTGGCCGCAACACCGCAGGATTGCTTCAGGCCCTAGTGTGGTTCTGGCACGGCACGCTGAGCCTTTCGTTAATTCCTCTTCCTGGTGGGAAATGAGAGTTAAATTTGCCCGTCCAGACACCTCCAGCTAGTCTCTCATTGGTTCTCCCTATTCCTGTTCATTTTCCGCAGAAATTGCAAACTGGGCCAAACAGGAGGTTAAAGGCAGTGACTCTCCAAGTGGGGAGAGTGTTAGTAAAGCGTCTGGAATGTTGCACCCGAGTACTAGGGGACGAAATCTGAGACACATTTGAACACGTTTCCCGATCACACGGTGGATCATACTCTGGGTTCCACATGCATGTTTTAGCTGAAGGAAGAATCCCTTAAACCTGGAGAGTTGAGACCCATGGAATGGGTACCATGCAATATGACTTCAAAGGGTCTGCATTTGCTCACCGAACCTCACCAATCCTATCACTGCTGCGTTTATTCCGCTGTACACACGCTTGATTCTCTTTCGGAGACATATAAATCCATAGGTTTTAAGATTCTTACTAGTCAGACATATTGTTAGGCGTTTAATATGGGGTGTTGAGTCCACTTCGTTGAGCAAGGAGTAGCTCTTGTCTATTACATATTTGGCTTATGGAACGGTATCTGTGCTCATTTCAATCTCTGGTTTTATGCAGCACCCCAACTCACCTTTCCCCTTAAGGAAGCATAAGTTGGTTTTCTACATTTGAGACCCTGTTCTGTTTTGTAATTCAGTTCCTGTGTAACCAAGTTTACATTCCGTGTAGTAGTGATATCTTATGATGTTTCTTTTTCTCTGTGACTTATTTCACTTAGAACCATCGTATCTGAATCCACTCATTATGCTGCTACGGGCCTGATGACATAGATTTCATTGCTGAGTGATATTGCATTGTACATAAGTACCACAACTTCTTTATCCATTTTTCGCTTTCTGTGATATTGAACTTGTACCGTAAACGAGGTTTTGTAAACAGAGCCGTCCCAAACTTTGGGGTGGCTGTGTCTTTTTGATTTTAATTACTCTAAGCTATAAGACCATAAGTGGAAGTGCCCTAGGTTCTGTTGCTTTGTTTTTTAGATATTTCAGGAAACACCATACACTTCTCCAGAGTGGCTGTTGGCAATTTACATCACACCCATCAGCATAACAAGGCTCCCAGTTCTCCATGGCCTGTCCTGCCTTTCTGGATTTTACACTTTTTTCAGATGGACGTTTTGACCGGGGGGCAGTGAGACTTCATTGTAGTGCAGATTTCCTTTGCAAGCTTGCTTGGTTGGCCAAAAAGGGCGTATGCGTTTTTTCCTGAATATATTCAGGAAAAAACGCATACGCCCTTTTTGGCCAAGTGCATCATTGTGGACGTTCTGCCTCTTTTCCTATGCTTTACATGCCATTCCAGTCTACCTTCTGAAATCGGTTTCCTGCAAGTCTGCCCCGCTTTCAACTCCTCTTGGCAGCCTTACTTCAATATATTTTTGAACGATAGCTGTCATTTATAACTCTGCAGGTTTGTGAATTACAGTGCCACTGAGCTCCTTTCTTCAACTCGCTTTCTTGTGAGCTGGCCACAACACCGCAGGATTGCTTCAGGCCCTACTGTGGTTCCGGCACGGCACGCTGAGCCTTTGGTTAATTCCTCTTCCTGGTGGGAAAAGAGAGTTAAATTTGCCCGTCCAGACACCTCCAGCTAGTCTCTTATTGGCTCTCCCTATTCCTGTTCAACTTCCGCAGAAATTGCAAATGGGCCAAACAGGAGGTTAAAGGTACTGACTCTCAAAGTGGGGAGAGTGTTAGTAAAGCGTCTGGAATGTTGCACCCGAGTACCAGGGGACGAAAACTGAGACACATTTGAACACATTTCCCGATCACACGCTGGATCATACTCTGGGTTCCACATGCATGTTTTAGCTGAAGGAAGAATCCCTTAAACCTGGAGAGTTGAGACCCATGGAATGGGTACCATGCAATATGACGTCAAAGGGTCTGCATTTGCTCACCGAACCTCACCAATCCTATCACTGCTGAGTTTATGCCGCTGTACACATGCTTCATTCTCTTTCAGAGACGTATAAATCCATAGGTTTTAAGATTCTTACTAGTCAGGTATATTATTAGGCGTTTAATATGGGGTGTTGTGTCCACTTCGTTGAGCAAGGAGTAGCTCTTGTCTATTACATATTTGGCTTATGGAACAGTATCTGTGCTAATTTCAATCTCTGGTTTTATGCAGCACCCCAACTCACCTTTCCCCTTAAGCAAGCATAAGTTTGTTTTCTACATTTGAACCCCTGTTCTGTTTTGTAATTCAGTTCCTGTGTAACCAAGTTTACATTCCGTGTAGTAGTGATATCTTATGATGTTTCTTTTCTGTGTGATTTATTTCACTTAGAATCATCGTACCTGAATCCACTCATTATGCTGCTACGGGCCTGATGACATAGATTTCATTGCAGAGTGATATTGCATTGTACCTAAGTACCGCAACTTCTTTATCCATTTTTTGCTTTCTGTGATATTGAACTTGTACCATAAACGAGGTTCTTGTAAACGGAGCCGTCCCAAACTTTGGGGTGGCTGTGTCTTTTTTATTTTAATTTCCCTAAGCTATGGGACCATAAGTGGAAGTGCCCTAGGCTCTGTTGCTTTGTTTTGTAGATGTTTCATGAAATACCATACACTTCTCCAGAGTGGCTGTTGGCAATTTACATCCCGCCCATCAGCATGACAAGGCTCCCAGTTCTCCATGGCCTGTCCTGCCTTTCTGGATTTTACACTTTTTTCAGATGGCCCTTTTGACCGGGAGGCACTGAGACTTCATTGTAGTGCAGATTTCCTTTGCAAGGTTGCTTGGTTGGCCAAAAAGGTCGTATTCATTTTCTCCTGAATATATTCAGGAAAAAACACATACGCACTTTTTGGCCAAGTGCATCATTTTGGACGTTCTGCCTCTTTTCCTATGCTCTACATGCCATTCCAGTCTATCTCCTGAAATCGGTTTCCTGCAATTCTGCCCCGCTTTCAAGTCCTCTTGGCAGCCTTACTTCAATATATTTTTGGACGATAGCTGTCATTTATAACTCTGCAGGTTTGTGAATTACAGTGCCCGTGAGCTCCTTTCTTCAACTCGCTTTCTTGTGAGCTGGCCGCAACACTGCAAGATTGCTTCAGGCCCTAGTGTGGTTCCGGCACGGCACGCTGAGCCTTTGGTTAATTCCTCTTCCTGGTGGGAAATGAGAGTTAAATTTGCCCGTCCAGACACCTCCAGCTAGTCTCTCATTGGTTCTCCCTATTCCTGTTCATTTTCCGCAGAAATTGCAAACTGGGCCAAACAGGAGGTTAAAGGCACTGACTCTCCAAGTGGGGAGAGTGTTAGTAAAGCGTCTGGAATGTTGCACCCAAGTACCAGGGGACGAAAACTGAGACACATTTGAACACGTTTCCCGATCACACGGTGGATCATACTCTGGGTTCCACATGCATGTTTTAGCTGAAGGAAGAATCCCTTAAACCTGGAGAGTTGAGACCCATGGAATGGGTAGCAGGCAATATGACTTCAAAGGGTCTGCATTTGCTCACCGAACCTCACCAATCCTATCACTGCTGCGTTTATGCCGCTGTACACACGCTTGATTCTCTTTCGGAGACATATAAATCCATAGGTTTTAAGATTCTTACTAGTCAGGTATATTGTTACGCGTTTAATATGGGGTGTTGAGTCCACTTCGTGGAGCAAGGAGTAGCTCTTGTCTATTACATATTTGGCTTATGGAACGGTATCTGTGCTAATTTCAATCTCTGGTTTTATGCAGCACCCCAACTCACCTTTCCCCTTAAGCAAGCATAAGTTGGTATACTACATTTGAGACCCTGTTCTGTTTGTAATTCAATTCCTGTGTAGCCAAGTTTACATTCCGTGTATTAGACATATATTATGATGTTTCTTTTTCTGTGTGACTTATTTCACTTAGAATCATCGTACCTGAATCCCCTCATTATGCTACTATGGGCCTGATGACATAGATTTCATTGCTGAGTGATATTGCATTCTACGTAAGTACCACAACTACTTTATCCATTTTTTGCTTTCTGTGATATTGAACTTGTACCATAAACGAGGTTCTTGTAAAGGGAGCCGTCCCAAACTTTGGGGTGGCTGTGTCTTTTTTATTTTAATTTCCCTAAGCTATGGGACCATAAGTGGAAGTGCCCTAGGCTCTGTTGCTTTGTTTTGTAGATGTTTCAGGAAACACCATACACTTCTCCAGAGTGGCTGTTGGCAATTTACATCCCGCCCATCAGCATGACAAGGCTCCCAGTTCTCCATGGCCTGTCCTGCCTTTCTGGATTTTACACTTTTTTCAGATGGCCCTTTTGACCGGGAGTCACTGAGACTTCATTGTAGTGCAGATTTCCTTTGCAAGGTTGTTTGGTTGGCCAAAAAGGTCGTATTCATTTTCTCCTGAATATATTCAGGAAAAAAACACATACGCCCTTTTTGGCCAAGTGCATCATTGTGGACGTTCTGCCCCTTTTCCTTTGCTTTACATGCCATTCCAGTCTATCTCCTGAAATCGGTTTCCTGCAATTCTGCCCCACTTTCAAGTCCTCTTGGCAGCCTTACTTCAATATATTTTTGGACGATAGCTGTCATTTATAACTCTGCAGGTTTGTGAATTACAGTGCCCCTGAGCTCCTTTCTTCAACTCGCTTTCTTGTGAGCTGGCCGCAACACTGAATGATTGCTTCAGGCCCTAGTGTGGTTCCGGCATGGCACGCTGAGCCTTTGGTTAATTCCTCTTCCTGGTGGGAAATGAGAGTTAAATTTGCCCATCCAGACACCTCCAGCTAGTCTCTCATTGGTTCTCCTATTCGTGTTCATTTTCTGCAGAAACTGCAAACTGGGCCAAACATGAGGTTAAAGGCACTAACTCTCCAAGTGGGGAGAGTGTTAGTAAAGCATCTGGAATGTTGCACCCGAGTACCAGGGGACAAAACTGAGACACATTTGAACACGATTCCCGATCACACGGTGGATCATACTCTGGGTTCCACATGCATGTTTTAGCTGAAGGAAGAATCCCTTAAACCTGGAGAGTTGAGACCCATGGAATGGGTACCATGCAATATGACTTCAAAGGGTCTGCATTTGCTCACTGAACCTCACCAATCCTATCACTGCTGCGTTTATGCCGCTGTACACATGCTTGATTCTCTTTCGGAGACATATAAATCCATAGGTTTTAAGATTCTTACTAGTCAGGTATATTCTTAGGCGTTTAATATGGGGTGTTGAGTGCACTTCGTTGAGCAAGGAGTAGCTCTTGTCTATTACATATTTGGCTTATGGAACCGTATCTGTGCTAATTTCAATCTCTGGTTTTATGCAGCACCCCAACTCACCTTTCCCCTTAAGCAAGCATAAGTTGGTTTTCTACATTTGAGACCCTGTTCTGTTTTGTAATTCAGTTCCTTTGTAGCCAAGTTTACATTCCGTGTAGTAGTGATATCTTATGATGTTTCTTTTTCTGTGTGACTTATTTCATTTAGAATCATCGTACCTGAATCCACTCATTATGCTGCTATGGGCCTGATGACATAGATTTCATTGCAGAGTGATATTGCATTGTACGTAAGTACCACAACTTCTTTATCCATTTTTTGCTTTCTGTGATATTGAACTTGTACCGTAAACGAGGTTCTTGTAAACAGAGCCGTCCCAAACTTTGGGGTGGCTGTGTCTTTTTGATTTTAATTTCCCTAAGCTATAGGACCATAAGTGGAAGTGCCCTAGGCTCTGTTTCTTTGTTTTGTAGATGTTTCAGGAAACACCATACACTTCTCCAGAGTGGCTGTTGGCAATTTACATCCCACCCATCAACATGACAAGGCTCCCAGTTCTCCATGGCCTGTCCTGCCTTTCTGGATTTTCCACTTTTTTCAGATGGCCCTTTTGACCGGGGCGCAGTGAGACTTCATTGTAGTGCTGATTTCCTTTGCAAGCTTGCTTGGTTGGCCAAAAAGTGTGTATGCATTTTTTCCTGAATATATTCGGGAAAAAACGCATACGCCATTTTTGGCCAAGTTCATCATTGTGGACATTCTGCCTCTTTTCCTATGCTTTACATGCAATTCCAGTCTACCTCCTGAAATCGGATTCCTACAATTCTGCCCCACTTTCAAGTCCTCTTGGCAGCCTTACTTCAATATGTTTTTGGACGATAGCTGTCATTTATAACTCTGCATGTTTGTGAATTACAGTGCCCCTGAGCTCCTTCCTTCAACTCGCTTTCTTGTGAGCTGGCCGCAACACCACAGGATTGCTTCAGGCCCTAGTGTGGTTCTGGCATGGCACGCTGAGCCTTTGGTTAATTCCTATTCTTGTTGGGAAATGAGAGTTAAATTTGCCCGTCCAGACACCTCCAGCTAGTCTCTCATGGGTTCTCCCTATTCCTGTTCATTTTCCGCAGAAATTGCAAACTGGGCCAAACAGGAGGTTAAAGGCACTGACTCTCCAAGTGGGGAGAGTGTTAGTAAAGCGTCTGGAATGTTGCACCCAAATACCAGGGGACGAAAACTGAGACACATTTGAACACGTTTCCCGATCACACGGTGGATCATACTCTGGGTTCCACATGCATGTTTTAGCTGAATGAAGAATCCCTTAAACCTGGAGAGTTGAGACCCATGGAATGGGTACCAGGCAATATGACTTCAAAGGGTCTGCATTTGCTCACCGTACCTCACCAATCCTATCACTGCTGCGTTTATGCCGCTGTACACACGCTTGATTCTGTTTCGGAGACATATAAATCCATAGGTTTTAAGATTCTTACTAGTCAGGTATATTGTTACGCGTTTAATATGGGGTGTTGAGTCCACTTCGTTGAGCAAGCAGTAGCTCTTTTCTATTACATATTTGGCTTATGGAACGGTATCTGTGCTAATTTCAATCTCTGGTTTTATGCAGCACCCCAACTCACCTTTCCCCTTAAGCAAGCATAAGTTGGTATACTACAATTGAGACCCTGTTCTGTTTGTAATTCAGTTCCTGTGTAGCCAAGTTTACATTCCGTGTATTAGACATATATTATGATGTTTCTTTTTCTGTGTGACATATTTCACTTAGAATCATCGTACCTGAATCCACTCATTATGCTACTATGGGCCTGATGACATAGATTTCATTGCTGAGTGATATTGCATTGTACGTAAGTACCACAACTTCTTTATCCATTTTTCGCTTTCTGCGTTATTGAACTTGTTACGTAAATGAGGTTCTTGTAAACAGAGCCGTCCAAACTTTGGGGTGGCTGTGTCTTTTTGATTTTAATTTTCCTAAGGTATACGACCATAAGTGGAAGTGCCCTAGGCTCTGTTGCTTTGTTTTCTGGATGTTTCAGGAAACACCATACATTTCTCCAGAGTGGCTGTTGGCAATTTACATCCCACCCATCAGCATGACAAGGCTCCCAGTTCTCCATGGCCTGTCCTGCCTTTCTGGATTTTACACTTTTTTCAGATGGCCCTTTTGACCGGGGCGCAGTGAGACTTCATTGTAGTGCAGATTTCCTTTGCAGGCTTGCTTGGTTGGCCAAAAAGTGCGTATGCATTTTTTCCTGAATATATTCGGGAAAAAACGCATACGCCCTTTTTGGCCAAGTTCATCATTGTGGACGTTCTGCCTCTTTTCCTATGCTTTACATGCAATTCCAGTCTACCTCCTGAAATCGGTTTCCTGCAATTATGCCCCACTTTCAAGTCCTCTTGGCAGCCTTACTTCCATATATTTTTGGACGATAGCTGTCATTTATAACTCTGCAGGTTTGTGAATTACAGGGCCCATGAGCTCCTTCCTTCAACTCGCTTTCTTGTGAACTGGCCGCAACACCACAGGATTGCTTCAGGCCCTAGTGTGGTTCTGGCATGGCACGCTGAGCCTTTGGTTAATTCCTCTTCCTGCTGGGAAATGAGTGTTAAATATGCCCGTCCAGACACCTACCTCACTCTCAACCCCTTGGTGATGTGGGTCCCCTGGTTTGTGGCCACCTTTGCTGGGTTCCTCACCTTTCGATGATGTGGCCCCACTAGTGTGAGGACACTCCTGCTTGGTTCTCATCCACGTGGTTATGTGGACCCCCTGGTGAGAGTCTGTTCCTGGCTGTGTTCCTCACCCACCTGTGAGGGAGACCCTCTGCTGATAGGTCACTCTTGCATGGCTGGCACACATTGCCTTGGTGAAGTCAGCCGTGTGGTGGCAGTTGGAGCGTGCTAGGAATCTCCTCCGACTGGTGATGAGGGCCCTCTTGGGTCAGGCCCTAACTGCTGGGCTCACCAACTTTTCTTAGTGAGCCCAATGATGCTTGGGTAATCCTCTTAGGATCCCATCTCCCTGGGGATGTGGGCCTTCTGCTCTGAGGTCCCAACGGCTGGGTTGTTCACATTTTCATGATGTGGGCTCTCTGGTGTTAGTTCACAAGGCCTGGATCCCATAGCCTCTGTGCTCTTGGCTGCCTGCTGGGAGGTTCCAACTGATGGATTCCTCACTTTTTTAATTTTTTGGGCCCTCTGTTGTGAGGATCCTCCTGCCTGCCTCACTCCCAGCCCCTTCGTGATGTGTGTCGTCTGGTTTGAGGCCACATGTGCTGGGTTCCTCACCTTTCGATGATGTGGGACCAATGGTCTTAGGAGACTCCTGCCTGGTTCACATCCCCTTGGTGATGTGGGCCCTCTGTTGAGAGTCTGATCCTGGCTGGGTTCCTCACCCATCTGTGAGGTGGGCCGTCTGCTGTGAGGTCACTCCTGCCTGGCTTGCTCACCTCGCCTTGTGGACATGAGCCCTCTGGTGGCACTTGGAGCCTGCTGGGAGCCTCCTCCCCTTGGTGATGAGGGCCCTCTGGCGTCAGGCCCTAACTGCTGGGCTCCCCACATTTTGTGATGTGCACCCAGTGGTGCGAGGACACTCCAGCCAGGTTCACATCCCCATTGGGATGTGGGCCTTCTGCTCTGAGGTCCCAACGCCTGGGTTGCTCACAGTTTCATGATGTGGGCTCTCTGCTGTTAGTTCACTCCTGCCTGCATCCCATAGCTTCTGTGCTCTCGGCCGCCTGCTGGGAGGTTCCAACTGCTGGATTCCTCACCTTTCTTATTCTTTGGGCCCTCTGTTTTCAGGCTACTCCTGCCTGCCTCACTCCCATTCCCTTTGTGATATGTGTCCTCTGATTTGAGGCCACATGTGCTGGGTTCCGCACCTTTCGATGATGTGGCCCCACTGGAGGGAAGACAGTCCTGACTGGTTCCCATCCCCTTGCTGATGTGGGCCCTCAGGTGAGAGTCTGATCCTGGCTGGGTTCCTCACCCTTCTGTGAGGTGGGCCCTCTGCTGTGAGGTCAATCATGCCTGTCTGGCACACGTCACCTTGGCGACGTGTGCCCTCTGGTGGCAGTTGGAGTGTGCTGGGATCCTCCTCCCCTTGGTGATGAGGGCCCTCTTGCCTTAGGCCATAACTTCTGGACTCCTCACATTTTCTGATGTGCGCCAAGTGAGTGAGGACACTCTTGCCAGGTTCCCATCCCCATGGGGATATGGGCCTTCTGCTCTGAGGTCAAAACGGCTGGCTTGCTCACAGTACCATGATGTGGGCCCTCTGCTGTGAGTTCACTCCGGCAAGGATCCCTTATCATCGGTGCTCTGAGCTGCCTGCTGGGAGGTTCCAACTGCTGGATTCCTCAACATTTTATTCTATGTGCCCTCTGTTGTGAGGCTCCTCCTGCCTGCCTCACTGCCAGCCCCTTGGTGATGACTGTCCTATGGCTTGAGGCCACATGTGCTGCGTTCCTCACCTTTCGATGATGTGGCCCCACTCGTGTGAGGACACTCCTGCCTGGTTCCCATCCCCTTGGTGAGGTGGGCCCTCTGGCGAGAGTCTAATCCTGGCTGGGTTCCTCAACGTTCTGTGAGGTAGGCCCTCTGCTGTGAGGTCACTCCTGCCTGGCTGGCACACGTCACCTTGGAGACGTGAGCCCTCTGGTGGCAGTTGGAGCGTGCAGGGTGCCTCCTCCTCTCGGTGATGACGGCCCTCTGGCATCAGGCCCTAAATGGTGGGCTCCCCACATTTTCTGATGTGCGCCCAGTGGTGCGAGGACACTCCAGCCAGGTTCCCATTCCCATGGGGATGTGGGCCTTCTGCGCTGAGGTCCCAACGCCTGGGTTGCTCACAGTTTTATGATGTGGGCCCTCTGCTGTGAGTTCACTGTGGCCTGGATCCCATAGCCTCGGTGTTCTGGGCCGCCTGCTGGAAGGTCTAAATGCTGGAATCCTCACGTTTTTTGTATTATGTGCCCTGTGTTGTGAGGCTACTCCTGCCTGCCTCACTCCAAGGCCCTTGGTGATGTGGGTCCTCTGGTTTGAGGACACATGTGCTGGGTTCCTCACCTTAAGATGATAAGGCCCCACTGGTGTGAGGATAATCCTGACTGGTTCCCATCCCCTTTGTGATGTGGGCCCTCTGGTGAGAGTCTGATCCTGGCTGGGTTCCTCACCCATCTGTGAAGTGAGCCCTCTATTATCAAGTAACTCTTGCCTGGCTTGCTCACCTCACCTTGTGGACATGAGCCCTCATGTGGCACTTTGAGCCTGCTGGGAGCCTCCTCCCCTCGGTGATGAGGGCCCTCTGGCGTCAGGCCCTAACGGCTGGGCTCCCCACAGTTTGTGATGTGCACCCAGTGGTGCGAGGACACTCCATCCAGGTTCACATCTCCATTGGGATATGGGCCTTCTGCTTTGAGGTCCCAACGGCTGGGTTGTTCACAGTTTCATGATGTGGGCTCTCTGCTGTTAGTTCACTCTGGCGTGGATGCCATATCCTCTGTGCTCTGGGCCGCCTGCTGGGAGGTTCCAACTGCTCGATTCCTCAACTTTTGTATTCTATGGGTCCTGTGTTGTGATGCTCCTCCTGCCTGCCTCACTCGCAACCCCTTCGTGATGTGGGTCCTCTGGTTTGAGGCCACATGTGCTGGGTTCCGCAACTTACAATGATGTGGCCCCACTGGTGTGAGGACACTCCTGCCTGGTTCCCATCCCCTTGGTGATGTGGGCCTTCTGGTGACAGTCTTATCCTGGCTGGGTTCCTCACTCTTCTGTGAGGTAGGCCCTCTGCTGTGAGGTCAATCCTGCCTGACTTGCACACATCACCTTGGCGACGTGGGCCCTCTGTTGGCACATGGAACCTGCTGGGAGCCTCCTGCCCTCGGTGATGATGGCCCTCTAGCATCAGGCCCTAACTGCTGGGCTCCCCACGTTTTCTGATGTGAGCCCAGTGATGCCAGGACACTCCTGTCAGGTTCCCATCCCCATGGGGATGTGGGCTTTCTGCTCTGAGGTCCCAACGACTGGGTTGCTCACAGTTTCATGATGTGGGCTCTCTGGTGTTAGTTCACCCCTGCCTGCATCCCATAGCTTCTGTGCTCTCGGCCGCCTGCTGGGAGGTTCCAAATGCTGGATTCCTCACCTTTTTTATTCTTTGGGCCCTCTGTTTTTAGGCTACTCCTACCTGCCTCACTCCCATCCCCTTTGTGATGTATGTCCTCTGATATGAGGCCACATGTGCTGGGTTCCTCACCTTTCGATGATGTGGCCCCACTGGTGGGAGGACAGTCCTGACTGGTTCCCATCCCCTTGGTGTTGTGGGCCCTCTGGCGAGAGTCTCATCCTGCCTCGGTTCCTCACCCTTCTGTGAGATAGGCCCTCTGCTGTGAGGTCACTACTGCCTGGCTGGCGCATGCCACCTTGTCGACGTGGGCCCTCTGTTGGCAGTTGGAACCTGCTGGGAGTCTCCTCCCCTCAGTTATGAGGGCCCCCTGGCGTCAGGCCCTAACTGCTGGACTCCTAACATTTTCTGATATGTGCTAAGTGGTGCGAAGCCACTCCTGCCAGGTTCCCATCCCAATGGGGATGTGGGCCTTCTGTTCTGAGGTCCCAATGGCTGGGCTGCTCACAGGTTCATGATGTGGGCCCTCTGCTGTGAGTTCACTGCGGCCTGGATCCCATAGCCTCGGTGCTCTGGGCCACTTGCTGGGAGGTTCCAACTGCTGGATTCCTCAACTTTTATATTCTATGGACCCTGTGTTGTGAGGCCGGTCCTGCCAGCCTCATTCCGAACCCCTTGGTGATGTGGTTCCTGTGGTTTGAGGCTACATGTGCTGGGATCCTCACCTTTCGATGATGTTGTCCCACTGGTGTGGGGACACTCCTGCCTGGTTCCCATCCCCTTGGTGATGTGGGCCCTCTGGTGAGAGTCTGATCCTGGCTGTGTTCCTCACCCTTCTGTGAGGTGGGCCCTCTGCTGTGAGGTCACTCCTGCCGGGCTGGCACACATCGCCTTGGCGACGTTGGCCCTCTGGTGGCAGCTGGAGCCTGCTGGGAGCCTCCTCCCCTCGGTGATGAGTGCCCTCTAGCGTCAGGCCCGAACTTCTGAGCACCCCACGTTTTCTGATGTGAGCCCAGTGATGCCAGGACACTCCTGTCATGTTCCCATCACCATGGGGATGTGGGCCTTCTGCTCTGAGGTCCCAATGTCTGGGTTGCTCACAGTTTCATGATGTGGGCTGTCTGGTGTTAGTTCACTCTGGCCTGGATCCCCTAGCCTCTGTGCTCTGGGCCGCCTGCTGGGAGGTTCCAACTGCTGGATTCCTCACCTTTCTTATTTTTGGGCCCTCTGTTATGAGGCTCCTCCTGACAGCCTCACTCCCAGCCCCTTGGTGATGGGTGTCCTATGGTTTAAAGCCACAGGTTCTGGGTTCCTCACCTTTAGATGATGTGGCCCTACTCATGTGAGGACACTCCTGCCTGGTTCCAATCCATTTGGTGATGTGGCCCCTCTGCTGCGCGTCTGATCCTGACTGGGTTCGTCACACTTCTCTGAGGTGGGCCCTCTGCTGTGAGGTCATTCGTGCCTGGTTGGCACACATCGCCTTGGCGACGTCAGCCCTCTGGTGGCAGTTGGAGCCTGCTGGGAGCCTCCTTCCCTTGGTGATGAGGGTCCTCTGGCGTCAGGCCCTAACTGCTCGTCGCCCAAACTTTTCTGATACGTTCTCAGTGGTGCGAGGACACTCCTACCAGATTTCCATCCCCATGGGGATGTGGGCCTCCTGCTCTGAAGTCCCAATGGCTGGGTTGCTCAGTTTCATGACATGGGCCCTCTTCTGTGAGTTCACTGTGGCCTGGATCCTATAGCCTCGGTTCTCTGGGCAGCCTGCTGGGAGGTTCCAACTGCTGGATTCCTCACATTTTTATTCTATGGGCCCAGTGTTGTGAGGCTACTCCTGCCTGCCTCACTCCGAGGCCCTTGGTGATGTGGGTCCTCTGGTTTGAGGACACATGTGCTGAGTACCTCACCTTTCGATGATGTGGCCCCACTGGTGTGAAGACACTCCTGCCTGTTTCCCATCCCCTTGGTGATGTGGGCCCTCTGGTGAGAGTCTGATGTTGGCTGGGTTTCTCACCCTTCTGTGAAGTGGGACCTCTGCTGTGAGGTAACTCCTGCCTGGCTTGCTCATGTTGCCTTGGCAATGTGAGCCCTCAGGTGGCAGTTGGAGCCTGCTGGGAATCTCCTCCCCTCAGTTATGAGAGCTCTGGATAAAACACATATGCCCTTTTTTGCCAAGTGCATTATTTTCCAAGTTCTGTCTCTTTTCCTGTGCTTTAAGAGCGAATCCCGTGTACCTTCTGAATCGGTTTCCAGAAATTCTTCCCTGCATCCAAGTCCTCTTCGCAGCCTTACTTCAGTATAATTTTGGATGATAGCTGTTATTTACAACTCCGCAGGTTTGTGAATTACAGTGTCCCTGAGCTCCTTTCTTCAACTCGCTTTCTTGTGAGCTGGCCGCAACACCACAGGATCTCTTCAGGCCCTAGTGTGGTTCCGGCATGGCATGCTGAGCCTTTGGTTAATTCCTCTTCCTGGTGGGAAATGAGAGTTAAATTTGCCCGTCCAGACACCTCCAGCTAGTCTCTCATTGGTTCTCCCTATTCCTGTTCATTTTCCGCAGAAATTGCAAACTGGGCCAAACAGGAGGTTAAAGGCACTGACTCTCCAAGTGGGGAGAGTGTTAGTAAAGCGTCTGGAATGTTGCACCCGAGTACCAGTGGACAAAAACTGAGACACATTTGAACACGTTTTCCGATCACACGGTGGATCATACTCTGGGATCCACATGCATGTTTTAGCTGAAGGAAGAATCCCTTAAAGCTGGAGAGTTGAGACCCTTGGAATGGGTACCATACAATATGACTTCAAAGGGTCTGCCTTTGCTCACCGAACCTCACCAATCCTATCACTGCTGCGTTTATGCCACTGTACACACGCTTGATTCTCTTTCGGAGACATATAAATCCATAGGTTTTAAGATTCTTACTAGTCAGGTATATTCTTAGGTGTTTAATATTGGGTGTTGAGTCCACTTCGTTGAGCAAGGAGTAGCTCTTGTCTATTACATATTTGGCTTATGGAATGGTATCTGTGCTAATTTCAATCTCTGGTTTTATGCAGCACCCCAACTCACCTTTCCCCTAAAGCAAGCATAAGTTGCTTTTCTACATTTGAGACCCTGTTCTGTTTTGTAATTCAGTTCCTGTGTAGCCACGTTTACATTCCGCATATTAGTGATATCTTATGATGTTTCTTTTTCTGTGTGACTTATTTCCCTTAGAATCATCGTACCTGAATCTACTCATTATTCTGCTACGGGCCTGATGACATAGATTTCATTGCTGAGTGATATTGCATTGTACGTAAGTACCACAACTTCTGTATCCATTTTTTGCTTTCTGTGATATTGAACTTGTACCGTAAACGAGGTTCTTGTAAACAGAGCCGTCCCAAACTTTGGGGTGGCTGTGTCTTTTTGATTTTAATTTCCCTAAGCTATAGGACCATAAGTGGAAGTGCCCTAGGCTATGTTGCTTTGTTTTTTAGATGTTTCAGGAAACACCATACACTTCTCCAGAGTGGCTGTTGGCAATTTACATCCCGCCCATCAGCATAACAAGGCTCCCAGTTCTCCATGGCCTGTTCTGCCTTTCTGGATTTTACACTTTTTTCAGATGGCCCTTTTGACCGGGGGGCAGTGAGACTTCATTGTAGTGCAGATTTCCTTTGCAAGCTTGCTTGGTTGGCCAAAAAGTGCGTATGCATTTTTTCCTGAATATATTCAGGAAAAAACGCATATTCCCTTTTTGGCCAAGTGCATCATTGTGGACGTTCTGCCTCTTTTCCTATGCTTTACATGCAATTCCAGTCTACCTCCTGAAATCGGTTTCCTGCAATTCTGCCCCGCTTTCAAGTCCTCTTGGCAGCCTTACTTCAATATATTTTTGGACGATAGCTGTCATTTATAACTCTGCAGATTTGTGAATGACAGTGCCCCTGAGCTCCTTTCTTCAACTCGTTTTCTTGTGAGCTGGCCGCAACACCGCAGGTTTGCTTCAGGCCCTAGTGTGGTTCTGGAATGGCACGCTGAGCCTTTGGTGAATTCCTCTTCTTGTTGGGAAATGAGAGGTAAATTTGGCCGTCCAGACACCTCCAGCTAGTCTCTCATTGGTTCTCCCTATTCATGTTCATCTTCCGCAGAAATTGCAAACTGCGCCAACAGGAGGTTAAAGGCACTGACTCTCCAAGTGAGGAGAGTATTAGTAAAGCGTCTGGAATGTTCTACCCGAGTACCAGGGGACGAAAACTGAGACACATTTGAACACGTTTCCCGATCACACGGTGGATCATACTCTGGGATCCACATGCATGTTTTAGCTGAAGGAAGAATCCCTTAAACCTGGAGAGTTGAGACCCATGGAATGGGTACCATGCAATATGACTTCAAAGGGTCTGCATTTGCTCACCGAACCTCACCAGTCCTATCACTGCTGTGTTTATGCCGCTGTACACACGCTTGATTCTCTTTTGGAGACATATAAATCCATAGGTTTTAAGATTCTTACTAGTCAGGTATATTCTTAGGCGTTTAATATGGGGTGTTGAGTCCACTTCGTTGAGCAAGGAGTAGCTCTTGTCTATGACATATTTGGCTTATGGAATGGTATCTGTGCTAATTTCAATCTCTGGTTTTATGCAGCACCCCAACTCACCTTTCCCCTTAAGCAAGAATAAGTTGGTTTTCTACATTTGTGACCCTGTTCTGTTTTGTAATGCTGTTTCTGTGTTGCCAAGTTTACATTCCGTGTATTAGTGATATCTTATGATGTTTCTTTTTCTGTGTGACTTATTTCACTTAGAATCATCGTACCTGAATCCACTCGTTATGCTGCTACGGTCCTGATGACATAGATGTCATTGCTGAGTGATATTGCATTGTACGTAAGTACCACAACTTCTTTATCCATTTTTCGCTTTCTGCGATATTGTACTTGTACCGTAAACGAGGTTCTTGTAAACAGAGCCGTCCCAAACTTTGGGGTGGCTGTGTCTTTTTGATTTTAATTTCCCTAAGCTACACGACCATAAGTGGAAGTGCCCTAGGCTCTGTTGCTTTGTTTTTTAGATGTTTCAGGAAACACCATACACTTCTCCAGAGTGGCTGTTGGCAATTTACATCCCGCCCATCAGCATAACAAGGCTCCCAGTTCTCCATGGCCTGTGCTGCCTTTGTGGATTTTACACTTTTTTCAGATGGCCCTTTTGACCCGGGGGCAGTGAGACTTCATTGTAATGAAGATTTCCTTTGCAAGCTTGCTTGCTTGGCCAAAAAGGGCGTATGTGTTTTTTCCTGAATATATTCAGGGAAAAACGCATATGCCCTTTTTGGCCAAGTGCACCATTGTGGACGTTCTGCCTCTTTTCCTATGCTTTACATGCAATTCCAGTCTACCTCCTGAAATTGGTTTCCTGCAATTCTGCGCGCTTTGAAGTCCTCTTGGCAGCCTTACTTCAATATATTTTTGGACGATAGCTTTCATTTATAACTCTGCAGGTTTGTGAATTACAGTGCCCCTGAGTTCCTTTCTTCAACTCGCTTTCTTGTGAGCTGGCCGCAACACCGCAGGATTGCTTCAGGCCCTAGTGTGGTTCCGGCATGGCACGCTGAGCCTTTGGTTAATTCCTCTTCCTGGTGGGAAATGAGAGTTAAATTTGCCCGTCCAGACACCTCCAGCTAGTCTCTCATTGGTTCTCCCTATTCCTGTTCATTTTCAGCAGAATTTGAAAACTGGGCCAAACAGGAGGTTAAAGGCACTGACTCTCCAAGTGGGGAGAGTGTTAGTAAAGCGTCTGGAATGTTGCACCCGAGTACCAGGGGACGAAAACTGAGACACATTTGAACACGTTTCCCGATCACACGGTGGATCATACTCTGGGTTCCACATGCATGTTTTAGCTGAAGGAAGAATGCCTTAAACCTGGAAATTTGCGACCCATGGAATGGGTACCATGCAATATGACTTCAAAGGGTCTGCATTTGCTCACCGAACCTCACCAATCCTATAACTGCTGCGTTTATGCCGCTGTACACACGCTTGATTCTCTTTCGGAGACATATAAATCCATAGGTTTTAAGATTCTTACTAGTCAGGTATATTCTTAGGCGTTTAATATGGGGTGTTGAGTCCACTTCGTAGACCAAGGAGTAGCTCTTGTCTATTACATATTTGGCTTATGGAACGGTATCTGTGCTAATTTCAATCTCTGGTTTTATGCAGCACCCAACTCACCTTTCCCCTTAAGCAAGCATAAGTTGGTTTTCTACATTTGAGACCCTGTTCTGTTTTGTAATTCAGTTCCTGTGTAGCCAAGTTTACATTCCGTGTAGTAGTGATATCTTATGATGTTTCTTTTTCTGTGTGACTTATTTCACTTAGAATCATCGTACCTGAATCCACTCATTATGCTGCTATGGGCCTGATGACATAGATTTCGTTGCTGAGTGATATTGCATTGTACGTAAGTACCACAACTTCTTTATCCATTTTTCGCTTTCTGTGATATTGAACTTGTACCGTAAACGAGGTTCTTGTAAACAGAGCCGTCCCAAACATTGGGGTGGCTGTGTCTTTTTGATTTTAATTTCTCTAAGCTATAGGACCATAAGTGGAAGTGCCCTAGGCTCTGTTGCTTTGTTTTTTGGTTGTTTCAGGAAACACCACACACTTCTCCAGAGTGGCTGTTGGTATTTTACATCCCGCCCATCAGCAAAACAAGGTTCCCAGTTCTCCATGGCCTGTCCTGCCTTTCTGGATTTTACACTTTTTTCAGATGGCCCTTTAGACCGGGGGGCAGTGAGACTTCATTTTAGTGCAGATTTCCTTTGCAAGATTGCTTGGTTTGCCAAAAAGGGCGTATTCGTTTTTTCCTGAATATATTCAGGAAAAAACGCATACGCCCTTTTTGGCCAAGTGCATCATTGTGGACGTTCTGCCTCTTTTCCTATGCTTTACATGCAATTCCAGTCTACCTTCTGAAATCGGTTTCCTGCAATTCTGCCCCGCTTTCAAGTCCTCTTGGCAGAATTACTTCAATATAGTTTTGGATGATAGCAGTCATTTATAACTCTGCATGTTTGTGAATGATAGTGCCCCTGAGCTCCTTTCTTCAACTCGCTTTCTTGTGAGCTGGCCGCAACACCGCAGGATTGCTTCAAGCCCTATTGTGGTTCCGGCAAGGCACGCTGAGCCTTTGGTTAATTCCTTTTCCTGGTGGGAAATGAGAGTTAAATTTGCCCGTCCATACACCTCCAGCTAGTCTCTCATTGGTTCTCCCTCTTCCTGTTCATTTTCCGCCGAAATTGCAAACTGGGCCAAAGAGGAGGTTAAAGGCACTGACTCTCCAAGTGGGGAGAGTGTTAGTAAAGCGTCTGGAATGTTGCACCCGAGTACCAGGGGATGAAAACTGAGACACATTTGAACACGTTTCCCGATCACATGGTGGATCATACTCTGGGTTCCACATGCATGTTTTAGCTGAAGGAAGAATCCCTTAAACCTGGAGAGTTGAGACCCGTGGAATGGGTACCATGCAATATGACTTCAAAGGGTCTGCATTTGCTCACCGAACCTCACCAGTTCTATCACTGCTGTGCTTATGCCGCTGTACACACGCTTGATTCTCTTTCGGAGACATATAAATCCATAGGTTTTAAGATTCTTACTAGTCAGGTATATTCGTAGGCGTTTAATATGGGTTTTGTGTCCTCTTTGGTGAGCAAGGAGTAGATCTTGTCTATTACATATTTGGCTTATGGAACGGTATTTGTGGTAATTTCAATCTCTGGTTTTATGCAGCACCCCAACTCACCTTTCCCCTTAAGCAAGCATAAGTTGGTTTTCTACATTTGAGACCCTGTTCTGTTTTGTAATTCAGTTCCTGTGTAGCCAAGTTTACATTCCGTGTAGTAGTGATATCTTATGATGTTTCTTTTTCTGTGTGATTTATTTTACTTAGAATCATCGTACCTGAATCCACTCATTATGCTGCTATGGGCCTGATGACATAGATTTCATTGCTGAGTGATATTGCATTGTACGTAAGTACCACAACTTCTTTATCCATTTTTTGCTTTCTGTGATATTGAACTTGTACCGTAAACGAGGTTCTTGTAAACAGAGCCATCCCAAACTTTGGGGTGGCTGTGTCTTTTTGATATTAATTTCCCTAAGCTATAGGACCATAAGTGGAAGTGCCCTAGGCTCTGTTGCTTTGTTTTTTGGATGTTTCAGGAAACACCATACACTTCTCCAGAGTGGCTGTTGGCAATTTACATCCCGCCCGTCAGCATAACAAGGCTCCCAGTTCTCCATGGCCTGTCCTGCCTTTCTGGATTTTACACTTTTTTCAGATGGCCCTTTTGACCGGGGGGCAGTGAGACTTCATTGTAGTGCAGATTTCCTTTGCAAGCTTGCTTGTTTGGCCAAAAAGGGCGTATGCGTTTTTTCTTGAATATATTCAGGAAAAAACGCATACGCACTTTTGGCTAAGTGCATCATTGTGAACGTTCTGCCTCTTTTCCTATGCTTTACGTGCAATTCCAGTCTACCTCCTGAAATCGGTTTCCTGCAATTCTGCCCCGCTTTCAAGTCCTCTTGGCAACCTTACTTCAATATATTTTTGGACGATAGCTGTCATTTATAACTCTGCAGGTTTGTGAATGACAGTGCCCCTGAGCTCCTTTCTTCAACTCGCTTTCTTGTCAGCTGGCCGCAGCACCACAGGATTGCTTCAGGCCTTAGTGTGGTTCCGGCATGGCACGCTGAGCGTTTGGTTAATTCCTCTTTCTCGTGGGAAATGAGAGTTAAATTTGCCCGTCCAGACACCTCCAGCTAGTCTCTCATTGGTTCTCCCTATTCCTGTTCATTTTCCGCAGAAATTGCCAACTGGGCCAAACAGGAGGTTAAAGGCACTGACTCTCCAACTGGGAAGAGTGTTAGTAAAGCGACTGGAATGTTGCACCCGAGTACCAGGGGACGAAAACTGAGACACATTTGAACACGTTTCCCGATCACACGGTGGATCATACTCTGGGTTCCACATGCATGTTTTAGCTGAAGGAAGAATCCCTTAAACCTGGAGAGTTGAGACCCATGGAATGGGTACCATGCAATATGATTCAAAGGGTCTGCATTTGCTCACCAAACCTCACCAATCCTATCACTGCTGCGTTTATGCCGCTGTACACACGCTTGACTCTCTTTTAGAGACATATAAATCCATAGGTTTTAAGATTCTTACTAGTCAGGTATATTCTTAGGCATTTAATATGGGGTGTTCAGTCCACTTTGTTGAGCAAGGAGTAGCTCTTGTCTATTACATATTTGTCTTATGGAACGGTATCTGTGCTACGTTCGATCTCTGGTTTTATGCAGCACCCCAACTCACCTTTCCCCTTAAGCAAGCATAAGTTGGTTTTCTACATTTGAGACCCTGTTCTGTTTTGTAATTCAGTTCCTGTGTAGCCAAGTTTACATTCCGTGTATTAGTGATATCTTATGAAGTGTCTTTTTCTGTGTGACTTATTTCACTTAGAATCATCGTACCTGAATCCACTCATTATGCTGCTACGGGCCTGATGACATAGATTTCACTGCTGAGTGATATTGCATTGTACGTAAGTACCACAACTTCTTTATCCATTTTTCGCTTTCTGTGATATTGAACTTGTACCGTAAACGAGGTTCTTGTAAACAGAGCCTTCCCAAACTTTAGGGTGGCAGTGTCTTTTTGATTTTAATTTCTCTAAGCTATAGGACCATAAGTGGAAGTGCCCTAGGCTCTGTTGCTTTGTTTTTTGGATGTTTCAGGAAACACCATACACTTCTCCAGAGTGGCTGTTGGCAATTTACATCCCGCCCATCAGCATAACAAGGCTCCCAGTTCTCCATGGCCTGTCCTGCCTTTCTGGATTTTACACTTTTTTCAGATGGCCCTTTTGACCGGGGAGCAGTGAGACTTCATTGTAGTGCAGATTTCCTTTGCAAGGTTGCTTGGTTGGCCAAAAAGGGCGTATGCGTTTTTTCCTGAATATATTCAGGACAAAACGCATACGCCCTTTTTGGCCAAGTGCATCATTGTGGACGTTCTGCCTCTTTTCCTATGCTTTACATGCAATTCCAGTCTATCTCCTGAAATCAGTTTCCTGCAATTCTGCCCCGCTTTCAAGTCCTCTTGGCAGCCTTACTTCAATATATTTTTGGACGATAGCTGTCATTTATAACTCTGCAGGTTTGTGAATTACAGTGCCCCTGAGCTCTTTTCTTCAACTCGCTTCCTTGTGAGCTGGCCGCAACACCGCAGGATTCATTCAGGCCCAATGTGGTTCCGGCACGGCCCACTGATCCTTTGGTTAATTCCTCTTCCTGGTGGGAAATGAGAGTTAAAAATGCCCGTCCAGACACCTCCAGCTAGTCTCTCATTGGTTCTCCCTATTCCTGTTCATCTTCCACAGAAATTGCAATATGGACCAAACAGGAGGTTAAAGGCACTGACTCTCCAAGTGGGGAGAGTGTTAGTAAAGCGTCTGGAATGTTGCACCCGAGTAGCAGGGGACGAAAACTGAGACACATTTGAACACGTTTGCCGATCACACGGTGGATCATACTCTGGGTTCCACATGCATGTTTTAGCTGAAGGAAGAATCCCTTAAACCTGGAGAGTTGAGACCCATGGAATGGGTACTATGCAATATGACTTCAAAAGGTCTGCATTTGCTCACCAAAACTCACCAATCCTATCAATGCTGCGTTTATGCCGCTGTACATACGCTTGATTCTCTTTCGGAGACATATAAATCCATAGGTTTTAAGATTCTTACTAGTCAGGTGTATTCTTAGGCGTTTAATATGGGGTGTTGATTCCACTTCATTGAGCAAGGAGTAGCTCTTGTCTATTTCATATTTGGCTTATGGAACGGTATCTGTGCTAATTTCAATCTCTGGTTTTATGCAGCACCCCAACTCACCTTTCCCCCTAAGCAAGCATAAGTTGGTTTTCTACATTTGAGTCCCTGTTCTGTTTTGTAATTCAGTTCCTGTCTAGCCAAGTTTACATTCCGTGTAGTAGTGATATCTTATGATGTTTCTTTTTCTGTGTGACTTATTTCACTTAGAAACATCGTACCTGAATCCACTCATTATGCTGCTATGGGCCTGATGACATAGATTTAATTGCTGAGAGATATTGCATTGTACATAAGTACCACATCTTGTTTATCCATTTTTCGCTCTCTGCGATATTGAACTTCTATCGTTAATGAGGTTCTTGTAAACAGAGCCGTCCCAAATTTTGGGGTGACTGTGTCTTTTTGATTTTAATTTCCCTAAGCTATAGGACCATAAGTGGAAGTGCCCTAGGCTGTGTTGCTTTGTTTTTTAGATGTTTCAGGAAACACCATACACTTCTCCAGAGTGGCTGTTGGCAATTTACATCCCGCCCATCAGCATAACCATGCTACCAGTTCTCCATGGCCTGTCCTGACTCTCTGGATTTTACACTTTTTTCAGATGGCCCTTTTAACTGGGGGGCAGTGAGACTTCATTGTAGTGCAGATTTCCTTTGCAAGCTTGCTTGGTTGGCCAAAAAGTGCGTATGCGTTTTTTCCTGAATATATTCAGGAAAAAACGCATATGCTCTTTTTGGCCAAGTGCATCATTGAGGACGTTCTGCCTCTTTTCCTATGCTTTAAATGCAATTCCAGTCTACCTCCTGAAATCGGTTTCCTGCAATTCTGCCCCGCTTTCAAGTCCTCTTGGCAGCCTTACTTCAATATATTTTTGGACGATAGCTGTCATTTATAACTCTACAGGTTTGTGAATGACAGTGCCCCTGAGCTCCTTTCTTCAACTCACTTTCTTGTGAGTTGGCCGCAACACTGCAGGATTGCTTCAGGCCCTAGTTTGGTTCCGGCAAGGCACGCTGAGCCTTTGTTTAATTCCTCTTCCTGGTGGGAAATGAGAGTTAAATTTGCCCATCCAAACACCTCCAGCTAGTCTCTCATTGGTTCTCCCTATTCCTGTTCATCTTCCGCAGAAATTGCAAACTGGGCCAAACAGGAGGTTAAAGGCACTGACTCTCCAAGTGGGGAGAGTGTTAGTAAAGCGTCTGGAATTTTGCACCCAAGTACCAGGGAATGAAAACTGAGACACATTTGAACACGTTTCCCGATCAAATGGTGGATCATACTCTGGGTTCCACATGCATGTTTTAGCTGAAGGAAGAATCCCTTAAACCTGGAGAGTTGAGACCGTTGGAATGGGTACCATGCAATATGACTTCAAAGGGTCTGCATTTGCTCACCAAACCTCACCAATCCTATCACTGCTGCGTTTATGCCGCTAAACAAATTCTTGATTCTCTTTTGGAGACATATAAATCCATAGGTTTTAAGATTTTTACTAATAAGGTATATTCTTAGGCGTTTAATATGAGGTGTTGAGCCCATTTCCTTTAGCAAGTTGTAGCTCTTGTCTATTACATATTTGGCTTATGGAACGGTATCTGTGCTAATTTCAATCTCTGATTTTATGCAGCACCCCAACTCACCTTTCCCTTTAAGCAAGCGTAAGTTGGTTTTCTATACTTGAGACCCTCTTCTGTTTTGTAATTCAGTTCCTGTGTAGCCAAGTTTACATTCCGTGTATTAGTGATATCTTATGATGTTTCGTTTTCTCTTTGACTTATTTCACTTAGAATCATCGTAGCTGAATCCACTCATTATGCTGCTATGGGCCTGATGACATAGATTTCATTGCTGAGTGATATTGCATTGTACGTAAGTACCACAAATTCTTTATCCATTTTTTGCTTTCTCTGATATTGAACTTGTACCGTAAACGAGGTTCTTGTAAACAGAGCCATCCCAAACTTTGGGGTGGTTGTGTCTTTTTGATATTAATTTCCCTAAGCTATAGGACCATAAGTGGAAGTGCCCTAGGCTCTGTTGCTTTGTTTTTTAGATGTTTCAGGAAACACCATACACTTCTCCAGAGTGGCTGTTGGCAATTTACATCCCGCCCATCAGCATAAACATGCTCCCAGTTCTCCATGGCCTGTCCTGCCTTTCTGGATTTTACACTTTTTTCAGATGGCCCTTTTGACCGGGGGGCAGTGAGACTTCATTTTAGTGCAGATTTCCTTTGCAAGCTTGCTTGGTTGGCCAAAAAGGGCGTATGCGTTTTTTCCTGAATATATTCAGGAACAAACTCATACGCCCTTTTTGCCAAGTGCATCATTGTGGACGTTCTGCCTCTTTTCCTATGCTTTACATGCAATTCCAGTCTACCTCCTGAAATCTGTTTCCTGCAATTCTGCCCCGCTTTCAAGTCCTCTTGGCAGACTTACTTCAATATATGTTTGGACGATAGCTGTCATTTATAACTCTGCAGGTCTGTGAATTACAGTGCCCCTGAGCTCCTTTCTTCAACTCGCTTTCTTGTGAGCTGGCCGCAACACCGCAGGATTGATTCAGGCCCTAGTGTGGTTCCGGCACGGCACGCTGAGCCTTTGGTTAATTCCTCTTCCTGGTGGGAAATGAGAGTTAAATTTGCCCGTCCAGACACCTCCAGCTAGTCTCTCATTGGTTCTCCCTATTCCTGATCATTTTACGCAGAAATTGCAAACTGGGCCAAACAGGAGTTTAAAGGCACTGACTCTCCAAGTGGGGAGAGTGTTAGTAAAGCGTCTGGAATGTTGCACCCGAGTACCAGGGGACGAAACCTGAGACATATTTGAACACGTTTCCCGATCACATGGTGGATCATACTCTGGGTTCCACATGCATGTTTTAGCTGAAGGAAGAATCCCTTAAACCTGGAGAGTTGAGACCCATGGAATGGGTACCATGCAATATGACTTCAAAAGGTCTCCATTTGCTCACCGAAACTCACCAGTCCTATCAATGCTGCATTTATGCTGCTGTACATATGCTTCATTCTCTTTCGGAGACATATAAATCCATAGGTTTTAAGATTCTTACTAGTCAGGTATATTCTTAGGCCTTTAATATGGGGTGTTGTGTCCTCTTCGATGAGCAAGGAGTAGCTCTTGTCTATTACATATATGGCTTATGGAACGGTATCTGTGCTAATTTCAATCTCTGGTTTTATGCAGCACCCCAACTCACCTTTCCCCTTAAGCAAGCATAAGTTGGTTTTCTACATTTGAGACCCTGTTCTGTTTTGTAATTCAGTTCCTGTGTAGCCAAGTTTCCATTCCGTGTAGTAGTGATATCTTATGATGTTTCTTTTTCTGTGTGACTTATTTCACTTAGAATCATCATACCTGAATCCACTCATTATGCTGTTACGGGCCTGATGACATAGATTTAATTGCTGAGAGATATTGCATTGTACATAAGTACCACATCTTGTTTATCCATTTTTCGCTCTCTGCGATATTGAACTTCTATCGTAAATGAGGTTCTTGTAATCAGAGCCGTCCCAAATTTTGGGGTGACTGCGTCTTTTTGATTTTAATTTCTCTAAGCTATAGGACCATAAGTGGAAGTGCCCTAGGCTCTGTTGCTTTGTTTTTTAGATGTTTCAGGAAACACCATACACTTCTCCAGAGTGGCTGTTGGCAATTTACATCCCGCCCATCAGCATAACCATGCTACCAGTTCTCCATGGCCTGTCCTGACTCTCTGGATTTTACACTTTTTTCAGATGGCCCTTTTAACTGGGGGGCAGTGAGACTTCATTGTAGTGCAGATTTCCTTTGCAAGCTTGCTTGGTTGGCCAAAAAGTGCGTATGCGTTTTTTCCTGAATATATTCAGGAAAAAACGCATATGCTCTTTTTGGCCAAGTGCATCACTGAGGACGTTCTGCCTCTTTTCCTATGCTTTAAATGCAATTCCAGTCTACCTCCTGAAATCGGTTTCCTGCAATTCTGCCCCGCTTTCAAGTCCTCTTGGCAGCCTTACTTCAATATATTTTTGGACGATAGCTGTCATTTATAACTCTACAGGTTTGTGAATGACAGTGCCCCTGAGCTCCTTTCTTCAACTCACTTTCTTGTGAGTTGGCCGCAACACTGCAGGATTGCTTCAGGCCCTAGTTTGGTTCCGGCAAGGCACGCTGAGCCTTTGGTTAATTCCTCTTCCTGGTGGGAAATGAGAGTTAAATTTGCCCATCCAAACACCTCCAGCTAGTCTCTCATTGGTTCTCCCTATTCCTGTTCATCTTCCGCAGAAATTGCAAACTGGGCCAAACAGGCGGTTAAAGGCACTGACTCTCCAAGTGGGGAGAGTGTTAGTAAAGCGTCTGGAATGTTGCACCCGAGTACCAGGGGACGAAAACTGAGACACATTTGAACACGTTTTCCGATCACATGGTGGATCATACTCTGGGTTCCACATGCATGTTTTAGCTGAATGAAGAATCCCTTAAACCTGGAGAGTTGAGACCCATGGAATGGGAACCATGCAATATGACTTCAAATGGTCTGCATTTGCTCACCGAACCTCGCCAATCCTATCACTGCTGCGTTTATGCTGCTGTACACACGCTTGATTCTCTTTCGGAGACATATAAATCCATAGGTATTAAGATTCTTACCAGTCAGGTATATTCTTAGTCGTTTAATATGGGGTGTTGTGTCCACTTCGTTGAGCAAGGAGTAGCTCTTGTCTATTATATATTTGGCTTATGGAACGGTATTTGTGGTAATTTCAATCTCTGGTTTTATGCAGCACCCCAACTCACCTTTCCCCTTAAGGAAGCATAAGTTGGTTTTCTACATTTGAGACCCTGTTCTGTTTTGTAATTCAGTTCCTGTGTAGCCAAGTTTACATTCCGTGTATTAGTGATATCTTATGATGTTTCTTTTTCTCTGTGACTTATTTCACTTAGAATCATTGTACCTGAATCCACTCTTTATGCTGCTATGGGCCTGATGCCATAGATTTCATTGCTGAGTGATATTGCATTGTACGTAAGTACCACAACTTCTTTATCCATTTTTCACTTTCTGCGTTATTGAACTTGTTACGTAAATGAGGTTCTTGTAAACAGAGCCGTCCAAACTTTGGGGTGGCTGTGTCTTTTTGATTTTAATTTTCCTAAGGTATAGGACCATAAGTGGAAGTGCCCTAGGCTCTGTTGCTTTGTTTTCTGGATGTTTCAGGAAACACCATACATTTCTCCAGAGTGGCTGTTGGCAATTTACATCCCGCCCATCAGCATAACAAAGCTCCCAGTTTTCCATGGCCTGTCCTGCCTTTCTGGATTTTACACTTTGTTCCGATGACCCTTTTGACCGGGGGGCAGTGAGACTTCATTGTAGTGCAGATTTCCTTTGCAAGCTTGCTTGGTTGGCCAAAAAGGGCGTATGCGTTTTTTCCTGAATATATTCAGGAAAAAACGCATACGCCCTTTTTGGCCAAGTGCATCATTGTGGACTTTCTGCCTCTTTTCCTATGCTTTACATGCAATTCCAGTCTACCTCCTGAAATCGGTTTCCTGCAATTCTGCCCCGATTTCAAGTCCTCTCCCAGCCTTACTTCAATATATTTTTGGACGATAGCTGTCATATATAACTCTGCAGGTTTGTGAATGACAGTGCCCCTGAGCTCCTTTCTTCAACTCGCTTTCTTTTGACCTGGCTACAACACCGCAGGATTGCTTCAGGCCGTAGTGTGGTTCCGGCATGGAACGCTGGGCCTTTGGTTAATTCCTCTTCCTGGTGGGAAGTGAGAGTTAAATTTGCCCGTCCAGACACGTCCAGCTAGTCTCTCATGGGTTCTCCCTATTCCTGTTCATTTTCCGCAGAAACTGCAAACTGGGCCAAACAGGAGGTTAAAGGCACTGACTCTCCAAGTGGGGAGAGTGTTAGTAAAGCGTCTGGAATGTTGCACCCAAGTACCAGGGGACGAAAACTGAGACACATTTGAACACGTTTCCCAATTACACGGTGGATCATACTCTTGGTTCCACATGCATGTTTTAGCTGAAGGAAGAATCCCTTAAACCTGGAGAGTTGAGACCCATGGAATGGGTACCATGCGATATGACTTCAAAGGGTCTGCATTTGCTCACCGAACCTCACCAATCCTATCACTGCTGCGTTTATGCCGCTGTACACACACTTGATTCTCTTTCGGAGAGATATAAATCCATAGGTTTTAAGATTCTTACTAGTAAGGTATATTCTTAGGCATTTAATATGGGGTATTGTGTCCACTTCATTGAGCAAGGAGTAGCTCTTGTCTATTACATATTTTGCTTATGCAACGGTATCTGTGCTAATTTCAATCTCTGGTTTTATGCAGCACCCCAACTCACCTTTCCCCTTAAGCAAGCATAAGTTGGTTTTCTACGTTTGAGACCCTGTTCTGTTTTGTAATTCAGTTCCTGTGTAGCCAAGTTTACATTCCGTGTATTGGTGATATCTTATGAGGTTTCTTTTTCTGTGTGACTTATTTCACTTAGAATCATCGTACCTGCATCCACTCATTATGCTACTATGGGCCTGATGACATAGATTTCATTGCTGAGTGATATTGCATTGTACGTAAGTACCACAACTTCTTTATCCATTTTTTGCTTTCTGCGATATTGAACTTGTACCGTAAACGAGGTTCTTGTAAACCGAGCTGTCCGAATCTTTGGGGTGGCTGTGTCTTTTTGATTCTAATTTCCCTAAGCTATAGGACCATAAGTGGAAGTGCCCTAGGCTCTGTTGCTTTGTTTTTTGGATGTTTCAGGAAACACCATACACTTCTCCAGAGTGGCTGTTGGCAATTCACATCCCGCCCATCAGCATAACAAGGCTCCCAGTTCTCCATGGCCTGTCCTGCCTTTCTGGATTTTACACTTTTTTCAGATGGCCCTTTTGACCGGGGGGCAGTGAGACTTCATTGTAGTGCAGATTTCCTTTGCAAGCTTGCTTGGTGGGCCAAAAGTGCGTATGCGTTTTTTCCTGAATATATTCAGGAAAAAACGCATACGCCCTTTTTGGCCAAGTGCATCATTGTGGACGTTCTGCCTCTTTTCCTATGCTTTAAATGCAATTCCAGTCTACCTCCTGAAATCGGTTTCCTGCAATTCTGCCCCGCTTTCAAGTCCTCTTGGCAGCCTTACTTCAATATAGTTTTGGACGATAGCGGTCATTTATAACTCTGCAGGTTTGTGAATGACAGTGCCCCTGAGCTCCTTTCTTCAACTCGCTTTCTTGTGAACTGGCCGCAACAGCGCATGATTGCTTCAGGCCCTAGTGTGGTCCCGGCATGGCACGCTGAGCCTTTGGTTAATTCCTCTTCCTGGTGGGAAATGAGAGTTAAATTTGCCCGTCCAGACACCTCCAGCTAGTCTCTCATGGGTTCTCCCTATTCCTGTTCATTTTCCGCAGGAATTGCAAACTGGGCCAAACAGGAGGTTAAAGGCACTGACTCTCCAAGTGGGGAGAGTGTTATTAAAGCATCTGGAATGTTGCACCCGAGTACCAGGGGACGAAAACTGAGACACATTTGAACACGTTTCCCGATCACACGGTGGATCATACTCTGGGTTCCACATGCATGTTTTAGCTGAAGGAAGAATCACTTAAACCTGGAGAGTTGAGACCCATGGAATGGGTACCATGCAATATGACTTCAAAGGGTCTGCATTTGCTCACCGAACCTCACGAATCCTATCACTGTTGCGTGTATGCCACTGTACACATGCTTGATTCTCTTTTGGAGAAATATAAATCCATAGGTTTTAAGATTCTTACTAGTCAGGTATGTTCTTAGGCGTTTAATATGGGGTGTTGAGTACACTTCGTTGAGCAAGGAGTAGCTCTTGTCTATTACATATTTGGCTTATGGAATGGTATCTGTGCTAATTTCAATCTCTGGTTTTATGCAGTACCCGAACTCACCTTTCCCCTTAAGCAACCATAAGTTGGTTTTCTACATTTGAGACCCTGTTCTGTTTTCTAATTCAGTTCCTGTGTAGCCAAGTTTACATTCCGTGTATTAGTGATATCTTATGATGTTTCTTTTTCTGTGTGACTTATTTCACTTAGAATCATCGTACCTGAATCCACTCATTATGCTGCTACGGGCCTGATGACATAGATTTCATTGCTGTGTGATATTGCATTGTACGTAAGTACCACAACTTCTTTATCCATTTTTTGCTTTCTGTGATACTGAACTTGTACCGTAAACGAGGTTCTTGTAAACAGAGCTGTCCCAAACTTTGGGGTGACTGTGTCTTTTTGATTTTAATTTCCCTAAGCTATAGGACCATAAGTGGAAGTGCCCTAGGCTCTGTTGCTTTGTTTTTTAGATGTTTCAGGAAACACCATACACTTCTCCAGAGTGGCTGTTGGCAATTTACATCCTGCCCATCAGCATAACAAGGCTCCCAGTTCTCCATGGCCTGTCCTGCCTTTCTGGATTTTACACTTTTTTCAGATGGCCCTTTTGACAGGGGGGCAGTGAGACTTCATTGTAGTGCAGATTTCCTTTGCAAGCTTCCTTGGTTGGCGAAAAAGGGCGTATGCGTTTTTTCCTGAATATATTCAGGAAAAAACGCATACGCCCTTTTTGGCCAAGTGCATCATTGTGCACGTTCTGCCTCTTTTCCTATGCTTTACATGCAATTCCAGTCCACCTCCTGAAATCAGTTTCTTGCAATTCTGCCTCGCTTTCAAGTCCTCTTGGCAGCCTTACTTCAATATATTTTTGGACAATAGCTGTCATTTATAACTCTGCAGGTTTGTGAATAACAGTGCCCCTGAGCTCCTTTCTTCAACTCGCTGTATTGTGAGGTGGCCGCAACACCGCAGGATTGCTTCAGGCCCTAGTGTGGTTCCGGCATGGCACGCTGAGCCTTTGGTTAATTCCTCTTCCTGGTGGGAAATGAGAGTTAAATTTGCCCGTCCAGACACCTACAGCTAGTCTCTCATTGGTTCTCCCTATTCCTGTTCATTTTCCTCAGAAATTGCAAACTGGGCCAAACAGGAGTTTAAAGGCACTGACTCTCCAAGTGGGGAGAGTGTTAGTAAAGCGTCTGGAATGCTGCACCCGAGTACCAGGGAACGAAAACTGTGACACATTTGAACACGTTTCCTGATCACATGGTGGATCATACTCTGGGTTTCACATGCATGTTTTAGCTGAAGAAAGAATCCCTTAAACATGGGGAGTTGAGACCCATGGAATGGGTACCATGCAATATGACTTCAAAGGGTCTGCATTTGCTCACCGCACCTCTCCAATCCTATCACTGCTGCGTTTAGGCCGCTGTACACACGCTTGATTCTCTTTCGGAGACATAAATCCATAGGTTTTAAGATTCTTACTAGTCAGGTATATTCTTAGGCGTTTAATAGGGGTTGTTGAATCCAATTCATTGAGCAAGGAGTAGCTCTTGTCTATTACATATTTGGGTTATGGAACGGCATCTGTGCTAATTTCAATCTCTGGTTCTATGCAGCACCCCAACTCACCTTTCCCCTTAAGCAAGCATAAGTTGGTTTTCTACATTTGAGACACTGTTCTGTTTTGTAATTCAGTTCCTGTGTAGCCAAGTGTACATTCCGTGTAGTAGTGATATCTTATGATGTTTCTTTTTCTGTGTGACTTATTTCACTTAGAATCATCGTACCTGAATCCACTCATTATGCTGCTACGGGCCTGATGACATAGATTTCATTGCTGAGTGATATTGCATTGTACGTAAGTACCACAACTTCTTTATCCATTTTTTGCTTTCTGTGATATTGAACTTGTACCGTAAACGAGGTTCTTGTAAACAGAGCCGTCCCAAACTTTGGGGTGGCTGTGTCTTTTTGATTTTAATTAACCTAAGCTATAGGACCATAAGTGGAAGTGCCCTAGGCTCTGTTGCTTTGTTTTTTAGATGTTTCAGGAAACACCATACACTTCTCCAGAGTGGCTGTTGGCAATTTACATCCCGCCCATCAGCGTAACAAGGCTCCCAGTTCTCCATGGCCTGTCCTGCCTTTCTGGATTTTACACTTTTTTCAATGGCCCTTTTGACTGGGGGGCAGTGAGACTTCATTGTAGTGCAGATTTCCTTTGCAAGCTTGCTTGGTTGGCCAAAAAGTGTGTATGAGTTTTTTACCGAATACATTCAGGAAAAAACACATACACCCTTTTTGGCCAAGTGCATCATTGTGGACGTTCTGCCTCTTTTCCTATGCTTTACATGCAATTCCAGTCTACCTCCTGAAATCCGTTTCCTGCAACTCTCCCCCACTTTCAAGTCGTCTTGGCAGCCTTACTTCAATATATTTTTGGACGATAGCTGTCATTTATAACTCTGCAGGTTTGTGAATTACAGTGCCCCTGAGCTCCTTTCTTCAAATCGCTTTCTTGTGAGCTGGCCGCAACACCGCAGGATTGCTTCAGGCCCTAGTGTGGTTCCGGCATGGCATGCTGAGCCTTTGGTTAATTCCTCTTTCTGGTGGGAAATGAGATTTAAATTTGCACGTGCAGTCACCTCCAGCTGGTCTCTCATTGGTTCTCCCTATTCCTGTTCATTTTCCGCAGAAATTGCAAACTGGGCCAAACAGGAGGTTAAAGGCAGTGACTCTCCAAGTGGATAGAGTGTTAGTAAAGCGTCTGGAATGTTACACTCGAGTACCAGGGGACGAAAACTGAGACACATTTGAACACATTTCCCGATCATACGGTGGATCATACTCTGGGTTCCACATGCATGTTTTAGCTGAAGGAAGAATCCCTTAAACCTGGAGAGTTGAGACCCATGGAATGGGTACCATGCAATATGACTTCAAAGGGTCTGCATTTGCTCACCAAACATCACCAATCCTATCACTGCTGCGTTTATGCCGCTCTACACACGCTTGATTCTCTTTCGGAGACATATAAATCCATAGGTTTTAAGATTCTTACTAGCCAGGTATATTCTTAGGCGTTTAATATGTGGTGTTGAGTCCACTTCTTTGAGCAAGGAGTAGCTCTTGTCTGTTACATATTTGGCTTATGGAACGGTATCTGTGCTAATTTCAATCTCTGGTTTTATGCAGCACCCCAACTCACCTTTCCCCTTAAGCAAACATAAGTTGGTTTTGTACATTTGAGACCCTGTTCTGTTTTGTAATTCTGTTCCTGTGTAGCCAAGTTTACATTCCGTGTAGTGGTGATATGTTATGATGTTTCTTTTTCTGTGTGACTTATTTCACTTAGAATCATCGTACCTGAATCCACTCATTATGCTGCTACGGGCCTGATGACATAGATTTCATTGCTGAGTGATATTGCATTGTACGTAAGTACCACAACTTCTTTATCCATTTTTCACCTTCTGCGATATTTAACTTGTACCGTAAACGAGGTTCTTGTAAACAGAGCCGTCCCAAACTTTGGGGTGGCTGTGTCTTTTTGATTTTAATTTCCCTAAGCTATAGGACCATAAGTGGAAGTGCCCTAGGCTCTGTTGCTTTGTTTCTTAGATGTTTCAGGAAACACCATACACTTCTCCAGAGTGGCTGTTGGCAATTTACATCCCGCCCATCAGCATAACAAGGCTCCCAGTTCTCCATGGCCTGTCCTGCCTTTCTGGATTTTACACTTTTTTCAGATGGCCCTTTTGACTGGGGGGCAGTGAGACTTCATTGTAGTGCTGATTTCCTTTGCAAGCTTGCTTGGTTGGCCAAAAAGTGCATATGCGTTTTTTCCTGAATATATTCAGGAAAAAACGCATACGCCCTTTTTGGCCAAGTGCATCATTGTGGACGTTCTGCCTCTTTTCCTATGCTTTACATGCAATTCCAGTCCACCTCCTGAAATCGGTTTCCTGCAATTCTGCCCCGCTTTCAAGTCCTCTTGACTGCCTTACTTCAATATATTTTTGGACGATAGGTGTCATTTATTACTCTGCAGGTTTGTGAATTACAGTGCCCCTGAGCTCCTTTCTTCAACTCGCTTTCTGGTGAGCTGGCCGCAACACCGCAGGATTGCTTCAGGCCCTAGTGTGGTTCTGGCATGGCACGCTGAGCCTTTGGTTAATTCCTCTTCCTGGTGGGAAATGAGAGTTAAATTTGCCCGTCCAGACACCTCCAGCTAGTCTCTCATTGGTTCTCCCTATTCCTGTTCATTTTCCGCAGAAATTGCAAACTGGGCCAAACAGGAGGTTAAAGGCTCTGACTCTCCAAGTGGGGAGAGTGTTAGTAAAGCATATGGAATGTTGCACCCTAGTACCAGGGGACGAAAACTGAGACACATTTGAACACGTTTCCCGATCACATAGTGGATCATACTCTGGGTTCCACATGCATGTTTTAGCTGAAGGAAGAATCCCTTAAACCTGGAGAGTTGAGACCCATGGAATGGGTATCATGCAATATGACTTCAAAGGGTCTGCATTTGCTCACTGAACCTCACCAATCCTATCACTGCTGCATTTATGCTGCTGTACACACGCTTGATTCTCTTTCGGAGACATATAAATACATAGGTTTTAAGATTCTTACTAGTCAGGTATATTCTTAGGCATTTAATATGGGGTGTTGAGTCCACTTCGTTGAGCAAGGAGTAGCTCTTGTCTATTACATATTTGGCTTATGGAACGGTATCTGTGCTAATTTCAATCTCTGGTTTTATGCAGCACCCCAACTCACCTTTCCCCTTAAGCAAGCATAAGTTGGTGTTCTACATTTGAGACCCTGTTCTGTTTTGTAATTCAGTTCCTGTGTAGCCAAGTTTACATTCCGTGTAGTAGTGATATCTTATGATGTTTCTTTTTCTGTGTGACTTACTACACTTAGAATCATCGTACCTGAATCCACTCATGATGCTGCTACGGGCCTGATGAAATAGATTTCATTGCTGTGTGATATTGCATTGTACTGAACTTGTACCATAAACGAGGTTCTTGTAAACAGAGCTGTCCCAAACATTGGGGTGGCTGTCTCTTTTTGATTTTAATTTCCCTAAGCTATAGGACCATAAGTGGAAGTGCCCTAGGCTCTGTTGCTTTGTTTTTTAGATGTTTCAGGAAACACCATACACTTCTCCAGAGTGGCTGTTGGCAATTTACATCCCACCCATCAGCATAACAAGGCTCCCAGTTCTCCATGGCCTGTCCTGCCTTTCTCGATTTTACCCTTTTTTCAGATGGCCCTTTTGACCGGGGGGCAGTGAGACTTCATTGTAGTGCAGATTTCTTTGCAAGCTTGCTTGGTTGGCCAAAAAGGGCATATGCGTTTTTTCCTGAATATATTCAGGAAAAAACGCATACGCACTTTTTGGCCAAGTGCATCATTGTGGACGTTCTGCCTCTTTTCCTATGCTTTACATGCAATTCCAGTCTACCTCCTGAAATCGGTTTCCTGCAATTCTGCCCCGCTTTCAAGTCCTCTTGGCAGACTTACTTCAATATATTTTTGGACGATAGCTGTCATTTATAACTCTGCAGGTTTGTGAATCACAGTGTCCCTGAGCTCCTTTCTTCAACTCGCTTTCTTGTGAGCTGGCCACAACACCGCACGATTGCTTCAGGCCCTAGTGTGGTTCCGGCATGGCACGCTGAGCCTTTGGTTAATTCCTCTTCCAGGTGGGAAATGAGAGTTAAATTTGCCCGTGCAGACACCTCCAGCTAGTCTCTCATTGGTTCTCCCTATTCCTGTTCATTTTCCGCAGAAATTGCAAACTGGGCCAAACAGGAGGTTAAAGGCACTGACTCTCCAAGTGGGGAGAGTTAGTAAAGCGTCTGGAATGTTGCACCCGAGTACCAGGGGACGAAAACTGAGACACATTTGAACACGTTTCCCGATCACACGGTGGATCATACTCTGGGTTCCACATGCATGTTTTAGCTGAAGGAAGAATCCCTTAAACCTGGAGAGTTGAGACCCATGGAATGGGTGCCATGCAATATGACTTCAAAGGGTCTGCATTTGCTCACCGAACCTCACCAATCCTATCACTGCTGCATTTATGCCGCTGTACACACGCTTGATTCTCCTTCGGAGACATATAAATCCATAGGTTTTAAGATTCTTACTAGTCAGGTATATTCTTAGGCGTTTAATATGGGTTGTTGAGTCCAATTCATTGAGCAAGGAGTAGCTCTTGTCTATTATGTATTTGGCTTATGGAATGGTATCTGTGCTAATTTCAATCTCTGGTTTTATGCAGCACCCCAACTCACCTTTCCCCTTAAGCAAGCATAAGTTGGTTTTCTACATTTGAGACCCTGTTCTGTTTTGTAATTCAGTTCCTGTGTAGCCAAGATTACATTCTGTGTATTAGTGATATCTTATGATGTTTCTTTTTCTGTGTGACTTATTTCACTTAGAATCATCGTACCTGAATCCACTCATTATGCTGCTACGGGCCTGATGACATAGATTTCATTGCTGAGTGATATTGCATTGTACGTAAGTACCACAACTTCTTTATCCATTTTTCGCTTTCTGTGATATTGAACTTGTCCCGTAAACGAGGTCTTGTAAACAGAGCCGTCCCAAACTTTGGGGTGGCTGTGTCTTTTTGATTTTAATTTCCCTAAGCTATAGGACCATAAGTGGAAGTGCCCTAGGCTCTGTTGCTTTGTTTTTTAGATGATTCAGGAAACACCATACACTTCTCCATAGTGGCTGTTGGCAATTTACATCCCACCCATCAGCATAACAAGGCTCCCAGTTCTCCATGGCCTGTCCTGCCTTTCTGGATTTTACACTTTTTTCAGATGGCCCTTTTGACCGGGGGGCAGTGAGACTACATTGTAGTGCAGATTTCCTTTGCAAGCTTGCTTGGTTGGCTAAAAAGTTTGTATGAGTTTTTTACCGAATACATTCAGGAAAAAAAGCATACGCCCTTTTTGGCCAAGTGCATCATTGTGGACGTTCTGCCTCTTTTCCTATGCTTTACATGAAATTCCAGTCTACCTCCTGAAATCGGTTTCCTGCAATTCTGCCCCGCTTTCAAGTCCTCTTGGCAGCCTTACTTCAATATATTTTTGGACGATAGCTGTCATTTATAACTCTGCAAGTTTGTGAATGACAGTGCCCCTGAGCTCCTTTCTTCAACTTGCTTTCTTGTGAGCTGGCCGCAACACCGCAGGATTGCTTCAGGCCCTAGTGTGGTTCTGGCATGGCATGCTGAGCCTTTGGTTAATTCCTCTTCCTGGTGGGAAATGGGAGTTAAATTTGCCCGTCCAGACACCTCCAGCTAGTCTCTCCTTGGTTCTCCCTATTCCTGTTCATCTTTCGCAGAAATTGCCAACTGGGCCAAACAGGAGGATAAAGGCAGTCACTCTCCAAGTGGGCAGAGTGTTAGTAAAGCGTCTGGAATGTTACACCCGAGTACGAGGGGACGAAAACTGAGACACATTTGAACACGTTTCCCGTTCACACGGTGGATCATACTGTGGGTTCCACATGCATGTTTTAGCTGAAGGAAGAATCCCTTAAACCTGGAGAGTTGAGACCCATGGAATGGGTACCATACAATATGAGTTCAAAGGGTCTGCATTTGCTCACCGAACCTCAACAATCCTATCACTGCTGTGTTTATGCCGCTGTACACACGCTTGATTCTCTTTTGGAGACATATCAATCCATAGGTTTTAAGATTCCTACTAGTCAGGTATATTCTTATGTGTTTAATATGGGGTGTTGAGTCCACTTCGTTGAGCAAGGAGTAGCTCTTCTCTGTTACATATTTGGCTTATGGAACAGTATCTGTGCTAATTTCAATCTCTGGTTTTATGCAGCACCCCAACTCACCTTTCCCCTTAAGCAAGCATAAGTTGGTTCACTACATTTGAGACCCTGTTCTGTTTTGTAATTCAGTTCCTGTGTAGCCAAGTTTACATTCCGTGTAGTAGATATATATTATGATGTTTCTTTCTCTGT
The DNA here is from genome assembly GCF_937001465.1 of Orcinus orca. Lineage (NCBI taxonomy): Eukaryota > Metazoa > Chordata > Mammalia > Artiodactyla > Delphinidae > Orcinus > Orcinus orca. The sequence continues at coordinate 57,461,256 of NC_064562.1, read as the reverse complement.
GTGATTTATTTCACTTATAATCATCGTACCTGAATCCACTCATTATGCTGCTACGGGCCTGATGACATAGATTTCATTGCTGAGTGAGATTGCATTGTACGTAAGTAGCACAACGTCTGTATCCATTTTTTGCTTTCTGTGATATTGAACTAGTACCGTAAACGTGGTTCTTGTAAATAGAGCCGTCCCAAATTTTGGCCTGGCTGTGTCTTTTTGATTTTAATTTCCCTAATCTATAGGACCATAACTGGAAGTGCCCTAGGCTCTGTTGCTTTGTTTTCTAGATGTTTCAGGAAACACCATACACTTCTCCCGAGTGGCTGTTGGCAATTTACATCCCGCCCATCAGCATAACAAGGCTCCCAGTTCTCCATGGCCTGTCCTGCCTTTCTGGATTTTACACTTTTTTCAGATGGCCCTTTTGACCGGCGGGCAGTGAGACTTCATCGTAGTGCAGATTTCCTTTGCAAGCTTGCTTGGTTGGCCAAAAACGGCGTATGCGTTTTTTCCTGAATTTATTCAGGAAAAAATGCATACGCCCTTTTTGGCCAAGTGCATCATTGTGGACGTTCTGCCTCTTTTCCTATGCTTTACATGCAATTCCAGTCTACCTCCTGAAATCGGTTTCGTGCAATTCTGCCCTGTTTTCAAGTCCTCTTGGCAGCCTTACTTCAATATATTTTTGGACGATATCTCTCATTTGTAACTCTGCAGGTTTGTGAATTACAGTGCCCCTGAGCTCCTTTCTTCAACTCGCTTTCTTGTGAGCTGGCCGCAACACCGCAGGATTGCTTCAGGCCCTAGTGTGGTTCCGGCATGGCATGCTGAGCCTTTGGTTTATTCCTCTTCCTGGTGGGAAATGAGAGTTAAATTTGCCCGTCCAGACACCTCCAGCTAGTCTCTCATTGGTTCTCCCTATTCCTGTTCATCTTCCGCAGAAATTGCAAACTGGGCCAAACAGGAGGTTAAAGGCACTGACTCTCCAAGTGGGTAGACTGTTAGTAAAGTGTCTGGAATGTTGCACCCGAGTACCAGGGGAAGAAAACTGAGACACATTTGAACACGTTTCCCGATCACACGGTGGATCATACTCTGGGTTCCACATGCATGTTTTAGCTGAAGGAAGAATCCCTTAAACCTGGAGAGTTGAGACCCATGGAATGGGTACCATGCAATATGACTTCAAAGGGTCTGCATTTGCTCACCGAACCTCACGAATCCTATCACTGCTGCATTTATGCCGCTGTACACACGCTTCATTCTCTTTCAGAGACATATAAATCCATAGGTTTTAAGATTCTTACTAGTCAGGTATATACTTAGGCGTTTAATATGGTGTGTTGAGTCCACTTCGTTGAGCAAGGAGTAGCTCTTGTCTATTACATATTTGGTTTATGGAACGGTATGTGTGCTAATTTCAATCTCTGGTTTTATGCAGCATCCGAACTCACCTTTCCCCTTAAGCAAGCATAAGTTGGTTTTCTACATTTGAGACCCTGTTCTGTTTTGTAATTCAGTTCCTGTGTAGCCAAGTTTACATTCCGTGTAGTAGTGATATCTTATGATGTTTCTTTTTCTGTGTGACTTATTTCACTTAGAATCATCGTACCTGAATCCACTCATTATGCTGCTACGGGCCTGATGACATAGATTTCATTGCTGAGTGATATTGCATTGTACGTAAGTACCACAACGTCTTTATCTATTTTTCGCTTTCTGTGATATTGAACTTGTACCGTAAAGGAGGTTCTTGTAAACAGAGCCGTCCCAAACTTTGGGGTGGCTGTGTCTTTTTTAATTTAATTTCCCTAAGCTACAGGACCATAAGTGGAAGTGCCCTAGGCTCTGTTGCTTTGTTTCTTAGATGTTTCAGGAAACACCATACACTTCTCCAGAGTGGCTGTTGGCAATTTACATCCCGCCCATCAGCATAACAAGGCTCCCAGTTCTCCATGGCCTGTCCTGCCTTTCAGGATTTTACACTTTTTTCAGATGGCCCTTGTGACCGGGGGGCAGTGAGACTTCATTGTAGTGCAGATTACCTTTGCAAGCTTGCTTGGTTGGTCAAAAAGGGCATAGGCGTTTTTTCCTGAATATATTCAGGAAAAAACGCATACGCCCTTTTTGGCCAAGTGCATCATTGTGGACGTTCTGCCTCTTTTCCTATGCTTTACATGCAATTCCAGTCTACCTCCTGAAATCGGATTCTTGCAATTCTGCCCCGCTTTCAAGTCCTCTTGGCAGCCTCACTTCAATATATTTTTGGACAATAGCTGTCATTTATGACTCTGCAGGTTTGTGAATGACAGTGCCCCTGAGCTCCTTTCTTCAACTCTCTTTCTTGTGAGCTGGCCGCAACACCGCAGGATTGCTTCAGGCCCTAGTGTGGTTCCGGCATGGCACGCTGATCCTTTGGTTAATTCCTCTTCCTCGTGGGAAATGAGCGTTAAATTTGCCCGTCCAGACACCTCCAGCTCGTCTCTCATGGGTTCTCCCTATTCCTGTTCATTTTCCGCAGAAATTGCAAACTGGGCCAAACAGGAGGTTAAAGGCACTGACTCTCCAAGTGGGGTGAGTGTTAGTAAAGCGTCTGGAATTTTGCACCCGAGTACCAGGGGACAAAAACTGAGACACATTTGAACACGTTTCCCTATCACACGGTGGATCTTATTCTGGGTTCCACATGCATGTTTTAGCTGAAGGAAGAATCCCTTAAACATGGAGAATTGAGACCCATGGAATGGGTACCATGCAATATGACTTCAAAGGGTCTGCATTTGCTCACCGAACCTCACCAATCCTATCACTGCTGCGTTTATGCCACTGTACACACGCTTCATTCTCTTTCGGAGACATATAAATCCATAGGTTTTGAGATTCTTACTAGTCACGTAGATTCTTAGGCGTTTAATATGGGTTGTTGAGTCCACTTCGAGGAGCAAGGAGTAGCTCTTGTCTATTACCTATTTGGCTTATGGAACGGTATCTGTGCTAATTTCAATCTCTGGTTTTATGCAGCACCCCAACTCACCTTTCCCCTTAAGCAAGCATAAGTTGGTTTTCTACATTTGAGACCCTGTTCTGTTTTGTAATTCAGTTCCTGTGTAACCAAATTTACATTCCGTGTAGTAGTGATATCTTATGATGTTTCTTTTTCTGGGTGACTTATTTCGCTTAGAATCATCATACCTGAATCCACTCATTATGCTGCTACGGGCCTGATGACATAGATTTCATTGCTGAGTGATATTGCATTGTACGTAAGTACCACAACTTCTTTATCCATTTTTCGCTTTCTGTAATATTGAACTTGTACCGTAAACGAGGTTCTTGTAAACAGAGCCGTCCCAAACTTTGGGGTGGCTGTGTCTTTTTGAATTTAATTTCCCTAATCTATAGGACCATAAGTGGAATGCCCTAGGCTCTGTTCCTTTGTTTCTTAGATGTTTCAGGAAACACCATACACTTCTCCAGAGTGGCTGTTGGCAATTTACATCCCGCCCATCAGCATAACAAGGCTCCCAGTTCTCCATGGCCTGTCCTGCCTTTCTGGATTTTACACTTTTTTCAGATGGCCCTTTTGACCGGCGGGCAGTGAGACTTCATCGTAGTGCAGATTTCCTTTGCAAGCTTGCTTGGTTGGCCAAAAACGGCGTATGCGTTTTTTCCTGAATTTATTCAGGAAAAAACGCATACGCCCTTTTTGGCCAAGTGCATCATTGTGGACGTTCTGCCTCTTTTCCTATGCTTTACATGCAATTCCAGTCTACCTCCTGAAATCGGTTTCGTGCAATTCTGCCCTGTTTTCAAGTCCTCTTGGCAGCCTTACTTCAATATATTTTTGGACGATATCTCTCATTTGTAACTCTGCAGGTTTGTGAATTACAGTGCCCCTGAGCTCCTTTCTTCAACTCGCTTTCTTGTGAGCTGGCCGCAACACCGCAGGATTGCTTCAGGCCCTAGTGTGGTTCCGGCATGGCATGCTGAGCCTTTGGTTTATTCCTCTTCCTGGTGGGAAATGAGAGTTAAATTTGCCCGTCCAGACACCTCCAGCTAGTCTCTCATTGGTTCTCCCTATTCCTGTTCATCTTCCGCAGAAATTGCAAACTGGGCCAAACAGGAGGTTAAAGGCACTGACTCTCCAAGTGGGTAGACTGTTAGTAAAGTGTCTGGAATGTTGCACCCGAGTACCAGGGGAAGAAAACTGAGACACATTTGAACACGTTTCCCGATCACACGGTGGATCATACTCTGGGTTCCACATGCATGTTTTAGCTGAAGGAAGAATCCCTTAAACCTGGAGAGTTGAGACCCATGGAATGGGTACCATGCAATATGACTTCAAAGGGTCTGCATTTGCTCACCGAACCTCACGAATCCTATCACTGCTGCATTTATGCCGCTGTACACACGCTTCATTCTCTTTCAGAGACATATAAATCCATAGGTTTTAAGATTCTTACTAGTCAGGTATATACTTAGGCGTTTAATATGGTGTGTTGAGTCCACTTCGTTGAGCAAGGAGTAGCTCTTGTCTATTACATATTTGGTTTATGGAACGGTATGTGTGCTAATTTCAATCTCTGGTTTTATGCAGCATCCGAACTCACCTTTCCCCTTAAGCAAGCATAAGTTGGTTTTCTACATTTGAGACCCTGTTCTGTTTTGTAATTCAGTTCCTGTGTAGCCAAGTTTACATTCCGTGTAGTAGTGATATCTTATGATGTTTCTTTTTCTGTGTGACTTATTTCACTTAGAATCATCGTACCTGAATCCACTCATTATGCTGCTACGGGCCTGATGACATAGATTTCATTGCTGAGTGATATTGCATTGTACGTAAGTACCACAACGTCTTTATCTATTTTTCGCTTTCTGTGATATTGAACTTGTACCGTAAAGGAGGTTCTTGTAAACAGAGCCGTCCCAAACTTTGGGGTGGCTGTGTCTTTTTTAATTTAATTTCCCTAAGCTACAGGACCATAAGTGGAAGTGCCCTAGGCTCTGTTGCTTTGTTTCTTAGATGTTTCAGGAAACACCATACACTTCTCCAGAGTGGCTGTTGGCAATTTACATCCCGCCCATCAGCATAACAAGGCTCCCAGTTCTCCATGGCCTGTCCTGCCTTTCAGGATTTTACACTTTTTTCAGATGGCCCTTGTGACCGGGGGGCAGTGAGACTTCATTGTAGTGCAGATTACCTTTGCAAGCTTGCTTGGTTGGTCAAAAAGGGCATAGGCGTTTTTTCCTGAATATATTCAGGAAAAAACGCATACGCCCTTTTTGGCCAAGTGCATCATTGTGGACGTTCTGCCTCTTTTCCTATGCTTTACATGCAATTCCAGTCTACCTCCTGAAATCGGATTCTTGCAATTCTGCCCCGCTTTCAAGTCCTCTTGGCAGCCTCACTTCAATATATTTTTGGACAATAGCTGTCATTTATGACTCTGCAGGTTTGTGAATGACAGTGCCCCTGAGCTCCTTTCTTCAACTCGCTTTCTTGTGAGCTGGCCGCAACACCGCAGGATTGCTTCAGGCCCTAGTGTGGTTCCGGCATGGCACGCTGATCCTTTGGTTAATTCCTCTTCCTCGTGGGAAATGAGAGTTAAATTTGCCCGTCCAGACACCTCCAGCTCGTCTCTCATGGGTTCTCCCTATTCCTGTTCATTTTCCGCAGAAATTGCAAACTGGGCCAAACAGGAGGTTAAAGGCACTGACTCTCCAAGTGGGGTGAGTGTTAGTAAAGCGTCTGGAATTTTGCACCCGAGTACCAGGGGACAAAAACTGAGACACATTTGAACACGTTTCCCTATCACACGGTGGATCTTATTCTGGGTTCCACATGCATGTTTTAGCTGAAGGAAGAATCCCTTAAACATGGAGAATTGAGACCCATGGAATGGGTACCATGCAATATGACTTCAAAGGGTCTGCATTTGCTCACCGAACCTCACCAATCCTATCACTGCTGCGTTTATGCCACTGTACACACGCTTCATTCTCTTTCGGAGACATATAAATCCATAGGTTTTGAGATTCTTACTAGTCACGTAGATTCTTAGGCGTTTAATATGCGTTGTTGAGTCCACTTCGAGGAGCAAGGAGTAGCTCTTGTCTATTACCTATTTGGCTTATGGAACGGTATCTGTGCTAATTTCAATCTCTGGTTTTATGCAGCACCCCAACTCACCTTTCCCCTTAAGCAAGCATAAGTTGGTTTTCTACATTTGAGACCCTGTTCTGTTTTGTAATTCAGTTCCTGTGTAACCAAATTTACATTCCGTGTAGTAGTGATATCTTATGATGTTTCTTTTTCTGGGTGACTTATTTCGCTTAGAATCATCATACCTGAATCCACTCATTATGCTGCTACGGGCCTGATGACATAGATTTCATTGCTGAGTGATATTGCATTGTACGTAAGTACCACAACTTCTTTATCCATTTTTCGCTTTCTGTGATATTGAACTTGTACCGTAAACGAGGTTCTTGTAAACAGAGCCGTCCCAAACTTTGGGGTGGCTGTGTCTTTTTGAATTTAATTTCCCTAATCTATAGGACCATAAGTGGAATGCCCTAGGCTCTGTTCCTTTGTTTCTTAGATGTTTCAGGAAACACCATACACTTCTCCAGAGTGGCTGTTGGCAATTTACATCCCGCCCATCAGCATAACAAGGCTCCCAGTTCTCCATGGCCTGTCCTGCCTTTCTGGATTTTACACTTTTTTCAGATGGCCCTTTTGACCGGGGGGCAGTGAGACTTCATTGTTCTGCAGATTTCCTTTGCAAGCTTGCTTGGTTGGCCAAAATGGGTGTATGAGTTTTTTCCCGAATACATTCAGTAAAAAACGCATACGCCCTTTTTGGCCAAGTGCATCATTGTGGACGTTCTGCCTCTTTTCCTATGGTTTACATGCAATTCCAGTCTACCTCCTGAAATCGGTGTCCTGCAATTCTGCCACGCTTTCAAGTACTCTTGGCAGCCTTACTTCAATATATTTTTGGATGATAGCTGTCATTTATAACTGTGCAGGTTTGTGAATTACACTGCCCCTGAGCTCCTTTCTTCAACTCGCTTTCTTGTGAATTTGAAGCAACACCGCAGGATTGCTTCAGGTCCTAGTGTGGTTCTGGCATGGCATGCTGAGCGTTTGGTTAATTCCTCTTCCTGGTGGGAAATGAGAGTTAAATTTGCCCGTCCAGACACCTCCAGCTAGTCTCTCATTGGTTCTCCCTATTCCTGATCATTTTCCGCAGAAATTGCAAACTGGGCCAAATAGAAGGTTAAAGGCACTGACTCTCCAAGTGGGGATAGTGTTAGTAAAGCGTCTGGAATGTTGCACCCGAGTACCAGGGTACGAAAACTGAGACACATTTGAACACGTTTCCCGATCACACGGTGGATCATACTCTGGGTTCCACATGCATGTTTTAGCTGAAGGAAGAATCCCTTAAACCTGGAGAGTTGAGACCCATGGAATGGGTACCATGCAATATGACTTCAAAGGGTCTGCATTTGCTCACCAAACCTCACCAATACTATCACTGCTGTGGTTATGCCGCTGTACACACGCTTGATTCTCTTTCGGAGACATATAAATCCATAGGTTTTAAGATTCTTACTAGTCAGGTATATTCTTAGGCGTTTAATATGGGGTGTTGAGTCCACTTCGTTGATCAAGGAGTAGCTCTTGTCTATTACGTATTTGGCTTATGGAACGGTATCTGTGCTAATTTCAATCTCTGGTTTTATGCAGCACCCCAACTCACCTTTCCCCTTAAGCAAGCATAAGTTGGTTTTCTACATTTGAGACCCTGTTCTGTTTTGTAATTCAGTTCCTGTGTAGCCAAGTTTACATTCCGTGTAGTAGTGATATCTTATGATGTTTCTTTTTCTGTGTGACTTATTTCGCTTAGAATCATCATACCTGAATCCACTCATTATGCTGCTACGGCCCTGATGACATAGATTTCATTGCTGAGTGATATTGCATTGTACGTAAGTACCACAACTTCTTTATCCATTTTTCGCTTTCTGTGATATTGAACTTGTTCCATAAACGAGGTTCTTGTAAACAGAGCCGTCCCAAACTTTGGGGTGGCTGTGTCTTTTTGAATTTAATTTCCCTAATCTATAGGACCATAAGTGGAAGTGCCCTAGGCTCTGTTCCTTTGTTTCTTAGATGTTTCAGGAAACACCATACACTTCTCCAGAGTGGCTGTTGGCAATTTACATCCCGCTCATCAGGATAACAAGGCTCCCAGTTCTCCATGGCCTGTCCTGCCTTTCTGGATTTTACACTTTTTTCAGATGGCCCTTTTGACCTGGGAGCAGTGAGACTTCATTGTACTGCAGATTTCATTTGCAAGCTTGCTTGGTTGGCCAAAAAGGGCGTATGCGTTTTTTCCTGAATATATTCAGGAAAAAACGCATACGCCCTTTTTGGCCAAGTGCATCATTGTGGACGTTCTGCCTCTTTTCCGATGCTTTACATGCAATTCCAGTCTACCTCCTGAAATCAGTTTCTTGCAATTCTCTTCCACCTTCAAGTCCTCTTGGCAGCCTTACTTCAATATATTTTTTGACGATAGCTGTCATTTATAACTCTGCAGGTTTGTGAATTACAGTGCCACTGAGTTCCTTTCTTCAACTCGCTTTCTTGTGAGCTGGCCGCAACACCGCAGGATTGCTTCAGGCCCTAGTGTTGTTCCGGCACGGAACGCTGAGCCTTTGGTTAAATCCTCTTCCTGGTGGGAAATGAGAGTTAAATTTGCCTGTCCAGACACCTCCAGCGAGTCTCTCATTGGTTCTCCCTATTCCTGTTCATTTTCCGAAGAAATTGCAAACTGGGCCTAACAGGAGGTTAAAGGCACTGACTCTCCAAGTGGCGAGAGTGTTAGTAAAGCGTCTGGAATGTTGCACCCGAGTACCAGGGTACGAAAACTGAGACACATTTGAACACGTTTCCCGATCTCACGGTGGATGATACTCTGGGATCCACATGCATGTTTTAGCTGAAGGAAGAATCCCTTAAACCTGGAGAGTTGAGACCCATGGAATGGGTACCATGCAATATGACTTCAAAGGGTCTGCATTTGCTCACCGAACCTCACCAATACTATCACTGTTGCGGTTATGCCGCTGTACACACGCTTGATTCTCTTTCGGAGACATATAAATCCATAGGTTTTAAGATTCTTACTAGTCAGGTATATTCTTAGGCGTTTAATATGGGGTGGTGAGTCCACTTCGTTGAGCAAAGAGTAGCTCTTGTCTATTACATATTTGGCTTATGGAACGGTATCTGTGTTAATTTCAATATCGGGTTTTATGCAGCACCGCAACTCACCTTTCCCCTTAAGCAAGCATATGTTGGTTTTCTTCATTTGAGACCCTGTTCTGTTTTGTAATTCAGTTCCTGTGTAGCCAAGTTTACATTCCATGTATTAGTGATATCTTATGATGTTTCTTTTTCTCTGTGACTTATTTCACTTAGAATCATCGTCCCTGAATCCACTCATTATGCTGCTACGGGCCTGATGACATAGATATCATTGCTGAGTGATCTTGCATTGTACGTAATTACCACAAATTCTTTATCCATTTTTCGCTTTCTGTGATATTGAACTTGTACCGTAACCGAGGTTCTTGTAAACAGAGCCGTCCCAAACTTTGGGGTGGCTGTGTCTTTTTGATTTTAATTTTCCTAAGCTATAGGACCATAAGTGGAAGTGCCCTAGGCTCTGTTGCTTTGTTTTTTGGATGTTTCAGGAAACACCATACACTTCTCCAGAGTGGCTGTTGGCAATTTACATCCCGCCCATCAGCATAACAAGGCTCGCAGGTCTCCATGGCGTGTCCTGCCTTTCTGGATTTTACACTTTTTTCATATGGCCCTTTTGACCGGGGGGCAGTGAGACTTCATTGTAGTGCAGATTTCCTTTGCAAGCTTGCTTGGTTGGCCAAAAAGGGCGTTTGCCTTTTTTCGTGAATATATTCAGATATAAACGCATACACCCTTTTTCACCAAGTGCATCATTGTGGACGTTCTGCTTCTTTTCCTATGCTTTACATGCAACTCCAGTCTACCTCCTGAAATCGGTTTCCTGCAATTCTGCCCCGCTTTCAAGTCCTCTTGGCAGCCTTACTTCAGTATATTTTTGGACGATAGCTGTCAGTTATAACTCTGCAGTTTTGTGAATTACAGTACCCCTGAGCTCCTTTCTTCAACTCGCTTTCTTGTGAGCTGGCCGCAACACCGCGAGATTGCTTCAGGCCCTAGTGTGGTTCCGGCATGGCATGCTGAGCCTTTGGTTAATTCCTCTTCCTGGTGGGAAATGAGAGTTAAATTTGCCCGTCCAGACACCTCCAGCTAGTCCCTCATGGGTTCTCCCTATTCCTGTTCATTTTCCGCAGAAATTGCAAACTGGGCCAAACAGGAGATTAAAGGCACTGACTCTCCAAGTGGGGAGAGTGTTAGTAAAGCGTCTGGAATGTTGCACCCGAGTACCAGGGGACAAAAACTGAGACACATTTGAACACGTTTCCCGATCACATGGTGGATCATACTCTGGGTTCCACACGCATGTTTTAGGTGAAGGAAGAATCGCTTAAACAAGGAGAGTTGAGACCCATGGAATGGGTAATATGCAATGTGAGTTCAAAGGGTCTGCATTTGCTCACCGAACCTCACCAATCCTATCACTGCTGCGTTTATGCCGTTGTACACACACTTGATTTTCTTTCGGAGACATATAAATCCATAGGTTTTAAGATTCTTACTAGTCAGGTGTATTCTTAGGCCTTTAATATGGGGTGTTCAGTCCACTTCGTTCAGCAAGGAGTAGCTCTTTTCTATTACATATTTGGCTTATGGAATAGTATCTGTGCTAATTTCAATCTCTGGTTTTATGCAGCACCCCAACTCACCTTTCCCCTTTAGCAAGCATAAGTTGGTTTTCTACATTTGAGACCCTGTTCTGTTTTGTAATTCAGTTCCTGTGTAGCCAAGTTTACATTCCGTGTAGTAGTGATATCTTATGATGTTTCTTTTTCTGTGTGACTTATTTCGCTTAGAATCAACGTACCTGAATCCACTCATTACGCTGCCACGGGCCTGATGACATAGATTTCATTGCTGAGTGATATTGCATTGTACGTAAGTACCACAACTTCTTTATCCATTTTTCGCTTTCTGTGATATTGAACTTGTACCGTAAACGAGGTTCTTGTAAACAGAGCTGTCCCAAACTTTGGGGTGGCTGTGCCTTTTTGATTTTAATTTCCCTAAGCTATAGGACCATAAGTGGAAGTGCCCTAGGCTCTGTTGCTTTGTTTTTTAGATGTTTCAGGAAACACCATACACTTCTCCAGAGTGGCTGTTGGCAATTTACATCCCGCCCATCAGCATAACGAGGCTCCCAGTTCTCCATGGCCTGTCCTGCCTTTCTGGATTTTCACTTTTTTCAGATGGTCCTTTTGACCAGGGGGCAGTGATACTTCATTGTAGTGCAGATTTCCTTTGCAAGCTTGCTTGGTTGGCTAAGAAGTGCGTATGCGTTTTTTCCTTAATATATTGAGGAAGAAACGCTTACGCCCTTTTTGGCCAAGTGCATCATTGTGGACGTTCTGCCTCTTTTCCTATGCTTTACATGCAATTCCAGTCTACCTCCTGAAATCGGTTTCCTGTAATTCTGTCCCGCTTTCAAGTCCTCTTGGCAGCCTTACTGCAATATGTTTTTTGACTATAGCTGTCATTTATAACTGTGCAGTTTTGTGAATTAGAGTGCTCCTGAGCTCCTTTCTTCAACTCGCTTTCTTGTGAGCTGGCCGCAACACCGCAGGATTGCTTTAGGCCCTAGTGTGGTTCCGGCCTGGCACGCTGAGCCTTTGGTTAATTCCTCTTCCTGGTGGAAAATGAGAGTTAAATTTGCCCGGCCAAACACCTCCAGCTAGTCTCTCATTGGTTCTCCCTATTCCTGTTCATTTTCCGCAGAAATTGGAAACTGGGCCAAACAAGAGTTTAAAGGCACTGAGTCTCCAAGTGGGGAGAGTGTTAGTAAAGCGTCTGGAATGTTGCACCCGAGTACCAGGGGATGAAAATTGAGACACATTTGAACACGTTTCCTGATCACACGGTGGATCATACTCCGGGTTCCACATGCATGTTTTAGCTGAAGGAAGAATCCCTTAAACCTGGAGAGTTGAGACCCATGGAATGGGTACCATGCAATATGACTTCAAAGGATCTGCATTTGCTCACGAACCTCACCAATCCTATCACTGCTGCGTTTATGCCGGTGTACACACGCTTGATTCTCTTTCGGAGACATATAAATTCATAGGTTTTAAGATTCTTACTAGTCAGGTATATTCTTAGGCGTTTAATATGGGGTGTTGAGTCCACTTCGTTGAGCAAGGAGTAGCTCTTGTCTATTACATATGTGGCTTATGGAATGGTATCTGTGCTAATTTCAATCTCTTGTTTTATGCAGCACCCCAACTCACCTTTCCCCTTAAGCAAGCATAAGTTGGTGTTCTACATTTGAGACCCTGTTCTGTTTTGTAATTCAGTTCCTGTGTAGCCAAGTTTACATTACGTGTATTAGTGATATCTTATGATGTTTCTTTTTCTCTGTGACTTATTTCACTTAGAGTCATCGTACCTGAATCCACTCATTATGCTGCTACCGGCCAGATGACATAGATTTCATTGCTGAGTGATATTGCATTGTACGTAAGTACCACAACTTCTTTATCCATTTTTCGCTTTCTGTGATATTGAACTTGTACCGTAAACGAGGTTCTTGTAAACAGAGCCGTCCCAAACTTTGTGGTGGCTGTGTCTTTTTGATTTTAATTTCCGTAAGCTATAGGACCATAAGTGGAAGTGCCCTAGACTCTGTTGCTTTGTTTTTTAGATGTTTCAGGAAACACCATACACTTCTCCAGAGTGGCTGTTGGCAATTTACATCCCACCCATCAGCATAACAAGGCTGCCAGTTCTCCATGGCCTGTCCTGCCTTTCTGGATTTTACACTTTTTTCAGATGGCCCTTTTGACTGTGGGGAAGTGAGACTTCATTGTAGTGCAGATTTCCTTTGCAAGCTTGCTTGTTTGGCCGGAAAGTGCGTATGCGTTTCTTCCTGAATATATTCAGGAAAAAACGCATACGCCGTTTTTGGCCAAGTGCATGATTGTCGATGTTCTGAGTCTTTTCATATGTTTTCAATGCAATTCCAGTCTACCTCCTGAAATCGGTTTCCTGCAATTCTGCCTTGCTGTCAGTGCCTCTTCATAGCCTTACCTCAGTATACTTTTGGAAGATAGTTGGCCTTTATAACTCTGCAGGTTTTTGAATTGCAGTTGCCCTTAGTTCCATTTTTCAGCTCTTATTTTTGTGATCTTGCCTCATATCCACAGGATTTCTTCAGGCCCTATTCTTCTTCTGGGGCGCCTTGCTGTGCCTTTGGTTAATTCTTCTTCCTATGTGAAATTAGAGTGACATGTGGCCATTGAAACCGTTACAGCTATTTTCTCACTGGTTCCCCCTATTCCCATTCATCCTCTGCACTAACTGCAGACTGTGTGATACCGGAACTTAAAGGCATTGACTCTCCATGTGGGGATGTTGTTAGTAAAGGTGCTGGAATGTTGCTCCGGAGCCCCAGGAGAGGAAAATGAGGTGCGTTTTAGAAACCTTTCCCGATCATATGGTATACCATCTGCTGGATTTCCCATGCATGGTTTAGCTGTAGGAAGATTCCCTTCAACCTGGAGTGTTGGGACCCTTGGAATGAGTAGCATGAAGTATTGCATTAAACTGTCGGCAGTTGCTCACCAAAGCTCACCAATCCTCTCAGCCCCAAGTGTCCAGCCTTATGTCTTATCCAGCTGTGGGTTTATATGTGGTCATTCCAGGTTGCATCACAGCCCCTGAGCGAATTTTGTAAGAATTTTTCTCTCTTTCATTGTTTCTGCGTTTTGGTTTTAAAATTTATTTCTGTAATGGGGTTTAGCTCATTTTCACTGCTGTGTTTGTGCTGCTCTGCACACACTTGATTCCCTTATGGAGATATATCAATACATGGGTTTTAAGATTCTTATTACTCAGATATATTTCTCTGCGGTGTATAGGGTGTGTTGAGGCCAGTTCATTGAGCAAGGTGTAGATCTTGTCTAATACCTATTTGGTTTATTGAACGGTATCTGTGCTAATTTCAAACTCTGGTTTTATGCATCACCCCACCTCTCCTTTCCCCTTAAGCTGACATAAGTGTGTTTTCTAAATGTGAGACACTGTTCTGTTTTGTAATTCATTTTTTGTGCAGCCATATTTATCCTCCCTCTATAAGTGATATGATATGTTTCTTTTTCTGTTTGACTTATTTCAAGTAGTATTATCAGACCTAAATCCACTCTTTATCTTTCTACTAGCCTTATTACATTGATTTCATGGTGAAGAGATATTCCATTGTACATAAGTACCACATTTTCTTTATCCATTGTTCTCTTTCCTGGGATATTTAAGGTGTACTGAAGTTGAGGTTCTTGTAAACAGAGTAGCCCTAAACTGTGGTGTGCTTGTGTCTTGTTGATTTTTAGACTTCCCTAGATATACTCCCGTGATTGGAAGTGCCCTATGCTCTGTAGCTCTGTTTTTTAGATGATTTAGGAACCACCATACACTTCTCCGGAGTGGCTCTCGGCAGTTCACACACTGTCCATCAGCGTATAAAGGCTCCCTGTTCTCCATGGCCTGTCCTGCATTTCTGGTTTTTACAATTTTTTCGGATGGCCCTTTTGACCAGTGGGAAATGAGACTTCTTTGTTGTGCACATTTGCATTGCTTGCTTGCTTGGTTGCCCATAAAGTGCGTATGCGTTTTTTCCTGGATATATTCAGGAAAAAACGCATACTGCCTTTGGGGCCAACTGCATCATTGTCGAAATTCTGCCGCTTTTCATGTGCTTTAAAGACGAGTCCAATCTATCTCTTGAAATCTGTTTCTTGCAATTCTGTCTTGCATTCAGATCCTCTTCTTTGCCTTACCTCAACATATTTTTGGACGTTAGTTTTCATTTATAACTCTGCAGGTTTGTGAATTGCAGTGACCCTGAGCTCCATTTTTTAAGTTGCTCTTTTGTGAGCTGGCCTCAAAGCCGCAGGATTGCTTCAGGCCCTATTTTGGCTCCGGCGAGGCGGGCTGAGCCTTTTTTTAATTCTTATTCTTAATGGGAAATTAGAGTGACATGTGCCCGTCCAAACCCCTACAACTATTCTCTCATTGGTTCCCCCTCTTCCCGTTCATCCTCCTCACAATTTGCAAAATGTGTGAAACAGAAGTTTAAATGTGCTGATTCTCTAAGTGGGGAGATTCTAAGTAACGTGGCTGGAATGATGAACAGGAGCACCAGGAGAGGATAAATGAGGTGCATTTTAGACACATCTCCCGATCACATGGTGTACAGTCCTCTGGGTTTTCCATGCATGTTTTAGCTGTAGGAAGATTCCTTGAACCTGCAGATTTGGGACCCATTGAATGGGTACCAGGTAGTATTACTTTAAAGGGTGTGCATTTCCTCACCCAACCTCACATTTCTCTTAGCGCGAACAGTTTCCAGCCTTATGTCTCATCCTGCTGTGGGTCTAGATGTGTTCAATCCATGTTGCATCACCGTCCCTGAGGAAAAGTTGTAAGAGGTTTTCTCTGTCTCTCTGTCGTTTATTTTTTCCAATTTATTACTATATTGGTTACAGCTGATTTTCAAAGCTCTGTTTCTTGCTGCTGTACATCCACTTGATTCACATACAGAGAGACATCAATAAATTCTTTTTCAGATTCTTACCAGTCATAGATATTCTTTTCCGGTGACTTGAGTGTGCTGAGTGCAGTTCTTTTAGCTACCGTGTAGGCCTTGTTCATTATCAGTTTGGTATTTGGAATGGTATCTTTGCTAATTTCAACCTCCTGGATGATGCCTCACCCCTCCCCACCTTTCCCGTTTAGCAGCCTTACGCGTGTTTTCTACATATTTGACTATGTTTTTGTTTTGTAATTTATTTCATGTGTAGCCATTTTGGATTCCACCTTTAAGTGATATCTTATGATACGTGTCTTTTTCTTTTTGAATTATGTCACTTAGAATGATCATACGTAACTCCTCCGGAGTTGTTACAACTGGCCATATTTCATTGATTTCCAGGCTGAGTAATATTCCACTCTACATAAGTACCACATCTCTATCCAATTTTTCCCTCCAGAGACATTTAAGTTATATCCTAGTCGAGGATCTTTTAAACAGAGAGGCAGTAAACATTAGGGTGCCTGTGTCCTCTCGATTTTTGTTTTTCCCAAGATATACGCCCATGAGTGCAAGTGCCCTATGCTCTGTAGCTCATTTTTTAGATGCTTTAGTAAACACAATACACTTCTCCAGAATGGCCGTTGGCAATATACATTTCCACTATAAGCCTCACAGGGCTCCCTCTTCTCCTTGCCCTGTCCTGCATTTCTGGTGTTTACACTTTATGAGGATGGCTCTTCTGACTGATGCGAAGTGATATCTTTTGTAGTATTGATTTCCAGTGCCCACCTGTTTGGTTGGCTAAAAAAGTGTATGCCCTTTTCTTGAATATATACAGAAAAAAACGCATACAGCCTTTTTGGCCAGCTGCAATGTTGGCAATGTTCAGCCCCTTTTCTTGTGCTTAATGGCGAGTCCTTTCTACCTCCTCAAATCCCTTTCCTGCCATTCTCCCTTGCTTACCAATCCTTTTCTCTGACTTTCCTCAAGACATTTTTCAGTGATAGATATTTTCAACTCTGCAGTTTCATGAATTTTACTGCCCCTGAGTTCCATTGTTCAACTTGTGTTTATGGGAACTGGCCACAAAGCAGTGGGATTTCCTCAAGCCCTATACTGTTTCCATGGGCAACCCTAGCCTTTGGTCAATTCATCTTCCTGATTGGAAATTAGAGTGACATGTGCCTGTCTGAACACCTAGGACTTGTCTCTCATTGTTCCTCATCCTTCCGCTTCATCCTCTGGACAAATTCCAAACTGTACGAAACAGGATGTTGACAGTGCTGACATCTCCAAGTGGGGAGACTGTTAGTAAAGACGCTGGACGGGTGAACCCGAGCACCAGGAGATGAGATGCCTTTTCCAAACTCTTCCCGATCAGACGGTATACCATCCTCTGGGTGTGACAGACATGTTTTAGCAGTAGGAAGAGTCCCATTCATGTAAGGAGAACACCAGGACTTTTTCAAAATCAGTGTCTCCCCGAAACCCAAACTGGGGAGTTTTTTAAGCTACGGCTACACATATGTTCATTAAGGGCCTTGGGAAGTAGGCAGAGTCCAAACTTTAGATGATTGAAGTCTTCAGGGTCAGAAGCACTCACCACCGGCTTCCCTTAGGTTACACTTTAACTGTCATTGATAGATGATGTCAATAAAAATATCTATTCTTTTTCAGATTATTTCCCCTTATAGGTTATTGCAAAATATTGAGTGTAGTTCCCTGTGCTATACAGTAGTTCCTTGTTGATGATCTATTTTATACATAGCAGTGTGTATGTGTTAATTCCAAACTGTTAATTTATCCCTCCTCCCACCTTTCCCCTTTGGTAATAATAAATTATAAGATTTTATACTTCTCAGAAATGGGGGAGCTGAAAGAGAGGTATCATTTTCAATGGAAAAGCTTTTAAAACAAGATTGAAGCTTTAACCAAGATTATTAGATGTACATCCTTGGAAAGAAATCACTTCATTTCTCTAATATTGACCTGACAAATAAGACAAACCTTTTCACTGAACTTGCTTATAATAAAGTGATGGAAATATCAAATGGAAGTGTTAGAAACATCTTATTTTACCCGAGACTTATAAACTGTTCTATGTTAACTACAGTTTGGCTCACACATCTGTTCATTGAAGTTACAATAGTCTCAATTTCTGTAACTGATCCTCCAGAGTGGACCCCAACAAGTGTCCCCCTGCCCAGTGTCATTGGGGCCAACAGATAGAGACTGAGTTTGGTTCACAAGCAAAGGAAACTTTATATTTTGATCAGAGAATGGAGAGGTGAGAGCATGCACTACCCCGTGGGCTGTGGGCTGGGCTGCTGTGTAGAGATCCTGTGAGAGTCAGTGGGAGGGAGGGGGCGGAGCTCTCGAGGGCCGGGTTGGCTGCAGGTCAGGCTCTATATCTCGGAGTCTGCACTGGGCTCCAGGAGCTGAGGTGTCGACCCAGCCATTCTGCACTAGGAAATCTGGTCTGAAGTGCCGGGTGTGGAACCTCTGCATGCGGGACCCTAGGAGCACGTGAAATTAGACAAAGCACAAAGGATAAAAAAGGTCAGACTTGACTTTATTGCCCAGATTCTATTTTTATCTCCCAGGGATTTTTAATGGGCTTTGCTGGGGACAAACCCCTCCTCTGCCTTTTGTCCCATTCCTCATTCTTGGAGTGCTGAGGGTGCAGACCCTTCTTCTGTAACTGCTGAGTGCTGAGTTGGGAGCCCTCATACCAGGGGACGAGGGTCAGAACTTCTCCCCAGCAGCCTCCAGGTGACGTTGATTGGCCCCAGGACCCCTGCCTCCCTGCTCGTCCGCCTGAGCACCAGCATTAGAAGTGTTATAGATTCTAATGACCTTTAAGGGTCCAGAAAAGAGATGTGCAGAGATGCTGTGGGGGCCAGTTTCACCCTGCCCCACATTTGTTCGGCCACCTTAGGCTGACCGTTTCTGCCAGCCTAGATGCTCTGACCAGTAGTCTGCTCTTTCTTCAATTAGGCCCCTGAATTAACGTAAAAACAGCACCAGGTGTCAGAGGCCTGCCCGCTCAACTCCCAGACAGTCCAGGGTCAGTGGTGATCAAGGACCATGATGGCCACTGAGTCAACAGCCTTTTGAAGTAAACAGGAGTCCAGCCGGTCTTATTGGCCACATCATCACGGTGACTGTAGGCTTTTCTATGGTGACAGTGTGATATACGGTTCCCCCGCCAAGATTATTATCTCCCCTCCGGGTGCAGTAAGTCCTGCAAGCAGTAGTCTACTCCTTCGGGACACACTATTGTTGTTTTATGAGAGAAACTCCAGGTCAAGTGATGTTCACACGAGTCGTCATGGTGCCCTGTTGCCCCCGGTTATCTCTCTGGATGTTGGAGTTGGAAGGCCTCCTCACTCGAGGTCGGTGTGCCCACGGAGCGAACCCTGCAACTTCAGGGCATGGTTGGTGATTAGGATCACCATGTGGGGTCCTTTTCCCTTAGGAGGGAGGTGGCCTTTTGGGCTGCTGATTTCCAGGTTTTTAGATACCGCCAGTATCTTGGCCAGATGTGGCAGTGGGCCAAGCCCCTTGGTGACTGTAGTTTTTCCTACCTGGATGGCATTCTTGCGTTCTTCCATTTCAAGTGGTCCCAGTTTTTGCACTAATTCTCCAATGGCAATTCACCTTTCACTGGGAATGTAAAGGTCAAAGGGTTTAGCTCAATTAGGGAGTTCCAGGGCAAGGGTCTGAATTGACTGCTCTTTCCATTCTTGAAAGGCCACTTCTGGATTCTGTTCAAAAGGATCATCATCTTTTCCTTTCAGTGTTTCATATAGAGGCCCAGCTAGTAGACTGTAGTTAGGGATCCAGAAGCAGCAAACCCTGGCCTCCCCAGGAACCCCTAAGCTGTCTTCTAGTTTTAGAAAGGGGTAAGGCTGCAAATGGTTTCTTCCCTTTCCTGGGATGGGCTTCTCTGACCTTGTGTGAGAATGAAGCCCAGGCAGGTCACCGCAGTCTGTGATATTTGAGCTTTTTCTTGGACAACTTCTATCCTTTATTGGCTTGGTAGTTCAGAGGCCTCCTTAGTAGGGCTGGCGATCAGAATGTCATCTGCATATTGAAGGAGGGTTTCCTTTTCCAGAGGTAGAACTTTTCGGTCTTTAGCTAAGCTTTCCCCAAAGATGGTGTGGGAATTTTTGAACCCTTGGGGCAAGACGGCCCGGAGGTATTGTTTTAGTTGTATGTTGAGTCCTGCCACTCACAAGCCAAAATTTCTTGTGACTCTGGGACTAATGGAATACAAAAGAAGGCATCATTGAAGACTAATACAGAATACCATGTCCTGGTGGTTGGTAGAATGACCAGCAGGGTGTAGGAATCAGGAGCAACTGGAGGTATATCCTCAGTGGCTTCACTGACTGTCCTGACATCCTTTACCAGGTCCCCAGCAGCCCATGGGGCTCTCGTGGTGAGGCCAATCCCAGGATATGGAGCTCTCCTGGGCAGGTACCCCTCCCCCAACCCAGCCCACGGGGCTCTCATGGTCAGGCCCCTCCCAGGATACAGAGCTACCCTTGCAGGTACCGTGGCAGGGCTGGGCACACAGGAACCGTGCACCTAGCCCTCATTGCAGAGCACCCCCAGCTCACCTGTCGCTCAGAGCTGACACAGAGCACCTCAGAGCAGGACTTGAACTAACAAACAGCAGCTCCGACAGGTCTGTGACCCTGGGCATCACTGTGTGTGGCCTCCCTCCACCTGGTCTTCCAGAGACTTCCACTGCACACAGGGCACCAGGCCTCTGTCTCCAACCACCACCCACCCCCTCCTCTCCCTGACTCCTGGGTTCCTCTCATTAGGAGAGGGTTTTCTTGAAGTTATCTCCCACTCATGGGCCAGATAAAATGATTAGAAAACAAGCCAAAGCTGCAGCCCCTTGTCTATCCTGACTCTCAGGAGCCCATACCTGTTCCTTGGACCTGGCCGGTTCAGCAAGTTCCATTTTCTGCAACTGTGAGCCCCTGAGGGGTGATGATTGGCTGACCTGGGCAGCCTTACCTTGCGGCCAGCCCTCCCCAGGTGTGCCTGGGTTGAGATCAATATAAATACCACTCCAGGCAGCAAGAGCCCCTGCAGCTGTGCCTGACGCCATTTTCTCTGCCCTGTCAGCAGTCTCGGGGCTGGGCTGGTGGGAGGGAGTGAGAGGCCACGGCTTTGTGGGTGGCCCAGTGTGAGTGGGGCTCTGCTGGACTTTCTGCAGCAGTTGCCAGGCTGCCACCTGCTAAAGAAGAGGATGTGTCACCCATACCTGCTGCTGGAATTTCTCCCTGGGCAGAGGTGAGGAAGGAAAAAAGCAGTGGGGGCAGGGACAGGACGGGTATCTCAGGCAGGGAAATGGAAATCTTCCAGAAGAGCACCCAGGGCCAGGACCATCCTGGCTGACCTGCAGGCACCAAGTCAGCTGGCATGCTGTCACTCGTGTGGCTCCATGGCCCTTCCTCTAGGCTTTCAAGTCCTTGTATATATTCAGGTGTTTTACCTGGGAAGGGTGGGAACAGTTCAGCAGCAACTGGCCTGGGGCTCAGCTCACGTTTACTCACAGATGCCTCGGCACGGTGCCCCAGCTTTGCAATGAGGACGCTTGTTGTGTGGGGGCTGCTGGCTGAATGGGAGACGATTCCCCACCACTGACCAACTTCAGAATTGTTTACAACTGGAGCAAGTGCCCTGATACGGTTTTCCTCTGTGTAACTGGTGGGTTCTGTTTTTTTTTTCTCTTTTTCGTTTTTGGTTCAAGGTAGATTTTATTCCTCTTTTTTGTATTTACAGATATAAACATGGAAATAATTTATTCATATAGATACATGTATGTGAAGGGAATAATTGCTTTTTCTGTTTTGTATTTTAAATTTTATTTCTTTTTAATTTTGAATTTTATTTTATATTTTTATACAGCAGGTTCTTATTGGTTATCTATTTTATGCATATAAATGTTTACATGCCAATCCCAATCTCTCAACTCCTCCCACCACCACCCCCCCAAGAGCTTTCCGCCATTGTTGTCCATACGATTGTTGTCTACATCTGTTGCTCTATTTATGCCTTGCAAAACGGTTAATCTGTACAGTTTTTCTAGGTTCCACATATATGCATGAATATACAAGATTTGTTTTTCTCTTTCTGACTTACTTCACTCTGTATGACAGTCTCTAGATCCATCGACGTCTCTACAAATGACCCAATTTCATTCCTTTCATGGCTTAGTAATATTTCATTTTATATATGTACCACATCTTTATGCATTCGTCTGTCTGTGGGCATTTAGGTTGCTTCCATTACCTCGATATTGTAAATAGTGATGCAATGAACATTGCGGTGAATGTCTCTTTTTGATTTATGGTTTTGTCTGGGTATATGTCCAGTACTGGGATTGCTGTATCATATGGTAATTCTATTATTAGTTTCTTAAGAAACTCCATATTGTTCTCCATAGTGACTGTATCAATTTATATTCCCAAAAATAGTGGAAGAGGCTTCCTTTTCTCCACACCCTTTCCAGCATTTGTTGTTTGTAGATTTTCAGATGATGCCCATTCTAACAGGTGTGAGGTGATACCTCATTGTTGAGTCCATTTCGTTGAGCAAGGGGTAGGTCTTGTCTATTACATATTTGGCTTATGGAACGGTATCTGTGCTAATTTCAAACTCTGGTTTTATGCAGCACCCCAACTCACCTTTCCCCTTAAGCAAGCATAAGTTGGTTTTCTAAACTTGAGACCCTGTTCTGTTTTGTAATTCAGTTCATGTGTAGCCAAGTTTACATTCCATGCATTAGTGATACCTTATGATGTTTCTTTTTCTGTGTGACTTATTTCACTTAGAATCATCGTGCCTCAATCCACTCATTATGCTGGTACAGGCCTGGTGACACAGATTTCATTGCTGAGTGGTATTCTGTTGTCCGTAAGTACCGCAACTTCTTTATCAATTATTTGTTCTCTGGGATATTTAACTTGTACTGTAGAAGAGGTTCCTGTAAACAGAGCCGTCCCAAATTTTGGGGTGGCTGTGTCTTTTTGATTTTAATTTCCCTAAGCTATAGGACCATAAGTGGAAATGCCCTAGACTCTGTTGCTTTGTTTTTCAGATGTATCAGGAAACACCATACACTTCTCCAGAGTGTCTGTTGGCAATTTACATCCCACCCATCAGCATAACAAGGCTCCTTTTTCCCCATGGCCTGTCTTGCCTTTCTGGATTTTACACTTTTCTCAGATGGCCCTTTAGACCGGGGGGAAGTGACACTTCATAGTAGTTCGGATTTCCATTGCAAGCTTGCTTGGTTTGCCAAAAAGGGCGTATGTGTTTTTTCCTGAATATATTCAGGAACAAACTCATACGCCCTTTTTTGCCAAGTGCATCATTGTCGCTGTTCTGCCTCTTTTCCTATGCTTTAAATGCAAATCCAGTCTACCTCCTGAAATCGGTTTCCTGCAATTCTGCCCTGATTTCAAGTCCTGTTCGCAGCCTTACTTCAATATATTTTTGGACAATAGCTGTCATTTATAACTCTGCAGGTTTGTGAATTACAGGTCCCCTGAGCTCCTTTCTTCAACTCGCTTTCTTGTGAGCTGGCCGCAAACCCGCCAGACTGCTTCAGGCCCTAATCTGCTTCTGGCAGGGCACGCTGAGCCTTTGGTTAATTCCTCTTTCTGGTGGGAAATGAGTGTTAAATATGCCCGTCCAGACACCTACCTCACTCTCAACCCCTTGGTGATGTGGGTCCTCTGGTTTGTGGCCACCTTTGCTGGGTTCCTCACCTTTCGATGATGTGGCCCCACTAGTGTGAGGACACTCCTGCCTGGTTCTCATCCACGTGGTTATGTGGACCCCCTGGTGAGAGTCTGTTCCTGGCTGTGTTCCTCACCCTTCTGTGAGGGAGACCCTCTGCTGATAGG
The DNA here is from genome assembly GCF_937001465.1 of Orcinus orca. NCBI lineage: Eukaryota > Metazoa > Chordata > Mammalia > Artiodactyla > Delphinidae > Orcinus > Orcinus orca. The sequence continues at coordinate 57,437,516 of NC_064562.1, read as the reverse complement.
TCACTCCTGCATGGCTGGCACACATTGCCTTGGTGAAGTCAGCCATGTGGTGGCAGTTGGAGCGTGCTGGGAATCTCCTCCCCCCGGTGATGAGGGCCCTCTTGGGTCAGGCCCTAACTGCTGGGCTCACCAACTTTTCATAGTGAGCCCAGTGATGCTTTGGCACTCCTCTTAGGATCCCATCTCCATGGGGATGTGGGCCTTCTGCTCTGAGGTCCCAACGGCTGGGTTGTTCACATTTTCATGATGTGGGCTCTCTGGTGTTAGTTCACAGAGGCCTGGATCCCATAGCCTCTGTGCACTTGGCCGCCTGCTGGGAGGTTCCAACTGCTGGATTCCTCACTTTTTTAATTTTTTGGGCCCTCTGTTGTGAGGATCCTCCTGCCTGACTCACTCCCAGCCCCTTCGTGATGTGTGTCATCTGGTTTGAGGCCACATGTGCTGGGTTCCTCACCTTTCGATGATGTGGGACCAATGGTCTTAGGAGACTCCTGTCTGGTTCACATCCCCTTGGTGATGTGGGCCCTCTGTTGAGAGTCTGATCCTGGCTGGGTTCCTCACCCATCTGTGAGGTGGGCCGTCTGCTGTGAGGTCACTCCTGCCTGGCTTGCTCACCTCGCCTTGTGGACATGAGCCCTCTGGTGGCACTTGGAGCCTGCTGGGAACCTCCTCCCCTCGGTGATGAGGGCCCTCTGGCGTCAGGCCCTAACTGCTGGGCTCCCCACGTTTTGTGATGTGCGCCCAGTGATGCGAGGACACTCCAGCCAGGTTCACATCCCCATTGGGATGTGGGCCTTCTGCTCTGAGGTCCCAACGCCTGGGTTGCTCACAGTTTCATGATGTGGGCTCTCTGCTGTTAGTTCACTCCTGCCTGCATCCCATAGCTTCTGTGCTCTCGGCCGCCTGCTGGGAGGTTCCAACTGCTGGATTCCTCACCTTTCTTATTCTTTGGGCCCTCTATTTTAAGGCTACTCCTGCCTGCCTCACTCCCATTCCCTTTGTGATATGTGTCCTCTGATTTGAGGCCACATGTGTTGGGTTCCGCACCTTTCGATGATGTGGCCCCACTGGAGGGAAGACAGTCCTGACTGGTTCCCATCCCCTTGCTGATGTGGGCCCTCAGGTGAGCGTCTGATCCTGGCTGCGTTCCTCACCCTTCTGTGAGGTGGGCCCTCTGCTGTGAGGTCAATCATGCCTGTCTGGCACATGTCACCTTGGCGACGTGGGCCCTCTGGTGGCAGTTGGAGTGTGCTGGGATCCTCCTCCCCTCGGTGATGAGGGCCCTCTTGCCTTAGGCCATAACTGCTGGGCTCCCCACATTTTCTGATGTGCGCCAAGTGAGTGAGGACACTCTTGCCAGGTTCCCATCCCCATGCGGATATGGGCCTTCTGCTCTGAGGTCAAAACGGCTGGCTTGCTCACAGTACCATGATGTGGGCCCTCTGCTGTGAGTTCACTCCGGCAAGGATCCCTTATCATCGGTGCTCTGAGCTGCCTGCTGGGAGGTTCCAACTGCTGGATTCCTCAACTTTTTTATTCTATGTGCCCTCTGTTGTGAGGCTCCTCCTGCCTGCCTCACTGCCAGCCCCTTGGTGATGACTGTCCTATGGCTTGAGGCCACATGTGCTGCGTTCCTCACCTTTCGATGATGTGGCCCCACTCGTGTGAGGACACTCCTGCCTGGTTCCCATCCCCTTGGTGAGGTGGGCCCTCTGGCGAGAGTCTAATCCTGGCTGGGTTCCTCAACGTTCTGTGAGGTAGGCCCTCTGCTGTGAGGTCACTCCTGCCTGGCTGGCACACGTCACTTTGGAGACGTGAGCCCTCTGGTGGCAGTTGGAGCATGCAGGGTGCCTCCTCCTCTCGGTGATGACGGCCCTCTGGCGTCAGGCCCTAAATGGTGGGCTCCCCACATTTTCTGATGTGCGCCCAGTGGTGCGAGGACACTCCAGCCAGGTTCCCATTCCCATGGGGATGTGGGCCTTCTGCGCTGAGGTCCCAACGCCTGGGTTGCTCACAGTTTTATGATGTGGGCCCTCTGCTGTGAGTTCACTGTGGCCTGGATCCCATAGCCTCGGTGTTCTGGGCCGCCTGCTGGAAGGTCTAAATGCTGGAATCCTCACGTTTTTTATATTATGTGCCCTGTGTTGTGAGGCTACTCCTGCCTGCTTCACTCCAAGGCCCTTGGTGATGTGGGTCCTCTGGTTTGAGGACACATGTGCTGGGTTCCTCACCTTAAGATGATGAGGCCCCACTGATGTGTGGATAATCCTGACTGGTTCCCATCCCCTTTGTGATGTGGGCCCTCTGGTGAGAGTCTGATCCTGGCTGGGTTCCTCACCCTTCTGTGAGGTGGGCCCTCTACTATCAGGTAACTCTTGCCTGGCTTGCTCACCTCGCCTTGTTGACATGAGCCCTCTGGTGGCACTTGGACCCTGCTGGGAGCCTCCTCACCTCTGTGGTGAGAGCCCTCTGACGTCAGGCCCTAACTGCTGGGCTCCCCAACTTTTCTTAGTGAGCCCAGTGATGCTCGGGCACTCCTCTTAGGTTCCCATCTCCATGGGGATGTGGGCCTTCTTCTCTGAGGTTCCAACGGCTGGGTTGATCACAATTTCATGATGTCGGCTCTCTGGTGTTAGTTCACTGTGGCCTGGATCCCATAGCCTCTGTGCTCTTGGCCGCCTGCTGGGAGGTTCCAACTGCTCGATTCCTCAACTTTTGTATTCTATGGGTCCTGTGTTGTGATGCTCCTCCTGCCTGCCTCACTCGCAACCCCTTTGTGATGTGGGTCTTCTGGTTTGAGGTCACATGTGCTGGGTTCCGCAACTTACAATGATGTGACCCCACTGGTGTGAGGACACTCCTGCCTGGTTCCCATCCCCTTGGTGATGTGGGCCTTCTGGTGACAGTCTTATCCTGGCTGGGTTCCTCACTCTTCTGTGAGGTAGGCCCTCTGCTGTGAGGTCAATCCTGCCTGACTTGCACACATCACCTTGGCGATGTGGGCCCTCTGTTGGCACATGGAACCTGCTGGGAGCCTCCTGCCCTCGGTGATGACGGCCCTCTAGCATCAGGCCCTAACTGCTGGGCTCCCCACATTTTCTGATGTGAGCCCAGTGATGCCAGGACACTCCTGTCAGGTTCCCATCCCCATGGGGATGTGGGCTTTCTGCTCTGAGGTCCCAACGCCTGGGTTGCTCACAGTTTCATGATGTGGGCTCTCTGGTGTTACTTCACTCCTGCCTGCATCCCATAGCTTCTGTGCTCTCGGCCGCCTGCTGGGAGGTTCCAAATGCTGGATTCCTCACCTTTTTTATTCTTTGGGACCACTGATTTTAGGCTACTCCTACCTGCCTCACTCCCATCCCCTTTGTGATGTATGTCCTCTGATATGAGGCCACATGTGCTGGGTTCTTCACCTTTCAATGATGTGGCCCCACTGGTGGGAGGACAGTCCTGACTGGTTCCCATCCCCTTGGTGTTGTGGGCCCTCTGGCGAGAGTCTCATCCTGCCTCGGTTCCTCACCCTTCTGTGAGATAGGCCCTCTGCTGTGAGGTCACTACTGCCTGGCTGGCGCATGCCACCTTGTAGACGTGGGCCCTCTGTTGGCAGTTGGAACCTGCTGGGAGTCTCCTCCCCTCAGTTATGAGGGCCCCCTTGCGTCAGGCCCTAACTGCTGGGCTCCTAACATTTTCTGATATGTGCTAAAGTGGTGCGAAGCCACTCCTGCCAGGTTCCCATCCCAATGGGGATGTGGGCCTTCTGTTCTGAGGTCCCAACGGCTGGGCTGCTCACAGGTTCATGATGTGGGCCCTCTGCTGTGAGTTCACTGCGGCCTGGATCCCATAGCCTCGGTGCTCTGGGCCACTTGCTGGCAGGTTCCAACTGCTGGATTCCTCAACTTTTATATTCTATGGACCCTGTGTTGTGAGGCCGGTCCTGCCAGCCTCATTCCGAACCCCTTGGTGATGTGGTTCCTGTGGTTTGAGGCTACATGTGCTGGGATCCTCACCTTTCGATGATGTTGTCCCACTGGTGTGGGGACACTCCTGCCTGGTTCCCATCCCCTTGGTGATGTGGGCCCTCTGGTGAGAGTCTGATCCTGGCTGTGTTCCTCACCCTTCTGTGAGGTGGGCCCTCTGCTGTGAGGTCACTCCTGCCGGGCTGGCACACATCGCCTTGGCGACGTTGGCCCTCTGGTGACACCTGGAGCCTGCTGGGAGCCTCCTCCTCTCGGTGATGAGTGCCCTCTAGCGTCAGGCCCTAACTTCTGAGCACCCCACGGTTTCTGATGTGAGCCCAGTGATGCCAGGACACTCCTGTCATGTTCCCATCACCATGGGGATGTGGGCCTTCTGCTCTGAGGTCCCAATGTCTGGGTTGCTCACAGTTTCATGATGTGCGCTGTCTGGTGTTAGTTCACTCCGGCCTGGATCCCCTAACCTCTGTGCTCTGGGCCACCTGCTGGGAGGTTCCAACTGCTGGATTCCTCACCTTTCTTATTTTTGGGCCCTCTGTTATGAGGCTCCTCCTGCCTGCCTCACTCCCAGCCCCTTGCTGATGGGTGTCCTATGGTTTGAAGCCACATGTTCTGGGTTCCTCACCTTTAGATGATGTGGCCCTACTCATGTGAGGACACTCCTGCCTGGTTCCAATCCATTTGGTGATGTGGGCCCTCTGGTGCGACTCTGATCCTGACTGGGTTCGTCACACTTCTCTGAGGTGGGCCCTCTGCTGTGAGGTCATTCGTGCCTGGTTGGCACACATCGCCTTGGCGACGTCAGCCCTCTGGTGGCAGTTGGAGCCTGCTGGGAGCCTCCTTCCCTTGGTGATGAGGGTCCTCTGGCGTCAGGCCCTAACTGCTGGTCGCCCAAAATTTTCTGATACGTTCTCAGTGGTGTGAGGACACTCCTACCAGATTTCCATCCCCATGGGGATGTGGGCCTCCTGCTCTGAGGTCCCAATGGCTGGGTTGCTCAGTTTCATGACATGGGCCCTCTTCTGTGAGTTCACTGTGGCCTGGATCCCATAGCCTCAGTGCTCTGGGCCGCCTGCTGGGAGGTTCCAACTGCTGGATTCCTCACTTTTTTATTCTATGGGCCCAGTGTTGTGAGGCTACTCCTGCCTGCCTCACTCCGAGGCCCTTGGTGATGTGGGTCCTCTGGTTTGAGAACACATGTGCTGAGTACCTCACCTTTCGATGATGTGGCCCCACTGGTGTGAAGACACTCCTGCCTGGTTCCCATCCCCTTGGTGATGTGGGCCCTCTGGTCAGAGTCTGATGTTGGCTGGGTTTCTCACCCTTCTGTGAGGTGGGACCTCTGCTGTGAGGTAACTCCTGCCTGGCTTGCTCACGTTGCCTTGGCAATGTGAGGCCTCAGGTGGCAGTTGGAGCCTGCTGGGAATCTCCTCCCCTCAGTTATGAGAGCTCTGGATAAAACACATATACCCTTTTTTGCCAAGTGCATTATGTTCCAAGTTCTGTCTCTTTTCCTATGCTTTAAGAGTGACTCCCGTGTACCTTCTGAAATCGGTTTCCAGCAATTCTGCCCCGCATTCAAGTCGTCTTCGCAGCCTTACTTCAGTATAATTTTGGATGATAGCTGTCATTTATAACTCCGCAGGTTTGTGAACTACAGTGCACCTCAGCTCCTTTCTTCAACTCGCTTTCTTGTGAGCTGGCCACAAAACCGCAGGATCTCTTCAGGCCCTAATCTAGTTCCAGCACGGCACGCAGAGCCTTTGGTTCATTCTTCTTCCTGGTGGGAAATGAGAGTTAAATTTGCCCGTCAAGACACCTCCAGCTAGTCTCTCATTGGTTCTCCCTATTCCTGTTCATTTTCCGCAGAAATTGCAAACTGGGCCAAACAGGAGGTTAAAGGCACTGACTCTCCAAGTTGGGAGAGTGTTAGTGAAGCGTCTGGAATGTTGCACCCGAGTACCAGGGGACGAAAACTGAGACACATTTGAACACGTTTCCTGATCACACGGTGGATCATACTCTGGGTTCCAAATGCATGTTTTAGCTGAAGGAAGATACCCTTAAACCTGGAGAGTTGAGACCCATGGAATGGGTACCATGCAAAATGAATTCAAAGGGTCTGCATTTGCTCACCGAACCTCACCAATCCTATCACTGCTGCGTGTATGCCACTCTACACACGCTTGATTGTCTTTCGGAGACATATAAATCCATAGGTTTTAAGATTCTTACTAGTCAGGTATATTCTTAGGCGTTTAATATGGGTTGTTGAGTCCACTTCGTTGAGCAAGGAGTACCTCTTGTCTATTACATATTTGGCTTATGGAATGGTATCTGTGCTAATTTCAGTCTCTGATTTTATGCAGCACCCCAACTCACCTTTCCCCTTAAGCAAGCATAAGTTAGTTTTCTACATTAGAGACCCTGTTCTGTTTTGTAATTCAGTTCCTGTGTAGCCAAGTTTACATTCCGTGTACTAGTGATATCTTATGATGTTTCTTTTTCTGTGTGACTTATTTCACTTAGAATCATCGTAGCTGAATCCACTCATTATGCTGCTATGGGCCTGATGACATAGATTTCATTGCTGAGTGATATTGCATTGTACGTAAGTACCACAACTTCTTTATCCATTTTTCACTTTCTGCGATATGGAACTTGTACCGTAAACGAGGTTCTTGTAAACAGAGCCGTCCCAAAATTTGGGGTGGCTGTGTCTTTTTGATTTTAATTTCCCTATGCTATTGGACCATAAGTGGAAGTGCCCTAGGCTCTGTTGCTTTGTTTTTTAGATGTTTCAGGAAACACCATACACTTGTACAGAGTGGCTGTTGGCAATTTACATCCCGCCCATCAGCATAACAAGGCTCCCAGTTCTCCATGGCCTGTCCTGCCTTTCTGGATTTTACACTTTTTTCAGATGGCCCTTTTGACCGGGGGGCAGTGAGACTTCATTGTAGTGCAGATTTCCTTTGCAAGCTTGCTTGGTTGGCGAAAAAGGGCGTATGCGTTTTTTCCTGAATATATTCAGGAAAAAACGCATACGACCTTTCTGGCCAAGTGCATCATTATGGACGTTCTGCCTCTTTTCCTATGTTTTACATGCAATTCCATTCTACCTCCTGAAATCGGTTTCCTGCAATTCTTCCCCACCTTCAAGTCCTCTTGGCAGCCTTACTTCAATATATTTTTGGACGATAGCTGTCATTTATAACTCTGCAGGTTTGTGAATTACAGTGCCCCTGAGCTCCTTTCTTCAACTCGCTTTCTTGTGTGCTGGCCGCAACACCGCAGGATTGCTTCAGGCCCTAGTGTAGTTCCGGCATGGCAAGATGAACCTTTGGTTAATTCCTCTTCCTGGTGGGAAATGAGAGTTAAATTTGCCCGTCCAGACACCTCCAGCTAGTCTCTCATTTGTTCTCCCTATTCCTGTTCATTTTAAGCAGAAATTGCAAACTGGGCCAAACAAGAGGTTAAAGGCACTGACTCTCCAAGTGGGGAGAGTGTTAGTAAAGCTTCTGGAATGTTGCACCCGAGTACCAGGGGACGAAAACTGAGACACATTTGAACACGTTTCCCGATCACATGGTGGATCATACTCTGGGTTCCACATGCATGTTTTAGCTGAAGGAAGAATCCCTTAAACCTGGAGAGTTGAGACCCATGGAAATGGTACCATGCAATATGACTACAAAGGGACTGCATTTGCTCACCGAACCTCAACAATCCCATCACTGTTGCGTTTATGCTGCTGTACACACGCTTGATTCTCTTTTCAAGACATATAAATCCATAGGTTTTAAGATTCTTACTAGTCAGGTATATTCTTAGGCGTTTAATATGGGGTGTTGAGTCCACTTCGTTGAGCAAGGAGTAGCTCTTGTCTATTACATATTTGGCTTATGGAACGGTATCTGTGCTAATTTCAATCTCTGGTTTTATGCAGAACCCCAACTCACCTTTCCCCTTAAGCAAGCATAAGTTGGTTTTCTACATTTGAGACCCTGTTCCGTTTTGTAATTCAGTACCTGTGTAGCCAAGTTTATATTCCGTGTAGTAGTGATATCTTATGATGTTTCTTTTTCTGTGTGACTTATTTCACTTAGAATCATCGTACCTGAATCCACTCATTATGCTGCTACGGGCCTGATGAAATAGATTTCATTGCTGAGTGATATTGCATTGTACATAAGTACCACAACTTCTTTATCCATTTTTCGCTTTCTGTTATATTGAAATTGTACCGTAAACGAGGTTCTTGGAAACAGAGCCGGCCCAAACTTTGGGGTGGCTGTGTCTTTTTGATTTTAATTTCCCTAAACTATAGGACCATAATTGGTAGTGCCCTAGGCTCTGTTTCTTTGTTTTTTGGATGTTTCAGGAAACACCATACACTTCTCCAGAGTGGCTGTTGGCAATTTACATCCCGCCCATCAGCATAACAAGGCTCCCAGTTCTCCATGGCCTGTCCTGCCTTTCTGGATTTTACACTTTTTTCAGATGGCCCTTTGGACCGGCTGGCAGTGAGACTTCATCGTCGTGCAGATTTCCTTTGCAAGCTTGCTTGGTTGGCCAAAAAGGGCGTATGCGATTTTTCCTGAATTTATTCAGGAAAAAACGCATACGCCCTTTTTGGCCAAGTGCATCATTGTGGACGTTCTGCCTCTTTTCCTATGCTTTACAATCAATTCCAGTCTACCTCCTGAAATCGGTTTCCTGCAATTCTGCCCCGCTTTCAAGTCCTCTTGGCAGCCTTACTTCAATATATTTTTGGACGATATCTGTCATTTATAACTCTGCAGGTTTGTGAATGACAGTGCCCCTGAGCTCATTTCTTCAACTCGCTTTCTTGTGAGCAGGCCGCAACACCGCAGGATTGCTTCAGGCCCTAGTGTGGTTCCGGCGTGGCATGCTGAGCCTTTGGTTAATTCCTCTTCCTGGTGGGAAATGAGAGTTAAATTTGCCCGTCCAGACACCTCCAGCTAGTCTCTTATTGGTTCTCCCTATTCCTGTTCATCTTACGCAGAAATTGCAAACTTGGCCAAACAGGAGGTTAAAGGCACTGACTCTCCAAGTGGGGAGAATATTAGTGAAGCATCTGGAATGTTGCACCCGAGAACCAGGGGATGAAAACTGAGACAAATTTGATCACATTTCCCGATCACACGGTGGATCATACTCTGGGTTCCACATGCATGTTTTACCTGAAGGAAGAATCCCTTAAACCTGGAGAGTTGAGACCCATGGAATGGGTCCCATGCAATATGACTTCAAAGGGTCTGCATTTGCTCACCGAACCTCACCAATCCTATCACTGCTGCGTTTATGCCGCTGTGCACACGCTTTTTTCTCTTTCGGAGACATATAAATCCATAGGTTTTAAGATTCTTACTAGTCAGGTATATTCTTAGGCGTTTAATATGGGGTGTTGAGTCCACTTCGTTGAGCAAGGAGTAGCTCTTGTCTATTACATATTTGGCTTATGGAACGGTATCTGTGCTAATTTCAATCTCTGGTTTTATGCAGCACCCCAACTCACCTTTCCCCTTAAGCAAGCATAAGTTTGTTCACTACATTTGAGACCATGTTCTGTTTTGTAATTCAGTTCCTGTGTAGCCAAGTTTACATTCCGTGCAGTAGATATATCTTATGATGTTTCTTTCTCTGTGTGACTTATTTCACTTAGAATCATTGTACCTGAATCGACTCATTATGCTGCTACGCGCCTGATGACATAGATTTCATTGCTGAGTGATATTGCATTGTACGTAAGTACCACAACTTCTTTATCCATTTTTCACTTTCTGCAATATTGAACTTGTACCGTAAACGACGTTCTTGTAAACAGAGCCGACCCAAACATTGGGGTGGCTGTGTCTTTTTCATTTTAATTTCCCTAGGTTATAGGACCATAAGTGGAAGTGCCCTAAGCTCTGTTGCTTTGTTTTTTGGATATTTCAGGAAACACCATACACTTCTCCAGAGTGGCTGTTGGCAATTTACATTCCTCCCTTCAGCATAGTAAGGCTCCCAGTTCTCCATGACCTGTCCTGCTTTTCTGGATTTTAGACTTTTCTCAGATGGCCCTTTTGACCGTTGGGCAGTGAGACTTCATTGTAGTGCAGATTTTCTTTGCAAGCTTGCTTGGTTGGCCAAAAAGTGTGTATGCGTTTTATCCTGAATATATTCAGGAAAAAACGCATACGCCCTTTTTGGCCAAGTGCATCATTGTGGACGTTCTGTCTCTTTTCCTATGCTTTACTTGCAATTCCAGTCTATCTCTTGAAATCGGTTTCCTGCAATTCTGTCCCGATTTCAAGTCCTCTTGGCAGCCTTACTTCAATATATTTTTGGACGATAGCTGTCATTTATAACTCTGCATGTTTGTGAATGACAGTGCCCCTGAGCTCCTTTCTTCAACTCGCTTTCTTGTGAGCTGGCCGCAACACGGCAGGTTTGCTTCAGGCCCTAGTGTGGTTCCGGAACGGCACGCTGAGCCTTTGGTTAATTCCTCTTCCTGGTAGGAAATGAGAGTTAAATTTACCCGTCCACACACCTCCAGCTAGTCTCTCATTGGTTATCCCTATTCCTGTTCATTTTCCGCAGAAATTGCAAACTGGGACAAACAGGAGGTTAAAGGCACTGACTCTCTAAGTGGGGAGAGTGTTAGTAAAGCGTCTGGAATGTTGCACCCGAGTACCAGGGGACGAAAACTGAGACACATTTGAACACGTTTCCCAATCACACGGTGGATCATACTGTGGGTTCCACATGCATGTTTTAGCTGAAGGAAGAATCCCTTAAACCTGGAGAGTTGAGACCCATGGAATGGGTACCATGCAACATGACTTCAGAGGGTCTGCATTTGCTCACCAAACCTCACCAATCCTATCACTGCTGCGTTTATGCTGCTGTACACATGCTTGATTCTCTTTCGGAGACATAGAAATCCATAGGTTTTAAGATTCTTACTAGTCAGGTATATTCTTAGGCGTTTAATATGGGGTGTTGATTCCACTTCGTTGAGCAAGGAGTAGCTCTTGTCTATTACATATTTGGCTTATGGAACGGTATCTGTACTAATTTCAATCTCTGGTTTTATGCAGCACCCCAACTCACCTTTCCCCTTAAGCAAGCATAAGTTGGTTTTCTACATTTGAGACCCTGTTCTGATTTGTAATTCAGTTCCTGTGTAGCCAAGTTTACATTCCGTGTAGTAGTGATATCTTATGATGTTTCTTTTTCTGTGTGACTTATTTCACTTAGAATCATCGTACCTGAATCCACTCATTATGCTGCTACGGCCCTGATGACACAGATTACATTGCTGAGTGATATTGCATTGAACGTAAGTACCACAACTTCTTTATCCATTTTTCGCTTTCTGTGATATTGAACTTGTACCACAAACAAGGTTCTTGTAAACAGTGCCGACCCAAACTTTGGGGTGGCTGTGTCTTTTTGCTTTTAATTCCCCTAAGCTATAGGACCATAAGTGGAAGTGCCCTAGTCTCTGTTGCTTTGTTTTTTGGATGTTTCAGGAAACACCATACACTTCTCCAGATTGGCTGTTGGCAATTGACATCCCGCCCATCAGCATAACAAGGCTCCCAGTTCTCCATGGCCTGTCCTGCCTTTCTGGATTTTACACTTTTTTCATATGGCCCTTCTGACCGGGGGGCAGTGAGACTTCATTGTAGTGCAGATTTCCTTTGCAAGCTTGCTTGGTTGGCCAAAAAGTGTGTTTGCGTTTTTTCCTGAATATATTCAGGAAAAAACGCTTATGCCCTTTTTGCCCAAGTGCATCATTGTGGAGGTTCTGCCTCTTTTCCTATGCTTTACATGCAATTCCATTCTACCTCCTGAAATCGGTTTCCTGCAATTCTGCCCCACATTCCAATCCTCTTGGCAGACTTACTTCAACATATTTTGGGACGATAGCTGTCATTTATAACTCTGCATGTTTGTGAATGACAGTGGCCCTGAGGTCCTTTCTTCAACTCGCTTTCTTGTGAGCTGGCCACAACACCGCAGGATTGCTTCAGGCCCTAGTGTGGTTCCGGCATGGCACGCTGAGCCTTTGGTTAATTCTTCTTAATCGTGGGAAATGAGAGTTAAATTTGCCCGTCCAGACACCTCCAGCTAGTCTCTCATTGTTTCTCCCTATTCCTGTTCATTTTCCGCAGAAATTGCAAACTGGGACAAACAGGAGGTTAAAGGCACTTACTCTCCAAGTGGGGAGAGTGTTAGTAAAGCGTGTGGAATGTTGCACCAGAGTACCAGGGGACGAAGACTGAGACACTTTTGAACACGTTTCCCGATCACACAGTGGATCATACTCTGGGTTCCACATGCATGTTTTAGCTGAAGTAAGAATCCCTTAAACCTGGAGAGTTGAGACCCATGGAATGGGTACCATGCAATATGACTTCAAAGGGTCTGCATTTGCTCACCGAACCTCACCAATCCTATCACTGCTGCATTTATGCCGCTGTACGCATGCTTGATTCTCTTTCGGAGACATATAAATCCATAGGTTTTAAGATTCTTACTAGTCAGGTATGTTCTTAGGCGTTTAATAGGGGGTGTTGAGTCCACTTCGTTGAGCAAGGAGTAGCTCTTGTCTATTACATATTTGGCTTATGGAATGGTATCTGTGCTAATTTCAATCTCTGGTTTTATGCAGTACCCCAACTCACCTTTCCCCTTAAGCAAGCATAAGTTGGTTTTCTACATTTGAGACCCTGTTCTGTTTTGTAATTCAGTTCCTGTGTAGCCAAGTTTACATTCCGTGTAGTAGTGATATCTTATGATGTTTCTTTTTCTGTGTGACTTATTTCACTTAGAATCATCGTACCTGAATCCACTCATTATGCTGCTACGGCCCTGATGACACAGATTACATTGCTGAGTGATATTGCATTGAACGTAAGTACCACAACTTCTTTATCCATTTTTCGCTTTCTGTGATATTGAACTTGTACCACAAACAAGGTTCTTGTAAACAGTGCCGACCCAAACTTTGGGGTGGCTGTGTCTTTTTGCTTTTAATTCCCCTAAGCTATAGGACCATAAGTGGAAGTGCCCTAGTCTCTGTTGCTTTGTTTTTTGGATGTTTCAGGAAACACCATACACTTCTCCAGATTGGCTGTTGGCAATTGACATCCCGCCCATCAGCATAACAAGGCTCCCAGTTCTCCATGGCCTGTCCTGCCTTTCTGGATTTTACACTTTTTCATATGGCCCTTCTGACCGGGGGGCAGTGAGACTTCATTGTAGTGCAGATTTCCTTTGCAAGCTTGCTTGGTTGGCCAAAAAGTGTGTTTGCGTTTTTTCCTGAATATATTCAGGAAAAAACGCATATGCCCTTTTTGCCCAAGTGCATCATTGTGGAGGTTCTGCCTCTTTTCCTATGCTTTACATGCAATTCCATTCTACCTCCTGAAATCGGTTTCCTGCAATTCTGCCCCACATTCCAATCCTCTTGGCAGACTTACTTCAACATATTTTGGGACGATAGCTGTCATTTATAACTCTGCATGTTTGTGAATGACAGTGGCCCTGAGGTCCTTTCTTCAACTCGCTTTCTTGTGAGCTGGCCACAACACCGCAGGATTGCTTCAGGCCCTAGTGTGGTTCCGGCATGGCACGCTGAGCCTTTGGTTAATTCTTCTTAATCGTGGGAAATGAGAGTTAAATTTGCCCGTCCAGACACCTCCAGCTAGTCTCTCATTGTTTCTCCCTATTCCTGTTCATTTTCCGCAGAAATTGCAAACTGGGACAAACAGGAGGTTAAAGGCACTTACTCTCCAAGTGGGGAGAGTGTTAGTAAAGCGTGTGGAATGTTGCACCAGAGTACCAGGGGACGAAGACTGAGACACTTTTGAACACGTTTCCCGATCACACAGTGGATCATACTCTGGATTCCACATGCATGTTTTAGCTGAAGTAAGAATCCCTTAAACCTGGAGAGTTGAGACCCATGGAATGGGTACCATGCAATATGACTTCAAAGGGTCTGCATTTGCTCACCGAACCTCACCAATCCTATCACTGCTGCATTTATGCCGCTGTACGCATGCTTGATTCTCTTTCGGAGACATATAAATCCATAGGTTTTAAGATTCTTACTAGTCAGGTATGTTCTTAGGCGTTTAATAGGGGGTGTTGAGTCCACTTCGTTGAGCAAGGAGTAGCTCTTGTCTATTACATATTTGGCTTATGGAATGGTATCTGTGCTAATTTCAATCTCTGGTTTTATGCAGTACCCCAACTCACCTTTCCCCTTAAGCAAGCATAAGTTGGTTTTCTACATTTGAGACCCTGTTCTGTTTTGTAATTCAGTTCCTGTGTAGCCAAGTTTACATTTCGTGTATTAGTGATATCTTATGATGTTTCTTTTTCGGTGTGACTGATTTCACTTAGAATCATCGTATCTGAATCCACTCATTATGCTGCTATGGGCCTGATGACAGAGATTTCATTGCTGAGTGATATTGCATTGTACGTAAGTACCACAACTTCTTTATCCATTTTTCGCATTCTGTGATATTGAACTTGTACCGTAAAAGAGGTTCTTGTGAACAGAGCCGTCCCAAACATTTGGGTGGCTGTGTCTTTTTGATTTTAATTCCCCTAAGCTATAGGACCATAAGTGGAAGTGCCCTAGGCTCTGTTGCTTTGTTTTTTGGATGTTTCAGGAAACACCATACACTTCTCCAGAGTGGCTGTTGGCAATTTACCTCCCGCCCATCAGCATAACAAGGCTCCAAGTTCTCCATGGCCTGTCCTGCCTTTCTGGATTTTACACTGTTCTCAGATGGCCCTTTTGACTGGGGGGCAGTGAGATTTCATTGTAGTGCAGATTTCCTTTCCAAGGCTTGCTTGGTTGGCCAAAAAGGGCGTATGCGTTTTTTCCTGAATATATTCAGGAAAAAACGCATACGCCCTTTTTGGCCAATTGTATCATTGTGGACGTTCTGCCTCTTTTCCTATGCTTTACGTGCAATTCCAGTCTACCTCCTGAAATCGGTTTCCTGCAATTCTGCCCCGCTTTCAAGTCCTCTTGGCAGCCTTACTTCAATATAGTTTTGGACGATAGCGGTCATTTATAACTCTGCAGGTTTGTGAATGACAGTGCCCCTGAGCTCCTTTCTTCAACTCGCTTTCTTGTGAACTGGCCGCAACAGCGCATGATTGCTTCAGGCCCTAGTGTGGTCCCGGCATGGCACGCTGAGCCTTTGGTTAATTCCTCTTCCTGGTGGGAAATGAGAGTTAAATTTGCCCGTCCAGACACCTCCAGCTAGTCTCTCATGGGTTCTCCCTATTCCTGTTCATTTTCCGCAGGAATTGCAAACTGGGCCAAACAGGAGGTTAAAGGCACTGACTCTCCAAGTGGGGAGAGTGTTATTAAAGCATCTGGAATGTTGCACCCGAGTACCAGGGGACGAAAACTGAGACACATTTGAACACGTTTCCGGATCACACGGTGGATCATACTCTGGGTTCCACATGCATGTTTTAGCTGAAGGAAGAATCACTTAAACCTGGAGAGTTGAGACCCATGGAATGGGTACCATGCAATATGACTTCAAAGGGTCTGCATTTGCTCACCGAACCTCACGAATCCTATCACTGTTGCGTTTATGCCACTGTACACATGCTTGATTCTCTTTTGGAGAAATATAAATCCATAGGTTTTAAGATTCTTACTAGTCAGGTATGTTCTTAGGCGTTTAATATGGGGTGTTGAGTACACTTCGTTGAGCAAGGAGTAGCTCTTGTCTATTACATATTTGGCTTATGGAATGGTATCTGTGCTAATTTCAATCTCTGGTTTTATGCAGTACCCGAACTCACCTTTCCCCTTAAGCAACCATAAGTTGGTTTTCTACATTTGAGACCCTGTTCTGTTTTGTAATTCAGTTCCTGTGTAGCCAAGTTTACATTCCGTGTAGTAGTGATATCTTATGATGTTTCTTTTTCTGTGTGACTTATTTCACTTAGAATCATCGTACCTGAATCCACTCATTATGCTGCTACGGGCCGATGACATAGATTTCATTGCTGTGTGATATTGCATTGTACGTAAGTACCACAACTTCTTTATCCATTTTTTGCT
This sequence comes from Orcinus orca, assembly GCF_937001465.1. NCBI lineage: Eukaryota > Metazoa > Chordata > Mammalia > Artiodactyla > Delphinidae > Orcinus > Orcinus orca. The sequence goes on along the minus strand of NC_064562.1, from coordinate 57,421,415 downwards.
TTCTGTGATACTGAACTTGTACCGTAAACGAGGTTCTTGTAAACAGAGCTGTCCCAAACTTTGGGGTGGCTGTGTCTTTTTGATTTTAATTTCCCTAAGCTATAGGACCATAAGTGGAACTGCCCTAGGCTCTGTTGCTTTGTTTTTTAGATGTTTCAGGAAACACCATACACTTCTCCAGAGTGGCTGTTGGCAATTTACATCCTGCCCATCAGCATAACAAGGCTCCCAGTTCTCCATGGCCTGTCCTGCCTTTCTGGATTTTACACTTTTTTCAGATGGCCCTTTTGACAGGGGGGCAGTGAGACTTCATTGTAGTGCAGATTTCCTTTTCAAGCTTCCTTGGTTGGCGAAAAAGGGCGTATGCGTTTTTTCCTGAATATATTCAGGAAAAAACGCATACGCCCTTTTTGGCCAAGTGCATCATTGTGCACGTTCTGCCTCTTTTCCTATGCTTTACATGCAATTCCAGTCCACCTCCTGAAATCAGTTTCTTGCAATTCTGCCTCGCTTTCAAGTCCTCTTGGCAGCCTTACTTCAATATATTTTTGGACAATAGCTGTCATTTATAACTCTGCAGGTTTGTGAATTACAGTGCCCCTGAGCTCCTTTCTTCAACTCGCTGTCTTGTGAGCTGGCTGCAACACCGCAGGATTGCTTCAGGCCCTAGTGTGGTTCCGGCATGGCACGCTGAGCCTTTGGTTAATTCCTCTTCCTGGTGGGAAATGAGAGTTAAATTTGCCCGTCCAGACACCTCCAGCTAGTCTCTCATTGGTTCTCCCTATTCCTGTTCATTTTCCTCAGAAATTGCAAAATGGGCCAAACAGGAGTTTAAAGGCACTGACTCTCCAAGTGGGGAGAGTGTTAGTAAAGCGTCTGGAATGCTGCACCCGAGTACCAGGGAACGAAAACTGTGACACATTTGAACACGTTTCCTGATCACATGGTGGATCATACTCTGGGTTTCACATGCATGTTTTAGCTGAAGAAAGAATCCCTTAAACATGGGGAGTTGAGACCCATGGAATGGGTACCATGCAATATGACTTCAAAGGGTCTGCATTTGCTCACCGCACCTCTCCAATCCTATCACTGCTGCGTTTAAGCCGCTGTACACACGCTTGATTCTCTTTCGGAGACATAAATCCATAGGTTTTAAGATTCTTACTAGTCAGGTATATTCTTAGGCGTTTAATAGGGGTTGTTGAATCCAATTCATTGAGCAAGGAGTAGCTCTTGTCTATTACATATTTGGGTTATGGAACGGCATCTGTGCTAATTTCAATCTCTGGTTCTATGCAGCACCCCAACTCACCTTTCCCCTTAAGCAAGCATAAGTTGGTTTTCTACATTTGAGACACTGTTCTGTTTTGTAATTCAGTTCCTGTGTAGCCAAGTGTACATTCCGTGTAGTAGTGATATCTTATGATGTTTCTTTTTCTGTGTGACTTATTTCACTTAGAATCATCGTACCTGAATCCACTCATTATGCTGCTACGGGCCTGATGACATAGATTTCATTGCTGAGTGATATTGCATTGTACGTAAGTACCACAACTTCTTTATCCATTTTTTGCTTTCTGTGATATTGAACTTGTACCGTAAACGAGGTTCTTGTAAACAGAGCCGTCCCAAACTTTGGGGTGGCTGTGTCTTTTTGATTTTAATTAACCTAAGCTATAGGACCATAAGTGGAAGTGCCCTAGGCTCTGTTGCTTTGTTTTTTAGATGTTTCAGGAAACACCATACACTTCTCCAGAGTGGCTGTTGGCAATTTACATCCCGCCCATCAGCGTAACAAGGCTCCCAGTTCTCCATGGCCTGTCCTGCCTTTCTGGATTTTACACTTTTTTCAATGGCCCTTTTGACTGGGGGGCAGTGAGACTTCATTGTAGTGCAGATTTCCTTTGCAAGCTTGCTTGGTTGGCCAAAAAGTGTGTATGAGTTTTTTACCGAATACATTCAGGAAAAAACACATACACCCTTTTTGGCCAAGTGCATCATTGTGGACGTTCTGCCTCTTTTCCTATGCTTTACATGCAATTCCAGTCTACCTCCTGAAATCCGTTTCCTGCAACTCTCCCCCACTTTCAAGTCGTCTTGGCAGCCTTACTTCAATATATTTTTGGACGATAGCTGTCATTTATAACTCTGCAGGTTTGTGAATTACAGTGCCCCTGAGCTCCTTTCTTCAAATCGCTTTCTTGTGAGCTGGCCGCAACACCGCAGGATTGCTTCAGGCCCTAGTGTGGTTCCGGCATGGCATGCTGAGCCTTTGGTTAATTCCTCTTTCTGGTGGGAAATGAGATTTAAATTTGCACGTGCAGTCACCTCCAGCTGGTCTCTCATTGGTTCTCCCTATTCCTGTTCATTTTCCGCAGAAATTGCAAACTGGGCCAAACAGGAGGTTAAAGGCAGTGACTCTCCAAGTGGATAGAGTGTTAGTAAAGCGTCTGGAATGTTACACTCGAGTACCAGGGGACGAAAACTGAGACACATTTGAACACATTTCCCGATCATACGGTGGATCATACTCTGGGTTCCACATGCATGTTTTAGCTGAAGGAAGAATCCCTTAAACCTGGAGAGTTGAGACCCATGGAATGGGTACCATGCAATATGACTTCAAAGGGTCTGCATTTGCTCACCAAACATCACCAATCCTATCACTGCTGCGTTTATGCCGCTGTACAAACGCTTGATTCTCTTTCGGAGACATATAAATCCATAGGTTTTAAGATTCTTACTAGCCAGGTATATTCTTAGGCGTTTAATATGTGGTGTTGAGTCCACTTCTTTGAGCAAGGAGTAGCTCTTGTCTGTTACATATTTGGCTTATGGAACGGTATCTGTGCTAATTTCAATCTCTGGTTTTATGCAGCACCCCAACTCACCTTTCCCCTTAAGCAAACATAAGTTGGTTTTGTACATTTGAGACCCTGTTCTGTTTTGTAATTCTGTTCCTGTGTAGCCAAGTTTACATTCCGTGTAGTAGTGATATGTTATGATGTTTCTTTTTCTGTGTGACTTATTTCACTTAGAATCATCGTACCTGAATCCACTCATTATGCTGCTACGGGCCTGATGACATAGATTTCATTGCTGAGTGATATTGCATTGTACGTAAGTACCACAATTTCTTTATCCATTTTTCACCTTCTGCGATATTTAACTTGTACCGTAAACGAGGTTCTTGTAAACAGAGCCGTCCCAAACTTTGGGGTGGCTGTGTCTTTTTGATTTTAATTTCCCTAAGCTATAGGACCATAAGTGGAAGTGCCCTAGGCTCTGTTGCTTTGTTTCTTAGATGTTTCAGGAAACACCATACACTTCTCCAGAGTGGCTGTTGGCAATTTACATCCCGCCCATCAGCATAACAAGGCTCCCAGTTCTCCATGGCCTGTCCTGCCTTTCTGGATTTTACACTTTTTTCAGATGGCCCTTTTGACTGGGGGGCAGTGAGACTTCATTGTAGTGCTGATTTCCTTTGCAAGCTTGCTTGGTTGGCCAAAAAGTGCATATGCGTTTTTTCCTGAATATATTCAGGAAAAAACGCATATGCCCTTTTTGGCCAAGTGCATCATTGTGGACGTTCTGCCTCTTTTCCTATGCTTTACATGCAATTCCAGTCCACCTCCTGAAATCGGTTTCCTGCAATTCTGCCCCGCTTTCAAGTCCTCTTGGCTGCCTTACTTCAATATATTTTTGGACGATAGGTGTCATTTATTACTCTGCAGGTTTGTGAATTACAGTGCCCCTGAGCTCCTTTCTTCAACTCGCTTTCTTGTGAGCTGGCCGCAACACCGCAGGATTGCTTCAGGCCCTAGTGTGGTTCTGGCATGGCACGCTGAGCCTTTGGTTAATTCCTCTTCCTGGTGGGAAATGAGAGTTAAATTTGCCCGTCCAGACACCTCCAGCTAGTCTCTCATTGGTTCTCCCTATTCCTGTTCATTTTCCGCAGAAATTGCAAACTGGGCCAAACAGGAGGTTAAAGGCACTGACTCTCCAAGTGGGGAGAGTGTTAGTAAAGCATATGGAATGTTGCACCCTAGTACCAGGGGACGAAAACTGAGACACATTTGAACACGTTTCCCGATCACATAGTGGATCATACTCTGGGTTCCACATGCATGTTTTAGCTGAAGGAAGAATCCCTTAAACCTGGAGAGTTGAGACCCATGGAATGGGTACCATGCAATATGACTTCAAAGGGTCTGCATTTGCTCACTGAACCTCACCAATCCTATCACTGCTGCATTTATGCTGCTGTACACACGCTTGATTCTCTTTCGGAGACATATAAATACATAGGTTTTAAGATTCTTACTAGTCAGGTATATTCTTAGGCATTTAATATGGGGTGTTGAGTCCACTTCGTTGAGCAAGGAGTAGCTCTTGTCTATTACATATTTGGCTTATGGAACGGTATCTGTGCTAATTTCAATCTCTGGTTTTATGCAGCACCCCAACTCACCTTTCCCCTTAAGCAAGCATAAGTTGGTGTTCTACATTTGAGACCCTGTTCTGTTTTGTAATTCAGTTCCTGTGTAGCCAAGTTTACATTCCGTGTAGTAGTGATATCTTATGATGTTTCTTTTTCTGTGTGACTTACTACACTTAGAATCATCGTACCTGAATCCACTCATTATGCTGCTACGGGCCTGATGAAATAGATTTCATTGCTGTGTGATATTGCATTGTACTGAACTTGTACCATAAACGAGGTTCTTGTAAACAGAGCTGTCCCAAACATTGGGGTGGCTGTCTCTTTTTGATTTTAATTTCCCTAAGCTATAGGACCATAAGTGGAAGTGCCCTAGGCTCTGTTGCTTTGTTTTTTAGATGTTTCAGGAAACACCATACACTTCTCCAGAGTGGCTGTTGGCAATTTACATCCCACCCATCAGCATAACAAGGCTCCCAGTTCTCCATGGCCTGTCCTGCCTTTCTCGATTTTACCCTTTTTTCAGATGGCCCTTTTGACCGGGGGGCAGTGAGACTTCATTGTAGTGCAGATTTCTTTGCAAGCTTGCTTGGTTGGCCAAAAAGGGCATATGCGTTTTTTCCTGAATATATTCAGGAAAAAACGCATACGCACTTTTTGGCCAAGTGCATCATTGTGGACATTCTGCCTCTTTTCCTATGCTTTACATGCAATTCCAGTCTACCTCCTGAAATCAGTTTCCTGCAATTCTGCCCCGCTTTCAAGTCCTCTTGGCAGCCTTACTTCAATATATTTTTGGACGATAGCTGTCATTTATAACTCTGCAGGTTTGTGAATCACAGTGTCCCTGAGCTCCTTTCTTCAACTCGCTTTCTTGTGAGCTGGCCACAACATCGCAGGATTGCTTCAGGCCCTAGTGTGGTTCCGGCATGGCACGCTGAGCCTTTGGTTAATTCCTCTTCCAGGTGGGAAATGAGAGTTAAATTTGCCCGTGCAGACACCTCCAGCTAGTCTCTCATTGGTTCTCCCTATTCCTGTTCATTTTCCGCAGAAATTGCAAACTGGGCCAAACAGGAGGTTAAAGGCACTGACTCTCCAAGTGGGGAGAGTTAGTAAAGCGTCTGGAATGTTGCACCCGAGTACCAGGGGACGAAAACTGAGACACATTTGAACACGTTTCCCGATCACACGGTGGATCATACTCTGGGTTCCACATGCATGTTTTAGCTGAAGGAAGAATCCCTTAAACCTGGAGAGTTGAGACCCATGGAATGGGTGCCATGCAATATGACTTCAAAGGGTCTGCATTTGCTCACCGAACCTCACCAATCCTATCACTGCTGCATTTATGCCGCTGTACACACGCTTGATTCTCCTTCGGAGACATATAAATCCATAGTTTTTAAGATTCTTACTAGTCAGGTATATTCTTAGGCGTTTAATATGGGTTGTTGAGTCCAATTCATTGAGCAAGGAGTAGCTCTTGTCTATTATGTATTTGGCTTATGGAATGGTATCTGTGCTAATTTCAATCTCTGGTTTTATGCAGCACCCCAACTCACCTTTCCCCTTAAGCAAGCATAAGTTGGTTTTCTACATTTGAGACCCTGTTCTGTTTTGTAATTCAGTTCCTGTGTAGCCAAGATTACATTCTGTGTATTAGTGATATCTTATGATGTTTCTTTTTCTGTGTGACTTATTTCACTTAGAATCATCGTACCTGAATCCACTCCTTATGCTGCTACGGGCCTGATGACATAGATTTCATTGCTGAGTGATATTGCATTGTACGTAAGTACCACAACTTCTTTATCCATTTTTCGCTTTCTGTGATATTGAACTTGTCCCGTAAACGAGGTCTTGTAAACAGAGCCGTCCCAAACTTTGGGGTGGCTGTGTCTTTTTGATTTTAATTTCCCTAAGCTATAGGACCATAAGTGGAAGTGCCCTAGGCTCTGTTGCTTTGTTTTTTAGATGATTCAGGAAACACCATACACTTCTCCATAGTGGCTGTTGGCAATTTACATCCCACCCATCAGCATAACAAGACTCCCAGTTCTCCATGGCCTGTCCTGCCTTTCTGGATTTTACACTTTTTTCAGATGGCCCTTTTGACCGGGGGGCAGTGAGACTACATTGTAGTGCAGATTTCCTTTGCAAGCTTGCTTGGTTGGCTAAAAAGTTTGTATGAGTTTTTTACCGAATACATTCAGGAAAAAACGCATACGCACTTTTTGGCCAAGTGCATCATTGTGGACGTTCTGCCTCTTTTCCTATGCTTTACATGCAATTCCAGTCTACCTCCTGAAATCGGTTTCCTGCAATTCTGCCCCGCTTTCAAGTCCTCTTGGCAGCCTTACTTCAATATATTTTTGGACGATAGCTGTCATTTATAACTCTGCAAGTTTGTGAATGACAGTGCCCCTGAGCTCCTTTCTTCAACTTGCTTTCTTGTGAGCTGGCCGCAACACCGCAGGATTGCTTCAGGCCCTAGTGTGGTTCTGGCATGGCACGCTGAGCTTTTGGTTAATTCCTCTTCCTGGTGGGAAATGAGAGTTAAATGTGCCCGTCCAGACACCTCCAGCTAGTCTCTCCTTGGTTCTCCCTATTCCTGTTCATCTTTCGCAGAAATTGCCAACTGGGCCAAACAGGAGGATAAAGGCAGTCACTCTCCAAGTGGGCAGAGTGTTAGTAAAGCGTCTGGAATGTTATACCCGAGTACGAGGGGACGAAAACTGAGACACATTTGAACACGTTTCCCTTTCACACGGTGGATCATACTGTGGGTTCCACATGCATGTTTTAGCTGAAGGAAGAATCCCTTAAACCTGGAGAGTTGAGACCCATGGAATGGGTACCATACAATATGAGTTCAAAGGGTCTGCATTTGCTCACCGAACCTCACCAATCCTATCACTGCTGTGTTTATGCCGCTGTACACACGCTTGATTCTCTTTTGGAGACATATCAATCCATAGGTTTTAAGATTCCTACTAGTCAGGTATATTCTTAGGCGTTTAATATGGGGTGTTGAGTCCACTTCGTTGAGCAAGGAGTAGCTCTTGTCTATTACATATTTGGCTTATGGAAAGGTATCTGTGCTAATTTCAATCTCTGGTTTTATGCAGCACCCCAACTCACCTTTCCCCTTAAGCAAGCATAAGTTGGTTTTCTACATTTGAGACCCTGTTCTGTTTTGTAATTCAGTTCCTGTGTAGCCAAGTTTACATTCCGTGTAGTAGTGATATCTTATGATTTTTTTTTCTGTTTGACTTATTTCACTTAGAATCATCGTACCTGAATCCACTCATTATGGTGCTACGGGCCTGATGACATAGATTTCATTGCTGAGTGATATTTCATTGTACGTAAGTACCACAACTTCTTTATCCATTTTTCGCTTTCGGTGATATTGAACTTGTACCGTAAACGAGGTTCTTGTAAACAGAGCCGTCCCAAACTTTGGGTGGCTGTGTCTTTTTGATTTTAATTTCCCTAAGCTATAGGACCATAAGTGGAATTGCCCTAGGCTCTGTTGCTTTGTTTTTTAGATGTTTCAGGAAACACCATACACTTCTCCAGAGTGGCTGTTTGCAATTTACATCCCACCCTTCAGCATACAAAGGCTCCCAGTTCTCCATGACCTGTCCTGCCTTTCTGGATTTTACACTTTTTTCAGATGGCCCTTTTCACCGCGGGGCTGTGAGACTTCATTGTAGTGCAGATTTCCTTTGCAAGTTTGCTTGGTTGGCCAAAAAGTGCGTATGCGTTTTTTCCTGAATATATTCAGGAAAAAACACATACGCCCTTTTTGGCCAAGTGCATCATTGTGGACGTTCTGCCTCTTTTCCTATGGTTTACATGCAATTCCAGTCTACCTCCTGAAATTGGTTTCCTGCAATTCTGCCCCGCTTTCAAGTCCTCTTGGCAGCCTTAATTCAATATATTTTTGGAGGATAGCTGTCATTTATAACTCTGCAGTTGTGAATTACAGTGCCACTGAGCTCCTTTCTTCAACTCGCTTTCTTGTGAGCTGGCCGCAACACCGCAGGATTGCTTCAGGCCGCAGTGTGGTTCCGGCATGGCACACTGAGCCTTTGGTTAATTCCTCTTCCTAGTGGGAAATGAGAGTTAAATGTGCCCGTCCAGACACCTCCAGCTAGTCTCTCATTGGTTCTCCTTATTCCTGTTCATTTTCCGCAGAAATTGCAAACTGGGCCAAACAGGAGTTTAAAGGCACTGACTCTCCAAGTGGGGAGAGTGTTAGTAAAGCGTCTGGAATGTTGCACCTGAGTACAAGGGGACAAAAACTGAGATACATTTGAACACGTTTCTGATGACATGGTGGATCATACTCTGGGTTCCACATGCATGTTTTAGCTGAAGGAAGAATCCCTTAAACCTGGAGAGTTGAGACCCATGGAATGGGTACCATGCAATATGACTTCAAAGGGTCTGCATTTGCTCACCGAACCTCACCAATCCTATCACTGCTGCATTTATGCCACTGTACATACGCTTGATTCTCTTTCGGAGACATATAAATACATAGGTTTTAAGATTCTTACTAGTCAGGTATATTCTTAGGCGTTTAATATGGGGTGTTGAGTCCACTTCGTTGAGCAAGGAGTAGCTCTTGTCTATTACATATTTGGCTTATGGAAAGGTATCTGTGCTAATTTCAATCTCTGGTTTTATGCAGCACCCCAACTCACCTTTCCCCTTAAGCAAGCATAAGTTGGTTTTCTACATCTGAGACCCTGTTCTGTTTTGTAATTCAGTTCCTGTGTAGCCAAGTTTACATTCTGTATTAGTTATATCTTATGATGTTTCTTTTTCTGTGTGACTTATTTCAGTTAGGATCATCGTACCTGAATCCACTCATTATGCTGCTACGGACCTGATGACATAGATTTCATTGTTGAGTGATATTGCATTGTTCATAAGTACAACAACATCTTTATCCATTTTTCGCTTCCTGTGATATTGAACTTGTACCGTAAACGAGGTCCTGTAAACAGAGCAGTCCCAAACTTTGGGGTGGCTGTGTCTTTTTGATTTTAATTTCCTTAAGCTATAGGACCATAAGTGGAAGTGCCCTAGGCTCTGTTGCTTTGTTTTTTAGATGTTTCAGGAAACACCATACACTTCTCCAGAGTGGCTGTTGGCAATTTACATCCCGCCCATCAGCATAACAAGGCTCCCAGTTCTCCATGGCCTGTCCTGCCTTTCTGGAGTTTACACTTTTTTCAGATGGCCCTTTTGACTGGGGGGAAGGGAGACTTCATTGTAGTGCAGATTTCCTTTGCAAGCTTGCTTGGTTGGCGAAAAAGTGCGTATGCATTTTTTCCTGAATATATTCAGGAAAAAACGTATATGCCTTTTTTGGCCAAGTGCATGATTGTTGATGTTCTGAGTCTTTTCATATGTTTTCAGTGCAATTCCAGTCTACCTCCTGAAATCGGTTTCCTGTAATTCTGCCTTGCTGTCATTGCCTCTTCATAGCCTTACCTCAATATACTTTTGGAGAATAGTTGGCCTTTATAACTCTGCAAGTTTTTGAATTGCAGTTGCCCTTAGTTCCATTTTTCAGCTCTTATTTTTGTGAACTTGCCTCATATCCACAGGATTTCTTCAGGCCCTATTCTTCTTCTGGGGCGCCTTGCTGTGCCTTTGGTTAATTTTTCTTTCTATGTGAAATTAGAGTGACATGTGGCCATTGAAACCGCTACAGCTATTTTCTCACTGGTTCCCCCATTCCCATTCATCCTCCGCACTAACTGCAGACTGTGCGATATTGCACCTTAAAGGCATTGACTCTCCATGTGGGGATGTTGTTAGTAAAGTGGCTGGAATGTTGATCCGGAGCCCCAGGAGAGGAAAATGAGGTGCGTTTTAGAAACCTTTCCCGATCATATTGTATACCATCTGCTGGATTTCCCATGCATGGTTTAGCTGTAGGAAGATTCCCTTCAACCTGGAGTGTTGGGACCCTTGGAATGAGTAGCATGAAGTATTGCATTAAACTTTCGGCAGTTGCTCACCAAAGCTCACCAATCCTCTCAGCCCCAAGTGTCCAGCCTTATGTCTTATCCAGCTGTGGGTTTATATGTGGTCATTCCAGGTTGCATCACAGCCCCTGAGCGAATTTTGTAAGAATTTTTCTCTCTTTCATTGTTTCTGCGTTTTGGTTTTAAAATTTATTTCTATAATGGGGTTTAGCTCATTTTCACTGCTGTGTTTGTGCCGCTCTGCACACACTTGATTCCCTTATGGAGATATATCAATACATGGGTTTTAAGATTCTTATTACTCAGATATATTTCTCTGTGGTGTATAGGGTGTGTTGAGGCCAGTTCATTGAGCAAGGTGTAGATCTTGTCTAATACCTATTTGGTTTATTGAATGGTATCTGTGCTAATTTCAAACTCTGGTTTTATGCATCACCCCACCTCTCCTTTCCCCTTAAGCTGACATAAGTGTGTTTTCTAAATGTGAGACACTGTTCTGTTTTGTAATTCATTTTTTGTGCAGCCATATTTATCCTCCCTCTATAAGTGATATCTTATGATATGTTTCTTTTTCGGTTTGACTTATTTCAAGTAGTATTATCGGACCTAAATCCACTCTTTATCCTTCTACTAGCGTTTTTACATTGATTTCATGGTGAAGAGATATTCCATTGTACATAAGTACCACATTTTCTTTATCCATTGTTCTCTTTCCTGGGATATTTAAGGTGTACTGAAGTTGAGGTTCTTGTAAACAGAGTAGCCCTAAACTGTGGTGTGCTTGTGTCTTGTTGATTTTTAGACTTCCCTAGATATACTCCCGTGATTGGAAGTGCCCTATGCTCTGTAGCTCTGTTTTTTAGATGATTTAGGAACCACCATACACTTCTCCAGAGTGGCTCTCGGCAGTTCACACACTGTCCATCAGCGTCTAAAGGCTCCCTGTTCTCCATGGCCTGTCCTGCATTTCTGGTTTTTACAATTTTTTCGGATGGCCCTTTTGACCAGTGGGAAATGAGACTTCTTTGTTGTACACATTTGCATTGCTTGCTTGCTTGGTTGCCCATAAAGTGCGTATGCGTTTTTTCCTGGATATATTCAGGAAAAAACGCATACTCCCTTTTGGGCCTACTGCATCATTGTCGAAATTCTGCCGCTTTTCATGTGCTTTAAAGACGAGTCCAATCTATCTCTTGAAATCTGTTTCTTGCAATTCTGTCTTGCATTCAGATCCTCTTCTTTGCCTTACCTCAACATATTTTTGGACGTTAGTTTTCATTTATAACTCTGCAGGTTTGTGAATTGCAGTGACCCTGAGCTCCATTTTTTAAGTTGCTCTTTTGTGAGCTGGCCTCAAAGCCACAGGATTGCTTCAGGCCCTATTTTGGCTCCGGCGAGGCGGGCTGAGCCTTTTTTTAATTCTTATTCTTAATGGGAAATTAGAGTGACATGTGCCCTTCCAAACCCCTACAACTATTCTCTCATTGGTTCCCCCTCTTCCCGTTCATCCTCCTCACAATTTGCAAAATGTGTGAAACAGAAGTTTAAATGTGCTGATTCTCTAAGTGGGGAGATTCTAAGTAACGTGGCTGGAATGATGAACAGGAGCACCAGGAGAGGATAAATGAGGTGCATTTTAGACACATCTCCCGATCACATGGTGTACAGTCCTCTGGGTTTTCCATGCATGTTTTAGCTGTAGGAAGATTCCTTGAACCTGCAGATTTGGGACCCATTGAATGGGTACCAGGTAGTATTACTTTAAAGGGTGTGCATTTCCTCACCCAACCTCACATTTCTCTTAGCGCGAACAGTTTCCAGCCTTATGTCTCATCCTGCTGTGGGTCTAGATGTGTTCAATCCATGTTGCATCACCATCCCTGAGGAAAGGTTGTAAGAGGTTTTCTCTGTCTCTCTGTCGTTTATTTTTTTCAATTTATTACTATATTGGTTACAGCTGATTTTCAAAGCTCTGTTTCTTGCTGCTGTACATCCACTTGATTCACATACAGAGAGACATCAATAAATTCTTTTTCAGATTCTTACCAGTCATAGATATTCTTTTCCGGTGACTTGAGTGTGCTGAGTGCAGTTCTTTTAGCTACCGTGTAGGCCTTGTTGATTATCAGTTTGGTATTTGGAATGGTATCTTTGCTAATTTCAACCTCCTGGATGATGCCTCACCCCTCCCCACCTTTCCCGTTTAGCAGCCTTACGCGTGTTTTCTACATATTTGACTATGTTTTTGTTTTGTAATTTATTTCATGTGTAGCCATTTTGGATTCCACCTTTAAGTGATATCTTATGATACGTGTCTTTTTCTTTTTGAATTATGTCACTTAGAATGATCATACGTAACTCCTCCGGAGTTGTTACAACTGGCCATATTTCATTGATTTCCAGGCTGAGTAATATTCCACTCTACATAAGTACCACATCTCTATCCATTTTTTCCCTCCAGAGACATTTAAGTTATATCCTAGTCGAGGATCTTTTAAACAGAGAGGCAGTAAACATTGGGGTGCCTGTGTCCTCTCGATTTTTGTTTTTCCCAAGATATACGCCCATGAGTGCAAGTGCCCTATGCTCTGTAGCTCATTTTTTAGATGCTTTAGTAAACACAATACACTTCTCCAGAATGGCCGTTGGCAATATACATTTCCACTATAAGCCTCACAGGGCTCCCTCTTCTCCTTGCCCTGTCCTGCATTTCTGGTGTTTACACTTTATGAGGATGGCTCTTCTGACTGATGCGAAGTGATATCTTTTGTAGTATTGATTTCCAGTGCCCACCTGTTTGGTTGGCTAAAAAAGTGTATGCCCTTTTCTTGAATATATACAGAAAAAAACGCATACAGCCTTTTTGGCCCACTGCAATGTTGGCAATGTTGAGCCCCTTTTCTTGTGCTTAATGGCGAGTCCTTTCTACCTCCTCAAATCCCTTTCCTGCCATTCTCCCTTGCTTACCAATCCTTTTCTCTGACTTTCCTCAAGACATTTTTCAGTGATAGATATTTTTCAACTCTGCAGTTTCATGAATTTTACTGCCCCTGAGTTCCATTGTTCAACTTGTGTTTATGGGAACTGGCCACAAAGCAGTGGGATTTCCTCAAGCCCTATACTGTTTCCATGGGCAGCCCTAGCCTTTGGTCAATTCATCTTCCTGATTGGAAATTAGAGTGACATGTGCCTGTCTGAACACCTAGGACTTGTCTCTCATTGTTCCTCATCCTTCCACTTCATCCTCTGGACAAATTCCAAACTGTACGCAACAGGATGTTGACAGTGCTGACATCTCCAAGTGGGGAGACTGTTAGTAAAGACGCTGGAGGGGTGAACCCGAGCACCAGGAGATGAGGAGATGAGATGCCTTTTCCAAACTCTTCCCGATCAGACGGTATACCATCCTCTGGGTGTGACAGACATGTTTTAGCAGTAGGAAGAGTCCCATTCATGTAAGGAGAACACCAGGGCTTTTTCAAAATCAGTGTCTCCCCGAAACCCAAACTGGGGAGTTTTTTAAGCTACGGCTACACATATGTTCATTAAGGGCCTTGGGAAGTAGGCAGAGTCCAAACTTTAGATGATTGAAGTCTTCAGGGTCAGAAGCACTCACCACCGGCTTCCCCTAGGTTACACTTTAACTGTCATTGATAGATGATGTCAATAAAAATATCTATTCTTTTTCCGATTATTTCCCCTTATAGGTTATTGCAAAATATTGAGTGTAGTTCCCTGTGCTATACAGTAGTTCCCTGTTGATGATCTATTTTATACATAGCAGTGTGTATGTGTTAATTCCAAACTGTTAATTTATCCCTCCTCCCACCTTTCCCCTTTGGTAATAATAAATTATAAGATTTTATACTTCTCAGAAATGGGGGAGCTGAAAGAGAGGTATCATTTTCAATGGAAAAGCATTTAAAACAAGATTGAAGCTTTAACCAAGATTATTAGATGTACATCCTTGGAAAGAAATCACTTCATATCTCTAATATTGACCTGACAAATAAGACAAACCTTTTCACTGAACTTGCTTATAATAAAGTGATGGAAATATCAAATGGAAGTGTTAGAAACATCTTATTTTACCCGAGCCTTATAAACTGTTCTATGTTAACTACAGTTTGGCTCACACATCTGTTCATTGAAGTTACAATAGTCTCAATTTCTGTAACTGATCCTCCAGAGTGGACCCCAACAAGTGTCCCCCTGCCCAGTGTCATTGGGGCCAACAGATCGAGACTGAGTTTGGTTCACAAGCAAAGGAAACTTTATATTTTGATCAGAGAATGGAGAGGTGAGAGCATGCACTACCCCGTGGGCTGTGGGCTCTGCTGCTGTGTAGAGATCCTGTGAGAGTCAGTGGGAGGGAGGGGGCGGAGCTCTCGAGGGCCAGGTTGGCTGCAGCTCAGGCTCTATATCTCGGAGTCTGCACTGGGCCCCAGGAGCTGAGGTGTCGACCCAGCCATTCTGCACTAGGAAATCTGGTCTGAAGTGCCGGGTGTGGAACCTCTGCATGCGGGACCCTAGGAGCACGTGAAATTAGACAAAGCACAAAGGATAAAAAAGGTCAGACTTGACTTTATTGCCCAGATTCTATTTTTATCTCCCAGGGATTTTTAATGGGCTTTGCTGGGGACAAACCCCTCCTCTGCCTTTTGTCCCATTCCTCATTCTTGGAGTGCTGAGGGTGCAGACCCTTCTTCTGTAACTGCTGAGTGCTGAGTTGGGAGCCCTCATACCAGGGGACGAGGGTCAGAACTTCTCCCCAGCAGCCTCCAGGTGACGTTGATTGGCCCCAGGACCCCTGCCTCCCTGCTCGTCTGCCTGAGCACCAGCATTGGAAGTGTTATAGATTCTAATGACCTTTAAGGGTCCAGGAAAGAGATGTGCAGAGACGCTGTGGGGGCCAATTTCACCCCGCCCCACATTTGTTCGGCCAACTTACGCTGACCGTTTCTGCCAGCCTAGATGCTCTGACCAGTAGTCTGCTCTTTCTTCAATTAGGCCCCTGAATTAACGTAAAAACAGCACCAGGTGTCAGAGCCCTGCCCGCTCAACTCCCAGACAGTCCAGGGTCAGTGGTGATCAAGGACCATGATGGCCACTGAGTCAACAGCCTTTTGAAGTAAACAGGAGTCCAGCCGGTCTTATTGGCCACCATCATCATGGTGTCTGTAGGCTTTTCTATGGTGACAGTGTGATATACGGTTCCCCCGCCAAGATTATTAGCTCCCCTCCGGGTGCAGTAAGTCCTGCAAGCAGTAGTCTACTCCTTCAGGACACACTATTGTTGTTTTATGAGAGAAACTCCAGGTCAAGTGATGTTCACACGAGTCGTCATGGTGCCCTGTTGCCCCCGGTTATCTCTCTGGATGTTGGAGTTGGAGGGCCTCCTCACTCGAGGTCGGTGTGCCCATGGAGAGAACCCTGCAACTTCAGGGCATGGCTGGTGATTAGGATCACCACGTGGGGTCCTTTTCCCTTAGGAGGGAGGTGGCCTTTTGGGCTGCTGATTTCCAGGTTTTTAGATACCGCCAGTATCTTGGCCAGATGTGGCAGTGGGCCAAGCCCCTTGGTGACTGTAGTTTATCCTACCTGGATGGCATTCTTGCGTTGTTCCATTTCAAGTGGTCCCAGTTTTTGCACTAATTCTCCAATGGCGATTCACCTTTCACCGGGAATGTAAAGGTCAAAGTGTTTAGCTCAATTAGGGAGTTCCAGGGCAAGGGTCTGAATTGACTGCTCTTTCCATTCTTGAAAGGCCACTTCTGGATTCTGTTCAAAAGGATCATCATCTTTTCCTTTCAGTGTTTCATATAGAGGCCCAGCTAGTAGACTGTAGTTAGGGATCCAGAAGCAGCAAACCCTGGCCTCCCCAGGAACCCCTAAGCTGTCTTCTAGTTTTAGAAAGGGGTAAGGCTGCAAATGGTTTCTTCCCTTTCCTGGAATGGGCTTCTCTGACCTTGTGTGAGAATGAAGCCCAGGCAGGTCACTGCAGTCTGTGATATTTGAGCTTTTTCTTGGACAACTTCTATCCTTTATTGGCTTGGTAGTTCAGAGGCCTCCTTAGTAGGACTGGCGATCAGAATGTCATCTGCATATTGAAGGAGGGTTTCCTTTTCCAGAGGTAGAACTTTTCAGTCTTTAGCTAAGCTTTCCCCAAAGATGGTGTGGGAATTTTTGAACCCTTGGGGCAAGACGGCCCGGAAGTATTGTTTTAGTTGTATGTTGAGTCCTGCCACTCACAAGCCAAAATTTCTTGTGACTCTGGGACTAATGGAATACAAAAGAAGGCATCATTGAAGACTAATACAGAATACCATGTCCTGGTGGTTGGTAGAATGACCAGCAGGGTATAGGAATTAGGAGCAACTGGAGGTATATCCTCGGTGGCTTCACTGACTGTCCTGACATCCTTTACCAGGTCCGCAGCAGCCCATGGGGCTCTCGTGGTCAGGCCAATCCCAGTATATGGAGGTCTCCTGGGCAGGTACCCCACCCCCAACCCAGCCCACGGGGCTCTCGTGGTCAAGCCTCTCCCAGGATACAGAGCTACCCTTGCAGGTACCGTGGCAGGGCTGGGCACACAGGAACCGTGCACATAGCCCTCATTGAAGAGCACCCCCAGCTCACCTGTTGCTCAGAGCTGACACAGAGCACCTCAGAGCAGGACTTGGACTAACAAACAGCAGCTCCGACAGGTCTGTGACACTGGGCATCACTCTGTGTGGCCTCCCTCCACCTGGTCTTCCAGAGACTTCCACTGCACCCAGGGCACCAGGCCTCTGTCTCCAACCACCACCCACCCCTCCTCTCCCTGACTCCTGGGTTCCTCTCATTAGGAGAGGGTTTTCTTGAAGTTGTCTCCCACTCATGGGCCAGATAAAATGATTAGAAAACAAGCCAAAGCTGCAGCCCCTTGTCTATCTTGACTCTCAGGAGCCCACACCTGTTCCTTGGACCTGGCCGGTTCAGCAAGTTCCATTTTCTGCAACTGTGAGCCCCTGAGGGGTGATGATTGGCTGACCTGGACAGCCTTACCGTGCCGGCCAGCCCTCCCCAGGTGTGCCTGGGTTGAGATCAATATAAATACCACTCCAGGCAGCAAGAGCCCCTGCAGCTGTGCCTGACGCCATTTTCTCTGCCCTGTCAGCAGTCTCGGGGCTGGGCTGGTGGGAGGGAGTGAGAGGCCATGGCTTTGTGGGTGGCCCAGTGTGAGTGGGGCTCTGCTGGACTTTCTGCAGCAGTTGCCAGGCTGCCACCTGCTAAAGAAGAGGATGTGTCACCCATACCTGCTGCTGGAATTTCTCCCTGGGCAGAGGTGAGG